>NW_025422019.1:3947500-5197500 GCF_011764305.1 Mustela putorius furo
TTATTGTACTTTGGGAATATTATAATACTCCCAAAACCCTGTACTTGAGGAATTCACAGATATCATGAAATAAGTTGTGGAAGTAGCTGAGATCAGTAGATGATAGTTGACTGGAACTTCTACTGAAAATAACAATAAGTAACTAAATAAGTAAGTAAATAAATAAATAGTAATTAATAGGTAAATGAATAAATAAGTAATATTTATTCCAGTCATCCTTGAAATAGCAAAGGTAACAGTAGAAATACTATAGTCTTAAACCACTCAAATACTTCAATAAAAGGAAAATGAATATACAGAGCAAATGGAAAAAAGAAACTTTAAAAAACTTGTGTGACATAATTATAATGGGAAAGCACCCGCTGCCATTTTTATCCTAGCAGTTTTGGGCATTAGTAGCAGCAGATAAGAGTATTTGCATTTTAATTTGATCAATAAATATCAGCCATATCATATAAGGGCACTTGAGTATATGACTGCAAAAACACCTCACACTGTGACAACAAATATAACACCACAGCTTAGAAAAGAGTTTGCTCGGTAAAAGACAAAAAGAAGCATTTAAGAATTTTATCTCCTTTCCAATTAAAAGCATCTATGCCTTTCTATCATATTACAGAAAACCAAACAAACAGTCCTGACATTTCAGGATCTGGACCTGCCTGCTCATCCCAACCTATCCTCACTACCTTCTGGCTATGCAGAACTGTACCTTTTTTGTGTCAGAGAGTAAACATATTAGACAGAGAAAGAGAGATGAGGGACAGAGGGAGAGAGAACCTCAAGCAGAGCCCACAGCTCAGTGCAGGGCTTGATGTTATGACCCTGAGATCACGACCGGAGCTGAACTCAAGAGTCAGAGGATCAACCGACTGAGGCAACTAGATATAAAGATAATAAGTTAGGAGGTACTGAGGTTCTCATCTGCCTAGTTCTCTTTCTGGCATGAATTTCACAGGAATTCTTTCTACTATTTCCACTTTCAGATTCCCCTTCTATAACTGCTTCCATTTAACATTGAAATATCAGTCACTGTGTGCTAAGCACTATGTGTGCAAATATATAATGCATACATACTCTTACACACAACACACACACACACACACACACACACACACACACACTTATTTAAAGTATCAAAACAATTCTAATAGGTAAGCAGTAGTTATTCTTGCCTTATAGATAAGAACACTGAGACCTAAATAAGATAAGGAAATTGCCAAGCTCTCAAGTAACCAGTGTTTGAGCCAAGCTTGAGGCCAGCTTTAGGCTTGGTCTGCCTGATGTCACAGCTCATGTTCTCTTGTTGTACTTTTCTGCCTTTACAAAGTGTACAAGCTTCACTGCATTCCCTCAGCTACTCGGATAAGTCTCTAGCTGATGATTAATAAACAGCTCACTACTGAATGAGAGGTACAGACCTATGAACACTGTTTGGGGAGGAGGGACCACTAAGATAAAAACAACAACAAGTAAAGATGGGGTGCATAATTGGCTCAGTCACTTGAGTGTCTGACTCTTTATTTTAGCTCAGGTCATTTCTCAAGGTCATGGAATAGAGTTCTGCATTGGGCTTTTAACAAGAATATGAGTATAGAGACTTCTTGAGCTTCCCTTGCTTTCTCTTTCCTTAAAAAATAAAATAAAATAAAAATAAAAATAAAACAAATAAATACATAAATAAAAATAAGATAAACATTAAAATTTGAATAAATAAATAAGATTAAACCCATATTTCAATGCCTATGGAAGCACTAGATAGAAAGAGTTCTTATGACCATGAAAGTATATGTCTGTGATCCACCCAAGGAAAAATGTTGAAAATTTGAATTCAGGGCTTTTTGATGTTACGGACATGTTGGAAGGCAAACTACTATTGCTAATCACTTAGATATGACTCATAGAATTCCAAAGGTTCCAGGGACAGAGCCCAAAGAAAGATACGTGTTCTTAGTCTAATTATTTGATATTTGAGGCTTAGAAGGATAAGATGTGGGAGTACATTTGCCTCCTCCAGGATGCAGACAGGTAGGGTCTTCAGAAGAATAAGCAGGAGTCCTCTTTAAAGACCTCTATGGATTGACAGAAAGGCATGGGGAACCACGTTACAATACAGAATTTCTTAAATATCCTGGTTGGCTAAACCTTGGTATGATGGCTTTCCAAAGACAACAATTCAACTCCTAGAGGTCTACCTAAGAAAACTGGAAACTGGCATTCAAATAAATACATATAAATACATATTCACAGCAGCACTATTTACAGCAGCGAAAAGGTAAAAAGATACCAAATATCCACAAGCAGATAAATGGACAACAAAACATTGGGTATATCCATACAATGGAATACTATTTAATCATAAAAGGAATAAAGTACTGATATATGTTACAATGTTGCTGAGCCGCAAAAACTATACAAAGTGAAAAAATAAAAACAAAAACAAAATGAGACACTAAAAGTCACAAACTGTTTGATTCTATTATAGGAAACATCCTGTATAGGTAAATTAATAGATACAGAAAGCAGTTAGTGCTTGCCTCGAGCAGGGAAGAAGGGAGAATGAGGAGTGATTGCTAATCGGTTCGGGGTCCCCTTTATATTGATGTTTGGGAACTGTATATAAATAACGTAATAACATTGTGAATGTAATAAATATTATTGAATTGCATACTTTAAAATTATAATTTGATATTAGGATAATTTTACTTTAATTAAAAAAACAAACACACACAAATAAAGAGAAAGTGCAGCAATGGTCTATTGATATGCTTCCTTGGCCAGGCAGTAGTCTACTGTTATTCAAACACCAATTTGACTGTTGCCAAGAAAGTATCTTGTAGCTGTGAATGAAATCTGTAATCAGTTGACTGGTTATCTTAGATAATCTGTGTGAGTCTGATTCGATGGGTTGCAAGGATTTAATAGCAAAATGGCTCTCTAAGCTTTGCAGAAGAAGAAATCCCACTGTGCACAGCCAATGCCTCAGAGTGCCAACCTGCACTTCCCAGGAGCCCACCCTGAGGACTTCAGAGCTCATGATCTGATCATGTGAACCTGCTCTTTGCAGGTTGAAACATAGTATCTCCCACAGTGAGGCTTCACTGGCTGAGCCCTGACTTACATGAGTAGGTTCTAAATTTGGAATATTTGGCATCCAAAAGCCTTTTGTTCTGTTACAGCCAACTCTGCAGTGATCACCTCACAAAGACAGAAATCCTAGAGAAAAAGAAAATAGCTCCAAATAGTGCACTTTAGAACTTCAACTGCCCATACTTCTTGGAGAAATGAATAAGTAAGTGCTATGATACTGTGGGATTATGACAGGTAGGTGAGGGAAATGCCCACAACTCAGGCCACAGAAAACAAAGGAAATACAAGCACTTTTCCCCAGCAGATACTGTGCCTCACCAGTGTTCTTTCCATCACGACTTTCAAAATTTCCCTCCTTCCAAGCAGGGGACTGGAAAGGTCTTTCCTGGGAAATATGGGTATCCCAAAAGCATGGCCTGAAGATGCAATTAGAGTTTTTCTAATTAAAGGCCCAGCCATATGCTTCAGTGTAGCTCCCATTGAACACATGTTCACCAACCCATTCTTAAATACAGGCAAAAAGCCTGGGATCATTAAAGCTCTGAGAAAATCCTCTAATGAGAATGGGGGAGATCAAATGACATAACAGAGAGGGGAAAATACTTGGGACAAAGTAACTATGCAGAAATAATCAGAATGGAGGGACACACACACACACACACACATACACGCATACCCACACCAATATATTTAGAGTGATAAGATAACTCCATTTTGAAACTCCATATTAATCTATAAGAGCTAAGCTTCCCATGTATACAAAATTTCACTCAGACCTCAGGAGAACCATTCTGCCAATAACCAAGGCCACCACTTGCTGGATAATGTGAGTCCTTGCTGGAATGGAAGATGCATGTGAACTCTCCTGCTCAGAGATGGAGAGCATGTCATGCTGTGCACATTTGATACCTATGTGTCTACAAGTTTCCTCCAATGGAAAGACCCCACTGCTCGGCATAGCAAGAAATGATAGGTTCACAAACGAAGGCTTGACGTTCCCCATCCAGAATCAATAGGTGAACAGTATCCTAGCTATGGATGGTTTGGTTTTGAGTCTTCCTTTCTTTGGGCTCTTAATGCCCTTAGGATCCAATTTCCATGAGTTAGAGATTAATTGTTGTGAGATTATTGCTTGCATGCACTTTCATGTCTCCATTGAGCCTACTGGATTTGTAAGGGCAGAAACAACCTAACACTCTTCTTCAGTATCTCTGCGCACATAGCTGCCATGATCAGCACCACAGCAGGGGCTTGGGAGGTACTAGTCAGTAAGCTGACTGGTTTGTTCCTACTCCCTCTCCAGCCTCACTTGGGTCAGCCAGCTGGGTTAGTAACTCCTGGGCTCTGCTGTGACTGCGACTAACAGGAGACCCGATTGCTCAGCTAGCATCCAAAGCCCCGAGTTTAGTTCCTCCAAACTATTCAGAATCCCTCAACTAGGCATGGCATGGAGTAAGTACTTGCCCAGGGTTGTCCAGGATTTTTTCTGTTTTAGCACTGAGAATTCCTTGTCCCTAGAAATTCCCCAGTCTCCCACAGACCAGAATGGCTGTTTACCCTAGCACTGGATTATAAAATCAGGAATATGAACACAGGCATTTTCCTTCTGCACAGACAACAGGCACTCTATCTGTAATACATTAGTCAGAAGAACTGTATTGTAAAATGCATATGGAGAATAGTCACAGCACAAAGACAAGTGCTATGACATGGGAGTGATAAGAATACAGATAATAAAACGTCCCTGCATTCAAAGACCACAGTCTTCCCCTGGGAAACAGCTACATACACAGATAAGAACTATAAGCCAAGGAAGGGTAAGCTAACTCAGGGTGTCTCTTGCAGAAGTGGACTAATGCAGAAATCGACACACTGGAAGCAGGACTTTCTTAGTACAGTCTGGTCTGTGCCCCTTTGCCCTGTCCTTGATGATAGAAATTTCACAAATCCAGAAGCAGGTGACCAGGCCTGGAGTGATGGCTTAAAGGTAGTATTTAATGCATCAGCTTTACAATCCACCATAAGGTTGCCTCAAGTTAGCAAACATGAACTCAGACCAGACCAAAACTGATTTCGTCTGCAATGACTGACCAATGCTACAACTCGGTTCCCATTCTCCTGTGTTCCTCTCCAGCCCACCTTATACTTCTATCCACCTACCCAGTGAATTACCCAGATATTCCAATTTCCACTTCATAAGCTTCTGCTGCACCTGTCCCCAAGTTTTATTGCTATCCTCTGGTCCAGGCTCTTGTCCTTTCCTACTCAAAGCACAGATATTAGCATAACCTCCACACCAGTCTCTCTCTTCTCCATCCTACCTGTTACCCATAAAAGAGAGTTACACCAGCAGCTTGACCAGGAGAGTCCTCCTAAGTGGTTTCTGCCATTTACATAATGAAGTCCAAACATCTTGGCAGAACACAGTATGATCCCACCCGGACCTTCCTGTTTGCCTTTTTTGCGCTCTACTCCCTGGCACAAAAAAGAACATCTGAAGATGGCCTATTTATTATTGCGAGCACTCTATCTTTGCCTTCTGACTGTCTTATTTGGCTTACAACACCCCTTCCCCAAAATGCACTCCATCTCCTGAGACCATTTCTGTGCTTCAAGACTAGGGTCAGAGTGACCCTTCCATGACACTACTCGGAATCATCTTGGCTAGAAATGGTTTCTCTCTCTCAAGAATCCTAGAAATACTTAGTAAAATTACTCACATTATAATCACTAAATAAGGGTACCTGCATAGACTTGTGTTTTACCATCTTGGGAACAATCATCCCAAAGCTATATCTCTTTAAGATATTCTTAGTTTCATTTAAAATCTTGTCTTGTACATATTAGGTACTCAAAGGCTGCATTGAATTAATTACCCACAAAGAATGCTTGGGTGTAATCTTCCTAATTCCAAACATTTATATAACATTAATCTTTTAAGAGTGGAATGGCCTATTTGAAGCTTATATTCTATAGAAGTATTTTGTAAAAAGCAAGGAAAAAGATTGGGAAGCTAAAGCAAATATCCAGTCTTTGGTAAACTAGAAAAAATTGTGATTCATTTAAAGAGATCATCTTAAGTCAGAAATTTTCTAAGTAGAAAGATTTACTTATTTATCCTTATCATTGGAAAGCAGGCAATCTGATTTTGTCTCAAGCTAAAGGTAGAGAACATTAGCATATAACATTAGCATATTAGCTACAGGTGTCAAGTCCTGACACTGATCACTTGGGAAAATCCCTGTGGAAGTGAAATAGAAAAGATGCAGGGATTCAGATCAAATGTCTCCTAGAAGTGGATACCCCATATTTACTTATAAGTGGAAATGAACTTTATGACTTCTTAATCTGTTTTAATACTCACTTTATTATTATTAAGGGCATCTTCCAAAAATAAAACCCTGGTAGACTAAATGAGTAACCAGTGGTCACATGACCTTCTTTGTACCTGGATTTTCTCTCCACTCCATGGGAAAAGATCTAAAATTCTAATGTACAGTGTTTGTTCCACTGCCCCTTTCAGTTTCTGACCAGGTCAGTGCTTCCATTCCCACTGAGCTGGAGGAAGGTAACAGAAGGGCTGCTGTAGAGTTCATTACTCAGCTAGGAACCCCTTCACTTCATTACCTTGTCAACGCTGACATTTGTAACATTGTCCCAGATCTCTCAGGCCAAGGGTAAACAAATCAATAGCAGGACCATTGGCAAGGAAAATGGATACCAGCTGAAGAAAATCAATAAGCAGGATGGCTGTATGATCTTATTAACAATAGCTGCTGTTTTCAAATACCATAGTGTGCCAGACATTTTACACACATTACCTCTTATCTTCATCACCAGTCAATACAGCAAGTATTACCACTACTATACAGATGAGGATACCAGGCCCAAAGAAGAGAAGTTAAGAGTAGGGACATAGCTAGTAGGTGACTATTATAGGATTTAACCCAATCACTGCCTGATACCAAGCCAGTTAATTTTCTACCCCACTGCTAGGTACCATTGTAAGGACAAACACAGTGTATGGGGAGTCTGGAGATCCTCACCAAAGATCAAGCTACAGTGAGTTGAGCTGTATGGCCTTGAGCCCATTAATATGTAGAAGAATGACCTTTCAATTCCTATAACTCTAATATTTATGAATTATCCATTGTTTTTTCCTCAAGAAATGCAAAGGGGCACTAAATATGTGCTTCCTGATACAGTAGCAAGTATGGTAGTCATACATAAGACTCAGGTCCTGTCTTGCAAGCTCCATGATTCCCCCATATTGTGAATGAGAGAGGGATGGAGGTGGTGGCTGACATTTCTAAAAATCCCATTTGATCCTATGTTTTAAGCTTAGTTGATCCACCAACTCTCATGTGGTTAAAATCCATGAGGAGCAACTGAGAACATACATGTAAAGAATATCGGGTATGTGTGACCTGGTTTAACTCTCTTAAGATCTTTCCATCAGAAATTATGAATTGATTATTTGTCAAGCATCAGTTAGAGACAGGGTTTTATCATGGAAAATCTATTGAGAATTACAATGGGCCATGCAGTTTATTAGGCCACCTAGATATCCCAAACAATCAAATGAGCAAATAAATCATTCCTGTTCTATAGATGCTTCTTACTTTATAATTATTCCACTTTCAAAGGAAATCATCAAGGTGAGCTTGGGAATATTAAAGTTTTTCAAGGTTTTGGATTAATCTCTTGCAGGCTATGGTAGGTACCAGATTTTCTTCACAAATCAAATACTAATAATACTTATATAATATTTATAGCATACTGATATTAAAAGTATAAGAATAACTGGAAATTATTTGTACTATTATTATTTAATAATGCACTGCTCTGTGTTAGATCTAAGTTCTTATGTTAACTCATTTTTTTTTCCTCACAAGATCTCAGGAAGGTCAGTGTTATTATATGGCTATTTTATAGGTGAGGAGACTAAGTCACAGAGGTTAAGTGACTTGCCCAATATCACAGACTTAACAAGTGGTAGACTTCATGTTTAAAAACTAATGAGGTATTGTATGTGATTAACATAACATAATAATAAAAAATAAAAAATTTAAAAAAAGAGAGAGAAAAAAAAAGAAAAAAAAATAAAAAAGAAAGAAGTAAAATATTTTCCAAGAGGAAAAAAAAAAATAAAAATAAAAAAATAAATAAAATAAAGTCACCCCCTGTGAGTCTGGATTCCACACTCTCGATCATTCCTGTCATAGTTGGGTTTTTAAAGAATGACAGATATTCCAGACAATGTACACTTTCTTTTTTTCTCTTAAGGACTCCTGAATATGATAAAAATTGATTGAACTTCTATCAGTAACAGTCACACTATGTCACTTCTGGTAGACCACAGGAAATCTTTGCTAACAGAGCCAGGCAAAGATGTGCCAAGTTTGACACTTCCTTGGAAGGGCCATCCCTTTCTCGAAAAGATTAAAACATCTCCTCACAGCTGAGGATAGTCTACATTTGGAAACATCATATCCTAGATACCTTTCTTCCTTCAGCTGTTACCCACTAGTTTAGATAGAGCAAGCAAGAGAGTAGATTGAATGAGTAACCAAGGGGCATGCTGTTCAAAATGTGCTTTTGCTTTTACAAAGAAGAATTCTGCAGAGCAGCACAGAGCAGGGAGTAGGTCTAGGCTCCTATCATGAAGTGATTCATTTCAAACACAAAATAAAATTGCATTTTAAATCAGAAGATAACACACAGTCCTTCTGCATGAGGTGAACCAAAATCATCTATTGAAATTCTTTATGGGGAACAAAGGCAGTTTGTTGTCCTTGTTGTTATTGTTTTGTTTGTTTGTTTGTTTGTTTTTAAGAAACAGTAGCAAATCCTGTATAACCAAATTACAATTCAGTGTTGGCTGTCTTCAAAATACAAAGGATAATGTTTGTGTATTTAAGAAATTGGCATGATTACTGTAATCTGATATTTTGGGATACTTGAAAACGCACGATTCACTTCATGAGGAGATCAGATTAGATTAATGAATCTGAAATATCTTATTACCCAGAGAAACAGCATCACAAAAGAAATCTCTGGACATAGTATGAGACAATTACACACATTATCAGAAATCAGAAAAGGTTCTGGTTTGGCAATCTTTTTGTTTACTAAAGAACTGGGAATGAACAGAAACTAAATAAGATTTTTTAAGAAACCTATGCTTTCAGAAGGAATGAATGAAATGAATACCTTTTTCAAAGGGAAAATATTCTCAGTGGAGCCTCTCGGAAAGCTATAAACTTGTCCCAAGGAAGGTAACATGCATTTCTTAAAAGAACATCTCTCAACTTCTATTTTATCTATTGTGACATATTTGGGCTGTTGCCCACAAGCATAATGCAGTTCCAAAATTATGCACAACTTCTAGTCTGTCCTCTGTAACTGCATCCACCTCTCTCCTGTTTAACAGAAGCAGAATATGGGAGCACCTGGGTGGCTCAGTCAGTTAGGCATCTGACTCTTGATTTCAGCTCAGGTAGTAATCTCAGGGTAATTCAGTCCCACATCAGTCTTGTGGAGTCTGCTTGAGATTTTCTCTCTCTTTCTTCTTCTGCCCCTTACCCCTTCTCGAGAACTCTATCTGGGAGTCTCATAATAATAATAATCAAAGAAGAAAGAGGAGGAGGGAGAGGAGGAGAGGAGGAAGAAGAACAGGAAGAAGAATAGGAAGAAGAAGGAGGCAGCTGAAAAAAAGCAGTGACATTATTGGATTATTGATGATTCCCCTAGTCACAATTCATCTCACTTTTTTGGAAGAGCACTTCAGCTTCCCTGTTCTCAGCACATGTGGTTAATGCTGAGCTGACCCTTTTACCCCATAAGGCCATAGCTGGGTGCTTTGAATTCAGGAATAGTCATTCAGCGTATTCCAATAACTTTGACATTGTAATCATCTGACATTGTCACCTGACACAAATTGGTCCTTTAAGAGTTAATCCAGGACTTTGAAAATTTTAGAAATCAAAGGCTTTCTTTCTATCCGGGAAGCTGAAATGGTAGTATTTAAGCTTGGAGTTGCTGATTCCACCTTTGTTAATCTTGAAATTCTGCCTGAGAATGAAGCCACACAGAAAGGTAAGCAGAGTTAAAAACAGAGCAAGAAACAGAGAGATTAACAAAGACTAAATCATGGTCACATTTGTGCCTGAAACAAAGCTTACACCCTGAACCTTCATTTTCACCATTTCACTATTATATTCTCTACCATTACCTCTGTTTTAGTTGGTGTTAGCTTGATACACCCATGAAATAGCTCTGACGGCAAGTCACCCTCATGTCTTCGACCTACAATTGTTCAGAACTTCCATTTAGAGCACATCTGTGTCCCTTCTTGGAAACTACCTTCATAGCTGCCTTTCCAGTGTCTTAGAGCAAAACATCAGCTCTCTATGTTCCTACAATCTCAAACCGTGTAAATTAACATTTATTGGGTGTGTGTTAAATACCAAATGCTTTGTATATAGTGTTTCATGTAATCTTTACACAGCTCTACAAGTTAAATTAATCAAGCACCTCATCTTCATTTTACTGGTGAGGAACTACAGACAGATTGGACAACTTCCCCATGGTCACATGATAGCAATTATAGCAGAGAGAACCAAACATGTGTCACCTTGTCCCTGAAAAGCTGAGCATCTTTCACTTTTTAACTTTAACTTTACTTCTCAGTGTATATCAGCTCTATCAGGTTTGAATCATAAGGTGAATCCAACTCTGTACAAAATCATAAAGAAATGAGGGTATATGCAGTCTTTCAAAATGAGTACTTTGAAGTTCCACCTTTAATTTATATGTACAAATTCTGCTGCACTTTCTAAACATGGCAACCATAACTAACCTTCTATAAGATAGTCTGGAAATAATTTAACAAAACAATAATCAGGGCATTCTTTCAACAATGTTCTGATGTTGCTGAAGACACAGTAGACTTGAAATTCAAAACTGGGGATTTGGAAGAATTCAAGAATCTGGAAGAATTCAAGAACCCTGCTCTATAAACACATTCAAACCTCACTTCATTTTAATAGACCAAAAATCATCAGCAAGTGCTCTTGGTTAGCATTGCAATTTCCAGATTAGCTGGGTTTTATGCAGGTTGAGAAGGAATTCTTTCAATTTCCATATGGCTTCTTAGAACCAACTGAACTTTGAAGCTATGTGGGTAGACAGCCATCAGAGCACAAGAATAATGCTTCTGCCAGGTGTGAGCTTTGGCCTTTCAAGTTGGCAAGTAGGCAGGGAATTAGTCAATGTTAGCTCCATAAACAGACAATCCTATAAGCATGCCCTGAGTACAAGTCTCATGGTAATGTTTATTCAGTATCTGGTGGCTAGGGTATAAAGGGAGTGCTATGATTTATTTCTACTCAAAATTTAACATGTTTCCATATTTTAAAAAATAGCTACTTCCTAAATCTGTAATACAGTTAAGAAGGCTCCTCTGAGAAGATAATAATAATAATAATAATAATAGCAACAACAATAATTCCTAAATTATTAGTTACCAAAAATAGTTGTTGTTTTTTTTAATGTTACAGACAAATTTAATGATATATCTGGCACAGTAAATTAGGGAAAGCCAGGGCCAGAAAAAAATACATTAAAACAAAACCAAAACGAAAATAGGCAGTTTCTTTTAGAAGTTTAAAGATTTTTGAATTCTTAAATCTGTCTAATGTCCATGCTCTCTTGCCCAGACCAAATCAGATGGATGCTTAGGAGTACACAGATAAGTCACACTATTTGAATCTAAAGAATGCATTTCTATGTTTTCTAAAGAACTGTTATTAACCAGAAACAGATGATCTTGTCCAAAAGGATGGCTTACCTAAATACACAATCTCTCTCTCTCTTTTTTAAATTTCTCTGAAAATCCACTGATGCAATAGAACCAAGCTAAAAAAAAAAAACAAACAAAAACCAAACAATGATAACAACAAAAAACAAAAAAACAAACAAACAAAAACACTCCCCTAAAAGTCAAACAGTGTCAGTAAGCCAAGGAAGAAATCTAAAAATATTCCATAACTTACCAGAGGTAAGCATCTGCAATGTAGTTTTTAATGTCGATGATTGTATGTTATTTTCATGGACTTTGTATGTTATTTTCATAGTCCCTGAATCACAGGAATTCTCAGGAAAGAAACTGTTTTACTCATCATTATATATATGATATGAAAACAAAACAAAACAAAAACAACCTGTTCTTGTATCATTATGGAACGCTATTAGTGATACTGAAGAAAACTGAGGCAATAGATTTATTGAACTTGTCTGCCCTGAGTATCTATGATGAAGAATGCTTGCACATCATTGTTTTAGAGTTGAAGATGTCCAACAGACTTGTGGACTCTACTAAAATTGTGAAAGTAGGGTTTCATTTGCCATCATTGCCACTTACCTATTTCTGTACCATCTTTTTTCTTTCTAATTCATAAGGCTTAATCCCAACAAGTTCCCAGGATCAGCGTCCCTTCTTAATAATGAAGCTGATATTCATATCACCTTCTTCTCCTCCAGCTACAGACCTCTCATAGACCAGAAGTGGTGAGGTTAATTAAGGTTCCTGCTTGTAACAGCAGTTGGGATGGGGAGAGAGGCCAGCAGTTGGGAGTCCCCGAATGTAAGCATAAGGAAGAGATTTTACTGAGTATTCTCCAAACTTAACCAAGTTCTTTCCAATCTTTCCTCACAAAGTACCCAAAACAAAATGACAAGGTATCCCTCAGTGATTTAGTACCTTTAATTAAAATTTTACCTTTTCAGTCTTATGTATTATGAGTTTATTTTAAAAGATGGGAAGACCATGGGAACATCCCACATGGTGACAAGACTAATATTGGAGGGACACTGTTTAAATAAGTGGATGTTTCTAAAGCTTCCATTGCACAAAGAAGGTGATATGAAAGGGACGCCTGGTGGCTTAGTCATTGAGCATCTGCCTTCAGCTTAGGTCATGAAACCAGGGTCCTGGGATCAAGCCCTGTATCAGGCTCCCTGCTCAGTGGGAAGCCTGCTTCTCCCTCTCCCACTACCCCTGCTTGTGTTCCCCTCTCTCGCTGTGTCTCTTTCTGTCAAATAAATGCAAGCCTTAAAAAAAAAAAGTGCTATGAAAAACAACTAAGTTTTGTGGTCATGCAGCCCTAATTATCTTTCCTCCCAAGATTCTTTTGATTTGGCTGAAGTAAGGATGACAGGAATCTATATATATATTTATGTAGTATAGAACAAACAATAGACTAGATACTGTAAAATGTAATTCTGCTTCATTAAAATCAATAAACATACTTTTACTGTCTCACTGAACTTCAGGAACAGAGTCATAAGTTTTAAGAGGACTTTTTGGAGGGATGGGAAGAAAAAATCAGGGTAGTGAACCATAAACCAATATCAAGGTTGTATCATGGGGAAATACTTGTACCACCTCATAGAAGCCTTGAGCCTCTTGACAATTGAATATGTTGAATCCCAGACTCACATGTGAAGCTTTAGTGAAAAGTAGACTAGAAAAGAATATCACCTAACAGCAAATGGAATAAACATTGAACCTGTCCATTTCTGATGCAGCTTTGAATTGTTAAAAAAAAGTAACAAAAGTAATCAGATGACATATTATGATATTAATAGTAACAAAATTTCTGCTAAAACTTCAGTCATAGATTTGTTCTCAGTCAGGCCTGCAGCTCAAGCTTATACTCTCTTTTTAGAAAACATGAAAACAAAAACAAGAACAAACCAAAGTGAGAACTTGAAATAATCCTAAATTGGCAGCACCTCCTGGTATTTGGCAAAATTAAATGCAAATTTTGCCTGGAGAAGGAAAGATTCCCAATTTTTGATCATTAATGTTCCTACAAATTAATTTCAACAAATTCAGTTTTCACACATGAGAACAAGGGACCATAGGCAAGGAGTAGAAAACCAAAAATTACAGATTTAGACCCCTACAGATTTCAGATATCAGGATTGTCAGAGGCAAAATGTTCAATAGCTATTAACATAATAATTAAAGAATAAAATAAAGAAACATAAAAATGAGTGAGAACAACAGGCTAAATAAAAAGATATGTTTGAAAAGAGAAAATAAAAACTTTTAGAAATAAAATGATAATCAATGAAAAATGTCTCATTGACTGGATTAAATGAGTATTAGGAAGAGCTAAAGAGAGAATTAGTGAATTTGAAGATGGGAAAAAAAATACACTCCCCAGAAAGCAAGACAGACAATAAATAAATAAATAAATAAATAAATAGTGATGATGATGATACTTATTATAAAAGTATAGTAAGAAACATGGAGATAAAATTAGAAACTGTAAAATTTACCTAGTGTGGGTCTAAAATAATTGAATAGAGAGAATAAGAAAGAAGCCTGATTTGACATGCTGAATATTTTTGAGAATTAATACATGGATACATGTGACTAGTACATTTGACATAGATACATAGATTCATAAGATCTAATAAATAGATACAGACAGGAAACACAAAAATCAAATAAGATACTTTAAAAGAAATATACTATCAGTCAAGGACTACAAAACTGCAAAACACCTAAGTAAAAAAGAGGACATTAAATGTAGCTTGTGGCTATTGGGGGTGGGGGTGGTTAGAGCACTTTCAAAGGCAGGACAGACTGACAGACAACTTTTCACCAGTAATTGCAAAAGACAGAAGACTAGAGTGATATGCTGATGAGGGTTTAAAACTGGTCCCTCAACATCAGGGAATGCAGAATTGGGCACAGATGAGTATGACAGGTTTTTATGTGTGAGTGTGAGCTAGCTCCATCATGTACCTGGATAATTTTCTCAGTATCAGAGGGAAAATTTTCTTTTATTATTGAATTGTACATATAGCAAAATTAACTTCCATTAATAAAGGTGAAATAAAGTCCTTTATCAGATGAAGGAACACTTAACAAAACAGAAACTCATAAGGATTTACTTCAGAAAGAAGGAAACGAAACGCTGTAGTAAGGAGAATGTTATGAAGCATATGAAGGAATAAGAACCAGTAAATTAGTGACTGCATTGGTAAATCAAATAATAGTGTCAGGGTACCTGAGTGTCTCAGTCCTTACATGTCCAACCCTTTATTTCTGCCTGGGTCATGATATTGGAGTTGTGAGACTGAGCCATATGTTGGTGTCTGAGCTCAGCTTGGAGTCTACTTGGGATTCTCTCTTTCCCTCTACCCTCTGCCCTCCCCAGCTCCACTCGCACATAAATAAATAAATAAATAAATAAATGCAACCATAACAATAATGGTATCTACATAAAACAATTGTTATTAATAGGAGGGGTAGATATCAGAAAATAAACACACTAAATTTGATGTAAAGTTTGGTCAGTGGTGATTGGCTCATTCAACTGCTATTTTGGAAGCTAAAATTGACATTTTCTGGACTTGATTGCAGCTGGGTTTCTGTACACGCATAATGTTCTGGAAATGAAATAAGTTATGGATCTGGAAGGGTACAGTGAGACAGGAGTCATTTTTATGCCTTTTCAGTTGTTTCTACCAGCAGGGAAAATCATGGTAACATGAAATGTCTCCTACCATCACTTTTCAGAGAACTTTTCCTGCCTCCTGGGGAGCAGTACTATAGGACTAGGGCCTCAGTGGCTTCTGGACTCCAGATTCTCATCAGTGATGGTCTCAGAGCTAATAGCCTTCATAAATCCCTTCAGAACAGCTGAAGAATCATTCCAAAAGACTGCAACAAGAATCTACCAATACTGGAAGGAGTTCCACAATTTTGCAAGAAACTTATTTCCAGTGTTAAATGAATTCTTGCTCAAAATGCCTAAAAAGTTGAATGAATAGAAAATAATAAAGCAGAGGGGAGGAGTCAAGATGGCGGAGAAGTAGCAGGCTGAGACTACTTAAGCTAGCAGGAGATCAGCTAGATAGGTTATCTAAAGATTGCAAACACCCACAAATCCAACTGGAGATTGAAGAGAAGAAGAACAGCAATTCTAGAAACAGAAAACCAACCACTTTCTGAAAAGTAGGACTGGCAGAGAAGTGAATCCAAAGCGACAGGAAGATAGACTGAGGGGGGAGGGGCCAGCCCCCAGCAAGTGGCGGAGCAACAGGCACAAAATCAGGACTATTAAAAGTCTGTTCCACTGAGGGGCATTGCTCCTGAGGCTAAACCGGGGTGAAGCCCATGTGGGGTCAGCATGGCACCAGGTCCCACGGGGTCACAGAAGGATCAGCTCTGTGATACTCAGAGCTTGCAGGTATTAGAATGGGGAAGCCGGCTACAGAGACAGAGCCGAGGATTGAGCTCTCAGCTCGGGGTTACCTTGAACCGGTCACAGGCTGGGTGAGCTTGGAGCACGGCCAGAGGCCAGGGAGATGGGAGTGATTGGGCATTATTCTCTGGGGGCACGCTGAGGAGTGGGGCCCCGAGCTCTTGGCTCCTCCAGGCCAGAGACCGAGAGGCCACCATTTTCATTCCCATCCTCCAGAACTCTACGGAAAATGCTCAGGGAACAAAAGCTCCTGAAAGCAAACCCGAGCAGATTACTCAGCCCGGCCCCTGGTAAGGGCGGCACAATTCCACCTGCGACAAAGACACTTGAGAATCACTAAAACAGGCCGCTCCCCCAGAAGATCAACAAGAAATCCAGCAAGGACCAAGTTCACCTACCAAGGAGTGCGGTTTCAATACCAAGGAGAGCAGCAGAATTCCAGAGGAGAAGAAAGCAAAGCATGGAACTCATGGCTTTCTCCCCAGGATTCTTTAGTCTTGCAGTTAATTTAATTTTTTTTCTTTTTCAATTTTTTTCTTCTTCTGCTAATTTTTTTTAACTTCTACTCTTTTCTTTTTTAACGTTTTTTAACTAGTTTATCTAATATATATATATATATTATTTTCTTTTTTATATTTTTCTTTATTTATTTTCTTTTTTTAATTGTTTCTTTTTTTTTGAACCTCTTTCCCCTTTCTACCTCGCATGATTTATGGGTTTCTGGTATGGTTAAAGCGTATTTTCCTTGGGTCTTTGCCACCCTTTTAGTATTTTACTTGCTCATTCATATATACTTTTATCTGGACAAAATGACAAGGCGGAAAAATTCACCACAAAAAAAGAACGAGAGGCAGTACCAAAGGCTGGGACCTAATCAATACAGACATTGGTAATATGTCAGATCTTGAGTTTAGAATGATGATTCTCAAGGTTCTAGCCGAGCTTGAAAAAGGCATGGAAGATATTAGAGAAACCCTCTCAGAAAATATAAAAGCCATTTCTGGAGAAATTAAAGAACTAAAATCAAACAAAGTTGAAATAAAAAAAGCTATTAATGAGGTGCAATCAAAAATGGAGGCTCTCACTGTGAGGATAAATGAGGCAGAAGAAAGAATTAGCAATATAGAAGACTAAATGACAGAGAATAAAGAAGCTGGGCAAAAGAGGGACAAACAAATACTGGACCACGAGGGGAGAATTCGAGAGATAAGTGACACCATAAGACGAAACAACACTAGAATAATAGGGATTCCAGAAGAAGAAGAAATAGATAAGGGAGAAGAAGGTATATTGGAAATAATTATTGGAGAGTATTTCCCCAATATGGCAAAGGGAACAAGCATCAAAATCCAAGAGGTGCAGAGAACCCCCGCATAATCAACAAGAATAGGTCCACACCCCGTCACCTAATAGTAAAATTTACAAGCCTTAGTGACAAAAAGAAAATCCTGAAAGCAGCCTGGGAAAAGTCTATAACATACAATGGTAAAAATATTAGATTGGCAGCAGACATAGCCACAGAGACCCGGAAGGCCAGAAAGAATTGGCATGATATATTCGGAGCACTAAACAAAAAAAAACATGCAGCCAAGAAAACTATATCCAGCTAGGCTATCATTGAAAATAGAAGAAGAGATAAAAAGCTTCCAGGACAAACAAAACCTGAAAGAATTTGCAAACACCAAAGCAGCTTGAAAGGAAGTATTGAAAGTGGTCCTCCAAGCAAAGAGAGACCCTAAAAGTAGTAGATCAGAAAGGAACAGAAACAATATACAGTAACAGTCACCTTATAGGTAATACAATGGCACTAAATTCATATCTCTCAATAGTTACCCTGAATGTTAATGGGCTAAATGCCCCAATCCAAAGACACAGGGTATCAGAATGGATAAAAAAATAAAAACAATCTATATGTTGCCTACAAGAAATTCATTTTAGACCTGAGGGCATCTCCAGATTTAAAGTGGGGGGTGGAAAGCAATTTACCATGCTAATGGACATCAGAAGAAAGCAGGGATGGCAATCCTTATATCAGATCAATTAGATTTTAAGCCAAAGACTATAATAAGAGATGAGGAAGGACACTATATCATACTCAAAGGTCTGTCCTACAAGAAGATCTAACAATTTTAAATACCTATGCCCCTATCATGGGAGCAGCCAACTATATAAACCATTTAATAGCAAAATCAAAGAAGCACATCAACAGTAATACAATAATAGGAGGGGACTTTAATAATCCCCCTCACTGAAATGGACAGTTCATCCAAGCAAAGATTAACAAGGAAATAAAGGCCTTAAATGACACACTGGACCAGATGGACATCACAGATATATTCAGAATATTTCAATCACAAAGCATCCCAAACACATTCTTCTCTAGTGCACATGGAACATTCTCCATAATAGATCACCTCCTGGGTCCTAAATCAGGTCTCAACCAGTATCAAAAGATTGGGATCATTCCCCACATATTTTCAGACCACAATGCTCTGAAGCTAGAACTCAATCACAAGAGGAAATTTGGAAAGAACCCAAATACTAAACAGCATCCTTCTAAAGAAGGATGACTAAACAGCATCCTTCTAAAGAATGAATGGGTCAACCAGGAAATTAAAGAAGAATTGAAAAAATTCATGGAAACAAATGGTAGTGAAAATACAATGGTTCAAAATCTGTGGGACACAACAAAGGCAGTCCTGAGAGGAAAATATACAGCAGTACAAGCCTTTCTCAATAAACAAGAAAGGTCTCAAGTACACAACCTAACCCTACCCCTAAAGGAGCTGGAGAAAGAACAAGAAAGAAACCCTCAACCCAGCAGGAGAAGAGAAATCATAAAGATCAGAGCAGAAATCAATGAAATAGAAACCAAAAAAAGAAAAAATCAATGAAACTAGGATCTGGTTCTTTGAATTAATAAGATTGATAAACCCTTGGCCAGACTTATCAAAAAGAAAAGAGAAAGGACCCAAATAAATAAAATCATGAATGAAAGAGGAGAGATCACAACTAACACCAAAGAAATACAGACAATTATAAGAACATACTATGAGCAACTCTACACCAACAAATTTGACAATCTGGAAGAAATGGATTCATTCCTAGAGACATATAAACTACCACAACTTAACCAGGAAGAATCAGAAAACCTGAACAGACCCATAACGAGGAAGGAGATTGAAATAGTCATCAAGAATCTCCAAACAAACAAAAGCCCAGGGCCAGACGGCTTCCCGGGGGAATTCTACCAAACATTTAAAGAAGAACTAATTCCTATTCTCCTGAAACTGTTCCAAAAAATAGAAATGGAAGGAAAACTTCCAAACTCATTTTATGAGGCCAGCATAACCTTGATCCCAAAACCAGACAAGAATCCCATCAAAAAAGAGAACTACAGACCAATATCCTTGATGAACACAGATGTAAAAATTCTCACCAAAATACTAGCCAATAGGATTCAACAGTACATTAAAAGGATTATTCACCATGATCAAGTGGGATTTATTCCAGAGCTTCAAGGTTGGTTCAACATCCTCAAATCAATCAATGTGATACAACACATTAATAAAGAAAGAACAAGAACCACATGATACTCTCAATAGATGCTGGAAATGCATTTGACAAAGTACAGCATCCCTTCCTGATCAAAACTCTTCAAAGTGTAGGGATAGAGGGCACAGACCTCAATATTATCAGAGCCATCTATGAAACCCCCCCCACACAAATATCATTCTCAATGGAGAAAAACTGAAAGCGTTTCTGCTAAGGTCAGGAACACCGCAGGGATGTCCATTATCACCACTGCTATTCAACATCGTACTAGAAGTCCTAGCCTCAGCAATCAAACAACAAAAGGAAATTAAAGGCATCCAAATAGGCAAAGAAGAAGTCAACTCTCACTCTTCACAGATGATATGCTACTATATGTGGAAAACCCAAAAGACTCCACTCCAAAACTGCTAGAACTTATACCGGAATTCAGTAAAGTGTCAGAATATAAAATCAATGCACGGAAATCAGTTGCATTTCCCTACACCAACAACAAGACAGAAGAAAGAGAAATTAAGGAGTCCATCCCATTTACAATTGTACCCAAAACTATAAGATACCTAGGAATAAACCTAACCAAAGAGGCTAAGAATCTATACTCAGAAAACTATAAAGTACTCTTGAAAGAAATTGAGGAAGACACAAAGAAATGGAAAAATATTCCATACTCCTGGATTGGAAGAACAAATATTGTGAAAATGTCTATGCTACCTAAAG
Source organism: Mustela putorius furo (assembly GCF_011764305.1). Classification (NCBI taxonomy): domain Eukaryota; kingdom Metazoa; phylum Chordata; class Mammalia; order Carnivora; family Mustelidae; genus Mustela; species Mustela putorius. The sequence goes on from NW_025422019.1 coordinate 3,968,146, forward strand.
CAATCTATACATTTAATGCAATCCCTATCAAAATACCATCCATTTTTTCAAAGAAATGGAACAAATAATCCTAAAATTTATATGGAACCAGAAAAGACCTCGAATAGCCAAAGGAATATTGAAAAAGAAAGCCAAATTGTTGGCATCACAATTCCGGACTTCAAGCTCTATTACAAAGCTGTCATCATCAAGAAAGCATGGTACTAGCACAAAAACAGACCCATAGATCAATGGAATAGATAAAGAACCCAGAAATAGACCCTCAACTCTATGGGCAACTAATCTTTGACAAAGCAGGAAAGAATGTCCAGTGGAAAAAAGACAGTCTCTTCAATAAATGGTGTCGGTAAAATTGGACAGCCACTTGCAGAAAAATGAAATTGGACCATTTCCTTACACACGAAAATAGACTCAAAATGGATGAAGGACCTCAATGTGAGAAAGGAATCCATCAAAATCCTTGAGGAGAACACAGGCAGCAACCTCTTCAACCTCAGCCACAGCAAAGTCTTCCTAGGAACATCGCCAAAGGCAAGGGAAGCAAGGGCAAAAATGAACTATTGGGATTTCATCAAGATCAAAAGCTTTTGCACAGCAAAGGAAACAGTTAACAAAACCAAAAGAAAACCGACAGAATGGGAGAAGATATTTGCAAACGACATATCAGATAAATGACTAGTGTCCAAAATTTATAAAGAACTTAGCAAACTCAACACCCAAAGAACAAATAATCCAATCAAGAAATGGGCAGAGGACATGAACAGACATTTCTGCAAAGAAGACATCCAGATGGCCAACAGACACATGAAAAAGTGCTCCATATCACTCGGGATCAGGGAAATACAAATCAAAACCACAATGAGATATCACCTCATACCAGTCAGAATGGCTAAAATTAACAAGTCAGGAAACAACAGATGCTGGCAAGGATGTGGAGAAAGGGGAACCCTCCTACACTGTTGGTGGGGATGCAAGCTGGTGCAACCACTCTGGAGAACAGTATGGAGGTTCCTCAAAATGTTGAAAATAGAACTACCCTACGACCCAGCAATTGTACTATTGGGTATTTACCCTAAAGATACAAAGATAGTGATCCGAAGGGGCACGTGCACCCGAATGTTTATAGCAGCAATGTCTACAATAGCCATACTATGGAAAGAACCTAGATGTCCATCAACAGATGAATGGATCAAGAAGATGTGGTATATATACACAATGGAATACTATGAAGCCATCAAAAGAAATGAAATGTTGCCATTTGCGATGACATGGATGGAGCTAGAGGGTATCATGCTTAGTGAAAGAAGTCAATTGGAGAAAGACAACTATCATATGATCTCCCTGATATGAGGAAGTGGAGATGCCACACGGTGTGTTAAGGGGATAGGAGAAGAATAAATGAAACAAGATGGGTTTGGGAGGGAGAGAAACCATAAGTGACTCGTAATCTCACAAAACAAACTGAGGGTTGCTTGTGGGAGACGGATTGAGAGAGGGGGGAGGGGTTATGGACATTGGGGAAGGTTTGTGCTAAGGTGAGTGCTGTAAAGTGTATAAACCTGGAAATTCACTTACCTGTACCCCTGGGGATAAAAATATTTGTTTATAAAAAATAAAAATTATTAAAAAAAAATAAAATAATGAAGCAGAGATAAATCCAACAATACAAGCAACCCCAAAATGTATAGAGGCTTACATTTGTCAATTTATATCCCAAAGATGGTCAGATTGGCAAAGTACAAAATTCAGCTATATATTCTTCACAAATTAAAGCTTGTGAAAGAAAGCTTAAAGAAAATGAAAGATCAAGAATAAGCTAATCATAGGATACTTGGGTGGCTCCATCAGTAAGCACTGGATTCTTGATTTCAGCTCAGGTCATGATCTCAGGGTCCTGAGATCTCAGGGTCCATAGAGCTCTGTGTTCAGTGGGGAATCTGCTTGAGTTTCTCTCCCTCTGCCCTTAACCCCACTTGTGCTCTTCTCTCTCTCTCTCTCAAATAAATAAATGTTTTTTTTTTAAGTACAGTAATTGTGATGAGCACCAAGCTATGTATAGAATTGCTTAGTTGTTACATTGCACATTTGAAAGGGGCATAACACTGTATCTTCACTACACTTGAATTTTTTAAAAATGAGAAAAAAGGGAAGAAAAAGAAAAATTGAAAAAAAAAAATATGGGAAAAAGATAGACCACACAAATACTAACTAAAACACAAGTGAATCAGATTTACTAATAATAGACAAAACAGATTTAATCCCAAGGAGAAATTAAGTTAAAATTTACTACGTTAGTGTGAAAAAAAAGTTCAATTTATCAAGATAAAAAAATTTCAATCTTGCATGCAATAAAGACTTTCATTGTATATAAGATGAAATTTATAGAACTTCCAGTAGAAAAAAGCAAAATCCACTACTATAAGAGATTTCAAACCTCTTTCCATTGGTGATGAATTAATGAAGAGATTAATCATTTGAACAATCCAATAATCAGACAACCAAATTCCTTAATTTATTTAAGTAAAAAAAAGAAAATTTAAGTTAAAAAATAAATATCTGAAGTTAATTAATTAATTATAAAGTAAGAAAACATTAATTATTTTACTCAACTTCTATGTTAATGTGCCTTACTCAGCCACCTATAAAGTATATGTAAATACCAGCTCCCAACCCTGCCACATATGTCTCAGCACACCCTATGCCAGAACCCTTTTTTATTTTATTTTATTTTATTTTTTTAAAGATTTTATTTATTTACTTGACAGAAGGGATCACAGGTAGGCAGAGAGGCAGGCAGAGAGAGGAGGCAGGCTCCCTGCTGAGCAGAGAGCCCGATGTGAGATTTGATCGCAGGACCCTGAGATCACGACCTGAGCCAAAGGCAGAGGCTTTAACCCACTGAGCCATGCAGGTGCCCCAGAACCCTTAATTTTAAAACTTGTGTGTTAAAGGAGCAAGAGCCTCCAGATTTGAATCACTAAATAACCCAAGGGAAATTATTTATTTCTTCATTGATTTCAACAAAGCCCACTGGAAGGGAATGGACAAGAACAACAAACCTCTGACTTTGCCCAAGATGAGTGACCGTACGGCCCTGAATTCGACTTCTGGGGAGAAGTTGTAACTTAGTCGCAGTTGCTGATCCACCTGCAGGAAAACAGAAAACAAAGGTGCATCAGCAGAGGTCTGTAAGTGAAGGGAATAAAACCCTCCCTTCTGGAAAGAGCTTGGAAACACACACAGAGAGCAGACCTCTCTTTGGGACTTTCTCTCAGGAGAGATAAGATATGTCTCACTAATTCTCCCACAATGCATGAAAAATACTCCTTTCTTCCCTCTTGGTTAAATAAAGGCTTTCATACAACTCATACAACTCGTCTCCCTGGGAAATTCTGTACAGCTTTTGACAGTATTTATCTCCCCACTGAGATTTTCTCACCAAGTTCTTTGCTGCAAACAAGCAAACAAATGAAGCCTTCTTGGAACCATGCTGTGCAGGATTGACACTGAATGGAAAGCACAGGTTCATTCCCCGTTCCCTTCTATCCCCATTTGGCCTTTGCTGCCTCCTTTGCTACAATAATTCTGACCTGGTCCCATTCAGGTATGGATATGGGAATTTTGCTGAGCAAGTATTTCAGCTTGCCAAAAGGTTGGACCGTGGGGAGAAGAGGTTAGCTGAACAGTTGCCACCAACATGAACACCTGATAAGCCCCCCTCACAGGGGTAAGCAAAAAGCACCACTGGGATTCTTTAGGACTTTATTTACAAGATAATCCTTTAGGGCACCCTCTTCTTATGGCTTAAGCTAACCCCAGCTCAAAACCTTTCTTCCCCTCCTCCTCATTATAAGACAATGCTACCCATCCATTCCCAGCCTTTTTGGTCTAGTCAAATCTGCAAATTCTTCTAGGCTCTACATTAAACATTCACATGATGTTTTCCTTAGAAAGGATCCTCATTATCTTACAGTTTGACTTGGGGGAAAAAAAAAGAAAGGAATTAAGAACCCTTAAAACGATGTGCCCAGCCCTGTTCTCCACTCTGAGCAGTTAACCCAGGATGGAGACTCAATTTCCCATATCTCACAGTCCTTCCAAACCCACTTCTGCTCAGATTAAGCATCTCCTGGGATCCTCTCGGTTCTGCGTGGTGTCTGCTGTGAGAGAAGTCAGCTGCTAAGACTTGTGGTGCACCATTAAATACTTATTACTATTTCATTTATGAAATTAGACTGGAATAACATTTGCTATTTATTGAACACTTGGTATGTATGAGACATCATATTGAAGTATCTTGCAAAATATATGCCTCCTTATAATACTGTCAAATAAAATAATAATAATAATAATAATAATAATAACAACAATACTGTCAAATAAGCATTACCACCCTGTATAACAGACTGAGGAACTGACATCCTGGAGATCAATAACTTGGCCAAGGCCAGACAGTGTCATAAAGCAGTGTTCCATTGCCATGTGGTCCACCCATCACTCCTTATGGTGTTTGCTTTACTTGTCCACACCTCTCTAGATATCTGAGCAGCTTGTAGACAGTCACTGTATGTTTTTACTTCTGTCTTTCAACAAAACTCATCAACAAACATCTGAGAATCTACTGTGTGTCAAACACTGTTCTAAGTACTCCACGGGTCCACCTCGTCCAGGAAGCTTCTCTTGATGTCTTGATTAGACAGCTGACACTCTTCTCTATGCTCAAGGTGACTTTTTTTTTCTGCCCCTAACTTGGAATTTAAAGTGCTGCATTATAACGATCTGCTTCTCTATTTCCCTCTCCCTCTCTCCCTCCCACCCTCACTAAATTATTGCCTTTTTGAGAAGTCAGACATCTTAGTGATATATGTTTTCTTTAGGACCTTCTACAGAAACTGGCAAAGTAACTCCTAGCATGGGTTTGTTGAATGAATGAATAAACATCCCGTACTGATTCCTTTTCTAACTTGGGGGTATGGGGACATAGTTAGTCACATCACACTCACTGCCTGGTAGTGCCTGCGCCATTAGGTACAACAGGGGGTTTTTGGTGCTCATCATGCCTATCAATAGTTTGTTTAATGCTCATGGATTCAGATTCAGTCCTTGCTCTGAAGGAGTTTTCTTTCCGCCCTACTTCAGAGCTCGGTCCTGTGTCTTCTACTCCCTCAAACTGAGTAGAGGCAGGGGCCTTCCAATAGGGGCAGGGACCTCCCCTCATGCACCCTTGCCAAGTTTGGAGAGGAGGCAGAATGGGTAGAATTTCCTGTGGAGCTGAAAACAGTGTGAGCTGAGTTTCCCCTCGCCCCTCACTTGCTGCCCAGAGTCCACAGGATCAGCTTCCTGTGCAAGTTGTCCTGAACCCTGACACGTCCATGCTCAAATGTCACACATGGGAGAGCTCACTGTTCAAGTAGATGAGTCATCCCTATTCTGCTATTCTGTTTTGTGGGAACTTACCTAGTCTTTTCCTCTTAAACCAGATGACTAATGAAGGAGAGAAGGTGGTAAATGACAATCAGTTAAGAGAGTTTTTAGAAAAAAGAAAAAAAATGAGTGTTTTTTAAAGGTTTGGAGAGGAAGGAAAGATGACTCAAAGGATACTTGAGGCTGGACTATGGAAAGTTGGGGGATGGGTTTCATCCCTGACATGGAATATGGGCCTGTAAGCATTACAACTGGTTCAGGTACGGAGTTACCAAGCTTAACAAATTCATAGGATAAAAACACATAAACAAAAAAGAGGGGTATACCAGATACATTTATTTTTAGGCTTCAAAATTTTATAATATGGGCTATTGCAATCATTGTGGCATTCTGTGGGAAATACATTATTTTTTTCAGATTTCCTTTTATTTGTTTTTATGGTTTCATATTGGTTTTGTTTTTAATTATAATTGGTAGGGTGGTAAGGGGTGACATCCTGGCTGTAGTTCTATATAACTATTAGATGTTTAAAGTTTGAAATCTGGTCTAGAAAAGCTTTTTTGATCTCAGAATCTAGGATGACCAGTGGTCTTATCAAGTTGTTAAATGGGTTGGAAAAAGAAGATAATGGAACAAACTTTTTTTGAGTAAGTCCTACATGCCAGGCATCATGCTTGGTCTTTTAGTTATGTTCTTCCATATAATCTTTATAAAAACTGACTGAGCTCAGTTTGCATTCTCATCCCCCCTCTTTTTTAATAAAGCAGTAGACCAGAGTTGAAAAAGGTGAGTAATGGTCTACGATCACATAATGTAAGTAGTGGAACAGAAATTCACACTCAGGTCCTATAGGAATGCCTTTCTTAACCTCAGGATTTTCATCTCTGGAAAAAAGGAAGTAATCATTTTGCTTGAAAAGTGCCTCGAACCTCCTTCTTTACAGTTTTTTGTTGAGCTGGCATTTGGGTAAACTGGCTTAATCTGTTTAATGCCATGTATGCATTTTAAATAGGAACACTGAAGTTCACCTCCATCACCAGGGCATTTTGGGTGACCTGTACCTTAAAAAACACTAGCCAAATTACAATTCTCAAATCATCTCCGGGAGTACTTGCTCCTGGTTGTGGCCCAGTCCTCATGTCTTCCTTCTTAGCATTAAAAGACAGGAGGAGGAATAGCAACTCAAGGGTTAGGGGTTGTGAGGGAATCTGTTTTTAGGCACAGGAAGCCTCTGGCTGATTGAATATGGTGATTCCCACCTGCCCTCTCTCTCTCTAACAGTTCTGAGTAAGGCCTATACCCTGCCTCACAGGACCTAAGGGCAGGACTGGAGATGTAGTAGGAGCCTACACTTTTCTGTTTTTACTGAACAGTTTTTTTCTAAGCAGGAAAGGAGAAGAAAACTAGGCAGGATAAGAGGGATGGTAGTAGTATCAGGGAGGCAGGTGTGTTGTGTTACTGTGTCAATAAACTGATTTAAAATTATTTTTTAAAAAGTCTCCATTCCAGTTTTTTCTGCACTTTTTGTTTCTGCACTCTCATGTGCTTATCATTCACTATTAAACTGATTGTTGGAAATCCTTTTTACAGAAAAAAGAAGGAAATACCTCCTATTGTTCATTCTCTCACTGACCTGTTTCTGTCTTTCATTTGTGCAAAAGAATACAGGAAACAAAAAGAGGGAAAATTTTAATCATACGTACACATTCCCACCAGAATGGATCCTGCATGTCCCATCAGTACCTCAGTCAAAACATTCAAATGAGAAGTCATCTTTTCCCTCCCTTTTACCCTCCAATCTTACACCAACCCAAACTTTCTCCAAAGATGTGTCCCCTTTATTTTTCAAGAGTAAATTCCAGAGGGAAGCTCATTATATTATAATCACTCAGGGATTTTTTTTTTTTTTTACCACATTATGGACAATTATTCTTCAACCTCCACTCAATCAAGAAAACTAATAGTCAACCTTGACTTCTGCCATAGCCCACATCCAAAAGGTTGCCCAGTGCCACTGATGTTATGTCTATAACATTTCACATCACCATCTCCATGGTTTTTCCACTGAACTAATTGAATCCCTCATGATCTCTTTCTGAGTGGCCTCTGTCATGCCTCATCACTCCCAAATGTGTACTTCCACGCAGTGATCACAGTGAGTCCCTAAAAATGAAATTCTAGCCACACTGCTTACCCAATGGTTTCCCTTCATTTTGCCACAGGGCCAATTTTATCTCCTCCACGTAATACATTAAGCCCTATGGAATTCATTCATTCTGTTCATGAATACTAATTGAGTCCCTGCTGTATGTTAGGCACTGCTTGATAAAGTGGGGGTTCTATGAAAACAGTGAAAAAAATTCCCATCTTCTAGAAGAAAGAGGAGATAAAGAATTAGACAAATAAATAAATTATATTGAATGTTAGATTGTGTTTAACTATGGTAGTGAGAAAGTCAAAAGGCTAAGTCACTGTATTAAGGTGATCAGAAATGGCCTCATTGAGAATAGCTTTTTGAGTGAAGTCCTGAAAGAAGTGTAAGTACAACAAGGAATGTAACAGCAAGGGGGCCAGAGTGGCATGAGTAGAGTCAAAGAAAATACTGATCGATGAGAAGCAACATGGGAATGAAGCTGTGGACGCTTGGCCATGGAGATCCCCTTAAGCCTCTGCTAGGTCTTTGGCTTTTACTGTACATGAGAAAGAAAACCATTGAAATGTTTGGATGGAAGAGCACTACCATCTGATTAATATTTTAATAGGATCTCTCTGGCTCCTGTCTTGAGAGCACACTGTAGGGGAACAAAAAACAAAAAGTGAAGGAGGTATCTGTCAATTAAGATGAAAATGTAAACTATAATAATCCAAGGAAGAAATGAGGGTGGCTGGGACGGGGTAGAAATTGGTGATCAACAGGATATTGCAGGTGAAGAAGAGAGATATCAGAGATGATACTATAATGTTTAGACTGAGGTGATGCAAGAATAGTGCAGTCATTAACTGACGTGTGGAAGATTATGGGGTAGGGAATGTTTAGGGAAATATTTTCAGTAATTCATTGTGAAATTTGTAACATTCAAGATGCCCAATGGACATTCAAAGAGATAAACCAAGTAGGCAATGATAGATAGGTCTGGAATTCAGAGAAAGGATTGGAGTTAGATGTACCTTTGGGATTAATTAATCAGCATTCCATGGCACTTAAAGATGTGAGTCTGAGTGAGATTAGACACAGAATGAGTGCAGACACAAAGGAAATGAAGATGAGTCCTGCGATGCTCCACTTCAGATGACGATGGGAGGGCAATGAAAGAGAAAACAAGGAGCAACTAGCAGATACCGAAGAAACAGCAGGTCAAAGTGATGTCCTACAAGCTAAATAAGAATTTATCTCAAGAGCTAAGGCATTACTATGTCAAATGCCAATGGGAGGACAATTAAGGAAATGATTGTTAGATTATGTAAGACTACTGGTGTTTTGAGAAGTATAATTTTAGTCCACCGCAGAGAAAAATCCTTTATTGGCTTAAGAAAAAGGAAGTGCAGCTTGGAAGACCAATTATTTAAACATTTCCAAGGATGTAGGCAAAAAACTGAAAGAAAAAATGGGACACTGTATGAAGTCAGACAAGAGAGATGTTCCCCTCCCTGATGTAGAGAGTGTTTTTTGTCATGTTGTATTGTGTTGTGTTGTATTGTAGTTACATTTGTAATGCATGCAAACCTTGCATGTTTATGCTTTGGGAAGTCATCCAACAGAACTAGGAAATGTTGACAAAGGAGGGGAAGATGCTATACTGATGTTCTTCAGTGGGGTAAGAGACCTGTTCCACAAGTCATGGAATCAGTCTTAGATAGAAGCCCTATCTGCTCATATTCACCAACATGAGGGAGACAGAGTGCCTGAACACCAATGCATGTGGGCGGGTGTATGTGGTGGTGAGAGTGTGCAGGCATTCTAAATGCTACATTTATCACAAGAAAGAAGAAAACAAAGTTAACTTGTGCAAGTAAAGATAGGGTTGTAATTGTTGTGGTGTAAGGAGAAAGAAGGAGGTTTAAAATTACCATCTAGGTGATCCAGAAAGTGAAAGATTAAAAAAATAATAATAATAAGAGGCACTTGCTATACAGATGGAAGGGCTCACTTGAGGTCATGATTTGAATAGGATGAGCTGGACTCTGCCACTTCTCTCACCTGATCCTTGCCTTTTATACCAAGACCAATGGAATTCCAGTGTACCTGCCACACACTATAACCTGCTGGACCTCTTTGCTTATTCTCATGTAGACCCACCGTCTGAGCATTTCTTTCCCTCCTCCAGTTTGCCAGTTCCTAGTCACCTTCATTACTCAGTTTATTCCTAACTTTATCCAAGAAAAAAATACTGATGCCAGAAGAGATCAGTGACATCATCTATGTTCCCATATCTGTGTAATTTCAACCCTAGCCCTTGCGAGTCTCTTGTGATTTTCTCTTCAGCTGTGTGTCTTCCTCTTATACTCCAGTTCGGGGTTACCAAACTTGATCGAGCTTCAGAATCACCTGCTACCCCTCTTGCAAAGAAGTTTTGATTAAGTAGATCTGATGTCAGGCCCCAAAATCTGCATCCCTATCAAGGTCTCAGGTGATGTTGGTACTGGTAGGAAGAGGGGAACACACTGTAGTTCAATTTTGTTCAGTTCTTCAAAAGCTGGAGTCAAGTATCTGTCTCTAGAACTTGGCTGCACACTTGGTTTAGGGTAGAAGCTCAGAAAATTTTACTGAACAGACAAAGCATATTTGGCTGAATGAGAAGAAGAGAAGTAAGGTACCTGAATTGTAAGCTCTCTTCCCTCCCGGTTAATGTTCAGGTGGTGCATCCTTCTGTTAGCAAAGTTCTCTGCATCAATATTGAAAACGTGGGTTTCTTCCTTGCTTAGCTGATAGCGAACCTGTAAGCTTCCTTGAAAAAATATTAGAAATTAGAGTTAAACATAGGATTCATAAAATGCAAAAATATTATCAGATTGTCTTAGTTGATCATTACTGTTTTCTAAGGATTTATATATATCCTTTTATTATCCAAATTTTTTAAAATGCTATATTAGTACATGTATATAGTGTATAGCATACATATATTACTATTTGTATATACATATATCCTATATATTATATTATTATATATATATACTATATGTACTATACAAATTTCATTATTCAAGTTTTTTAAAATGCTGTATTATTATGACATCTGGGTCCATATGGAAAATCCTGAGTACATGTGCAAAATTTGTGTGTGTTGTGTGTGTGTGTGTGTGTGTGTGTGATGAAAAACCATAATGCCAGGTTGGAATATAAAAGAAGTTCAAGTCTATTGTGTAATTGGATTGTCAAAACTTTAATAAGATAGAATCCTTTTCCATTCTCTCTTCAATTCCTACCACTTTTTATAATTCCTTTACTTCCTAATTGCCTTCATGGAATTTCATACTACATAATGTGAAATAAGATTATAAAATCATCTAAGCCAGAATAGAAAAAAAACATTTGGCCTATTAGACCGATACACAATTGAATCAGTTGATACAAGAACCACTACAGCTAATGCTGGTTTTTCCCTGGTTCGTTTGCTCTCTCTCTTTTTGGCTCTGTCTGTTGCATATTTCTACATATGGTTTCCTAACTATTATCGTCTGGGTTTTTATCACTTAAATATGAATACTAGCTCTGGAGCAGTAGCATATTTGGTGCTGAGAGTTGCTGAGTTGCAGTGGTGGTGCAAATGTTCAGGTATAGGGCAAGGGGACCTGGCCACAGCCAGCCTATGATAAGGAAACACCCTTTATGTGCACTGGTGGGTTGTTCAGTGGCATGCTCTTCCAGACTCCTTCCAGTTCTAAGAACTGGAGTGTTTTCATGTCTATTTCAACCCAATAAACTAAATCAGAATGTGATAATTATGTGTTAGGTACAGTGATGAGGACCACATTTCTTGAGGGTATTTGGAGTCTTGCCATTCCACTGTCTGGGTAATTCATATACACATGCAGATTCTGCAAATGTATTCTGTATGCATTTGTCCATTTTAAAATAACTTATATTTTAAACCTCTTCTCTAACACCTGCTTCACAATGATCCATCTTACATGTTAACAATCTCATAGGGACCATGTCTATCAGAGTTTTCTGAAGCATCCCCAACATCACAGTTTATGTCTAAAATACTGCAACCAGTTCTTCTAGAGCCATACAAATACTGATATCAATTTCTTAGGAGTTTTGATGCAATCATTATCTTCTCCTACAGGCTCTGCTCATTTCTACTTTAACAGGTACTGGACTGTGTTATTTGTATACTCACCTGTCTCTCACACAAATTTCTAAGCACCTTGAGGATCTGCACATATCTTAGATTCCCAGCGTCTGGACTATGGTAAATGCTCAGTAAATTTTAAAGGAAACAAGCAAGCAAGCAAGGAGGGAGGCAGGAAAGAAGAGGGAAGGAGGAGACGAGGGAGGGAGGGAAGGAGGGAGGGGAGGAGAAAGGAAGGAAGGAAGTTAAGAAGGAAGGGAGGAAGGCAGGCAGGAAGGAAGGATGAACAAATTCAGTGGGGCTTAGAAACTTTTATATCTAAAGAAATAACTCCTCTGAAACAGTACAAATCTAGGGGATACATATTCTCAATAAATTCAGAGGCCAATGAATTATTCTTAGAAACTGTTTCACCTTGGTATTTACTGACTCAAAGCCGGGAGAACTTCAGAAGAACACAAGGAGTGGTATGCCTGAGGAAGTGGATAATTCCTGAAGGTTCCAACCAATTGGCTTGAATATTTTGTCTCTTTTTAGTGTTTAGGGTTCTATCTCTTTCCCATGCATCTGGATTTGCCTTATATATCTAGTCCAGTCGTTTTCAAATTGTTTGCAAATTAGAGCACTTTTGGGGGCCTTGACTTCAGTGTTGTGCTTTTGAGCCCCATGTTGGGTGTAGAGATTACTTAAAAAAATAAAATATTTAACAAAACAGAATATTTTATTAAATGAAACCTAAAGTGAAAGTTACAGAAAGCAGAACAACCCTGGAGCTTCTTGAGTTGACACAAGAATGGGAGGCTACCTCTAGGCTGCTGATGCCACTGTCCTCTCCCCTCCACCCACCTTCACCCCAAAACCTCATGTTGGCCCAAAGAACTCTTTGGTCTCCCAGAAGCATAGTAGAAAACCTTGACTCTTCGGAGTGACAACTCAGCCTATTAGGATTTGGTTACATCTGTCCTGGACAGCTTTGTATCACTCATGTGCACCTCACAAGACATCCTATAGAGCAGTCTCTCCCTGCAGTCCTGACCATTGGGACTGCACATTCCAAATACTCATAGGCCCATAGGTTTGACAAGCTTACAGTTGGATTTGTCTAGGCTTTAAATTGATCAGTGACAGATCATCTCTACATATCTATGTGGATGTTTCTAGCTGAGGAGAGAGACCTTCAGGTTAAGGAGAAGCCATGCTCTCCTTGGGAGATGTTGGATCTCTTTTCTCTTTTTTCTTTTCTTTTTTTTTTTCTCCTTAAACAACATAAATTTATTATATCTGGACAATAGTTCTGGATTCTAGAAGTACAAAATGTTTTCTTAAAGGCTCTAGGCTAGGATACTTTTATGCCTCTTCTTCGCTTCTGGTGGATGCTGGCAATCCCTGGCGTTCCTTGGCTTGTAGATGCATCACTCAGATGTTCTTTATCTTCACATGATCTTCTTCCTGGTCTCTCTGTTGGCCCTATTTCAAAACTCTTCTAATATTCAACAAAGGATACCACATACCATTTAGCAGGTCATTTTATTATTCATATCCTGCTCGATAATTGTCTATTCATAAGCATGGGAAAAAATGAAGTAGAAACTAAAAATTGAAAAGTCCAAATAATATCCAGTTGAATTCTTGAATTAGCTTTAGGGTAAAGATTCTTTCATCTCAGTCACTTAAAAACATGATTTTGTTTTCTTTTTTCTTACCGGTTCCCACTTTTCCAGTGTTCTTACTCTACTGTCTTCCACGCTGCCATTAGTGTGACTATTATAACACGTATTCAGTCTTGCAACTCTAGCACTTAAAAAAATCCTAAGCCTCCTTAATTCTGTATGATATATTCCAACTTCTTAGCCTGATGTACAAAGGTTTTTTTTTTTAAAACCTTTCTAACTTTATCACATACATATTTTTCATATCTGAATCATACCTGAATACTCAGCATCTTTCCAAATAATGCACTTCTTTACCTCTGTGTGTTTTTCTTTTCCTCTGCCTCCTCTTCTTCCTGGCAGGTTACACGTCATTCTTTTACATCCAGCTCATGTGACCCAAGTCTTCACTAACCCTTAAGGGCGGCATAATCTACTATATTGCCACTGTGCTCACTTTTAGTAACAAACTCAATTTATCATGTTTACATTGTCTTTCCTCTTGAATTTAAGGCCCCTAGGAGGGGTAGTTGCCTATTCATCTTTGTATCTATAAAGTATAACACAGGGTTGGCTATCATAATCCTCCAGAAGATATTTTTTGAATAAAAATCCATTCTGGAGAATTTTATTAACACTCCACCAAAATTATGAACTAAAAATTATTCAATGCCTAATGTGTGCCAGATACTAAATAAATGAATAGTTACAATATTTTAGTTTTATTTTTAAGAAGTTTATAATCTAGTTGAAAGCAAAAGCAAGGTCATACACGCCTACTGTATTTTAGACATTTAATTCTGTATTAAAGATACTTCTATTCTTTTCTCTTTTTTTAAATTTTGTTTATTTATTTCAGAGAGTGAGAGAGAGGGAGAGAAAAGGAGTGGAAAGCAGAAGGAGAAGCAGACTTTCCACTGAGCAGAGAACCCAATGTGGGGCAGGATCCCAGGACCCCAGGATCATGAGCTGAGCTGAAGGCAGATGCTTAACTGGCTGAGCTACCCAGGTGCCCCTAAAGATATGATTTCCTTTTTTTTTTTCTTTTTTATTTTATTTTTTTTTCTTTAAATAGGCTCTATGCCCAGTGTGGAGCCCAAAGAAGGGCTCAAACTCACAACCCTGAGATCAAGACTTGAGCTGAGATCAAGAGTCAAATGCTTAACTGACTGAGGTATCCAGGTGCCCCAAGATATTGATATTTTTAAATTAAATCTTCAGATCAGGAACTAGGTTTTCAGGGATGTAAACAGCTACACAAATAAAGAATGATAATAAAAATAAGGAGAAGAAGATTCAAACTCAGAAGTACAGAACTTCAAAGTACATGTTCCCTCCAGTATAGCATCCTGACTCCAAAGAGATGTGTGGTGGGGAAGATGGATGAGTGGTTGGGCAGAGATGTTGATGGTGGAGCAAAGGGAAAGGTAAATGATTTGACAGAACATACACATTTTGTGAATTCAAAATGATGATGCTGGTAACTAGTGCATCACTGAATTCTCCTGAAACCAATATTGCACTGTAAGTTAACTAACTAGAATTTAAATAATCTGAAAATGAAAACAAAAATTATGAGCAGTTAAAGGGCTGAGGTAATGAGATAGTGTTTTTCAGAGAAAGAGGTTTGTTGGAGGAAGGTAGAAGTTAGCTAGGAAAACAAAATAGAACAAAATATAAGGTAATATGCTTATGCAGTTGTAGAGATTTAAGAACAATGCTGTTGAGTTTTATCATGCTTGAAGCAGTAAAGCTGTAGGCCATTAGCATTGATGAGCATATTAGCAGAACATGCACCCAACCAACCTTCTCATTCTGAAAGATGGAAAAAAAAAATTAAGATCCTGCATGTTGAGGGGAAACTTGGAGAGATTAGTAGAGAGAGACCAGGCAAAGAAGGTTCACACCAGAGTAACAAAGAATCTGGACTTGTGCTTGTAAAGAGGGGTCCCATAAAGGGCTTTAGACATATGAGTGACTGGCCTGACGTACAAAAATTGGTATCTAAAGAAAATTAGCCTACATACCCAGGGTGCATGGCAGATCTAAAGGCTCTTCCACCAGCATGGCCAGTTCTCACAACATCCACAACCTCCTGTCACCATATTTACTAACCTATCAATTTCTAAACCCGTGTCTTTTACCTTCTATTATTTAACTTATATAAACTGTCCATGATCTCACCTAATATCATTTTATGCATTGCTTCTCATCCTTCTCATGTACTTGAAGACATCACTTAGCCAACATACCCTACTTTTTTTTTTTTTTTAAGATTTTATTTATTTGACAGAGAGTAACATAGCAAGAGAGGGAACAAAAGCAAGGAAGTAGGAAAGGGAGAAGCAGGCTTCCCACTGATCAGGGAACCTGACACAGGACTTGAACACAGGACCCTGGGATCATGACCTGAGCTGAAGGTATATGCTTAATGACTGAGCCCCAACATCCCCCTTCCTTTACAATCTTTTTTATTGTTGTTTCATCCTCTGTATTGCTTCATTTCCATTAACATTTTTTCCTATCTTAAAGGAGAAAAAATGAAAAGAAAACTCTTCAACTTTTTTAACTTTAGCCATTGCCGTTTTTCTCTGTTCTCTTTTGGTCTGCAATAAAACTCCTGAGGCTTTATCTATATTTCCTGTCTCCAATTCCTCTCTCCCATCTACTTCTAAACTCCCTCCAATAAGATTTCACCCCTGGGTCTCTCCTAAAACTTCTATTGCTGAGGTCATTAATGACCTTCATGTTGCTAAATCTAATTTTCCACTTAAAATCCCCATCTTAACTCCCCTTAACTCTCCTTAACATTCTATACAGGTCACTCTCTTCTCTGTAAAATTCTTTATTTAGCTTCTAGGACATTCTCTCTCCTAGTTTCCTTCCTTCTTCACTGGCCATCTTTCTCCCTCTGCATCACTGATTCCTCTATTTCTGTTTGCCCTCTTAATGTTCAAGTACAAGGGCTCAGTCTATGGACTTTTCAATACTCACTGCATTGACAATCTCATCCAGTGATAGGGTTCCAATGTTATCTTTTTGATATCCTAGAATTTCTGTTACACATAATTTGGAAAGCTGTAAGTTTGAAATCAAAGTGTCAGCATTTTCACAAGTCTTCTAAAGACTCCAGGGGAGAATCTTTCCTGTATTTTCGTAGTTTCTTCTGGGACCTGACAATCTTTGGTGTTCCTTGTCTTACATCGGCATTATTTCAATCTCTGCCTCTATTGTCATGTCACATGTCCTTCTCTCTGTGTGTCTCCATGTGTCCCTGAGTCTATGTATCCCTATCCCTTCTTCTTTTTTTTTTTTTTTAAAGATTTTATTTATTTATTTGACAGAGAGAGTTCACAGTAGACAGATAGGCAGGCAGAGAGAGAGAGAGAGAAGCAGGCTCCCTGCTGAGCAGAGATCCCGATGCGGGACTCGATCCCAGGATCCTGAGATCATGACCTGAGCCGAAGGCAGTGGCTTAACCCACTGAGCCACCCAGGCGCCCCCCTTCTTCTTATAAAGATACCAGTCATTGGATTTAGGATCTACTCTAATCCAGCATGACTTTACCATAACTAGTTAATTGTACTAACTAATTAAGTTGTGTTAAGTTGTGCCATTTCTACATAAAATCACATTCTGACGTTCTGAGGTGAATTTGGAGGGACACTACTGAACCCAGTATATTATCTAAATGTAGACCAATTCCAAATTTCTATCTCCAGATTGGTCTCCCCTGCCACCTGCAGGTTCCTCTATACAATTACTTTCTCAACATCTCTACTCAGATGTCTAATAACCTCAAACCTTAAGATGCCCAAGACAGAATTTATGATCCTCTTTTCTAAACCTGTTCCTTCCATAACTTCCCACCCAGAAGTGGCAAGCCTCTACTTCCCGGCGATTGGCCCAAAAAATCTTAGAACCTCCCCTCATGTTTCTTTGTCTCATACCCTATTTCCAGCAGAGTATGACATAATTTTATGCACCCCTTTTAAAATATATGCTGAGGGGCACCTGGGTGGCTCAGCGGGTTAAAGCCTCTGCCTTTGGCTCAGGTTGTGATCCCAGGGTCCTGGGATCGAGCCCCGCATCGGGCTCTCTGCGGAGAGCCTGCTTCCTCCTCTCTCTCTGCCTGCCTCTCTGTCTACTTGTGATCTCTATCAAATAAATAGAAATAAAATCTTTAAAATAAAATAAAATATATGCTGAGTCCAACTATTTCTTTACCTCCCATCAATTCCATTATGACCCTCATCTAAATAGCCAACATTTCTAATCAGATGATTTCAATAGCCTCCTAACTACTCCTCTTCTAGAGCTTCTTATAGACTATTCTTACCAGAGCACCTAGAACAATCTTGTTAAATCATATATATCGATAAAAATCAGATGAGTTGCTGTAAATCAGATAAACTACTTCCCTGCTCAAAGCCCTTTCCTTATTACCTTCCCCATTCCCCTTTCTCACTGGGACCCAGTCATGATGCTTCCCTTAACAAGCAAATATCTGTCTCAGACTTTGCATTTTCTGTTTTCTCTGCCTGGAACACTTTTCTCTGAATATACCCATGTGTCCCCCAAAAACCCACACCCACTCCAAAATCCTCCAAGTCTTTGCTCAAATACCACCTGTTTAAAGAGTTCTCTGATGGCCATGTTAGAAACTGTGAGACCCTCGCCTCACTTATATGTATTCCTGACCTCTTGACCCAGCTCTCCCCCCCCCCACACACAGAGCTTATCATCTTGCAACATTTTGCTTATTGTTAACATTTATTATTTATTGTCTGTATCTGTATACTAGAATGTCAGTTCCATAAAGGCAGAGATTTAATAAAATGGAAGAGTCCAAAACAGAAAATATGAATAATATTCCCTACACTTAGGGGAAATATTGTTTTAGTCATACAAACTGATTCTGAGTCACTATGTAAAAATATTCCTTACAAAGACTTTGGTAAGACACTGTAGAAAAGTCTGTTTTTTTTTCAAATAACTAGTTTTTAGAGTACTTATCACCATCCTGCTCTTTTCTTAATTCATACTTTTTTTTTTAACTTGTTTAGTGATTTTCATTATCTATTTAATTATAAGCTCCATAACTGAACTTTACCTGTATTTTTTTCCTGGGGTATACCCAGTGTAGAGAAAAAAATGCCTAGCTTCTAGTGAGGGGTTCAATAAATATTTATTGATTTTTTTTAATAGACTGAAGGAGTGAATGGTTTTGGTGATATATGAAAAATATTTCTTTTATGTCACCCATGCTTCAACATATAGGGTTGATCATGATAATTTCAATAGTTTTCATTGTTACAGCTATGAATGTTAGGTATTGTTATGGGTATAATTAATAGTATTAAATAGGAGTTGACTATTTTGTTCTAGGGATTGTCTAAACTTTTTTCCTCATACTTCATCTTTATACATACAGATTCTTGTTTTACACTAACTTTGCATACAAAGAGAATATAGTTTGTCTAACCTGTTACCAGTCATTTCACACAGCTCTTCCCTCTAATCTAACTGTAATCTGGATTTCCTTGTAGGGTAGTAGTCATGCTTTAGGTCTCTTCTTTTATATGCACCCTCCATAGAAAAATAAAGGCCTTTTGGAGGAAGGCATATGTCTGCATGATAATCCTACTTAGCTAGACTTCACAAAGAAAACACTAAAAACCAATTTGCGGCCACTTTGAAGCCAAACTCGGTTGTCCAGAGCTTGTCCACAAATCACTGCATGCACAACTGAATGCTAAATTTAGTGAAATGCCTCTAAAATTAAAAAAAAAAAAAGTATTTTTTAAGCTTCTTGGAAAAAGCATACATTTATACTGACAGTACTGCAAGCCTCATGGAAGATAAAGTCGATTTCCATGGCAAAGTTAAACACTAAGGTTGTTCTTCCTATTTCTATCGTGGAAGGTGAGGAGAGATTAGAACTGAAAAGAATCAGTTATCCTGGAAAAAAAAAAAAAAACCTCAGCTATTTGAGAATTTCTCATGAGTCAGTAACTGCAATGCGCTGAGCATTCCCAGATCCACTCAGCTATGATGATTTTCTAGGGCTCAATTCATTTCTTATTTAAAAACAACCTTGAAAACTCTCAGAGGAAGTCGTAAACAGGTACCAAATCCTCCAGCTTATTCGGCGATGGGTTCTGGTTTACTTCATTGAACCCTATTCTAAGCACCTTAATAAGTAACAATTATCGTCTTCTATTTCAGTGGTTCTGTTTATGTTTGCACAAAATATTCCTCAACCTGTCTTACCTTTAACTCAAAAGTCATTTGCATAGCAATAGTCCCATTACTGGGAATAAACGCAGACCAACTGCTCCTCTTCCATGGTACTCTGTCCAAACCCCTGTTTCCTTATGGTTTACATTATGGAATGATCTTCTTTTTTTAATTAAAAAAAAAATACATTGAATGACAAAATTAGGAACTGAATTTATTTTTGTTTTTATTTTTCAAATGATATATTTGAAATCAAACAGTTTCCTCTGGCTCAGATTTGTTCTCCGAATTCAGTCTTTACAGCATGTGTAAAAGGCACAGATCCCAAAACTCCATGGGAAACACTGTCTGGTGTTTTATGGGCTTAAAGATTTCATTGAGCTACTAAAGATCTATTTTCCTTTCTGCTGAGACCCAATTAGAGTTCACTTACATTTAAAAACTATCTCCTCTTATTTGTATATGATTTATGGGGTTTGAAGGCAATAGTCATTAGAACTCAACATAGTAATTAGTCTTTAAAGTATTCAGGATGAGGCGGCTTTGTAAATTTTATGCTCACTTTTTATGATCCAATTGCTTTTGAATATAGATGCTTTTGATCATGGCACTTAAACTTTACATTATTTGGAACTAATGTTAGCTATTCATGTATTTATGAACATTCACAAAAAAAAAAAATTTGATGACAACAGGTACTGACAGTATGAAACGATGCAAATCTGCAGAAATACTGGGCCACGATTTGCGACTTGTTACCGGGTTGGCTGAAATGCCACTGAGAACCCGCACTTCTACTGGAAGCTGGTGCTTATTTCTTTCCATCACCCATGGTGGCCGATATGGAGCTTGGCAGGAGTAGGCTTCCATCAACATGCAGCACACAGGAGGGACACACCATGATGTTCCAGGAATGGTGTTATGAACACTTGCTTGGAGAAGAAAGACAAAGCTTTTCCCCCAAGACACACACAGCCTAGTGAGTGACCCAGGACCATAAGGAGACTAGTACCATACAGTGAAGACAAATACTGAAAACACATCTGTTGTGTGAAAAAACTGGAAAATCAGGGAAGGATTGCCAGTGGTGGCGATAACCCCTGAACTGGAGTCATAAAGAACACACAAAACCTGGTCACACAGGCAAGAGGACAAAAGGAAGAAAAAGATGTAATAGCAAGTCAAAGGTAGGGAGAAGAAACAGAAGAGGGTGTGCATGTCTGTGGTTGGATGGAATGCAGGTGTGCACATGGAGAATAAGCAGAAGATAATCAATTGAATATAAATCTTGTGTTCCTTAAGGAAGCCATTACCTCTAGGGAGCCATTATTTCTTCAAATCATAATTTTGCCTTTTCTAAGTGTTATTTATAAAGATAATTTCAAAAGTGCTGCTCTGGATGACAATCCTGATACATTTTCTAGTGATGTCACTCGAGGACTGAGGCCAGCAGTGATTGACCCAGAGCACAAATATATCCATGTGATGGGGAGAGGAGCCAACCTGCACTTAATAATCAGGTCTAAAAGTATTTTAGCATCTAATACTGTGCACACCACTTGGCAATGGTGAAGAACGAAGACTTAAAAAAAAAAAAAAAGTTGAGCATAGAACCATGATTTGTTAAAAAGCTTACAGGTGTGAAAGGTGTAGCATGGTCAGAATGGCACCCAGATGCCTGGGCTTTTGTGTTTTCCTGATGCCCGTCAATGCCATGCAGCCTGCCAAGTGCAGAAATTACAGAGCAGTCAGTGCTGGCTTCAGGCACTTCCATAAATGAAAATATAAATGATGGTCAATTAGAGATGATTTCCTAAACCATTTTCTACAATCATTAACAAATAGTGTAACTAGCTCATGAATAACTTCAGGCACTTTTCACAATGCAAAATCATCAAGATGTAACCACAGGATCCTGTTTAATGGCACAGAGACAATAGCATGAGGCCTTTCTTGGTGGGTAGGGTTTCTTCAACAGGGAGTCCCACCTGTTCAGAAATGAAGGCCCCGGGTCGCCTGGGTGGCTCAGTTGGTTAAGCGGCTGCCTCCGGCTCAGGTCATGATCCCAGCATCCTGGGATCGAGTCCCACATCGGGCTCCTTGCTTGGCAGGGAGCCTGCTTCTCCCTCTGTTTCTGCCTGCCACTCTGTCTGCCTGTGCTTGCTCTTGCTTCTCTCTCTATGACAAATAAATAAATAAAATCTTGAAAAAAAAAAAAAAAAAAAGAAAGAAATGAAGGCCCCATCCAGAGTGTTGTCCCTTTTAGATACCTTATTCCTTCTTATTCCAGCATGCGCCTTAGCCATGGAAATGGAAACTTGCATTTGAGAAAGCTCAGAGAATGGGTTAAAAATAAAGTTTACTGAGTGCCTATCCCATGCCAAACTTGTAAAAGCTCTTGTGTATTCATATGGGACATTTCACTTGATAAGGGAGTAAAGGAACAGATGGGGATGTCCTAAGATGCAGACCTAAAGAGCCTGCTTCTGGCTCTTCCCCAAGACCCCTTCCCAAGAGTCTCGTCCCACTCCTAAAAGGAGCCAGCCACTTCCCTGGGTCAGAGGCTGTGACATGACAACAATTTGGAACAGTTATTATTTTTGTTACAAATGAGAAAAAGTGAAGCTCAGGGAAATTAAAAAGTCTCAGTTGCAACAGGAGGTTTTGAACCCAAGGACTATACTGCTCTGTTTACCTGCCGCCATGGATTTGAGGTAGATAAGAAGCTGGGGGAGGGTCTCCACCTCCAGATCTGAGGCAGAACAGAGAGAAGAGAGGACAGTAGCAGCCCAGAATACTTTGTTTTTCTCCTCCACCTCTTGTGTCTGAATATGAAGTACGAAAGAAATGAAATAAGAACAAAGAACATCTCCCCCCTATACCCACAACATACTAACACACTCACACCCTCTTACCCAGGCACACTTACACACATGAAATACCCTTGCCTAACTATGCAGTTTAATCTTTCAAAAAGATGTACACATTACATATGCACTGAAGAGAAAAGACAAGAAACTTTGTTCTCTACTGAGATGATGAATTTTATGAAGTAGAACAAAGAAAAGAAAGAAAAGTAGAAGAAAGAAAAAAAGAAAAGTAAGCAAGAGCAAACATTAGTAATAGTCTTGGAGGAAAAAAAATAATAAAAGGCCATATAATTAAGCCTCCACATTTTTTTGTCTGCTGAGCACCTACTATGTGCTTTTTTTTTTTTTTTCCTGGACATTCAGACTGCACAGTCAAGGATTCTGCTCTCATGGAGCTCACACCTCCCAGTGAAGATGGAAAGTAAACCTAATTTTATAAACAGAACAAATGCCATGACCTAGAGGAAATGTTCCAGCTTTGATGCGAGAATTTAACAGGTGGAAAGGTGGCCACCTCATTCAAGGACATCCCCCAATATTCTACAATGCCTAAGCCATGCATTGACTTCCCACTGACCTGCTTTTCTCTTTCACTTTCCTCTGTATCAACAACACATTTACCTTATTTCATCATGCCTGACAGCCTCACTTCCCTGTGAAGAACCCTCCCTACCTATCAATATAATTAAGTCAGAAGACTTAAATTACCTAATCTTATCTCAACCTATTAGCCATCTCCACCTAATCCCCTCCTGTTGTCCTGTACTGCAGCCAAAAGAGGTTCACAGGCGTTAAAGTTTTTCCTCCACCGTTCTTACATATAGTCAGGGCTGCCAGAATATCTGCCAAATGAAGGAATGAGCACATTCCAGAAAACCTGTGCATACTAAGAGAGCTAATGTTACTTTTTTACTACATCAAATATATTTGTTCACTCATGAAACACTGAAAGAGAGACAGGTGTGCTTTTCTTGAAAGAAAAATCAAATAATTACATTGGTGTTTTCCACTGTTTAGCAAAGATCTCCAGAGCTCCCCAAGTTCCTTATGATTGACAATACATTCTAGTTTAGAGAAAAGAGCTTTTAAAGCAGGAAGCTTTCTGAAAGGAAGTTCAGCTTCCCATGTAAAAGCCATGCATGCCAGATGCTACAGGGCTGTATATACCATCCCATGAGTTTGAGTTTAACTGCAAGGGTTGAGGAGTTAGTGAAGTTTCTAATGGAGACAATATTGTGGGATATATTTTGGAAAAATTGCAGTGAAAAACTCCAGGCCTCAGTGCCTTAGGACAGCTAGGGACAAGAGCCCTGCAAACCATCTAAAGGCCTACAGGCATAGTCAAGGCCAGATTGGATAAGAGAAAAGGTAATTTTGAGAGGGCACACCAAGATCATCAGGGTTTGATGAAAGGATGGGTGTGTTAAGGCAAAGTGAAGAACCATGACAAAGGGTTCCAGGCCTGGGGATGCTCTGTACCAGCTGACCCCCTCACATCACTCACCTCATTCTCTGTGGGCAGCGCGACCACCTGTCAGCAACTCCACACACTTCTGTCTGCCTACAAAGAGTGTCTGTAGGTGCTATCTCCTCTATATCTCCTCTGTAGGAATCCACCCCACCCACCTACCTTCCCCCATTTCTCCCCCAGGGAAACCCTCTTTGGCCCCTCCCCCAGTTTTGATAGGAGGAAACTTTTCTCACAGAAAACTGCAGAGTTTATAATTGTTTCTCTTAGTGTATTAACATATGACTCTTCCAAAGAATTTAAGATCCAGGAAGACAGAGGTGCTCTCTCTTTTGCTTACCTCTGTGTCTTCAGTACCTATCAAAGACGTCTGGTATGTGGTAGTTAGTAAACAGTCATCTAAAGAATGAAGGTATTAATTAATAGCTTTGAATAACACTGGCAATATGGAAAGGAAAGACGAGATTTAAAAATGGGACAAAAGCAGGTTTTAACTACTAAAATTTATGTGAGGTATTAAGGCTATAATATAAATACAAAGTTAAAGGTAGCAAAAAACAGTAAGAAATGCGGGGACTAGAATTTTGGAGAAAAGCATTGGCTGGAAATAGACATTTAAGAGCCATTGACAGGAAGGTTGTGTGGATTGCAACCCAATTAGATTCAGTCAGCCATGTGTAATAAGATCTTGCTTTATGGTAATTTAGGAACATTGCTCTCCAGTTCAAAGACTGGTTATAATGTATGGGAATAATTTTTTTTTTTTCATAAGATGCTCCATATCCCTTCAAATGACAGAATCATGGTAGAATTACGGACATGGCGGTCCAGTTAAAATCTTGAGCCTGTGTGCCTATTGAAATGTTTTCTGAAAAGCAGGACAGAGTAATAGTTAAGATTAGCCTGTTGGCCAGGATCGGACCCCCGTGTCTCTCTATATTACCAGTGAGGTCCTAGGTAAATGGAACAGTCTCCCAGTACCTCAGTTCTTGTGTATGCAAAATAGGTATAGTCATAGCATTTACGTCATGAAGTCCTGAGAATCGAAGCCCTATTAAGAACTTTCAGAGTATCTGCAACATGACATTCATAAATGTTAGCTTGTGTCATAGTTATTACTTTGATTACTATGTAATCCCTGAAGCTATTTTGCAAGAATTACATATGGAATCAGGATAAAGGATGCATCATCATCATCATCATCATCATCATCATCATCATTATGGGCTTGATACTCCGAGTCATCATTTTTGTTGTTGTAAAATGATTCTGCAAAGAGCTGTATTAATGCAGCGCCATATTTAAGAGCTCCATTTACACAACAGGGAATTGGAAAAAAGCAAGAGTGGTGGTGAGTTCTGAAACAGCCACCTGGAGAGTTGGTCTCATTACCAATTGATATCAATTGAATGTGTACAATTTGCAGGGTAGACAGCAGCCGTGAAGAATTCTGAAAGACCTGATCCTTGTCTCAAGTTCAAATTTCTGCTCAGTGAAAGGGAGATTTCGGAACTGGTGATTTCCTAGGAGAAGCAGGTTTATATAGAAAGCAGCCAGTGGTTCTTATTTATTTATTGTTTTGCAAACAAATTAATCCTGCTTTTTCTTACAGGAGAAGATAGGAGGTGATTTCTTGCCCTAAAGAAGGGAGGGCTTCACTGAATGCTCAGGGAGGCATCAGCTTAAACCCTCAGAGATAGGTTTCTTAGAAGTCAAAGGCATTATTTATTGTTTGCAATTCATATTTGCAAAGTGCTTTGAGCTCCCTGGGGAAAGCTGGAATACAAACACTAGGTACATGTATAATTAATAACTCTTCAGTAGAGATTATGGCCTCTTTGGGTAAGAGTGTAGTTATACATTGACACTCATGGAAGATAGTTAAACAATTTCAGAACAACCCAAGGCATACTCCTGCTGGATGTAGGGAGAATTCATTTGCAGAGCACTCAAGAGCATGGATAGAAGCTGCCATGGACACAGCATGTTTTAGTCAGCCCCCACCTCAAGAGACCATATCACTTGGGTAATGACCCCCACTAGCTGTACCTGAGGATTGACAGGAAGGACAGTGATCATCATTACGACTAAATGTGCCAAGAATTCTCTCTGAGGAATTGTAAACCAAAACAGAACACCAATCCCCACTCCCAATTATCCCCTCTATAAACAGGTCACAAAATGGACACAGTGTTTAGTCTGAACAAATGGATACAATAAAAACCTGCAAAGGGGTGAGCTGTCTGTGGCAGAAGTAATTTTGATTTAGAGGCCACTTTTATTTTTAGATGGCATTATGATTTAAATATCTGCTCTTATTAGCTTCACACTCCTGCTACTAACACACAACTGGACTGTGTGTAGGCTCTGAGCTTTACAAAGCACCTGCCTAACCACCCAGTGACTCCAGAATCTTACTCACAGTTCTGAGGTGAATAAGTTTCTTAAATCTGCTTATATAGCCATTTTTCCCCTATAGCTATTTCCATTTCCCCTTGGAAAATGCTATATTTTTTTTCCCACTGTCTCTTCATCTTCTGTTCTACCCTCTCTATTTTAAATTTTTGTCTGGCTCACCAGAGAACAAAGTGGAGGGCTGCCCACCTCCATTTCAGGTCCCCTTTCTCTCTCCGATATGCTCTCAGTTAGGTCAGAGGAAGGACGGAGCTGTCACTCCTCTGACAGGGAGGGTGGAAGGGTCGATGTGCTTGTCACCACTTTAGAGTCTTCCTTATTGACACCAGCATGTGTGATCTGCGGCAAGGGATGTAATTCTTTGGTATCTGTGCCAGGTCAGTCACATAGAAAGAATTGGTCAGCTGTTCTCTACTGTATGAACTTTAGCAAGTCACCTAAACTCCCTGTTCCCCAGAGGAAAATAAGAATATTTTTTAAAGGTTTTTATTTATTTATTAGAGAGAGAGAGCTAGCACAGAGGGAGAGGGAGAAGCAGACTTCCCACTGAGCAGAGGACTTGATCCCAGGATCCTGGGATCATGACCTGAGCTAAAGGCAAATGTTTACCCAACCTGGGTACCACAGGTAAGAATATTAATACCTGTTTTGCATATGTGATTTTGAAAAAGAGGGGAACCAAAACAACATTCAAAAAACAAACAAACAAACAAAAAGCAAAAAAAGACCTAATGTGGTCTCTAGCCTTGCACAACACATAGGAGACATTGAGCAAATACTAGTTTTCCAGAAGCTGGACACCAAGCTCCATGCCTAGGTACAGGGTGGTGCTAAATGCCATAGCAGGGTTGGGTTTTATGATTTTATGACTTAGACTCATTAGTACTATGTGTGGCTGTGGATGTTGCCACCCCAAAGGATGCTAACTCCTAGGCAAGTCACCCTGCATTCTAGAAGTTTGGCCGAAGGTGTCACATGGAACCTTTACCAAATTCTGCAGCACCCTTGACAATCTGGCAAAGTAAATGTGAGGCCTTAAAAAATATGCATTCATACAGATTGAGCAATTAACCAGGGCAATTGTTGAGGCCCCAAGATTCAGTAGTAAGTAACTCATTATACCATAAAAGAAGCGAAACATTAAAAATCAACCCCAATATTCAAGGACAGGAAAAATTGTGAACAAGTTGTCATCTAATACAATTTATCTGCCACTATATAAGTATAGGGAAAGATTCCATAACAAAATATTAAAGGACAATATTTCTAACACTGTATGCATAGTCTGATTATATTCGTATTTATATAGGGATAGATAGATAAAAGTCACATTAATTATGCTCTCTGTTGTATGCACTGTTATTTAATCCCGGAATAACCCTCCAGAGTGGGTATTAATTGTGAATCATTTTAAAGAGATCTTGAAAGCAAGTACAACAAAGGAAGGTTTTAAGGAGATACCTGCTGGGTATCCAAGTGGCACCTTCAATGCCATAGTGCACTTGAATCCATGGTAACAGTGTTACTCAGAGCTTCCCTGACACGATTTAGGGGAGCCTGCAGTCCTGTTACTTACAGATTGTGCTGTGTCAGTCTCTGCTTCCAGTGCCATTCAACAAGAAATATCTCTTGGCAGCTTGCAGAGGCCTTCTGCTGCCTCACCTCCCCTTTACAGCCTGGATATTTAAACATGAACTACCTCTCTCTGCGTGCAACAGCTGGCTAGGAAGCCTGTGCCTTAATTAGCCATTTCTCCCTGGAGATTTGCGCTCCGTAAATCCACTCTTCAGAGAAAGTACAGCTGGCAAGATGAAACAACAGAGTCAATTGTCTAAAAATTCATTTTTAAGGGAAACATCATTTGTGCATGCATGTGTGTGTGTAGAGGGGGGTTTTCTTTGAATAAAAACACTAGGCTTCAGGGTCTAGACTGAAAGCCTCTCAAAGCTGAAGTCTGGGTCATCAATAGTAAAGAATAGCTTCATCAATAGCTTTTAGAGCAGAATATCTGGTACAAATCTTGGATCTGTGAATTCATCAGCAGTTTATTTAAACCTGTTCTCTCTCAGCTCCATCATCTGTGATTCGGAAGTGTCTACTGCGTAGGGTGGCACTTGACATGGTGTCTGAAATGTAGTAAGTGCTATCTAAATGGTTCCCTTTAACCACTTGGTTTTTGTGTGCAAGGCACATGGTGGGTCCCTGTTAAACAGATACTTACATTATTCTTCTAGAGAAGCTGGTTCTCTGGCAAATGAATTATACAAACAACTGAGGAATGACTAAGAGAAGACAGAACTTGCATTTTTTGAAAATGTGGCAAGTATGGTTTTAGGTGTTCTACAAATTCTTCTTTTTCATAACAGAATTAAAAGAGATGGGGCAGAGAGAGAGAGAGAAGTAGGCATCGTTATTGAAAAATGGCAGGGAAACAGTCTCTGAGAAACGAAAAAGCTCTTCCAAGGTCATGGCCACATGGCATCAGCCCTCCAGGTATGATTTGTCAACTACAAAGTTCCTCATCCCGCCCGAGTCAGCCGGCTCAGCCATGGCCCATGGCGGGTGCACCTCAGAGGAAGGGCAACCTGAAACTGGCTTGGAAACAGTTTCCTCTGACTTTTCAACCACCCCTGACCATGGTGTATAGTTCATCCAGACCAGAACCAATTGCAGTTAGTAAGCTAAAGGGCTCCCTAGGCACTGAGAGCCTCGATCTGAGACAGCTGCCAGCAAGGAGGCAGGCAGAAAAACTAGAGACACAGACAAGAGAACACAGCTGCCTTAGAACTACTCTATTACAGCAGGCAATAAGCATTAGTGTTTATTATCCTGACATGGAACTACTTACAAAAGGATACATCACATTTAGCTGATAATTGCAATAAAGAAACAAAATGTATTACACAAAACAAACGCTGAAAGCGTGATGTTTTATTTAAAAATCAAATAAGGATATAAGTGGGCTATGGTCTCTCTGACTTCCTCACTTTGTCTTCAGTTACTGCTCTAACCGCTAGACGCCCAGGGTGCTGGGCTGAAGAATTGCTGTCTGGTGGCTTGAGTCTCCTGCAAGACCATGATGGGAGAAGGGCTTGGTTCCTGTGGCTTATTTGGGGTGTGGGGGGAGGGCAGCAAGGGGGCATGTCTGGGAGGTGGAAGGTGTCATGACATTCTCATCATGGTATCTGTGAAGATGCTGCAGGCACCAACTTGGCTGTTCAGAGACGGCAGATCCAGGGATGTCATCTGCCCCAGGTCTACCTGGACACAGAGGGTTGAGGGAGCATGCTACTGAAAATTGCTGTGGCCCATGGGCAGCAGGTAATGTGCCATGGGATATGGGAGGGAAGCCCGCCTGGTGGTGCCAAAGCTTCCTGATGATGAGAATCCCTGTAAATATTCATCAACAATCGCCATTTTGGGGGCCTCATCACACACTCACTTAATCAAAATCTCTGAGAAGAGACCTGGGAAGGTATCTATTTAACCAACTACCCCAGTGAGTCCTATCACAGGCAAGTTTTGGAAATATTACCTGGTTATGGTAATGTTTCCCAACCTGGAGCTATGTGAGAATCACCTGCAGTCATGCTAAAAGCACAGATTATTGGGACCCACCCCAAATTTCCAATGAGTAGGTCCAGGTGGGGCACCAGAATTCCCATTTCCAGCCAATTCTTAAGTGAGGCTGATGCCGCTGGTCCAGAGACCACAATTTGAGATCCTCTAGGTTAAGATAACATATCTTGTCCTAAAGCAAAACAGGATAAGAAAGGAGAGGGAATTCTGGGCTGTGTTCCAGAAGAAAGCACAGCCTGCGGAGGGGCTGGGAAGTGGTCCTGGAAGCACTCTCACCATCTGACCCCCCCTTCTTTCTTTACCTCCCTTTGTACATACTTCTTTTGCTTTGGGGTGGGGGAGGGCTTTTATCCCCTTTCCAGTTCTAAGTTTGCTCCATCAACAAATCTGAAGATCTATGGGGCATAAACTGACTCTGTGAAAAAGCCATGTGACTAAATTACAATTTTTAGCTTCACTAGTAACTCTGGGAAATGATATTAAACAAGATGAATTGGGGCACCTGGATGGCTCAGTGGGTTAAAGTCTCTGCCTTCGGCTCAGGTCATGATCCCGGGGTCCTGGGATAGAGCCCTGCATAGGGCTCTCTGCTCAGCAGGGAGCCTGCTTCCCCCTCTCTCTCTGTCTGCCTCTCTGCCTACTTGTGATCTCTGTCTGTCAAATAAATAATTTTTTTTAAATTAAAAAAAATAAACAAGATGAATTATGTTGGAAAGGTTTTAAGCAGGATATGACCATTAAGTTTCTTTTATTATTATTTTTTTAACTGACTGCTCTTGTTTGTTTGTTTGTTCATTCGTTTTTGAGAAAGGAAGAGAGAGAAAGAGAGAGAGCTCATGTGAGGTGGCAGAGGGGCAGAGGGAGAGGGAGAGAGGGAATCCCAAGAAGGCTCCATGCCCCATGTGGAGCCGAATGCCAGGCTCAGTCTCATGACCCTGAGATCATGACCTAAGCCAAAATCAAGAGTCTGATGTTTAACCTACTAAACTACTCAGGTGTTCCCTGACCATAAAGTTTCTTAAACTAAACTACCTCTTTTAGTTTTTAATATTTAATTCAGTCATAAATATCTGGGTAAGGTCTCAAAATCTAAATAATTCAGGTTAAAAAACATTATTTGAAAATACTATGTTAACTAAATTAATACACAAGTATTTTGATATATAAAAACAGCAAAGTATACTAAAATCCAAGAATAGCCAGAAGAGAGATTTAAATCCCTAAGTTCACTATCTTTTATTAAATAAGCCAATGTTATTTATAAGGACTCCTTCCTGACCCTTCTTATTTTTCTAAAATTAAAGACACTTCTGTGGTTCTAATAAAACTAGGAATTCTACCCACAGAAATATCTCACACACAATACACATGGATCCAATTCTAGATATTCCTGAATGTGCTGGAGGGGGTCACCTTAAGGTGCCATTCCAGGAAATGTAGATATGACAGTAGATCTGCCAGGAAATGTAGATATGACAGTAGATCTGCAGAAAGCATACTGCCTTCCCTCTTCTCCAGAATCTAAAATAAAAGGAGATCTCTGATGGGCAACCACCCTCTGGCCCAAAAGTATAACTCTCCCAAGTATTTCCATCTCAAAATCTGTTCTGACTGGGAAGGGTTCTGATTAGAACAAGAAAGAGTCTTCGTGGTGCATTCGTCTCTCCCGCTGAAGTTCTGCTCCCAGTCTTCCAATGCCTTTATTCTCTCTGCTCTACCCACACAGGGAAGGACTAATCCACAACCAATACCAAATTTCTGTAGTGGCCCCTCATAGCTTCACCCTGTTACCTTCAAGAAACTTTCCTGAGGGAAAGTTGGCTTTAGTGGGATTTTAGATGGACAACTACATGGAAACATTCCCAATGTTGGCATACCAACCTCTGACTACAAACAAGTATTTGTTGGAGATGAGAAAAATATAGTAAATAACTCCTATTAAAGGAAAATAAATCACAATTTTCCAATTACCTTAAGAATATAAATTTGTTATCTCCCAACTATGATTTAAGAGAAGAGATCACACATACTCTATGCTCTGTCTGAGAAAAAAAATAAAAGGTAGGTAGACCTTAGCAGAAAATGGTATTTTTATCAAGAACTCTAAATATACATAGCTTATTTATTATTTTCATTTATCTAGTATTTCCCAGCTTTTGGTATTGTCTTTTTTCTGGGCCATTCTCCCATTTTTACAATGGTAATGAATATATGAGTAGCTGTTAGAGTTGCATGAATAAAAGTCTCTTGTTTTCAAGGGGGACAAAAGGGAATGCATAGGGAAGAACAACATGAATTAAACAAGTTTTTGTTTGATCTCTGAGATCTTGAAAGATATGTTAAATCCAGGAATACAAGAACTATTAAAAATGAAGAAATTAGTGAATGAAGCATAAGAACTTCTGCTTATATCACAGTCCTGTGAACAAGCAATTAATTTAGGTACTGGACAGGTAGGGCCCTAAGAGAACACACGTACATTTCCCCTTTCCATCCCATGCAGACACTGCTAATCACGCCCTCCTTCCAGCCAGGGCCAAGGAGCTTCCCAGTTGTTCCCAGGGGACTGCTATGAATCAGTGGGAGTTGCCATGAGGATCACCAGTTCCGGACAGGACGATCTTTTAAATAATTGACAGACACAGGTTTTCTCATGCCAACATTCACCAGATGCTGATACTGACTGATGCCTTTTCTGACTGTTCTGCCTTGGGCACCCTTCAGAGCTAGCTTCTCACTAATGAACCCACTTCCATGGCACACAATGGATAAAACATCCTAGCAAACTGTGCATCACAGCTTTTTGTTTATTCCTTTCAGTCAAACAGCCAACACCTGCCTGCAAGCATGCTACTTCCTGCTTGGGAATGCAGCAGGGGAATGAGCAGCAAACGGTTTCTGGAATTTTAGCAAGAAAATTGAAAATATCATGCAAAGATGGAAAAAAGGGATGATGATTCCCAGAGGGTTCTAGGAAAGGATATGGTCACTTGTCTGAAAGAACATCAGAACCGTTGTTCTCTGCCAGCCCCATGGTGCAGTCAACAACTGCATCAGTAAGAGCAATGACGGCAGCCCATCGCGTGACTGAATACTTAACTTTGCAGTAGCCACTCTGTTACACACTCGTCATTGCTGTCAGTCCACAGAACTGCCCTCTGTGGTCCTGTTGTTATTACAAATGGAGATGCTATGATCCAGATGTGTTCAGGGACTTATCCAAGGTCACCCAGCTAGGGAGGGTCAGAGCTGAGATTTGTCCCTACGTCCACCTTTTCCCATCGATTATACCACTCTTTAGTCTGATGGGGGCACCAAAGAACAACGTGAGCAGGAAAGGCTTGTTTTCCTGCTTGAGACTGGAGTTCACTGATTTGCAAAAAGTGTCAGGCCTGGTTTGCACTAAAGTTAGGGTTAAACCTAGATTCTTGTAAACTTTACTCTGTAATTTCTTCTGCATCTAGTCACAGGGTCAGTGTGGTGAAGGTCTTGGCCAAGGTGCAATGTGTGATGGTGACAAGGAGAATCACATGGATAGGGACTGCTGGTGAGTCCAGGACACTAAGCATTTGATGATGGGTCAGCTTTAGAAGATGGCTCCCAGACCATACACAATAGCTCATTAATATATAACAAGTGACCTCTAAAGATCAATATGACAAGGAGGTG
Organism: Mustela putorius furo; assembly: GCF_011764305.1. Classification (NCBI taxonomy): domain Eukaryota; kingdom Metazoa; phylum Chordata; class Mammalia; order Carnivora; family Mustelidae; genus Mustela; species Mustela putorius. The sequence continues at coordinate 4,001,756 of NW_025422019.1, forward strand.
TGCTATGTTTTCATTTGTTTGTTTGTTGTTTTAATCTGGTGTCCCAAGATACTTTTCCATAATCATACCCCAAGAAGAGGTCGGTTGCAAGCCTACACCATACCTGTGAGTACCAATTGTGAGTATATAATTGGCATGCCAGAAACAAATCCAAATTACCCCAGGTATGAGGGTAAAATGATTATTAACACCCCTTTTTACTGTCTGAAATGTCCTTGCATTAGAGACAAATTTTTGGTTGCATTAATGCAGCATTTATGATAATAACTATATTTTCTTTTTCTGAATTATTTTTATTCTGCAAACCATGAGCTCCTTAAGGACAAAAAGAATGTTTTATGCACCTAAACCTCTACCTCTACCTCTACCTAGCCCTCCATCTCTCCACATTTCAGCACAATGCTGGGCACACGAAAGTATACATGGGCTAGTATATACTGACTTGTTATTCAATATTTTCTTCCTGAAGTTTTTACTTAAGATACACCTACCAAAATTTCTGCCAGAGATCTAGTTGGTATTTTATTTTTGTTTTTGTTTTAATTTAAAATCTCTCTTGGTAGGCAAAACATGCACAGTTTAACAGAATATCCCAGGAAAAGTTTCCCATACAAGCCAAGTGTTTTTAGCAAATGCTCTAGAAGCGAGTAAACATAACATCTGCATTTGCTACATAAACACCACAGATTTAGAGTGAAGTGACTCAGAGTTTGCCTAGAAATCATTTGAGATGTTGATCTGTTTCTCTGATTTCATTGTCTGCAGCCTGACACTTTTTTTTTTTTTTTTTTTTAAACTTGAAGCAAAGACTAAATAACTTTTGGGTACAGAAATACTTTTAAAAATGGCAATAATGCATCTAGTTCAAAGGGCTACTAAGCACACAATGCTTTTTTACGAACAATTCATGCAATGGCAGTCACAGTGGTTCTTCAGATGATTTGTGTTTCATAAATACACAATAGTATGGCTATAATTATTTATTTAATAGATTGGTTAAAATTTCTCAAAATGCTAGTCTCAAAGGATAAAAAGAAGAGTGAAACAGACAATGTTGTAATGAAGGAAGGTGAAGGAACTTAATGGAAAAATACAAATCAGGAGAATCACAAGTCCTCATTCCAAGAGTCCTTTACCTAAACCTCCCACACTTACCTAGTAGAGAAGAGGGTCAGGAGCTATTACCCAATAATGTTCTGAGAACCTCTGTTAGCAGGAAGATGGGAAGTATTATCAAATACCAAGGCTACAGAATATGGATCTAAGGATCATCCAGGGATAAAATCATAATCAAAAGTAAGGGAAGTAGCCAGCTGTGGCAGACTAAATGGCTAGATGATAAGACAGAAACCAGGTACTATGCAGTGAGAAGAAACTCCAGAACACGAGGAGAAATCAGTAGGTCTAGAAGGGGCCTGAGATCCTGCATTGCTCAGGTTCCTGGTGACAAAGAAACTGCTGGTCTGGGGTCCACATTTTGAATAACAGGAGCCTGAAGACCTTCCTCAATGTCCCACAGTGTAGCCACAGAAGTGTCTATAGGACCAAACCATGGTTCTTGGTTTCATGGTCAGTGTGTATCAAAATCACCGGAATCGCTGTCAACCACACAGAAGCCTCAGCCTCAGCCCCATCCTCAGAAATTAGCAGTCAGCAGTTCTAAGGCAGAGCCAATAATCTGCATTTCCACTACATTCCCAGGCAATGCCAGTGCTACCAGACTGGTAACCACACATTGAGGAATTCTGCTCTAAGGACCCTTCAGCCTCTCCTAAGTATTAGGGAGGCACGTGAAAGATGTAAGCCCAAGTCATCCAACTCATTGTTCAGTTTTTCAGAATGAACACACACACACACACACATACACACATACACACATCTTATATAGGAGTTATACTTTGCACCATGCACTGGAGATTGTACCTTATAGCAGTAGTTTTCAAAGTGTGGTCCCTGGGCCAATACTTTCAGGATCACCTGGGAATTTTCTAAAAAGATAATTCTTTAGGCCCCACTTGTAGACAATAACAAACCAGAAATTCTCAGTGGGGCCTATCAAGCTGTGCTTCAAGGACGACCATGGGTAGTTCTGATGCCCACCAATTTGGAGAAGCACTACCTTAGGATGAAAGAAAATGCAGGTGGTAGAAAGAGATAAGATGCCTATACAAATCAATGGCTAGAAATCAGATAATCTGAGATCTAAGCCAAGCTCTGTTTCTGTTTATTGAGTCTACACACACCATTTCAGCATGTTGTCCCTCAATTTTCTTACCTGTAAGTGGAGTGAGTCCAAAGCCTTTCCTAATTACTCAAGTATTAAGATAGGTTGTATTATTGTCCCCAAATACAAAATTGTATTTCCTGTAAAGGATTACATGGCTTTAGGATGCTTAGGTGCCTCAGTCAGTTACGCGTCTGCTTTTGGCTTGTGTCATGATCCCAGGGTTCTGGGATCAAATCCCACATGGGTCTCCTTGTTCAATGGGAACCTGCTTCTCCCTCTGCCTGCTTTCCCCCCTGCTCTGCTGGCTCTAACTCACCAACAAATAAATAAATTTAAAAAAAAGGATTACACGTTCTTATCCATGGTCATGAGACTGGCAGTGCCCTGCTTGGTATTGGCCTCAACTATCTGACTTGCTTTAGCCAAAGACCTATGAGCAGAAGCTTTAAGAAGCACTGCATGTTTCCACAGGTATTCTTGCTTTTTCCTCTACTGTAGAAAAGAGGATCCCACTTAGAACTATTGCTTCATCTTGGGCCTCCAAATGAAATGACACATGGAATAAAATCACAGAAGCCGACCCACAGCCAGAGGGAAATAATGTGGATATTTGTTATGAGCCACTGAGATTTCAGTTGTGTTAGCTGTGACAGTGAGATTAACACAGGCATCGTGAACAGATGGAAAGACATAGTGCACGTAAAAACTTGTTGAATAAATATGAGAGGCCACCATATTCTAGGGAGGGTTACAAAGATTGAAAACAAGAAGCTAGGCAACTTAGGGGTACCACTGCTGGGATTTCTCTAACTATGTCTCTTTAATGGCATTGCCTCCCTTTGGCTTCTCCTCTCTCCTCTTGTCTCCATCCATCCCCACCCCCATCCCCTTCTATCTCTCCTACCTTCCGTGCAGTTTCACTTCTGCTTTCCTTTACTTCCCCAGCTGACATGAGGCTAGGACTGTAGGACTGTGGATGAAATGGAGAAAGAGGGCAGAGACTCCCATTTTGGCTCCTAATCAGGTTTCAATTTAGATACTGTTCCAGAGCAGAAAATCATTGTTCTCCCAAAGGATGATAAAATGGGCCAAAAGCACTGTAATAGGTATGGATACAATCACCTGATTATCAAAATGATAAGACCTCTAAATATGATTCTTTAAAAATGCCTCAAAGGCTTGAAATCACATTTACCTTCAAATATGATGTGAACCAAACAAATGGACTAAGGTCTTAATGTAAGTCACGGTAGACAACAGCTTGACTCTGGACGTGTAACAGGACAGAGGTCTGAAGAAGATGCAATGCACACTAATGGAGATTCTTTGACCTTGTCCAGACCTGACTCATTCTACAAGAGACAGAAACTTCTCCCTTCCAGATAGTTCAATCAAATCAAATCAAACAGTTGTCTTGCTCAAAGGCCCTAAGGCAATATGCAATTATACCTCCCAAGCTAACCTCTCTAGAGGCAGAAGCCTAATAAGACAGGGCCTATATAGGAAAAGCATGGGGACCAAGAAAAAAGCTTGAAGAGAAGGACACATGGTAAGTAGGCAACTTTCTGGGGTGAGTTACCACTGGTAGAGAAGCTTGCAGAACACCTAGCCTGGTAGCATGGATTTTCCCCTGCTATTCCTATTTTTCTTCTGTCTCTCATTCTGCTTCCCAGTTGTTTTTGTTGTTGTTGTTTTAAACTGTTTTGCTGTTACGGTTTCCTGTTCTTCCTTCTTTTCATTTCCATTTTTATTTCTTTCCCTTAATTCTGTATTACCTGGTCAGGTTTTTAAATTTAGCCTTGAAGCTGAAGGATTAAATCATTGAAACAAATCTCAGTTCATCGGGTCCAACTGACCAACTGTTACTTTCAGTCAACTTTAACTCTATCTTGGGTTGAATGCTGATTTAATGTAACTGTTTCATTAACAGCATCACCAACTGTCTACTGACTTTTTTTTTTAAGACAATGATGATGAAATTCTGGGTGACAGATGATTAAAATCTCCAGTAAGCCTCAGGTCACTGGGTTTTAACAGATCTGCACTGTCATTTTATTAATGAGGAATATTTTACCAATAGAAAACAGGAAACTTGTGGTAGTGATGCTGGTGATCTAATATGACTAATGTAAAAGCTAAACTGAACTTTCAATCATTCAATCAATTTATAATTTAGTGGATGTTTATAATGGGGTGAGCTTCATTCTAAATGCTGAGACACAAAAGACAAAGTTTGCGATTACCAGAGCCTACATTCTGTTTTTGATGGCAGGCACAAACAAATGCATGTATAATATAGTAGGTAATATCCAGGTAATAAGATGATGAAGGAACACCAAGCAGTATAGACGGCAGAGAGAGAAAAGTACGGCCTGACTCAGAGACAGTGTGGTCCTTATGAACTCTGCTCTAAGGTCCTAATACTGTGGCCTGTGGTCCAGGAAGGAGCCTTTGATAAGATGTCATTCACAGGGGGCGCCTGGGTGGCTCAGTGGGTTAAAGCCTCTGCCTTTAGCTCAGGTCATGATCTCAGGGTCCTGGGATTGAGCCCTGCATCAGGCTCTCTGCTCAGCAGGGAGCCTGCTTCTTTCTTTCTCTCTCTGCCTGCCTCTCTGCCTACTTGTGATCTTGTCTGTCAAATAAATAAATATAATCTTAAAAAAAAAAAAAGATGCCATTCATAGGGCCTAAATGAAACTGGTCCATTTGTAAATAGAATGCTTCTAGTTCAGAAGACAGGATTCTAGCAACACAGAGTTGTTCTCAGACCCCTATTGTCACTATTCCCCTGCCCACATCAACCATTATTAGGATTTCTAGTGGCACAGATTAATTTTTCCTGTTTTTAAAATGTATAAAAATTGAAATCACAGATATATGCTTTTTTATATCTGGCTTCTTTCAACATTAAATTTGTGAGATTTATCCATTGTGTTTGGTGCATATTTAAGTCATTCTTTCTTACTGCATCAAGTGAATATATAAAAGTCCTGAGCTTTTAATGCCTAAAAATCACTAGGAATATGGTAGGCAGACTCCAGGGTGGCCCCCATGTTCACACTCTATATATAGCCCCAACCACTGAGTGTAGGTGAGGACCTGTGACTTGCGTTTAACAAACAGAAAATGGCAAAGGTGACGGGATGTCACTCCTGGGATTCGATATCAAAATCCAGGTATTCATACACCTGCTGGTGCTCCCTTGCTGGCTTGCAGAGGTAAGCTGTTAGGGCCTATGGGGAGTTCCACCTGGCCAGGAACTGCCACCAAACTTAGGAGTGGAGAGCAAGGTCTGGGGAACAGCCAGCAAAAAATGGGGGTCTCCATTCTAAAACCTCAAGGACCTGAGTTCTGCCAACAGTCTGAGGAAGCTCAGAAGCAGATCTTTCCCAAGTGGAGTCCCTGATAAGATCATAATCCACCTGTGAGCTCTGAGCAGAAGACCAAATACGCTGTGCTTGTATTCCTGACACAAGGAAACTGTGAGATAAGAAATGTGTGCTCTTTTGAGCCACTAACTTGAGAATGGAGAACTAGTATAAGAACTCAGATCCCTGGCTTTCTAGCATAGTAATTTTTATCCCTTTGTTTTGTTACAGGTAAGACAAACACCCTATAAACAAATCAACATTCTTTCTCCGTAATCCATTTTCAACAATAACCAAGGTGGCAAATGCAAATCATGAAGTACATTAGCTCTGGTTTAATCGTTTTAAATCTACAGCAGCCTGTCGTTTACCTTTAAAAAGCCATTTATTAATTGTTCAGACACAAGTGAGAAAATACGTAGAAGCAGATAAGGTTGGGTATCTCAGGACATTCCTGGGAAGAATGATCTTAGAGGAGGTAAAGAAGAAAGGAAAACGAGGGTTGTATCTTTTCACGGTGCTATTTTCAGCATGCATTTCCCATAGATGCATCTTAAGTACTTTGGAGCAATGCCAACCAGGGTGCAATGTAGATATAAGTCAATATCCTTACAACACAGGCACTTAACAAGAAGACATGACTGATGCAATACACCTGCTTGCAGGAGAAGGAAGCTCAACCGCTCTGGGGAAATAAGTTTCCGATACCCCATTTCTACTCCTTTTCACTTTGTCCTTGATTTATTGCCTTTGCCTGGCTTCAGCATGACAAAGGCTTCAGCTTTCACTATAAAATGATATTCCAGATTCCACTAAATATATTTGTAAGACAAGGGCAGCCAACAAAATTAAACTGCCGGCACAAAGACCAGCTGTTATTTAAAGCTAGAGAGAGATTACGGGGGATTATTACTTTAACAAAAAAAATATTTCAGCTATGAAACCAGTGCTTATTTCTCCAGCACTTTGGCTGTGTGCTAATTTATCTCCCACCTTGCACGGATTTAGTCTTTCATTGCCAATTTATTAGAAAGCCTGACAAATGTCGGTGGCCTATGGTACAGGACACCCAGGCTTACTTAGTTATTGCTACGGATAGCAGGAAATCAGGACCTTCAATGGGGATTTATGTGTGCTGTTTCTTTGATTTTTTATTGTGCTTTCATTTGAACCATCAGGCATTTCATCTTTAATCTCGTTCATCTTTTAGATGCCCCATCTATGGATGGCAACACAAACAACTAAAACCCAGCAGCAGTACAGTCATGGGGCTGATGATTTGGTCACCGTTTTTCCTCTACCAATTTTAAATGCGATATTTTATCTGTTTCAAACTGCCTCTCTTTTAAGATACCTTTCCTCAGACCTTTGTGTACGTTGAGAGGAAAAATACCTATCAAAATTAGAAATAAGAGGATAAGAGTAATCCATTTTTATGATTTGCTGTTTCTTCAGGTTTTTTCTCTCATTTTAGCTTCATGCTTTTAAGTAAAGTTGTTATCTGATTTAATTTATTCTCCTCGATTCTTAGCTGCACTTTAGTGCACCATAAAGATATGACAGTGAACTCTTTTGAAGATGAACCATTAGAATATGCTTTTAAAAGGCTCTTTTGCTTGAAAAAAAGTGCCCTGTTTTTATTAAAATCTTTCAAGCAATTTCACTAGAAAATGTTGTCCATAGTGGCAATGTAGGTGTAGCCACTGGGCCCCTGAATGGTGCTAGACCAGTCCTGTGTCCTTGAATTAGTGTTATAGTGGTGGATCCAACAAGTTAACAGAGGCAGAGACAGTGACAATTTTGGTAACAGGCTGCTGCAGAAACCCAGTAGAAGGGCATTTAAAACAGTCTTTGGGAGGGAACCAGAATGCTTCCCAGAAGTGACATTAAAGTTAGACTGGAAGAAATAAGAATTTGCCAACAAAGAAGAGATAAAGGTGGGAAAGAAAAGAATGATTCAAGCAAAGGTAACAAAATGTGCAAAGACCCAGAGGTGAAACAGCATGATGCATTCAACCTTGGAACATAATTCAATATGGGGAGACGGTACAGTGGGGTATGAGAATAATAAGAATTGGAAGTTCACAGGAAAGTGAGAACCTAGGGTTGAGCCGAGTTTGGAAATTAGCCCAAGGGCAGTGGGAGCTATCAGAAATGAGTGACATGAATATATTTGAATTTTGAAAAGATCACCCTGGTCAGAATAGAGAATGAATTAAAAGGGCATAGGCCTGGAGGCTGGGAGAAATTTTTGGACACTGTTGGCCGTAATCTGATTCTGAGGTTAGGGTGGCCAGAGCAAAGATTACCAGAGTGGGAGTGTACAAAAGTGATAGATGTAAGAGACTGAGGAAGTAGATACAATGAGATGCAAGAGGGTTGAATAAAACTTGGTGACTGATGGACTCTGGAGGGGTAAGGAAGAAGAAGATATGGGTGATGCATATCTCTGACTGGTTGAGCATAGAGCACTCCTTTGAGAAAGGAAAGACTCGAGCATGGGAAGATGTAGCTATAAGCATGTGTATGTGTGTATGTGTGTACGTGTGGGCATGCACATTTGTATCTACATGCATACACATGTGTGTGCATGTGTATGGGTGTATTGCATGTGTGTGCATGAATGTGCATATATATACATCTGTGTGCTGAGAGGTTTGAGGTTAATCTGGGACACATGGAGCTTGAGGAGTCTATGTGACAGTCAATTAAAGTTACCCCCTCAAGCAGTTGAGACAATCTTCCTGAAGCCACAGCTATCTGTATAATCACTATCTGAAGTCCGGAGAATGGATGATATCTCAGTGAAGGTATATCTTTGCTCCAAAAAAGCCGGAACTGCCCCCAAGGAAGCCAGTGTACAGGGGGCAAGCTGAGAGTAAGTTATCTACACAGGTGGCTGAGGAAGTAGTTAATAGCATAACATGTTCTAGCAAACCCATGGAAGTTAAGGCCTGTGAGAGATGTGGTAGTGAGGGGGCTTCTTAGTGGTCTTGCCATGCACCATTTCAATAAAGTGTGCTTAACGATTATGTAAATAGAACAATTTTTTATACTGAATATTTCCAGTAAAATTGTTTCACTCATTTATTCTTCTGTCCATTAATTATAAGACTTACTTCACTAATTAAAAACAGGGAAATGGGGTATGTATACAACTCATTAGAGATAATCCTCTAATCTGCCTTCAACCAATATCCTGTATTATTTATATGTACTTGTATTTATATGTATTTATATTCATTTACTGGTAGGGAGAACTAGTTTTCTATTAACAAAACCATACACCTCTTTCTTTATGTTCAAACAATGGATTTATTCATGCATTTAACTATTGTTTATGAAAATAATACTGTTTAATAGTCAAAGAGCATAGTCAAAAAATTTCAAATAGTAAAACAAGACTTAACAAGAGAAAGCAACTCTTGTCCCACACCTTCCTACTCTGGTCCCTCTTCCCGCCATGCAGTGACTTTTGGTTCTATTAGTTTTATTGTTATTTTCTTTCAATTTTATTTAATTAAATATATTGCTCTTTCTTGATTTATTAATCTTAAATATTTTATTTTGCCTTATCACAATGGCAGACGAAGAATTACTTTTCTTGGACTCAGTCACATCCCCCCCATGCCTCCAATATAGGCAATCTTCAATTTTGGTTAGGTTGGTTTTTAAAGGCCATATTGTTGTGTCTGATGTAAATATCATCTTCTGCTGGTATCTATCACTTGTATGTTTTCTCTAAGAGCCACTCTCCAAAAGTCCTCTGTCAGTATGCTTTATTCAAGACCAGGTTTTCTCAGCCTTAAAGATATTGACCTTCCAAGCCAGGTAATTCTTTGTGGGTGGTTAGGGTGGTGAGAAGGGAGGTTGTCCTGGGTCTTTACGTTGTTTGGCAGCATTGCTAACTTCTATCCACTACACAAGAGTAGTGCTTCTCATCTGGGCAGCTAAGAATGTCTTCTGATATTACCAACTCTCCCCTGGGAGACAAAATCATGCCCAGTTGAGAACCACTAGCCTGACCAGTTGCTCACTGGGATTTCCGTATACCTGCCATCCTGAAATTATTTTGCCTATTCTGTGGCGGGTGATCTGCTTCCTGGATCTCATATCATACTTTTGTATATGTTTCCTTTTCAGGTGAAGTACATTGTAGCAGGCAGTCTCGAACAGGACCCCATGGATCCCTGCCTCCAGTAGTCATAACCTTGTGTACTCTCCTGCCACATCTCATTGTACCAGGTGTCACTGATGAGTTTACGTTCTGAAAAGACTCCTCTGTCTGTCTTAAGTACACTCCCTTCTGGGTACTTCTCTCTCCCTCTCTGTTTCTGTCTCTGTCTTTCTTACTCCTGCCATCCTCCACCATCTTCTCTTGGAGAAGCTGGCTGACATGTTGTTTGTGCAGCCCTTTGGAAAAGTCAAAGAACTAATGACTAAAGGCTCCAACAGCTACAGGATGGAGCCAGGAAGCAGGTCATCTACACTCAGACTACTGCAGTCCCTTCAGACTATGGCAGCGCAAGCCAAGGGGTAAGACCTCATGAGACACCATAAGCCAGAAACATCCAGCTAAGCCAGTCTCTCTCACAGAAATGTCTTTATACAGTTTAACCACATTTTTGTCGTTTAAAGGTACTAAATTTGGGGGTGATATTTTATACTATTTTATACTAATGCATGCTTATTAAGTAGCATCTTTACAAAGGTGTTTACACAGTCATAAACAATCACCCAAGCTACCTCCACCCTTTAATGCATAAAACTGCTTGCATTCCTTCCTCACATTTGACTAATAATTTCACGAAGCATAGCATTCCAGTTTGAAACCATTTTCCCTTAGGACTGCAAGGATGCTTGTCCATTATCTTCAAATTTCCAGTGTTTCCATTGAGAAATTCTCCACTAGTTTGAATCCTGATCCTGTCTTTACCAAAATTAGGGTTCTGTGTTTGCCTTGATGTGTGACTTCTTCTGTCCACCGTGCTGGGTAGGGAAGCAAAGTTTTACATATAATTTCTTTTACTCTGTATTTTCCAGTACATCTTTGCTAATGTTCTCTTCCCATGTCTTCACCATTTTTATACATCTAGTTAGAGAGTGAACATCATGTTTTGCCCTCCAATTTTCTCTTTTGTCTTCATATTGCCACATTTTGGTATTTTTGTTCAACCCCTGGGAAATTTCTCAAATATTATCTTCCCACTTTCAAGATTTCTAACAATTTCCCCTACTGCATTTCCAGGAGTTATTTTTTATCGTTTTCGAGTTTCATTTTAAACCATCACGTTCTTGTTTCATGGATTTATATAGTCTCCTACCTGACTGAAATAACTGTAGTTTTAGTTTCTTCTGCCTCTTGCGTTATCCCTGTTTTCTCCACTAATCTCCATTTATTTAACCACTTTATCTTTCTCTTTCACCTCGGAGGTTTTATGGAAATATCTGATGGCCCTAGTCATCTGTTCACACTTGTGACTGAGGCAATACAAATTGGATTGAAGATTCTCTGTGCAGGGACTGAGTTTGCCAACAGGAGGGGCTCACTGTTAGGTGGCCACATGGGGGCACTATTCTTTTTAATGGGGGTATCCCTAAAATTATAGTTATCAAATATATTTTTCATGGAATTGTTCAGTCCTTCTGTGGGAAACTCATCTCCTGCATGAAGAAAGAAAAACTTCACAGTAAGAGATCTTGGAAGAAGGGAGAATTGAGGCCAGGGATCTCCTACCCCACTGTACAGAATGCCAGGTCATTTCTCTCTTTAGTCTTCTATCTAGATCTTTCCCTCAGCTTTGGAAACTCTGGTTCAATTTCTATATGTTACTAAATATGTCTAGTATTCTGGGGCAGAGGTGAAAAGGAATTTTCTTACCTTCCCAGGCAAGAAAAAATCAATTTAGAGTCAACAGTTCTCTGCAAAACATTCTCATGTTTCCTTTCCTGATTTCGTGCCTCATCCGAGACTCTATGGTATACAGAATGCCCCGGCCTGAGCCTATCTCATGAAACCTTCTCATTAGCATGCCTTCCTAGTGACTTGGACCCAGTCAGCTTTCCTCCTCTATCTGATGTTCAGTCTTTTTTAAAAATCTCTTCATACTTTATACCCATTTTAAGCTCTGTTTTGTTCTCTTTGTCTTTTGGAGTTCTTACTTTTTTTTTAATTTTTTAAAAAAATTCCTTTATGCCACTGTGGGGGAATGTAGGAAGAGAACAACAATAAATTTGTGTCTTTATTCCTCATGTTTAGCTAAGAATATGCATTTATTACTCAAGATTTTTCTAAACCAGAAAAATTCTGTTGAGCCTTATTAATTATATTAAAATCACCTGTTCTGAGAAAGTAGCACTCCCCCATGTGCAATTTCACTTCAAACTTTCAATTAACAGTGACTGTCAAATTTGGCTGGCTAATCTCATAGCAGGGCTCTAGCTATACCCTATAACTTACATCACAGAATTTGGCATCAATAAGGAATACTAGTTTGTCCTTGTTTGTTTGTTTGTTCCCACTGGATAGTCTGTATGCTTCGTTGTGCGCCAAAGTGCAATTTTCCAAATAGAAGGCGATATCTGGCACCTCTTCCATTGGCGAAGTGTTTCTAAATATAGGGGTTTAATCTTCCTTATATACTTTCCCATCCTTTCTGTCTGGTCCATCTTTCATTTTTATTGTTTAAAGATTTTATTTTTTAATTTGACATGGAGAGAGATCACAAGTAGGCAGAGAGGCAGGCAGAGAGAGAGGAAGAAGCAGGTTCCCTGCTGAGCAAAGAGCTCAATCCCAGGACCCTAAGTTCCTGACCCGAGCCAAAGACATAGGCTTAGCCCACTGAGTCACCCAAGCTCTCCTGGTCCATCTTTTAAACAGAGTTCTGGAAGCCAGGCACTACAGAGAGTGAACATGGCATTCCCAACCCAGCACACACCCCATGTGAAAGCTGAAGCAAACATCAGAGAGAAGGCAGCAGGTTCCATGAGAGCAGCATACAGAACAATGAGAAGTCCGAGAACAGAGCAGAATAGTTCATAAGCTAAAAAGTGATCAGTGGGCTTTGCTTTTTAGCCTCACAGGTTCAATGCTGTGTCTTCTTGGATAAGTCACTTAACTTTCCTGTGCCTGAGTTTCTTCACCTGTAAAACAGGGAATGTTGGTGGCAACTTCACAGCCATTGTGAGGAAATGAGATGAACTAAGACAAAACTAAAAGTGTTGTTCAGCGTGGGGCAAATATTAGCTGCTGTCAACTGGTTTTGAGCTGGGAGGTCAGGGTGGTGGTAAAAATTCCGACTGGACTCGGAAAGTTGAACACCTGCTCACCCTGTCTCCACTGCAGCTTTAGAACAGTAGATTCGACGTCCAGGGCCCTCATTGCTAAACTCTGAGAGGATAAGGGACTTATTAAAGTGGAAAACCATCTTCAATAACTTTGAATGAAGAGAAATAATGATAATCTAAGGCCTACTTGCTGCACAAAAGGTAATTAACTGCACAGAGAACTGAATAAACCCCGAGCTTGGGCTTTCTGCTGACAGTTTCACATCTTGAGGTTCAAGTATTTACAGATCAAGCGTTCTAAGGAGAATAAAAACATGTCTTTTCTCTTAGAAAATCTTTCTTCACACAGACTGCAACAGCTTTCTTAATCCTTAAACCCCTAATTAGAGTTCTAGTCCAAAAGCTAACCACCCAGTTCCCTCTTCTCTTCAACTGTGGCTTTAAAAAAAATCAAGGTGGCTCAGTCACTAGCCAGTGTTTTGTTCCGTTTTTTTTTTTTTTTCATAACTCTTCTTTGTATTTATCCCACATCTTTCATCTAGTTTCTTCAAACCCTTTACAGACAGGATCTTATTAATCCTCAACAACACTGCTGCACGGCCCTTGACCATTGCAATTATCCCAAATTTACAGATGAAGAAACCAAGGCACCAAGTGCACATCTTTTCTCTTTTTACAAACAATGAAGCATAAGAGCAGATAATAATTCTCTTGGTTCTCACAGGACAGTTGTAAGCAACCAGCCTTGCTGGGGAAAAAAAAAAAAGAGAGAGAGAGAGAGAAAAAAAAAAGCAAAGCAAAACAAACAGTTGCTCAATTCTTGGAAAATTTCTAAAGAGTTTTTTAAACTGAGAAAATTCAAAGACCCTGAAGGCTCTCAGAAAATAAAATCAAAGAATGCCAGTTCCACAGAGCCTCACTGCCCAAACAACCTTACCTCTCAAAAGCACATCACAGGTAACAAAATGGAATCAGAGGAAGACCAGCATTTAGGATACTAATACTTGGTTAATATAATGTATGTTCATGCCCACATTTGCTAGAAAGCCTGTTGTGATAAACTGAAAAGAACTGCCCTCTTTCCCCTAGTACAGCCCCACTGGCGCTCTAGAAAGACCTCTCATGGACTCTGGGGGATGTCCTCACACTTTCCAGGCATAATTCAATCCAGGAATACCAAGGCCAGCTCCATGCTAAATACTCTGCTAGATGCTGACCTTACGAAGATGAAAATTGTGTATGGAATCCAACCTCAGTATTCTCCCTGAAGCCAACTATATACCTACATGCTCTTCTACTATGAGCACATAGGACAGCATCGAGCACACAGTAGGTGTTGTGGACTGAATATATGTGACCCTTCAAATTAATATGTTGAAGTCCTAATCCCAGTGTGGCTAAATTTGGAAACAGAGATTCCAGGGAAGTAATTATGGTGAAATAAGAGTGGGACTCTGATTCAATAGGATGAGTATCCATTTCAGAAGAGAAACCAGAGCACGCTCTCTTTCCCTCTCAGGCACATGCATACCAAGGAAAGGCCACGTGAATATACATCTGCAACTCGGTGGGAGAGCTCTCACTGGACACCAACTCAGCTGGTGCACGGATAACAGACTTCTAGTCTTCAGAACTGTGAGAAAATAAATTTCTGTGATAAAGCCACCGATCTGTGATAATTTGCTATGGCAGCCCTGGCAGACATATACAGGAGGTGTATTAAATAAATGTTCATAGAGTTAATTGTATTTTGTAATTTATTTAAGAGAGAGAGAGAGAGCAAGTGAGTTGGGAGAAGTGGGGGAGGGGCAGAGGGAGAAGAAGAGGGACTCTAAAGCAGGTTCCATGCCTAGCAAGGAGCCTGATGCAAGCTTTCACAACCCTGAGATCATGACCTGAGCTGAAACCAAGGGTCGGATGCTTAGCCAACTAAACCACTGAGCTGTCCCTTGTAATTTTTGTTACCCTTAATTTCATGCTAGTTTTGATTATTGATCTTCACTCGGGGACTTAGAGCACTGACTCAGTAGCTCTGCTCTTGCTATTTTGGTTTCCTTGATGCTGGCACTTACTGCCCAGCCAGCTCCACGGTCAGAGTGGCGGGGGCTTGAGGTAGGGGTTCCCACGCATTTAACTATATCTCCTCAGTCATATGTCACTGGGCTTGGCCCTACTATGAGCAGAGCTTATTTAATCCTTTATATACCCTGTTCTTCAGTTATTTTATGTCTCTCTTTGTCTGTCTTTATTTCAGAAAAATCAGAGAAGTTCCTCAACAGTCTAGTTCAGAGTGTATTTGAGAAATCCACTCTTAAAGGTTTTTTGTTTTGTTTTCATGCTTATGTTTATCAAAAGTTTCTGCCTGTACCTAATGACAACAGCCAACCTGGAGGTTGGAGACCCTGTGCCTCATCTTTCTCCTTCTTCAGGGTAATGTCCCCTCAATTAGATGCTCTGTCTCTAGACGATGGGTGATTTTCATGTCCTCTTTGTATTAAATTTTAATCTCAGTCATCCTGAATCCTGACCTTCACATTCATGCTCTGCCAACCCAAGCATTAAAATAATTAATGTTATTATTATTTATTATCAGTGAGAAAATGCAACGTGTTTTGTTCTTTACAGTCTGTGAAGAACAATTTCTTGCAATATCTCATTTGGTCTTTGTCTTAGCCTGATTGAACTGCTATAACAAAATACTTCAAACTAGGTAGTCCAACCAACAGAAATTTTCCCAAAGTTCTGGATGCCAGTAGGTGAGATGAGCAGTGCCTGGTGAGGATTCTTCTCTTGCTTTTTACATGGCCACCTTCTACTCTGTCCTTAAATGACCAAGTAAGACAAAAACAGAGAGAAAAGTCTGGTGTCCCCACTTTTAAGGACACTAACCCTAGCAGATCAGTGTTTTCTCCTTATAACCTACATTAACCTTAACTTCCTTCTTACTCTAATAACTAAGAGGGGTGCCTGGGTGGCTCAGTAGGTTAAATATCTGACTTTAGCTCAGATCATGATCTCAGGATCCTGGGATTGAGCCCCACTTTGGGCTCCTGGTTCAGTAGGTAGTCTGCTTCTCCCTCTTCCTCTCTCACTCTCCCTCTGCCTCTTCCCCTACTTGTGCTCTCTCTCTCTCTTTCCCTCTCTCAAATGAATAAATTTTTAAAAAATCTTTAAAAAATACTAGGAGTCACTTCAACCTATGGATTTTAGGAGGACTTGATCTTCGAGGACCTATAAGCACACCACAAAATAAGAAATCCATGAAAACAGGGTGCCTGGGTGGCTCAGTGGGTTAAGCCGCTGCCTTCAGCTCAGGTCATGATCCCAGGGTCCTGGGATCGAGTCCCACATCGGGCCCTCTGCTCAGCAGGGAGCCTGCTTCCCTTCCTCTCTCTCTGCCTGCCTCTGTCTACTTGTGATCTCTCTCTGTCAAATAAATAAATAAAAATCTTTAAAAATTAAAAAAAAAAAAAAAAGAAGTCCATGAAAACAGACAGAAGGAAAACAAGAACAATGACTGGGATCCAGTGTTTTCATTAATTAATTAATTTGAGAGAGAGAGTACATGAGTCAAGGGAGGGGTAATAGGGGAGGGTGAGAAAATCTGAGCAGACTCACGCTGAGCATAGAGACTGATGAGGGGCTTGATGTCACAGCTGTGAGATAATGATCCGAGCCAAAACCAGAGTGAGATGCTTAACTGACTGAATCACCCTGATGCCCCAACCCGGATTTGGTTGTATTCACCATACCTTCATTATTCACAGAGGCCCACGCCTTGGCACAGAGGATTAACTATCTGATACTGGAGATGACTTTCGTGTCTGCCCATATTTTTGTCTTTCCTCTAAGAAAGGGTAACAGAGAGGGACTCTTGATACTCTCTCAAGGTCATGCTGTGTCAGAACCACATTACTCTGAAATGGAGGAGAGAAGCGCAATAGGACCTGGTATTTCCTCCCAGTAAGACATTATTAGAAAGCCCAGAAATGGAGGAAATGCACCAACTAAAACAATCCTGCAGATATCAAAAGACAATGGGGAATTTTAAGTTCAATAGCAGCAAAGTATTGCCTGACACAAGCCCAGAGACTGAAGTGGTCATGGTGATGTCTTCGGAGGTGTGCTTTTCTCAACCTGTTTATCAGGATCCCTGCTGCTCTAAGGAGCTCACATATATGCTGGTGTCAGAGAGGGCATGGTAAGCGGCAGCACTAAACTTTGAAAGTCTTCTGCAAGAAAGCAGCAAAGACAGAGAGTAGTCTAGGGTCAAACCAGTCCCATTTAGCAGCTGTTGACATTTGTACTTTGAAGACGGTCCCTCTCTGGATTCCTCCTTACCCTTGTCTCCCTTGAGTCAGTCTTTCAAAATGTAAAGTGTCTGGGTTCATCATTATTCCATCCAAGGTATGTACAATCACAAATGCAGACAGTGTATCCTTATGAATGTATGTATTAAAAAATAAAAAAAAGATTTGATAAAAAGGAAATGCTGAAGCAAAGTCAGACAAACCATTCAATGCTGGAGGGCAGCTGAAGAGCCACCATGGGAAGGTGACCTGGGGGCCCTGTTTGGATTTTGTATCCACATGATTTCACGGTAGATTGATGGCCTTAGACTTAGCACATATTCTAAATTTGATTTCTTTTTTAAAATTTTTACTATAGAGGAACCAAGGACACATGATGAAAGTGTAGGAAGGGGAACGGAATGGGAAAAACTATGTGTATTTCACATGCAATGGAAATAAAATGGAGAAAATAAGGAACAATAAAAGAAACCTCTAATTTTATTAAACAAAAATCTAATGTCTGCCTGGAAAACACTGATTTATCTTTCTTGACCCAACTCAAGTTTTAATATCTTCATGAAGCCTTTTGTGACCCTCCCTCCCAGAGAGAATTTGTCACTCTTTCCTTCTTTGCTTCAGTCTACCTGGAACAAACTATACCCATATCTATGACACGTTGTTGTCCTTCTTTGTTGTGTCTCTGTTCTCAGACCAGATCCTTAAAGGAGAATATGTCTCTCCCATGCGTGAAATATTACTGCCACATCGTAGATGCTCTGCAAATAGTTGTTAAATGACAAGTTTGAAGGGGAACTCCATGGTACCATGCGGAAGGCAGAGCCATCACTCAATAAAATTTTATGAAATTTAAGTGTATCTTTAGAAAATCTCATTGTCTTCTCTGGACCCTCTCCTCCTTCATATGCCCCTTCTCCTCCAATTGCCGTGTCTCTGAGAAGTTACCTGCTGTCCAAAGCTCCAGCCGAAGGGAGCACCTTCACTCTCCTGAAGACTCTCTAACCTCAAATGCCTCCTTCTCATTCTCTAATCTCCCATCCCAGAAATGGAAATTCTTTTCTTCTTTTAGGAAAAAGGACATGTTTACATTTGAAAAGACAGCAACGACTTAGCCTGAGTAAGTCTCTAGTTGGAGAAATTTCAAGAAAAACAGTAAAGTGCAAAGAGGAATTCCAAGCATGCTAAACCAAACCCCCACCAGGGAAACACTTGTAAGAATGACTCTGAGTCCCACTGCTTTTCTCTTCTCTGGACTGTATACCCGTATTAAATAGATTTGCAAGCCAAGGATTTTGTCCAGCATTTACGCAGTTCATTCACCTGTCTCCACCACCCCCCTCCCGGCTTCTTAACCCACAGTGCTGAAATTGGAACCATTTTGTATGACATGGCCATGGGCATTTTCTTCCTCCTGGGGAGAACAAAAAGGACTCCTTTTAAGAGTGATCCTCTCATCATAATTTCTACCAGATTCCCAGAGGTGTCTTAAATCAAAGAAAGGTTAAGAAACCTGTACTAACAGAAAACTCTTAACTTCATCTCAGAGAAGTGTGAATCAATCTTAGAAAACCCTTCCAGAGAAGGACTTTCCCTAGTTAACCCCTTACCATGTTTGCTACTTTTTTCCCCCCAAGCTGTAGGTATTCTTAAATTCCATTAGTATTTTTGGAGGTGTATTTCTCCCTGAAGTCTATCAGGAACACACACACACACACACACACACACACACACACACACACACAGATATTAGGAATATCCTTAGCTCTTCATGAAGCAAGGTGCCCACATTATTTACTGGCAATTAGGTCAGTGGCCTAATACCATGATCATACTGGGAACAAGCTGTACCAATACCATTTCTTCATTCAATATAGAAGCATTTTAAAGGCTGCAAATGCAGCCCTAACAGAAAGAAAGAAAAATGTAAGACTATACAGGAATGGAATAGAGAATCACAAAATCTTAGACTTGGAAAGAAACTCAGAGGTTATTTTTTCCCTCATCCACTGCCAGTATTCTTCTTATACTTTCTCCAAGGAATTGTCATTTAATTACTGTTTGAAGACATCCGATGACAAGGAATTCATTCTCACTCAAGGCATTTGCTCTATTGTTATAACCCCTGAATTCCTAAGAGATTCATCCTTAAACTTAGACAGAATCTAACTTCTGGTTAGATTGCCTGAGAAGTCTGGACAACCCGATTCCTTCATAGATCTAGATTGCCCATCAAAAACTGTAGGACAGGTTTTTTTTTTTTTTTTTTTAAGATTTTATTTATTTATTTGAGGGAGAATGAGTGAGAGAGAGCATGAGAAAGGAGAAGGTCAGAGGGAGAAGCAGACTCCCCAAGATGCTGGGAGCCAGATGTGGGACTTGATCCTGGAAGTCCAGGATCATGACCTGAGCTGAAGGCAGTTGCTCAACCAACTGAGCCACCCAGGAGCCCCTGTAAGACAGTTTTTGAATCTCTTTTTCCTTATCATGTTTATACAGCACAGCATCCTGTTTCTTTTCATTGCTCTCCATAGATTCTGATACTGGGCAGTGGGCAGTCTGTGAAGGAATGAATGAATGAGAGTGTATATCTCCCCTGCATCTCTGTAGGATAAATGTCAGGAAATGCCCAGGATTTCAAATCAGAAAGGCATCTACCACTGCCCAGTGTGACAAGCATTTCCTAGAGCAATGGGGGAGGGGGTTCTCTGAGTCGGAGTGAGGCGAGGAGAGCACTATGTGATCAGCCACTGTCTGGACTGAGGCAGTAAGTTAGACTGAGATGTGAAGCCTAAATTTTCACACCGGCCCTGTGACCTGAGCATAAAACAAACAAGCAAACAAACAAGGCACAAGTACCTCCTTGCTTCCTGCACTTAGCTAGGGCTTTAAAAATGCAAATGCCTATGGTGTCAAGTAGAACTTTCAGGGAAGTGAGGCTTTAGAGTATAAGACATAGGGGATAAGGCAGAATTCAAGAATGCCTTCCCAATTAAATAAATGCAAGTTATTTAAAACACCTTGTGTTTCAAAAAATAAATAACACTCTTCATTTAGAGCTATGGTTAAGAACACAAAATATGCTACCAGAGTCAGAGAGGGAGGACTGAATTCTAACTCTTTTACTTAATTGCTGTGAGGTTTTAAGCAAGTTACTTCGTGTCTGTATGCCTTAGTTTCTGGAGCTATGAGATGAATTCCACCACCCACATAGGATTATTGTGAGAATTAAGGGCTGTGCACATTCATTAGAACAATGCCCAGAATATGGGAGTGTGTGTGTTGAGTGTGTGTGTATGTGTGTGTGTGTATAGGGTAGACGGAGTAGTATGTATATGTAACCAAATATAGTTATTCCTGTTATTCACTGTCTGTATCCATAGGTACAGCCTGGCTGGTACAAGTGTGCCATGGAATCACACCTATAAGATGCTTTGGGGAAAAACTTGCATTTCAGAGCTCTGTAACTATCTTACTATAGTCCAGCTACATCACAGCAGGATGGTCTAGCTTAGAGTAAAGATGGTGGGGCTGATTATCAGGAGATCTGGCTTCTGGTCCCAACGGTATCATGAATTATCTGGCCCACATAGGTTAATCAGTTAATCTAGGTCTCAGCGTCCTCAGCCAGACTTCTCCACCTCAAAGAGACATTATGGGGCCAAAGTTTAAGATATGACAAGTTAATATAATGGTTCTACTCATACAAAGGTCTGCTGATAAATAAGAGGTCTAATGGTTCCTTTCCTTCTTATAGGCTCCTCAAGATCAGGTAGGTGGAGTGATCAGTCACCACCCCAGGAACCCTCTCTCTTTTTTCCTTCCCTTTCATTTGCTCTTAGAATGAATTAGTCCTGCTATTGTCTGTGGGAACCTTATTATTAATGTATTTCAGGCCTGATTCAACTCACATGTCCACCAGGTCTGATCCTTGCGTTAGGCCCACACATCATCTTTATTTTCAGTATCATAGTCAGAGAGCAAGATGAAGCTAAGAAAAATAACACCCTCCTGTACCCCCACCAAAAAAATAGAAAGCAAGAGAAATAGCTGGAGTCTCTGTGGAGTCTCTGTCCTAAGGTCTGGAGATGGCAGAGTGCACACTGCACATTCCAAGCTTCCTTTCTTCTCTGCCCCAGCACGGTCTATTCCAGGGGGATCATGCTAAAACCCAGACTCCTCTCATTATCTTGGCAAATTACAAGAGGAGGCAGGACATAGTCTCGATCATAGGAACGTGTTCTTTGAGACCTAACTACAGGGATGTCCACATCTTCGCTCTCTTTGTCTGTCCCAACAGTTGTTCCATTCCCCAGGATTTTGATCTTACGGTGCCCTTGACCAATAGTCCTCCTCATTGTGAGGTACAATCACACAGTGAGGGAAGAAAACCTGACTTCCCCTAACAGCCGTCAGAACTGGTGACCTTCAACAAATACCCCTTTCATGAAGTGGGTCCCAGCACCTGTCCCCGTCTAATCTTCATATATTCCATTTAGTGCACATTCTCTTCAAGGGATGATTCTCAGTGCCATGCCCCACATTGCATGGGGGTATGACTCACATGTACCACTTCTCCCCAAGACCTAGGCAATCGACGCCTATTAATACAGCCTGCATTTGGGCCAGTTCCTTAACAGCCTTCAGTAAAGGAGACTGCAGCAAAGATGACACGATATATGTGACAAGCGTCCTTTTGAAATTCAGATATGCTTGTGATTTTCTCCTTTACACTTAATGGATTCCAGCACAGAATAAATAATAAAGAATTACTGCTACACAGTTGAGGCAAATTAAAGGCAATGCATTTGAGACTTCAGCGATGAATTGACATTGGCCCTGAATACCAAATGCAAGTCATAAAGGTAAAGTACAATCAAGGCTGTGGCTGAAGGTCCAGAATTAAGCTGCCCAGGTGGGACCAAATTTAGGCTGAAATTATGCAGCGTTCTGGGGGGCATGCACTGTCCCTCTTGCCCACTGTGACACTCCATCAGGCTTCATGCTATCAGTACTCACCATTCTTGCAGAGCAGGACAGCCAGGTAATCCTGAGAAGAAGAATTGATGTAGAGCAAGAGGCTGGGCGCCTGGGCTGTCACAAAGCTAAATGCAATATTTTCCTTGGATGGAGCCGCATCTGCGTAAATCGCTGAGGATGAGAGGCTTATATTTTTGGTCACTGGGTAGGGTTCTTGAAACATATACATAACAGAAGTGCCAGCCTCAAAAACAGCAGAAACCTCTGAAAAATAGAAGAGGAGAACGCACACATTGCAACATTTAGTTGATTATTCAGGACAGCAATAACTGTTTATGGTTTGCTATGCATCAAGCACAGCATGATGGTTTTTACCTGAATTATATAACACGCTTTCCACAATAAGTTTGAAGTGGCAGAAGTCGTTACTCTTATTTACAAATGAGAAACATGAAGCTTACAGAGGTTAAGCACCTTGAACAAGGTTGCATAGCTAAAATAGGAGAGCTGAGATTTGCATCCTGAAGTCTAGTTCCAGTTTAACATTCATTTGCAGTACAGCTACCGTGTGCTGGGCTGATTTTTCAAGAAGCAAAGATAAACTGTCCCTGCCACCAGCACAGTAGAGATAAATTTTCCTGGGACTTTCGTAGTTTCAAAACTGAGATTTTAACAGTTCCAGCTTCTGCTTTTCTGGTGTGTTAGGAGGATTGCAAGTGGATTCTAAGTTACTGTGAGTAGGACACTATAGGGGAGGCAGTGGTAATTCTCTATGTCATTGGGTAAAATGTAAGGATCTGTGGACACAGAAGAGAGAGAATCTGTGGAACTCATAGAATAAGGCATTAAGTATCTAACCGCCCGACTCCTTTTTTTTTTTTTTTTTTTTGAGGAATTGGTAGTCATTTCCAAAGAGAGAAATGACTTGAACAAATGGGATACAAGTCCTATAGCATAACACATTGGATGGAGTCCTGCCACCACCACGGAGGAAGGCAGCATCTACAAACTAATGACTATCAGTTAGCTGGAATGTGCAAATGACCCACCTTCCCTGTATCATGTGCTCACTCCAACTCTTACTCTTTTAGTTTGGTGGAACTAGCACAGGATTTGGCTTCTGTTCTGGATCTGAAAACTCATTCAGTTTCACACTAGCTGTGTAGTTCCAGATAAATTAGTGCACCCTGGGGAGTCTGTTTTGTCTTCTGCTGAATAGGAAACATTAACACTTCAACAGTATTTCTGGGTGCCTAAATGAGATAATGTGCATAGAACACTTATGAGAGATAGCCACTATAGACTATAGTTGAATCTTGTAAGCTCTCCATATTAGAAGAGACTTTAACCTGAACCCATCGTAATTTCCTTTACAGACTGTATCTGTTTTTTGACTCCAAATCCATCCAAATGCTGAGATATCCCTTTTTTTTTTTTTTTTTTCCATCCAGTTTTCTCTTACATTCATTCTCCTACAATTTTATCTCTATATGGTACTATAGTATCAGGGCATGGAGGAAAGTTTCCTTCACAGAACAACACAGCTCACATCTAGCAACAACCCCTACTATAAAGATAACACAATGAACATGAAGCCATATTGCCATGATAGATTTCTCTTTTTCCTGTATGATGTGTGGAATTTTCCTAATCCCTGAAATTCCCTGATTGAGTTGGTGGCACCTAGAACATAATCAAACCTGGTTTTTCCTTCCTAATTCTATTGCAAATTTGTTCTACCTTTGTGAAAATTCTATAACAGCCTGTAAGAGTGCCAAAAAAATTAAAGTTGCATATTTATGCATATTGCTTAGCAGATTGGGAATACCAGTTCATTTTGACTAAAGTTTCAGAGAATGTGTTCTGCATTTATCATTCGGTTTACAACATTAGTACTCCTGATTACAAAGATATGCAGCAGAGACTTGTGACAGTGAGGATTCCAGTTAATCATCAGCTTGATTCAAGCACTAGCCTTGAGTGAATTTCCTCAGGGACATTTGCCCTGCATTTTGAGCTACTATCTCCTAGTTAACAGAATAATGGCTTTTATTTGATGTTGTGAGTGTGTTCAAATATAACTGTAATTCAGAGCATTCTGTTATGAATAGCATATTAGATATGGGCATATATATTACATTTTTTTCTTAATTCTCAGGGCAGGAAATTAAAACGTGAAGCACTTTTAAACTAGAGCTGCCCTACCAAATTTCTGTCTTCCTTTTTCTCCTAGCCGCAGTTCTAATTATTCTTAATGCTTAGTGATTTTAATTTTTAATATTTAGATTCCATCAATTTTAACATAAAGCTTCCTTACCAAAACACCTGGATTCTATTATTCTATAAGTTTCTTATATTTTATAATCTAAGAGTTTAAGCTCCCTGACCATATTTAAGCTGAATGATTTGTCTGAATACACAGAACTTCCGGGTTCATTAGAAGAAAGATCTTAACTTGGATGAGATCATCTATGATCCTCATGCTATTCTAAGGCCATGGAACCAATATCAGCAATGTCTACTGAGCACTTACCTGTCGGAAAGAATTATGCTGATTATGTTCTGAGAAGAAGGGACACTTATCAAACAAAACATAACACAATGGAAGGTAGCCTGCAGTGTGATATGTGCCATATAGACAATGATTCCTAGAGCTGGAAGTCTCTGTGGCCACAGTAACTTGACCAGACCTGAAAGGGCAACTCTGCATTGACCAGGAGTAAAGTGTGGGATGAACTAAGAGAAACAGGAAACAAGGTGGTCTCTGAGCCATCTGTGGAGTCTAACAGATGGGAACTGACACTTGGCTGTGCCTCTTCTCTAATGCTCTCAGAGGACCCCACTCAAACTCAGCTCATGTACAAGTAGGGATGGATTCAATCTTGTAGGCAGAAGGACTGGAAGACATTATGGAGAAACACAACACATAGTAGGAACTCAAAGGACAGACAATAGCTGGTCTGACTAATAGTGATACAATTTAGAATTAGAATAAGCATAAAGGTAATGAGTAGACTAGTGATTACCTAGAAATCGGTGAAGTTGTAATTAATATAGCAGAACATCAAACTAAAAATAAACAATTGGCAATTTGAATGCTGAGTGGATATTTCGTAAGAGTAGACATTCATTTTTCTTGTGATTGGTCTTGTGGATCTGTGTTATTAATAAGCTCTAATCTTTTAGCAATACATATTGTAACCTTTATAGATGAATGATGTGATATTTGAAGTTTACTCAAAATAATAAAGGAAGAGAAGAGGATGTGAGTATATAGATGAAATCAGATTGGTCATGAGTTGACCATTTTTGAAGTTAAATAATGGATGCATGAGGGTTCTGAAACCTTCTCTCTATTATCACCGAGAATTGTTTGTTCGTTTTTATTTTGTTTTTTTGTTTTTGTTTTTGTTTTTAGTGATATCCACTGGCAGGAAGGTAAATATTAAAGAACTTTAAACAGGTTTTAGGCAACTGATAAAGCATACTTAAACATACATGCTATTTTTTCACTGAAATTCCATTAGCAAGAAAATAATACATGTGTTTATCACAGCATTATTTATGCACAAAAGTTGGGGTAATGTAAACTTCCAAACAGGGGTGCCTGGGTGGCTCAGCTGGCTAAGCATCTGCCTTCCGCTCAGTCCCGGGATCCAGCCCTATGTTGGGCTCTCTGCTCAACGGGGAGTTTGCTTCTTTCTCTCCTTCTGCCCATCCCCCTGCTCATGCTCCCTCTCTTTGTCTCTAGCTCTCTCTCTCTCTTAAATAAAAATAATAAAATTCTAAAACAGTTATAAAAGCAAGCACTTAGTGAGGCTTTATTTGCCAAGCATTATTTCAAATGCTTTGTGAAATGCTCGTTAAATGTTCATCACAACCCTCTGATGGATTTTTGAATTTTCTAATCTTATAGATGAGAAAACCAAGCCTGGGAGGTCAGTCTCACAAGTAGCAGCACACAGTGTAGACTGTAGCTGAGCCAGAATCTGAATTTAGGCAGATCAAGTGCAGAGTGATGCCACTACTGCAAAGCTAAACTGTTCTGGGGATAGAATGGTTGAAGTGTTGAAGTAAGCAGGGGCAATCCCACCATTAAAACTGACAAATTACACAGAAAATATCTAAAAATGAAACAAACAAAACTTGATATAAAATGTAGATATGAAATACAGAATTATTGTAATTATATTAAATTCAAAGAAAAGAGCTAGAAGGAAATCAGATTTTCTTTTTAATGTTTGTATTTGAGTGATTAGATTTTTTTCTAGATTCCAAAATATATTTCCAAATAGAATTCCAAATACACTAACTTTAATTAGAAAAAAATAATAAATGACGCTACTATGACAGTCATACCCAGATTCTTCATATAATGAGGGGGCAGGTGGAGGTGGGCCAAAGACAAGTCTGAATTATTAAATGGTGTTAGAACAGCTGGATATCCATAGGCCAAAGAATGAAGCTGAATCCCTGCCTCACATCTACAAAAATGAACTCAAAATGGATCAAAGACTAAATATAAAAGCAAAGCTATAAAACCCTTAGAAGAAACCATGGACATAAGCCTTCATGGCCTTCAGTGAGGCAATGATTTGTTCGACATAATACCAAAAGCACAGGGGCACCTGGGTGGCTCAGTGGGTTAAGCCTCTGCCTTCGGCTCAGGTCATGGTCTCAGGGTCCTGGGGTTGAGCCCCACATTGGGCTCTCTGCTTGATGGGAAGCCTGCTTCCTCCTCTCTCTCTCCCTGCTGCTCTGCCTGCTTGTGATCACACTCTCTTTGTCAAGTAAATAAATAGAATATTTTTAAAAAATATCAAAAGCACAAGCAACAAAAATAAAACAATAAGAACCAGATGTTATAAGAATTAAAAACTTTGTGCTTCACAAGATACTCTCAAGAAAATGAAAAGGGGAGAAAATAGGTGCAAAGCATATATCTAATGTGAGAATTATATTCAAAATATGCAAAGAATTCCTACAAGTAAATAATAAAAAGAAAAATAACCCAATCAAAAGTTGGTAAAAACTTTAAATAAACATTTTGTTTAAGAAGATATACAAATAATCAATAAGAACATGAAAAGATGTCTAATATTATCAGTCATTAGTGAAATGCAAATCATAACCACAATAAGATACAATTTCACACAGTCACAGTAAGATGTCCCTTATCAAAAGGGTGGATAATAACAAGCATTGGTGAGGATGTGGAGAAACTAGAGTCCTTAGACTTTTCTGGTAAGAATATAAAATGGAGAAGCCCCCTCAAAAACAGTTTGCCAGTATCCTCAAAAGGTTACATTTTTAGTTACCATATGACCCAGTAATCCCACTTCTAGGTATATACCCGAGAGAACAGAAAAACATTAATCCACACAATATGTACCCGAACGTGAACCGCAGCATTATTTATAATAGCTAAAGAAATGGAAACATCACAATGTCCATCAACTGATGAATGAATAAACAAAATGTGTGGCATCCACATAATGGAATAAAATACTCTTTGGAAATAAAAAAAGAACAAAATACTGAAAAGTGCCACAACACAGATAAACCTTGGAAACATTATGCTAAGTGAAAGAAACTAGACACTAAAAGGCCACATAGTGTATGAGTCCATTAGCATGAAATACCCAGAATAGGTAAATCCACAGTGACAGAAAGTAAATCAGTTGTTTCCAGGGACTGAGGGGAGAGGTGAAGGAGGGGTAGCTACTAATGTGTATAAGGTTCCTTTTTAGGGTGATGAAAATGTTCTGAAATTAGATAATAGTGATGGTTGTGCAACTTTGTGAATATGCCCAAACTCACAGCATTATATAATATAAAGAATGGATTTTAGGGTATGAAAATTACACCTCAGAGACAAGAAAAAAGAGACATACGCAAAACATAAAACCAACCAACAAATAAACACTTTTGAATCCTATTACCATATTCCTATGCTGAATGAAATTAGGGTTTTAAAGAGAAAAAAGAAACCAAAAAGATGCTGGATGGGTCTACAACCCTGGCAATTATTACCAAGTCATTCAACCTCTTTGAACGTCAATGTTCTTAATATGTTAATATCTTCCACACTAGGTTGGTCATAAGGAATGTATGTTGCAGTCAATAATTACTAGCTAGCTGCATGATTATTATTACTTTGTATTATAATCAGAAGCAGAAAGTAGGTCAAGGGATCATAGTTCTGGCCCAGCCATTGGTAATTCCACCCCATATATTTCTAGTATTTACACTCCTTAAAATACATATGCCCTGGGAAGTTAACACGGAAGACTGCCTCAATGGAGAGTGCCCTTGTTTAGGACAACCTCCTAGCTAGTGGCTCTGATTTCCATTCCAGTTCCCCCAGGCAACTGGCACGGTTAAAAGTCTTGGTTAAAAGATTCATCCCACATACTTTGCAGCTACTGAATATAAAAGGAATCATTTCCTTAGATTTATGAGAAAGGGAAGAAAGTTTGGAACTGTGAAATATGAAGCAAGCTGAAAAGGCTAAGCACATATTTGTATATTTTGCTTATGGATCGAAGTAAGGAAAAGTGGGGAGAGAGCACAGGGTCTATTTCAACATATGCTGACCAAAGATATGATGGTATGGACAGAAGATAATTAATCTGAGTTGTTTCAGGGGAAAAAAAAGAGCTAATTAAAAATTAGGCTAAATTTAAAAAAATAGGCTAAATTTAGAATATGATCTATGAGATGTTTGAGCAATGTCTCTAGAGAAATGTAGAATCCCACTGTATTTTTGTTTTGTTTTGTTTCTACACATTGGGCTTGGAACTTAATGATATTATTTTCCTTAGTACATAAAGTGTACTATTTCCTGTAGTATTTCCTGTAGATCCTGTAGAACAATGCTAGTATACCTTTGTGGGCAGGCCTGATAGTGTTTGTTCTGTATTTGCTTCTTCTAACTGTGTAAAACCAGACTAAGGATAGTATTTAAAATTATTTTAGGGGTAGTAATTCAGACACCCTCCCCAGTACAAAAATCCAGCGGCTAAGTGTCTTAGCCCATGGTCAGCATTTACTGGGATGGGGCCACTTCATGTCAAGTTCCATGCAGGGCCAAACACATTGTTGACCTTAACATTTATACCATTAATTTTCTCCCAAGGAGTACAATGATTCTCAACAATAATAAGCAAGTAATTCAATCTAACTATGGAGAAAGCCAGTGTAAATGATGAAGAGCTCAAATTACAGAGTCCTTCAATGAGAACACTAGGTGCTCTTCTTTCGTCTATTGTTTTTAAGTTCCAACAGTAAATTGGACTAAATAAAGCATTGTTTGGTAGAGGTGTTTGGGAAATGTGTTTTAATGAAATGACAAGAATTATGTATAATTGCCATCATTGTTTGCATGTAAATGGTGTTTCAAAGTAATTAAAACATTTTATTTTAATGGTTTAAATGCTGCTCTTGAAATATTGTTTACATTATTTGCCCAACAAACATTTTTCCCCTCCATCAGTAAAATAAACCTTAAAATCCTGCAAAGATTGATTGGAGACCTAATCTTTTTGCCCTTGTATTTGAAAAAATACTAAGTGTTTATACTAAATAAGGCAATTTTATAGTTTGTAGAGTTATCTTTATTTTTTTTTAGAGATAATTTACACCATAACTACCATTCCTTGTTCAAGGCATACATCCATCATGGTTAGTTTTACCAATGCAATAAGTTCGTAAGATAGGAAAGGCTGTAGAAAGACACTGGGGCAGGGATTTTGACCCTGTGTTCCATGCCTATCCCCCAATGAACTAAATGTGCATTGCCAAGCAGGGCTTTTAAAGCTTCAGACTCCATTCATATCACCGGCAGCATAGGGAGATTTTACTAGATGCATGGTATTATTTCTACTGACTTACCTATAAGTTTCCTATTGTAAGAATACTTTGAGATGACTCAAGCATCCCTAAAACTCTTCCAGAGGTAGAATCTATAATGCTGGATTACATTCATGGGCTAAGGAATTGGAACTGGAAAGACTAATGCACCCCTCGAGATTGGGGTGATACAACAGAAATGAAAGTGCACCTCTCCCAGTGTTCAGCTGACCCCTCAGCCAAGGAGAGCGTGTTGCACTGTTACTACCCATCCAGTTCAGTGGCACTGCCAGACAATTACATATGTCTATATGTAATTATGTTGAGGGGCTACACAGAGTCTTTAAACAGAGCAAAACTGAAGAAGGTAAATGATCACATAAGGACTGTCTAAGGGCATGACTTGACCATCGCTTACAGGTACAGCAAAACAGCACTGGGGAGTTGACTGTACCTTTTTTGCAGAAGGGCCCTTCATATGGTGAATTGGTGCAATCACAGAAGTACCCACTGTACTTCTCCACACACTTGCCCCCATTGTGGCAGATGCTGCCATAAGTGCTGCAATGTCCGGGGCATCCTGGCCGGACTCCAGATGTGACCTTTGCCCTCTCCTCCAGGTCCAGTTTCTGCCCATTCAAGTGTAAGGAGCGTATGCATCCTAGAAAGCCTTTCTGTCTGGATGATGTTCCCCCTGAGCAGTGAAAAATAAAAAGGAAAAAAAGAAAAAGGTAAGATACCATACAGTTCAATTGTTTTAGGTTTAATATTGACATTGGTAATAGTTAAGCATTGTCCTATTGTCATGCTGTGTTAAACTTTTCCATTACATTTTCCAGTGAGAATTAGGAATTCAAACAGCATGTGCAAAATGCATGTCTTTCCAGGCTGGGAACCTCCTCACCCCTAACTCCAAAACAACAACAACAACAACAACAACAATGGGGTGCCCAGGAATCCAAGTTGTTGAGTGTCTGACTCCTGGTTTCCACTCAGATCATGACCTCAGGGTCCTGGGGTTGAGCCCTGTGTCCGGCTCCACACTTAGTGGGAAGTCTGCTTGAGCATCCTCTCCCTCTGTCCTCCCACCTGCTTTCTCTCTCAAATAAATAAATAAATCTTTAAGAAGGAAGGAAGAGAAGAAAGGAAGGAAGGGAGGAAGGGTTACACTTCATGTGGAATCCTATACTTTACATGTTTAAGACAGAAATTTCAGATCACGGTGTTCCTTGCAAATGAAATAAAATGTGTCATCACATAGTCCATAGCAGACTTTTGTCTGAAGTAGAATGCTCAAATGGGATTGTCCCTTCTAACAGAATTAGAGGTAAGCTCTTATGCACACCAGCTTAGAAAACTTGCAACATACTTGGCATTGCTTATGAAGTGTAATGCAAGCACTGGAAGGAGGGTGGGCTTTAGGACACACAGACATAGAGTCCTACTCCATGTCACTAGCTGATTAGCCATGTTGATAACTGATCACCTCAGCCTTAGCTACTTGATCTGTAAAATAAGAATAAGTTTGTTTAGTGTGTTTACAGTAAAGCTTAGTGAAGATTATGGAATGCAGTACATACTCAATCATAACTCTTTGTTGTGCCCTCTTCTGAGCCCTTACAATGTCTCAAACAAGTAGATTGTTTACATATGTACATACACATGTACATAGAGAGAGAGAGATCCTAGCACTTACCTCCAAATTATCTGGAAGCCAAATTTGTTCTTCTGGATTACAGAACAGGATTCTAACCCAAGTTCTGCTGCAGGCACAGCTTGAAGTTTTCAGAGAGATTTACAATGCTTGTTCCAAATTATTCAAGAATGGAGTTGATTCAAAGTAAGAGGACTTTGTTACCATTGCAAATCCAGGACTCTCCTAGCCTAAATCTCTAATATCAGAAAAACGTTCACTGAGCGACAAAAGCCAAGAAACTAAGCTAAATCCCATCTGCAGGTATTTGTATGATGCCCAGAATTATGGGAGATCCCAGAAAAGACATAGGTCAAGCCTGCCTTTAAAGACACAAATTCTAGTCTAGATTCAACAGTGAAGACTCAAGTCCACACACACAAATAAATGGAGGGAACCTTCAGGACTTCAAGGTCTATAAATTGTACTAACAGGGACAAAACAACAGGGGCAGGATGGACTTGTCCCTTATTATCTGTATCTATCGACTCTCCTCTCTGAGCCTTATTCGTTTCTAGCCCTACAACTCTATTAAAACTTAGTCTATCGAATGACCAGATAAAAATATATTCCCACCAGGGCACCTGAGTGACTCAGTGGGTTAAAGCCTCTGCCTTCAGCTCAGGTCATGATTCCAGGGTCCTGGGATGGAGCCCCACATCGGGCTCTCTGCTCAGCGGGGAGCCTGCTTCCCCCCCCCCTCTCTCTGCCCACCTCTCTACCTACTTGTGATCTCTGCCTGTCAAATAAATAAAATCATATATATATATGTATATGTATATACATATTCATTCCCACCAAGGTGGATACAGATGGGAATTCCAAATGTGTCATCTCAGACCATGAATATAGATGTTAAATAAGAAACAAAGAAGTAAGTTAAAGAAGTGAGTTAGGTAACCTAAACATTCCCAGCATCAGTCACCCTGGCCAGGTGGACAAGAAAATCACTGGAAATGGTTTGATGGGAGTATAGAATGGGGATGAGGGAGTATTGCAACTTCCCAGAACCACACCAGGTCTACAGACACATAAATAGGTGTCTGCCAGTCACTGGCTGCATCCACAGACTGATTTAACACTCCAAAAGGATTAATCTACTATTTTATTCTGAAATAATGTTGAAACTCTATTGTATTTTCAGGTCTGATAAGTATAAGTGATACTCAAAAAGGCCAGGAGGTCAAACCCAAATTGCTTTCTCCTGTCTGTCCTAATTTTAGTGACTAAATCTCCTTTTAACCACAAGATAAATCAATTATAAGTACAAGCAGATCATAAAGGAAGGTTCATTATTTCTTTCCCAGAGATCATGCAGAATAAAGAAAGGAGGATTTATGTAGTCAAATGTTTTGTCTTGTTTTTTTTCCCCTTATTTTGCAGTCACTCCCTGTGGTAGATTTGAATAACTCTTCATATATCTTGTTAGTGGCATTTTTCCTCTAGCAGAGGTGGAGAATGCAAGATCTATTGCACATTTTCTTGCGTGTGACTTAGTCAACACGTTTATAAATGGAGGAGAAAGTGGCTGGGGTGGTTTCTCAGGCAGAAATGCACTCCTTGAGGTTTGAGACGTAGAGTACAGAGAGAGTGATCCAAAGCAAGAGGACCGTTTCACTCTGAGATGCTGACAAAATGCATGACACAAAGAACTATGAACTAAATTGCGAAATGAGCTAAATTTCCATTTCTCACCTGACTGTCATAGGATAAGAACTAGAGGTCAGGTTCCTTTTTCTTTAGGGAGAAGTAATAGGTAGACTAAGACTAGAATAATTCCAGAAAGATGCTCCTCCCCCACACTCACACCCAGGCAAGTTGTTGGTGCTGTCCGTTTTCTGGCATTGCCTGCTATGTGTAGAGTTTTGTTGCAGGCATAAATGTTCTCTGAACCTTGCGTACTCTGTGGAGACGCAGCTGCAAGCTTCCCTCCCCCTTCTCACTCACTCCCCCCCCCCCCCAGCTCTTCCAGATATCTCTGGCTGCTGTTTCTCCTTCTTCTCCTTCTTATTCCTTCTTTTTCCGTCTCCTTCTCCATTCCCTCCCCCTTGTCCTCCTCCTTCTCCTTTTTTATTCCAGTATTGTTAACATACAGTACCCTCTGCTTCTTTGTACACCGAGATCCATGGTCCTTACCTCAACATGATTCCTTTCCACAGCCTTCCAACTGACCACGCTTCTCATCCATTCAACACTTGACAATCAGAAAGATAAACCGAATTTGAAACTTGGGTTCTGCCATTCCTATCTAATGCTCTTTAGAGATTACTGATTGTCCTTGGGATCTAGTTCAAATTCCGTGGCACAGAGGATACAGTAGGAAAGATCTGGCCCCCACTTACCTCTCTAGCTTCCTTTTCCCACATCCCCTTCTCTGACTTAAGTGCACCCAGGACTTCTGAACTACAAATGGCTCCCCAGTGCCCTCTGGTTTGTCTTGACTTTGGATCTTTTCAGGTACTTTGCATTTATGTAGTACGTTATCTTCCCCATGTGCTCCGCAGATCACAGTACACTATCCCTGTCATTAAAAACACAGACACCAGCACTCATATGCACACCTCCCTTCCCCACACTTTTGCCTCCCAGTATTTAATTATTTCAATTAGTTCCCAATTTTATTTAAAATGAGAGATATTTTTAAAATTCTAATAAATCTTTGAGAAAAAAAAAATCAAATCTGTTAACAACGAATGTGCTTTCCTGCACAGCAAAGCTCCACCATGGTCGGTCCTTTTAAGATGGGGAACCCAATCCCCACTTGGCCACATTCTGCACCAGGGCCACTTCATTCATTTATATTGCCTTCCTGCCCCTTGTAGGTATTTGGTTTTTCAATGCTACTCTAAGATAACTTTGCTCTTTACTTGTCTACATCTTGTCTAAGATTTACTAAAACATTGGAGGAAGAACAACAACAAAACTGTAGCATCATGCTTAAAGCAGCTGAAAGTCATGTTTTTGAGGCTTGCATTTAATCTGAAAGCTGATAGAGAATCAGGGCAGTATTTCTAATAAAAATATTAATAATAATAATAACATTTCAAACATACGTGTATGTTAGAAACTTTATCATTAACTCACTGAACACCCAAAGGGAAAGAGTGTATTCATATTATTCCTATGACCTAGTTGAAGTAATTTAGTGTTAGAGAGATTGCTTTGGCCAGTGTCAAGAATCAAAAAGAGTCTATATGGCAGAGCCAGGTGTCAAACTGTGATCTCTTGACCTTCAAAGCCTGCATACCTTGGAAGCTCTAAAATCCTAAAATGGATGATCTGATTAGACAACTTGAATCAGTACTATAACTAAATGATCCTTCTACCTTCTTACCCTTATCTCTAATATGGTTTCTTCCAGCAAGTAATATACATGCATGTATTTATTCTCTTTACTTTGCCCTTACTCTTCTTGATAACTATCACCATTAGTTGGCTGGTCTAGCTAGAAGCAATTCTGCACGAGACTCTACAGTTGGCCCTTGGTATGTTCATGTTCATTTTGAAGACATTTCCTTCACCTGAGTACAAATCAACTCGTGAAAATGTCACTGTCATCATTCTAAATCTGTCTTAGAAAACCTCCATGTGGCAGCTTCACAAATGCTCATTACTTTCAGAGGAATAGATAAATTATTTTGTAGTCCTTGGCACCACATGCAAAAACCTCTATTTCTCTCCTGGGAGAGAAAGTTCAAACAGAACTCCTTGTTGAGGACTCCTGATAAAACAGTGAATGTACCAAGCTGGCCTCCTGACTCACGAAAACATTTAATAATTTCCTCTTTTTCCATCTTTCTGCCTTTCTTGGTTGTTTTTTTGACCTTGAACTTGGAGTAGCTGTTTTTATTTTTTGTTTGTTTGTTTTTATGATTTGCCATAGCCAGCTGAACTACAGGTGCATTTACCACCTAGATTCCAAATTCTAAAGTGGCAGCAGATTTAGCATATACATGATGAATAAATATAAAGACTAACCATCGATTATCGTCTGCTTTTATCCCACCCCTCCAAATGACAGAGCCTTGGTACCAGAAGGAAAGTATAAAATGTGATTTCCTTGAGAACAAGGCATGCATCTGGTTGAGTTTGGCCAGATACAGTGATTTCTTGCTCATAAACCAAAAACACACATCATTTAATAATAGATGTGACACTAACTGGATGTTTAAAAAGTAAAATAATGATGAAACATCAATTTAAACTAAGAGTTTACTTCTTATAAAGCACCTTCCAAGCATGTACTTCACAGACACTTTCTGGTTTAATCTTCCTATAAATTGTGGAACTTCAAATAAAACACTAATCCTCCAAAAATTGGGAAAGAGATTGTTAACTTAGAATCACTTAACAGCAAGTTGAAAGTATTTCTTATTTGTTTGTTTGGTGGAAATGAATGCTATGAAAAACTTCTCAAGAATAATTCAGCAATATGCATCGAGAGCCATGAAAATATTATTATCATTGGCCTTATTCTATTTTTTTAAAGAAATTTCCCAAAATGGAGCTGGGGCATTGATTACAATAAAAAATAATTAATTTTGCTCATACATAGTCATTATGTGCACAATAGTATAATTATCTACCTGGAAAATCCCCCCAAAACAATAATGACAAATTATTACAATTAAAATAAAAGTATATGGGGGCACCTGAGTGGCTTGGTCGGTTAAGCACCTGCCTTCAGCTAGGGTCATGATCCCAGGGTCTTGGGATCGAGTTCTGCATCAGGTTCCCTGCTCAGTCAGGAATCTGCTTCTTCCTCTCCCTCTGCCCCTCTCCCCACTTGTGCTCTCTCTCTTTCTGAAATAAATAAATAAAATCTTTTGAAAATATATTAATTAATTAAATAAAATAAAGATAGAAGAATGCATACAAAATCAATCACTGTCCTATATAACAACAATAACCAACTGGAGAATGGAATACCTAGGAAAAAATCCTATTTAATAACAAAAGCAGCAAAATACCTAGAAGTTAACAAGATGTGCCTATATGAAGGAAAAAATATAATTCTACCTTTACACCTAAAGAATACCTGAATAAGTAAAATATGTGTCTGTATGATCCAGTAATGAACAGCTAATTTCTTTAACACAATAAAATCCAATCAACAGCCCCTCAAAAACTATTTTCATAGAACATGAAAAGCTAATTCCACAAGAAGGGAAAATGATTGAGAATCATTAATAAGTTTTTAAAATGAAAAGAAGTGAGGTGTGCACAGGGGTAAAACTTATCCAAATCTGTATCAAAATATACCCTGTAAGTGTGATTTGGTGCAGTATTTGGAAAAACAAAACTATTTAAATAAAACAGAAACCATAAATTCCTTGATTTTGTTTATAGTTTTAGTTTTTGTTTCTGTTCTTGCTTTTCAGTAAGCTCCACACCACAATGTGGGGCTGGAACCCATGACCCCAAGATTGAGAGTTGCATGCTCTCCCAGCTGAGCCAGGTAGGCACCCCAGGAAACCAGACATTTCTAAGAAATTCAGAAATAGACTCTTTATACAGAGAGATGGTTTTTTACATTATGATATACACTGCAGTTCTAAGTAACTAGGAAAAAGAGGAACCATGAAATAAATGGAGATGGGGAAATATGATTTTGGAAAGTAAATAAAATTACAATCCTACCTCAGAACCTAAAACAAATTACAGATGCATTAAAAACATAAAACAAACATGGCTACAAAATAGGCAAAAACTGAAAATATTAGGTAAAGCACTATATAACAGTTTTAAAATGCTATTTATATTGGCCTGTTATCGTTTCCATGGCATATTTTAGGTGTAAAAAAACTAACAAACAAAAACAAATAAACAAAAACAGTGAGAAAGCTGTGGTACAATACATATAAATATATCATTTATGTAAATATACCCACAAATAATAATATTCTTCAGTGTTTTCTAAGGGTACCTAAATGTATGTAAGAACTTGAACAATGCCTGGAACATCTCATGAGCAGGACAAATATCAGTTGCCTCTAATAAGGGTAGTTGGAGGTATTACTGACTAATTTTCAGTGAGGATGCATTTGCATATTGATTGTGTAATTTAAAATAAATATTTTCATTTATTATGTATATTGTGTACAGTGTGGTTGGTCTCCTTTTTCTAAAAGGAGAAATAATTTATTATATCTTATAAAGATTATAAGAGAAATAATTTATTATATCGTTTCAAATGAAACTCCTTGCTATAGAATTATGTACATCTCTAAAAGCCATTTATTAATCCATGTGGTATTTGGATATTGAGGAATACCTTTGACAGTATCAGCATGTTTGTGTCTTGCTACTTGGGTTTTCTGCAAAGAGGCTTGTTTTTCTGGTAATTTTGTTTTCAAGACTCCTGGCCAAAAACAAACATTTGCTTTCTTTTTAACAGAATGGTAGCAGGGCAGGGCCAACATTTCGTCCAGACAGAGTACTAAATATGCATTCTGTGGAAATCCCCATTTGGTTATTATTTACAATTCAGGAGGAAGGGAAAGAAAGAAGCAAGCACTTGAATTGTGTTTCTGTTTTTGTTGCTAATGTGGAACCATGAGTGAATAGAGCCCACCTCAGTTCAAGGTAGCTGATTATTGTTTTGCATATAATTTAGAGGTACCCCTGAACAATATCAAGATGATGGGACAGAAAAGTTTCCATAATCCTAAGCATCAGTCTAGAATAGCCACGAGAACCATCGTGATACCACAATTATCTCCCATCCTGCAAAGATGAGTGCCAAATGATGCCTCGCTGTGCTCCCTTCTGTCAACGTTTTGGGAGATAAAAAATCAGCATCAAAAATAGATTTAAAGAAAAGTTACAAAGGCTCCTGGGTTAAGAGGAGAGATTATTGCCTTTCTTGCAAGAGCCACGAGATGAGAAATACCGTATGAGCTCAGGTCATCACAACAGTCAGCGGCAACACTTACATTCTTCCCAGCTGCCGCCTGGCCAAATCATTGTCCTACTAGCACCCGTGTTTGGATTTCGCATATGCTTGGGCCCCTGACAATCACATGTTAGTTTTCTCCAGCATGGGCCTACTGAGAACAGATACTCTCCTAGAAGCTAAAGCACAGACCCAATTCAAAGAAATAAGGATATATAGTAAAAGTTCTATGATTATAAACTTTAAGAATTTCCCCTAATATTTCTCCTGGCCTAGAGTGATTTTATGGGTGATGCCAGGATACCCTAAAGTATATGTTTTTTGTTTGTTTGTTTGTTTTTGTTTTTGTTTTTTTTTAAAGGCTGCAATTCACTAAATAGGATAGTAGCATTGTAGAGTCAAGGGTAACCAGTTCTCACTGTCCAATCTTTTAACACTGTCATGACATATTGATAATTTCTGCAGCAATCACTTTGGAGCTCTTTCTTACTCCAAGCTTCCTTTGGGTATGTGATGGCTGCAGTGTGACTAGGGACACACCATCAAATGTGAGAAGCATCTCTCTCACATTTGATGGTGTGTCCCTGAAACTTGGAAATAAAGCAAAAAAAAAGTGGATGACATTTATTCAGTAGAAATGCAAATAATTTCTTTCCAGTAAAGCAGGTAACTCCAAAGATGGCCTGTTGAACAACACTTTCATGAGGGATAGCCTGGAAACTGCCTCCAGGTTACACTTGAAAGCCACAACCCTTTAGCCCTACTAACCGTCCTTGGATATGCACCCCCATACCATATTCTCAGACACCTGGCTTAAAGCCTTTCCTCTCCATTCAAAGCCCATACTTCTTAAACACCAAATGGATCTTATTCATTTTCATGCTCCTGTTGCCTACCCTAGGGCTAATAACACAGAGTATGTTCAGGAAATATTTGTTAAATAAATTGTGTCCAAAAAAAAAAGAAAAAGAGAGAGAGAGAGAGATGAGAGGAAGTACACGGTGGCAAATGGAGGGAAAGGATCAGATACCTTTCAGTGTTTCTTCCCCAGTCTGGCGAAGTCATGCACAATCTGTTAGACCTTAGAGTTATTTGGACAAGGAAAGAAGAGAGAATAAGGCTGATACTAAAAGAACAATAAATAAATAAATAAACTTTAAAAAATTACTTCAATTAAAACAAAACCTGAAAATTATTCCAATTAAAAAAAAAAAAAAAAAGGTCTGTCTTTTTGCTACTGCCTCACTGGCAGCACCAGCTAAGAGAAGGGCAGTTGCAAAAGATCATGATTGCTTGGATGTCACCACAAATGGGTGTTGGATGTGGACGGCTTTCAGCTTATTTTATGAAACTTAAAATATCACTGAATCACAAATGGAGAGTCTGGCCTGGGCACCTTCTCTGATCTGATAGGATTTTCCATAAATAAGCCCATCTTCACCCACCATAGCACAGGGAAAACAAGAGCAACAGCAAAAGGAATCCAGTAACAACAGCTCAGAGCATGCTTATACATACCACTTAACAATTTGAAAATGGGGTTTTGAAAATCCCTTTCCCTTTGAAAGCTAGTTGCTAAGACAACGGCCATTGTAATGTTACCTTTTGTAAAGGCCCTACCTCAGCTTTTGAGGCATTCATGCATCAGATACACTACCACGTGGGGACACTTCTGCTGATTTGTGCAAAGAAGGGATAAAACCCAGTGTGGGGGCAGGATCCTTCCCCTGGGAGCTATTGCACTAATTGAATATGTCCTTTAAATGTCAAATCTTATAAATTTCCAGGCAAAGCAGTGTCTTATTATTCCCCTGGGATGGGGGTAAAAATAAATTCCCACTTAAAATGATATTTTGCTTGCAACTCTTATTTAATAAGCTTTGATAGAGAATTCCAAATAAAAGGAAAAAATGCCCATTTAATCTTTGCAACTGACTTATGAAGTATTGATTATTAAGCCCAGTGTGCAGATGGAATAACTGAGGCTCAGAAAAGGTAATGACTTAAAATAAAGCCAGTATTAAAAGGACCAGCACTTGGAACTTTGCATTCAATCACTTTCAGTAACTGATTATACATTTACTGAATTCAAAATACATCAGAGAACCTGCACCAGGCACAAGGATGTAAAGATAAATTAGATACTGTGTCTGTGCACAAGGAAACCACTAGAGGGGAGACAGGCAATAACCAGATCATTATAACCTAGTGTGAAGGGTATGATCACAGGTAGAGGGTGGAGTGGGGGAGTACACTCCCCTATGAGAAGAAATTGGATTTGAATCATCAAAAGGCTGTGTCATTAATGAAGAGGAGTCTGCCAAGTAGATAGGGGTAAAGGTATCCATCCTACACTGAGGGAGAAGACCTTTAAAAAGAACTAAAACAATGCAAACTCAACACTAAGGAAGCCATCAGCTTTAAAGAGTGTTCTGGAGGAAAAAAAAAAATAAGGGGGGAAGGGTTATATTATGGCTAATCCTGGGGAGAAATGAAGAATAAATTTTGTTTAAGAGATTACTATGACTTTTAAAAAGTTGTGTGTGTATGTGTGTGTGTATGTGTGTTTTATAAGAAATATATGATTCTGGCTCAGGTTGAGTTCTCCAGCAAGCAGGCTGTGCAGCAAGAGGTGTGTTAAGGATGCCCTTGGGAACCACACCTGTAGATGGGAGATGGAGAAAGCAGGAGGGGGTGGGGGGTGCTAGAGCAGCAGTGCATATTTAAGGACAGTCTAGAACAACCCCACAGAGAGCACCAGAGCTAGAAGAAACCCATGAGAATTGCGGGCCAAATGGACAATCCTTTGGGCCAAAATGGACAAACCTTTATACCCTCGATTCAAAAGGTCACTTTCAGAGGACTGTGATTACATTTTCTTCCCCTCTACCACTCTGCTCAAGGGCTTTCTCACCTCTTTCTTTGAATCCTCAGCTATATTGACAAAGCCTTGGAGAAACTGAAACAGGCTCACTAGGGTCCCAGCACCTGCATGCCTTGCTGGGTCTGCTTTTTTCCAACCTGGTGTTTCCCTGATTGTTAATACTCAGTGGAAAACAAAAAACAAAAAACAAAAAAACAAAACAAAACATAAACAACTTCTCACCTCCCTTCTGTCCCTTAGATCAGGTCCTTGAATGTCCAAGGAATACTGATTTTATTTTCCAGAAAGGTCTGGATTTACTTTTTTTTTTTTAATGATTATCACCCAAGCTCCATGTAAATGACACTGCCCTAATTTTTTTTTTTCTTTACTGAGTTATAAATTTTGATGTCTTGTAGTGCCAGAGGAACAGAATAACTACTTCTAACATTGGGTTTTTGTGTAGTCTAAATCTCAGGCTTCAGGCTTCTTTCCCTGGGTTTGCTTGAGAAAATGATTCCATATGCCACATGGCACTCTCCTTTAAAGAAGACAGTATGATTTGTGCTATGTTTTACCAACATCAATCAATCAATCAATCAATCAAACCAACAGAATAACTTTACATTCTCCTCCAATTACCTATTATCAATCCATTGCAAGCCAACATATGATAAAATAAGCTTCATTTAAAGCAGAAGGGGTTGCAGATAAACATTTCAAAAAAGTTTCTGGACTATTGAGGGGTACAGAAAACACTAAAAATGGGCTATTGGAATAGGTTAAATGCCTTCAATTCTGAACATCTTAAAGAAGAAATAAAACTTTGCATAAGACGGTGATTTAATCTTTCACTTCTCTGAATATAAAAATAGAACCAATGTTTTTTTCAAAACACTTTCAAGCTATAAGAATGTGATTTGGTGGAACCCTGGTGTTGGGGACAGAAAATGCATGGGGAAGCACGTAGCTCTGCATCATTGTTTGTTGTTGTTGTTTGTTGTATTTTGTTTTGTTTTGCATCAAAGAATTTTTCATTAAGTGGACATAGGGGCTCCTCTAGGTACTTTGTCCACAACAACAAAGCACAGAATTTCTGGGACTTACCCTGCTGGTGTTTTGAGGTCTCTTACCAACTTCTTAAACTAGTCACAACAGTTTCTTGTATTTAACTATTAATGGGGAACATCAGAAATCACATTTTTTTTTTTTTACTAAGAGAAATAATTCAAGTATACTTGTTATATGACTTACCTTTGAAAAAATTTAAATATTTTTGGTAAATTAGATATTATCAGAAATTTATGTGATGTTGAAAATACAATAATTCCTTTACTTTTTGTTTCACCACTGATGTAATGTTAAGTGACATCTTCAATGCACTATGGCTTATATAATAAATATGCTGAATAAATATGCTGAAATATGCCTTTCAGTTATTTTTCTTTAAGATTTTATTTATTTGAGAAAGAGAGAGCATGAAAGCAAGAGAGCAGAAGCAGAAGGAGCAGCAGAAGGAGAAGGAGAAGCAGGCTCCCCTCTAAACAGGGAGCCAGAAGTGGGGCTAGATCCCAGGACCCTGGGATCATGACCTGAGCCGAAGTCAGCTGCTTAGTGGACTGAGCCACCCAGGTGCCCCTCAGTTACTTTTAATTGAGAAAAGGATACATACCTTCTCTTGTACTTTGAGACATGTTATATCCTCTCAAATAGAAAACTCTACTGGGCTGCATCAGGAAAGCCTGAGTCACTCTCAAGGATAAATATAAGTAACTATGCACATATATACTTTCTGGCAGCTCATGTATGTGGCTGCATTTTGCCACAGAGTACCTGTCTATGTTGTGCCAGAGATCAAGGTTATTGTGTGTTCACTCTCCCTGATTGGTTTCACTACTGACCCCACTAAGTTTGACATGCTTCACCTGAAAATAGAAATAATAGTTCGCTACCGGCAGGGAGGCAGAAGCAACATTTTTAGGGATCTCTTTGAACTTAATGATTTATCAAAAATCGTATTGTTCTCTTTCATAGTCTAGTATTTTCTCCAAGGAACTGTAAAATGTGAGCAGCTTCAGTTTACATTGACACAATTAAACAGCTAAGCAAAAAACAACCAAGACCAAAACAAACAAATAAACAAACAAACAAACAAACAAACCCAAAAAACAAAACACAAGTCCATGAAAGACAAAACAAAACAAAACAAAAATAATAAGAAGAAGGCAGTAAAATCACATGAAAATGAAGCTCACAGGCCCAGATATTTACAAAATGTCTGTAATTGCAGCAAACTTGGAAAGACGCAATTCAGGTTTGGGGAGAATGAGGATAAGGATGATTGTCATTCCTAACATAAACATGGAGATTGTAGTTCCTTGGGTCCTGGGAGGTAAGATACCAAACTTTTCTTTTCTATTTTGCAGGTAAAGACAATGAGTATACAAAGGATAGGTGTTTTTTAACCAATGTCTTGTGGCTTATTGGCTCTTGACCTGGGTTACACACCCATGTCTCTCCATTTCCAGCAGTGGGTGCTAGTTCTTGGATTCCACATTTGTAGGGAACAGCAAACCAGAGAGCTAATACCTCTAAGAGTTTCATGGATGAGATAATTACATACTTGCAGCATACATTTCAGAATCTATGTGTTATAAAGTTTCTCTTATTCTGTTAAACAATAATAATAATTTAAAAAAAAAAAGTGTGATCAGTAAGATGGCAGGGTTGCAAATGTCCCTAACTATCATGGTGATAAAAGTCTGAAGATAAAAATATTGATTCTGGGAATCCAGCATGCCTTGACTCATGTAAGAGCACTTCAACTTGTCACATTTAAATGACAGGAGCAGTGTGAAGAGGTACATCCTGTTCTACAAAATCTAACCTGTTTCTGGTACTCAGGAAGCACTCACGAGCACACGTCTACACCAGCAATTACAATGCTGAATGAT
The DNA here is from genome assembly GCF_011764305.1 of Mustela putorius furo. Lineage (NCBI taxonomy): Eukaryota > Metazoa > Chordata > Mammalia > Carnivora > Mustelidae > Mustela > Mustela putorius. The sequence continues at coordinate 4,046,181 of NW_025422019.1, forward strand.
GCTCTGTTTTGATTGAAAGATCCTTTAGTGGCTAAAAGTATCCAGATAGGCATATCCAAATGAATATTTAAATACCGCTACCTTCAATCTCTCCCTGGGAAGAAGTATACACCAATGATATCTTTTTTTCTGCCTAGAAAATATAAATATTCAATGTCTCTAAATTTCTGAATGACAGGGAATGCAATTCTCCACTTGGGCTCTTAGAGCTAAGTAGAGGGTTTTTATTTTTTGTTTTTGTTTTTGGTTTTGGACCACTGAATTATACAAAATGGAAATACTGGGACTTCAGCATTTTTGGCCACCTGACATTTCTAAATAGTGTATTGCTGAACACTGAACAACAGAATTCAAACCAGCAGACTAAAATGACCTCCAACAGCATGTTTCTTTTTTTTTCTTCTTCTTCTTAAAGTACATTAAGACAAATTCAATAAGGCAGAGTAACATCAGAGAAGGAACTTATTGGAGAAAAACATAACTGAAGCAGGTGCTCTCACCACAGCTGACCTTGGCTCCAGCTCGAGCAAGATATGTCCTCCAAAACCATCGACATGCTCCTACAACTCATTGCATTTGTGATCAATTTAACTGAAACGTCTGGAGATAAAAACCTGCCATGAAACACAGCTGCGACTTTTCCCTTTTGACTTGCACACAGTTTATCACATATTCAGGGCATATGATAATTTCATAATGACATGAAATTTGCATGGAAGGATAAAAAATATTATTCCATCTTATGTACACCTTTCTGCCAGAAAGATTCATAAATACTGCCTGAAGATAAATTAAACTTTGGCATAGAATATAATTTATGAAAATTGCAAACTACTTGAATTGATTTCACCAAAAAAGACATTAAATCTTGATGACTAGCAAACTTCTTCAGAGAAATGAAATGTGATGTTTTAATAGAATTAAAACAGCAATATAAATTTTCAAAAATATTTTAAGAGTAAATCATATCACTCATGTAGGTTATTAATTAAGTAAATGTCTTATAATCATAAAAATGCTTTAATCACTTATAGCTTCTGCTAGATAGGTAAAACATGACAGATGAAGAAAGAAATATGATTCCTCTTGAGAAGGGAAAATATGACATATTCTGCTACTTCTTTTTCTCTTTTAGCTGGCATGCTTTTAGTGACTGTTTTTGTCAGAGTTAAAAACTGTTCAAAACTAATTTAAAGAAAACTTGTAAGAAACTCCTGCTGATTGCTGAGGGCATTTTATTACTAGCAGTAAAACTCTATTGTGTGAGAGTTGGTTAAACAAATAAATAAGGAAAGAAAATTAAATCTGGGTTGACTGGAAAATTTTGGACCTTACTTATACCACTGTTCTAAACATCTGAACTTCAAATTTTATATAAGAATAGCTTCTTAGCTTTGATAATATTACAATGGCCCTATTATTTATAGCTCTATTTTGTACCTTCAAGATTTGCAAGTGCTACTCAACCTACTTTTAAAAAATCCTTTCTAAATTACAGCTGTGAGGTTGCCCTTTTCTACCTAGACTCATGTGGCTAAATTCTCTTCCTATATATTGTTGTCTCTCAGTGTCTGTCTTTCTTACACATACAAACAGGCACACAAGCTCTTTGAAAGTAGTGTCACCACACAATTTATCATTCAATGCCCATCATCCAACAAGGTGCCTGAATTGTTTTCAGTGTTTAGTGACTATGGAATGAAAGAATGAATGGACTCAGTAAATGACATTGAAAACTTCCTGGTACCCACTATAAGCAGGGGCAGTTAGTTCAGATGAACAACTTGTCCAGAAACTAATTCTGAGTCTCAGGAGGAACTGCTCAATGGAGCAACATCAGCTCAAGAACTAGACCTGCTTTTCTGTGCCAATGTAAGGCAGTGACCTGAATGATGTGATTTCAGGGAGCATCAAAGAAACCTGTGGAAAACAGTAGCTCCTCCCTCCACCATATGACTGGTGACACATCCCTTTGAGATACTGTAACATGTTTTATTGCACAGTTATCATTAATTATCAGGAGTCAGATATCACTAGGAAGGGTGAAGGGTGCTCACTGACTTAGAGGCAACACCTACTAAGGTGTAAATAGCTGATATTTTTTTTCTACAAGTGTATTTTGACTATAAGAATGAAAAATATTAGGGGTCTGTGAACATCTGAAAATAATATGTACAAGGAGAAAAGAGACAAAATCTGAGACCACCTCAAAATTTGCTAAGGGGTGGCATAATCTCTTATTGCCATGGCTATGAAGCTAGAATGAAAAAATCTGTAAAATCAAATTTATAATTATAAATGCCTTGTGACACATTTTAACCATCCCTCAAGTCTGAAACAAAATCATAATTTTCTCTGGGTCTGGTCATACAGAAGTCTTATAAGGTATTAGCACAGGGGGAACTCAAGATGTCCCTTACCTACAAACAGCTGGCTGTTCAGCTGCAATCGGAAATGACCTTCCTCTGAAGTCTCCCTGGTCATCTTTGGGAGGTTGTCCACCTGAAGTGAAGTCTCCTTGAGGTTTCTTTCAGCTCGGACGTAATGCCATTGGTTATCATTCAGAAGAGAAGGAGAGTGAACTATGAGCTCTACAGGGCCATTCCCAACATCGATGGCAAAAGTGATCTCAGATGGAGCTGAAACCAACAAGGGAACAGGTAGGAAGTTGAGGGGAGGTGTCAGTCAGTGCATTGAGATCACAAGCACACACTGAATGAATGGTGTAAATGACTACACCATTACAAGGTGAGGAAGTTTTCAGTTGAAATCTTTGCAGTATTAAAATTATCAGTTAGTTGTGAAAATTACCAAATATTAAGTCCCAAGCTCTTTTATGGCCCATTTGGTACTCATTGTGAGAATTTAGGAAACAGGATAAGGGCTACAGCCACAGATACCAATTGATAAACATGCATCACTGCCAAGGCTCTGGGTTTTCTGGGTCTATTTTGTCTTCAATTGTGTCTTCATAGATATATGTAGATACTGGATTAGCTATGCCTGCATTCCTGTAGGGAGAGGATTCATACCCTTGAATGTCCAGTGATCTCCTCCATCTTATTTCATTAATACATGTGATTATAAGCATTCATGCTATTCTTATGAACTTTTTCCTCTTTTTCAAGGAGAGTCAAAGTTTAAGTGCTTATCTCAAGGATATATCCTGCAAGTAGTGGTTCCTGGGATCAAACATAAGTCCCCATCCCTCTTCCATGACTCTTTCTGCCTTTCTATAAAAATCTGCATATCACACACGCCATAGGTCACCCAGTCAAGAGTAATAATACCAATGATGATGATGTGGTACTGGTATTGGCATTAATGGTGTTGGTGGTGGTGATAGTGTTGGTGGTAATGATGATGGTGGTGATGGTTATGATGATGGTGGTGGTGACATAGCCATTGAGGGAGATAGAGAAAGAGAAGTAGCAGGGACACAATAGGTACAATGAATTCTGCTGAGTGCTATACTAAATTCTGACCATTTTAATTCTGACCATTTAATCTGTCATTTTAATTCTCAAAACAACACCATGATAAAGATATAATTTTTATTCCCATTTCATGGGTGAGAAAAGAAGTGTAATTTTCTCAGTTTCTCCGACAGGACAAAGAATTTGATTCTAAAAGTAGAATTCTTCTCTATTTTTCTCTATTGAATATGTCTTTTGTATTTTCCATTATTAAATAGGATTTTTTTTTTATCTGAAGGATATGGAGAGGCAAATTATAAGTTTATTTGATGAGAGGACAGTCCCCTTTCAGTCCCTGGAGCTGGAGCCTTCCTATGACAGACCTTCCCTTCCTTCTAAACACCTTGCACAGCCCCCTCTCCTTTACACCTAAAATAAGACATGGGTATTTATTTGACAAACTCATCAACTGAATTATCAGTAATAACACATGTCGAATAGCACCCTGGACTCTCCCTTCTCAGCCTTCAAATCCAAACAGAGAATGAGCCTTAGTATAAGAAGTCCCCCAGTAGGTAGAATTTCAAGTAACCAAGAGCTTGAATGTTTTGCATTTGGTCAAGGTGAGCCCAAACCTAAAAGAGTTAGAGGCCCTAGACTGGGACTTGAAAGCATGTACTCTGGACCCACATTTCCAATCTTATCACACCTCAATTTTCTCATTTGAAAAATGGGAATGAAAATAATACTTAAGTGTCAGGTTGTTTATGACTTAATCCTGATGAACTTCATAGAACCATATCTGGCCCATAAGATGTACTCAAAGTGATTGCTATTGCTGCTGTTATAGTGACATAGTGAGTTGTGACAGACTCAGTCCCACGGCATTGGCTCAGAAACCATGCATTAAAGGAGAGAGAACTGAGGTGAACAAATTGTGTTCAACAATTAAAAGATTAAATAAGAATGAAGTTGGCTCTTTGAGCAATTTCCTGTTTCTTATTCAGGCCACAGATGCCACCTTGCAGCCCTGCACATCTTAAGATCAAATAAACACTAAATGCAAGATAACTGGAACCTCAATTTATTTCTCTCTGCAGAACCAAGGTAAGGATTGGTGAGAAATGGAGAGGAAAAACATTAAAGATTTTGTTAAAAGCCTTTCTGTAAAGCTGGTCTTCTGGATATTAAGTTCTACATGGACAGCACCACTTTATGGAGCTTTCTTTGCTCTACTGCTGCATCTGTCCACCACCCCTGCCTCCCCCATCCTTGGTAGGGTTCCTGTCTAGGCTTATCCCTGCTCCAACACTTATCCATCTGTTGTATAATGATCTTTCTAGGGTCTGTCTCCCCAATTAGTCTGCAAACTCTAGGTAAACAGTTCAACTATTATTTTTAAAATTTTTTCAACTTATTTATTTTCAGAAAAACGGTATTCATTATTTTTTCACCACATCCAGTGCTCCATGCAATCTGTGCCTTCTATAATACCCAATACCTGGTACCTCAACCTCCCACCCCCCCGCCACTTCAAACCCCTCAGATTGTTTTTCAGAGTCCATAGTCTCTCATGGTTCACCTCCCCTTCCAATTGACCCCAACTCCCTTCTCCTCTCTAACACCCCTTGTCCTCCATGATATTTGTTATGCTCCACAAATAAGTGAAACCATATGATAATTGACTCTCTCTGCTTGACTTATTTCACTCAGCATAATCACTTCCAGTCCCATCCATGTTGCTACAAAAGTTGGGTATTCATCCTTTCTGATGGAAGCATAATACTCCATAGTGTATATGGACCACATCTTCCTTATCCATTTGTCCGTTGAAGGGCATCTTGGTTTTTTCCATAGTTTGGCGACCGTGGCCATTGCTGCTATAAACATTGGGGTACAGATGGCCCTTCTTTTCACGACATCTGTATCCTTGGGGTAAATACCCAGGAGTGCAATTGCAGGGTCATAGGGAAGCTCTATTTTTAATTTCTTGAGGAATCTCCACACTGTTCTCCAAAGAGGCTGCACCAACTTGCATTCCCACCAACAGTGTAAGAGGGTTCCCCTTTCTCCACATCCTCTCCAACACATGTTGTTTCCTGTTTTGCTAATTTTGGCCATTCTAGCTGGTGTAAGGTGATATCTCAATGTGGTTTTAATTTGAATCTCCCTGAGGGCTAATGATGATGAACATTTTTTCATGTGTCTGATAGCCATTTGTATGTCTTGATTGGAGAAGTGTCTGTTCATATCTTCTGCCCATTTTTTGATATGTTTGCCTGTTTCATGTGGGTTGAGTTTGAGGAGTTCATTATAGATCCTGGATATCAACCTTTTGTCTGTACTGTCATTTGGAAATATCTTCTCCCATTCCATGGGTTGCCTCTTTGTTTTTTTTTTTTGACTGTTTCCTTTGCTGTGCAGAAGCTTTTGATTTTGATGAAGTCCCAAAATTTTATTTTTGCTTTTGTTTCCTTTGCCTTTGGAGACATATCTTGAAAGAAGTTGCTGTGGCTGATATTGAAGAGATTACTGCCTATGTTCTCTAGGATTCTGATGGATTCCTGTCTCACGTTGAGGCCTTTTATCCATTTTGAGTTGATCTTTGTGGACAGTGTAAGAGAATGGTTGAGTTTCATTCTTGTACATATAGCTGTCCAGTTTTCCCAGCACCATTTATTGAAGAGACTGTCTTTTTTCCACTGTATATTTTTTCCTGTTTTGTAGAAGATTAATTGACCATAGAGTTGAGGGTCCATATCTGGGCTCTCTACTCTGTTCCACTGGTCTATGTGTCTGTTTTTATAACAGTTCAACTTTTGGACATCTAACACCAGGGCTGGTATATAGGAAGCCTTCATCCAACTAAAGACTTGTTCATTAAAACGTTACACCATACACACTAAATACAAGTTTGTAATTTCTTTTAGATTTTTTTTTTTTTAGTTTTATACCATGGCATTAACTTCCTTGACAAATATTTTAATTATTATTATTTAATTTTATTTAGGTCACTATTAAAGACCTACTTGATTCAGTCTATTCCTCCTAGAACTGAGGAACAATCAGTAAAATGCAGTAATCAGAGCCAAGTACTCTGCTAAACACTTTTCATTAATGAAGTCCTTAATATTTTAAGCCACACTATACTCTTTTGAGACAGGTAACATATAGCAGCTGCAGGAGCTGAGCTGACAAGTGGCTCCAACCCAGATGGGGCAGAGTCAAGATTTAAATCCAGGTGATGTGTCTCTGGAGCTCATTTCTGAACCCACTCTCTCTATGAAAAAAAATCTTCTTCCCCCAAACTTACACAGTGCCCCTGGGGGAGGGGTTCAAAGCTAAAATATGTAATAGAGGTGCCTGAAAACAACTAAACAATAACAATGTAAGTAAATAAGTGGTATTTCCAACATTGCCTAGTGACTCTGAGGATGGGGATCAGAGTCAAACATAAGCCTGATCTCCTTTGCTGATGGGATGTTCATCACCTGATGGCCCTGGAGGAGAAAAACAGAAGCCTTGTGTCAGCCCTTAGCTCAAGCATGAATTTACCCGCTGGCCTTTCTCTCTCCCACCTGTCTGACAAATATCTTCCTTTCATTTACTCCCTTGTGGTTCAAGACAAAGTTATAGAGTCAGTTAGCCTTTCAGTGGGTTTTTACCAATCCAGGTCTTGTGTTAGGCCCTGAGAATGCACAGATCAATGAAACCCAATGACCTCACAATGTACTTTCAAGATTGACAAAGAAAGAACATGCTAAGTGGAGGAAAGTGCTGAAAATTCAAGTACTTCTAGAAGATGAGAGTATTTCTGAGTAGAGGCTCCTATATAATGTTCTCCCCTCCTAGAACTTCATATCCAATACCACGTTGGGCATACAACAGATCCCAGGATCACTTATGGACAAAGAAGAAGTCACTTATCCTCTCTGACCTTCTATGTATGCATCTATAAAGTGGGAAATATGAACTATATGACATATCGTTAAACATTTTTGTAGATAAGACAACTCAAGAAAAAAGGATATACAAATTGCTAAAATTTTGAAGACTTCCTGAATGTCTTATGTGTCAAATCACAGAAAAAAAAAATTCTATTTTCTCTGAGTCCTAGCATTCTTGGGTTTTGAGGCAGTCTTGCAAAATAGAATAGGAAGTTGCACTAAGGAAGAAAGAGGTAGGTTGATCATGGATGCTGACTCTTAAACCAACTGTGTAAGCTGTGTAACTCTGGGTGTTTTACTAAGTCTCTCTAGGGTCACCCTTCTTATCTTTAAATTGGATTAGGAGTTGAACAATGAAAATCATAGTGCAGTATCTTGTGAACATCAAGAATAATTTTGTTTGAAAACAAAATATATAGTAAATGTATAAATAGGGTAAGTGGCAGAAGGAGAGGCAGAAGCAGGCTCCTTGCTGAGGAAGGAGCCTGATGTGAGGCTTGGTCCCAGGACTCTAGGATCATGACCTGAGCAGAAGGCAGATGATTGACTGAGCTACCCAGGCATGCCTGGAGACATCTTTAGATCCTATCAGTCTAGAGATGACACCAGAGAGATCTGCATAACAAACTTTACTAACTAGCATTTATCACAACTTTTGAAAACCTAATATTGCTTTCCTTTGTCCATTATTTCTCCATAATTTTATTTTTCTCTGTTGAACACACTATATGATAATCTATAATTCTAAGCCACCTGTTTGAATTATTCATTTTTCTCTGTTCATGTCATGTGCACACAATGTGTGTAGATTGGTAAACTTCTGTTTGTTTTCCTCTTGTTACTCTTTTATTACAGGGGTCTCAACCAAGAACTGAAAAGTTAAGAGGCACATTGTTTTTCCTCCCTCTTTCCCCCAGCACATGTAAAGGTGGGTCCTGGCAAAACCACTCTGCAATCTTTACTTCCATGGCCAGAAGCCTTGGCCAGAGGTGTTTAGGTGTTGCACACCAGGAGTTTTACCCATTAGCTGAAATGTAGCTCTCCCTTGAAGGACAGCTAGCTTTAGACTGAAAAAAATTCAGAAGTCAGTGCAGGGAGAGAAATAAATTGAATCCAGATAACATTATGAAACATTATAAAACTGATGAATCCAACCAGAAATAAAATGTCTCACCAGTTCTGGACCTAGTCATATGTCTCAGTACCAGTGAATCCCCATCCTTGTATCTACTAGTTCAGATCAAGTTTTCTCTTAATTGCAGCCAAATACATCAGATTGGCATATGGATGTCATAAGTCCCATTTTGCATAAGTAAGCACCAAAGGGGTAAAGAACATGTTTACAATTAAACTTAGAAGGCTGGAAATTTGAATCACCTGGGGTTCTAAGCAATAGGCTCTTTCCACTAAACCACACAGACTCTCAACAATTCCCCACTTCTCCTCTTCACCTACTCTAAACTGTATTTCCAACCCACAACCATTGTGAGATAATTGTCAAATTAGCTCATTTTTTACACTCAGTCTCTTTTGAAACAGATCCACTAAGACATGATACTGTGTAATGTCTTGTTTCTCATAGAATATGGACTAATTTCAAGGCTACATAATTCACACGTCTTAGCTGGAAGTGACCCAGAAGGAAATGGATTGAAAATTTCATGGAGACGTCTTGTTCCCTGTTGAACAATATGGATATATCAACTTCAGAGGCTTCTGTTCGGATAGTTATAGAGGAATACTCCTTAGGGATGGAAAAGAAATCTATTCTGAGCCATTTCATGTGTTTAAAGGCCATTTCCTTTATAAGTAGCTGATCTGTAAAAGTATCTTGTTATGAACCCCTTAGGGTGAAAATTTTATCTACAGAAAAGGTAAAAGATGAGTATAGATGTTAATAAGAAATACAAGACCTCTTCCAATTTATTTTTTCCTTTTAAATAATAATAATAATAATAATAAATACAGTATTTTGAAAAATATGAAGTCCTGTATTTTAAATTTTTTATATAAAATCCTCTTGTTTCAAAAAAGTATATGTTCTTCAACCTGGTGAAAAAACTGTATGGCAAACAATTACATCAATGGATTTTTAAATTTTCTTCAAATTAAATACCACCTGAATTTAAAACATTTTTGTATGACCCGAAGGACAAAATACAGTACCAGAAAGTACAAACAAATTGGACATTGAAATGTAATTAACACTAAATCATTGCTCATTATCTTGTGATAATATGCCATGACATTTGCTGCTGCTTTAATGAATCAAAAGGCCTTAGGGCCTGATTTTTATTAAATTTACATTGAGGTTATTATATCCATATTATGCAATGGTTGGAACTCAACCCCACATTTTCAGAGCCTGGCTAAGTTAGATAGGAGAGATCTTATTTCACACTAAAGCCACAAGAGCGTCCTCCCATTAATAGTCTAAATCTTCAGAGTAAAAGGAGGTTAAGGCTAACAATTAAAGAGATCTCTTTCCTTGTATGTATTGTTCTATAACTGCAAAAGAAACATCTAACTGCTTGGTGATTTACAGGGAGCTGGTGCAAATACCTCAGTCATCTCCTCCAGTTAGTGCTTTTGTTTCTTTCTCTGGAGCTCTCAAATTTTTAAGCTCCTCTTCCCAGAACTTTACTTATGCTTTTAAGGGTATTTCATGCAGGGGGTCCCTGGGTAAGGGTATCCAATCCCCTTTGGCTCAGGTCATGATCCCAGGGTCTTGGGATCCAGCTCTGCATCAGCTCCCTGCTCAGCGGGAGGCCTACTTCTCCCTCTCCCACTTCCCCTGCTTGTGTTCCCTCTCGCACTATCTCTCTGTCAAATAAATAAATAACTTTTAAAGGGTATTTCATGCAGTCACATCACTATCATAGTATTGGTAGTATAGGTCAACTGCCTCCATCAAACTATAGAAAACATCTGTGTAGACACAGATAAATGAGAAATCTAATGACAAGCACAAGTCATCATGGTCATGGCGTAAAAAGGGCAAGATGGTGGGAGTTGTCCATCTTTGTAGAAGAAATATGGGGGGAGGGGGCAGAAGGTGCAAGAAATTGGAAAACTAACAAAAGCAACTAAAAATAAATGCTTTTATTATTGCCACGCACCAGCAATTCTAAATAGGATCAGTGAAAAACATTATTCTACCAAAAAAAGCCTTTTGTTGGTCTAAGTTATAAGAAATGCTGATGCCAGTATGAATTTTTAATAACGTATATATAAGCTTCAAATAGCATGTTTTATTACTTGTCATTATTATTTGAATATAGTAAATATTATATTCAAGAGGGAAGTTAATTCAGACAACTCCAGTTATACCTTTGGCTTCTGAACATGCAGACTCAAATACAAAGGCTTAGTTCTAAGGGTCAGAATTCAACTTCTGATTTCTCATTTGTACAATTACTATGCTATCCTTGTTTAACTCAGACCTACTGTTGAAACACATGAATACACATTAATACGGGGCTTGTGGACACAGATTGCACCCAAAGAGAACTCACACAACTGCAATATTTAGGAACTCCATAATATTTTACCAAATGTGATAAAATTTCTAGTGAAAATATTTTAGTGATTTTCTTATTGATTGCAAAGATATTTAAATGTTGCTAGAACTAATCGTGAAGAAAACACATGGAAAAATCATAATTCCTGAAATTTATTATAAAACAAAGTATTTTTATGAATATCAATCAAATTTACCTTTATGTTTAGAACCTTTCCTAAAATTTACATGTCTGTTGCTTATCGTGAAAAAAAAAATTCTTTAAATTTAAAAATAGTAAAAGTATCCTTTGATTAAGATAGATGGGCAAATCTGATTATATTCTGTTTTGAACATACACATGTGAAGACTATTGATTTTGATAAGCCATGCACAAATTTGTAGAAGTTAAGTAGGAGGAACAGAAATTTTAATATGACTATTACTGGAACAAACCAATATACAGGTATGTTTTTGTCCTTTTTACTAAAAAAAAAAAAAAAAAAAGACTAATGTTAACTAGAAACCATTCATGTCTTTTCTTTTTTAATTGGCCTGATCACATAGAAGTGTTCAATATTAGGACATTTTGCCATCTACATTTCTATTATTCTTCTTTTAACTTTATGATCGTTACTGATATAACCTGTGTGTAGGAAATGGGATGTTAGACAATGATCCATATTCTGGTGTAGCTGCACCACTGCATATGGGGAAGTAGTTGAAAAAGAGCAGGAATTCTGATTGGGTAGTCACACAGTCCTAATGGTGAAAAATAAATCAGGAATTACTTTCAGAGCAAAAGTACAACAACAACAAAAAATAGACCCTAATTATGAATAGAATGCATAATAATAATACATTAAGCTTTCCATGAAAATTGTAGTGAAAAAGTTCTGGGGTATGGAAGCTTAATGTAAAAGGTAAGCAGTACCAATGGACAGATAAGGGACACTGTAATAAGTACTATGGGGATTTGAGAAATACACTATTTTGAAGAGAGAATGATAACATTCTGATAGGCAATAATAAAATAAGCAAAAACAATTAGAAGGAACTAGAAATTAGCATGACTATTTTTACAGATTACCAGAGGCATTAATTTGATAGTATCAACATGTACTAGCCATTGGTGGCAAAGATAAGACTTGGACTTCTGTTGACATTATGTTAAATTCATAAATGAGGGCACTTACAGCTTATTTCAAGTCGGATGAAGTCTTTAATGCCAAGGTTTTCTAGGAAAACTCCCGATAAAGCCGTGGTTTTAAAAAAGAAGGAAATATCAGCACTGAACTCCGCGTGGAAGGTAGGGAAGTGGAGGTAAGAGGCTTCTGTATAAAATGATACCGCATTCCAGAAGTGCCCTGCAAATGGAAATATCCTTAAGCAGGGTTCATTGTTTTAGAATGAGATGTAGAAAAGCATTGGACATGTGAAAAATTTTCAAGACTGAGGGACACTGCAGGAAAAAGGGATAAGGGAATAAAAACATCTTGTGCTTATGTAATGAAAAGAGAAAGCTTTTTTTTTTTTTTTTTTTTTTCCAATTTAGTACTCACGGTCTCCATAGCAACGCAAGGGACCAATTCTCCAAGCAGCTTCTGAGTTTGATCTGTTGGTATCAGTGATAACTATCTGAGTGACAGGCAAGTGGTCTTTGAAGGAAAGAAACCCAGTATCATTTGTCCTGCAAAACATAAATTTAAGAAAAAAGAGGAGAAAATGTGGATAATGTAGGGACTCTTACCAAGACTCCTTTTTTCAAAGGTGATCTGGGGAGTTGCAGTAGCTGGGTGAGGCCAGGGAGGGGAAACCAGAAGGCTTTTCATCTCATAAGCATATACAAAAGACTGGAAGGCCAAATACAAAACCTTTGGCCAGCTTCCAAAAACCAGGGAAGTTACATTTTCTCTAAGTCTTTCCAGAAACACAGGTAATTTACAGAGCTTGCTGTTTCTTGTTGTAGCTGACAGCACCCCACCTGCCCAATGCCTTGTTGATTTAACATTAAACATCAACTCTCTTTCCACAGAGATTGGCTATCTCAGTAACTAACTTGAAATGGGCACCACAAATCCCACTTGAAATCACTCCCAGGTCTTGCTCCAGCCACCAGCGTATAGGTTTTAATCAGCTTGAGATGTTTCTTATCACCTTTTAACTCCAGGTAAAAACAAGTCTTCAGAGTTACCTGTTTGCTGCTTTTGATTTTGCTCTATGTTTTAAAGACCTTGGGAGTTAACATCTTTGTCTTTGTTAATTATGCAAACAGATAACTAGTTACCCTTTGGGGGGGAAAAACTTAAAAATAAATAGGGTGACAGTATTGTTTTTCCCTTTTTTAAAGCTGTGTTTTTGGATTCATGGTAAGAACATACCATAGTATCTGGGAGAAGAAACCTGCATTGAATAAATAACTATTCTGAGCCAGAAATATATTAGGGGATAAGTACATTTTCCCCACACAACACACTTGTGAAGTGGGTACCTTTATTTTCATTCACAGATGAGGAAACTGAGTCTAAGATATATATCAGACAACCTATCTAAGTACAGAGGACACAAAAGGCAGGGACTTGATCACATATGATCTACCTTGTGTCTAAATTTAACAATCTTGCCATAAATAGTCATGTCTACATTTAATAAAAATATATGTTTATATGCTTTGAAGATGCCTGTATATTATGTGCTAATATTTAATTCCCACATGATAATCTGAAACTCGTGACTAATAAAACACTGATGTTTCCAAAAGAAGGCGGGGGGAGGAGTGGGTGGTGGGAATACAAAATGTGTCATATTACAGCAAGTCATGAAATAGTAACCAAAATTCCTCAAAAGCCTTTTTTAAGTGTGCCAGGTGAACTTTCCATTATTGTCTTGCTCCATTTAACTCATCCAAACATCAGGTAGCCTGCTATAAAAGATGATGGAAGATTTTCATTTCCATGCTCCATCCATCCAGTGTGCTAGCAACTTTAAATGACGAGCTGAACTAAGTCATATGAGGTAGTCTGAAAATTGTAGAGTGGGCTAGAGTCCCCACCCACTACAGCCTTAGTTAAGGACAGGATGGAACCTTTTGCCAGTGCATGGGAATTGGGGGACAGAGCACCACACACCAGTATTCAGGGCAAAGTATACGATGTAGCAATTTGATATCAAGAACACAAAGGAGCAGATTCATATTACTTTTCTCTCTGTAGTCACAAAGAAATCAGCAAAACACTGAACACACACTCAAAATCAATGTTACATTTCATTATCATTTATATATAATTTACAGCTCTCGTTTAGAGAGAAAATAATATCCCTGAATATTCTGAACTGAGGAAGCATGGCAGGAGTAGTGTGATGTGATGTGCTAAGGGCATAGCTTCAGAAGCACACAGATTTGTTCCGGAATCCCAAGTCCCAGTTCCTAGCTATGTAACTTTGGGCATATAATTTTATTTCTGAGATTTCCCCAGCATCCTCAATTTTAAAATGGAGATAAAGTCTATACCACAGAGTTATTGAGAATTAAACGAGATCATATAATCACTTAGCACGGTGCCTAATCTATGATAAATGCTCAAAAATGGTAATGACAACACTCATTTTAGTTCTTATCTTTGTTCCTGAAACCTCTGTAGCTTTAGGCAAGTCAATCCATCTTTTTATTTAGCCAGCTATAATTCTATATGGGAGTTCTCATACTACATAGAACACTGTAGAAAATTAAATGTTCATATTTGGCATCCAACTCATGAAATTTGGAGAAAAAATATCAGTTCATCTTGGTTTTAAATAAATGAAATAATTACCTGCACACATTCTATTCAGGTCAAGTAACCAAAAAGGTAAATAAATGTACTATCCATTTTTTATTATTTGAATACCTGTATTTAGAGGCAATTCAAAGGATTAGGAATAAGGCTGCTGTTTCTGTTTGAAAGAACACCTATGAATGTTACAAAGACAAAAGGTAAAATTTGAGTCTTCATATTTCAATATCTTTTTTTTATTGATTGATTGTTTATTTATTGTTCACCTACAGTCCAAACCAGTGTTTCTGATCACCTTCAAATAGTGATTCAGGGATGAGTATCCTCCCATATTAGGGATCCACCATCTTTGACATGTGGCTTTCAAGGTTGACATGGAAAGGGAAAGAGGATAAACAATTACCAATGAGACTGGAAGTGACACACACCTCCTATCATTTATGTTCACATTCCAATGGCTAGGGCTTAATCAGATGGTCACCTCTGACCACAGGGGAGGCTGGGAAATGTGCATTAGCCATGTGCCTTGGAAAAGGAAGAAATGGTTTTGGTGATTAGTTCATGTTTCAATGGCATAGTGATTTAGATAATCCTTGTGAGTAACTCCCATGTTCATGATGATTTCTTGAAGATAAATTTCCAAAAATTTCTCTAAGATTATTTCTTTTATGATTCCAGAGAATCATCTTAATATTTTATAAGTATTTTGAGCAGATGCCAATATCTTTTCAAGCACAGAATTCAAAGCAAATTCTAAGTAGTCAAAGTTGAATAAAGACAAACCTATATGTAATTCTAAGAAAGTATATTGCTCTAGGATTTTGTTTCTCTCTATTTTTATTTTTTTTTAATTTTTTTTTTTATTTGACAGAGAGAAATCACAAGTAGATGGAGAGGCAGGCAGAGAGAGAGAGAGAGAGAGAAGCAGGCTCCCTGCTCAGCAGACAGCCCGATGTGGGCCTCAATCCCAGGACCCTGAGATCATGACCTGAGCCGAAGGCAGCGGCTTAACCCACTGAGCCACCCAGGCGCCCCTCCATTTTTATTTTCAAGGTGAAAATGGTTGATTCTGAAGTCTGTCCATCAATGCTAACTGCTGTCTACCTTCCCCATTCTGGCACCCTGTCTGCATCAATTTGATGTCCTGTGTCAAAGAGCTGGAATATATAAATAGCATTCTAAGAATAAAAATATCTTCTAAGGAACAGAGAAAAAAATTTCATATTTAGTTTGATAATGCAAGGTACAATACTAAAAATACTTTTTTTTAATAGATACAAACTCAAATTCCTACAGGGGCCAGATGAATAACAAAAACAAGTGAAGCTAGCTTTGTTTTGGATAATAAATGAAACCTGACATATACCTTCATTGTCAGAGAGAGAGAGATAGGGAGAGAAAGAGAGAGAGAGAGGTTAGAAAACTGGTAGAAAAAATTCGTTTGGACTAAAGGAAACTGATACCCGTTAGTAACAAGTAATTATGCTTTTAAGGAACATCAAACAAGTGGATCAACCTGGTATATTAATGTAAAACTCAAATTTAAAATTTTGACAATGGATTTAAAATTCTGAAGAAACAAAAAAGAGTATGATGGGAGCCAAAACTGCACTGCTCAATAGAATGTGGGGACTGTATTCTGCTTATGCACAACCTAGGCATTTAGTCATTCTCTTAAGGTCACAGTGAGAATAAAATTGGATTTAATTCAGTTTGTGACAGGTATGTTTCAAACATTTCAAAGATTCAATGAGTAGAATATCCGAGAGGTGTGGTTGTTGGTGGTGGAATTTAGTGTACAAGATAATACACAGTGATACAAATTAGGGTAGTACCTACTAATAAGCAGGGAGTCTACAGCTGTACATTTTTTTGTGCACATTAACTTGTTTTCCTTTCTCGTTTGTTTGAACTTGCCTTCTTAAGGGCAAACACTTTATAGACTTTGTCTTCCTTTGGAATAATACACAAAATTCCCCCTAAGAGTACAGGGTACTCACATAGTTTGTAAGTGCAGAAAGGGTTATGTTGTAGTGAAAAAGCATTGCCTTTTGGACCAGACTTTATGGGTTGAATCCATGTAACTCAGTATATTAGTTTATAAAATGTTAGTGAGGTCATTAGAATGACCTCAGCTTCAGTTTCTCTATCTCTAAAATGGGGTAATAATATCAATTTGATATTGTATAAATCAAAGGAGATAATACATATAAAACTATTAACACACTAACACAAAATAGGTATTCAATGGATAGTTATGATATTCCCTGTTAAGTTTGAAATAAAAATGTGAAATACAAATAATTTTTAAAGGAAAAGTTAGAAAGAGAGCCTCACTGTTGGTAGGAATGAACAGAGGCCGTCACAGATGCCAGTTAGAGATTCCAGCTTATGGAGGCTCCAAGGACAAGTCACAGACATGTGTGGTCCTCAGGAAATCCACATGAGCTAATGGAAAAACCCGTCAGAAGCAACGTGGTCTCCTCTTTCTTTATGTGCCTCTTGGGATTTTACCAGGTTCAGGATTTCAGGACAAAACAGGGGCCGCTGATTTCTTTAGTGAATCATTTGGGTAAAATATAGTGAAAAGTCATATGCTAACATTTTTGTTTTCATGAATCAATCAAATTTGGTTAACTGCGGCTCTGTAAGGTTCTTTTAGCAGAATCATTTGGGTCACTGAGCCTATTAAGAGAATTTTTTTTCCTTATTCTATGTTTCTTTCTTTTAGTCACTTGAAAGTAAAAAAAATAAATAAATAAAAAATAAAATAAAATGAAACAAAACAAAACAAAAACACCTTATGCATAAGATAGGAATACCTACCAAATTATGCAAAAACTGAAGGTTCTAGCGCCCTTTGAAGCCGCTATGTGAATCTGAATGGGTGAGTCTCAGGACCTTCTGCAGAGCCTTCCCTTGAGTGGGTGACATGATGTCCTCCACTTTCTGTGGCTGCAAGGTGTCCAGAAGCAAGTCTGCAAGTCTGAGGTACGGTATTGATGCTTGCCAGTAATTCTACCCTAACCTTGGTTAAAGCAATTATTTCCTCTGTGTCTTCCTTCTTAATACTTCCTGATAAAAAGGACCTAGAGGATTAACTTAAAGGTTGGTTGTCACTTAATTGCCAAAAAAAGCAAATGCAAGCATCGACTGCGGTCACATAGACAAGTGCACACCAGGAGGTCATATCCATTCCTCTCTGCCCTATACTGACCAGACCATGTCTGGATTCTTGTTTTCCGTTCCCAGCATAAAAAATGTGAAGGGTAAAATGACGATTTTGCAAATATTTAAATATTTGGAAACTATAGTCCTTCTGTAAATATTCTAGAAACTTGAAACCATAGTGCTCTTCTCAAATAGGTGTGAGGAAAACAAAATCAGGCCTTGGTATGTGAATACAGCCAAAGGCCACCTAATGTTACTTTATTATTAAGAAATTACCATGACCCTCAAGATTTTATGAGTATAAAGTTAATTTAAAAAACGCTACCACAGATGAAGATTTTTGGAGGCATGATTTGATTAACCTGCTCTGGATATGAATGAAAGTAGCATTCAATAGGGCCACAAAAGTTCTTATCAGAGCTGTCTGCACTCTCCCTCTGTCTGCCTGGTCCTTGGAGATGGCTACCTACACTGGCTTTCTCCCGCCAATCTCACTAATGTCTTCCTAGTCTGCTTCTCCACATTAGACTCTCAGTTTCATACTCTATTGTTTAAATGTGACCATGATTCATACTCTATTGCTTAAAGCCTTGTTATGATAAGAGGTCTCTGTCTGTTCCAGGTGTCGTCCAAATCTCATGTTTAACACAGTAGACTGGAAAGTAAAATGCTTATTAAAACCACAGTTGTCTTTTACAGACAATTCTTTCTAAAAAAAATAAATAAATAAATAAAGAGAGAGAGAGAAAGAAAAAAATCATGCAGGGGTTAGAGGTATTCCTTGAGTTTAGGGTTGCTATTCTTAGATCCGACTTCTGGCTCTGGGGCTCAGCTGAATGTCTCCTATCACTGAATGTGAGCGTGGGAGCTGCTTCTTGCCTTTCCGTGGCCATGTGAGCATAAAAATAGTTTTTTACACATGATCTCATCTAATCCCAGAACATCCCTGTGACAATATTGTTATCAGCACCTGTCTTATGCAGGAGAGGAAATGGAATTTTATAGAAGTGACTAACCTTCCCAGCGTGCATCATTTACAAGTGGAAGGATCAGGATTTGAACAGCATGCCTTTGCTGTCACCATGGTGCTCCTCTGGTCTCCTGGTCTCACTCCTACAGAGAGTGGCTCTCTTGCATAGGGTTGCTGCTCCTTCCCAGTCAGTCTATATCTTCTCCAGGTAGTGCTTGAATAACAGCTCTGCCCCTGAGTCCTTGAGCTGCCTTTGCAGGTCTTGGACTGACCATCCCCATTCCGTTCACACAGGCAAGATACAATTCAGTTGACTAGGTTTCAGTTTACTAATTTGCAATCATTTTCCAGCCCTGCATTCCCTGAGATTACATGTGGGTCACCTTGACAGGAGTTCTGGGAGCCCACAAACTCTTCAGTTACACATTTACAAGCACTCTCTTGGTTTATTTCTATTGTGGCCAGACCCATCCATTACATGGCGAGTTTCACGAGTGAATTTTCAGAGAGCAGCTCTGTTTTGGGAAGAGGGGCCTTCCTTTTTCTTTCTTCATTTCACCTAGAGTTTGACAGCTGAATAATACCTTTGATTGTTCTTTCTGCTATTTAATTCTATTTATTTTATGACATGGATGTATTTTTTCTTAGAAATCTGTTTAACTTCTATAAATCAACGTTGTCTCTTACCTTTTATTTAAGCTTCTTTAAAAATAGGGGAAATAATAAACATGATGACTAACAATTTTTTGAGAACCAAATTCATGGCACATCTGCTCAGCGCACAAATTACTGCTAACTCAGCCAGTACTTCCCAACTCTCCAAAGATATTCTTTTTCCTTACTTTCTTTCTTCTTCTTCTTCTTCTTCTTTTTTTTTTTTTTAAATAAAATAGGAACTTGAAGCCCAGAGAGGCTAAATGATGTAGACTGTATAGTTAGTAATGACACATCCAGGATTTGATCATCTCATTACATAATAAAATGTTACTTAGAGATAAATTACATTTTACATCCAGAAAATAAGACGGTTGCCAGAAGCAGCAGCTACAATTGTGAGCATTCTAAGTGTAGTATGCATATTAGCTCATGATATTTTCTCTGAAAATCCATAAGGCAGATTTGCAAAGGTGATAGAACTATTTCCTCTCTTCCTCCTTCCCTCACCTCTTCCTCTTCTCTTCCTCCTTCTTATCCTTAATGAAGAAGAATCTACACTTTGAAAATAAAGTGCAGAAAGGCTAGGATCTATCTGTAGTTAGCCAAGAGTATCCCCCAGACCTCAGAAGTCATGCCAGTAATGGCAGAAATGATACCTGGGATCCACCCAAGCTGTTTGCACTTGCCTAAGGGTTCCAGCAAGTTCTGAGAAGAAAGCGGTTATAACTGACGTCTTCCTGTGTGGCCCTGTTTTAACCCTAGTGAGTACTGCACATTCCTTCTCAGGGAGAGAGGATCATTTCCCCCACAGAGTCCGAGCATCCAGTTCTGAACTGATCCCTTTGTGGTCTATGTAATACCTTAAGTCCCTTCAGCAATTTGGCCACATCTAGCAAAACAGAAAAATGGATAATTTAACAATTTTAAGCTGGGGTTCTATGCAATAGAAATGATTTCCAAAGTGGAAAGGGTATAAATAAAGACTCAAAAATGTTCATTGAAACTTTTTTTTCTAATAGTGAAAAATCATTTACAAGGAAAATGTTTATCATAAAGGAATGGTAAAATAATTTGCAATACAATCATACTATGGATACTTTGCAGCCATTAAAATGGACAGTATGTACCTATTTTCATGCTTATTTAATGAGGCCACATAAAAGCTCTCCAAGACATATTTTTGTGAAAAAAGTAAGTTGCAGAATATTATGTTTAATATTATCTCACATTTAGGATGTGGCATATGCATAGGAAGATGTAAAAATGCCGTACATGCCCATCTATTATCTCTAGGTGTCAGATTTTACGTATGGGGTACAAGTAAAGATTCCAACCAGTCGTTAGGAAGGGGATTCTACTTTTTTACTTAAATATGTCTGAAATATTTGAATTTTTATAGTAAGGATATAATAGAATATATTTATTTTATTAAAATAAACTCTTAAAGTTAAAAAAAAAAGCAAGAGAAATATTCCTCTTATGTTTTGTTAAATATAGAAACCTAAATTGTGTGAATCAGAACTGAAAACTGTGAGCAAACATGCAGAATAGATAAATGAGGTAAGCAGCTCATGTAATTTGGATCTGAGTAAGAGCTACTGTTAGGTGAGTAATGCCATACACTTAGTGATAAGTAGGCAAATTAAAATAGAAGCCAAAGACTCATTGCATTTTTAAGTATAATTATAATATGTTGTTACACAATAATAGTACACATCAAAATGTTATATAAAATGTACTATGTAAATGGAAATTCTTAATCTTTTTTTATCATTGTGTTTAATTAGCTAACATATAGTACATCATTAGTTTTGATGTAGTGTTCAACAATTCATTAGTTGTGTATATTGCTCAGTGTTCATCATATGTGCCCTCCTAAATACTCATTACCTGGTTATAACATTCCCTTAGCCCCCTTTTTTCTGTAACCCTCAGTTTGTTTCTCAGAGTCCAGAGTCTCTCATGGTTTGTCTTCCACTCTGATTCCTTCCCATTCATTTCCCCCACCCTTCCCTTGTGTTCCTCTGCACTGTTCCTTTTGTTCCACATATGAGTCTTTAAAGGCAAGGGAAACAAAAGTAAAAATGAACTTTTGGGACTTCATCAAGATAAAAAGCTTCTGAACAGGAAAGGAAAGAATCAACAAAACTAAGAGGCAACCCACAGAATGAGAAAAGATATTTGCAAATGACATTATAGGTAAAGGGCTAGTATGCAAGATCTATAAAGAACTTACCAAACTCAACACTCAAAAAAACAAAAAACCCAGTCAAGAAATGGGCAGAAGATATAAACAAATACTTCTCTAAAGAAGACATACAGATGGCTAACAGACACATGGAAACCTGTTTATCATTAGAAAACTCTTATTAATCTTGATATTTACTTCAAGTTCTATTTCTGATATTCAAAACTTTGTAACTACCCAAGTAATTTGATTCCATAGACAATTTAGACATAGTATATTTGTAAAGCTTGACAGAGAACTAATGTGATAAAAATCTCTGTCTACATCTTTGTTTCTTATAAGTAGTAAAAGGAGCATTTTATAGTTATGTTTTGTTTTCTAGAACCCACAAGTCTTAAATTCCTTATATTGAGTATTTTCCCAATAGATGTTAGGATGGTGTCATCACTGAATTGAAACAAACAAATAATTTTAAAAGAAAATCCTAAATGTTATTTTTAGTAAAATATCAACTATTTCACTCCATCTAGAATTCTATAAAATAATGATGTAATATATTGGTTTTGAATAATCAACCTCTGATATAAGTTTTTCCCCATTTTTGTATTGTTTCTTTTTTTCTTGTTATGCAATACCTTCAATTATCTCCAGTATGATACACCATAAAACATTCTGCCTAAAAACAGTCCAGTGTCTAGTCATGGGATACTTAGTGTAAACAAGCCAAAACCAAGTTGCCCCAGGACATACATTTTAAGTGGAAATGTAACAAATGGAACAGCAGACTATAACTAGCAAGTGATGGAGATATTTGGCCAGGGAGAGAGTATCTGGAGAAAGGAAACACCATGTATTCATTATCTCATTCATTCTCTCAGCAGTTAGTACATGAAGGACCTGCCATGTGGCATGCATACTTCTCTCTAACACAAGGTTCAGGTCCTGATTCTATTGCTGGATGCATGTGGAAATTCACTGAAGAGTTAGAATCTAGATAAAACTTTCATAATTAAGGCCTGCTAGGAACAAAACACTTCCAAAACTTAACAGGGCTTGGAACTGCTCATAAGCAGATTCATGAATAATAAAATTCAACCAGCAGAGGTTATAACTAACTAACTCATTCACTAACTAACTAACTAACTAAATAAATAAAAATGCAGATCCTTAGTATGTTCTGAAGTGATCCTTTCCTTTGTTTCAGGATTGAGGATTCCCGCCCCATCTTAGGACACTAACAAGGATGAAGCACTCTCACTGCAGCAAGCCTGGGAACCTCAGGAATCGAAGTCTGAAGAAAGATCTAAGAAATCAAAGAACAGCCTATGTGAGCAAACTCTAAACCCATTGGATGTATCCAGCATCTTCCTCCTAAGGGCAACTGTCTCAATAAATCTCATGTGAATGGCATGAAGGATCTTCATGAAGGTCAGGGATAAGACATGTATTTACCAAAGAGAAAAGTTGAAGGCAAGTGTATAAAATGATAGCCTTGGGGAGGGGTCATATGTGTGTCTCAGTTAGTGAAGTGTCTGACTCTTGATTTCGGCTCAGGTCATGATCTCAGGGTTGTGTAATTGAGCACTACATCTCATCGGGGCATGCTCTGTGGGGAGTCTGCTTGAAATTCTCTCCCTTTGCCCTTCCCCCTGCTTGTGCTCTCACTCTCAAAATAAATAATAAATAAATCTTGGGGGAAAAAAAGATAAATTTTGGAGCAGAGGGGCCATTTCCAACTATGCTTTGATAGTCAGAAGGAAAATGAATGTGCAGTGGGAAGTTGAGGCTAAACTTTGGGTAAATGTTTCTTGAGTGGTTATAAAAGATGGGTAAGAGCTAACAATGAAATAAAGATCAGTTAATCCTGGAATGACCATAGCCTGACCTTCGAAAAGTAAAAATATGTCTAATAGAAGTCATTCAATTGTTCATTCATGGATGTGACACCATTTATTAAATAATTTCTCTGTGGTAGAGAGGCAGAATCAATGGCTAAAGAGTAGTTTGAAGCTTCAGGATTCCATATCCAAAAAAAAAAAAAAAAACTAAAAATAGCCTACATTTTTTTTTAAGAAACAGAATAATAGCTTCCCTTTTTTGGATGACCAGATGACCAGAATTTAAAGCTTACATCATTTTCTCTTCCAGTCTTATACCATATTACTTTATATAAGGGTGTATTAAGGAACAAGCGGCAAAGAACAAAGTTACTGAAAATCAAATAAAAATATCTTCACTTCCTTATGACTAAATTTTAAAAGATGTTTCACTGTTAAGCAATAGAGCTTTGTCTCAGTTCTGCTTGGTTGTCTGGCTGAAAGAAGTCCTCATTAGGACCAGAGGCCACCACAAAGAGGCGCACTTCGAAAGATCTCCCAGCCTCCTCCAACTTGCTGCCAGAACCAGCCTTTGGATCTGTCTACATAGATGACAGTTTCCCACCCTACAGAACCCCATATCCTATACTGTCTGTCTCTATCCTAGAGCTATCCCCAGTGTCCTTTGCTATTCTCCAGTCTATCAGTCTGAAGTAATGGGGTCAGAAAACACCCAACTGGCAGGATTTCTATATGTTGAACCATCAGATTGAAGACAAGTTCCTTTGCAAACAATCATTGACTGTAAAACTGTTACTCATTTCAAGTTTTCTCATTTTATTTCCGAACCCTCTGGAGATGTCAGCTCAGTAGTATACTTGATTTCCAATGCCTACCTGACACTTCCTTTACTCTTAAGAAGTCACACTTTTTGTGTTCATCAAGTTCTTCTTTCCCCTCCATCCACCTCCATCTTCTGAGCTGACTCACTTTCCCTCTCACCCACCCCATAATCATTTTCCTCATTTACTTGGTCTTATTGAAATCTATAGCACAAATTTATTCAGTTACAGAGGTTGATTAAAACAGAATAAACTATTGTCAATTGCCAGAGGCTGAGAGGATGGCTAAGCTTCTCCTGAGCAGCCTGATTCAGCACAAAGAAACCCAGAGGCTACCATGATGTGATTGTAGAAGCCCTGGGAGAGGTCTCTCTGGCATCCTCACCCACTGTCATAACTCAGAATCTCAACTCGGTGGCTCCTTCCATGGAGTCACCAAGAACATCCTGGGATTCAGCAGAATCCTACTCTGCCCCCTTAGTCACATGGCCTTAACTAAGCCACCTACCATGCCAGATCCTCAGTTTCCTTTTCTGGGGAAAAGAGACGATAAGCCCTATCTCAAGGGTGGTGGGATGATGCTATGAGGTGTAGTATATAAAATGCCAAGAACACTTTGGTATATGATAGGTGATATTTTTTAGCGACAATACTACCTAGGAGTTGTAATATATCAAACTACTATCTGCTAGATGCTCTACTAGCCCAAATCAGTTTTCTGATCAATTTTACCAAGAGCATATGGTTTCACTTATTTGTAGAACATAAGGAATAGCATGGGGGACATAAGGAGAAGGAAGGGGGAAATGAAGGAGGGGAAATCAGAGGGGGAGAAGAACCATGAGAGACTGTGGACTCTAAGAAACAAACTGAGGGTTTTTGGGGGGGGGGTGTTAGGTGAGCCTGATGGTAGGTATTAAGGAGGGCACATATTTTATGGCGCATTGGGTGTTATACGCAAACAATGAATCTTGGGACACTACATCAGAAACTAATGATTACTATATGGTGACTATCATAACATAATAATAACAAAAAATTATCAAGAGCAGAAACTTGAGGGAATTTTACAAGGTAAATATATTTGAGTTTTCTGAGGAGCACATAGAAATAGCAGAGATATTAGCAGATATTAGCATGCTCGACTGAAACACAAACTTGAAATGTGTGGAATGCCCGCTTGACCACGTGCAAGCTTAGGAGAGTGTGCTTGGGAGAATAAAAGAGGAAAAAGACTATTTCACAACTGTGTAAGCTTCTGTACTTTCCCCTTCTACAGTAAATAATAGACCTAAATAGATAGGTAATGAATGCATTTCCACAAGACTCTGCCAGGTGTCCTGGTGCAAAGGATATTCTGTGTTCACAGTCTTGTCACAGACAAAGGGATTTCACTATTAGTTCACATACAAGGAGCTTCTTGATCTGGATTTGGTCTTCTTTCCTGTCTTCCTCTCCTGTAAATTCCCCACCTGACGATGGGGCAATAATCACAACAGATTGTTCTGGGGAAGTAGCGATTTCTATATTTCACATTTTCCTGTCTGAGCATGTGGAGGTTCCGCCCTACTATACTACACTAAATGGAAGTTCCGCCTAACTATACTACACTAACTTCAGCTAGCTTTCTCTGGTTCTTTGAAACCTAACTGCCACATCCCAGTCTATATCCACCATAGTTCTGGGCATATCTACACTTATCTTTATTACCAAATTCATTACACAGTACATTTATTGCTAACTAATTCTTTTCCTTCTCACTGTTCTGTGAGTTCCGCAAAGGCAGAAATTGTAATGCCCTTGACCTTCTCTGCACCAAAGACTGCTTGACTGGCAAAGACCATGCATGCAGTAAGCCAATGATACATGAGTAAATATCAGATGGAATGGTAAGTACAGTTGATTCTATAACAAAGTATTTTTCAGATTCATGTATACCAACCTGTGACTGTCCTGATACAAATGAGTGCAATTCAGAAGAGTTAAATCTCAGCTTCTGCTCCTTCATAAGAATGACACAAGGAACTCCCTGACCTCATCTGACTTTTGCCCTGAGATGTTCAACATGTTATTTGAGTCACAGTGAAGTAGGAATCTTTACAAAAGGAAGTTCAGATCATTTCTCTTGATCCTAGTTATGTGGATTGTTGAACAACATTTATATCTAAAATTAAATGTTGCTACCCCTAATAGAGGTCACTTGCCACAGAAAGTAGAAAATAATAGAGCTTTTCCCCGACTGTAAAGGAACTAGAAAGGGTTATGAAATATGCAATGACCTCTATGTTGATAGAGGTATGATGGCACCAGAGTTGACAGAAAGGACATTTTGAAACACTCCTCTGAGTACAGCCTAGATGACAAAGTTAAGTCAACATATAAAGGGGTCAGAGTAAGTAAGATAGTGAGTAGTTCAATGGAAGAAGAGGCTGGATTCTGAGTAAAAGAGATGGCCAGTGGGAAGTCTCAGAAGAGACATTGTGGAAGCTCATCAGAGTGGTGGCTTATTTTCCACTTTTAAGTATTGTGATGTCATTTTCTTTCACTGCCCCTAATTGCCCAATAAATTAAGGCTAGCCCTGGCTGGTTGTTCCCTAGCAAAGAAACGCACTGAGGCAGTGTTCAGTATGGAAAGGGCCACACCATAGTAAATAAAACAGTGAGCAAAAATCAAGAATTCAGCCAAAAGGGAATGAAGATAATCAGGAGAAACACTTCCCCTTCCCTTTATATTCTACTGCCCCATATCAACTTCCCTGATTATACTTAATGAAATAAAGTTGTTTCCATTCAGGTCTATACGTAGATACATTTCTGATATCAAGCATAGAGAAGGGGATTTAATGAATTCACAAAATGAGCTAATCTAAGCTACTGGTTGCAGATCATTTTGAATATGTTTTCTCAGCAACAAAATCATTTAACTTCCCCACACACATCTCTCAAGCTTGCCGGAGACATTTTGTGATCACCCTTCCTCCTTAAAATTTTTCTAAATTCACGTATTTAGCTAACTGCCACTGAGTTTCTACTGTAAAAGGAATAGATCTTGAGGAATATAACATTAAAAAAGACATGGTCTCCATTCAAAATATGAGTTATATTTGCACTCCTCCATGATGTTTTGAGAGAAGGCTCTGCAGGGTAAAGTGGGGGTCCGAGGAATGGAGAAGCCCAAACTAAGTCTAGTTGACTTTGTTTGATTTTACTCATAGTAAGATTTTCAGGTTAGAAGAAAGCATCCAGGTATCTTGTCTCAGGGCCCTAGAAGCCCTATAGCATTCTGAAGAGGTGGCCCATTTAGCAGAACCCAGGGGAGGCAAGTGTTTGCTCTTTTCTGATTGAACTGAGAGTTTGACTCTACCTTAAACTTCATCAAACAGTCCCTGCTCTTATCAATTTACACAGTGAAGAAGAAGTAGTTAAAAGGAAATCAGGTGGGTTGAGAGCAACTTGACATAGGAATTTTTCATTATAATTGAGCAGAATTTTATGAAGCAAGCAAAATTACAAAACCAAAACTAAAGAATGCCTTAAATTTAGTGAAAACAAAAGCAGGTTTAGAAATGTTCTATGCCTATTTTCATAATACAGTAAAACAAACAAACAAAAAAAACAGGCAGTTCACCTCGAGGACAAAAGCAAAGTAGATGTTATGGATTTGAGAACCAAAAACTAAGCTTCATTTTACAAAAGCAACATGATATGGGAGAACAAGAATGACCTGGTCCCTGCCGTTACTGAGTTCAAATTCTGGATCTGTCACTTAATACATGTGTACAACCTTGGGAAAATTATTTAACTTCTCTATAAACTGTATTTCTCAATCTTAAGATGCAAAGGTGGGAAAATTATATGGACTTAATAAGGGTTTTTTGTGATTAAGTAGATGCTCAATAAATATATATTTCTTTGCTATATTTCTATTCTATGATAAGGTAGGCTGGCTACTGACACATCATTGGGAAAATATGGTCTGTATAATTGCACATCCTTATCTCCCACACTCTATCCCAGAACATATAGTCCACACATTATAGAAACATTGGATAAGTCACAAAGCTTAGTATTACATTTCATTCTGTTGTACAAAATGGAATGTTCAGACTATAAGGAGGTGATGATGTGACAATGTGTTTTATTTTGCAAGCCTCAGTGAAAGTCCTAAAAGTACTACACCTGGCAATTCTCAAAGTTAAAAACAATCACAAACAGGGATACCTAGTTTATATCGAATTTCTCAACATGTCTTTTTCTCTTGGGGGAAATTTTGTGCATCAATTAAAGTGGTTCCCCCACAACTGCAGAAAGATCATAATCCCAATTACCATTCATCCTTGTCAGCATCACAGTTGCAGAAGTGTTCAATGTCCAGGCAACTCTCATCCAGGCCACATTCACACTGCTGAACCCCAGGTGGGGCACCTCCCCAGTAAGGGTGCCTTTCATTGGACCGCCCAATCCACCAGGTAAATGGTGTTCCATCTGAAAGACAAGATAGTTTGCAGAGGGTGTCAAAAACTTACATGGAAATGTCTTCAATAATAAATGCACTACTGGGTATTTACCCCAAAGATACTGATGTAGTGAAAAGAAGGATCATATGTATCCCAATATTCATAGCAGCAATGGCCACAGTTGCCAAACTGTGGAAAGAACCAAGATGCCCTGCAATGGATGAATGCATAAAGAATATATGGTCTGTATATATGATGGGATATTATTCCTCCATCAGAAAGGATGAATACCCAACTTTTGCATCAACATGGATGGGACTGAAGGAGATTATTCTGAGTAAAATAAGTCAAGCAGAGAGAGCCAATTATCATATGGTTTTGCTTACTTGTGGAGCATAAGAGATAACATAAGTGAGATGGGGGAAATCGAAGGGGGAGAAAAACCATGAGAGACTGTGGACTCTGAGAAACAAACTAAGGGTTTTGGGGGTGGGGTTGTGTGAGCCTGGTGGTGGGTATTAAAGAGGGCATGTATTAACAGAGCACTGGGTGTGGTGCATAAACAATGAGTTTTGGAACACTGAAAAGAATTAAATTAATTTTCAAAAAAGAAAAATACATATTTACACATATTACATATACATAATATATATATGCATATCTGTATATATCCTCCCTTTCTCATTTCCTCTCTTCTTTTCTTCCTTCCTTTTTTTCTTTCTTTCTTTCCTCCTTCCTCTCTTTCCCTCTGTCATCCTGTATATGGATCTATATGTATCTGTACATGTATACAAAACTCTCTATATGTATACACACACACACACACATATATCCACATATACATCTATATCTATATCTGTATCTATAGATATAATCAGATACAGACATAAAAACACTTTCATGAAAAGTATTCACATAGTAGGACGAGGATCAATCACAATGTTCAGGCAGGGTCACAAACTCAAATCAGTTATCCTAGTTGAGTAAACTGGGCTAAATTGCAGACCAAATATTTTTAAGATACAGATACAGAAATTAATTTCATTATAAAACTATTAAAGGAAAAGCAACAGCATGAGGGCCAAGACTGACCTGACATTAGTTCTCAGTTTCTGATAGTCTCTGAGGACAAGTGGAGACTACGGTGGAGGAATAGTGTTGGAACCCTGGATTACCACAGCTTCTACTTTGTTTAAAGATAAGTTATACTCCACAAATAAGTGAAACCATATGATAATTGACTCTCTCTGCTTGACTTATTTC
Organism: Mustela putorius furo; assembly: GCF_011764305.1. NCBI lineage: Eukaryota > Metazoa > Chordata > Mammalia > Carnivora > Mustelidae > Mustela > Mustela putorius. Next base: position 4,076,181 of record NW_025422019.1, read on the forward strand.
ACTCAGCATAATCTCCTCCAGTTCCATAGGGAGTTAGAGAGGAGAGGGAGGTTGGGGGAAATTGGAAGGGGAGGTGAATCATGAGAGACTATGGACTCTGAAAAACAATCTGAGGGTTTGGAAGGGGCGGGGGGTGGGAGGTTGGGGTACCAGGTGGTGGGTATTATAGAGGGCACGGATTGCATGAAGCACTGGGTGGGGTGAAAAAATAATGAATACTGTTATGCTGAAAATAAATAAATTTAATTTAAAAAAATAAAGAGAAGTTATATATTTCAAATTCAAAGATTTGAAGGAAAAAGAATAAAACCTGTTGACGATCAATACTGCCAGGGCCAAATAATTCCTTCTGAAGGTATATTTAACCCATACAGAGTTGGTATATAAACTGATTTCTGGTTTCTGTAGTTGAGAGAAAACTACTTTGGAGTCTTGTGTTTATCAATTTCTTTCTTCCTTTTGGTTTGTTTGTTTGTTTGTTTTGTTCAAAGCTTAGTTTAGTAAAATCTGTTGGAGTTTTCTTTTATGATTGGGAATATTTCAGTAGATTAAAATTATTACTCAGAAGATGATAGTGTATCCAAGCAACGGGTTGTAGGGAGAGATGGAGGTGTTATACATCATCAGGCTGCATGGAGTTAGGTCCAGGTCCCTTTGGAAATTGCTGTTTTGTTTATTTTTGGCATACAACAGGCACTTAACATGCGATTACTAAAAAATGAAAAAAAAAGCTTAATAGGGATCATTTTTAACGATGCACCATTTTAAAATGGAACAATGCTTGTCTGATGATGTTACTAGGTTGGAATTTTGCCAAGTCAAGATTTAATTGTGCATACAACTCCTGATTTGCAAACACATAATTTACAAATTATTTGTGTATGCACAGATAGCAACAACTTTCTCTGGATTGCTCTCTGTGCTAATATACTTATGAAAGTCACTGAGGCAAGTAGGAAGAGAAATGACAAATGAAACAGTAGGTCATAACGAAAAGTTCAGGAAGATACTGTGAAAAGCAAAAGTATCTTAGAGTTACTGAGTTCGAAGGAGGACAGCTTGAAGGACCATACAAAACCCAAAATAACACACCTGATTCTGCCTAAAATGTTCCAAGCTCCCTTATTATCTTTTAAGCTAGAATTCCAGTTGACAGTATTTGTTTACCAGACCCTTCTTTTTAAATACTAATTCTCAATGGTTTAAGTCCATTTTCCCTATAAATCATGGAACAGTAGTTCAAATGAATTGTTTTACTTCTAAATTCTAGCTTAGATAAGCCACTCAAGTGGCCTAGAGAGCTGGTGGGTTTATTTAGGGCAGAGGGCACTACTTTTGGGAATGGAGTAAATTTAGGTAGATTTTCCAAGTGTTTGAGTCCAGGGAACACAACAGTAAAACATTTTAAATGTGAATATATTTACCAATGTTGGGTCTGGGTCCAAAACATGAGAAGAAATCTCCCCAACTCTACATCTTTCTGGCACTGCCCAGGATTCTTCCCCATAACATTAGTTCAGATCAAATAATAATGTTCAATACCATCATGAATTATTTTTGCTTATGAGCTAAACCAAGTTTGTAATCATACTAATAGCATCATTACTAATGGTATGATTTCCGAACAACCAATTTGCGTACAGCTTCTGGAATCTGTGTTGCTTTCTAGGAATTTTACAAATTCTCATTTGGTATCTTAAGCCTCTAGAAGTTTCACAGCAACTTGAGGCTTTGCTTTGTTTCAAATCCATCATTGTCTTACAGAACTGAGGCTTGGGGTCCCCTTTTCATGTCTAGAGATTAGTATAAAGGTTTTAAATTATGTTAACTGAATGCATGTCAATGAGTAAGAAGAAAGAAAGGAAAAAGAGTAGAAAAATACATGTACACACACAGATATTTGAAAGCAGGAGAATCATTGCTAAATTTTCCTCTCAGATGTCCCATTTTTATGTTTGTTTTCCTCTAGAGCATAACGAACAAGGAAGCCAAAGATCAAAAAGGATAGGACTTGCCCTGATTCATGACTCTAATGATATAGTCAGGTAGGGAATCTATACCTTAGGTTCACATTTCAGCCACTGGAGAAATTGAATTTATTTTCTCCTGACCAGGTGTTTAAAAAAAGTAAAGTCACAAAACACAATTATACAGATATAGACATATCTCAATATGCATTCATTCACCAAATATTTACTGAAGATCTATAATATTCCAGGAACTATTCTAGGTAGCTGGAATAAATCAGTTTAAGACAAAGCAAACCAACAAAGAAAGAAAACATGTCCCAAAAGCTTGCATTGTAATTATAGGAAACAGACAATAATAGTAATTAAATAATTTCTTATTATTTATTTATTTGAGAGAGAAAGAGAGTGACAGAGAGAGGAGATGGAAAGGAGCAGAGAGAGGGACAGAATCTTAAGCAGGCCCCATGCCCAGTACAGAGTCTGATACAGGGTTTGATCTCACAACCCTATGATCATAACCTGAACCAAAATTAAGAGTTGGATGCAAAAGTGACTTTTGTTTTGTTTGTTTGTTTGAGGCACCCACACACCCCAATAACAATTTCACATTTAAAAAGGAAGAAGAGGTATGGAAACAATACAGCAGACCGAGGTAAGGTAGACTGCAAGGAAGTGTGGGCTGCAGTTTTAGAATGGTCAGGATAAAAACTGATGAAAAAATAATTAAAATATTGAGTAAAATTTCAGGGCAGGAACAAGTGACTCAATGGCTGGCTATCTGGAGGATAACACAGCAAACAAAGGAAACATTCAGTATAAAGAATCAGGAAGTATAGGATCAATGTAAAATAAAGGGATTTCCTAAAATCTATCAGCTGGTTCTCAAACCATTATTTTTAAAATTTTGAGGAAACTCTAACTGGACTGTCCAATTAAAAAAAAAAGTAGCAGAAAACAGGCAAAATAGAACATGTATTAAATTAGATTATTGGCTACAAACTAAGAATTCACTCTGATAGTTCCAAGGCAAAGGGTATAATTAAGAAGATATCAGGCTGCCACAGAACCATGACCCGGGAAGAAATGGGCTTTTGGCTAATGGGCTTACCATGTTGCTCACTGGCCTGCGAAGGGAACTCTGCCTGGCTCACTAGCCTTGAAAGTCAAATACTGGAGACCTACCCAGCCAAAGATGTCATGCTGCCAGTGCCACAACCACTCCTCTACAGGTCAATAGGGTCAATAGGCGTCATCCCCCCAAAGACAGAAGTTACTGTGGCCAATGATCCTAACTCTCAGAATAGAAGCTCCATGAAGAGCCTGCTTCCCAGTGCTCACCTCCAGTAAGAGCTGCATACAGGTGTCTCATTAGGGAAGCAGAGGTGACATGCTTGCATCCCAGCTGCCAAGGAGACTGGGCATGTATATTCTGACTTGCTGCAGAGACAGGACTCACAAGGCAAATTTTCATTAACACAGAAATAACACAAAAGTTATGGGGCAGGTATGAATAAGACAAATGGCGGGACACCTGGGTGGCTCAGTTGGTTAAATATCTGCCTTCAGCTTCAGTCATGAATCCAGGGTCCTGCATTGGGCTACTTGATCATCAGGGAGCCTGCTTCTCTCTCTTTCTCTCTCTGCCTGCCACTCCCCCTGTTTGTGTTCTCTCTCTCTCTGACAAAATAATAATAAGAAGAGGAAGAAGAAGAATGCAAATGGCATCCTGGAGGTAAAGACACACTTAATATCACTTCATGGATCAGAACTCTAAACTGTTGGGGCAGGGTTTATGCACCCCAGAAAAGAAGGTCTGCATAATGCTTTGTGCTTCTAAAGCCTGAGGCTACAGGATTTTAGGGGTCAGACTCCTATCAAAGAAGCAGTGTTTAAATGCACTGCCCCTCTTACAGCAGACTTCCACAAGAAAACCTAAGAGAAGAATGTGGGATGTGGCCCATATATACAATTGAATATTACTCAGCCATCAGAAAGTATGAATACTTAACTTTTGCATCAACATGGATGAGACTGGAGGAGATTTTGCTGAGTGAAATAAGTCAAGCAGAAAAAGTCAATTATCGTATGGTTTCACTTCTGCTTGTAATATAAGGAATAGCATGGAGGACATTAGGAGAAGGAAGGGAAAAATGAAGGGGAGGGTGGTTGGATGGGGAGATGAACCATGAGAGACTGAGGATTCCAAGAAACAAACTGAGGGTTTTAGAGGGGAAGGGAGTGGGGGAATGGGTGAACCCAGTGATGGGTATTAAGGAGGGCATGTATTGTATGGAGCACTGGATGCTATATCTAAACAATGAATCTTAAAACACTACATCAAAAACTAATGATGTACTTTATGGTGAGTAACATAACACAATTAAAAAAAAAAAAAAAAAAGAATATTGGGAGGACCCGATCCCTCTGGAGTATGGCACCACCAGGACCTCAACAGTAGACACAGAGGCCTCAGAGAGGTGGTGAGGTCCTCTATATGCAAGGTTTAGAAAAAAAATCACTGAGAAATTGCATTCATTTGCATTACTTCTATGCATTTGGAATTATTATTGTTGTTATGTATCCTCATGCACACAACAAAGTCTAGGAAAATTCATCATATATATACATTTTTTTTAAAAGAATCTTCTCAGAATGTTTTTTGTTGAAACACTTTTTCATCTTTTTTTTTTTTTTTAAGATTTAATTTATGTATTTGATGGAGAGAGATCACAAGCAGACAGAGAGAGAGGGGAAGCAGGCTCCCTGCTGAGCAGAGAGCCCAGTGCAGGGCTTGATCCCAGGACCCTGAGATCATGACCTGAGCCAAAGGCAGAGGCTTAACCCACTGAGCCACCAGGCACCCCCATCATATATATATTGAACAAAAAAACCCTCCTAAGAAAGTTAATGGCTTAGAGTGAATGACCTCAGTGTGTGGTGGTATGTAACCACAAAAGGTGCTTTTTATTAATATCAAATAGAATATCACCAGACCAAGATCAATCATTTGTCATGAGGCTTATAAAGGTGACAATAGGAAACATTACTGAGCATGTGCTAAGTTACAGGCAGTATTCTGATGTGCTCTACACATATCAACCCATTTCATCATCACTGCTATCCTAGGAGGTGGGTATTACCCTTCACTTCACAGGTGAAGGGAGTGAGGCAGAGAAGGTTTAAAATACCCTCTTGGGGCCATACAATTAGAAAGTTCAGAGTCAGAACCTGAATCCAAGTATTCTTGCCCAAGAGTCCATGGATTTAATCCCTGTTATGCTACCGTGCTCTGACATGTTGGGAAATAATACATGGTTAAAAAATTTAGGGCCCCCAAATCCCAAAAAGACTAAATAAAAAAATAAACAAAACAAAACACAAACACAAAACTTGGGCCTTTCAACAAAATACATATGGGTAGATTTAAGTGATAGCTAAGAAAATTGCCAGTCATGGGTAATCTCTCATAATCACTAAAATAAAGACAACACATTCCTAAATATATCTAACTACTACTCACTCATAGACACTAATAATGCCACAGCAGAATCTAATGTTAGCATTGCTTGCTAGAACTTTCCAGGATGACCCCACCACGAATTTCTGCAAGACAGCCACAAGTATACTTGGTTTGGCTAAAGACTGCACACATACTAAGAGGCACAATTTATGCCCTGTAGCTGGACTGCTTTTCAAAAGCTCTGTACCTTTCTGAGTTTCTCAGTTTTCTTTTATACTTTTCTTTTTTTAAACATCCATTTCTTAGAACTGGAATTGTTTCCCAAAAACTGGCTAGGGTGTTTGACAAATAAGTTAAAATAGAAAATCGTGCAGACCATCATGTAACTTACTTGACATATTAGACCATGCAGGGTATGTAGACTTAGGTTTGTCCGTACTTTCTTGGGGATACTTAGAGTCACAGGAGCTTCATGTTCGTCAGTCACAATGGGATGTAAAGTACACACAGACATTTCTACATGAGCCCAAGGATAGAGACAAGCCTTAGAGTCTTGGACTTCATTCCTTCCCTAATTAAAAAAAGGAAGACAGGGCAGGGATGAAGTCCAAGACTCTACAGCTTGTCTCTATCCTTGGGCTCATGTAGAAATGTCTGTGTGTACTTTACATCCCATTGAAATTGACTAACACAAAGCTCCTATTACTCTAATTATCAAGAAGGTATTGCAACATAAACTTGGAAAATAATTCTCACAATTGAGTCCAAAGAAGGTGGAAATGTACTGCATATTGTATATTATAGAATGTTTTATAAAGGGAATTTCAGCTTGGAGAGGGTGTGTGTGTGTGTGTGTGTGTGATACACACATACAGATTGAAAGACAGACAGTGAAGTAAGAGGATTCAGATGAAGAAAAATCCTTATCCTCACTTTTGACCTCAGAAATTAAGCCCATATTAATTCCTTTCCAAACAGCATCAGAAAAATATATATGAATTTAAAGCATTATAGAAGGTCAAACTATGAGTTTTGATAATTAGTGCATAAGTACAGGTTTCCTCCAGTGAGACATTTTATATGATATACACAGAGACAGAGCTTAAGGACAGAAAAATCATAATAAGTTTAAAAGAACACCTAAGCAGAAAACCAAGCTGTATATGTTTAATTTCACATTATGATTTTCCTAATGTCAGAAATTTAAAACAGATCATGATGCAGGTTACCTGCACCCTTTTACGGCTTAATCACTGAGTTTTTGAACAGAATTCAAATTGGAGATCCTTCCTTAATCTTGCAATTGCTTAAATTAAAGTCTTGATAACTGAGAACACAATAAACACAATAGCTTCCCAGTGATAACTACAGCCACAGCCAAGAGAATTTGGCGGTTGCCACCAGTAGAAACACTCCAAACACAATTCCAAACAAACTCAGCATGAAGCTGGAAAGTTCTGTAAATATACAGAGACAGTGCTACCATTTTGAACTGTTGTCACTGTTTTTATTTTTTTTTCCTCATTTTATTTCTAAGTTTACAAGTAGTATGCTCATAGCCATAAATTCTGGTAAGCTCATTGTGCCAACAGAAAGACTTCCAGTGTTCATTTCTTTTACAGCTTCAAAAATGTCCACACTGATCAGTAAACATATGTTATAGTGGTTTGATGGTAAATATCTCTGTCTCCTTGATGTTAGATTTGCTCTTGCTACATTGGCCCATTGAATGTGAAGAGAAATGGCAGTGTGTCCATTCAGAGTCTACACCTTGAGTTATGGATGTTTCCACTTTCCTCTGAGGATCTTCTCTGACATAACCATAAGAACATGTCAAGGGAGTAACAGACTGTCCAGCTTGGACCTCAGGATGAGACACATGAAGCACAGTTGTCACTTCTGATGCACAAACGTGTGAGCTGAGAATAAGCACTGAGTGCTGTATTCCAGTAAGCTTTGGCACCTGGCTGGATAACATTATTGTGACAATAACTGATAATACAAATTAGATAAAAACCACATAAACATATTCTGTAGGGCTTATAAAGAACTAAATAGAAAGGTCAATGGCTCTGCTTTCAAAGGATTTACAATTCGGTTAGAAACATAAAAAAAGAGAAATATAGGTGGATGAGGAAAATATAAAGAAACATCAATCCTCTTTTGGCCCAAGTAATTGTCTATCTTCTGGCCCATATATGTAAACAGTTGTAGCAGGCACTTGAGTGGTTGCTCTGGGAGTCATTCCTAATCCTCTTCTGCAGTTGCCTTTCTTGCCTTTCCACATACGTTTAGTTGAGCCCAGTCTGGGTTCACTCTGAGCCTGTCTTAACTCAGGGACCATTATTTAAAGTGGAACCTTGACTCTCCCACCTACCTTTGTTCCCTTCAGATATGGTGCTTAGATCTTCCTACATTTCAGATAACAGTTTTTTCCAATGGTAATAGTCCCCATTCATCCTTCCTAGGCTCAATGCCTCACACCCCTGCATTTGGTTAGAAATTGTGCATAAGACTCTGGAGGAATCATACAAGTGTCTGATCACTAGACGGTCACCTGGCACAGCTTCCACTAATAGAATAACATGAGACATATATATATATATATATATATATATATAATATATATATTAAATATATAGAATAAGACATATATTTAATATATACTAAATATATAAAATAATGTAAGACATATATATTTAAATATATATTTAAATATATACACACATATATTTAAATATATGTGTGTGTGTATATATACACACACACTAATAGAATAACGTAAGACTTATATATATTTAAGTCTTACGTTATTCTATTAGTGTATATATACACACACATATATAAATTAATATATATAAATTAAATACTATATATAATATATAAATTTAATATATATATTAAATACTATATATAATATATATTAAATACATAAATAAATATATATATACACATGCATACATATATGTATATAAATAGATACATATCTCATACATATATCTATGATTTATAAAATAATGTAATTAAATACAATGTGTATGTATATATCCATATACATTAGTGTGTGTCTATTAGTGTGTATATATAGTATGCATATTAGTGTGACATGTGTGTGTGTACATACGTACATAATCACCTCAATTATTTCTTCATTCTACACTATATGAAGATCATGGTGTGTAACCCAGTGATATAATTTTAACAGACTATCACTACCCCATAGGAGCTCATAACATTTAGGGGAAGAAGGACTTATACACAGCTGGGAGAAATGAAAGTTAGAATGAGATTAGGGCCAAAATAGAGCAGTTAATAAAAGTCTAGGGAAGCCCAGAATAAGAAACTATAAATTTTGTCTCAGGAGTCCTGAGAAAGGTTTCATGGAAATGGTTTAATTTCATGGAAATCGTGACATTTGATTAGAGGCTTGGCATTGAGGGGGATGGTGCCACTGGGAAGAGTCTGTGCAGGTATGAGACACTAAAGGGGACCCAAAATTCACTACAGCATCCTTAGAGGAAGAAACGGTCTGAAGTAATAAGACTTCTGCATATACTAAAGATAAGCTATTTCACTGACTGTAGTTGAGCATGTGGGCTTGAAAAATAAGAGGGAGAGAAAGAATCAACCCAAGTTGAAAGGGCAAATAATTACAGGTGATTGCACCAAAATGGTTCCTTGTATGATCAAAATACAAATCATCAAACACTGGTTTAGGAAAGAAGACTCTGACCATGAAACAAAGCATTTTATATAATCTTTCTAAGTAGAATATCATTTCTGAGAAAACATTTAGTTAGAAAGAAAAACAACCTCATCCATATCAGAAAATAATGGTAGACATTCATCAAAGTCAATCTTGGTCTTACCACTTGCTGGTCAGGATCATTAAATCAGACCATATGTCTAATAGTGTGATTAAGAGCTACTCAGTGACATTAGGAATTAACATTTTTATAATGTTGTTCAATGGTCTCTTCTCCCTGCCTATTTAATTGAAGTGAGCACAAAAGGGAGGGGCAGAAAAGATTAATGATACTGTCCTCTCAAAACAAATGACAAAATTCACTTTGATGGGGTTATTTAAAGCAAGACTAGACAAATCTCTCCAGAATGGGTCACAGGAATTCTTTCCTCATTAGGCAAAGAGATAGACAAAATGAATAACTTAAATAATTCTATTTACACTGTTTATGTTTCACAAGAGAATATAATAATACTTTGCATTCAGCAGTATATTTCATTTTAAGAGCTGTAATGAAGAGGATTTGCAAGGTTCAATGACTTGCTCCGAATCACAAGGTAACTGAGGGCAGACCTGGGCTCATAGCTCTGGGTCTCTAAGACCCACCACTGCAGGGCTCATATTTGGAACACTTACCTTCACAAAGGCTCACAGACCTTTTTACTTTTTTTTAAATCTATTTATTTATTTATTTATTTAATAGGCATGTATTTTTATCCCCAGGGGTATAGGTCTGTGAATCGCCAGGTTTACACACTTCACAGCACTCACCAAAGCACATACCCTCCCCAATGTCTATAACCCCACCCCCCCTTCTCCCAACCCCCCTCCCCCAGCAACCCTCAGTTTGTTTTGTAAGATTAAGAGTCACTTATGGTTTGTCTCCCTCCCAATCCCATCTTGTTTCATTGATTCTTCTTCTACCCACTTTTTAATGTGCCAAAAACATGTAGAGATATGACCCGTGTAGGGAAAATGACCAACTATGATAAATACGTGGGAACCATTAATAAAATAAGATCTTTGGTTTAACACACCATTCCTCTGATAGGATAAACTTGAGAGTAGTAATTTCAGATGCTGGGTGAGAAAGATAGCAGAGGATTTCCCTGTCCATATCAAACCGTAATGTGAGAAGAAAGAAACTGTTATTGTGTGAAGCCCCAAGGCATAGGTTAACCTATACTGATTAATATAGTAATAATTAATTAATTAATAATAATAATAATGGATAAGACACAGAGTTAGAAAAGTAAAACACCTAATGTCTGTACACAGTCATAGAAAGAGAGAATTGCAAAAATCTGGGGACCAAAGCTAATGCACCTACTTAATACTAGCAATCCTAATTTAAAACATCCAGGGTTTACTGAGCATTTAAAATATTTCAGGCAGTTTTATGCACTTTTTATAACCTAGTTTATTCAATCTCCACAACAACTCTATGAGGTAAATTATTCTATCCCACTTTACAGATGAAGAAACAAATGCATTACCTGGAGGAGACATTATACATCCAAGGTCACTCAGCAAATGATAGCTCCCGGCCAAAGCCACAGAGACTTATTGCAGGTGATTGCAACAGACTCAAAGGTAAAATCTCGGCCTCCCCTATTGTTCTATTCCCTAAAATTTATTCTAATAACAGAAAATTAGGATATTTAAAATATATATTAGATGATTGATCTCTCCTCTTAAAATCCTTCCATATTATCCCACTATAAGAATAAATACTATAAGAATAAATAAATAATGTTAGGCAACATGTGGAGTGTCAACAGGAAAAAACAAACAAACAAACAAAAATAAAACGGGCTAGTATTTAGTAGAAAGCATGGTTTTAGAAGAAAACTCTGAGGTCATTCTTGTTTCAAATACATCTGCCATTTTGGCTTTCCAATCATTGAAATCAAATGGTATCACTGCACATTAGTCTTCAAAATAAGGTTTACATAACTTATTTCATTCAATGCCCACTCCCCCATTTCTGTGAAGATTTTTATTCTCATTTCACAAATAAACTGAAGGTAATAAAAGATTAGTAATTTTCCCAAGATCACATGGTTAGGAAGATGTGAATTTAGACCTTAAGTCTCCAAATACCAATACCATTTTTATTATATCAAATGGAACCCAGTCCTATAATGGTAGAAATGAAAGGGTATTATAGATCTTCACAACAATTGATCTTGAGTCAAAATTATGAGTATACATCAAGTAAATATTTTATTGGTGAAACTGGAGGGCTTTTTATTGAGTTTGTATCTTCAATTCTCTTCAGATATTCCAAACTATCTTATCTTCCTAACTGTATTGGTATATCTTTGATTTATCTAATGGTCAATCAATGAAACAAGCAAAATCTGAAAAAATAAATATTAATTACCATTATTTATCAGAAAGCCAGTTTGCCTGGACCTCTATCACTGGTCAACAGCTACATGAAGAGTGAGAGGGTAATCATATAAACAGGAACCAATTGGACTTTCTCTCTAGAAATAGATCAGTATTTCTCAAAGTGTACTATTATTCTGACTATAATCAGAATGATTTGATGTTCTCATAAGAACAAGTGTTCTTTGTATTTTCCCAGGGAATTGAGTCCAAGATTCTCTGTTTCTATCAGACCCCAAAATTTTTTCACACAGAAATTTTAAAACCATTGGTGAGATGGTTTGAACCTCATTCAAGATGTTCAGATGTTATCCTCCTTTTATTTTTAAAGAATTCTTGTTGAATGACACTATAGATTGCTAAGTACTAGTGAGCGCCTCCGTTTTGGATTGAATTCCATTACCAAAATACAGACATGAAGTTTTACCAGTTCCAGCTAAAGAAAAAAAAAATGATAGAAGGAGATAAATAAAATACATACTAAAAATTAAGTTTAACTTTAACTGAGAAAAGGTCACTGAAATATATATTAACTAGTTTCTTCTCTTTTGTTTGGTTTAATATAAATACAGTTAATATACATTTGATGATGCCAATCTTCCATAATTCCCTAGAAGATTCACCAGAGAACCAGAGAAGTGTCTGCCACAGTTATCCATTCCACTTCAGTCATTTTATTTAGCAAACTCTGTTCCATACTTTGGGAAGATTAGGGAGGACCAATTCACCTTCTCTTAGTTTTCTTCTACTCTGGCTCAAAAAACAAAGCAAAACAGAACAAAAATTTACTACCTTCCCTCTCGTAGGTCAAATGGCTCTCCCGTGCCCACTTTTAATTTGCTTCAACAGGAAGATGATGAGAGTTCTCACCTATCCATTCTGTTCCTTCAACTGTCTGCTCATTAGTCCATCTTCTCATACATCCATTTAGCTGTTCTTACCAATATTTTTCCCATGCACAACCCTTTGGTGGGCCTCACACTTGGAGATATGGAGAAATTTTCCTTGTCCTTCTTCATAGACATTTCATCTATTACTTATCACAAAGGTCTAAAAAGCCTAGATTCCCAACCCTGTATTCTTTCCTGAGTTGTTTGGTGGACTCAACTGTTTCATCAGTATTTTCCACTGCTTCCTCACAGAGTCTGAAAATTATTTATTACTCATTGTCCTACAGGAATGTATATAAAATATACACAGAGAGGTCTTCACACATACCTCACAAATAGCTCTTAGTCTTGTATTAAATAAGGCACTCGATAAACCAGTAATTGTGTGTTGAAATATTAAGGGAGTAAATGTTGCATTGCTAATCAAAACGCCATTGTGATCATTCATGTTAATAGATCACCTCTAAGTGATTGTTACCATTTATGAAGACACCAACTAACCCCACTGTGGCTTATACTATGAATGTTTCCATCCGTACTGTAAATTCCTTTTGCTGATGGCACATTTTCTGGGGCTTTTTTGTTGAAAACCATGTAGGATGAGGATGTTTATGTAAGACAATCCTGTCCTTTAATCAGCTACTACAGATTCAACTGTAAGTTACAGAACATTAGAGAGAAACACTCCCACACACCCATGCCCTCTTTGCCTGAGTGGTCAGTTTAATTTCTTCTTTCCTCTTCTCCAATCCTCCTTTTCCATTTCATTCTTTCTCTCTTCTCCCCTCTCCCTCCACCTCTGTCTCTCTCCCCTCCTCCTTCCCTCTCTTTTCTTTCTCTCTCTCATTTCATCATTTCTCCTTCCCACCTCTCTCTTATATCCCCCACTCCAGAGTCATTTTTACTTTTTTTGCCCCTTCTCTCCCCAATCCCTTTTTTGAGCAACTACCAAAGATAATTCTTAACTTCTTCTTTCTTAAATACATAAACACAATCACACATATAAGAATTGCCCACAATTCTGTCTATAATATTCTATCACTGTTGTTTAATAGACATTACCTGATTATGATAAGAAAAAAAAAAAAGACAAGGCAGGAAAAAGGAAAAAAAAGGAAAGAAAAAAGGAAGAGCTAGCTGGAACCCTTTATGCAAATCCCTGCATGAATCAAGTTTTCTTTCAAATTATAACAGGTGAACAAATTCATGAAGGAGAGCATGAAGGAGATAACGTGAGTTTGCTTTTCATAGTTCCTGCTAATGAACAAACAAAAATCCGCTCTTCGTTCATTTCTGTCCTTAAAACATAGCCGATGGCTGTAAGTCTAATATTCATTAGAGACCTGAACAAGGCACAGACAGAAAGTTGATGGGGCCCACAGATCACGCCCACCAGGCAGTGCTAGAAACAGTGCAAAGCAGCAACATAAGAAGAATGGACACAGAGCAGCTCTTCTAATGAATAAAATATGAAGAGCTCTGCAATTACGCAGACCAGAAAGAAGTGGCCAGAGGATCATCAGCATAATGATAGCAATAAAAATAGGATTTCATGCCTGTATCTCCTATTTCACATCCCAAATCTGAATAATATTTATTAACCACTCTCCTGCTTATGGTTATTTGCAGGGTACATAACAAAAAATAAAACAAGGCTATGAGTTTCCTGCCTTCAAGGATTTTCTGTTCCATGATAGACCACAAAGGTCATTTAATTATTCTAAAAGATAGTCTACAAACAGAAAATACATGAAAGTGGTAATTTTGGTTTCTGAGAAGAAATATGCCATTTAAAAGAGTACTCTATATTTGAAAAAATTTAGACAAAATGACCAGTTGAAAAAACTGATTAGCTGTGTATGTTGATACAAACTAATTTTCTAAATAAAAAAGTTAGAACATTGGCTAGTGACTTAAAATATACTATCACTATGTTTCTAAATCACAAAAGGTGCAGCAAAAAAAAAAAAAAAATGAGGTTGCAGACATGGTCAGTAATCTACCTAAGGGTAGGGATGATTAGTAATCAATAGACACCCAGTTTTTATTAGACTCTCAATAATTCATTAAATGACCACAAGTATATATATTTGTAGATATATGTCCATGTACACACACATGCACACACACACACACACACACACACAGTCTAGTGTAAAGCACAAAACACCACCCTATTTGAAAAGTGTAACAGTACAAATGCTTTTCATGATAAGTTCAATATAACTTCTGAAAAGATGAATAATTAAGATTTGAGAAAGTATCATTATCAAGAAATTTTTAACTATAGTTTTCACAGACAGGTATATATTTTATCAAACAACATAATGCTGGGATTCATTTTCTAATAAGTCATTTTGTTGCTATCAGAAGGAAAGATAAGTGATGAGAATATAACATGATACACTACATCTACCACTCAGCCCTAATGCTGGCAAACCCAGTCCTTGTCTCCATCAGGATATACCATTAACAGAGACTGCCTTCTAGGGTCTCAGTCAATAGAAACAAGTCAATTAAAGGCCCTTTCAGTTGATAGAGACAGCTAATGCATTGTTGGCTACTCTTAGAAGTCTAGAATCAAATTGGAAAAATGAGCACATTAATCAAGGGGAAATATACCTCTGAGGATTAACAGGTTTCTGGGATGGTACAATTCAAGCAAGATCTAAGATCTAGGACTTATTCTTGTTATATAGAAAAATCTCTCAAATCTCTCAAAATGGAGGGTATGCTAAGTTTCTTTGGTTATTCTGGAATTGTTGATAACAGCTATCATATTTCTCCAAAGGTTAGTTCCATGATAATAAGTTGTACCGTTATTTTTTGTACCACTAAGAAAGAAAAACTACTACCAGATCAACTAAAATATAACATTGATTATAAGATTTATTCCAATTTTGGAGATATTAAACGTATGAAAAGAAACTTTATTTCAATTACATTTACATATATAGTCAAACTTCCTATGATTCATTCCATTTAAAATTAATGTCCTTTTTATCTAGTTAGGAAAACTGCTTAGTGTGTGTTTGTTTGTTGCAAATATAACAAGGATAAAAAATAATATCTAAACAGAAAACAATCCAGAAAATTCATCAGGATTTGAACAGTTTTCTTATGAACAATTACCACTGTCTAGCTTAAATTAGATGTTCAATACAAGTATTTTATTAAAAAAAATATTTGAAGACAAGTGTTTTCAGGTAAGAAATGGGTGTACATGAGGTGATTTCAAAAGAAGGTCTGAAAATTTTCTGACACTCCTCTTACTTTAAATCCCTATAGACTTGTGAGCTTCAACCAAGAAAGCAGGGAGGAAGTGATGCTAGGTGATTTGGCAAGTGAGTCCTCATAGGTCATGACTGGTAGTTTCTAAACTGTGATTTTATTAGAGAACATTGCTGATTATGTCCAGGAGACTGAAACAATCCCTCTTGTATACAGCAGTCTAAGAATGCCTTTCTATTTGGAATTTAACAGAGGGTAAAAGAAAATATCTTAGTTTACATGTTAAATTATGAATCACCATTCAGTTTGGCTTAAATATTGGGTTACAAAGACCAATCAGTTCTCTTTTTGTGGAGTTACCAGATTTCCAAAAAAGATCACTCAGAAGATTCAAAAGACTTATAATTGTCTTAAAGTTTTTAAGCCAACATCCCCGTACCGTATTTTTTTAAGATATTACTTATTTGAGAGAGAGATGAAGGAAGAGAGAGTGCTCTCAAGCTGGGGAAGGGGCAGAAGGAGAAACAGACTCCCCACTGGGCAGGAAGACCAGCTCTGGAATGTGGTTTTGATCTCAGGATCCTGAGCCAAATGCAAACACTTAACCAACTGATCCACCCAGATGCCTCCCCAACATGCCTTACTTTGACACAAATGTTACTTCTTCCATGAAACTTACTTTTATTAACTCCCGCTATAGATGGCTACAGTCATTTAGAACTTTTATTTTAAAACTATATATGTAAAATTTTCTGTATTTTAAAGATATTTTAAGTTCTTTGAGAAAAAGAATAATATTTTTTTGTCTCTATTCAATTCTTTGGTTTCAAGTGACTTTCAAAAAGAAATGGCACCTGGGTGACTCAGTCATTAAACATCTGCCTTTGGCTCAGGTCATGATCCCTGGGTCGCGGGATCCAGCTCTGCATAAGGCTTCCTGGGAGTGGGGAGCCTTCTTCTCCCACTCCCACTCTCCCTGTTTGTGTTCCCTCTCTGACCGTTTCTTTCTGTCAAATAAATAAATAAATAAAATCTTTAAGAAATAAGAAAGGAAATGACCACTACATGCATGATAAAATATAGATTAGGGTTGTCCTAGTAAAAACAGAAAATAAAATTCTAGAAATAAATTATTTGGTAAAATTCTATTTTGTCAGTAAAGAGACAGGAAAGATACCATCAGCTACACATTTCTTACAAAAAGAAGAAAGCTTACCAATTCTCAAGAGACGTAAAGGACTTTTTTTTTTTTTTTTAAACACTGAGTTTGGAAAGTAAGTTTTCATACGAGCTCCTCTATAGGAGGTCACAAAGAAATCTACTGGAAAAATGTCTTCAGTAGCATGCCTACCACAAAAGACACACTTTGAATTTTGCTTGGAGGAATTTCTAGGAGGTCCTTTGGGAAGAGGGAAAAAGCAAAGGGGCTATCGTGGATAAAGTAATGCATTACAGTTAAGGATTAGCCTTCAAATGACAGGCTTGATCTAAAGAGAGAAATTAAGGAGCAGATTGAGTACATGGCTTTCCCATGGCCCTCTCCTCTCCCAATACTACTTTTCTGAGCGGGGATATGCGTAAGTGATTGATAGAAGACACTTTGAGAACAGACTCTCTGACAAGGGTCTGGGATATGTTATACTGCTTTGAATCAGGGTCAAGTGCTTTAGAGAACAGAGGAGACAAAGATGCCACCACCCACACTGTGCACTTCAGCTGGGGAAGGGAAAGAAGGGGAAAGTTGGACCCTTTAACTACATGTTCAAACATCACACATTAACTTCTGAGTGATTTGAGGTGATTTCTGAGGCTCTCAGAAAAGATTGGTAACTGACTAATGATATGAAATTATTTTTAGCTCTTCATACCTGTTTTGGGCGGAATTACTCTCTACCACACACAAATCCATATGTTGAAGTGCCAACTGCAAGTACCTGAAGGTTTTTAAGGAGGTGGTTAAGTTAAAATGAGGCTGTTAGTGTGAGGCACTAATCTAATATGGCCGGTGCCCTTATAAAGTCTCTTTTTCGGAAAAGACCCAATTGGAAGCATGTGGATAGTGGAAAGACCATGTGAGGACATAGCAAGAATTTGGATATCTGCAACTCAAGAGGAGAGGCCTCTGAATAAGAAACCAACCCAGCCTATACCTTAATCTTGGGCTTCAAGTTTTAAGAACGGTAAGAGAATAGATTTCTGTTTTTAAGCCACAGAATTTGTGGTATTTCAACATAACTGCCCTAGCAAGTGAAATCAGTGCCATTTGGGATTTTGCCCTGATTTCAGAGTTTTCAATTTTAAAATTCCTAACACATTGAAGGTAAGTCTAATGTCTCTTAAGTATTAAGGGAAGTGGTGGCATTCATGAAAGGAAATAGGGCAAGACATATTTAGTTTTTCATTTTTATTAAGATCTTATTTATTCATTTGTCAGAAAGGGAGAAAGCACAAGCAGAGGGAGCTGGAGGCAGAGGAAGAAGCAGGTTCCCCATGGAGCTAGGAGCCCAACGAGGGACTCTATCCCAGGACCCCAGGATTATGAACTGAGCTGAAGGCATACACTTAATCAGCAGAGCCACCCAGGCGTCCCTCCAGTTTATTTTCAAAAGGTACTATTTTTGATATCTTCTGGGAGTTCTGCTTTATCTTTTGTTGTGTTTGTCTGTTTCCAGCACCCTTCCTTGGACTCTTACGGATAAACAAAGTGAAAATCTGTCTGGCAATTCTGAGTACTGACCTCTGTCTACCACCTGATATGGAGAGGGAGCTGGGCAGAGGCAAAGATGAGTATTGGAATATATTCTCTTCTTCTATGTGCTTAACAGGATTTTCCATCTTCCCACCCTCGGAGGTGTATGAATGTTGCAAAAAGATGGGAGCTAGACAGACAAATGTTTCACAGTCTATGAAATAGTATTATTTAGGTTGATAACAAAGAAAACATTCACTACCTTAAAATATATCAAAGAAGAAAAAAATAATAAGGGTTCAAAAATTGTATTCTCAATATGATCTAGTGAACTATAAATTTATCATTAGGCTTCAAAGAAATTTAGCATTCTATTTTTATACCTAAAGCGATATAGGCACAAAATTAAATATTTTGTCTTTTGGGGGAAACATACATGGAACATTTTGCTACAGCAAACTGATTTAAACTTTTTATTTTAATTTCTGTATAGTTGTGTTTTGTGACTGTAGGGCTTCCAGCAAGGCTTGTTCAGGGACAGTGAAATTCCTGGCTCTACCTTTTCTCTCTCCATGTCCCATGATCTGGTTTCTACTAAAACTAGCTCTAAAAGTAGTAGAGTTACCTGGAAATTAAAAATAATTAAACAATTTTTTATTTTATGAGTCACTTAAAAATTGGGGATTGAAAAAAAAATAAAGTTGTTTCCTGAAATACCATCAGCTGCTAAGTTATTTCTGGTTTCATCAGTTGTACACTCAAAACTCATCAGAACGGAACAGAGATTGGGAGAAACAACCAGATGTGACTGAATTCAGCTTCGATGGGGGAAATGGGAACATATGTTTTCAGAAAATATTCAAAGGAGGAAACCACTGGGTTTTTCAACAGCTTTAGTGACAATATTTAGCAGTTAAAATGCTTCAGATACAAACTCTGAAAACAACCAATAAATTAGTCAACACAAGACATCCAGGCAGCTTACACTCTCTTCTCACAGATGAAGGGAAGGAAGCCCAGCCTCGGGGACTGGTCTGTATATGTGGGGTCAACATGAGAACCCAGATACCTTGGGATCAGGGGATGTAAGCAGCACTGGATTCACAAATAATTCAGAACTGTCTTTGAGCTAAGAGCCTCACTCCCATCTCATTCCCGTTGGTTGGGTACTCATAATCCTGAATTCATCCCCGCGAAAATCTCAGTCACCTAAGAATTCACTATCCCTTCTTTCTCTAGGACTTGCCCCAAAGAAGTCATGTTTCAGGTAAAGAACTACAAAGAGTCCTCCACTAAAATTCTGACCACTGGGACTAGGGCATCAAAGACCAACCTCATTTCTTTTTTTTCATATGAAAATCTTAGCCATTCACTGTTTTAAACATCAGACAAATTTTCTAGAGGAACACTGGCCATCTTTTTCTTTCTTTCTTTCTTTCTTTTTTTAAAGTCTTACAACTCTACTTCTAAAAACCTTTTAAATATTTCTTAATAAATTGTTCATAGTGGTATTACCCAGAATTTAAAATTCTAGGATATAATCTAAATCCCTTCAATAGAGGAATAATTAAATAAATTGCCACACAATCACATGAGAAACTATTATGCAGTCATTGAAAATCACCTTATGGAAAAAGTTTTCCAAATTTCTATTATGAAATTGTAATTCAAAAAGGAAATTAAAACAAAATGTCATTTAAAAATATCTTTTAATAACCAGATATCAGAACAAATGATATCTCCTCAATTTCCAATTCCATAATAAGCTTACTACTTGGTCAGGCTATTCTTTATGCCTGTCCCTCATATTTACTCATAGATTATAATCTCCCAAGACAGGATCTTTATTTCATTAATTCATAAAACATTTGTGTCACGCACAGTATTGGAAACCTTTGTATCCCCTAAGGTGCATTCTTCTCATAGGAGAAAATGAGGAATTAAATATGTCTTACACATGTATTGTTTGTTAGTAATTATAAGAGGTAATTTAGATATGTCCTTTTAATATTTTATAAAGGGAGTTTTATTAGACCCATTTGATAGCTGGAGAGACTGAGACTCAGAGAGGTTACCAGAGTCCATCTATTCTCCTACCCATGACATGACTCTGTCTCTTCTCTTAAAGGGTACTCAATTACTTTGTTCAATAAAATCACTGGCTTGCCCTTTAATGAGTCCATGACATTCCTTAAAGTCATTGACCCCATACCACTTCCATAATGTTTCCAGGATCTAGCAAATATATGTATTTGATCCTGAAGGAAACAAAATGTGAAAACTCATCACATCCAATGAAATTATATTCAGCATGCATAATCACCAACACTGTCTCAGCAACAGCAAGCAATAATTAGGGTTTTGTTTGTTTGTGTTTCAATAAATGGACAGTTTGGGCTCTTTTCTTTTCTCCCTTCCATAGTTTTTTATACCCTGACACATTATAGCTTGGTTGGAAAGTGCCAAAAAAGAAAAAAAGAACACAGGAAAAACAAAGGTCAGGGAAGTTCACTGATGTTCACTTCTACTGAAAAATGAAGAGTTTGTTGGACTGATTTTTACACCTTTTTTTTTTCCTAGATGGAAGAGTGGGGGCACCTGGGTAACCCCATAAGTTAAGCATCTGCCTTCAGCCCAGGTCATGATCCCAGAGTCCTGAGATGGAGTCCCATGTTGGGCTCTCTGCCCACCAGGGACCCTGCTTCTCCCGCTTCCTCTGCCTGCCTCTCTGCCTGCTGCCCCATCTGCTTTTGTGAGCTCTCTATCTCTCTTTCTCTTTGTGTCAAACAAATAAATAAGATCTTTTTAAAATTAAAAAAAAAAAAAAAAACTTTAGATGGAGGGGTGGGCTTATAAAATAAAACTAGAAAAAGTCATCTTTCCTTATTACCAAACCAAATAAGATCATTTTCTTAGGCATGGGGTGGGGGTGGGGGGCTTAATAAATAATAATACTTTGTCTATGTCTTTTTTTTAAATATTTCTATTTTAAAGGATTCATGTTCAATTTTATTTAGTCAGAATGAGGTGGGACTGGAAATTTGGGTATTTAGGTATGACCAACCAAACTGTTGTCCTCTTTGTATCTGTTCATCTTTTAATTTATTTAGTACAAAGGCTTGAAACATTGGCTGAGATAGATCCAATGTCACCGCATGATTAGAGCATTCACATCCATGTGTTCACACTTCAAGTCTGCCTTTGGGAGAAGACAAGCAATTTGGAGCTTTGCGTACCCCCAACGATAAGGAGCATCTAATGTTTATTGTGGGACAATTCATCCACATTTACTTCTGTAAAGCCTTGTATGAACATATTTGTATATGTATCCAGCAGTCAAACAAACATGAATTTCAAGAGGAACAAACCAAATACCTCTTGAAGGTGAGACTGACCTATGAAAATTCCATCCTCATTACCCTACATTTCACAGTCCACTTAAACCAGCATGGCTTATATTGTTGATGTCAGATCTCCCAATATTCTGTCAAGGTTGGAATCTATATCCGAGCTGCAACAGAATTATGCATTGTGTCTTTCAATTATTTAAATTGCAGATTCCAGGGCCTTCCGTTGCATTGACTAAATCTGAATTTATAGGGATAAAGCCTAAGAAATCAACATTTTAGTAGCTCCCTAGTTTGGGGAACAGTATGTCAAATCATTAACTTATTTTACAATTGTCTGTGTTATCCATTTAAACCAATCATTGAGTGTTTTTAGGCAGGAACTGTTATTCCACACACTAACATACAATATTCAACACTACTCAGGTACTTCCTAAATGTTTCAATAATACAAATTCTACAATTCTATTGTAAAATAAAAAGCTTTCATAGGTAGAAACTGTGCCAATTTGGCAGCATGCAGCCTCTGAACTTCACTGTGGCAAACATAGCATACACTCCTGCCCTCCATCCCCTTTGAATCACCATCACACAGCAAATCAAATTGGATTCTAACCATTTTAATTTCCACCCTACTCTGGAAATGGCATCATTTGCTATCATGGTTAAAGGAGATGATGCTCTTGATTAAAATAATTATATAGTGGGAGCTTGGCCAAATGAAAATAAAGTGTGGGGGATGATCATCTAGATATTTAAAATCATGTTGAAGAGGATAAGCACCCAGAGTATTTAAGCAGGGGGTGATTATAGTAACAGGAAGAAATTAGGCAAAGGAACACTTCACTGAATACCACAGAAGTTTTGCCAGACCAGCCCTATTTTAGAGCAGAATGATTTCCCAAGAGATGAATATTTATCCACAGGTTGTTGGAAGTTGCAGAGACCAATGGCCTAATTTTATTTCCTCTCATCATAACTAGGTACCATGCCAGAAAAATCTATCAACTAATCAATACCTATTTACTCTTCATCTAGTAGTTGCCTATTCTAAAAAATGTGTGTATGTTTGTATTTTCCAACCACCAATGTCCATAATCCAACCACCTAGGCATCCCCAATATCTAGCTTGTGTCTTTACACATACCATGCGTTTGATTGCTGTTTAAGTATGGATAGAATATAGAGAAAATAAAGATTTTTCATTTCTCTTAAATTGTTTATACCCTATGTAATTAAAAAGCAAATGTACATTCATAAGATGATAACCTATTAAAGATACTTAGAGTTTTCAGGTATCATGTAGGTGATAGCTGCTACTACTACCAATACTATAGTGCTACACATGATTGGTTCAGCAATTTCAGAAAGGGAGTTATTCCATAAGTGCATTTCCCAAGTGACAGATGTATATTTTTTTATTATGGAATTTAAAGAAAAATAATTATAGTAATGTTTTTATATCAATTTTTAAAGAGCCCAACCTTTTCAAAGTAGAATATAGTTCAAAACAGGGGCTTGGCAGGAATATGAGAAGGATTTAAAAATAAAGAACTGTCCATTCACAAGAAAAATATATAGAAAATACATGGAAGAGTACAGATGACTTTTTTTTTTTTTTAATTTGACAGACAGAGATCACAAGTAGGCAGAGAGGCATGTCGGGATGGGGCGGTGGGGAAGCAGTCTCCCTGCCGAGCAGAGAGCCTGATGCAGTGCTTGATTCCAGGACCCTGAGATCATGACCTGAGTCAAAGGCAGAGGCTTAACCCACTGAGCCATCCAGGTGCCCCTACAGATGAATTTTAATTTTTTTTATTTTTTTAAAGATTTTATTTATTTATTTGACAGACAGAGATCACAAGTAGGCAGAGAGGCAGGCAGAGAGAGAGAGGAAGGGAAGCAGACTCCCTGCTGAGCAGAGAGCTTGATGCGGGGCTCAATCCCAGGACCCTGAGACCATGACCTGAGCCAAAGGCAGAGGCTTAACCCACTGAGCCACCCAGGTGCCCCCAGATGACTTTTTAAATTCAACCTTATAGTTAAGAAATAAAAGAGGAACTAAATCAAAGTACACCTGAGTTTGAAAATGTAATGGCTCACAGGATTATGTAAACATATATCTCAGTAGGGTTTAATTTTAGATGAGTCATAAACTTTTATTTTTGGTTGGTTCCGGTATCTTGGGTCATCTTGGATAGAATTAAGCATATAAACTTTGTACATTGTGTTGGAGATTTGGAAATCATGATGAAATCATGATTTGTGTTTGTCTATTTATTCACATGCCCATCTTCCTCTATTAGACAAGGTAATGGAGATTGGTAGTTGTTCTTCTATATCCATTCTTCCTTTCCTTTAACAGTGGAATTTTAAGGGAGTATTTCACCCAGATAAAGGTTGCATTTCCAATGGTTCTTTGCAGAGAGGTAAACCCATGCAACTAAGTTCAGGTTAGTGGTATATGAGTACAAATGACTTGTGCCCTTTTAAGGGACCAAGCCCTTGTTTCTGTACTGCAGCCTCCTTGGGAACATGGCAGTGAGAGGTCCAAGATCACACATAGAAGTTCAACATTTTGGGAATGGCAGAGCAATGAAAAAGAAGCCTGAGCTAAAATAACCAAGGATCATTATGTGAGAGACATAAATGTGTCTTGTGTTCAAGACATTGCTATTTTGATTCTTTACTTCCACAGTCAAATGTGTTTTCTAAGTAACAGGATCCCAATGTCAGGAGAGTCATGTGGAATGTCTTACTTGTTTTTGTATCCTAGCCCAGTCAATGATACACAGAAATTGTTTGAAGAGTTGAGGCAGAACGCTTGAATCTCAAATGGCTTCCTCCTCAGAGAAATACTAAGTTCACCTGCCATGTGTATCTAACCAAATATTAAACATAACTGAATTTCTGTGGCCAATAACATGTTTTGTCTCTTATTACAATTCCCTACTGTCTTGTCTTCTTCTTCTAGTAGTCTTATCTCCTCTGTGAACTTGTATTTTCTAGTTTGTCTTAGGAGTTATTAAACAAGATGTGTTGGAGTTATGCCTAAAGTTATGCCTAAAGTATCAATTAGGTGTTTTCTGTAAATCAAGAACATGCCTTTGCAAATCTTCAGATTGAGGTTTTTCCAGATTGTCTGTTTGTCAGATTGGATTCTGGATTTTTAGATATTTTTCAAAAGTCAAAACTCTATGCATATGTGGTTCTAGTAAAATATAATTTTATATTTAATATATAAGTGCCCCCATATAAACATAATTGTTCAAGTAAATATCACATATAGTATATCTATAATATATAATAACTATACATGTAGTATAGACATATATAACATATAATTCAAATATCATTCATTATACTATATATCAACATCTATACCTGTACATCTTAATATCTCTATAATGTGTATTATATAGCATAATACATAATGTACTTATTACAAATTATTATATATCTGTATACTTTATTTAAGCTTTTATTTATTTGCTAGAGAGAGTGAAATAGCTCCAAGTAGCAAGAGCAGCAGAGGGAGAAGGAGAAGCCCAGGCTCCCTGCAGTTCTCAGTCCCAGGACCATGAGATCATGAACTAAGTGGTAGGCAGATCCTTATCTGACTTAGCCACCCAGGTGCCCCTGTATCTATATGCTTTGCATCCACAAGCAATATTCTATCCAAAATTCCCTAAATGAGTACTTTGGGCTTACTTTGAGGACAAAAAAGCTTTTTATAAATATCCAGTAATAGTAAATTCTAGATACCAACTTGAAGGTAATATCTTTGTCTTTGAAATAACACCATGTCTGAAACTTAACCACACCTAAAACTTACAGCCCTCAAAATTGAAGTTCTGGTTTTCACCACTGTAGTCATCTGACATTTTTTAGATTATATTTTCCAGAAGATTTGTTTTCTACTCAAAATCTAGACAGTCCTCGTTATATGTGATCAGTTGGTGTGAAGAAAAGAATCAGTTGTGATGTCCAAGCACAGAATAAAACAAAAGCAAAAACAAAAAAACATTTTGTGTTGCTCTTGAGGGCAGCAGTAGGGGGAAAAGAATCAATAAAATCAATCACATTATTTGTGATAACTGTTCCTCCCCAGCATTTGATAAAAAGGGACCAGACTGAGAAAAGGTGCCAATTACCAATGGTTTCATGTGAAAATTAGTGTTATTACCAGGCTTCACTATAGTTAAAAAGGACATTAGACTGATAAGATTCATAAATGTATATTGAAACATTTAAAGGTGCTTAATAAGGTTTGTAAGTGGAGCCAATTTTTATACAAAGTTCCTTTAACTATGATTATTAAAATCTTTTAGGCTTAGATGTGGAATAAGGTTTTAATTTAAACTTAAAAGCATTAAAAATTCTGTTTTTAATGTCTAACTGTGAGCTACTGAATATCAATTGTTTAAACCAAAGGTAAAATTTTAATAGTTATTTTTAGCTATAGAAACAATATTTTAAAGTATCAAAAAGGTGTCACATCATCACCATCCTTTTAATATCAAAATCACAGACAATCGGGGCACCTGGATGGCTCAGTGGGTTAAAGCCTCTGCCTTCAGCTCAGGTCATGATCTCAGGGTCCTGGAATTGAGCCCCACGTTGGGCTCTCTGCTCAGCGGGGAGTCTGCTTCCCCCTCTCTCTCTGCCTGCCTCTCTGCCTGCCTCTCTGTGTACTTGTGATCTCTCTCTCTGTCAAATAAATAAATAAAATCTTAAAAAAAAAAGAAAATCACAGACAATTGAGAGACCGCGAAAGGTGGACACTCATCCTGCCCGCAGTGGAGAATAAATGATGCCATAAGCCCAGTGAGGACTCAAACCCAGGCATTAAAAAGGCATAGGTGAACTTTGTCCAACTACTCATTTGGCCCAAGAATTTTCTTCCCGACCAGGCCCTAACACTCATAATTGGAGTCTGTCTGCTGTAGCTCAAGAGAGTAAATTCTATGTTGTCAGTGATTAGCATGATCACTCCAGTGTGTTTTGGACCCCAAACGTCATGGAACCCGAGTATACTCATTGCAGGGATCAAGGTTCAAGTATGTCTCAACACTTTCTGAAATGTCCTCAGACAATGAAACTTGAGGGGCCACAACCAGAAAACCACTCAGTGTGAAATCTTTGTGGATTGTTAATTTAATACAGCAGTTGTCAGTAGCCAAAGGGGCCCATGGGCATCTTGAGGTGACAATAGTTAAAAACTAAAGCTCAGTTGTTTAGCAGAGGGCTAAGGTCAACAAAAGGGACACAGGAGATATACATGGTGATGTACAAGGAGGCAGGCTGATTGTTCATTGTTCAACCAGAATGCACTTCTTGACAGTTAACTTACAGACACACTTGATCTTTAAGCTTGGCCTCTCCAGTAAGTATCACAGCCTTTCCTCATGCCCCAGTTGGTTAGAGACCCTTCCTAAGGCTCCAGTACCACCCAGGATTTATGTTGCTGACAGAGTGGATTACATCCTACTTCTACTACTTATTTGCTTGCTTTTCTTTTCCTCCTAGACAGTGAATTGCAAGAACAATGTCAGCATTTATTTTTTGTTTAGTTTTACTTCTTTTTAAAATTATTATTATTATTACTATTATTATTATTAAAGTAGGCTCCATGCTGGGCATGGCCTTTAAACTCATGACATGGACCTTGAACTCATGACCATGAGGTAAAGAGCTGAGCCAAGATATAGAGATGGAAGCTCAACTGACTAAGCCACCCAGGTGCCCCATCATTTTACTTCTCTAATTTCCATGTCTCAAGCACCTAGCTAAATGAATGCCACTGTATAAAATAATAAAAAAATGTAACTATCTGTTCTCCCATTTCATGTAGAGCCCTTACATTTCACAAAGTGTGTGTAACAACTCATCAAAGAAATGGACATGAATTATAAGAGCTGAGTTAAATTATATAATTTAGCTATAATGCAGTTCTGTTTTAAAGCAAATGGTCTCTTAATTTTGGTCATTCTAACTGGTGTAAGGTGGTATCTCAATGAGGTTTTGATTTTAATTTCCCTGATGGCTAATTATGATGAACTTTTTTCATGTGTTTGACAGGAAACAAGTGTTGGAGAGGATGTGGAGAAAGGGGAACCCTCTTACACTGTTGGTGGAAATACAAATTGGTGCAGCCACTTTGGAAAACAGTGTGGATATTCCATAAAAAATTAAAAATAGAGCTACCCTGTGACCCTGCAATTGCACTACTGGGTATTTAACCCAAGGATACAGATGTAGTAAAAAGAAGGGTCATATGTACCTCAATGTTCATAGCAGCAATAGCCACAATCACCAAAATGTGGAAAGAGCCAAGATGCCCTTCAACAGGCAAATGGATAAAGAAGTTATGCTCTTTATATACAATGGAATATTATGCCTTCATCAGAAAGGATGAATTCCCAACTTTTGTATTAACATGGACGGGACTGGAGAACAGTATGCTAAATGAAATAAGTCAAGCGGAGAGAGTCAATTATCATATGCTTTCACTTACTTGTGGCACATAAGGAATAACATGGAGGACATTAAAAGAAGGAAAGAAAAAGTCAGTTGGGGTAAATTGGAAGGGGAGACAAACCATGAGAGACCCTGGACTCTCAGAAACAAATTGAGGGTTTTGGAGGGGAAGGGGTTCAGGGAGGGATTAACCTAGTGGTGGGTATTAAGGATGGCACATATGGCATGGAGCACTGGGTATGGTGCATTAACAATGAATCTTGGAACACTGAAAAAATTAAATAAATAAATAAATAAAATGAAGCGAATCATCTATTTTAATATTTCCCTTACTATATAAATGCCTAATTCAAATTTCTACCTTACCTCATTAAATTCTGAGCTCCTTGAGGGCAGGTCTCTGCAACTGTTCAGTGAAAATGTATTAAATGTTGATATTGATGAGAGCTCTCTCCTTGATCTAGATGTCTGTTTCCTTCCCCAGATTAGGGAAGTTTTCAGCTAAATAAAAATTCTGTCCTCTTTCTCTCTCTTCTTCTTCTCAAAAAGTTAAAAATAGAACTACCCTATAATCCAGCAATTGCACTAGGTATTTACCCAAAAGATACAAAAATACTGATTCAAATGGATACATACACCTTGATGTTTATAGCAACATTATGAACAATAGCCAAATTATAGAAAGAGCCCAAATGTCCACCAACTGACATAAAAAAGAATGAAATCTCGTTTTTTGCAATGACATGGTTAGAGCTAGAGAGTATTATGCTAAGTGAAACAAGTCAGAGAAAGTCAGAGAAAGACTAAAACCATATGATTCCCCTCATATATGGAATTTAAGAAACAAAAGAATATGGAAGGGGAAAAAACGAGAGGAAAACCAAGAAACAAACTCTTAATTATAGAGAACAAATTGATGGTTACTGGAGGGGAGATGAGTGGGGGAGAGGCTAAATAGGTGATGGGCATTAGGAGGGCACTTGTTATGAACACCAGGCATTGTATGGAAATATTGAAGCACTAAATTCTACACCTGAAACTAATATTGCACTGTGTGTTAACTAACTAGAATTTAAATACAAACTTGTATTTAAAAAAAGAAAAACCACAAGAGAATGTATTAAATGTTTATACCAAGATACCCTGTGGCTATAAAGATGCACAAGGCATGATAACTACTCTCAAGGACCTTACCCTACCCTGCAAGAGTAGGCCGCGTAATGGGAAGTACAAAATGAGAAGACAAAATAGGTCATAATACATGGAGTGCTATGGAAGCAAAAATAAGGCTCATCAAACTAAGAATGGAAATGATGTCAGCGAAGAAAACCTAAGGATGTGACATGTTAATTTGGAAAAGAAGAGTCCAGGGTATATTCCTGGCCACAAAAAGGGCGGGGGAGGGTGAGGGAGAAAGAAAGAGAAGGAGGGTGAGAGGTAGTATATAGGCAAAGTAGAGGGGATGTGACAAAATACACTATAATCTCAAAGCTGTAATTAATTAGTCAAAATAAAGGACAGCATTCAAGGAGAGAAATTTATCTGAACTAGAGCATAAGATGGTTTGGGGCCATATGTGCTCTCATAAAGAAGTTGAAATTTCTCCTAAAGGCAATAGCGAGATTCTGAGAGATGTGTCATCAGAGGAATAACATGACAAAATTTGTGCTTTACTCTGGTAGAACTATGGAAGCTAATTTGAGAAGGAGGTGAGAAGAGAAATAATATTGGAAATCAGAAACATTATTAGAATGTCACTGAGGTAGAAATACAGCAGCTATTGTTGGCACCCAATCCAGTAACACTCTTCCACAGATCCTCCTTTCGCTGCTAATAAAACCCATTAGGGGAGCTATATGGGGATAAAGAGCAAAACTCTGGATCAGTCAGCTTGGGTATAAATCCTAATAGCTATGTAAATGTGTTCAAACCCTTAAACATTCTAAGCTTTAGTTTTCACTTCTGAAAAAATGGAGATAATTCTACCTACCAAATAATGCTTGTTGTGAGGATTGAATGTGGTAATACAAGCAAATGCTTACGAGAACATCTGGCATGCTCAAGTTTAACTATCATTGTTGTCCTTGTGATTTGGTTCATGTAGCCATCCTACACGAGCCTCTGAGGAGGTGGCTCCCAGATGAAAAGTAAACTGTAAGTGGCTTAAACTGATCGATGCAATTCAATTCCTTTTCAGTAATTGTTTTAGACGGGCATGTATTATACAATTCTGGCCAATAAGATGTAAAAGGATATCAGGCCAGGGGCTTAAAATGGGTCCTGAGGAGGGCCTGTTCTGCTAATGGATGCTATTCTTTCTACTGAGAGGCTGAATCTCCTACATTCACTGGGGCATCATGAGGGTGAAGCTTGAGGAGAACATTGAAAAAGTTGTAATGTTTTTCATTACAAATGTATAAAAATTTTTGTAAATGAGATAAGAAATTTTTTTTTCCTAAATTGTTTTGCATTGAGTTTTTTGTTACTTTTGTCCATAGGCATCTTGACTGTTATAATTAGTACAAAATGAGAAGGGCCTGAACTAAAGTAGGTAGAGATAGCAGAGAGTAGGTGGTTTGGGGAATATTAAGCATATATTACATTAAATACCCAGGATCCATTTGGATGTCAACTGCAAGGAGATAGGGGGCAGTTCTGTTGGTGCCACTCCAGTCACTCTTACAGAAAAAAGGGAAGTTGCAAAGTGAAGGGACAATAACTCAAAGGTGTTAGGAAGGAAAGAAAGAGGTATCCTCTAGGAGACAAATTGCAGTAACATCCAGAAGAAAGATCCAAATTTATATAGGCTATATTCACTGAGTTTCTATCACAATGCGGTGCAAAGGTATCAAATGAACTAAAATTTCACTACTATAGTTTGTTCTACTTAAGAAATTCTAAGATGGAAGATCCCTGAGCAGAGGTAGCCTGCAATTTTTGACCCATGGATGTTTTTAATTTTCCTTTCTATCCTTCTTTCTCTTTCTTTCTTTTGTTCTTTCTTTTTTCTTTCTTTCTATTATGTTATGTTAGTCACCATAAAGTACATCATTAGTTTTTGGTGTTGTGTTGCATGATTCACTGTTTGTGTGTAACACCCAGTGCTCCATGCAAAATGGGCCCTCCTTAATACCCATCACACATCACCAGTTAGCCCAGTGATGGGTATTTTTAACTTTTCCAACCAACTTGCCGATATTTAAAAAATCGAGAAATTTAACATAAAAAGTTTGGATTTCTGGGCCTGCTTGGAAAACTAGGGGACCCAGCCTTACTGGGCCCATATTCCTGCAAACCAGTTTCTTCATTAAGGACAAGCTGGGCTTCCAATTCCTATTTCCATCATTCTAGCACAATACCCTCCTCAAAAACTAAGGAATGGCTTCAGTTACCATCTCTTCATTCACCATAGATGGCAAAACAGTGAGATCTATACCTATTTGTTGTTGTTGTTGTAATTTGATAGAAGAATTAAAAGGAAAGTAATTATTTATTTTACTTTCACATCTATCAAAACTGTGAAATTGGAAAAAGCCAGGTGATTTTGTGGTTTAGGAAAAATAGAAGACAGCATGTCCCTTTGTTAAGAAAAGTTGCTTGAAATTTAGCAATAAGGCAGAATGATGACTAAGACTCTTTCAAGGTCATATTGAAACACTGTTTAACAGGCCCCTCCAATACTTAATTTAATTCTCTAAAAGATTATTTAATTATCTGGGGGATTAATTATTTCTTTAAGGGATTTATCTTTGTTTGACTTGTTCTTTACTATTGATTAGGACCACAATACATGTTAACTTGTGGATTTTTGTCCAGTAGAGATAAAAATGATTTCTAACTCCAAAAGTTATGGTTTTATTGACCTATAAACTTTGACCAGTTTTGTCTCTAACAAGGTAACTTGTTTTAGCATGTTTTCCTGAATAACTACGTAAATTTGTGTTCTCAAGTGATCTCTGAACCTGCTTTACCACCCTGCTGGTTCTCTTATTAATCATTTATGAAACTCTTCCACATGCATTTGTTCCATATTTTATATGCAAGCCATGATTTTAACTTTATGACAATTATAATTTTATGTTTTTGAGAAAGATATAACTTTTCCTTAGTATTTTTGTTTACACAAAATGAATCTTTGTAGAGAAAACGCTTCCATTTATGTTAGCTGCCTGGCCTCCATAGACGTTCCTATTGGTGATCTCTCTCAAAATGAGCACACATAGCCCCACACAAAATGAGCACACACACACACACACCCCAGCAGTACTTCTTGAAGCTGTTAACTCTACTTAGATCTCAGTGTGGATAATTTCAAGAGGAATTTCTCAAGGAAATGGTACTTTTACAAAGGCCTGGGGGCAGAAGAAATATCAAATAAAAGCAACGCTAGGGATTGCTCACTTCACAATTCTACTTAAGAGAGACTGTACTCCACACTGTGTTGAACAGAACACAGTACATGGTGAGGGAGTTATCCTTACAATTTAATGTGCAGAGAAGGACGTCACAGGTTGGGCTCCTGCCCAGGGAGCAGAACAGAAAGAACCCATTTCTGAAGCTTCTCTATAGTCAGGTAAAACCACATGAAGGAAAAACTACATAAGTAATTGCTGATTCACCACAATTGTCAACTGCTGAGTAATTCTGGCTCAGAGAACTCAGCAATTAACGCCAATGGTTAACACTAAGTGATCGTGTGGGACTCCACTGCCACCATAAACACAGACTCACATTCATTCTTAGGAAGCAGGTAGTAGCAAGGAAACTATGCGAAGCATCCTTACTCTACAGAATCCCAGAAAGCTATTTTGCAACTGCAGTTCCAGGAAAGACACATAAATGCCAGCGTCTGACATGATAATAAACAGCAATATGATTTACATCCTTCTCATGATAGTTATTCCCTGTGTACCTCGAACACACAGGATACATTCTCTGTCTTTGTTTGCCCTTCTTAGTGGTCTTGGGAACTGCCTCTGCAGACTGTCCCACTCAGGTTCCCATGTCTGCTGGCAATGAAAGCACCAGCAGGAAGTTTAGAGGAGACAGAGGTCAGGATATTACTTTCTGGCTTCCCCTCTGCATTGTTAGAACTATCAATGATTGAGCTTCTTAACAGAGTCCACTTTTATCTGGTAGCCCTCTTCCACTACTTTCCTCTTCAACTGCAGGGGTAGCACTGACCCCTAGTGTCTTCACTTTCTGCTGTATCCCCATCCCCGCTGCTACCTCAGTAAGCAATGCCTTCATTAAAGCCTGTACACTTTGAAATAAAAATAGAACTACCATATAATCCAGTAATTCCACTACTGGGTATTTATTCAAAGGATAAGAAAAAAAATAATTAAAAAAGATAAATGCATCCTTATATTTATTGCAACATTATTTAAAATAGCCAAATGATGAAAGCAACCTAAGAATCCCATCAATAGATGCATGGATAAAAAAGATGTAGTACACACACACACACACACACACAGGAATATTACTCATCCATAAAGAAAAGAATGAAATCTTACATTTGCAACAACATGTTTGGATCTAGAGGGCATAATGCTAAGTAAAATAAGTCACTCAGAGAAAGATAAATACCATATGATTCCATGCATATGTGAAATTTAAGAAACTAAATAAATGAACAAAGAAAAAAATGAGACAAGGAAAAAAAAAGCATTATAGAGAAGAGATGGTTATCAGAAGGGAGGTGGTGGGGGATTGGTGAAATAGGTGATGGGGATTAAGAATACACTCATCAGAACAGCAATTCTAGAAACAGAAAATCAACCACTTTCTGAAAGGTAGGACTGGCGGAGAAGTGAATCCAAAGCAACAGAAAGATAGACCGTGGGGGGAGGGGCCGGCTTCCGGTAAGCAGCAGAGCAACGGAGCATTAAATCACAACTTTTAAAATTCTGGTCTGCTGAGGGACATCACTCCAGAGGCTAAACCAGGGTGAAGCCCACACGGAGTCAGCGTGGCCCCAGGTCCCCGCAGGGTCACAGAATGATCGGGGTGTTTGACTGTTGAAGAGCTTGCAGGTATTAGAACGGGAAACTGGCTACAGAGACAGAGCTGAGGAGTAAGCTCTCAGCTCAGGGTTACCTTTAACTGGTCGCTGGCAGGGTGAGCTCGGAGCGCGACCGGAGGCCATGGCGACGGGAGTGATTGGGCGCTATTCTCTGGGGGTGCACTGAGGAGTGGGGCCCTGAGCTCTTGGCTCCTCCGGGCCGGAGATTGGGAGGCTGCCATTTTCATTCCCATCCTCCGGAACTCTATGGAGAGTGCTCAGGGAACAAAATTTCTCCAGAAGAAAACTTGAGCAGATTACTCAGCCTGCCCCTGGTAAGAGTGGTACAATTCTGCCTGGGGCAAAGACACTTGAGAATCGCTACAATAGGCCCCTCCCCCAGAAAGTCAACAAGAAATCAAGCCAGGGCCAAGTTCACCTACCATGTAGTGCAGGTTCAATACCAAGGAGAGCAGCGGAATTCCAGAGGAGGAGAAAGCAATGCACGGAACTCATGGTTTCTCCCCATGTTCTTTATTCTTACAATTAATTTAAATTTTTTTTCAATATTTTTTCTTCTGCTAAATTTTTTTAACTTTTACCCTTTTCTTTTTTTAACTTTTTTCAACTAGTTTACCTAATACATTTTTTTCTTTTTTATGTTTTTTTATTTGTTTTCTTTTTTTAATTGTTTCTTTTTCTTTTTCTTTTTCTTTTTCCTGAACCTCTTTTTATACCCTTTCTCCCCCCCACCACGATTTGTGGTCTCTTCTGATTGGGTTAAAGCATATTTTCCTGGGGTCTTTGCCACCCTTTTAGTATTTTACTTGCTCATTCATATACTCTTATCTGGACAAAATGACAAGGTGGAAAAATTCACCACAAAAATAAAGAACAAGAGGCAGTACCGAAGGCTAGGGACCTAATCAATACAGACATTGGTAATATGTCAGATCTAGAGTTCAGAATGACAGTTCTCAAGGTTCTAGCTGGGCTCGAAAAAGGCATGGAAGATATTAGAGAAACCCTCTCAAGAGATATAAAAGGGCTTTCTGGAGAAATAAAAGAACTAAAATCTAACCAAGTTGAAATTAAAAAAAAAGCTATTAGTGAGGTGCAATAAAAAATGGAGGCTCTCACTGCTAGGATAAATGAAGCATAAGAAAGAATTAGTGATATAGAAGACCAAATGACAGAGAATAAAGAAGCTAAGCAAAAGAGGGACAAACAAATACTGGACCATGAGGGGAGAATTCAAGAGATAAGTGACACCATAAGATGAAACAACATTAGAATAATTGGGATTCCAGAAGAAAAAAGAAAGAGTGAGAGAAGCAGAAGGTATATTGGAGAGAATTATTGGAAAGAATTTCCCCAATATGGCAAACAGAACAAGCATCAAAATCCAGGAGGTGCAGAGAACCCCCTCAAAATCAACAAGAATAGGTCCACACCCCGTCACCTAATAGTAACATTTACAAGTCTTAGTGACAAAGAGAAAATCCTGAAAGCAGCCCAGGAAAAGAAGTCTGTAACATAAATAGTAAAAATATTAGATTGGCAGCAGACTTATCCACAGAGAACTGGCAGGCCAGAAAGAATTGGCATGATATATTCAGAGCACAAAATGAGAAAAACATGAAGCCAAAAACACTATACCCATTTAAGCTATCATTGAAAATAGGAGAGATAAAAAGCTTCCAGGACGAACAAAAACTGAAAGAATTTGCAAACACCAAACCAGCTCTACAGGAAATATGGAAAGGGATCCTCTAAGCAAAGAGAGAGCCTACAAGTGGTAGATCAGAAAGGAACAGAGACCATATACAGGAACATTCACCTTACAAGCAATACAATGGCATTGAAATCATATCTCTCAATAGTTACCCTGAATATTAATAGGCTAAATGCCCCAATCAAAAAACACAGAGTATCAGAATGGATAAAAAAACAAAACCCATCAATATGCTGCCCAAAAGAAACTCATTTTTAGACCTGAAGACACCCCAGATTTAAAGTGAGGGGGTGGAAAACAATTTACCATGCTAATGGACATCAAAAGAAAGCTGGGGTGTCAATCCTTATATCAGATCAATTAGATTTTAAGCCAAAGACTATAATAGAGATGAGGAAGGACACTATATCATACTCAAAGTTCTGTCCAACAAGAAGCTCTAACAATTTTAAATACCTATGCCCCTAACATGGGAGCAGCCACCTATATAAACCAATTAATAACAAAATCAAAGAAGCACATGAACAATAATACAATAAGAGTAGGGGACTTTAATACTCCCCTCACTGAAATAGACAGATCATCCAAGCAAAAGATCAACAAGGAAATAAAGGCCTTAAATGACACACTGGACCAGATGGACATCACAGATATATTCAGAACATTTCAATCACAAAGCATCCCAAACACATTCTTCTCTAGTGCACATGGAACATTCTCCATAATAGATCACATCCTGGGTCCTAAATCAGGTCTCAACCAGTATCAAAAGATTGGGATCATTCCGCGCATATTTTCAGACCACAATGCTCTGAAGCTAGAAATCAATCACAAGAGGAAATTTGGAAAGAACGCAAATACATGGAGACTAAACAGCATCCTTCTAAAGAATGAATGGGTCAACCAGGAAATTAAAGAAGAATTGAAAAAATTCATAGAAACAAATGATAATGAAAACACAATGGTTCAAAATCTGTGGGATACAGCAAAAGCACTCCTGAGAGGAAAATATATAGCGGTACAAGCCTTTCTCAAGAAACAAGAAAGGTTTCAAATACACAACCTAACCCTACACCTAAAGGAGCTGGAGAAAGAACAACAAAGAAAACCTAAACCCAGCAGAAGAAATCATAAAGATCAGAGCAGAAATCAATGAAATAGAAACCAAAAAAAAAAAAAAAAAATAGAACAAATCAACGAAACTAGAAGCCTGTTCTTTGAAAGACTTAATAAGGTTGATAAACCCCTGGTCAGGCTTATCAAAAAGAAAAGAGAAAGGACACAAATAAATAAAATCATGAATGAAAGAGGAGAGACCATAACTAACACCAAAGAAATACAGACAACCGTAAGAACATACTATGAACAACTCTACACCAACAAATTTGACAATATTGAAGAAATGGATGCATTCCTAGAGACATATAAACTACCAAAACTGAACCAGGAAGAAATAGAAAACCTGAACAGACCCATAACCAGTAACAAGATTGAAACAGTCATCAAAAATCTCCAAACAAACAAAAGCCCAGGATCAGATGGCTTCCCAGGGGAATTCTACCAAACATTTAAAGAAGAACTAATTCCTATTCTCCTGAAACTGTTCCAAAAAATAGAAATGGAAGGAAAACTTCCAAACTCATTTTATGAGGACAGCATCACCTTTATCCCAAAACCAGACAAGGATCCAATCAAAAAAAAGAACTACAGACCAATATCCTTGATGAACACAGATGCAAAAATTCTCACCAAAATACTAGCCAATAGGATTCAACAGTACATTAAAAGGATTATTCACCACAACCAAATGGGATTTATTCCAGGGCTTCAAGGTTGGTCCAACATCCGCAAATCAATCAGTGTGATACAACACATTAATAAAAGATAGAACAAGAACCATATGATACTCTCAATAGATGCTGAAAAAGCATTTGACAAAGTACAGCATCCCTTCCTGATAAAACTCTTCAAATTGTAGGGATAGAGAGCACATACCTCAATATTATCAAAACCGTCTATGAAAACCCACCACAAATATCATTCTCAATGGATAAAAACTGAAAGCTTTTCTGCTAAGGTCAGGAACACCACAGGGATCTCCATTATCACCACTGCTAGTCAACATAGTACTTGAAGTCCTAGCCTCAGCAATCAGACAATAAAAGGAAATTAAAGGCATCCAAATAGGCAAAGAAGAAGTCAAACTATCACTCTTCACAGATGATATGATACTGTATGTGGAAATCCCAAAAGACTCCATTCCAAAACTGCTAAAACTTGTACAGGAATTCAGTAAAGTGTCAGGATATAAAATCAATGCACAGAAATCAGTTGCATTTCTCTACACCAACAACACGACAGAAGAAAGAGAATTTAAGGAGTCAATCCCATTTACAATTGTACCCAAAACTATAAGATACCTAGGAATAAACCTAACCAAAGAGGCTAAGAATCTATACTCGGAAAGCTATAAAGTACTCATGAAAGAAATTGAGGAAGACACAAAGAAATGGAAAAATAGTCCATGATCCTGAATTGGAGGAAGAAATATTGTGAAAATGTCTATGCTACCTAAAGCAATCTACACATTTAATGCAATCCCTAGCAAAATACCATCCATTTTTTTCCAAAGAAATGGAACAAATAATCCTAAAATTTGTATGGAACCAGAAAAGACCTTGAAGTGTAGCCAAAGAAATATTGAAAAAGAAAGCCAAAGTTGGTGGCACCACAATTCTGGACTTCAAGCTCTATTTGCTGTCATCATCAAGACAGTACAGTACTGGCACAAAAACAGACACATAGATCAATGGAACAGAATAGAGAGCCCAGAAATAGACCCTCAACTCTATGGTCAACTAATCTTCGACAAAGCAGGAAAGAATGCCCAATGGAAAAATGACAGCCTCTTCAATAAATGCTGTTGAGAAAATTGGACAGCCACATGCAGAAAAATGAAACTGGACTATTTCCTTACACCACTCACAAAAATAGACTCAAAATGGGTGAAGGACCTCAGTGTGAGAAAGGAATCCATCAAAATCCTTGAGGAGAATACAGGCAGCAACCTCTTCAACCTCAGCCACAGCAAAGTCTTCCTAGGAACATCGCCAAAGGCAAGAGAAGCAAGGGCAAAAATGAACTATTGGGATTTCATCAAGATCAAAAGCTTTTGCACAGCAAAGGAAACAGTTAACAAAACCAAAAGACAACTGACAGAATGGGAGAAGATATTTGCAAACGACATATCAGATAAAGGACTAGTGTCCAGAATCTATAAAGAACTTAGCAAACTCAACACCCAAAGAACAAAGAATCCAATCAAGAAATGGGCAGAGGACATGAACAGACATTTCTGCAAAGAAGACATCCAGATGGCCAACAGACACATGAAAAAGTGCTCCACATCATTTATCATCAGGGAAATACAAATCAAAACCACAATGAGATACCACCTCACACCAGTCAGAATGACTAAAATTAACAAGTCAGGAAATGACAGATGCTGGTAAGGATGCGGAGAAAGGGGAACCCTCCTACACTGTTGGTGGGAATGCAAGCTGGTGCAACCACTCTGGAAAACAGCATGGAGGTTCCTCAAAATGTTGAAAATAGAACTACCCTATAACCCAGCAATTGCACCACTGGGTGTTTACCCTGAAGATACAAACGTAGTGATCCGAAGGGGCACATGCACCCGAATGTTTATAGCAGCAATGTCCACAATAGCCAAACTATGGAAAGAACCTAGATGTCCATCAACAGATGAATGGATCAAGAAGATGTGGTATATATACACAATGGAATATTATGCAGCCATCAAACAAATGAAATCTTGCCATTTGTGATGATGTGGATGGAACTAGAGGGTATCATGCTTAGCAAAATAAGTCAATTGGAGAAAGACAACTATCATATGATCTCCCTGATATGAGGAAGTGGAGATGCAACATAGGGGGTTAAGAGGGTAGGAGAAGAAAAAATGAAACAAGATGGGATTGGGAGGGAGACAAACCATAAGTGACTCTTAATCTCACAAAACAAACTGAGGGTTTCTGGGTGGAGGGGGTTGCTGGGGGGAGGGGGGTTGGGAAAGGGGGGTGGGGTTATGGACATTTGGGAGGGTATGTGCTATGGTGAGTGCTGTGAAGTTTGTAAACCTGGCGATTCACAGACCTGTACACCTGGGGATAAAAATACATTATATGTTTATAAAAAATAAAATAAATAAATAAATACAAAAAAGAGAATATACTTATCATGATGAGCACAGAGAAATGTATAGAGTTGCTGAATCACTGCATCATATACCTGAAACTAATATGCCACTGCATATTAATTATACTTGAATAAAAATAAAAGGAAAAAAGAAAACAAGAACTCTCTTCATTTTGACTTAGTTGAAGTCTATATATTAACAGACATAAAAAAGAAAGTCCGCTTGATTTTCAACTTATTAATTATAAACTCAAAGAATACTGTAAGCTCAATTGTAAATACTCAGATGATTTAACAAATAACAATAGTCACCAGAGCACCATATGGGTCCAACTAGTTATTTGACATATAAATTTGCTTTATACAAATGAGTAGTTTCTATTTACAACATTATGGATATAATTTTTACTTTGAATTTTATCCTGCCAACTATCACTAGTACATAAAAAGCTATCCACCCTCAGTTACACTGTAAGATATCCAAATTAGGATCATAATTTTATGTAATCTTGCTTGCATGGAAAGGAAATTTAAAACTTGAGGCTGTTGAAAGAGATTTTTCTTTTATAATTAATTTTTTAGGTAAATCTTTTACCTAAAATTCATATTTTGAGAAAGATAAAGGAAGAGATGTCCATTTTGTAGAAATTAAAAATTAAACAGAAAGGTGTTAAGCATTTTCAATGTCCTGGGCTGAGCCTCTGCAGAACTGAGATGAAATCTGGTGCTTCCATTCTCTTTCCTTCCCCCATCTTCGAATGTGGAAGCAACTTCTGACCATGTTGTAACAGCGATTATTTATTTGGATTATTGGTATCCTAAATTGCTTAGAGATGGCAATGGTGGGGTAGGTGATTTTCTTCTTCAAACTTTATTTACATTTATTGTACCCTGAATTTACTTAGATAACATACAATGTGTAAAGCAGCTCAAAAATGAGCAATTATTTCCAGAAGTATTTTTATCCCTACTTACTTGAAAAGGTGGCATTTTTCCCTATCAAAAATGGAACTTTATTTCAGATTTTGGTGGAAATTTTTAGAGGGATCAAGCCCCTTTTCCCCATCTCTGTATTCTTGTACCCATCACCAGGTCACCTCTCAGGGTCCCTACTGGGCATGGACTACCAACCACTCTCCTCAGTGTCACTAAATGGTTGTATGTTTACTCTTCTACCCTAGGATACTTCAAAGGCCATAAAAATGATGACAAATGAGCAGTGGTCGAGCAAACAATACTTTGAAGGAAACACACATATTATCACATTTTTGTGCAAATGTAAATTCTTCCAAAATAAAATTATCAAGAAATTAGCAATTAGAATTGGGTTTCAATTGTGGCTAAGAGGAGCAAAAGAGTTAATGCCACATGGAACTTTAATATTTTCCTTTCTTTTTAAAATGATGGACATTGGCCCCAAGTCACACAAATCCAATTATTTCTAACATTTTGAAAGGAAATACTTGATGTTTTGCCAAGTCTGTTGCTAGTGATGAAATCTCATATGATATGGAGAAGTAACCTAGGATTGGAGCTACCATGCTTCACAGAGTTTAAGTTTCAAGGCCAAACCTACAAAGACTCACTATTGTCTTCTGGGCCCAGCAAGTGTTGTGTAGGTGGGAGGGATGACACCTGGGCAGAATGACCTGTCAGATTTCCCCTGTACCTGGGAAAGCCAGAAACCTGGAGGGGAAGAACCAAACTGAAAGTCCATTTCAAACTAAAGATATTATGAAAGATAACAAGAGTAAAGCGTGTTTTATTATTAATAGTTACCTTATTAATTACAAAGTCCGTTTCTAGGCATTTGAATATCTTGAAACTTTACTGTGATTTTATGCTATTTGTTTTATTATGTAGTATTTCTTCTCCATTTTTAAAGAATCGTCATTTTATCAAACTGTATTACTCTATTCTTATTATAAATCATATCTAATGCCAAACCCATTTCATTTACCAAATATTTAGAAAGTGTCTACTATATGCCAGACACTATTCTAAGCACATGAGATATATCACTGGATTTAAAAAGAACAAACATAACCTGTTCTAATGAAATTTAGATTCCGGAAAGGGGAGTTATCCCCCACCACCATACACACACTCATACATATACACACCACTCTATAATATATATCTATGTCTATACACACACACACACACACACACACACGTATGCATGTATGTATGTAAGTATGTAATGTATAACCATATATTGCATAATACAATTACGTAGTATACAATTAAGAGGAAAGGACTAAAAAATTGAAAGTAGAAGACACTTAACAGGAATTCCATATGGAGAGAAGAAAAAGCAGGAGCTGTACTAAACAGAAGTATCTCCAAGAGGATAGACCTTTTAGAAAAAGTATGTTTTACTAAGCTCATGCTGCTTTGACAAAAACACCACAGAGTGGGTGGCTTAAACACACACGTTTCTCACAGATATGGAGGCTGGAATCTAAGATCAAGAAGCCAGCAAATGGGATCTAGCTGTGCCCTCACATGCCCAAGAAAGAAAGGGTCTCTTTCCTGTCTCTTTCTGTAAAGACATTCATATCTTATTCATGAGGGCGCCACTCTCATGACCTAATCACTTCCAGACGGCCTCACCTCCAAATGCCATCCGTCAGAGAGTTAGGGTTCAACAAGAATTTGGGGGGACATAAATATCCCACAGCAAAGCAGTATTTGATTCAAACGTGAAAGAAGTGAAGCGACTGCCAAGCAACTGCACACAGGGAGAAGGTTCCAAGCAGTAGGACCAACTGGCACAAAGATATTAAGCTAAGAGCTGGAGGAAGAGCAAGCATGCTGGGTT
The DNA here is from genome assembly GCF_011764305.1 of Mustela putorius furo. NCBI lineage: Eukaryota > Metazoa > Chordata > Mammalia > Carnivora > Mustelidae > Mustela > Mustela putorius. Next base: position 4,119,171 of record NW_025422019.1, read on the forward strand.
AACTGTGGAGTGAGGGCAAGTGAGGAGATTCTAGGTGTTGGAGTGGGGACAGGGAGAGAAGCAGCCAGATTATGTAGGTATCTGTAGCCACCACAAAGAACACTATAATCAGAAAACAACTGTAAACATTCTGGTATTTTTCCTCCTGATTTGTCTTTTCCTGTTTACACTCAGACAAACATTTCCTAAAATGTTTGAGAAAACATTAAAGATTAAAACTCCTATGAGGTACACTGTGCTACCAATTAAGGACACTTTAAAATTAATTTCCTATGACATAAAAAGCATTCTGTATAAAAACACTTAAGGACTGTGTATAAATTCTATTTATCTTTCAAAGAGACATACTTAAAACAGATACACCCTCTGGCATATTCCTGGAATAATGATATAATGAATTTCACACTTGATGTCCAAACACTCCCTTGTTGTGTCTGTTTAACACTTTGAGAGAATCAGGAAAAAATATAAGAAAAAACAAAATGAAATCAAACAAATCAAACAAACAAAAAACATTTCACTTAAGCATTAATGATCTTTTTAATGCAGACCTTCTGCTTTTCCAGATAGAAGTGCCTTATTTAGCGCCCTAGGGGAATACCTGGCACTTGTAACCACCAAGTTAGATCGAGGCCGCCTATTCTGATCCTGTGAATCAAGTTATCCCCCATGCATTTATTAGAATGGATACTGAAATCCTTCATTTTATATCTTAATAAATAATACAGAACTACAGCAATATATTAGGGATAATCCTTGCTTTCCTTGTTTGTGCACCACAAACTGGGGTGGGCAGGGGAAGCAAGCCTGATGGACAAGACTATTCAAGTGGTGACAGCTATTACAATTCATGGACATATGCCTACAGCCATATAACCAGCCTTTTGCACCTGTGGATGAAATCTTAAAAACTCAAGCCTAAATATCTGGGACAAATTTCTTAAAATTGATTTTGTCCTGTGAACAATGAAAGCATGCCATTGACTAGCTCGCACCATCAGGCACTTATCTGTGATACATCCAAAAATGGCACATAACATTCCAAGAAACCTTGTTGTTATTGTTGTTGTTGTTTTGTTTTGTTTTTATTTTTGTCTTTTTGTTTTTCAAGAGAGAAGAAAAAAGAAGAAAGGAAGGAAAGTGTCATTTATTCATATGTTTAAGAGCAAAGAGGTTTAAAAGCTTTGTTTTACTTTTAAATAAAATGCATAGTTGCTTATTCTGACATAAGAACAGCTGGCACATTTAACATTATAATGTAAACATCTGCTCATGTTCATATGTTGAAATAAGCACATCAGATGGTAATGCTCAAAAATTCAGATTGGTTTTAAAACAGTGTTTTTTGATAGCCTCTGAAGTAAATGACAGGATCAGAAAAAGAGAACAAGGAAAGGCGAAAATAAATCTTTTAACTGTGCCCCCAACTCTCTTTTAATATTGCATCCCATTCCTTTGCCAATCATCTTAACTTCACTTGCATCTTCTTAATAGCTGATTTTACATAATGGGAAATTTCATTTCAGTTCTCTTTCCCTGGTGCTGTGCAAAATTGATAAAGGGCAGGCGTAGCTTGACATGCAATTCTCCATCCCCTTCTGAAATTCTGCTGAACTTTCTCTTTAGAGCAAATAAAGCAGGTAAACTCAACAGCCATGGAATTGGCACTATTAAATTCAGGGACATAAAATAAGGCACTAGAGGAGATAACTTCCTATTCACAAAGACCTTTAAAAAAAAGCCCAGAGCCCTAAGCGATCACCTTAGCTTTGGAGTACACAGAGTTGAGGTTGTGTTATCAGTCTTTTCTCCCTGGGAAGTCCTTTGCTACCAAAGGAGAAGGAATCATTAATACACCCTGCATTATGATGCAGGAGGGCATCATATTCTGAATCCCAAATGATCTGAAGGATAGAGTGCTAGCACTCAACGGAATTCTTAAAACAACTGATAGGACCCTTTACATTTAAATCTTCAAAGTAAATGTCTTTATTTTGAGCAGAACAATTTGGTTTTGTTGTTATTATTGTTCTTTTGCCCTTGGTCTTGAATGGCTAATGCCTTGGAAGATGTTGAGAAAAAGTATTAATAGAAGGAGAGAGGTTACCCCAGAGATGCCCAGAAAGGCTGAAGGAAGAATCAAGGTAACATCAGCAGATTAAAGGCAGGTGATAATGCAAAAAAGAGCAGAATATTAATTGTAGAATCAGAGCAATAGATATGAGTGTCCACTATACAATTTTGAAATATTTATATGTATGTATATTTGAAAAGCTTACAATATGATGTTGAAAAAAATAGGATAGAAAGTCTCCTTAAATTAGTCATACAGTAATAGGAAAAGACAACTCACAAAAAAGGAAAAAAATATTTTCAAATCACCTATTTGACAAGGATCTAGTGAGCAAAATATAAAAAGAACTACTACAAGTAACAAATAACTCAACAAAGAAAAATGCAAAGCACATAATTCAATTTACACACACACACACAGCAAATCCTTTTCCATGAAAAGATGCTGAACATCCTTGGTCATTAGGAAAATGCAAATCAAAAGCAAAATGAGATAACAGTTCACTGAATAGGAGGGCTACATTAAATAGATAAACACAAGCAAGCATTGGCAAGAATGTGGAAAAATTAGCAAACATTGCTGATAAAATAATTTGGTAATTTCTTCAAACTGAAAATAGTTTCGCAATTTCTTTAAACTGAAACATAGAATTACCATATGATCCAGCCATGTCACTTCTACATATACATCTAAGAGAAATGAACACTTATGTTCATGTACAATATATCATCAGAGCAGCATTATTCACAATAGCTCCAAAGTAGAAATAACCCAAATGCTCATTAACTGATGGATGGATAAGTGAAAGGTGGTTTGTCCATACAGTGGAATATTATCTGGCCATACACAAGAATGAAGAACTGATACATGCTCCAACAGGGATGAACCCTGAAAAGGAATTACAAAAAGTAAAAGAAGCCATAAAAGAAAGGCAACATATCCCATGTTATTATTTGTATGAAATATCCAGTAAGTTGAATCCATAAAGAAAGTAGATTAATGGTTAAAATAGGCTGGGAGGAAAGAGGAATGGAACGAAACTAATGGGTATGGGGTTTCAGTTTAGGCTGCTCTGGAATCAAAGTGATTATAGTTATGATACTTTAGGAAAACCCTAAGAATGTATACTGTAAAATAGTGAGTTTTATGGTATGAAGTTACATCCCAATAGTAAAAGAGAAAAAAAAAAGAATGAAAAAGAAAACAAATCAAACATAGGAATCTGAAATTGAGATGAGTAAATAAAGAGCCTGCAAGTGACTTTATTGGCATGACTGCAGTGATAGCTGTGTGCCTTGACCATATCAATCAGCTAACCTTATGGGCTTGCAAAGGATGGTGTTTATGCTTTGTAAGGAGATTCAAGGAGCAAAGAGAGATGGCACAGAGAAGGGTAAGTGGGTGAGCAAGGGAGTTGGGTGGTGGTCACATCGGGCATGTGCTATGGGAACCTGAGGAATCTCACTTCATAGAACAGCCTGTTCACTTGACTTTGTGGACAGGAGTGATGCTAAAGCTGACCTGGCCCACCTTTGAATGTCCTGAAGCTCTGTGTTATTCCAGCCAGGTTTCCAGTTGTTGTGTTGAGGGTGCAGCACAGGATTTGGAGAAAGCCTCCTGGTGGTGCTTCAATTATTTTTAGTCTGAGCTCCTCTCCCAACCTGGAAGTAGGTACTACATCCAAACCATGTAAGGACTGAAGAGAATATATCTGATGTTTATTGAGATAGGAAACAGTATCCTTCCCTCCCTATTTTAAGAAGGCAACCATGCCTCTGTGTTCCCAGTCTGGGGGGGGGGTGATGTACATCTCAAGGAAAGTGAAAGCTACTTAGAACAACTGACTTACTGGCTTTTCTCTGTCTCGTACTGTCTGATATTGTAGCTAATAGCCATGAGAGGCTATTTAAACTTACATAATAAAATTAATTAAAATTAAATATTTAGTCCCTCATTGGCACTAGACATATTTTAAGTGATCAATAGCCACATGTGGGCAGTGGCTACAATGTTGGACAGTGTAGAATGGAACATTTCCACCATCACAAAATGTCCCATGGGACACACATTGCACCTCCTTGCAAGAGGTAGAGGCAGAAACAGTAGGAGAAAGAGAAATGTTTGTCTATGGGAAAAAGATAAAGTGGATCTCTCAGGCAGCCTAAATAATGGGCTGGGAGTAGGAAGTTCTCAGAAAATCTCCTGGTTTATTGACGATGGCTGGACTCTGGGCCTCAGCATTACTAGCAAAGACAACAGTTCTGGCCTGTATTACCAAGGAGTTAGCAATGGATGCACTCATTTGCATAATGGAAATATTAGTGGTGACCATGATAAACAGAAGCTTAGAAGCCCTTCCTCCATTATAGAATACTGTATGAGCTTCCCTAATTCCTCATGCCCAGGTAGGATTACCCAAAAATCACCAAGACTGCATATATTGTCACACTAGCTTAGATTCAGATTCAATTTGAAATGAAGAAATACAAAAAGACTCTATTTATGTTTTCCAAAGTCTATGAAAAAAGATTCATATTTGCTATTAGTCAAATACCCCATGATGGACACACACACACACACACACACACACACATACACACATATCCACGTATACCCACATATATAATAGTTTTTGGATTATTGAATGTATGAGTTTTCCAGTTGCAACGTCAGCAGTATCTGTAGGAAAATGAGGTGAGTGAGGTCTCCCTAAAGCAAAATTTCCAAGAACAGGCATGTACCCATTGCTTCTGCCTTCATGTCAACCACCATCTCTCTCACCTGTATTGGGTAACAGCCTCCCTGTTCTAATCTGGTCCATTTCAAACCCATTCTGTGCACTGGAGGAAAAGAGCCTGACAAAATAAAGCATTCCATGCTCCTTTTTATAACCCTTTCAGTACGATCTATTTCCTTGAGGAAGATCTGATAGCTTTAGGATGGCCAGAAAAGGTCCCTAGGATGCAGTTCCTGCTCCTCCTGCTAGCCCTACCATTTACCATTCACTCCTCTCCAGGCTTCAGGTGCCCTGAAATGCTTAGTAGTTCTCTGCTGGGTCTTGGTGCTTGCTATATGATTTAGTTTCCTTAAAAAGGAAATTCCATAAAAGGAATATATTAATCGAACCTTCTGCATTGTATTGTTGCAATGTTTAATACAAGTGTATAGAACAGTATCAGGTATTTAGTAGGGAGAGTTAAACAAACAAACAAACAAACAAACAAACAAAAGCAATCATGTTAGGTTATTAACAGATGACAGAAGGTTAATTTGCTGCCTCAGCTTGGGAAGTATCTGCACTCCAGCGAAAACTCCAGATGAACGAATCTCAGTTGAAGGATACTCAGGCATTATAACAGGCTTTTGAAGGTAGATGGCTCCCCACAACCCCCGCAATGACCCTGCTTTCTTTTTTCTTTTTCCTTTTCTCTTCCTTCTTCTCCTTCTCCATTTCATTTTCTTCTCCATCTCCTCCTCCTCCCCTTCTCTTCTTCTTCTTCTGCTTCTGCTTCTGCTACTTCTACTTCTTCTTCCTCTCCTCTTTCATCTCCTCCTTCTTTTTTTAATTAAGAGAGGGATTTTCCATCAAATCACTCATTAACATTGCTCTCTTAATATAAGCCTTGCTGAAGTTTCCATTAAAAAAAAAAAAAAGGTCAGTATTGAATGAATCCAGAAATAACACTGTATTCAAAATCATGGCATCATCCTGCAAAACACCTGACCAACACTCCTCAAAACTGTCAAGATCATCAAAACTAAGGAAAGTCTGAGAAATTGTCACAGACAAGAGGTGCCTAAGGAGACCATGACAAGTAAATGTAATGTGGTATGCTGGAGGGGATCCTGAAATAGAAAGAGACAGTAAGTAAAACTAAGGAAATCAAAATAAAGTATGGATTTTTGTTAATAAAAATGTATTAAAAACAATAAAATAAAATAAATGTATTGATGGGGCGCCTGGGTAGCTTAGTCAGTTAAGTGGCTGCCTTCGGTTTAGGTCATAATTCAAGGTCCTGGGATTGAGCCTCACCTTGGGCTCCCTGCTCCGTGGAGAGACTGCTTCTCCCTCTCCCTCTGCCTGCCACTCTGCCTACTTGTGTTCTCTATCTCTCTGTCAAGTAAATAAAATCTTTTAAAAATATATATTGATATAGGTTCATAAATTAAAATAAATTATTTGTTTTAATTTGGGTGCCTCAGTGAGTTAAGCATCTGCCTTTGGCTCAGGTCATGATCTCAAGATCCTGGTATAAGCCTAGTAGTGTTGGGCTCCCTGATCAGTGGGGAGTCTCCTTCTCTCTTTCTCCCTCTGCTCCAACACAAAAATTATCATACCACTAGGTACACGGTATATGGAAACTTTGTTTTAATCTTCTCAACTTTCCAGAAATCTAAAATTATTCTAAAAATTAAGACTACTTAAAAAGTTAGGTATTCACTGCCAACAACTGGAAGCAATCAACACATCCTTCAACTGGTGAATGGACAATAAATGGTGGTACAATGGACTATTACTCAGTACTAAGAAGTGTTCTATCAAGCCATAAAAAGACATGGGGGAAACTCAAGTGTATATTACTAAGTGAAAGAAACCAATCTAGAAATACCTACCTATTACATTATTCCAGTCATATGACATTCTGGATAAGGCAAAACTATGCTGACCTTAAAAAAGACCAGTGGTTTCCAGGGGTTGGGGGTCGGGGAAGGATGAAGAGGTAGAGCACAGAGGATTTTTAGAGTGGTGAAAATATTCTGTATGATACTATAATAAGGGATTCCTGTCATTATTACATGTTTGTCCAAATCCATAGAATGTACAACACGAAGAGTGAACCCTAATTTATACCTCAACATTTGGGTGATTATTATGGTCAATGTAGGCCCATAAGACCTAACACATGTACCACACTGGTGGGTGATATTGATACTAAAGGAGGCTATGCATGTTTTGAAGCAAGAGGTATGTGGGAATTTTTTGTTCTTTCTTCTCTATTTTGCTGTGCACCTAAAGCTGTTTCAAAAATTAGTCCTAAAAAAACAAGGCATCCTTAACAGTCAGACAACAAAAAGAAACAAAAGGCATCCAAATCAGCAAAAAAGAAGTCAAACTCTCACTCTTTGCAGATGATATGATATTTTAAGTGGAAAATCCAAAAGATTCTACTCCAAAACTACTACAACTCATACAGGAATTCAGTAAAGTGGTAGGATATAAAATCAATGCACAGAAATCAGTGGCATTTTTATACATCAACAATCAGACAGAAGAAAGAGAAATTAAGGAGTTAATCCCATTTAAAATTGCACCCCAAACCATAAGATACCTAGGAATAAATTTAACCAAATTTAACTGTAGAATACTTATGACAGAAATTGAGGAAGACACAAGGAAATGGAAAAACATTCTATGTCCATGGATTGGAAGAAAAAATATTATTAAAATGCCTATGCTACCTAGAGCAATCTACACGTTTAACAGAATCCCAATCAAAATACCATCAACTTGGAGCTCCTGGGTGGCTCAGTCAGTTAAGTGTCTGCCTTTAGCTCAGGTCATGATCTCAACTCCTGGCATCAAGCCCCACATCAGGGTCCTTATTCTGCTGGGAACCAGCTTCTCCCTCCCCCTCTGCTTGTCACTCCCACTGCTTAAGCTTTCTCTCTCTCTCCCTCTCTTTCTATCAAATAAGTAAATAAAATCTTTAAAAAAAACTACCACCAACTTTTTTCACAGAAAAGGAACAAATAATCTTAAAATCCGTATGGAACCACAAAAGGCTTTGAATAGTCAGAGGAATGTTGAAAAAGAAAATTAAAGCTAGTGGCATCACAATTTCGGATATCAAGCTCTAGTATAAAGATGTAATCATCAAGACAGTTTGATACTGGCACAAAAACAGACACATAAATCAATGAAACAGAATACAGAACTCAGAAATGAACCCGCAACTCTATGGTCCACTAATCTTCAAAAAAGCAGGAAAGAATATCCAATAGAAAGGAGTCTCTTGGAGCACCTGGATGGCTCAGTGGGTTGAAGACTCTGCCTGTGACTCAGGTCATGATCTCAGGGTCCTGGGATCCAGCCCCACATTGGGCTCTCTGCTCAGCGGAGAACCTGCTTCTCCTCTCTCTCTGCCTGCCTCTCTGCCTACTTGTCATCTCTGTCTATCAAATAAATAAATAAATAAATAAAATCTTTAAAAAAAAAAAGTCTCTTCAACAAATGGTATTGGGAAAATCAGAGAGACACATGCAAAAGAATGAAACTGGACTATTTCCTTATGCCATACGCAAAAAGAGACTCAAAATGTATGAAAGAATATGAGACAGGAATCCATCAAAATCCTTGAGAAGAACACAGGCAGCAACCTCTTCGACCTCAGCTGCAGCAACTTCCTCCTAGACACATCGCTGAAGACAAGGGAAAAAAGGGTAAAAGTAAATTATTGGGACCTTATCAAGATAAAAAGCTTTTGTAGAGCAAAAGAAACAGTCAACAAAACCAAAAGACAGATAAGAATGAGTAAAGATACTTGCAAATGACATATAAGATAAAGGTCTGGTATCCAAAATCTATAAAGAACTTATCAAGAACACCCAAAGAACAAACAATACAATCAAGAAATGGTCAGGAGATATGAACAGACATTTCTGCAAAGAAGACATCCAAATAGCCAACAGACACATGAAAAAGTGCTCATCGTCACTTGGCATCAGGGAAATACAGATCAAAACCACAATGAGATACCACCTCACACCAGTCAGAATGACTAAAATTAACAAGTCAGGAAATGACAGATGCTGGCGAGGATGCGGACAAAGGGGAACCCTCCTACACTGTTGGTGGGAATGCAAGCTGGTGCAACCACTCTGGGAAACAGTATGGGGGTTCCTCAAAAAAATGAAAATAGAGCTATGCTACAACATAGCAATTGCACTGCTGGGCATTTACTGTAAAGATACAATTGTAGTAATTTGAAGGGACACATGCACCCCAATGTTTATAGCAGCAATGTCCACAACAGCCAACTATGGAAAGAGCCCATATGTCCATCAACAGATGAAAGAATAAAGAAGATGTGGTACACACACACACACACACACACACACACACACAGGAATATTATGCAGCCATCAAAAATGAAATCTTGCCATTTGCGATGATGTGGATGGAACTAGAAGATATTATTCTAAGTGAAATAAATCAATCAGAGAAAGACAATTATCATATGATGATCTCACTGATATGTGTAATTTGAGAAACAAGGCAGAGAATTACAGAGGAAGAGAGGAAAAATTAAAGGAGAAGACACCACAGAGGAAGACAAGCCATAAAAGACTCTTAATCTCAGGAAACAAATTAAGGGTTGCTGGAGGAGAGGAGGGTAGGAGGGATGGGGTGGCTGGGTGATGGACATTGGGGAGGGTATGTGCAATGGTGAGCACTGCGAATTGTGTAAAACTGATGAATCACAGATCTGTACCCCTGAAGCAAATAATACATTATATGCTAATAACTTAAAAAATAAAGGTATCTTAGATGTATAAACAGACCCAGCATTGAGTAAATGCATGACTGTGGCTTAGATTAATTAACCTTTCTGAGATATTTCTTCATGCAAAGAAGTGGTTAAAGGAACAAAATTTACTTTCTCACAAAATTCTAAAATGTCTTGAATTTGTGAGAGAAAAGACAGTTCATAAGTGATGAAATAGCTGTATCAAGTAACATTTTGTGAAGCAAATCTTAATCTGGAAATTAAAAGAAAAATGAACTTGTGAGTATGTGTTTATTTGTATATGTGTATTTAATGATGTGATTTGTCAGGGATGAGTATAGATTTAAGAACTGAAGAATATTTATAACAGCATTATTAACAAGAGACAAATTATGGAAACAGCCCAAGTTTCCATCAACTGGTTAATGGATAAGAGTGGTATGTGTGTATATGTATATAAATATATATACACATGTATAAATATATATATACACATATACACACATATATGTGGATATATATATCCATATCCATATATATATCCATACATATGTATATACCCACACATACATACACACACATACACATATACATACACAGTGGTGTATTTGCAACAATGTTGATGGAGCTAGAGATCATTAAGCTAAGCAAGGTAAATCAGTCTGAGAAAGACAAATATCATAATTTCACTCACACATGGAATTTAAGAAATAAAACCAATGATCATTGGGGAAACAGAGAGGAAAACCAAGAACCAGACTCTTAATTATAGAGAGAACAATCTGATGGTTACCAGAGGGAGGCGGGGATAGGGGAAATAGGTGTTGGGAGATTAAGGAGCACATTTGTGATGAGCAGCAGTTGTTGTATAGAAGTATTGAATCACTATATTATATACCTGAAACTAATATTATTCTGTATGTTAACTAACTAGAACTTAAATAAAAACTTAAAAAATACTTGAAGAATGTCACTTACTCATTTAGGATGCTTCAAAAGTCAGCAAGTCAGTCTGAGCTATGGTTGTCTTCATGATTTCATTGATTTACAGATAAAGAAATTATTTGGGGGGAATTTTTATTTTTTATTTTATTTTTATTAACATATAATATATTATTTGTATTATTATGGATGTTTCAGATCTTCTTTATCCATTCATCTGTTGATGGACATCTAGGTTCTTTTCACAGTTTGACTGTTGTGGACATCACTGGTATAAGCATTGGGGTGCAGGTGTCCCTTTGGATCACTAAATTTGTATCTCTAGGGTAAATACCCAGTAGTGCAATTGCTAAGTTGCTCTATTTTCAACTTTTTGAGGAATCTCCATACTGTTCTATGGAATCAAATGAACTCAACATCCTTGCTCCCCTTCAAGAACACAAACTCAATGATTTAAACCAGAACAGAGTACCTTGAGAGAAGTTAGAGCTGAGTAAGTTTCCAAGGAAATAATTAGCTTTTTGCTGGTCCTTTAAAGATGACATTTTACTGAGAGGCAGAAGGAAAAAATGAAATAAGTGCATTTAAGATGAGATGGGAAATAAAAGGAGTTATTTCTCTAGGAAAGAAAAGATTCCAAGCTTTTTTTCTTTTTTTTAAAATCTGAATTGCAACTCTAGGATAAAAGTGCAAGAGGAAGAAATGAGATCAGAGACATTTAAACCATAATTACCTGCTTCTCTGATTTATCCGCAAAGTATAAAGTTTTTAAACAAAGGCACAAGAAAACTTTGAAAAACTTTCCTCCTCAACCAGAACCTTGAAATCAATACTCATAAATATACCAAAATTTCTACTGATAACGTTTCTTCACTTTTAATAGGAATCATACTGATAGTTTAAAGACCACATTTTTTTCTGAGAGGCTGATCTTAGTGGCACCAAGACACATACTTACCATCCAAAGTAACCATGTTTTTGCTTTGTTTTGTTTTGTCTTCTCTAGCTAACTCTACAGGGTAAGGAATGGCTGGATGATTCAGTTGGTTAAGAGGTTGACTTTTGATTTCAGCCCAGGTTATGATCTCAGTGTCCTGGGATCTGGCCCCACATCAGGTTTCAGGCTCAGTGGGGATTCTGCTCCAGGATGCTGTCTCTCCCTCTGCCCTTCCCCCTGCTTGCTTACACTCTGTCTAAAATAAACAGATCTCATAAATCAGTCAATCAACCAATTAATCAATTTTTTTTTTTTTTCTTGAGAGAGAGAGAGATTGATCACAAGCAGGCAGAGAGAAGGGGAAGCAGGCTCACTGCTGAGCAGAGAGCTTGATGCGGGGCTCAATCCCAGGACCCTGAGACCATGACCTGAGCCAAAGGTAGAGGCTTAACCCACTGAGCCACCCAGGCTTCCCCTAATTAATCAATCTTCAGGATTAAAAAAAATGAAGGCTTTAGAGTCTCTGGGTTCACATTCTGATAGCTTACCTCTTTACCTCTTAACTTGGTAAGTGATTTTGAACACACTATTTCACTTTACTATTTTACTATTTCACTTTACTTTAACCTCAGTTTCATTACATTAAGAATGGGAACAATACTTTGTTCCCATATTTGTTCCCAATATTCCATTCCCATAGGAGATTTGCTTTAATATAAACAAAAACTTACATAAGGAAACTATGACAGTAGTGAGCTTTGTCCAATCCCCTGCAATAATATTCTCTAGTTCCCTGGAATGCTTGCCAGGAAACCACTGAGAATGTGAGCTTCCATCTATTCTCTCTATAAGGACAGCCCCCAGGGTGGGGGCATTAATATGGTGGGCCAGGCTTCCTCTATCTGGGCCTAATGTGGTTATCTGGTTCCTAGGCTGATCAGCTCCTATTTGATTAACACACTATTTTTTGAGCTATTCTTTTTGTCTTAAGATTTTATTCATTTATTTCACAGAGAGAGAGAGAGAAAGTGAGCAAGCAAAGAGAGAGGGGGAAGGAGGCTCCCCACTGAGCAGGGACCCTGACACAGGGCTGGATCACAGGGCCTTAGGATCATGACTTGAGACAAAGGCAGATGCCTAACCAAATGAGCCACTCAGCACCCCTTCTTTAGCTATTCTTTATATCCTACTTTGTTTAAGAGATGCTTGGTCTCTTTTAGATGATTTGTCTGATAGTTTAGGGGTATATTTTAGAGTCTAAGTCAAAACTGAGATTATATTTTTCCTGTATCCAAATTCTACAGGAATACCCAGAGGTATTATGCAGCCATATTGAAATTAGATTGGCCTAAGCCATTGATAGGACAGTAAGGACAAGATTCTAAGTAGCAAAAGTACAGCCCACTATGGCATACTTATGTCACAATCATGGGACAATTGTACTCCATAGGGAACTCAGAAATAAGCTAATGTATGCAAAGTGCTAGGCATTCAGTCAACACTTGATGGATGTCAGTTGTTTACAGTTTTTTAAAGATATTATTTTTGGGGTGCCAGGGTGGCTTAGTCAGCAAAACATCTGCCTTAGGCTCAGGTTGTGATCCCTGTTCAGCGGGGAGTCGGCTTCTCCTTCTGCCTCTGCCCCTCCCCCTGCTCTTGTTTTCTTTTACTCTTGCTCTTGCTCCAGGGAGAAGCAGACTCCCCACTGAGCAGGGAGCCTGATGAGGGGATTGATCCCAGTACTCTGAGATTATGACTTGAGCTGAAGACACTTAACCAACTGAACCACCCCGGGGTCGTAGTTGTTTACATTCTTATTTCAGAAAATACTAGATAAAATGCAGTCTGATCCTAAATCTCAGTAGATGTAACAGTTAAAATCTCTGGTTCTTCATATTAAAGAGGTTTTGTTTTTTTTTTTCACTTATGATATTCATTTTTGTAATTTCAGAGCTTGGCATGATATCTTGGATGCATTATGTTCTCAACAAATGGTTATCACTGTTAAGCTGTTCTGGAGAAACAGTGATATTCCTGGGATTTTTATTTTGAATACTGAATGAGATCATCTCTGAACATAGTAAAATAATACATTTGCATTATAAAAAGGACAAAGAAGCATATATTATGTGCCAACTGTGTTTCCACTTTTGTCCATACTATATAGAAAAGTGATGCATAGAAAAGTTGAAATTTGTTGCCCAGGTACACACAAGTAATTGGTGAAGCCAGGATTTGAACCTGAAACTATGGATCTTCAAAATTCACGTTCTTGCCACTAAGGCATTATGCCTTCTTTCCATACTCTAGGTATGTCTGTGAAGAATTTCAGAATTCACCAGAAAAGATTCATGTGTCATAGAAAAAAAATCTCTATCTGATATCAAAAGAAAAGATAGATTACTCCTTTGGGGAACAACAAGGAAAGGCTGAGAGCTAGCAAAGGAAGCTAAACCAAGAAAGGGCCTATTAATCAAATGGGACATTCCCCAGAGCCCATTATATCTTATTGTCCTAGATTTTGAATAGTTCATTCTTAGATTCCCTTTGGTAATATCAGAAAACATTACGTAGAGCAACTTAAATCCCATCACCCACACATAATTGGGAAATATGTTGACTTAATTTCTCTTACTCTGTGTTCATATTTTGTCTTCTAACATTAGCAAGAAAGGGAAAAAGAAAAGGATCTAGAACAAAAAAAAAAAAGGCATTGGTTTTTCTTTGTACTAACTCTTATGTCCTGGAGTCTTATCAATAATTGTACATTAACGACTCCCCTCTAGCTCATCTCACCTATGACATCTTTCTTTACCCCTTCTCCCTCCAGGGATCAACTGATATCTGACAACCTTCATTCTGGTGATACATTACTGCTTAGTAAACTATGCCAAATGGTCATCACTGTTAAACTGTTTTGGGAAAGCAGCAGTATTTCTGGGATTTTTATTCTGAACACTGAATGAGGTCGTATCTGAGCATAGTAAAACAAAACAAAAAAAAACCATTTTCATTATAAGAAGAAAAAACCACACTTTAATGAGTATTTATTATTTATTATATTTCCACTTTTAGTGCCTTAAAAGACAGATCCTCTCCAGCCTCAATCAAGCCTTCAGATGATGCAGCCCCAGCTGATACTTGTTTGCAACCTCATGGGAAATCTTGACCAAGAATTACATAACTGAGCCACTCCTGATTCACAACTCTCATAAACTAATTATCTAATAAATTGCTACTGTTTTAGATGCTAAAAATAACACAAAATTAAATATATATATATATATATATATAAAAGAATCCCCATATTTTCCTGTAAAGAACTAGATAATATATATTTTAGATTTTGAAAGCCATACGGTTGGTCTCCCTCATAATTACTCAACTCTGTCCTGATAGCAAAAGCAGCAATAGTTAACATATAAACAAATATGTATGTCTGTGTTCCCATAACTCTTTGTTAAAAGAGAGCAAGCAGTGGGCCACATGGGCTATAGTTTGTTTACCCTTTGTGGAATACAACAATTCATTATTTCTCAGTTTGGGCTATTATTCTTTCTGTGAGATATTAGTTGTGACCATATTAACTGAAGAGCTTGGCTTGGGCTGGAACATGCCAAAAGGCTTCAGTTACATGTCTCGTGCCTCATCTGGAGTGGCTGGAACAGCTGGGGACTTTCTGTCCCTTTCTTTTCTCATGTGGCCTCTTTCATTCAGTCCTTACACTTCTTTACATGGAAGTTAGACAGATTTCCAAAAGTACAAAAATAAAAACTGCTAGGCTTCCTGGTGCCAGGACAGAAAATTAGCACAGGGCTAATTATGTGGTCAAAGCAAGTCATAACAACAAGATAGCTTAGCCTCATGAGGAAGGGAAATAGGTTCTGTCTTCTTATGGGAAGAGCACATACAAGAATGAGAGGGATTGTTAGCAGCCACCTTTACAAACAGCCCAACACAGGACTTATCACATTTATTTATCACATAATTTATCATAAAATAATGGTGTGTTCAGAGGTTTCAGGCCACAGAAGCTCAGGACCTAACTAAAGGAAAGTAGGATCACTGAGTGTATGGAAAGGAATAATCCATTTCTCCAATACTGACTCGGTTTTCAGTAAGTGCCAGTCACTGTGCTAGAATGCCAAGGACACAGATAGAGACAGACACTTTTCCCTTATTGAGTTCACATGATATGAGAAAGATGTGGCTGAAAGAAAAGAATTTCAACAACATAATACATTCTAGACTACAAAAGTGAGTGATCAAAGAACCAGCAGGGCACACTGAGGGGGATTCTGCCTAGAGATGCAAAGGAAGGTTTTGAGAAAGAGATAAGGTGAGAACAAAATCTTAATGAATAAGGAGC
Organism: Mustela putorius furo; assembly: GCF_011764305.1. Lineage (NCBI taxonomy): Eukaryota > Metazoa > Chordata > Mammalia > Carnivora > Mustelidae > Mustela > Mustela putorius. The sequence continues at coordinate 4,135,001 of NW_025422019.1, forward strand.
GGCTGACACTACGGACAAGATGCAGAGAGTCCTAGTCAGAAAGAACAGTGTGGAAATGGGAGGAAGCAGCAAGGGCTTGACTGCACAAACGGTAAGGAAGGGGTTGGAGGTCCCAGGTGGGAACAGCCCCAGAGGCCTTGAGTGACATTCACCCTGTAGGCAAAAGTGATCTGAGGCAGGATTTCAGAATGTTAAGAATTTCAAGCAACAGTGTTGAACAGAAATTGGTGAATGAGAAACAAGATACAGAGAGATACCTGTTTGAAGGCAATTAAAGTACTACAGATGGGATTTGATGGCCACTTGGGGAAAAAACACACACACACACATTTTGACATTTTTGTTTATTCATCCTGCTCAGTGAGGGGGAAATCTGTTTCAGGAGATTTTGATGAAAAGGAAGAATAATGTGCAATAACAGTACACGAAGAAATAACAAATACAAAGCATGTTGTCTTGTAGTAAGGTTACTGGAATAAAGCTTCCGTCTGAAAAAATCCAAAAAATTTATCTGACCTTCAAGAATTAAAGTACATTTAACTTCAATAAGGAATCTTGTACAGACACTTAATACATTTTAAACAGGTAGAGACTCATTGGGAAGGGTATGTGCTATGGTGAGTGCTGTGAAGTGTGTAAACCTGGCGATTCACAAACATGCACCCCTGGGGCTAATAATACATTATAGGTTTATAAAAAATTTTAAAAAATTAAAAAAAAATAAAAATTAAAAAACAAACAAGCAACAGGTAGTGACTGCTGTGTGTGTGTGTGTGTGTGTGTGTGTGTTTTTCAAACTCCAAGCAAGAAGTCATCTTAGTGCTAAATATAAAGTTTTTAAAAGTGTTTTAAAAGCACCTCTTAGGCTGGTCCGGGTGCAGTGGTGTTTACAATTAAAAGCACCTCTTACTTCTTCTCAAGTTACATAAATAACATATATTCATTCATTATAGATAATTTTTCCAAAGAGGAAAGAGTGATAAAAAGAGGGAGAGGGAAGGGAGAACAGGAAAACGTCCCCTTCTGGGCTCTCTTCAGTGTCCCTCCTTCACTCCCACAAGGGTAAGAATTCATCATCCTACCCTGGGCACAAGTAGGCAGAACAGAAATAAAAAGAAATAATAATGTTACTTTTAATTCTTCTAGCAATCTCTGGGTTAGCACTGAGGGCAAAACCAACTGAAATGAGAAAAGAAAACACCATGGAGATTGTAAATTGAGACTGAATGCCTTCTAGAGATAAACCAGTTACTTCTGGTCCCACCACCCTCCACCAGCCACATAAACACCCCCCAACACACACACATGGCACACATAAGCACATATACATACACATAAACACATATGCATATTCACACACACACACACACACATGCACACATGTCTATGTACAAGGCTATTCATTACTGCAGACCCCATGCTGTCGGCTCAGCTTCACTCCCCAGCCACCGCATCTTCTGTGTTTACCTTAGCTTGCCTAATTCTCACTGGTCCTTCAAAACTTGCTTTGGATCTAATCTCACTTAAGAATCCACTTCCAGGGTCAGTTCTCTCTACCTCTGTCCCAAGAATGATTATTTTATTTAAAATTATTTGTTTACTGATTTATCTCCTCTATTAGACTGAACTCCTGAGGAGTAGTGCTGTTGTATTACTTACCATTATATCCCTGGGAGTTAACATAAAGCCATAAAACCGGGCAAAGAGTAAATGCTTGATAAATGGTTATTGTGCTGGGTGTGGTCAATTGCAAAATGAAAACAGTGATGGTAGCAAGAACAATAATATCACAATTTCCAGGAGCAGGATAATGTCAAGGGTTGAACGTCTTCACTCTAATGAGTAATTCTTTATAACCTAAGTATGAACATTATCCATGTATAATTATCTACCTGCTATTATCAAAATACATTACCACTGAATTCAATGTTTTCTCCACCTTTATTTTTTAACATGTTTTATAGCCAACTTTTACCTGTGAATTATTCATAATACATTTTAAATGTATAAGATAATTGACCTTGTCTGTAAGAGGCACCCATAATCTCACCCTGTAATAATTAACTTTCAGATGTGGGCCATTATTTAAGGGTAATGACTTTTCATCAGTTTGGCAATACATTATTGCTTAACAGGCTCATCTGATGCCATATTTCACACCTTTGCTTTTTAATTCCCCCTATGGCCCAAGATCTAACACTCACTGGCTAACTGCATGTCCCCAAATGAACTCAGTGTATTTCCAGTCCCACCAGAGAGTCTCCCTCCCCTCTCAAAGAGTGGTATCAACATTTACCTCTTTCATGAAGTCAAAATTCTAGAACATAGTCTTGAACCCCAGACCATTCTGTCTGCCTCACCTTACTGTTCTCTCCATCTTCTTATACAGTCATGGAAGCTGACAAACTTTTCCTGAAATTGGCCCCATTCTCTACCCCAGCTACTGGAAGTGCACCAGGTTGGGTCTCAGTTATCTCTGACTGGGACAGAGACACCAGGCTCCCAACCAGGCTCCTCTTCTCAGCCTCTCCCCTCAAATCAACTCTGCTGAGAATTTCAAGCCAGGAACCAGACCATCACATGACTGCTTAGCCTACTCCAGAAACCCCCCCAACCCTGAGTCTCCCAAATGTTCTCAGGATTCTGCACATTAAAAAAATAAATAAATATATAAATAAACCACCAGTTCCAAAAATATCATCGCCAAAGGCTGAATCATGATTGTTTCCACAAAACAAAGACCGATTTGAGATGCTGTTGTCAACAAACATTATAGAGCCTATTGGCTAAAGAATGGGATTTGTGGGGTGCCTGGGTGGCTCAGTTGTTAAGCCTCTGCCTTTGGCTCAGGTCCTGATCCCGAGGTCCTCGGATAGAGCCTCATGTCAGGCTCCCAGCTGAGCAGGAAACCTGCTTCTTCCTCTCACTCCCCCTGATTGTGTTCCCTCTCTCACTGTGTCTCTCTCTGTAAAATTAATAAATAAAATCGTAAGGGGGGGTGGGGGGAGGAATGGGATTTAGAGTAGAGTTTCATAGATAAATCTCCATAATTAGACAGCAATATTTGAGAGAGAAACTGAGGTCTAGAGAGCATGTGACTCTAGGAACCAAGCACACTTCTCATGAATAGGGCAGTTTCATGTATTTGGGCTCCATTAGTTCAGAATCAGGGCTAGTAAAATTTACTTGAACAAAAATAAGGAAATGTCTAACTCAGTACAAATAGGGCAAAATTAACTAAGATGCCATAGTATTCCCTAAGATTTCAATACTCTAATTGTATGTACCTGGTGACAAAAAACTACAAATGATCTTCTATATTTACTAAAACCAAGAGTAGATTCGCAGAAGAGAATATAAGTTATAAAGAAAAATAACTGTTTTGCATGACAGACAATTTGTAATTCAGTCGGATCTTCCTGTCTGCTGCTTATAGGTTTCTCTGTAGTTTCCATGCACAGGAAGTATAGAATATAGAAATTGCTTCCTATGATTACCAACCACCTTTCACATCAATATTCTCTAAGCACTCAAGGGAGGAACTTAAGAAAAATGTAATTCTGGTTGAAAAGGAAACCCATGAACCTATGAAACTTCCAGAGCAGCGCACTTCAGATAAAATGAAAGAAAAGAAAAAGAAACCAAGACAGAAAAAAGAAAAGGAAAGAAAAGGAAAAAGGAGAGAAGAGAAAAGGAAAAGTTTCCCAAAGAATGTCAAACATACCTATGAAATGCTTAATAACTGTTTAAGGAGGCCTGTTTCACGACCCACAGACATAATAAATAGATCATTTAATAAGAGCTATAATCAGGTTATATCAGGTTATACCTAAATATCTAGGATCTGTGTACCTATACCATGTCAGCCAGTGGCCTCCTTATAATGTAGTGCTTAGGTCCTTCAAATAAAACCACCAGGGTGGACCATTGTTAATGGACACCCCAAACTTTTAGGCCACAATTTAAGCTACACTGACAAGTCTTTTAGTAGTCAATATACCACTCCTTACTTATATAGCCCTGGCCCTAGACATCTACCTAGTCACATGTAAACCTAGAAGGAACACAGCCACCAAGTCAGCTAATTCCTGTCCCACCAACTCAAGTTCTGATTGCAAAAGCTAGGAATTAACGACATCTACCACTCAAAGGTACCCATTTCCAACGCTTTAGAGCTATATTGTCTAAAAGTATAGCTGTATATAGTTATTTCCATTTAAAGTTAAATTAATTAAAATTAAAATTTCAATTTCTCATTCACAATTACTATACTGCAAGTGCTCCACAGCCACATGTGGCAAGGGACTACTATATTGGAGAAGGTAACTAAAGAATATTTCCACCATTGCACTAAGTTCTATTGGACAGTTATGAATTAGGTAATTTATTTACCATCTTACCATTTATTTACCATCTTAACTAACTCAATAAAAAGTAATAAATAAATAAATATATATCAAACTATTTCTCGTAACTTCTGATGCTTATTGTTCCTATCTATTTAAATTACCTGTTTCAAAGCTCCAGTGTTTCACTTATCCATTGCTGCAAAACCAGCCACCCCAACATTTTGTGGCTTTAAATAATTATTTTATTCTTTCTCATAATCCTGTGAATTGACCAGGATTCAGCTGGACTATTCTCTTTCTAGTCTCACTGAGAGTTTCTTATACTTGTGATGAGATGTCAGCTGAAGTTGCAACGTCAAGATGACCTCATGCCCATGACTGTTGACCTCCATAACTGGCATACCATCATGTTGGAAAAGCTGAGCTTGTCTGGAAAACTGAGTAAGCTGGGTCTCTCTCTCTGCCTATTCTCCCCACCTTTCGCATCCTCTTCCTTTGCAGGTGAGCCTTCTATGGAGAACTTTTAATACATTTATAAATTACAGTCTTCCGTGAAATGATATACCACTTCAGTTCATAATGTATATAAACTTGCATAAGCCTACTTTGCTTTTGGCTTTCATATAAATTTGTGTAAGTATTATGTTGTCCTTCACATCTTTCTTGAATTCATACCTTTTTTTCCTACCTCACTTCACCAAAATACTGTTAAGTTTCTTAAAGGAATTGAGTCCTAAATATCTAGGATCTGTGTACCTCTTTCAGCCTTCCAGTATTTAGCTGAACATTGTGCACAAGTTAATCCATTAATAAATAAAATAATGGATTGACTATGTCCTCCATAGCCATCCATCCCAAACACCACTGGGTCTGTTCAAAAGCAGAAGAGCATCCATCAATTTCCGTCAAGGATAGTATGACAATAAACTTTAGAGTTAAATGGACGAAGGCCTAAATCTCAGATCTATTGTACCACTACATCATATTGCTTCAAAAAGAACTGTAAGGCCTTCATAATGTAATTGTAAAGATGACTCAAATCTAAGAAAATTTAACTATGGAAAGAGAAATAAAAAACAGTACAAAGTAATAATAACAAAAATGACAACTCTCAGAGAAATTACAATCTGAGGGGTCTGGACCTTATATTGCTTACAAGGTCAGCATTTTCACTTACATTTCATTCACTCTTTCTCACAGGAATAGACAATGACATACATACACACACTTGAGGTGCTGCGTGTCCTTTGATTCTTCCAAGACGTTAACCATATAGAAAAACTTGCCAGTGAAGACTGCCTAAATAATAAACTGTACTCATTTAAAGAAAGAAAGAAAAAAAACCTCAGTTGTAAGCAGTGCAATTTGCTGTACTGAAAATCAGATTTTAGTGATTCAGGATTGAACACCATAAAGCTGCTTTTGTTGGCAGTAAAAATATTTTCACTACCTCAAGTCATCACAAACACCGAATGTAACTATTTTTCTTTCAATGCAGAGATGCTGGGATACTCAGACTCATAGCCTACAAGGAAAAAATTTTATCAGCTGCCTTAGCCTTTGACACAAATATTTCTATAGGTGATTGAGATGATCTATGTGGGTACTAAGAAATAAAGTGTAAGCAGAAATGAGCCATTTTATGGTATTTATTCTGCACAGCCTCCAAAATAGTGAAGAAGATGAGATCTGAGAAAGGAAAATGGAAATAATGTGTCTTCTTTAATTTATATGGGAGGCAAAAGGGAAATGAACCCCTTGCACTTTGGCAGCTGGAATTAAAAGAAGCATCCAAGGGGATTTTCAGCCAGGTGCACCTCAGCACTCAAGTAATTTACATTTTGAAGATCAAGAGGCTTTATTAACCAATGTGAAGATAGTGTACCTCTGAGGTTAGCTAGAAAAGTACTCAAATAGAGTTTTAATCCCGCTGGTAGATATGAGAGATGGAACTGATAATAAGAGCAAAGGAAGGAACTTGGCACTGGTTGAGAGCTACTATTCACAAACACAATAATGTCTGATGATGAACTGTCAAGGCTGATCAAAGCTCTGGGGCCAGACGTCTTAGAGCTAAAGTCCACCTTCATTGCTCACTTGCTCAGTGACACTGGGCAAGCTGTTTGATATCTCCAACCTGAGTTTCTCCAAAGGTAAGATGTACATAATAATAGTTCCCACCTCATAGGTTAGTTGTGAGACCTAAGTGACATAGTGCACATAAATCTCTTAACATACTACCTGGTACATACTAAGAATTCAGTAAGAGTTACCTATGGTCACTACTGGCATGAGATTTTTTTGAATTTAATTACTATAATTAAAACCACCCCATGGAGTGATATTATCCTCACTTTACAGCTAATGAAAGTAGGACTTAAAAAGAGGTCACAGAAGTTCCCAAGGTCACACAGTAGTCTATTTGATTGCAAAGTTCCTGATTTTAGCTAGTATGGCCCACAGTCTTTTTGTCAGGAGGGCAGGAGTTTCTAGTCTACACTAAAAGAGTTAGCTCTCCAAGTGGAAAACAGTGGCCATGTGCAGGCCTTGGTACATGGTAAGGGCTATTAAAATTCTGTAGATACTTTCTTTAATTAAAGATTTGATTTGATTTGACAGAGAGAGACATAGCAAGAGAGGAACACAAGCAGGGTGAGAGGGAGAGGGAGAATAGGCTCCCCACAAAGCAGGGAGCCCTACGAGAGGGTTGATCCCAGGACCCTGGGCTCATAACCTGAGCAGAAGGCAGATGCTTAACGACTGAACCACCCACGTGCCCCTGAAATTCAGTAAATACTTTTTGAAAAAAATGAAGAAAATGGTTAGTAGAGTAGGCTGTAGCACTTTTTCTGCAATGTAGTGCTTCCAGCACAAACAAAGTAAGATTACTAGCTCCAGTCTGCAAGCTCAAAAGCTTGCCCCTGGTGCAGGTGTGCTGACATACTGCAGACCACATGTTCATAGCAGTTTGTGGGCTCCATTTGAGTGGCCACAACTCTCCACACAGACAGATAGTTCCTGTCATTTCAGGGAACTTCTGTTTACACACTTAGCTTTTGCTTCCTTTCCCCAGCCCAGATTCTAAACTATGACAGTGGGTCTAATGGGCTGTTACACTTTGCTAATTTACCTATTAATTTTGCAAATGGTCTGTTTCACGGAAGATAAAGCTTATCCTTTGGAAACATGACATTCTTCAGCACAATCTGGCTAGAAGGATCCCCGAGCCTTGTTCGGAGAAAGAAAATGAGTTGTCCAAGGTGGTGTTTCACTATTTACTACCTCCCCGGTGGCATCGTGTAGATAAGATGATTACTCACTCAATAAAGTAAGGTGATTAGTCAGTCAATAAATGTTAGTTGCCTAACATTTTGGAGGATTGACTAGAGGACTATTTTCTTTCCTTTTTATCAAGAAAAGGATAGAAAAACTAATGTAGTACATACAGAACTTCATATTACAGAATTTAAAATGAGCAAAGCCACAAATATTCCCTTCTGGTGATTAATGGGTAACAATAAATTATTGGAAGACGCGTCATAGACCCCACCACCACCTAGTTTGAAGAGCTGACAGTGGACTAGCCAAGCAGTCTGAAGTACCCAGCTACATAGTGTTTGGGGAAGAGTGAGCACGATGGTCCCCAATAGCAGATAATGTTCAGCCACACTGTGCTTTCAGAGACTCCTGAATAATTTATATTAACTGGAGGAAACACCAGATTATTGCTCTTAAATTCTGAAAATAGTTGATTTTACTGTCCATAAAATGTTCTCAAGTTAAAATGAACACCCCAAACATACACAATACACCCACACACCTGCCACCATGACCACTATCACCAATTGCAGCAACAACATCCCATAAAGTCATTTTAAATAGATGAAGTTTATGATGATCACTATAGTTGTTTGCTTACAAGTAAATATTTACAGAGTGATTGAAACAATTTGTTTTGTTAAGTACCTAAATGGCTTGTCTCCTATTTTTGCATCACTAATTAGCCAACCACTTTTTCTGTAGCTGGTAACAAGGTGCAATTCATTCCAAACTCAGCCTATACTCTCACAAGTTCAAAATCATAAAATTAGCAACTCTTCCAAAATGGCAGAATGAGGACCTTGCTGAACTCACTCTCCCTCTAAAAAAACAAAACTGCAGGCAGAACGACTAAAATCAACCATTTCAGAACTCTAGTAATTAACCTAAGCCACAGAATGGACTGAAAATTGCCTATCCAAGTGAAATTACTGAACCTCATGAAGACAGTAGGGATGTATATGATGTTCTCTTTTCTCTCCCGCCCAAGTTCAGTGGCTTAGTAGCCAGTAACTTGCAATCTTTCAGACAATAGAGAGATCCACAGTTCCATTAAAAGCATCATCATCATCATCAGACTATGGTCAACATTTTGTCCAGAATGTTTTGTCCAAAATGCATTTCCCCTAGAAATCTTTGTTTTCACAGTGGGGTGACTATTGAGCTCAGAGCTAGGATGGCTGGGAGAAGATACATGTCAGTCATTTGGAAAATGTTTATGGGAGCCTAAAATGTGTCAGCCTGTGTGTGAAGCACAGGAATATGGCTGGGAATAAGAAGTCATTCTTAACTTTTCTAGACTTCCTATCCTTGCTGCTGACTCAGCTAGGTAAGGGGAAGGTGAGGAAAAAATATTCCGAGTAGTGACAGCACAGAGTCATATTGCTAATATTTCTGTGCAGAAAAGTACAGGATGCTGTAGAAGCTGAGGAAAGAGGAATCTGTCGTAGAATGGGGAATGCAAAACAAGCTTCCAGAGGATATACCTCCTAACTGAATCTTGAAGGACAGAGAGGAGTTGGACTGACCCTCACAGGAATGAGAAATTTGACAAAGTACCTTGAGGGCATCTGCCTAGAAAAGAGATACATTTATCTAGATGCCCATCTGAGCATGAGATAAAATGCTCACTCCTTCAAAACTTCAAGTGAAAGATTGTAATAACTCATGTATCCATTGACTAAAGAGAGGATGGAGAGGCAGGAGAGCCAGTCACAGAGCTGATGCTGAGCCACGTGAGAATGTGAATAGTTATGTACCTCAAGGAATTAGCAAGGAAATTCGTTTTGCAATGAATTTAAGAGAGACAATACAAGAAATGTGAATAGTTATGTACCTCAAGGAATTAGCAAGGAAATTCGTTTTGCAATGAATTTAAGAGAGACAATACAAGAAATGGGACGAACAGCCAGAAACCTGGGTTCTAGGCTCAGTTCTTTCACTTATTTTGACAAATGATTTAAGGAAAGATCCTTGGCTTCAGTCTTCTCACCTGTAAAGAGTAAAAGTTACTTGACCACTGCCCCTTATAATAGGCACATCATTGTAGATGAAAGTTTTGTAAACCTTGAAGTCTCTTGGAATCAAAAGTGATGAGGTAATAATAGTGATAAGGATTGTATTTTTAGCCACAAAAAAATTGACATGTCAGGCTTGCTCTATTAAGAAAGGATCAGACAGGGGCGCCTGGGTGACTCAGTGGGTTAAAGCCTCTGCTTTCGGCTCAGATCATGATCCCAGGGTCCTGGGATCGAGCCCCGCGTTGGGCTCTCTGCTCAGCAAGGAGCCTGCTTTCCTTCCTCTCTCTCTGCCTGCCTCTCTGCCTACCTGTGATCTCTGTCAAATAAATTAAAAAAAAAAAAATTAAAAAAAAAAAAAAAGGATCAGACAGACTCCTGGGTCTTAAGACTCTGCTTTCCCCAGGTGTGTACCAGCTCTTAGCTCAGCTCAGCTCAACAACTTGAGGAGACCTGCCATTTAACAGGTTTTTGTCTTACTTAACACAGAGGTGCCTCCCAAACTAGGAGATGCATTCTGCTGTGCCTTAAGGACCAACTCCTAACTCTTTTTGTTTTATTTGTTTAATGGCTTTGCCTCAGGCCACTCACCCCTCTAATAAGGAGAATGTGGGTGTTGCTGACATTTCTCCCTTTTTCATTTTCCTGCTGGAAATGACTTTGTAGCAGAGATTTCAACATGCCCTTCCTGACATATGTTTGGCATTCTGAAATGAAAGGTGTATGCAGTTCACTTTATTTCATAAACATTTACTGAGTGCCTATTGTGTACCAGTCCTGATAAAAGCCATGGATGGGGATGTCAAGCGACAATCATCACGGTTCCTGTCCTTGAGTAAGCTCTTATTCTAACAAAGGGATACAGAAGTAACAGTTAAGGTACTGGGTAGTGAGAGCTGGAATAAAGATAAGCAGAAGCATGAAATGAGATCAGAGAGACCAAATTCCAAGTGGAGAACAGTCAAAAGAGGAAACCAAGACAAAATCAGGTACCTTCCCTTCTTAGCCTCTCCTTACTTAGCACAGGGTTAATTTTGCTATAATGTATACTTTTCTAGATTCACATTGGGAGTGCTTGTTGGACCAGGCAGCTCCCGTCACAGGAAATTACCTTAAGAAAACTTAAGTGTCATGTCTCACAGGAGATCCCAATTGCAAGAAAACACTTCCAGAAAGGTGCAGTAAAGACCTCTGAAAAGCTTCTCTTCCATAAAAGTAATGAGAATGTTGTCAAAAATCCACTTTTCTAGAGCTCTGGAAATTAATGAAAAATTTGCAACAGTCTGAGGAGCATGTATTTAAAACTATAACTGAATTTTGATAAAAAAACAAGTTATACAGATGTTTAACCTGCCTATTCTAATCTCCTCTTCAGAAACATGGGATCCTTGAAAACTAACAGCTTTACAACTACCATAGCCTAATAGCCACTCAAGGGAGTAGAATGAGTCTGATTTTTCCCAAAAGCCACACCCCAGAGAACTGTCATTATTTGATCTTTCTGAAAGCTCCCTGAAATCAACCAGTCTCAGAGCCTATCTCTATTATGACCTGACTCACTGCTCACTCTGTGAACATCCCTATCCTGAGGATATGTTTTGAAAATAATCAATGGGAGTTGCTTAATATCCATTTTGTCAGGTGGGACTACAAAGAGGATGACTAAACATGTAAAAGGAATTAGGAAAGGAGATATCTACAGAGGGTGGAAAACTTCAGCAGATTTCTGGAAATCTAGAAGGTTATGTGCATGTACAAGGCTGTGCACACTCTCAGGACAGACCTAAAAAGTCCTATCTTCTCACATATAGCTGACTTTAAGGATATGCAAAAGCAGGATGTGAAGGCAATGACAGAGCTGTAAACTGCTTACACTGAAGTAATGCCCCAACACATACTCAGAGACCCTTAACAAAGACTAGAAGACTCTGTGAGTGGAGGCTTTAAGGAAAACTGCTTAATCATTAGCTATAAAAAAATGCTAACTGAGCAGAAACTTCAGTGACCACGTGTGAAAAGTAGAAGGAGTATAAACTCTTTATAATTAGTCTAGGAAAGTCCCTAAACAAACATCAGTGTGATGAATAAAACAACAATAAAACAGCAACAAAAAACAAAACCTGAGGAGGAGACAACTGATTCTGAGCTGCTACATTGTTACTTTAAATGTCTTCTTTTTAAGGAAACAAACAAAACAAAACAGAATATAAACAGGAAATTATGGCCCATACAAAAACAAACAGTAAATAAAAAATGTCCCTGTGGAAGCCCAAGTATTGGACTAATTAGTAAAAGGCTTTAAACCAGTGTTTTTAACTATGTTTCAAATAAAGAAAGATATCCATGTCTAAAGAAGTAAAAGGAAAAAAAGAATTAAAAGGAACTAAACAATGGTATCTCAAAAAAGTAATAAACAGAAAACTGTAAGGATGGGATTATAAGGTATAAACATTTAATTAGTATTACAATGATAATACCAAGGTGGGAAGGGGAACAAAAGCATGTTACAGAAAAGTTTTTATTTATGATTAACCTTAAGTAAGCATTAATATAAAATAGATTGTTTTAAATTAAGATGCTAATTATAATCCCCTGGATAACTAGTAAGAAAGTGAAAGAAATAATATAGTAAGACAAACACAAAAAAAAAGACTTAAGAGATATCCTAGAAAATAACTATCTAAAAAAAGTAAGGCGGGAATCAAAAATTGGGAAGAAGGTCATAAGACATATAGAAACAAATAGAAAACAGGAGCTATATATCCTATCGTATTGTAATTACATTATATAAGAAATAGATTAAATAATCCAATCAAAGATAGAGATAAAAACAGAGAGAAAATAGACATACACCAAAAAAACTCAAGATCCAGATATATGTTATCTATAAGAGATGTAAGTTGTATTTCTTTTTTAGGATTATTTATTATTTGACAGGAAGAGATATTGCAAGTGGGCTGAGAGGCAGGTAGAGGGAGAAGGGAAAGCAGGCTCCCCACTGAGCAGAGAACCTGATGCGGGGCTGGATCCCAGGACCCTGAGACCATGACCTGAGCTGAAGGCAGAGGCTTAACCCACTGAGCCACCCAAGCCCTCCCGCAAGTTGTATTTTAAAACACAAATACGTTGAAGTTTTACAATTGCACCCAAAACCATAAGATACCTAGGAATAAACCTAACCAAAGAGGCACAGAATCTATACTCAGAAAACTATAAAGTACTCTTGAAAGAAATTGAGGAAGACACAAAGAAATGGAAAAATGTTCCATGCTCCTGGATTGGAAGAATAAATATTGTGAAAATGTCTATGCTACCTAAAGCAATCTATACATTTAATGCAATTCCTATCAAAGTACCATGCATCTTTTTCAAAGAAATGGAACAAATAATCCTAAAATTTATATGGAACCAGAAAAGACCTTGAATAGCCAAAGGGATATTGAAAAAGAAAGCCAACGTTGGTGGCATCACAATTCTGGACTTCAAGCTCTATTACAAAGCTGTCATCATCAAGACAGCATGGTACTGGCACAAAAACAGACACATAGATCAATGGAACAGAATAGAGAGCCCAGAAATAGACCCTCAACTCTATGGTCAACTAATCTTCGACAAAGCAGGAAAGAATGTCCAATGGAAAAAAGACAGCCTCTTCAATAAATGGTGCTGGGAAAATTGGACAGCCACATGCAGAAAAATGAAATTGGACCATTTCCTTACACCACACACAAAAATAGACTCAAAATGGGTGAAGGACCTCAACGTGCGAAAGAATCCATCAAAATCCTTGAGGAGAACACACGCAGCAACCTCTTCGACCTCAGCCGCAGCAACATCTTCCTAGGAACAACGCCAAAGGCAAGGGAAGCAAGGGCAAAAATGAACTATTGGGATTTCATCAAGATCAAAAGCTTTTGCACAGCAAAGGAAACAATTAACAAAATCAAAAGACAACAGACAGAATGGGAGAAGATATTAGCAAACGACATATCAGATAAAGGACTAGTGTCCAGAATCTATAAAGAGCTTAGCAAACTCAACACCCAAAGAACAAAGAATCCAATCAAGAAATGGGCAGAGGACATGAACAGACATTTCTGCAAAGAAGACATCCAGATGGCCAACAGACACATGAAAAAGTGCTCCATATCACTCGGCATCAGGGAAATACAAATCAAAACCACAATGAGATATCACCTCACACCAGTCAGAATGGCTAAAATAAACAAGTCAGGAAATGACAGATGCTGGCGAGGATGCGGAGAAAGGGGAACGAACCCTCCTACACTGTTGGTGGGAATGCAAGCTAGTGCAGCCACTCTGGAAAACAGCATGGGGGTTCCTCAAAATGTTGAAAATAGAACTGCCCTATGACCCAGCAATTGCACTATTGGGTATTTACCCTAAAGATACAAACGTAGTGATCCAAAGGGGCACGTGCACCCGAATGTTTATAGCAGCAATGTCCACAATAGCCAAACTATGGAAAGAACCTAGATGTCCATCAACAGGTGAATGGATAAAGAAGAGGTGGTATATATACACAATGGAATACTATGCAGCCATCAAAAGAAATGAAATCTTGCCATTTGCAACAACATGGATGGAACTAGAGCGTATCATGCTTAGTGAAATAAGTCAAGCAGAGAAAGACAACTATCATATAATCTCCCTGATATGAGGAAGTGGTGATGCAACATGGGGGCTTAAGTGGGTAGGAGAAGAATAAATGAAACAAGATGGGATTGGGAGGGAGACAAACCATAAGTGACTCTTAATCTCACAAAACAAACTGAGGGTTGCTGGGGGGAGGGGGCTCGGGAGAAGGGGGTGGGATTATGGACATTGGGGAGGGTATGTGCTTTGGTGAGTGCTGTGAAGTGTGTAAACCTGGCAATTCACAGACCTGTACCCCTGGGGATAAAAATATATGTTTATAAAAAATAAAAAATTAAAAAAAAATTAAAAAAAAATAAATAAAACACAAATACATTGAAAATAAATGGATGGGAAAGTATATACTATGCACAAATAACTAAAAGAGAAGTAGAATAGCTATACTAATTTTGGATAAAACAAATATTAAAAAATTGTTACTAGAGATGAAAAGGGGGAATTTTATAATGACGAGAGATCAAATCATTAGGAAGATACAATAATTATAACCATATATACAACTAACAACAGAGCCTGAAAATATTGAATCAAAAATATAAAAGGTTGGAGTGATAGTGATAGATAATTCAATAATTGGATAATTCAATATCCCAGTATAAATAAACGATAGAACTAGGTAGAAGATCAAAAAGAAAACAGAAGTTTTGATGGTGTAAGTTAGATCTAGATCTAACTAACATCATCTAGATCTAATATCATCCAGATCTAACACCATCTAGATCTAACAGACATCAATTGAATGTTCAACAATTACAGCAGAATATATAATCTCAAGTACATAAGAAACATTCTCCACAATAAATTATATGTTAGGAAATAAACAAGACACTATACATTTAAAATTACTGATATCATACAAAGTATGTTAACCAAAGATCTTGCAATTAAAGTAAAAATTAAAAAAAATAAAATGGGAAAGTCATATAAGTGAAAATTAACATCATAATCTTAACCAATGAGTCAAAAAATAAATCACAAAGGAAATAAAACTCTTTGAGACAAATGAAAACAAAAGTACAACAGACAATTTACAGGATGCAGTTAAAGAAAGCTTAGAGGGAAATCTACAGCTTTAAATGCCTATATTTAAAAAAAAAAAAAAAGAAAGAAAAAAAAGAAAAGAAGAAAGAATAACCTTTCTTTTTACCTTAAGATACTAAGAAAAGATCAAAATAAGCCAAAGTCAAGTAGAAAAAAGGAAATAAAAAAGATTAATGAATATATCAATAAAATAGATAATAGCAAAATGATAGAGAAGAATCAATGAAACCAAACGATTCTTTAAAAAGATTCACACATTTTATAAAACTTTAGCTATACTCAGCACAGCAACAAAAACAACAAAACAAAGTCTAAAATTACCACCATTGGGATTGTAAGAAGATACATCACTACTGTTCTTACAGAAATATATAGGACAAAAATGAAATATTATGAAAAATTGTAGAGAAATAGACTAGATAATGTAGATGAGATGGAAAATTCTAGAAACAAAAAAGATATTGAGCCTGATTCAAGAAGAAACATAAAATTTGAATAGACTTCTAACAAAGAATTTGAATTATTAAAAAACAAACAAAAAATATTCTGTCCCCCCCACCCCAACCACGCTTACACACATGAGCCCTGGTCCTGATGGCTTTATCCAGGAGTTCTACCATTAATGCCTTCCTTTCCCGAACTTTTCCAAAAAAATACAGTAAAGGGGACAATTCCCAATCCATTCTATGAGACCAGCATTACTCTGATACTCAATCCAAACAAAGACATCACAAGAAAAAGTATCTATAGACCAAAATCACTGATGAATATTGATGTAAAAACATCCAAGGAAATACTAGCAAAGCAAATTCAACAACATAAAAAAAGACTATACAACAGGACAAATTCATTGGTATGTGAAAATTGATAGTATGAAACAATAAAATAAAAGAACTATATAATCATCTCAGTAAACTCACACAAAGCATTTTGCAAAACTCAACACATTTTCATAATAATCATTTTTAAGTAGTTAAAAAAAAAAAGCCATACCCCAGGTTTAGAAGGAAATTTTTTTGAACCTGATAAAGGGTACCTATGGCTACCATTACATATAATGAGGAAAGATTATTTTCCTTCTAAGATCAGGAACAAGTTAAGGATGTCTCTCCATTTTTGCTACTTCTAGTCCATACTATCCTGAAGTTACTAAGTAGGGCAATCATGCAAGCAGAAGAAATAATCAACTATATTAGAAAGAAAGAAGTAAAGCCCACTATTTTCAGATGATACAATCTTGTGTATACAAAATGCTAAGGAATCAAATAAAGAGTTATACAACTAATAAAATACTTTAAACTATGATGGGATACAAGATCAATATAAGGAATTAAATGTATTTTTATACACTGGTAATGAAAAATATAAAAATAATTAAGAACATAATACATGAAAAATAAACAGATATGTAAAAAAGGAAAATAAGAAAACATTTATAATAGCATTAATAAAACAGGAAATGACTAGGAATAAATTTAACAAAAAAATTGCAAGATACATACACTGGAAAATACTGCTGAAATAATCTGAAGAAGATCTAAATAAAGGAAAAGACATCTCATGTTTGTGAATCAGAAGAGTTAATATTTTTAAGATAATGACAATTTTCAAATTAATCTGTAAACTAACGATCTTTATCAAAATCAAAGCTTTTTTTTTTTAAGATTTATTTATTTATTTATTTATTTATTTGACAGACAGAGATCACAAGTAGGCAGAGAGGCAGGCAGAGAAAGAGGAAGGGAAGCAGGCTCCCTGCTGAGCAGCGGGGCTTGATCCCAGGACCCTGAGATCATGACCTGAGCCGAAGGCAGAGGCTTTAACCCACTGAGCCACCCAGGCACCCCCAAAGCTTTTTGTTAAGAAACTGTCACAACAGTGGCACCTTAAGTGTCCACCTTTCAGCTCAGATCATGATCCTAGGGTCCTGGGATCGATACCTGCATTGGGCTCGCTAGTGCTCCCTGCTTCTCGGAAAGCCTGCTTCTTCCTCTCCCCTTGCCTGTGTTTCTTGTCTAGTCATCTCTCTCTCTGTGTCAAATAAATAAAATCTTAAAAAAAAAAAAAAAAAAGAAACATATGAGTTTGAAAATTCACATGAAATGCAATAGCCAAACCAATTTTGAAAGGGATTTAATGGTTAAAGGACTAGTATTTATCCATATCACAACCTAGTCCAGTACTATAGTAATTGAGACTGTGATCTTGGATTAAGGACAAATAGACCAATGGAATATAATCGAGAGTGTAGAGATAAACCTCTGCATTTATGATCAAATAATCTTTGACATGGGCATAAAGACCACACAATGGGAAATAGTAGCCCTTTAAACAAATGGTGCCAGTATAAAGTCAACCCCTACTTCATACCATAAACAAAAATTAACTGAAATTGGGTCATAGCTCTTAATTTAGGAGCTGAAACTATAAAAATTCTAGAGGAAAACATAGAAAAAAATCTGAAGTATTGGTCTAAACAATGGTTTCTTACATATGACATCAAAAACAAGAGACAAAAGCACATATAGGTAATTTGGACTTCACTGAAATTAAAATAAAACAAAGCAAAAACAAAAAACTGAATATCAAAGTTCACTATCAAGAAGTAAAACTGCATCTTACAGATGGGAAAGAGATTTTTCCAATGGTAAATCTAGTAATGAAGTATTCATTACTAGAAGATTATATAAAGAACACTTACAAGTAAAAAATGAAAAAAATAAATAATGTGGTTTAAAGATAGATTAATAATTTATATAGACATTTCTCTAAAGAAGATCTTAAAGTTCTCAGTAGCACATAATGTTGGTCAACATTAGTGACCGAGAAATATGACAATCAAAACTTCAATGAGATCTCACTTCACACCCTCTCAATCAACTAAAATAAGCAAGACGGACAATAACACATGTTGGCCAAGAGCTGTTGAAGTTGGAAAACTCCTACACAGCTGATGGATACATAAAATGGTTCAGCAGCTTTGGAAAATGGTTTTGCAGTTCCTCAAAGGGCTAAACATATAATTTCTATATGACCCACTTATTTTACTCCTATGCATATAATCCGAGAGAAAGGAAAACCTATTTTGGCCTTAATGTTTACAATGGCATTATTCATAATAGCCAAAAATGTGGGAATAATTTAAAATGTTCATAACCTGAGAAATGGATAAATAAAATGTGGTATATTCATATATTAATAAAGCATTAATAATGTATGGATTATTAATTAGCAATAGAAAATAATAAAATACTGACACACCCTATAATGTGAACTAATTTTCAAAACATTATGCTAAGTTAAAAAATCCAGTTACAAAGATAAATCACACATTGTTTGATTACATTTACAAGAAATGTCTAGAATAGGTAAATATGTTAGTACAGAAAGTAGATTAGTATTTGCCTAATACTGGGGTTGGGGCATTGTGGGCAAAGAAGCAGTGGAGAATGACTGTAAATATATAGGTGGTGTTATTCTGGGATGTTAAAAAATGTTCTAAAATTAAACTATGGTGATGTTTACCACTCTAAA
Source organism: Mustela putorius furo (assembly GCF_011764305.1). Classification (NCBI taxonomy): domain Eukaryota; kingdom Metazoa; phylum Chordata; class Mammalia; order Carnivora; family Mustelidae; genus Mustela; species Mustela putorius. The sequence continues at coordinate 4,153,938 of NW_025422019.1, forward strand.
TACACCCCAAACCACAAACTATAGACTTTGGCCAAATTTTATGGCCTGTTAAATTTATTTTAATAAAACTGTTAAAAAAAAATAGCACCTCATCATTGTGAAAATATTTTAGAGCTTTGGAGTCAGGAAAAAAAAAAAAACTGAGTTGAAATTTCCACTTTCCCTTTATAGCTATATATTGCAGCAATTCCTTTTTTTTTTCTTTTTTTCTGTGCCTAAGGTGCTTCTCTATAAAATATGTGATGATTATGTTACCTAAAGCACAAAATAATTAGCCTGGTTTTCTAGCACAGAGTAGGTATTCGACAACTGGATTCTGCTTTCATTATCCCGGTACATACTTTATTTTGTTTACGGGTCCCGACAAACAAACCTTATTTGGACCATGACATGTACCTTCACATGGGACCTTAAAAATACACAAGTTAGTTGAAATATTTAGGAACTCAGGCAAATAGGCAGACAAGAAATGTATCTCACAAATACCTTGACATAGTTTATGACACTGTATTAACTACGACCCAATCAGGAACTGTGGATTCTTAATTCAGTATCTATCATTTTAATGATGATCATCAGTACCATCACCGCTATTGTAATCACTAAATTAAATCCATTAAGAAAGCACATTCTGAGCACAAGTTAATTTTTTTAAGATGATGTAGTGCTTTCAGACTGAGTACTCCCAATTCTTCAACCAAGACATCACAGTTATTATTACTAATAAGCTTAATACTTCTTATAATAGCTACTATTTTAAGTATTCTGTGCCTGTCTCACCAGTGAATGAAACTGAGCACACAGTTCCCATTGTGAGAAATGATTTTCCTTAATCCCCACATCAACCTCATTTTATAGATGAGGAAACTGTAGCTTAGGAGACCCATGACATTGATGTCAGGTCAGAAGCTCAGCTCATAAGCAGTGATGGAAAATTGCTATCTCTTAGGCCTTTTTTTTTTTTTTTTTTTGAGGGAAAACTGGGTTACATTGTTTAATAAATTTATTTTTAAATCGAGGTTGTCCTGGAAAGTCCCAGATGCATGCTTCCATAGCTATACTTAGCTTAGCACCATGAGGAGGTGGAACTTTTCTAAATATTACTTGGTAGTGATGATTATGCTGATAATTACACCAATGATGATGTAATACTTGGAAGTCAAAGATAGGTGAGCAAGAAGACATAAAATTGCTTACCCACAGAGAGAAGCAGCTCTCTGGTGACAGGATGAACTCTCTTGCCAGTCAGTATAATAATCGCCTCCTCTGGAACAGGCTCTGCTCCAGGCACAAGAACTGGGGCAGAATATTATCAGCCACTAAAACCTGCCTTATTTAGCTGAAGTCTCTATGTACACATAAGCAAGTAAATCGTATCATGAGAAAATGACTGATTGAGAAAAAGAGAACAGGAAAATGGGATAGGGAGTGCTGAGGCCAGGAAGGTTTACCATTTTAAAGAAGGTCAATAGTGAAGGCCCTGGTAGGAAGTTGTATTTATGCCAAGTTCTGGAAGAGATAAAGTAGTAAGGCATGTGGTAAATTGCAAAAGAACTTTGCAGGTAGAGGAACAAGTAATTGGAAACCAAAATTTCAAACAACAAAGGATGAAACAGAAATTAGACTTCATTAGAAATCTTACAATAAAGAACACATACCATGAAAAAAGTGAATTAGGGAATGCAGAAAATACAGTTTCAATCATATCTGGTAAGAGTCTAGTGTCCAGAATTTGTAAATAACTCTTAGCACTCAATGACAAAAAGACAACCCCACTAAAAAAATGGGCAAAGAGGAAATATTGAGGAAATATTTCTCCAAAGAAGATATCCAAATGACCAACAAATACATGAAAAGATGATTGACATCATTAACTGTTAAAGAAATGCAAACCAAAAACCATAATGAGATCATCACTCCCTTCCCGGTAGGATGATTACAATTGAAAAAAGAGAAGGTAATAAGTTGCTAAAGGAATCAAGTGGTTCCAAAATATGGAAGGCCCGAGAAGTCCCTAGGCTTACTTTAAGTGAGACAGAGAAACACTGAATCATTGTGTCAGGAAGAAACACATACTGACATGTATGTTGAGAACAAACTGAAGGGTGTGTTAGGAAGGAGCAAGTAAATCCAGTTATAATCCTAATGAGAGATGATGCATCTTAGACCCGGGGGAGTGACCATTGCGGTGGTGAAAGTGGTTAAATTCCCTATATATTTTGGTCACAGTCAGTGGGATTCAGGCCTGGGAAAAAGAGGGATGAAGGTATAATTGCAGGGTTTTTCAGTGTTAGCACTCGACACAGTTAAGTTGCCTTTTATAGAGCTGGGCAAGAATACTGGACAGTAGATGTGGAGGAGGAAGATCAGAAAATTATTTTTTGTTATCTTTTTAAGATTTTATTTATTTACTTGAGAAAGAGAGAGTTCAAGCAGGGAGAGCAGCAGAGGGAGAGGGAGAAGCAGACTCCTCACTGAGTAGGGAGCCCAATGCAGGACTCTATCCCAGGACCCCGGGTTCATGACCTGAGTGTGAGGCAGACGTTTAACCAACTGAGCCCCCAAGGCACTCCCAGAAAATTATTTTTGGACACAAGACCAGTAGGCAGGTGGGTATGTGAATCTTACAATCAGAAAAGGAATCTTGGTTGGAGATCTAAATTTGATAATCTCCAGCATGTGAAGAGACTGTAACCCCAAAGGAGAAGAAGAGAGCCAAGGACTGATCCCCAAGGATGACCCCTCATTTCAGTTGTGAGGAGAAAAGAAAGAACCAGTGAAGAATAGTGAAAGCACAGTCAGGTAGGAAGGTGAGGCATCTTCAATATCAAGCGAAGCATGTATTTTAGACTGGGGCTGCCGAATCACTGCTACATCAAGAGAAGATCTTCTATCATCCCCATGAAATTAGTCAACTGTGAAGCTCATTGGTAAGCTTCCTAAGAGAAGTTCTTAGATAAATCAGTTTTGTATTCAAAACAAATTATGTAGTATTTTCTAAATGCAGGTCTATGCATTAGGAATATATAAATGAACACCATTTGCTGTAAGTATGCAACCCGTTTCAACAAAAGTGGATACTTAATCCAGTGACCATATGAACCAAGTAAAAAGAGCCAAGAAGAGCAGACACTAACTTGGCCCACACATACCTGAATGGGCTTCACAGGGGAGTAGACCTGGGGAAGGAGAAATGTCACCAGCAGTGCTGTATGGGGCAGGGAACTCTGGAAGTGGGACCAAGAATGAGTAAGACATGGTAGTGTAACACAGCCAAGCTGTCGGGGAAGGAAAAGCATCCAAATACTAAAGTCCTTCTGTCATAGCAGAACCAAATTTGAGTTTGTTACCTGCACTATTATTTTGCAAATTTTTTAAAAAAATTAATTTACCTTAAGTTTACCAGCTTCTGGGACACCTGATGGCTCAGTTGGTTAAGCGTCTGCCTTCATCTCAGGTCATAATCCCAGAGTCCTGGGCAAGAGTCCTGCTTCGGGTTCCTTGCTCAGTGAGGAGCCTGATTTTCCCTTTGCCTGCCTCTCTCTCAACAACTAAAATCTTTAGAAAAATTTACTAACTTCTTTTCAACTTATACTATTCTCTTAGTAACTAGAGGTTTAAAATCATGTGGTTGATATGTTAATTGTATGCATTTCTTCTAACATATATTAAAATAAAAATACAAATAATATTTATGAAAAGTCCAAATACCACATCAAATATTCTTGCATTTCATGCTTTGTGAATCCCTGAGCTCAAGTATATAGTAATGAAAGACCCGCGGATCCCCTTACCCAAGAATCCAACACTGCCACTGGGTGCAATCAGCAAGAGGTTCTTTATTGTTACGCAGGCGCCTACGGGTGGTCAGCGCGCGCCTGCGGGTGGTCAGCAGCTCCTGCTAGCTGAGCACACCTGGCTGGGGTGGTGCAGGATTTTTATAGACAGGTACAAACAAGTCCCGGACGGGACGGGGCCAATTGGCTGACAATTTGAACATTTGAAAAAAGGCATACTTGGTGTTAGTGGATTGGCCCTGGAAGACCCCCCTCGCGCGAAGAGAAAGGCGGGAAGGGGAAACAAAGAGGGGAAGTTTGACCCCATCACTCAGCAGAAAGGCATCCTGTCTACGTGACCTATGTGACCATGCAGCCCCCTTGCCTATGTGACCTATGTGACCATGCAGGCCCCTTGCCTACGTGACCATGCCCCGGCTATTAGGAGAGGGTATCTTGTTCAAACAGGAGTCAAGTGTCATGCCCTAAAAGCCAAGCGGTTACAGAAAGGCAAAAGCGCATTTACATTGAATTCAACCCTGGGGGAAGGGTCTTTTCATTGCAAGGGGAGGAGGGGTACTTTTACACAACAAAAGAGCAGTTAATTAGTTAACGACTGGGGGGGGGGGTGTCTTTCAGTATCAGGAAAAACCCATGGAGGAAAATAAGATAACAAATAAATAATATTTAAATAATGATAGATTAATGAATAATATGTAAGGATAGTACATAAATAAATGAGGACAAGAAGGTACCCATGGGGGGAAGATAAGCTGCAGCCTGCCAAGTCTTGATAAATAAAACATTTTTGAAATCTCACTCCATATCATCCAGTTTCCTGGACAATTTTTTTCCTTCTAGTAATGATTCGACATATGTTCAATTTGTTATTTTCCTCTCAATGCCTCTGGAACACATGTCATGCTAAATAGTTGCTCCTAAACCTTTCAATTAGTAGGTAAAGATCTCAGACCTTAGTTCCTCCTTCGCAGGCTCCCTGAGGAAAATCTGAAGGAAATCTATAGCAGAGTGGGAATTCCAGGCCTGCTCCCTGCGGAAGCTCCTGATGCCCGAGGATTTTCTGGACAGACGCATGACTAAAGCATGCTTTCTCTACTGGTTCAGAGGCCCTGTTAGTTGTTTAAACTTGAAGCAGGGCATGAGAGCCTGATGTAGGCAGTGTTCCATGGCCAGGGGATTCCATGATACATCACCATCGGTCACTTACTTTTAACCTTTATAAAACTGACTCTTCACAATAATGACCTTTCAAATCCAGGATGAAAGAGAAGTTCACATTTTATCACTTGATGAATGAGTTCCATCATATTTGTCTGCAGCAGAGCTTTCTTGACAATTCCCCGTTCCTTTGGGCCTCTTTTCCCATGGACTGCCTTTGATCAGTAAAACAAACCTGTCTCAAGGACACTGCCCTTAGCAGTGGGGGAATGAGAAAAAGATAGGCAGGAACAATTATCACCTTTTCTCTTCTATCAACATAGGTGCCATTGCTACCATTAGATTATCATTAAGTGGTGCAGGAAGGAAAAATAGGAAAGAGAGAAGAGACATAGAAATAGCTACTGCTTAAAAAATGAAGCCATGGGGAGTGCTTTCCATGCACTATTAATGTTAATGTAGTGGAATTGCTCCATCCTCTTAATTAGACTCATAATTCTTAACCTTTAGGTAAACTGTGTATTCAGGCACGATGGAGGATGAGAAATGAAATTAGCATGGCCCTGAGGCAGGGAAGAACATATCTCCCAAAGACCCAAGGGCACTGATGAATAACAGGGGCAGGAATTAACTTACTTTGACCAAAATAATACCACAGAGCAGGTGGGATGGAGCAGGCTTAGTACTGAAACTGGGAGAAACATGCTATTGCTGAGACACCAGAGGCGTGAATCGTCAAATCAAGGGCACATGATTCTGTGGCACCCAGAGCCCAGCTGTGTGGAATAAAGGATACTCAGAGACAGCACAGAGACTTCACCCTTCTGTCCTTCATTTAGCAGGAAGTAGGGTTGTTTTTCTGTTGCTATTCAGTCAATACGTAATCTGACCCTTCAGACACATTCAAATTCCTTGCAGCATGAACCACCCCGGGACATCTTTTCTTTTAGCTCTCTTCATTCATTTATTGGTTAATCTTCACCACAACGTTTAAAGTTCTTCCTGGTATGGAGGGATTTCTACCAGCCTCTAACTGCCTGGTCATTTTAGTGTTCCCCAAATCTTTTTCAGAAAGCACTTTTAGCTGCCATTAAATGTTTATCTTATAACAACCAGAGTAATAATCTCCCTTTGGTTCTTCGCTGCAGTTCATGCCCAATCACCTGAACACATTTGAAATTTTTGAAATATCAAAGCAACTCCCCTAAACATAAAATAGGGAGCAGCAGAAGAGGCCACTGTGGGAGAGTAACCCGAGCTACGGGAATGTCCTCAGGGCAAGATGGCCCGGTGGTGAGCTTGTCGCCCTGGGGGCATTTGCAGTACGGTGCACCAGCCCTGTTGGCAAAAAGTGTCCAGCACCATCTGCTTTGTCAGCTCTCCAGATGCCAGAGTGAGAATGCTAGCTTTCAGAGCATGGGGGAAACCACATCAACAGGGCACTGTGAGGTCCTGTTCTATACATTTGCACAAATACACACACATAAGAATGATATTTCAGAGCCAAACAGATTCATAAAAGTAACACATTTGTGTGACATTTCTGTGAATCAAAACATTTGTGTGAATCAAAAAATATATAATGTTTTCAACTATACATCAACACATGTATACAGACACATTTTTTATCCACACATATGTTAGGGCTTCTTGACTAATTACATAATTAAACATGAAAATTTGCTTTGATTTAAAAAAAAAGGATTATAATACTTTCTAAATATTAACCCTACAATTTTTGTTGACATTACCATGAACTAACACTAAAACTGTAATACTTATTAAATAGTAAAGCTAATTTTGATATTAATCAAATATTTCATCTTAGCTGAAACCGAAATTCATGCTATATATATTCATACATGAAGATCTATAAATAAACTTTCAGGTTTCAAAATAGATTATAGTAGTTTAGAGATCTGATACACTTTTCTTTTTGGTGTGTCTTACATTAAAAAAATAAAACATCTTGTAGTCGATGAGAAGAGAAAACTGATGTTGCAAGCATACTCTTTTATTTCAATTCAATGTGGATATGACTTTCTTTTTGCTTTTTTGCACCTGTTCTTCCCTTTCCCCCTCCCCTGGTGTGTGATAGGCATTGAGGCTATGCACCAATTATTTCTGTTTCTTCACCTTCCGGGCATATGGTGGCGTTATACTTCCTGATCCCCTTGGGGTTATAGGTATTTGAAGGTTAGCACAATATGCCACTTCAAAATATGCCATTTGCCCTAAGGATTATTTTGAGCTGAAGGTAACTGAGAAGGAGAGACAGACAAAGCTCCCCATCCTCTCTAAATTTGCCTGAAAGAAGGGCAGAAATTTACAAAAGTATCCCTACTTACTACTTTGCCAGGAGGACAAAAGTTAACCATTTGGAAACAACATTAGACCCTCTCAGCCTAGATAAGGCACCAGAGGAATCCACATAACAAATTTTACTAACTAGCCTTTATCTTTACACTTGGAAACTTAAAACTGTTTTCCTTTGTCTTATCACTTCTCCACAGATTGACCATTCTTTACTGAAGGTACCATATAAGCAAGAGTTCTAAGCCATTTCTTTGAATTGTCCATTTTTCCCTGAACATCTCCTATGGATACATTGAGAAACATGTTGATAAACTTCTGTTTATTTTTCTCCTGTTCATCTGTCTTTTCTTAAAGGGGTCTTAGCCAAGAAACTCAAAAGTTTTGAGGGAAAATTATTTTTCCTCTCCTAAATATTTCATTCCGGGCAATGAATCGCAAACAAAAGTGACATATGACACCCCAGGCTGTAGCAGCTTTGAAGCACTCCAGAGTTGTCTTTTCCTCTTCCAAGGTGGCCAGAGACCCTTGAGGGGAGCTACTTCATCTCTGGGTCATGCAGGAAGAAGACACAGAGTAGAGCCACCAGCCACTCCCTGATGAGATCATCAGCTATTTAGCCTATCCTATCTGATAAAGGAAAGTACTTTTTAAAAAAATCATATTCTCACATGATCTTCACAGGCAAGAAATAATGTTGAGCACCTACTTTTTGCCAGACATCAGACGAGGCTCTAGAAATGTTCAGAAATGAGTAAGACCAAGTAGCTATTCTTAAAAAACTCAGAGATGGAAAAGTCTCACTTGGAAAATATTTTTCAGGGGTGCTTGGGTGGCTCAGTTGGTTCAACATCTGCCTTTGGCTCAGGTCACGATCCCAGGGTCCTGGGATCAAGCCCCACGCTGGGCTTCCTCCTCTGCGGGGTACTTGCTTTTCCTACTCCCTCTGCCTGCTACTCTCCCTGCTTGTTCTCTCTCTCTCTCTGTCAAATAGATAAATATTAAAAAAAAAAAAATCTTAAAAAAAAAAAAAAGAAAAGAATGTTTATTTCAATTCTGCCACTGAGGAAATGGATGTCCTCTGTGCCTCTCAGCTGCCAACAAATTGCCCTCTCTGGGCTCCTACTGCCACCATATTCATTTCTCCCTTTAAGAAACTCATTGTAAGATAAGCTGTTTAGGTTAGTTGTCATGTGCATGTCTATTGTCATGGATTCATTTTCACCATCACAACTTGAGGGCCTTGGGAGGATCACATAGGGCTTTTTGCCCAGAATCATGCCTCCAAGTTGAGAATCTATTTGATGAGACAGACTACAGGATTCTACTTCAGAGACAATTCCCCAGAGAGTGGCTTTGCTTTCTCTCCCCACCCCCACCCTCTCTCCCTTGCCACCTATTTTTCTCTCCCTTCTTGCCTTCCTTCCTTTCTTCCGACTTTCCTCCCCTCCTTCCTTCCTTCCTCTGGCTTAATCTTCCCAAGGTGGTTTCTGCAACTACTCCAAATTGCACCGTTTTATCCTTTCTAAACTCAATCCAAAAACGTTGCTGAATATACAGATAAATTGTTGGAGTGTCAGCAACTTCATTTCTGATTTTCTCCTTATCTGACTTCTTTCCCCTGTCAGTGACGTGTTCACAGAGAGAATTAGTTTTCTATTCTTGGGGACATCTTATGAAACGATTGCCCAGATAGATTTTGTAGTTACCTGACTATACATATAATACTGGCTTACTAGGCAAACTCCAGCCTTGACTTGATTCAGTTCAGGGACGTTGTATAACTGGCATCTGAGTAGCAGACAAGGATTACTTTCATTTGTCTATCAAACCGAATTTAATCACAACAGGTTTTATTAGACTCATTTATATTTTTTTCAGATATGGATAGTGTCATGCTGTTCTTACTTTATCTCTTTGACCCTTGGTTTGTTTATCAGTAAAAACCTTTGACATGGGATCATAAAGATTAAATGAGATGGTTATACAATCTGTCTATACCAGGAATTAAAAACATGTATTAAAAATCCTGGCACATTAAAGTTTTTAGATTCAAAAGCTAGGCTTAATGCAAATGTTGCTCCTTTCCTTTTTTCCAAGTATTTTAAGTATCTCCTACATGGAGATTATTAGGAACCTGAACAGAAAAATGTATATATACACAATATGTATGCACATATATCATATACAAGTATGTATATATGTAAAGGCTTGAATATCATATATCATATATCATATCATATATAGGTATATGTAAGTGGGTTTGTTTTACATATGTATATACACAGGACATATTGCAGTAAACTTCATGTAGCCTATACCAATATGCTCTCTTCAGAGAGAGCCCTCTTCATTGGCAGAACCAGCACTCAGAACAAGGTATCTGGACTCAGGATCTTAATCCTGCTCTTCCTTCCTCTTCTCTTGACATCAGGAGTATTAGTTTTGAAGTTAGAGCTATTAGGATCTTCCCTGTAAGACCTAGGGCGAGTTATTTACCTTGAAGTCTCCATTCCCTCGTTCATATACCTGGAATAATAACATCTTATTCAGTGGTTCACGTGAGAATATAAAATTGTGTGCATGTAAATATACGTGCACACACATATATATGTTTGTATGTATGCATCCGTATTACATACATATGTACATAAACATATGTTAGCAGATAGCAGGTACAGACATCACTGTTGGGGTTGTTATTATTATAATAATTAGTAATAGTGGTATTTCTTGATTCTTTTGTTGACTGGTCTTCCACATCTGGATGCAGGGGCTTTGGACCCCCAACTTTCCAACCCATGAGAGTATAGATTCCTTATAGTAAGCCATCCTTAGAGCTGCAGAGACTCCCCCCTACAATATTTCTGTGACTGTTGCTTAGCGCATTTGCTTTCTGCACTTACATGAGCTCCAGGGCTCAGGCATTGTTTGCCTACTACAATGCTTCCTTTATCACATGAACTCGGGTCTCTATTCTCACTGCTTACAGCATTCTTGTACCACCCCACCCCACCCCCTGCTCACCACATACATGCTTTCCCTTAGCTGCATGCCTTTCCTGCGCTCTTTAATGTACCTGATGCCTCCTACTCTGGTTGCTCTCCACACTATCACTTCTCATCTCTAGCCTCAGGCTTCAGCACCACCTATTGACCTGACTGCCCACCCCACATCTCGAAATCAACGTATCTAATCAAAATCTAATTTATTCCCTACTAGAACCAACTCCCTCCAGCTTCTTAACTCCAGTGTTTCTGTTTATTGGTCTTGCATTGAAAGACTTATCCAGAATGAAAATATTTTTTTGAACAGCACTATCCAATATGGTAGCCACTAGTTGCATGTAATTATTCAGCTCTTGAAATGTGGTCAATGTGAATTAAAATGTGTTGTAAAAGCAAAATGTGCACCAGATTTTGAAGATTTGGAATAAAAATTATGTTAAATAAATATTAATAATTTTCCATTGCTGATTACACATCAAATGGATACTATTTGGGATATATTGTCACAAATAATACATAGTATTAAATTCATTTCATCTATTTCTTTTTATGTTTATAATGTAGCTATTAGAAAATTGCAAAGTTTCCATTGAATAGCATTGCTTAAGTCTATTTTGTTCATCAAGAGCAATCATTCTTTTGTCTTATTTCTTTTTTTTAAGATTTTATTTATTTATTTGACACAGAGAGAGAGAGAGAGTGAGAGAGAGAGAGCACAAGCAGGGTGAGTGGCAGGCAGAGGCACAGGGAAAAGCTGGTTCCCCACTGAGCAAGGAACCAGACGTGGGGCTTGATCCCAGCACCCCAGGATCATGACCTGAGCTGAAGGCAGAAGCTTAACTGACAGAGCCACCCAGGTACCCCTCCCTTCCTATTTCTATGTCCCCACACTTTTTACCTCTTTCTTTGACAGTGAGATAGACCTAACTTGTCTCCTTGTCAATAGTCTCCTCCTGATCTAGTCAGGTTTCTTTATAACCACATGGCTAATCTTCCTATTATATCACACTCCACGAATGAAGGTAATGGAGTTCATCTACAGAAACATGTTGCAAAGTATCTACAACACAGAATGTTCTCCATCCTTCCTAACTATTTTCTTTTTCATCCTCTGTTCCCCCTCACTGAAATAAGCAGTAACAGCCTCAACTGCTTCATTCCTAAATATTACTCTCCCTCATTCCCTAAGAATGGTTTCCCTCCATGCCCTTCCCCATCACAGTGACTACTACCCAAGCTGTGTCTAAAAAGAAGTGATTCTTTTCCATGTATCTCTGAGATTCATTTAAGCAGAATTGGTTTTTTCCTTTCCAGAGCTTTCTCTATCTTTCTGACTTATAAATATTGTCTCTAGCTCTACTGACAAGGACACAGGCTCTTTAAATTGTAGTAGCCACTATGGGAAACCCATTTACAAAATCATGGCAATCCATGAAAAAGTCTCAAACTGGGTTAATATATTACTTATTTTGCAGATGAGAAAATGCCTCAAGATTTTGGTTATATGGCCTGGCAACAGCCATTCAGCAGGAAAGTGGCAGAGTGGGGAAGCTCAGTATTTTTATTTTTATCACCTATCTATCATCTATCTATCTATCTATGTCTTTAGAACCTAAAATGTTTCCACTGTGCAATACTAAGATTATGGCTTGACATCTCTACACTACCCAGAACACAACTTGGTATTTCTCATAAAATCCTACACACAAGGGCTTGCACATGGACATGCACACACGCACACACTCAGGAAGGCATGGAGGAATAAAAATGCCATAATGCATTCCTGTGAGGGCCCAGGCAGGAAAGAAATCCAGCATCAGCCCTAACTCTCCATGAGAAGATGAGATGCCATTATGCACAAAGTCTGTGTAGACTGGCAGGCCTCATCAGTGCAGCTGGTATCATAACATCTCTATATTACCTCACAATCACTGAGGTGTTTATAAAATGAATACTCTGATACATGTGTACATACTATAAAGCAAGAAACTGTTATCTCCACTACTCTTGACTTGTTAGGACCTTGGGGAAGTTTCACATGTTATCTATACAAATCAGTATTACCATATGGAAAATACATTCTGAGAAGTTCAGGTGTATGAAGGTATTAAAAATGTCACCTACCAAATAAATAAATCACCATATCTCATTGTCTTAAGAGTCAGAAAGGTCTCTCTCTCTCTCTCTTTTTCTTTCTGTGTGTGTGTGTGTGTGTGTGTGTGTTTTACCAACTCCTCTAGTTTGTTATGGTAACAAGAAAGTAATAAACTGTAATGTGTTTTTTAACTCACTTTGTAGTAGCTAATACAGTCATGAGGTGTCACAGTGGGAAGGACACTTGGAGAAAATCATATATAACCCACTAGGATTAAAGAAGAGGAACTTGAGACAGCTGGGTGGCTCAGTTGGTTAAGTGACTGCCTTCAACTTAGGTCATGATCCTGGAGTCCTGGGATCAAGTCCTGCATTGGGTTCCCTGCTCAGCAGGGAGTCTGCTTCTCCCTCTAACCCTCTCCCCTCTTATGCTTTCTCACTCTCAAGTAAATAAATAAAACCTAAAAAATAAATAAATAAAAAAATAAAGAAGGGGAACTTGAGACCCATTAAAATATAAGAAAGTTGTTCAAGGTCACAGAGAGACTGTCCCGGAGCCAGAAGTGGGACAGTGTCTCTGACCTTCTGTTCCCGCCCTTCCCATTCACAAACTGCTCTCTGCTTGCAAGGGTTTCTGCAGCAGGCTTAGCGAAATGTGCTTGCTTTATCCTGGGTCCTCTACCGTAATACGGACATTAGTGATACCATTAATTGAGGTGGAATCTTCTATTCAACAACTACTAACTAAATGTTTGCTAGGTGTCAGCTATTATTCTCAGCATTTGGGGTGCAAAATGTTGAGTTAGTCAAAAAATTCTCTCCTTCATGAAGCTCACATTCTACTGACAGAGATAAACAATAAACAAATAGAAAATATTGGGCAGTAATAACTTCTACACAGAATACTAAAATAGAATGAAGTGCTATAAAGAATCATAGTGTGTATGTATGTCAAACTGAAGCTGAGAGCTAAGCATGGGAAGAGGAATGAAAGTTTTGAATAGGGAGAGTGGCCAGTGCATCAGTTTAAGATGTAGAGGGCTATTTTGGCAGGAAGCAGAATACAAGGATATCGGGCTATGTTTAGGGAGCAGGTGGGAGGACAGGAACTGGGGAGTGGGCTCAGCCTGCAGAGCTCTCTGGGCCATGGTAAGGAGTCAGGATTCTGTTTCAAGGGCACAGAGAAGGATTTAAAGTCAGATTTATACAACCTCATTTTGGAAAGACCATTACATTGTCCGCTGTGTGAGATAGAAACTGTAGCAAGGTGGGGTAAGGATGTGACAGGAGAGAAGCAGAGATATGATGCACTTGTCCAGTCTGGAGAGGATGAGTTCTGAACTTAAGTGAAACCAGTGGAAGTAAGGGAAGAGGCTGGGGTCAGAGTCAGGACTGACTGATGAGTCAGTATTCTTGATAGACTGGATCAGAAGGGGAATGATGATGAGGGAATTAGCCCTAGATTTTGGGCTTGAGAACCTGGATGGAGTCATTTACTGAAATGAGAAAAATAGAAAGATGATTGGAGTTGAGTGGTTAGCGGCGAGGGAGTGAACACAGACTTAACTTTACCACTTTCAACAGTGCTATTAGATGGATACATATCACATTTACAAATACCTAACCTTCAATTTAAAAGTAAGTATGCCCATAAACCAACAAGAGGCAGATCCCCAAATTCATTTTTTTCACCAGACATATAGCTGGATTCTGAGACCCTCTCCTGACAGCTAGGAGAACTAATATTCTCCTTGCTCTTTTGAAAGTATGATAAAATACTGACAAAAAAACATAGTATTTTGATTGTCTACTATAAGCAAGACATAGCATCTATCATTATTACATTTGTAGCTAAGAAAACAGAGGCTCAGAAAGTCCATGTAACATGCTCACATTCTCAGAGCCAAGAAGTAGAAAAAGTAAAATTTCATACAATTCTCTGTGATTCAAAATTCATGCTCTTGTCATGTTGCTGCTATTGTACTATGTCTTAAGAGTAGAAAAAACAAACAAACAAAAAACCTTTATCCTATAAGTACATTCAAGATAAATTAAGCAAACACATTTCTTCATAGAGTAGTGAGAAAAATAAAAACTTTGTCTCACGTGGGGCCCAATGTTGATAGTTGAGTAATCTACATTGACTATGAAAGTAATTAATGGTCTGGAAAGCAATTCATTTGCAACCTGGCACTTATCATCTCTTGAATTTATGTGGGACAGTTTTTATTTTCCTTAGATATACACCCACATCTCTAGCTTCCCTACGGTGTATGTCTTCTTTGTAAAATCCACCCATCTCTAATTTTGACTTTATGTCCCCAGCAAAACACCAAGAGTGAATTATTAGGACATTAGGAAAGGTGGCTTTCATGCACAGTAAAATGCACTGACTTGATTCATGTTATAGTCTCCTTATATTTTTTAAGACCTATGGCAAACTCTTATAAACACATTTTAGCCATACTACTTCAAGGGTAACAGAAGTCCCTAAGAAGGAAAAATGAAGAGTCAGACACGTTTCTAGCCTAAACTAGAGCTGAATGTTCAATGGCCAGCAGGACATCAGAGTGCAAGTTGGAGATATATGACCTCCTGATTCTGCCCTCCATTTGCTCTATTTCCTTAAACTAGTTGACTACCCATGCCAAAGTCTGAAGAGGACATGGTAGTCTTAAAATATGTTCATTCACTCACCCCGTGAAAAGATGGAATGAAATTTGCCTCCTATTTAATGTGGGCTAGCCTAACTGGCCACCTTCTATTAATTAGAAAGTGGCATAAATAATAATGCATGACTTTCAACACTAGGTAAGAAAAAGCAGTATAGGTCCCACCTGTCCTTCTCTCTCTTGGGGCATTTGTCCCTGAGCCCCTCTGCTATGAGAAAACCAAACAGCCACATGGAAAGACCACATGCCCAACCAAGGACACAGCCAACAGCCATGACAACCGAGTGAGTGAGCCCTTGATGACTGCAGATGCAGCTCTGGTCCCAGCTTCTTGCAACCCAGGCTGAAGCAGCAATGGGCAAATCCTACTGGCACGTGACTAAATTGCAGACGGATGGGCAAGATGGATGTTCCCATCATTTTAAAGCACTAAGTTTTATGGTGGTTTGTTACATAATAATTGATAATTTAATTTAATAATAATTAATAATTTTAAAAAATAATTAATAATTTTAAAAATAAAATTTTTCTTGGGTACCTGAATCTTCCTTTTATTTGTTTCCTTCCCTCTGTGAGACTTTTTCTTCTTCTTAAGTAGTATGTTGACAGCATGTCATAAGGAAAGGACCATGATGCACTTTGGGATCAGTTCTATCATCTATCTATCTATCTATCTATCTATCTATGTATCGTGTGTGTGTGTGTGTGTGTGTGTGTGTGTGTGTGTGTTGTAGTAAGGGAGGGAGGACAGAGGATGGAAAGAAGGGAGGAAGGAAGATAAGAAGGAAGGAAGAAGGGAATGGAGGGCGGAAGGACTGGAGAGAGGAGGGAGGGAGAGAGGAAGGAGAGAAGGAAGAAAGAGAAGAAGGGAGGAAGGGAGGGGAGGCTCTCAGAGGACAAGGATTCCAGCTCCCACAGAGACCTCTAGGATTTGGGAGTGCGGTCTGGGGAAGTGGAAAGTAGTAAAATAGTAGGTGAAGGGGCCAAGGCAATCTCAACTCAGTGTAATTAGGGAACAAGTACAAAAGTACCTCCAGGAAACAGAAGGAACCAGAAGGACCTCTAAGCCTTTTGCTGACAGTGCTGTGCTAGACTGTAGGGATCAGGACTGTATAAGACAAAGCTTTTGTCCTCAGGGAGCTCATAGCTATTTCTAGTTCACTAGGCATAGGGAGTGACCTAAAATGGATCTAACAAAAAATGGATACCCAGTTTAGCCTGACTTAAATAAACTGACATGAGTCTTTGGATTTAAAACAGGAAGAAGAAGAGTAATCCTTTGCTTAATTGTTTCAGGACTTCCCTGCACACTTAGGATAAAATCCATAGCACTAGGCCTGTCATGATACAGTCTCTGGACACCCCAGGCTCATTCTCTTATCATTCTCACTCCCTCATCTCTCCCCACTAGGCACACTGGGCCTCTTGCTATTCCCCTGCCTAGAATCTTCGGTGCTGGATATCACATGGCCCACACCGTCCCTTCACCCAAGACTCCGTGGTGCACCCTCTTAGCCCAGGAGGCTTTCTTGCCCCTTATGAAGCAGAATTCCCAATGCCTGCTCATTCTCAATCTTCTTTTGCTTCTTGACTTTTCTTCCTTATGTTCATCATGAACTGAGTATGTTTGGGATGAGGGTGCACATGTGTGTCTGGCCTATCTTTCTTATACCCCTGCTACAATCAGGTAGGCAGGGACTCCATTTTTTCAATATTTCATTCCCCCTGGACAGAAAAGTATGTGACAAAATACTTTTGTCACAATAAAAATGAGTAAATACTTATTTGAAAGAAAATGTAATCATCTGTAAATTTATTATGTTTTGTACAAATACTGGGGACAAAGACTTTTAAGTTTAATAAAACCTAGTATATCCTGAAAAACTACCTTTTTTTCTATCCATAATTTGACTTTTCTCCATCACAATTCCTTACCTAGATTTCTAAGTCTGATCATTCTTTTGTACACATCTTAAGCCAAATATCGAGGATAGTCATGAGGGTTTATACACACAGGTATATTTACAGATATATCTGGAAATGTAAAAAGTATATAGTGAGTATATATAAATCACATATTATATATTGTATAGTATGTACACTATAATGCATAGTGTGTATATATAATATATTCCTACATGCTACACTATATATTTATATATAATTTAAACTATGTATCACATATATATTATATATAACCAGTTAGCCACATACACACTAAAGTATCATTAAATAAGAAAAAAGAAGAAAATAGGAAGTTTAGGAAGGCTTTAAAAGAAATGTGATTTGAGGGGCTCAGTTGGCTAAGCATCTAACTCTTGATTTTGTCTCAGCTCATGATCTCAGGGTCATTAGATAGAGTCAAGTCAGGCTCTGTGCTGGGTGTAGAGCCTGCTTAAGATTCTCTCTCTCTTTGCCCCGGCCTCCCCCCTCCCTCTCTAAATAAATATAAATAAATTAATAAATTAATTAATTAGAATTTCAGTGCTTTCCAATCCATGGGAACACAACTGGATAAAACAATAAAACAAGTGACCCCAGATGGAAATCACCCAAGTCCCTGCCAGCCTGAATGAATGAACAGGAATGATGTTCACCCATTACAGGCAGGGAGATGAGGACTCTGAAGCATTGATGGCACTGAATAATTAGGTCTACCGAGGAACCTAATCCTCACGGCAATCTTATTTATATGATAGGTTTTCTTGGCAAATGCTTTCTTTTCAGAACCAAGGTAAACTCCAGCTCAAGCTGTCCTATAGCTATTAGATTTCAAAGTAGTGGAGTCTCAATTTTCATAGATATTTCAAGCTATTTCAGTGGTTTCGTATTTCAAATATGACTTTTAACATTTGCCTTAGAAAGCTCACAGCTTTATTGGGGAGGGTATTTCCAAATAAATATGCCTGGGAAGGTATCCCCAAATAAAAACGTTTACTATGCAGAGTATAAACACAAAAGATACATACATCGGATACACATTATTGAGGAAATCTAGTGAGCAATGTCATGGTTCCATGGAGACAATGGAAGAGATTTGGGATTGATAGGATCTTCTATCCTCAGTCCCAGCAGGAACCTGGGCATTGGGCTTCCCCAGGTGATTACCTTCCGAAGCCCTTTTCAATCTTGTCTTCCTTGCAGGGGGAAGTTGTAGGTTATAGAGCTCATTGGCCACATGATTAAAGCATCCTCCAGACTGTGGATTCGATATTTCTTTCTGCATCTTCTGTGTGTTTCCTGAGCTGGGTTCTACTTTATTTCATATGACTCATTACATGTTACCGAGACCCTGGCCTCGGCCAAAATTCCTAAGAAGATGCTGATGGTGACAAAGGCTGGGCTCCAACAAGGCAGCCCTTGTTCCTGAGAACAAGTGGACCCCTCCTCTCCTGGTGATGAAGTGCCCGAGCACAGGCAGGCTGATGATTCTTGTCTTGGAAACTTTGTAGCTCTGCATAAAGCTCAAAGTAATAAGTAGAAGCATAAGGAAGACAACCAAAATGATGCATGGGAACAGCAAAGACACCTTTCCCAGGGACCCCTGTGGCTTGGAATCCTGGTCCTCTGGAGAGTTTCTAGCATAAACCTTCAGTTAAAGAGACAGATGACACATTCCATTGGCTGGCGCTTATCAGCAGCTCTGGGGAAGAATATCAGAGGAAACTGTCAGAAAATGACAGCGTCATGGTTCAGTACTGACTGAATGAAAAATAGGCAGTCGTGAACCAACCAGGCCTGAACTAAGCTTGCCTGTCTTAATTTTCCTCTCTATTCCAGATGAATAGAACCAAAGCCAGAGCTGAGAGCAGACAGAAAGAGGCTCTGGGAATACCGTTGTGGGGTCCTCAGGGCCACCCTGGGAAGGCGTGCGTGAGCCCTGGGAGCTCCTGCACTCAGCAGGGATTCTGAAACTTTTTGTAGCTTCCCAGGAATTTGCCCTAATTCAAACCACCCTCACAATCACAGGGCCTTGGCGGAGAGCCCTCTGGCTCCTCTTCTCTGTCTTTACTACATTTTCTTACAAAATAAGGAAGATCTTAGAAACTCATGTTTACCCTGACCAAGTGATTTCCCTCTAACTTCTGGCCCTTTGAAATCTGCACGGTATCAGAAAGAGCAGACTTGTTTGGACTACAGGTGCAGCCCAGCCCAAGAACCTGATCTGTCCCTCCCTAGCTGTGTAGCTTAATCCAACACGTTCCTGTCTCTGAGGTTCTCTTTCCTGAAATGCCAGACGGGGATACCAATCCTTACTGTGCAGAGCCCTTGTCTGGATTAGAGATAATGCTTATATGGCTCCCCAGACATAGCTACTAACATGAGAAATGCTTAGTCACTGGTGGCCATTAGAACAGTTATTTATTTTTCCCTCATCTTGTCTTCTTTTATTTCCTCTCTATATTATCCATTGTGTATAATATGGAGGAGGCTCTATAGCAAATAAAGCATCCTCCACATTCTCTCCTTATTGATTTAAGTCCACAGCAGCCACAATTCATAACACTTTATAGCTTCTATTAACCCTGATGACCAGTAGTATCTCCCTCCAACAACCTAAGGGAACCACGCTATACATTGTTTTAATTAAACAAAACTATAATTGCCTTTGACCCCCTTCTGCATTTTTCAGATACCAAAGGGAAAATAAGATACATGTTGCTGACAAGTGGGTCCTCAATCCCACAGTATTCTTGGGAGTATAAATTGGTATAAACTTAATATGTTGCCGAAGTCAATATGGCAAAAACCTTAAAAATATGTACGCTTTTTACCCTGGCAATGGCACCTCAAGGAGTTTATCCTGGGGATATAATCAGTTTTGTTCACAAAATTTTTGTGCAAAAAATGTTCTTACACATCTGTATTGGAAAAAAAGAAAGAGAGAGAGAGAACTAAAGGTCCAAAATAGATGTGTTCATTTTGTATATCTGTTGTGGTATGTCCATAAAGTGGAAGACGGTTGTCAATAAACATTATGATATAGGGTCATATTTACTAATATGGAAAGATATGTGTACTGTGTGTGTGTGAGAGACAAATAAGGTAATAAAACAGTATCACAGAGTGGAGGGGGGGCTCTGGCTTCAGCAGGTAAGGGAGGGACTTGTTCCACTCTTCCACACAGCAGGTAGGTAAGGAGGAGATGGACTCTACTCATCTCCCCTTTTTTTCTGTGGTCTTCCCCCATGGGAGAGGCATTGCATAAATAGACGAAGAAAACAACCTTGAAAGTGTGCGCCTATTAACAACTGAATATTAATGCCCCTCTAAAATTCGTATGTCACAATTTTAATCCTTAATATGATGGTATTAGGAGGTGGCCCCCTGGAAGGTGATTAAGGCATAAAGGTAGAGCCCTCATGTATGGGATTAGTCCCCTTCTAATAGGGACTCCCAGAAGGTCTTTCACTCTCTTTCTGGCATGTAAGGATATAACAAAAAATGAGTTGTCAGTGACCTGAAGAGGGCCTTCACCAGAATCCACACATCCTGGCACACTGATCATGGACTTGCAGCCTCTGGAACCATGAAACATAAATTTGTGTTTTTATAAGCCCATCAGTCTGTCATATTTTTAACAAGGCTTATTTATTTATTTTTATTATGTCATGTTATTAACCATAGAGTACATCATTAGTTTTTGATGTAGTGTTCCATGATTCATTGTTTACCTGTAACACCAGTGCTCCATGCAATACATGTCCTCCTTAATACCCATCATGGGGCTAACCCATCCCCACACCCCCTCCCTTCTAAAATCCTCAGTTTTTTTCCTGGAGTCCATAGTCTTTCATGGTTTGTTCCCTCTCCAATTTCACCCCCTTCATTTTTCCTTTCCTTCTCCTAATGTCCTCTATGCTCTTCTGTATGATCCATAAGTAAGTGAAGCCATATGATAATTGACTTTCTCTGCTTGACTTATTTCACTCAGTGTAATCCCATCTAGTCCCATCCATGTTGATGTAAAAGTTGGGTATTCATCCTTTGTGATGGCTGAGAAATACTCCATTGTATATATGGACCATATGTTCTTTATCCATTCTTCTGTTGAAGGACATCTTGGCTCCTTCCAAATTTTGGCTATTGTGGACATTGCTGCTATGAACATTGGAGTGCATGAGCCCCTTCTTTTCACTACATCTGTATCGTTGGGGTAAATACATTAATGCAATTTCTGTGCCATAGGTTAGCTCTATTTTCATTTTTTTGAAGAACCTCCACACTGTTATAGCAGTTCAACAAAGGTAGTACACTAGGCCATGGCTCTGGGATTCACATGCCTACAGTAGTGCACATAGTTGTCTCTGTCCCTGTTTCTGTGAGGTAAGCCTAAATGAGTCAGTGCTCATCTCTGAACTGAGGGATGTGAGGTTGGGCCCGCATCTCTGTGGGGCTGTCTGTCTGCAGTCCCATACCCCACACCGCAGTGTCTGGTCTACACCATGTTCTGTAAGCTAACCCAGCAAAAAAAAAGGAGCACTGTGTACCCATGCTCATTATCTTCCTTCATCTACCTCATTTGATTCATAAAGCATGGGGGAAAGAAGATTAATGAGTATTCTCAACCCCAACGTATAGACAATATGTTTTTACTGTGTTTTTGTGAATGTGCACAAAATGGGAAAGTGTCTGGAACGATGCACAACTAAATCCAACACTGGTGTCTCTGGGTGGTGAGATTATCTGCACGCATGAGTTACAATTATTATAATTATTCTATTTACACCATTAAAGTAGAAATAAACTGTTCCTTTGAGCTTGCTTCTCATTACAGTGCAAATTTAGACCTTCCCTGCTGGGATGGAAGCTGTGAAGGAGGAAAGAAATAAGACCCTGGTATTTGTTGAACACCTAATGAGTACCAGGCACAGTACAAGGAGTACAGAGTACATTTTTCCTGCACTCCTCATACCAACCTTATTAATTGAGGATTTGGGGTAAATTGCTTAGGTGTTGAAATTACTAGTGGAAATTTAACAACTTGCACAAGTTTCTATAGGCAGTAAGAGGCAGAGTCACTCTCAGTAGGGTCTGGCCCCAGATCCATGCCCTTCTACTTGAATATGCTCAGGGAATTCATGACAGCGGAGTTAAGGGGGGAAAAAGTGTGCAAAGGCAATAGTATTACCACTGTTATCACATAATAAGACATAGACTAAACAAAATCCATGGTCAGAATGAACAGAATCCCATTTTTGTTAAAATTCCATCACACCCAATCCTTAGAAAACTAAAAGCCACACAGTGAAAAGAGGGTAGGTTGTTTTATCCAGACATAGGTACTCTGAATAGTGCCAAGAGTGACAGGTACAGGCTTGACAGCCAGATGGAGAGAAATACCAGCAAGTAAACACACTGAGCCTCTTAAGCAGCACCGTCTAAGAACACGGGAAGAGGGACAGCAACCAATGCCTAGATCTAATCAGCCCTGTGAGCACGGCTGAATCCAAGGAGAGTACAATAATTGATTTTCACAATGATGATCCTGAGTCATCAAGAAAAGGTTACATTTTATGTTCAGAACTCTCTGTTTAAGAAGGCAGGGAAGCGTGTAATCCATTTGAGAGAGATTTTCATTTCAAATAGTTAAAAATTCTTTGAAAACATTTTTGGTGCTTAAAGGGATAAGTGACAGTTATCTGGAAAATTCACTTATGTGTAACAACGTCTTTCCTAAAGATTCTAGATCAGTGAGCCAGAGTGTTATATTTAGTTAGGCTTCTATCACTTCTCCTTTGTTAACATTCCACTGTCTATCTTCTCAAGCCTTTCAAAATTCCTAACCTTCAGGCATGGGATTGTGAATTTCTTAAGGCAACAGAGTGTGACACCATTCTTGGATATTCCATATTCTTATGATTCTCGGCTTGTGCATGTGTGTATGCCTGTGTGCATATGCAAGTGCCATGAAAAAAGTGATGAAGATATTCACAAAAATGACTGACTCCCAGAGGCATCCATGAGCTTTGACAAAGCCCTCTGGACATTTTACAAGAGCCCCTTTCAGTTGTAAAGTTTTCTTTGTTTGTCATTTTGTCTTATTTTGATTTTTCTAAAAGCAGACTATTTAAAAAGAGTAATTTCCATTGAGGCGTGCACACTCCAGGCAACATGAGCAATACAAACACACAGGGCTGTTCTTGCCTGCCCTGCTGGCCCCCTTGCCTGATACCACTTCCTTCTGCATCTCTTGCCCAGGACGGAACTCACTGTTCTTTTGTGAATATGCTGAGATCCTTTGTGCTTTCTCATATGCTGGTCCCTTTCCCAGAAACATTCCTTCCCACCTCCATACCACAATTCAATGGTCTCTTCGAGGGCTGTTGAGCTCAAGAAACTTCTCATTCTCTCAACTGTTGAAGGATGCATGTTGTCACCATTTTCTTCTTGAAGATGAGGATGGAACCTTGAGAGGCTACCATGAGAGCCTTCCCTTAGGTCACACTTGGGAATCAGAGCGGGGATGAGTCCATCCCCAGTCTTTTCCTGACTTTATTTCTTTCAACTGCGCAGTGAACAGCCGTCACTGCAGACGCCCCATCCTTGACATTCCATGTTTTCCAGGCCTGTCTGTGGTCATCCTGCATGGTTCACACAGAGGAGAGGGGCTGAGCCTTACCTGGTGTGTTGAGCAGGCGGGACCTTCTGCAATGGTAGGCCACCTCCTGCTCACAGTGCTCTGAGCTGTCAATCATGGCTTCCAGCTGCTCCATGCTGCCACCATAATCCAAAGCCATGGTGTAGGGCTTCTCAGGGTCTGCACCCCGCACATGCGTCAGCTCTGTGTTATTGTGCTGCACTGATGTCCAAATCTTGTCCTCTGTCCAGAAAACATAAGGAAGGAAACATTAGAAGGGAAGGTCAAAAGAGGACCATGCTTATATAACCCAATAAAGCCGGGGGAGGGAGGGTCCAGAAGAGGATCTCATAAGCAATGTGACGCTTGGCTGAACATGGGGCAATCAATCCGCCTGAATGCTCCACTTACGCAGATAAAAATGACAGAGAATTTCTGTTTCTCATAAAGTTCCTCCCAGAGTTAATACGGGGGTTAGTAATTATAAGAACTAAATTTGTGGAACACTTTATGCTAAGCATTTAATTCCCATCATATCATTTTAAACAGACATTACCTAAATCTGAAGAAGTTAGAAATGCCATATTAGAAATGAAAGAAAAGTGAATGAGCAGGGTTGAGCAGCTTACCCTTGTGCAAGTGACCAAGCAAGAGCAGGAAACCAGGGTGTCTGACTGCAAAACTCATGCTTCCAGCTCCTGACACACACTCCCCCATGAGACAAACACTAGCACAGATAACTATCTCATAGAAACACAAGTATCACATCGAATATTTCCTGTGCACAGAAAGATCTCCGTATAGAAAGTACCTGTAAAATACACCTAATTAACAATGATGAGATTGTATGATCCACACTATACATACAAGGCACTTAACTGAAGTTCTTTTTTTTTTTTTTAATTCTCTATGCGTCCTCTCTTTGCCAAAAAATTATTTTAAGAGGTTTACAATAAAATAACATGCAGAGGTGAGGACCTTCACGACACATTTGGAGGTCACACTTCACCTGCTACAGGTAGGAATGTAAGGCGAAGAGAGAGAAGAGAAATTAGAGTTTTACAGCTTGAGAGATGTGTATTTGAAAACTCTCTCTGCCAACAAGAAGCCTGGACAAACCCCTTCACTTTTCTAGGGCTCAGTTTTATTATAAAAATAAAAGAAGAAGAAGAAAAAGGTGGCCGTCCCGGCCGCAGGGCTATTTCTATGGAATAACAAGCAAACAGATGAAGTTGCAAGGCTGAGATCTATCAGCCTATATACCTTATATCTGGTATATATTCTATACTAAGAGATAGATCTGTCTGAGTTCTATCAGACATTCTGTACTAATAACCTAGACTAAAGCCTTTACTGCAATTGGACATAGAATTTCATTCTGAACATGCTCACAAATAAAGGAGGAAATAGGAAGACTCGAAAAGCTTTTGTCATCCGAGAATCTTACCCACATAATAACACCATTACTCTTCATAGATTCTCAGGGCTGAAAAATAACTTAACATAGCTATCATGTGGTTTCCCTCCTACTCTACCCTCCTAGTCTTTATAAAGGAGGAAACCAAGGTCTAGGAAGTAAAGAAATGACCCAACACATTTCTATTAGACCATAGTGATGACTGCCCGCACTAAAAATAACTATCATTAATTAGTACCACTAAGAAGCAGGATCACAGCTGTCGGCAGATTTAGGTAAAAAGGAAAAGCGCAGGCAAGCTAGATCCCCAGTTTTAATACTTTCTCTACCCTAACTCTGTATGTGACTTGGGAGAAGTAACATCATTGCTTGCACTTCTGTTTCACTGTACTAGAAAGAAAGAGGAGAGAAAGAAAGCTTCGTTTCCATTATCTCTAAAGAATTTTCCAACTCCAGAAAAGGAAATATTTCTTGCAGCAAAAATAGTAAACTGTTCAAGCATTCTGATTCATCTTCAGACTATTTCTTAAAACCAGTCCAGTGATAACATGTCTACAATGTTTAATGGAGGCAGAATTACATTTTCTATAAAGTCTGAAAAACGAATCAGACTGAAAGTTCTGACTTTGAAAGTAATAAAAGGACATAAATTCTAATTGGCAATAATTAACCTGTTACTCCAAAATATAGAAAAAATCTGATAAATTATCAGAGAAAAGTAATTATTTAATAACACAATAGCATAGAAAGAGAAATAAAGAGTGACAGTTTTGAAATGCCCATGGTCTGTAGAAGAAAAGCAGAACCACCCAGTCTAATGTATAGATGCTGTGTTACTGTTTCATGTGAGGTCATTTTATATACCTTATATCTGGTACAGATAACAATCCTCCATTGTAGATGTCAATGTAGAGATATATATATATATATATATACACACATACACACACACACACATATATATTCAATGTAGATATATGTGTATCCACACACACACACATACATACATATACACACACATATAAACAGATATGGCTAATAGATAAAGACACAGACATACACATATACACATAGTGGTATAGACATATGAAGCCTTAGAGAGAGAAAATAAACTTGTCCCCAGTCGCATTGTGTCCAGTCTGATGCCAGAAGTGGTCCAAATAGCATCATTAAATCATATGAATTTAGATTTCCTTACAAATACACACAGATTCTTATATCCATATATCCATTCATCTACTTATTCATACATTCATTCATTGATTTGCTTATTCATTTACTCACTGACTCATATTTCCAGAATCATATTCTATCTTTAGCAAGATGGAATAGGAAAATGTATAGGAGAGACAACCTTTCATTTTAAAGCCACTAATGTTGCCAGCCCTGCCTTCTGGAACCTGAGGGTGAATGGAAGTTCTAACAACTAAAGTATTGGCACTTTTTGATATATGCAAATATACAGAAGATGCAAAGGAACAATTAAGAGCTCTGAAGTGCTCTCCATGATTCACAAGCCCTAAAAACACAGTATGAGTAACAAGAGGAGAGATGATTACATGAAACCTAGGCCTCTTAGCTGGCTTTCCTTTCAAAGATGCCCTTTGTCCTCAGACTATTTTTTCCTCTTGGGAGATAGCAGAAGAAAGATTGGAAAGAAGGAGGTAATTGGATACTATTTCCTTTTGCCTTTTTTTTTTTTTTCCTTCTCACAGTTTCAGTGATAGCAGGTACAGATTAAGTTCTGCACTCTGACAAAATATAAAAAGACTAGAGGTCGATGCCACTCATGTAAGTTGGCTTTGGTGCCTGATGCTCTTGATGTCTGGTCTAAGATAGGGACATGGGGTTTTAGCTAGGGAATGTGTATGTGAAGTTTAGCTCTAAGGATTTTCAAACAAGTAATACTCATTTTGAACAGTCTTTTAGATAGATGTTGGTGGGAATCCACTCATGAACGTATACGTACTTTAACTGAAATTGAACCCATGAAGCTAAATGTTAAAGATAGTCAATTAAGTCAATGGGTGCATGGATATTTACGGACACAGACTGGGCTCTGCAGTGAGAAGATCTGGATTTCTGTGCCACCTCAAGCAGCCTTGGTCAAATCATTACTTCTCTAATTACTTCCAGCAGTATCTAGAAAGCAGAAATGATACAAGCTCTACAGGAGAGTTGTAAAGATTAAGTGAGGGGGTTTGTGTGAGAAAGCCCATTATTAACTAAATTATTAAACCTTCCACAGTAATCTGTATATGCTTATTATACAAAAGGTATATCATCTCTGTTCCAAAGATCCTGCAGATATCAAATGCTGCTATTTTTAACAATAACTTCAAGGAGGAGATGGCCTCTATATAACTATAGTGAGAACTATAGTTTTTGTTAACAGAAATCTTTCCCAGAATATAAAGGAAGACACAGGAGTCATTTCAAGAAGGGGGTAGAGACACACTGAAGCTGACCATTTCTCTGCAGATCCATGAGGAAAACACACCAGTTTCAAGAGACCTGGAACAGGAAATGGACTCTTCGTGAAGTTCTATGAACCTGAACTCTCCTCACACAAGGAAACCTTTGGAGATTTGCCTTTAACCTAAGAAAGTCCAGTTATACTCAGGGGTGGAGGAGTAGATTATCTAAATGCTATGATTAGGAGAACATCATAAAACCCTCCAGGCTCCAAGCACCACCTTCTGCTGGTCTGCCCCTAGACCGGACCTTTTACTACAGGGCATATATTCTCATCTCTGGAGGTGCTTTTAGTGCTTCAAGGTGCCATGAGAAAACCTGGCTTTAGAGACCTGCCTGCCTTTGGAAACTGTTCTGCTACATGTCACCAGTGAGGATTTGGGCAAGTCATTAACTTCTGAAATTTCCACTTTGGAAAATGGGATATTAATATCAATCTTTTTATCCATGATAATACAATGATTCAGCACCATGTTTCACATGGACATATAATAGGCTTTCTGACATGCAAATAAATAAATAAATAAATAAAGAATCTATGCATTAAAACTTTTCTATAACATGAGACTGAGGACCCCAACTTTGTTTCTTAGAGAATTGAGGGTGGGGAGCTCATCCAGCAAATGAAGTTAACAAGTGGGAGGGGCCGCAATTTCTTGTAACATAGCTGTTACTGTGTCTAATTAGTTATTACCTTCTTTTTCAATTATCTTTTCACTTTGGAATTTTTCATGTGTCTCTATATTTATTTGTATCCCTTTCACTTACTGACATCTTGTCAATTAAATATGTTGGTTAGTCCTCATGATCCCAGAAACCTAGAAAAACACTGCTTCTGCTATTACTTTTTTGCTAACTCAGGTCATTCTTTATTATTTCTTACTGTGTATTGCCATTCAGTCCAATGATGAGAAGCATAGCCCCATCTTTCTAACTTGTTCAAAGGAATATATGTATTAAATTATCCAAGACAAATTCTCTGTTTGTGGGAGAACTACATTTGGAGACTTTTGAACTGGCAGCAGGATTTACTCAATTCACTAAAGATCTTAAAGTAACAGTAATTATGTATTTGTTTTTCAATCTGATACATAGTTTGCAAATATTTTCTCCCATTTCATAGGTTCCATTTTTATTTTTTTGATGGCTTGCTTTGTTGTGTTTGATGTAGTCCCACTTGTTGATTTTTATTCTTTGTGTTTGTACTTTTGGTGTCCTAAAATTGTTGCCAAGACCAATGTCAAGGAGCAACTTCCTTATATTTTTTAGGATTTTTATGGTATCAGGTCTTATGTTTAAATTTTTAATTTATTTAGAGTTAATTTTTGTGAGTAGTATAAATAGGGCTTTTTTTTTTTTTTTTTTTTTTTTTTTTGCATGTGACTATCCTGTTTTTCCAGCACCATTTGTTGAAGATACTATCCTTTCCCAATGAATGTTCCTAGCTCCCTTTTCAAATACTAATTGAATGCACCTATGGGAGTGTAATTCTGGGTTCCTCATTCTGTTCTGTTGGTGTATATGTCTATTTTTTTTTTATGGAAGTACTGTGCTGTTTTAATTACTAGAACTTTGAAGAAATGGAGGGATGTTGTTTAAGGATGCTTGATGTACTGGCAAGACATTACAAAGACCCTCACCTGCTATTTGCTACCATTATACATTATACATTATACAAGCCATGGACATCAAGAAGCATATGCGATAAAATTCTAAAGCATCATTTCACAGACATAACAATGTATTTTACAGAGGCAACCAAAGCATTTCTTACACTACATTGTGAATTTAGGTTTGAAATCCATCTTCCCATAAAGCTAAGAGATCTCCCAGAATATGAAGTATATCCTTCATTCTTATGTTCAAATATGTGCCCAGTTACTACTGAGCCAGCCACAGGGATACCTGCCCAGAAGGATGATGTACTGCTTAACTCTCTAAAAGCTTGCCATTGTTTGGGGGGAAAATTGTGTACAGAAGAATGACAAATATCTCAGGCTATCATAAGTACTCTTGAGATTAAAAGTAAATAAGGTTTGGGGTGCCTGGGTGTCTCAGTCAGTTGGGCATCTGTCTTCAGCTCATATCATGATCCCAGGGTCCCAGGATCAAGCCCCACTTCGAGGTTCCTACTCAGTGGAGAGCCTGCTTCTTCTCCCTTTGCCCCCTCACCCTGCTTATGCACTCTCTCTCTCTCAAATAAATAAATAAAACTAAAAAATTAATAAGTAAAAGTAAGTGAGACTGCCCCAGAGACCTGGTGGGGGCAGGGTTGGGAATGGATGTTATAGGAGCTTGCCCAGGAAAGACCACAATGTTTTCCTTGAGAATGGACAGGTCTACAAAAGTCTTTCATCCTCAGACCTCCAGAGCTTAGGCTGCCATCGAGCACTTTCTAGGACTTCAGGAAATCATTGTCAAGTGACAAGATTAGTTAATCACCACTGTTTGTTTTCTTCTAGGTTATTTCTTCTAGCATTGTCAAAGCAGCTCTTCTATGCATGTATAGTGATCCAAATGTAAAAGGAAGTTTCATTATAAGATCAACACACACACACACACACACACACACACACATTTAGTATGATCACCAGCAATATCAAAACAAAAGAAAAGAAAAAGAGGTTGCACAAAGTGCTAGCACAGTAGTAATGATAGGATGCTCTAGAACTTTCTATATCTTCATCTCTGTTGTAAAATCTTTTCCAGTTATCACCCCAGAAAGCCCTCTATGGACCCTCATTTTGTGTTTCTATGTGGCCTCTGGTTTCTCCTGCTCTCATTTCAGAAACTGTAAACTGTTTACACACAGAGCCACAATTTAATTTTCTTTCAAAATTTTTTCTCTCATTTTACCGGATTGCTATTATGATGATGATGATCATTATTATTATTAATAATAGCAGTAATTAGAGATGATATAAGCTATTCTATTTGTCACCATGGAGATCACCACTCAGAAGAAAGAACAAATGAAAGGATAGTAAACAAGGAGAGCAAGACAAGAAATAACTCTGATTAATACGACCTCATTCTACACACATATCTATCTCTTTGCAAGGGCCAAAAGAAAATGTGAAATTTTTCTATCACAAAGCGTGGGAGGAAGGGAAGTCTACAGATTGTCAATACCCAGCTTAATTGAACTTAAATCACTGTGGGGAGCTGCTTATAGTCCTTTGAAAAGTGTGCCAATTCACTTACGATCCTATTGTAATAAAGCAAGTCTATATTAAGATCCCTGGGGTCACTTTTGGTACAGTTATCTATGTTGACAAAGTGAATTTTCTGTGCCAAGGGTAAAGACAGCTTAAATAATCCTCAAACCACTGCCTGTACCACTCATTTGCCATCTACGTATGTACAGCCTAGTGACATCTCCTGTCATTTTGCATTGATAGTTATTTAATTTTTCATATGTTTGTACCTTATCTCTCCACTTAAATCACAGGCAATGACTGCTGAGTAAATATCAGGTTGGCAAGGACTTCTCTGGTTAAGGGAGGCAGATGCAAGGAAGAAAAGTGAGTGCACCAGGATCTGCAGGCTCAGTGGACACTACCAGCTCACATTGCTGAATACTTGCAGAGACATTTCACCTCCCCAAGCCTCAGTTTTCTCACCTATAAACTGGGTTTAATCCACTGTGCAAGGATGATGTGAGAATGAAATAAAACACACGGGAATGTTGAGCACACAGTCTGGGTACCGGAAAGAAAACCAAAGTCCACTGCCATTAACCCCCCTGATGTAGCCACTCAGGGAGCATAGGGAAGGATCATTTCATTAACAGAAACAGTTATGGGAACCTGTGCTGAGGGGGTCAATGCCACGTTCTCCTCAGCCGGCAAAGGGAAGTGGGACAATTGGTGTAAAACAATTTCCAACCCCTTTAAAGGGCTTCAAATTCTCACAGGAGCTGTTTTCCTCCCAGGTGCATCCATCAGCAGCCTGTGCTAGAATACATCTGTGCGGCGCTAAAACAAACCACTGCAGATGTGGCCGCTTTCAGCTCTCACCTTCTGCTGCTGGGGGGGAGCGCATTACCGGTTTATGGCCCCTGCTAGGGGCCCTGCGCGATGCATTAGCTGGAACGCAGACACCGCAGCTCAAGGGGCGCGCGGGTGTTGGGGCCTGCTTCTGGCCATTACCGCTCCTCCACCTGCCTGCGCGGGCCACGCTTTATGATTTCCAGACAACATACTTGACTGTGATTTATTCTCCTACTTCGCTGGAGCCTTTACTTTTTATGTACCTTTTTGGGGGTTATTTTTCTCTTGCCTTGCTTTAAAATAGGTGGTATGATCACAGAGACCTGGGAAATCTGTTTTATGGTCGGGCGGGGGGGGGGGGGAGGGTGGCAGGAGGTTTAGACCAGACTCCACGCACATTGTACCATACTTGATGGTTTGTTATTCATTGGCTTATTCAAGGAGAATGTATTAGATGTGTGGAGTGTGCAGAACATTATATTAGGGACTGGGAAGTTATGACGAAGTGTATAAGGTTAAATGACACTGGACCCGGAGCTCAGGGCATTCTTGGGTGGTTCTGGAAAAGAAGTTCACATGGAAACCCAGACCCAAACACTGTGGGGCTTAAGGGTAGGTGTGAACAAGCCAGGTGTGCCTGCCTTCTGGGCAGAGGAGGGAAGAAAGGGGACTCCACACCAAAATCACTAAAGGGAACAGGGCTATGGGGTTTGTGGTCAGGGTTTGGTTGCTGTTAGGAGTATTTATGAAGTCTTTAGGAGTACCTTTGTAGCAGGTACTGTTTTGGTACATTCTGACGAAAAAGCTGGGACTCATACAGACCTAACCTAGTTCCCACATCTAGGACTTCCTAGATGAGTGATGCTGAACACGCTCTTCAACCTCTCTGAACCTCTGTTTTCTCAAAATACAAGCAAGATGTGATCTCTACCTCACACTTAATCATGTGTATTAAATGAGATAAATATTGAGACAGGATAGTTCATTATCTGGGACACAAGTACAGAATAAGTAGTTTCCATTCCTTTGTTAAGAAGAGCTAAAGTAGCCAAGATCGATTTCAGGGGTCTAGATGGGAGAGAGCTGACTGTAAAGGCCTTTCCATAATCCTGAGAAGGACTATCCAAGGGAAACATTTATATCTCCTTTTACAAGGACACAAAGAAAGACAAGGCCACAATAAATCTCTGACTGCAGAACATTTCGTTTCACGGATCTTATATTCTGGTTTTAGAAGTGATTGATAAAAAGACACTCAAAGAGGAGCATGGAATGATTCATCTTTCTTTCAGCAGACATCTCTGCTTTGGAGCTCATCACAGTATGGATGATATTGCCAGAGCACCAGTGTCTTCTGCAGTGGGAAGCGTCTTCTAACTCCCCCAACATCCAGCTCTGGTCTTGCTCAAGAACCATGATAACAACTTGTTTACTTCAATCTCCCCGTTAAACCATAAGCTCTACAAGGCAAAAGACAATCCTGTAAATCTTTGTATGCTGAACACTTGACCCAGAGTGGGCATTCACTTACCATGAAACTAAACATCCAACAGATTGCCAGGATTTCACTGATTCTAGTGAGATCTCCTGAAATCAACAGGAAAGTGATAAAGGATGGGAAAGTATGTTTAGATATGTACTTAAAATTCTGCTCTGTAGCCCAGAATATCTATTGCAAAAGCAGCATATTGAAGAAGAAATTCAGGGGTGCCTGGGGTGGCTCAGTTGGTTTGGCATCCAACTTTTGGTTTTGGCTGGGGTCAGGATCTCGCCGTCATGAGATCAAACCCTGTTTTGGGCTCCACAATCTGTGCAGAGTCTGACTGGAATTCTCCCTCTTCCTCTCTTTCTTCCTCTGCCCCTCCCCTCCCATGCTCACTTTCTTTTTCTCTCTTTCAAATACATATATCTAAAAAAAGGGAAAGAATCAAATATCCACCAAGAGGTTTCTGAATGAACAAAGCATAGTTAATTGGCACAATGAAATACTATGCATACATAATAAGGACCACACAAGACCTTTCTAAACGGATTTATAATGTGTTCCACAAAGTACTGTAAATGACATGATCAAGTCATTAAGGTAAAAAAGACTCTGCTACATTGTATGCACGAATACAGAGCAATAAAAAACACACACAGGAAGGGTAAACCAATAAAACCAATAACCAAGAGAAGATGGGTAAGAAGAGGGTGAATGCCATAGAGAGAGTAAGAAATCTTTGGTCAACCATATTATATATAATATAAATATAAAAGTATATATTATGTAAGTATACAAATAGAAGCATATATAATATCTATATTTAGGTTTTGTAACATGTAAATATTCTGCAAAGTCATTAATGAAATATATAATTAAATGAAAAGGATAAAAAGAGACAAACACTAAATTGGAATAATTTTCTAAAGTTTTATTTATTTTAGAGAATGAGAGAGAGGCTGCATTAGTTGGGGGAGAGGCGGAGAAAGAGAATCCCAAGCAGACTCCCCACTCAGCACAAAGTGTGCCCTCCGCAGGGCTTGCTGTCAGGATCATGACTTGAGCCAAAACCAAGAGTCGGATGCTTAAGCAACTGAGCCACCCATATGCCCCTAAAACTGAATATTAAGCAGAAACAAAAAGCCTAACTGTATATTAAATAGATTTTTAAAATGGCAAATAAGGAAATATTAATTCAAGTGACTTTTTAATGAGGTATTCTGTCTAGCCATACACCTTGGTAGAATATAATCTAAGAACTGAAGTTAAAATTCAGTAAATGTTATGCTTTACTTTGTTATTGGTAGTGATATAGTTGATGTGACTCTGAAACTATTTTGTGCATATTATCAGGTAGAACAAATGAGTAAATATATTGGTATTGTTGAGACAGGTTGTTACTCTGAGAGAAGAGAGAGATATATGGAAAAGAGAATGATGAGGAAAAATCCAACAATGTTCCATTAACATTAGAAATAACCATAAGAAATAATTTAAGTATATGTGTAAACACATGCACACACATACACACATTTTCAAGTTCTGTCCACTGCAATGAACTAGAAGTAATAAGCAAACCTAAAACCTAGATCCCAATTTCCAAATACCATTTACTACAAAATGTGTCTTTTGCTTCTTTGGGAAAACAGCTGAGTTTAGATGTAAGCAAGGCAAATTCAAGGTAACATCTGGTGCTAGAAAACAAGGAAGTACTCCAAGATTAATGGAGATAGGTAAGAAAGACATAGAAGCAGAATTAGTGGGACCATGACTAGCTATATTTGGGGCAACTTGAATACCAAAAAATATATAGTGATAATAGTAACATTTTAAAATTAAGTAACTTATGAGTCTAGAGCAACACAAGAGAGGTTAGACAGGGCAAGGAATAAAAAGCTTTTCTGGGGGGAAAAAAAAGCTCTTCTGTAGAGAAGAATGCAGAATGACAGCTGAAAATGCAGAAGGAATTATAGGATTAGTAAAACATTTTACAAATTCCAGTGTAATAGCATATGGGTTGGGGTCATTCCCAGACTGGGAGGAAATGTTGGGGAACTGGGTATTCACACAGCATCTGCATATAACCCCACAGGCAACTCACTGATTATAAATCACCTTTACCATACAGAGAACTGGCACAAGTGTTTTAGCCAGCAATGGGGTTGAACCTCCCCAATAACATCATGTGCCTCCTAGTGGCATACACTGAAGAAGACAAACATCACCCATGAGGTTTTCTGCCAAAGTATTCCAACAATAAAGAAATTAACAAAAAAGTCTAAAGAAATATGGAACATTTTGCTTAACAACTGGCTGGTACTCTTTTAAAAAGTTAGTAATGAAAACCATATGAAAGTGATGGGTTGGGGGGCAGGGATTTTCTAGTTAAAACAGACTAAAGGATATGGCCATCAAATCCAACATGTGGGCACTCCTTGAATCCTGAATAGACATAAAAAAACAGATGCTGCTACAAAAGACACAGTAGGGATTAAGACAGACCATATATTGGAGATTTCTGATTGAATTCATATTTACATTCTTATGCATGGCTTTGGTGTTATGGTTATACGTAGGATAATATCTCTGTTCTTAAAGATATGAACAGAAGGTCTTTAGGTTTAAATTATCAGTATGTCTACAACTTATTTTCAAAAAGTTCAGGGGAAAAAAAAAAGCTTTTACACCAGAAGGAAGGGGGATGGGGGAGATAGGAGAGAGAGAGAGAGAGACACAGAGATGAAAGTGGCACGAATGTGCAAATGCGGCAAAATTTTAATGTTTGGGGAAGCTAGGTGAAAAGTGTATGGATGCTGGTATTAGTGTTCTTTCAACTTTTCTGTAAGTTTGAATATTTTTGAATAAAAACTTTAGGGGAAAAAATAACGCTTAGCACAGTACTTCATCTTTGGTAAGTGCTCAAAGCTATTCTACTATGCTCTGACAAATTCATGTGTGTGTGCCCTATACCAACACACATGGCTAAGGACTAATTAGCCAAGAATTATCAAATAGCAGAAGTAAGTTTCAAATTCAACCATTCACACATGGTAGCATATCCATTTTCAAGTGCATATTTATTAATAATGTTGAATTAGTTTTAGGGAGTGCTTTCAGTATACCGGGTGCTGTACACTCATAAAAGTTATTAGTTACTTGCTTTACTTCATTCCCAGAAACCAGAGTCAAGGTTTTGGGGGCTATGGTGGTAAAAATAAATAATAATAACTATCATGTATTAGGTATACAATGCCAGGCATTTTTTTCCTACAGGTTACATCAGTCATCTCATATAAGCCTCAAACACCTTAAAAATAATTTCTGTTATTCATTACAGAAGAGGAAACTGAGAAATAGGGAAGCCAAATAACTCAACTACATCACCTGAATTGATAAAATTAAGAAGCACTAGTGTTTGGATTCAAACCAAGTCCATGTTCTTAATGACCATGATACATTTGGCACATGTTTTTCTAGTACATGAATTGAAGGAGGAGTCATAAGAATTATGACAGGCAAAGAAGCTTCATAAGAGAGAGGGATGAGAGCTTGGTCTAAAGAAGTTGGTGAGGAATAGGTATTCCAGAAGAACAGAACTGGGAACAAGGCTTGAGGGTTGGACAGAATTCTCAGAGCTGGCACTCTTAACTCCATGTGGAAATTGTCTCAATGGACAGTCTAACCAGTCAATGTCTCTTACCAACTTCTCCCTGAAAATACATATAACATACTCAAACACTTGCATACTGAGAACACAGGGCTGATGGGTGCATCCTTGACTTGAGTAATAGGAAAAAGGGCCCTAGAGAATGTCTCCTCTGATTTCCCTACTCTGAAGAGAAGGGAATCCGAAGCTCTAGCACATATTGCCTCTTTTTTTTTTACCCCTCCCTGTGGACTCGCTTCTCAACCCTTTGGCTAAGATCAAGTGTGGAATGTCTAGATTGACTTTGATTCATCATCTTTCCCTAGAATCCTGGGCTCAGAGGAAAAGTGAGTAAGAGCAAGTAAGCTTTATAGGAAGCATGTTTGACTCCCACTTGCTATTTTACTCTTCCAGACAAGGAAATTGTCCAGCCTAATGGTAGCACTGCATGAGAATCCACAGATGATCCAGGAGTCCTTAGAGAAGGCCAAGGGTCCATAGGCACCTGCTCATTGCATCTCCACATCCATGACCCTCCTGAGCTCACAAAGATTGATATTTTTCTCCCTTTCTTCCTTTCTGCACCCCCTTGGCACACCTACCTTTCAAGATCAAACCTAAGTACTACATCTCCTATGAAGGCTTTCTTAATCATTTCTGTCTCTAAATTCTTTCAGCATCTAGAACCTCCCATGATGAGGGTACTTGCTGATGATGGCCTCTATTTCAAAAGCTCTTCGAGAATGCCACATCTTGGATTGAGTTTATTAAGCGTGTCACTCATTTGATTTTATTTAATCTACACATCATCACATTGATGAAAGAGTAACTGATCATCCCTATTATACAGATGAGGAAACTGAGTTTCTTAGAAGTTAATGTGCCTGAGATTCCATGGCTGTCAAATCTACAAGATGATTACATGACCTTAAAAAGAATGACATAGATAAAAGTGCTTTAAGAGCTGAAAATTAAATACGAGACCCTTAGGCATAAAGGTTAATGATTTACAGTAGCTTGTACAGCACTGAGCACAAAGCAGTATCAATAAATACTTGTTGATCAGACTGGGCCCTTTTCCCCACAGCACTAAAATGTGGGTTTTGCTAGGTATCCACAATAAAAATGTGTTGTGAAAGGTCTACCAGGAAAGATCAGGATAGGCTCTGTGCTCAAGTCTTTTAGTCACTGACGAGCCCCCTCTTAGAAGTGGGAATGAATAAGCATGGGGATTTTTTAAGAGTTAAGCATTATGCTAATCACTTTATGGCGATATTTCCCAAAGTCTGTTATCTTTAGGTGCTTATAAAAATGCTACTTCTGATCACCATTCTAAACCTACTGAATTACCATGGCTGGGGATATCCTAGAAAATATAATTTTAAATCTTTATCCCAGGTCATTCTTTGGGGAAATAAAATATAAAAACCTTTGCTTTATATAATTCTCATCTAATATTTAGAAAACTTTGAAGGGTATGTATGATGATCCCCATTTTAAAGATGAGGAAAGTGATAATCAGGGAGGTGGTAGGTATTATAGAGACCTCATTCCATCGTGGTCACTTCCTTGAGGAATTTTCCACTGTGATATTGGCCAATGGCTGAGGGCAGAACAGGCCAGGGGAAGCCAGAGAAAGGTTCTGTTTGGACACACGAGTCTTTATTTGCTTGTGTCACCTGTCCTAGGGACCCAGTGATAGGAACTGCAGAGCTAGTTCCAACTTTTGGCCAAGATAATGTCAACTTGTAAGACCCATGACAAGTGATTCAGCCCCTCAAAATTTCAGTGTCCTGCTCTATAAAATGGAAAGAATGGTATCTTCTTCACATGATTGCCAAGAAAACTGAATGACATCATGAAAGTAAAGTGCCTAGTGTGGTGCCTTGTATCAGTAGATGCTCAATTAAATGTTAGCTGTTTCTACCACAAAACCCAGCAGAGAGCAGCTCTTCAGGGACATCTCCAACCACCATCACCGTGTCCTTGGACCCTTGATTCAACCACTTCCTTCCTTGTGCTATTTCTGTACCATCTACTGGCTTCTATTTTATTTTTTGCACCATATGTAAATAATCTGTTTACAATATCTGTCTCCCTCTTCCAACTGTGAGATCTTGAGGACAAGGACAGACATGCATTTTGTAACCTTGGCCCTTAAATCAGTCAGTTCCCAAAAGTTTATGTGAATGGCTTAATTTCTGAATGACCAACTGAATATCTGAATGACTAACTGACTTAAGAACGAGCGAATAATGTATAAATAACTGCACATATGAAAAATAAATGTGGAAGTAAATACATGAGAGAATTAATGAGTAAATAAATGAGAGATGAATAAAGAAATTCAAGAAATCAGTGATTGCATTAGTGCAGGGTGTGTGTGTGCGTGTGTGTGTGTGTGAATGAGTGAATAAGCAAATGAATGAATGAAAATCACATTGCAATCACTCTCTCATCTTTTGTCCTGAGCCTTCTGTTCTCATCCATGTGGTCGGAGTCAACTGGCCGTGCTAAACGGGTGTGTGAAAGGAATTTCTCTAAGTGCCTGTTAAAATTCTTGGCAATTCAAAGGTGACAATGCTTTAATTTCAGGGTAATGCTACAGCTTTATGACTTAGCAGTTTTATTTAATGGCCCAATTTAGCAGGAGATTATGCCGTCTGCCACTAGCCCAGAGAGACCACTTTAACACTCATGCATTCAACACAAGCAGATCTGCTCCCTGGCTCCACCTAAGAGACCAGTCTGCTGGAATCCCTATGAGGTCACCACACCTTGATGGATGGATAGCATAAGCTATCAAACAGGGAAACAGATACTTCAAACAAAAGGCTTCCTTCCTCTAACCTGTTGAATTGCCATTCATCTTCAGCCTAAAACGGAAAACAATTTCTGGAGAGCAAATTGTCCCTCTGAAACATAAGCAACAATATAAGTATTAGTCCAACTGATTAAACTGCTAGTGAGCCACAGCACATACGTCACCCATGAGTGAGTCTCAAGCAGGAAATGGTGCTTGTGTTACCCAGGAACGGCGACACAGCTTGTGGGCTCCCTCCCAGGATGAGCTGAGCCTAATGTCTAGAGACACAGTGGACATGTTTCCTAGGGAAGGGAAATGAAGAAAAGGGGAAAGGCCTATGGTTCCTACACTATCCGCTTTGTGTCAGTCACACTCTGCCATTCTTCAAAATGTTAGCTCATTTAATTGCGTACATACGAATCATAAATTCTGTTATCATCACCCTTCATATACAGACAAAGGAACTGAGATACAAAGATTAAGGGCCTTGCACATGGTCCCAAGACAATAATTATAATAGATATTAATTATAATAATTTGAAGGATGTAATAAATA
Source organism: Mustela putorius furo (assembly GCF_011764305.1). Lineage (NCBI taxonomy): Eukaryota > Metazoa > Chordata > Mammalia > Carnivora > Mustelidae > Mustela > Mustela putorius. The sequence goes on from NW_025422019.1 coordinate 4,193,936, forward strand.
CCAGGAATTGTTCTAAGACTTTTAATTAATGCATATGAACTCACTTACCCTCATAACCATGACTTTCAAAATTGTGAGCCATGATTAAGGAGCCTGGAATTTGCACAGGTAGAAGAAGGGTTTGGGGAAAGGCACAGTTAGACCTGTATTTTCTTTTCTTTTCTTTTATTTAAGATTTATTTATTTATTTATTTATTTGAGAGAGAGAGAATGAGAGAAAGAGAAAGAGCATGAGTGGAGAAAAGTCAGCAGGAGAAACAGACTCCCTACTGAGCAGGGAGCCCAATGCGGGACTCCAGGATTGTGACCTGAGCTGAAGGCAGTCGCTCAACCAACTGAGCCACCCAGGCGCCCCTAGACCTGTATTTTCAAAAGACCTCTCTACCTGTAGGAGGAACATGAATCAGAGTGGGGAAGGCTGAGGACTCGGGTGTTGTTGTTTTGTTTTGTTTTGTACAACAAGGACAAGGGATTATAAACACTGTAGACTTGGGGGGACCATATCTTAATCATTTTTACATTCTCAGTGCCTCATCAGTGGCTGGCCCAAGCAGACCAGCAAGGCATACTGATTTAAATAAGAGGAAAGAGTGCTTCTTAGGCTTTAGTATCCTCTGGTAAGACAGAACGCACCTGACAAAGGAACAGTTTTAGGTTTGATGGCTGTAATTGGAATCCCATTTCTGTAACTTATTAACCTTATTAACATATTTGCAAAGTAAAAATAATTCCAGGTACTTCCCAGCAATGTGTCATTTTTTTTTAAAGATTTTATTTATTTACTTGACAGACAGAGATCATAAGTAGGCAGAGAAGCAGGCAGAGAGAGAGGAGGAAACAGGCTCCGCTGAGCAGAGAGCCCAATGTGGAGCTTGATCCCAGAACCCTGGGATCATGACCTGAGCTGAAGGCAGAGGCTTTAACCCACTGAGCCAGCCACCCAGGCACACTTTAGAGTGATGTGTCTATGTGTCTCGAATTAACCCAGTACCCAGAAGATATCCAGCACAACAGTATGTAGTCCATAATCAAATGACAAGATTTGGCAACCATTCCTCTGCAATGATGGCTATCTAACATATGATTAAAGGCAAGCTTAAGAATTTGAGCCTCAATTGCTCTTGCAGAAGACTTTGGCAGGGAAGTTAATTCTTCCTTTTTGTGCTGTGTATGTGTGCTTATGTCCGTGTGTGCGTGTGTGTGCGTGTGTGTGTGTGTGTGTGTGTGTGTGTTTGGGAAATGCAGTGTTTGGGCTAGAAGCCAGCAGGGGGATGCCAATAAGAGGTATGAGGATGGAACTTTATTACAGATGTGCAAGACAGCAACAACTGAATTCTTCTTCTCCTTGGTGTAAAATACAGCTGCCAAAAATTAACAGCATACTAAGAAACTCAGCGAGAGATAAATGTGCTATAAGTTGGTTCCATGCAATGTCATGATGTCATGGATAACTCATACACTGACAGACCTTTGTGCAGCCCATACACAAACTGTAAACTCACAAACATTGTTTTAGCTTTGAAAGCAAGGCTGTTAGAGCCAACTGAATGGACACGTTTCTTTCTTTCCATCAATAGTCTGGATAATAATCTATTACCTGCAAACACACTGCACAATTATGTGCAGGAATATTAGAGAGACTTCAATTGCAGCTTCTCTACCTACTCCATTATGCATGCTTTGATGAGTTTTAATGAAAACAGAGCCTACTGCCAAAGAAGGGACAAACAGAGCATCATAATAACAAGAGTGATAAGATACGGGGACTTGCAAGGTGGTTTGCAAATGGATTATGAGCTGTTTGAGAATGAAAAACAAGTTTTGCTTTAGAAATTTGATGAAACATTCCTTGTAAACTCCTTGAAATGCCTGATGATAGCTGTATAGGTCTAGATACACAAAATTGGGTTGGTATCCATCAAGAGAGAAAATAAATGTATTTTTTTTAGTGCTTCTAAACAAACAGTTTTGCATACCAATATGAAATTCTTCTGTGCAGAGGAAAAACACTGTAAGGCTGGGAAACATCTTTGAACATGGTGACAAGATGAACTGTTAACATTAAAAATGGCAAAATAGAAACTGTGTAAAGTAAGCTTAAATGTCAAGTTCTAAGGAATATCTTGTCAGAATGCCCCATTTTTTAATTCTGATTTATCAATACTAGAAGTTTCCCCTCACAAATGCTCCCTTGAGGCTCCTAGAACCTCAGAAATCTCACGGCACCTGCAGAAGGAGCACAGACTTTATTTCTGGCAAAAGGAGACAACTATATTTCACAGCTAGGATGATTACACAGTTATCTTCTATACTAGGACAAGCAGTGAGAGAGAATGAGGACATAATTAATAATCAAATCAGGGTGTTTGGTTACCCAATTTCATGACCATTTGCTCTTGGGGGCTGGGAAGTTTGCATATATATTCTAACCCTCACATTAATTGTAAAGGCAGCTATTTTTAACATTTTCACTTCTTGATTTCACTGATAAGGAAACCAAGATCCGGAAATGCTAAATGACCTGTCCAAGGTCACGTAGCTGGAATGTGCCAGTACTAGAATCTGAATTCCAATGTGAATCCAAAACATGTGGTATTCCCACTGGTCATTCCTGTGTTTGAGGAAAAGAAGGGATTTGGGGAAGGCCATTAATGGGAACTCTTAAAGGCTATGGGGAACATGTGGGCACTTGCATTCTTGGATTTGTGGAAGACATAGCATGTAGTGGAAATGTCTCAAACCCAGTTAAATCAGATGTTGAGGCAGTAGCCACAGTTCCAAACTGCTCTTGATTTAATGGGATTAATCTAAGATAAATTAGCAAGATTGGGAAGAAAAAAAGGGGAAAGGTATTAATTAATCTTTAATTTGGCTGGGATTTTTCAGCGTTCCATTTACACTGAACTCATTGGAGCATACATAAAGCAGATTCAGGATTCATTACATTCTGTCCCTCATTTTCCATTAAGGAGCTCAAAGATCCATGGGAACACACAAGTAAACACTAGTGGGTTACAATGAAGTATGATTGGTGTCACGGCAGAAGTACACAGAGAGGAGAGGAGAGCACAGAACAAGAATACCTAAACTATAGGTACTCCAAATTTATTAGGCCCAGCTGTCTAGAGAAAAAGAGCCAACGGGATGTGAGTGTAATTATCTACCCAGACCTATATCTATCTAAGTCTATCTTCTGTTTCTCAATCAATCAACTGATCAGTTTCAAGAAATTGGGTCACAAGATCATGGAGGGTTTTTAAGTCCAATGCCTGCAGGGTAAACCAGAAAGCAAGAGACTTGGCAAAGAGCTGCAGTTGGAGTCTAAAGGCTATCTGCTGGCAGAATTTCTTTCTGCTTGGTAGAGATCAGGCTCTTTTCTACCAAGCCCTTGAATTTATCAGTTGAGGCCCATCCATGTTTTGGAGGATAATTTGCTTTACTCACAGTTCACTGATTTAAATGTTAATCTCATCCAAAAACAAAACAAAACAAAACAACATCAACAACCAAAAAAACACCCTCACTGAAATATTAGTGATAATTTTTGACCAAATATCTGGGTATCATGGTCCAGCCACGTTGAAACGTAAAATTAACCACTGTACTGAGGGAAGCAGGAAATACCTGAAAAGACTCATTCTCCTATTTTAAACCCCAATTTCCTGCACAGATTCCTCAAGGTTTCACTAATTTCAACTACTTTCTGTGCCCTGGTCTTTCTCTATTCCTATCTTCTCCTTTATATTGATCCCAGTGCCTGCAACTCCCTCACTTCCTTATAGCCTCCAACTCACTCTGCAAGCCCAACTTGAATTTTCTTCCAGGAACCTAATGCTGAGTCCTCCTGGATTTCTTGTTGTCTTAAATGCACTCTCCCCTACTAGCCCAATTATATTGACATAGCTAAGGATGACCACAAACGTCACATCATTGCTAAAATTATCCACACCCAGTCTAGGAGATTTTTACAACCAACTAGTGGCACAGGGCCCAGGTGTGCCCTTTACCAAAACATTGTGTTTTAGTATGCCATGCCATGGTTTCCCTTAGTGGTCTCTGTGTCTCTCAGTTATTCACCAACTGATTGACTTACCAACTTTTAGTTTGTTAGCTTTCTTTGTCTTTTGTTCAGCTTGTGTTTCTCACATTCATCTTTTTTAAAAGATTTTATTTATTTGAGAGTGAGAGATAAAGTGGGAGGAAGGGCAGAGGGATAGGGGGAGGGGCATTACCAAGCAGACCCCATTCTGAACTTGGAACCAATTGTGTAGCTTGATCCTATTACTCTGAGATCAATGTAAGGTGCATTAGATCAATACCTGAGCTGATATCAAGTCGGATATTCAGCCGACTAAGCCACTCAAGCACCCCTCTTGCATTCTTCTTAACCTCACTCCCATATAACCTGCAAAGGGATGTATTTCTGCTTCAGTTTGGAATCTATTGAACAAATCCATGCTTCATATATTTGCATGCTTTGGGGATTTCACTGATAGCTCCTGCCTCACCACCATCCTTGCTCCTTGATGAATTCTAATCATTTTTTCCCCCAGACTTTTTTGCACAGTTCTTTAAACAGGCTAACACTGATATTTTCCATTTGCCCCCAGCCAATGCACTCTCCATCTGCCTGCTGCCTTCTCTGTGCCCAGGAAGACTGATGAGAAACATTATATAAACAATTGCTCTTGCCTTCTGAATTCTAGCTGGGTTTGCTCAGTGAAGAAATAGGGAAGAGACTGGAAGGAACAAGGAGAGATGGAGCATTCCCCAAGCGCCTAGTTGGCTATTCCCCTACAGGAGGTCATAGTTCTCACAAGGCATGGCTTCTCCACATGCTGCCCTCCTTCTCACTCTGGTAACACTCCCTCCCTTCACCTTTATGCGCATGATGGTGGGAACAACCCCTCTGTTACTAGCTCTTCTCTGTAGTCCTCTTCCCATAATTTCCTGTTGTAGGCACACACTTTTGTAAACAGTCTCTAATTTGAGCAAGGCCTATAAGTGGTCTGCTGTCCTCAAGATAAGAGAACAGTGTTAAAGCCTATGCATGATATGACCATGGCATCTTCTGACTAGTGCTCAGAAAGTGGTTCATCTTTCATTCAGAGACAGTTAACTAGTCTGCATGTTCAGCAAGTGTCTATGATAAAACATTCCTTCTTTTCCCCAGAATTGACTTAGTAGATTTCCTTGCTTTGAAACTATAGTTTGGATTATGGACCTTCAACAGCTTTTGCTTGCCCCTACTCAAGAAAATGTGATCCTTTTCTACTCATTCAGCTTGATGAGTTCCTCAGTGTTCTAAACTCCAACTCATCTTGGTGAGTTTGTTGGTCCCCATAAATATGCAGGCTTAGGGGACCTTTGGAATTTGTTCCTGACATTCATTTGCTCTTCCTGAAAGTGCTCTCCTTTGCCCTTTTTTCTGGGCAACTCCTACTCCCCACCTAGATCTTAGATCAAAAGCCCTTCCACTGTGCAGGAGGCTGGATTAGCTGTCCCTCCAGTGGACTCCCAGAACACTGTACACACCCTGTCGTGATCCTTATAATTGCTGTTGTTGCTTCTCCATGATTAACTTCTGAAGGAGACTGAAATGATACACTTATGGATTGAATTCTGTCCAAAAGGATGTGTGGAAGTACTAACCCTTGACACCTGTGAACATGACTTTAGTTGGCAATAGGTTCCTTGCAAATGTAATCAATTAAGATGAAATCAATTTAGGGTGGATCATAATCCAATATGACTGATATCCTTACAAGAAGAGAAGAAACAGACACATGAAAGGAGAAGGCTAAGTGTGACTCTTTCCTATGGAAGCCGGGTGACAATCTGGGGAGGCAGTCACTGAAGTGCTGCTGCTAAGGCCTAGGAATGCCCAAGGTTAGGCAAGCCAGCAGAAGCCAGAAAAGGCAAGGGAGAATTCCCCCCTACAGGGTACACAGGTAGTGTGTGTCCCTGTGGCACCTCGATGTTGGACTTCCAGCCTCCAGAACGGTGACACATATACTTCTAGGTATTTTTATGTCACTCAATTTGTTATAGCAGCCTGGAGAAACTAATGCAGATGCTATTTTGTATCCTTCGCAGTCTGCAAAGTGCCTGAAATGTGTAAACTTATATTGGGCTGAATGGAATAGTAAATCATATATAGAGATGTTAGAAGTAGGCCAACTCTGCACTCCTGCAGAAACTTTTTATCTTCCTCATCCATAATTTCATTCAACACTCCACAGTGGGTTTTCCCTCTCTCCTACCCGCTAGTGCTGTGGTGAACCAACTCAGAACAACAGGCACACGGTCAAAATGTGTAGAGGTTCAGATTCGGTCCACTTTATAAATAAGCCTAATTACCCCCCTTAGGTTACTTCCATGAATTGGCATATTGTCCCCATGCAGAGATCACACTGCTTTCCAGTGAATGGGGCCATTGCTTTGTGAATATGTGGAGAGCTCATCTTCCCAAGATCACCCGGTGCTAAGTAAGATGCACAGGCATAAATCCCCAGGGAGGAATAAGGTGCCACCTAGAATAAAAGAATGTGTCCCCCCAGGGCACATTGAGAAGACAGATGCAGTTGTGATTCAAATTTACTGTTTTCTGATCTAAAAACCTGTCCTTTACCCTCATGATACCTATTTGCAGGTGTGTGTAGATTTATTAGGAGAAACATCTTCTTTTCTGTCAAATCTCAAATGATCTCTAAAGGAATGCTAAATGAGGAAGGCCTGTGAGACCACCTGGCACCAGGTCCTTATTTTAGGATCCCAGGTCTTATTTATGTGCAACTAGGCAAGGGGCACTCAGCTGACTGGCACAAGGTGCAGAGAGAGAATCCAGGTCCCCTGCCGTTTGGAGCCATTTACACTCTCTGTGTGATTACCCCAGTGATGTTGCTCAAAAGTGCAGAGAACAGCAACTTTGTGTTTTCAGAAACTGGAGTTAAACACAGAACAAGTCACTCTCCCACCCCACTGCACACTGTTCTGTTCCCTCAGTTCCGATTGTCCATTCCCTTTCTCCCTCCTTCTCTCTCTTCCCTGGGTCACTTTGTTATACCTACACTGGTGTCACAAGTCACTCCTATTTAAGAACAAGTAACAATTATAAATACAAAAATATGTGTTTGATCATCATGATGTTTATGTATTAAAATGAGTGTCAGTTAAATATGAGAATTATGAAATTTAGCCTGTACAGAAGGTTTGTTTTTATTTTTATAGTTCTTCTAGAAAAACAAAAACAAATCAAAAGCAAAACCGATGCTCCACAACTACATGTAACCAAAACAGCATATGTAAAAGAAATCCCCAGTCATGTATTACCAAGCCTATGAAGTCCAGGACAAGATTCCAAGCTCCCCATTCTTTCAGTATCACATCAGCAAAATAGCAAATTTAAATACACGTAAGCATTCCTCTTTAGCCATTCCTGGACAAAATATCATACATAAGCCTGAAAGGTAGTCTTTTTAAAGTGGCAGGAAGCGCCATGTAAATGAGACCTATGAATCAATTATACCCTCGTCACTGTGCTTATATTATTTTGAAGAGTTTAATAATTTAAGGCCGATTTAATGTATATATTTGATCTCAAAATATATTTTAATGACATAAGGGCAAGTCTATGCTTATCTATTAAATTCATGATTTTAAAATATATATTTAGAAATACGGGCACCTGGGTAGCTCAGTGGGTTAAGCCTTTGCCTTTGGCTCAGGTCATGTTCTCAGCGTTCAGGAATCAAGCCCCACATCAGGCTCTCTGCTTAGTGGGGAGCCTGCTTTGTCCTCTCTCTCTGCCTGCTGCCCTGCCTACTTGTTATCTCTCTCTTTCTCTCTCTGTCCAATAAATAAACAAACAAACAAATAAATAAATAAAACCTTAAAAAAACACACACACACATAAAAAATAAATAAATAAAAATATATGCACTCATAGAAGAGACACACATACACATTCACAGAAAAAAAAAAATCCCAAGGAAATCCATATAATAAAATAACAGTAGTAATCTGTCGATTGTGGTTTAAAGGTGACTTTAACAATCTCTTCAGATCTTGCTTTTTTCGTTAAATTTTCTATAATTAATATTGACTTATTTTATAACAAAAGCAAAACATAAGCAATGCAAAGTACCCAATTAATCTTTGAGTGATATAAATTATTACTGCACCAGAAGGTTTTCTTTGCTTCCTGAGTCTTGACTATTAGTCCCAGTATTTATTACTTTGAGCAAGTCATGAAAATCTCATATTCTCTTTCTTTCTATGTAAGATAGAGATAAAAATATCTACCTCAGGCTTTTATTGTGAGGAGTGCAAGAGATGGTATTTGTAAATCTCAGTTCAGCTCCCAAAGTGGGTAACAGGGCATTTACTGAATTTGAATTTCTTAAACTAGAAAATCTAAATTGTTAACAAGAATCACTGGAGTTCCGTGTATTAATTCCATCTTGAAAATACTCAAGATACACAGAGAAAATTAGTTCTTCACCCATAGGTTAACACTACAGTTTACTATAACATAATTTCTAATTATGATATAGGGAAGTTGAAAAGCAGCCAGCACATATGCAATTTGGAGAGATGAATTATTAAGGAAATGCAATGAAATGCATCTAATTCTGTGTAACTAACATATTCTACAGAAGAAGTGTGGTTGTTTGTATCCAGAAGAACAAATCGGTAAGTGCCCGTAATCACCAGTTTTGAAATGCTTTTTTTGCTTTTCTACCTGCGATATTGCATGACATTTTCCCTGCTACTACGGCCTCACAAATGAGAGTGGCTGTGTCTTAATTCTCTGCGTGTCTTCAGTGCCCCGGGCACCCTGTGGCTACAGAAAGAGCTTGGTGAATGTGCTTGCCTTGTTGCAAGGAAGCCTGAGGACTCAATGAGTCTTAATACCCTCCTTACTTTTCTGCTTTATTACATGATTCTGTTGTCATTTCTAAAGGCCAGTGCTTGAAACAAACACACAAAAATGTGTATGTGCTAATTAATGACACTCACAATGGAGAGGGTACTTGCACTGCTGTATTTTTAAGGAACTATTACATCAGGTTTTGGCTTTGAAGAATTATTTTTCAGAATAATTTAGTGATCGTATATTGTTTCTAAATCCATGCAATAATTAATTCTTACTATGTCTTTGTGCACTTTAGAAAGGAGTGGCCAGGAAAATGCAAATAGCTCACTTTTCTTACTAAGCATCTATTGGATAAGTAGCCTGGCCAATTCCTCTGATATTCATGATTGTGTCTCATTTTCAACTCTGGGAGGAAGGAACTACTTTTCCCATTTCACTGATGAACAGCTGAAGCTCAGAGAGCATATCTGATTCACACCATCCTCAGGGCCAGACACGAATCATACTTTCCCACTCCCTGAGTCAGGGCTCCTTATTGATTTTGAGTTTTGTTTTTTTGTTTGTTTAGTTTTAAAAGAGTTTTAAGAGAGAAAACGTCCTTGGCAAGTTCTAAAGAAAATACCTCAGAGTTAATTCTTGATTTGACGGAGTGTGATCAAGACCATTAACTTCCTCTCTCATGAAGGTAACCCAGCTGTTAATGTCTACTACTTACTTAAATACCACCCCCCATCACAGAAATTGGTTCTCTAATTTTTTATTTATGAATGTCTTCTTCCTGTTGTCTTCCCTTTGCTTTGTACCATCCCATAGCTAGGTTAAGTATGAATGGGGTTTCTGATCCTTACCTGTGATGTTGCAATACACTTGGAGGGGTCCCAGTGGCCCACTGCCATCAGAGTCGATGTAGAAGAAACCAGCTGTGTTCCCTTGGTGCCTGTACACCTCACAGGATTGCTCGTAGAGGGCTGAAAAGAAACAAAGACAGCAGACATGAAGCTTTGCTTGGTTCTGGATATCACTCTGGAGGGATCAGTAACTCCTACTAATCGCTTACTTTCACTATTGATTCCACCCCCTTCTATAGCCTTCATTTCCCACTCCCCTTACCCAGGTCTTAGCAATCCAGTCTCCCAATACTTGGTGGAGTCACACATCCATTCCTCCTAGCATCCATTCTTCTGAATCACTCAGATGTTAGTTCCTCCAAAAAGTCTCCCCTTCTGTCAATTTTGGCCCTTTTCTCTGCTGACGTATGAGCCCTTACTCTGTACCCACAGAGTGTAATGAGCTAGGATCATCATATGCTGTTCTGTCCCCAACAGTGGTCACGGAAACTGTAAGAGCAATGGCCCTGTGCTATGTGATGCTGTGTTCCAACACCTGGCACAATGCCACATTCAGAGAAGTTCAAAAATGTTTGATGAATGGATGAAGACTGAATGAATATATATGATCATGACTTTTTTATTAATAAAATAAAATGACATTATCTTACTTCTCTATATCCAGAGCTCAATACAGTACCTAAAACAGAGCAGGTGTCCAACTAAGTTGAGTCTATTTGACTTAACAATATTCATTGTGTTTCTAACATGTGTCAATAGTGTGGTTGCCACCTGACAACAGACCATGAGTGAGGCAATCACTCTGTGCCACAGAAAGCTCACGGCCTGGCTGTAGCCACACAGGTGGTTATGTGCACAGAAAGAGACAGACATGGGTGCCTTGAGATAGGGTACTTTGACCGATATGCAGATATGAGAAATTTATAAATCTCATTACAGTAACATGAATGAATTTGGTGACGTGTAAAGGAGGCATCTGCTGTCTCATGCATGAGAATGTAGAATGTCATCTGATGTTTTAGACAAAATGGTATAGCTCAGAGCAGCAAGTACATATCCAATTATGTCATTCCCCCATGCTTAAAACACTTCAATGGCTCCCAAAGACTTTAAAGATATAGCACCAACTCCTCACCTTAGCCAACATGCCCCTGTGACTAATGCCCCATCCCAAAAATATGAAGCCGCACTTTGTCATGATCAAGTGTAAGGGGTGCCTCAGATAATTCATTACCAATAAAGTTCTAAAGCTTGAGAGGGTTTGACTTTTTCATAAATTAGAGTGAATTCAAGGTTATCTGTGTACTCCTATAATTCTCTCTTGCAGTCATGCACACTTTCTGAACCAGAGGCTATAGTTTGCATCACAGATACAAAGCATAACATATAGCTCATTTCTGTTTGCTCAAACCTGACACACCTGGGTGCGTACCAAACATAAGAGAGTCAGCTCTTATGTGCGTTATCCCTCTCACCACCCCTTCATTTCCAAGATGGTGGCGGTGTGAAAGGAGGTGCTGCTTTCACATGCAGAGTAAATACCACACAGGCAACAATGTGGGGGTTACATAGTGGTTAATAACTGTGAGCCCTGAAATCAGGCTACCACTTACACTCACTTATGGGAACTGGGAGAAGCCACTTCTCCTGTGGTACACAACCTCTAAGATAACTCATCTTGAATTCATATTTTGTTCCTGAAGTTCATCAACTTGAGTGTAGGCTAGACTTATGGATGTGCCTCTAACAGATTATGACAGAGGTAATAGATGTCATTTCCAAGACTAGATTTTAAAAAGGTGATGGCTTCCATCTTGAGTGTTGCTAGATTACTTGCTGTCAGAGAAGCCAACTGCTCTGGTCTGAGGCTGCTGTAGGAAGAGGTCCACATGAATGAGCTTGGAGGCTTCTGGGTATGCCATGTGAGTGAGCTCTGAAGCAGACTGCCACAGTCAAACACCAACATGACTGCAGTATTAGCTAACATCTTAATTGCAACTCCAGGAGAGATTGAACCAGAAACACCCAGCTAAATTTCAAGAACCCAGGGAAAATATGAGGTAATAATATGTTGTTTTCAGATGTCAAGTTTTGTTATAAGTCATTATGTAGCAATACATAGTTAATAAACTCTCAAATAATTAATTTTATCATGGGGCTATAAGTATAAAAAAGAGCCTACCTTATACAACTAGTAAGGATTCAAAGAGATACTCAAGATAATCCCAAGGATCCTTATGAAAAACCAACAAGTCCTACCTCCTGCAAAGATGATGACTTTTAGTTCTTAGTTCATTCTTTTGGTATTAACTATTTGTATCTCTGAATAGCATGTCCAAACTGCTACTTCTTGATTTTTTTTTCATTTATATAGGTTATGTTTTTTACTTATCAACACAAAGATAATAATTTGGCTTTTACTTAACCCCCCACATTCAAAGAACTTTCTATCCCCCATACCTCAAATATAGTTGCATTATAATTTTAGTTTGATTAGTGGTTACTGTTTACAGTGATGTGACAACATCCAAGCCATTCACAAATAACAAATCTTACAATGTGATTAATTTTCCTTTTATGAAACAAATGTAATTTTTCTCATAATTAATAACTGCATTATTCTCCCATTTGTCTAGTTGTCTATGTATTGGTCACAAATTTAACTCCTAATTCACTACCAAATCTCTAAAATGCCTCCCAAAATATTCATGTAACAACTAATATAGATGGATACCTAAGGAGAGAAAGGAAGAATGGGGGAGAAGGGACAGAGATGAAAGTTAAAACTTTCTGGATGTTTACATTTTAAATTTTGGAGGAGGAGGGGCAAGATGGCAGAGAAGAAGAAGATCTTGTTTCAACTGGTCCCCCAAAGTGAACTAATTATCTACCAGAACACTCTGAAGACCCATGAAATCAGCCTGAGATGTAGGATTATACACTTCTGGATCTCTAAGGGGTCAGAAGACATCAGTAGAGAGGTAAAGCAGAATGGGAATGATCGGACTGATATCAGACAATAAACAGAAGGGGGAGGGAGCCACTAAAAGTGACCTACAGAAAGTAATACCCCAATAAAGAGTGCCCTGTGATTGGGGACCATGATTAACTTGGAGTCTTATTAAAAGCACTCAACAAGAGCAAAAGATATTAAGAGGCAACTGGTAGAATTGGGCTGTCACAGGCATGGGCCTAAGCCCACAGACTTAGGATGGCCACCAGTGGCAACCACCCATGCCAGAGAGTGCAGTGAAGCCTACAGGCAGTAGTCCCTGAGTCCCCAGATTTCTGCTGCTTGCACCACTACTCAGGTAGGCATACTCCTGCCAGCGCGCACTATGGAGTCTGATGTGGACACCAGCCAGTGCTCTCTAAAACAACAGCCTTTTGCATTCTGAATGTGCACTGCTTGACTGGGGTCTGAACCATGGTCCCCACCTATGCCTGACAGAACTCTGTGTGGCCACTAGCCAATGGCCTCTAAGTCCTGGTGAGAGTCTGAACACTCCCAGCCCAGGCTTAAAAACTCAGTGCACTATCTCTGGTTGGGATCTCTGGGGCTGGCAGCAACTTGCAAAACCCTGAGATCTGGATCCCCAGATCTGTTTTTTGCACATCCAGACACTTAATTGTGAAATTCATGAATGATAGTTTCAGACAGGAAGTCTTAAGCACAGCTAGGGGGAAGAGAATCCTTAAGTACAGAGGAAGGTCCATCAGAATAAGGTTAAACCTGTCCACAGAAGCATGGAAGGCCAGAAAGGGCTGGAAAGACACATTCAAGGCACTAAATGAGAAGAACATGCAGCCAAGATTACTTTATAAAGCAAGGCTGACATTCAAAATAGATGGTGAGATAAAGAGCTTCTAAGACTAGCAAGGTTTAAGAGTATGTGACCACCAAGCTGGCAGTACAAGAAATATTAATGGGGGTTCTGTAAAAGAAGAAAGAACCCAAGAGTGGCATAGAACAGAAATTTACAGAGATAATCTAAAGAAACAAGGACTTCACAGGCAACATGATGTCAATAAAAACATATCTTTCAATAATCACTTTCTATGTGAATGGCCAAAATGCTCCCATAAAACAATGCAGTGTTGCAGATTGGATAAAATGACAGGGCCCATCCATTTGCTGTCTACAAGAGACCCCTTTGGAACCCAAAGATACATCCAGACTGAAAGTGAAGGGATGGAGAAGCATATTTCATGCCAATGGACCTCAAGAGAAAGCTGGGGTAGTGATTCTTATATCAGATAAATTAGATTTTAAACTAAAAACTATAGTCAGAGATAAAGAAGGACACTACATCATTCTTAAAGTGTCTATACACCAAGATTTAACAGTTGTAAATATTTATGCCCCCAAAATGGGAGCAGCCAAATACACAAGACTGTTAATCAAGATAAAGAGTATTGATATGAATACATTAATAGTAGGGGATCTTAACATGCCACTTTCAATAATAGACAGATCATCCAGCAGAAAATCAATAAAGAAACAAGAACATTGAATGACACATTGGACTAGATGGACCTCATAGATACATATAGAACATTCCACCAGACAAGAACAGAATACTCATTCTTCTTGAGCACACAAGGAACTTTCTCCAGAATAAACCACATACTTGGTCACAAATCAGGGCTCAACTGATATGTTAAGATTGAGGCTCTTCCCTGCGTATTCTCAGACCACAGTGCTTTGAAACTGGAACTCAACCATGAGAAAAAGTATGGAAGGAATTCAAACACTTAGAAGCTAAAGACCACCCTGCTTAAGAATGTTTGGATCAACCAGGAAATCAAAGAAGAACTTAAACAATTCATGGAAGCCAATGAGAATGAAGACACATCAGTACAAAACTTATGGGATACAGCAAAGACAATCTTAAGGGGGAAATACATAGCCACCCAAACCTCACTCAAAAAAATTGAAAAATCCAGAAAACACCAGCTCTCTTTACACCTTAAAGAACTGGAGAATCAACAACAAATTAAGCCAACCTCACACACAAGAAGATAAATAATCAAGATTAGAGCAGAGATCAATGGGATAGAAACTAGAGAGACGATAGAACACATCAATGAAACTAGAAGCTGGTTTTTTGAAAGAATCAATAAGATTGATAACCTGCTGGCCAAACTAATCAGAAAGAAATAAGAGAGGACCAAAACTAATAAAATCATGAATGAAAAGGGAGAGATCATGACTAACACCAAGGAAATAGAAACAATCATTAGAAATTACTATCAATAGTTATATGCCAATAAGTCAAGCAACCTAGATGAAATGGATGCATTCCGGGAAACAGAAACTTCCAAAACTGAATCAGAAATAAACGGACAACCTGAATAGACCAATATGTAGTAACGAGATTAAAGCAGAGATCAAAAACCTCCCAAAATACAAGAATCCAGTGACTGATGAATTCCCTGGAGAATTCTACCAACATTCAAAGAAGAAATAATACCTATTCTCCTGAAGATGTTTCAAAAAATTGAAGCAGAAGGAAAACTCCAGACTCTTGATCACCAAACCAGGCAAAGACCCCACCACTTTGACAAAACAGGAAAAAGTATACAGTGGAAAAAAGACAGTCTCTTCAATAAATGGTGCTGGGAAAACTGGGCAGCTATATGTAGAGGAATGAAACTCGACCATTCTCTTACACCATACACAAAGATAAACTCAAAATGGATAAAAGACCTCAATGTGAGAGAGGAATCCATCAGAATCCTAGAGGAGAACATAGGCAGTAATCTCTTAGATATCAGCCACAGCAACTTCTTAAAAGATATGTCTCCAAAGGAAAAGGAAGCAAAAGTGAAAATAAACTTTTGGGACTTCATAAAAATCAAAAGCTTCTGCACAGCAGAGGAAACAGTCAAGAAAACAAAGAGGCAACCCATGGAATGGGAGAAGATATTTGCAAATGACAGTACAGACAAAAGGTTGATATCCAGGATCTATAAAGAACTCCTCAAACTCAACACACACAAAACAGACAATCATATCAAAAAATGGTCAGAATATATGGACAGACACTTCTCCAATGAAGACATACAAATGGCTATCAGACACATGAAAAAATGTTCATCATCATTAGTCATCAGGGAGATTCAAATTAAAACCACATTGGGATATCACCTTACACCAGTTAGAATGGCCAAAATTAGCAAGACAGGAAACAACATGTGTTGGAGGGGATGTGGAGAAAGGGGAACCCTCTTACACTGTTGGTGGGAATGCAAGTTGGTGCAGCCTCTTTGGAGAACACTGTGGAGATTCCTCAAGAAATTAAAAATAGAACTTCCCTATGACCCTGCAATTGCACTACTGGGTATTTATCCCAAAGATACAGATGTAGTGAAAAGAAGGGCCATCTGTACCCCTATGTTTATAGCAGCAATGGCCACAGTCGCCAAACTGTGGAAAGAACAAAGATGCCCTTCAACGGACGAATGGATAAGGAAGATGTGGTCCATATACACTATGGAGTATTATGCCTCCATCAGAAAGGACGAATACCCAACTTTTGAAGCAACATGGACAGGACTGGAAGAGATGATGCTGAGTGAAATAAGTCAAGCAGAGAGAGTCAATTATCATATGGTTTCACTTATTTGTAGAGCATAATAAATAGCATGGAGTACATGGGGAGATAGAGAGGAGAAGGGAGTTGGGGGAAATTGGAAGGGGAGGTGAACCATGAGAGACTATGGACTCTGAAAAACATTCTGAGGATTTTGAAGGGGCGGGGGGTGGGAGGTCAGGGTACCAGGTGGTGGGTATTATAGAGGGCATGGATTGCATGGAGCACTGGGTGTGGTAAAAAAACAATGAATACTGTTATGCTGAAAATAAATAAATAAATAAATAATATATATATATAAATAAATAATAAGAAAAAAGAAACATGTACTAGGGTAGTAGTAATAAAATCATCAGTACACAATTTGTCTTTAAAATGTCTCATAATAGAAAAGGAAGACCCATCTATATGCTACCAATAAGAGACTCATTTCCAATCTAAAGACCCATGCAGACTGAAAGTGAAGGGATGGAAAATTATGTATCATCCAAAACAATGTGAGAAGAAAGCCAGGGTAGCAATTCTCATATTAAACAAGATGACTTTAAAACAAAGACTGTAAAAAGAGACAAAAGAGGACGCTATATGATCAAAAAGAAAAAAAATCCAACAAGATAGAAAAATTGTGAATACTTACGCATCCAACATGAGAATATCCAAATACAAAAAGAGCTATTAAAGGATGGAACTGATAATAATACAGTAATAGTAGGTGACATTAACACCCTACTTACATCAATGGATAAATCATTCAAACAGAAAATCAACAAGGAAACAATAGTTTTGAATGACACATTGGACCAGATGGATCTAACAGATATATGCAGAACATAACATGCTAAAACAGCATATTCATACAAATTGTTATCAAGTGCACGTGGGACATTCTCCAGAATAGATAACATATTAGTCCATAAAACAAGTTTCAACAAATTTAAAAAGATTTAAGTCACATCTTTTCCAACTGCAATGCTATGAAACTAGAAACCAAACACAAGAAAAAACTTGCTGGGGGTGGGGGTAAATACATGGAAGTTAAATAAGTTTCTACTAAACAATGAATGGGTCAACCAAGAAATCTAAGAGGAAATCAAGAAATACATGAAGAAAAATGAAAATGAAAACACAATGTTTCAAAATCTTTGGGATACAGCAAAAGTTGGTCTAACAGGGAAGTTTATAGCAATACAATCCTGACTCAAAAAGCAAGAAAAAACTTAAATAAATGACCTCTCCTTAAACCTAAGGAAACTAAAAAAAGAACAAACAAAACCCCAAACCACTAGAGGGAAGAAAATAATAAAGATTAAGCAGAGATAAACAAAATAGAAACAAAGAAAGAAAAAGTAGAACAGATCAATGAAACCAGAAATTAGTTCTTTGAAAAGATCCACACAATTGATAAACCTTTAGCGGGACTTAGAGAAAGAAAGAGGACTCAAATAAGGAAAATAAGAAATGAAAGAGGGGAAATAACAACCAACACCACTGGGATTTAAAGGATCATTAGAAAATATCATGAAAAATTATATGCCAACAAATTGGACAACCTAGAAGAAATGGAAAAATTCCTAATAACATATAACTCCCCAAAACTGAATGAGGAATAGAAAGAGAATTTGAACAGACTCCTGACCAGCAATGAAACTGAATCCATTTTCAAAGAACTTGAAACAGAAGTCCAGGACCAGATGGCTTAAAAGGCAAATCAATCAAACACTTAAAGAATTATTAATACCTATTCTTATCAAACTATTCCAAAAAGAGAAGAGGAAGGAAGTCTTTGAAATGCATTCTATGAAGTCACCATTGACCTGATTCCAAAACAATAAAGACATAAATAAATAAATAGGCTAATATCATTGATGAACCTAGATGCAAAAATCCTCAGCAAAATATTAGCAAACTGAATCTAATAATATATTAAAAAAATCATTCACCATGATCAAGTGGGATTTATTCCTGGGATGCAAGAGTGATTCAATATTGCAAATCAATCATATCATATCAATTAAAATAAAGGATTAAAAATCATATGGTATTTTCAATAGATGCAGAAAAAGCATGCAATACACACACACACACACACACACAAAACACAAGAGCATAATTTTGGGGTATGTGAGTGGCTTAACTGGTTGAGCTTACAACTCTTGATTTCAGGGTAAGTCATAATCTCAGAGTTGTGAGATTGAGTCCCATGCCTGGCTTTGGACTTACATCGAGTCTGCTTGAGATTCTCTCTCTCCCTCTCTCTCTGCCCCTCCCCACCTGCTCACACATATATCACACATTAACAGAAACAAAACAAAAACAGGAACAACAAAAAACCTAACAAAGTATGTTTAGAGGGAATATAACTCAACATACTAAAGTCTATATGTAAAAAATCAACAGCTAATATCATGCCTAATGGGGAAAATGTGACCATTTTCTCCTAAGATCAGGAACAAGGCAAGAATGTCCATACTCACCACTTTAGTCAACATAACCATAGCAATCAGACAAGAAAAAGAAATTAAAAACATCTAAATTATTAAGGAAGAAGTAAAATTTCACTATTTGCAGAGAACATGATACTATATATAGAAAACCTTAAAGAGTTCACCTAAAAACTACTAGAACTGACAAGTAAATTTAGTAAGGTCACAGGACACAAAATCAATACACAGAAATCCATTGCATTCTTATACACTAATAATGAAGGTACAGAAAGAGAATTTTTTTTAAAAATCTCATTTATAATTTCACCAAAATAATAAAATATCTAGGAATAAATTTAACCAAAAAGGTAAAAGGCCTGTACTATGAAAAATATAAAACATTAATGAAAGAAATTGAAGACTGCACAAATACAAAGATATTCAATGCTCATGGATTAGAAGAACAAATATGGTTAAAATGTCCATAATACCCATAGCAATCTACAGATTTAATTCAGTCTCTATCAAAATACCAACAACATTTTTCACAGAACTAGAATAAACAATCCTAATATTTGTATGAAACCACAAGGACCCTGAAATAGGCAAAGCAATCTTGAAATAGAACAAAACTCTAAGTATCACAATTCCAGATTCAAGATATACTACAAAGGTGTAGTAATCAAAACAACTATGGTACCAGCACAGAAACAGACACATAGATCAATGGAATAGAACAGAAAGTTCAAAAATAAAACCAAGATTATAGCATTAATTAATCTTTGACAAATGAGGCAAGAATATAAAATGGGAAAATTCTCTCAAAAAAAAAAGTAGTGTTGGGAAAACTGAACAGCTACATCCAAAATAATGAAACTGGATCACTTTCTTACACTATACACAAAAATAAGCTCAGAATGGATTAAAGATCTAAATGTGACCTGAAACCATAAAAATCCTGGAAGAGAGCACAGACCATAATTTCTCTGACATAGGGCATAGCAAAAATTTTCTAGATAAGTCTCCTGAGGCAAAGAAAACAAAAGTAAGAATAAAGTATTCAGACCACATCAAAATTAAAAGTCTCTGTACAGCAGAGAAAATGATAAACAAAACTAAAACACAGCCTACTGAATGGGAGAAGATATTTGCAAATGATATATCTGATAAAACCAAATAATTCAATTAAAAATGGGCAGAAGACATTAAAAGACGTTTCACCAAAGAAGACAGAGATTGCCAGTAAACACATGAAAAGATGCTCAATATCAGTAATTAACAGGAAATGAAGATCAAAACTATAATGTTATATCACCTCACACCCATCAGGATGGCTAAAATAAAAAATACATAAAATAACAAATACTGGTGATAATGTAGAGAAAAAGGGACCCTCATGCACTGTTAGTGGGAATGCAAACCGATACAGCCAGTATGGTAAAACAGTATGGAATTTACTCAGAAAATTAAAAATAAAACTATCATCTGATCTAATTATTTCACTGGGTGTTTTCCAAAAGAATATTAAAACACAATTTGAAAAGATATATGCACCCCTATGTTTACTGTAGCATTACTTACATTAGCCAAATTATAGAACCCTTCCAACTGTCCATTAGTGGATGGATGGATAAAGAAGATGTAGTATTTATACACAGGGGAGTATTATTCCACCATGAAAAACAATGAAATTTTACCACTTATAACAACATGGATGGCTCTAGAAAATATAATGCTAAAAGTGAAATAAACCAGTCAAAGAAAGACAAATACCATATGATTTCATTCATATGTGCAATTTAAGAAAAAGTAATAACAACAGCAGCAAATGAACAAAGAAAAAAGAGACAACTCAAAAAACAGACTCTTAATGATATAGAGAATGAACTGCTGGTTACGAAGGGAGGCAGCTGAAGGAATGGGTGAAATAGATGAAGGGGATTAAGAGTATACTTATTGTGATGAGTACTGAGTAATGTATTGAATTGTCAAACCACTACATTGTATACCTGAATCTAATAACTAACACGATACTATTTGTCTACTATACTGGAATTAAAATTAAAAAAAAAAGAAAATGCATTGCTTCATCTTAAAAAAACAAAAGAAATGAGGTGAATAGTAACAACAAAAATCACAGCATATTAATAAACGTTGAAACTGAGTGAAAGGTACAAAGAGAACAACTGTACTATTCTATCATTTTGTGCATGTGTTTGAAAATGTGTGTCATAATAAAATTTTTCTCTGAATATTTGGGCATTTCAGGTATTCTGTGGATTTCAGTCTCTTTGAAAAATTATCTTCTGGATCTTTCTGTCCTGATACAATATGAATGGTATGGTTTCCATCTAGTGTACAGCTGTCTCCCTGGTCAAATCACCAACATGCCAGGCATTTCCCTCCTCCCCTCTTTTTTAAAGATTTACTTATTTATTACCCAGGAGTTCCACCAGGTATTTCTTCTTAAAAATGGCTTCCTAAGGGGACCTGAGTAGTTCAGTTGGTTAAGCATCCAACTCTTGATTTCAGCTCAGGTTATGATCTCAGGACCATGAGATCGACCTCTGAATCAGGCTTTGAATTGTGCATGGGACCGGCTTAGGTTTCTCTCTCTCCTTCTTCTTCTGATGCCCCCCACCACAACCCCCATTCCCTTCCTATATCCCTTTCTCTCTAAAAGAAAGAAAAATACTGGTTTTCTCACTCAGCACAATGAAATACACTCTTGAAATACACTCAAGTCATTTCATGTATCAATATTTTAATTTCTTAGTGGCTTACTATGATATGGACATACCACAATTTATTTAATATTAATCAAATGTCTATCAAATAAACTAAAGTTCATTTGTTGGGTTTTCCAGTTTAGAGGTACCTCAATTGTAGCATTAAAAAAAAAAATCCAGTGTTTTTTTCCTTTTTAAATTTTTTTTTAATAGCATGCAATTTTTTAAAGATTTTATTTATTTGGGGGGTGCATAAGAGTGAGGGAGGGGCAGAGGGTGAAGCAAGCTCCCCTCTTAGCTGGGAGGCTGATGCGGGCCTTGATCCCAGTACTCTAGAAGCAAGATCTGAACAGAAGGAAGACCCAGGCACCCCATTACCATGTTATTCTTGATTTACTGATATAATATATCTCTAATATCCCTAAGAATATTAACTATAATATAGTTTCTTTTTTGACATTTTTTTTTCTGTGTACATTGTTTCTCCAAGTAGTGTGTGTGTGTGTGTGTGTGTGTGTGTGTGTTTAGTTGTATTATTTTGTGTTTTGTTTTGGTCTCCATCTTATCAGTCAGGTTAGATTATTTTCTGGGATGTCAGATGCTTTTCTATAGTCCCCCATTAAATCAGTGGTCTCTAAAATACTGACTGCTTTCAGAAAATATCTGTAGTTTGCTCTCCATATACTTTACTATAAGTTTATCTGCTTGGACCATTTCATGGGAAACCCCTAAAGACATGTCAGTGACTTTCAATATGTTCTTTTGGTCTTAGATTCTGTGATTGAGAGGGATATTTTACATGGGATTTGGAAGGTGCAAGTGACACATCAAACATCTATTTCATGATCGTAGTGCTATGGAGATCACACATGTTTTCACTTATCTTCTGACTTAAGTTGTTAACAAAGGGCAGCCAAGTCAAGCCAGCTGCTCCTCCAGATGGAATATTTCCTCCTTCAACTTCTCTAATTTTTGGCCATGTGCATTTTTAGATCTCATGATCACTCCATTACAAAGTTGAAGATCTGGTGGTGGTATGGGCCCAGAATCTTCTCTGATCAGCTACAGGTGAAACAAATACACCATACACAATTATTGAAAACTCTCATTTTTCAGTAACTCCATGTTAAGATCTCAGAAAATAAAATAAAAAAGACACGATTCTAGATATCAAAAAATTCAGGATCTTCAACTTACCAAAACTACCCCAATATAGATAGAAAAATATAAAAGACCAATTTCTATAAAATAAAGAGAAAAACAAGTTTTTAAAGAGTACCCATAGGAAACTCTGTTGTATCAAGTAATAAGTGTTAAATCATATAATTTCTCCAGAGAGAGCAAAATGGTGGAGGAGTAGGAGATCTAAATATCACCACTTAAATATCATCAGGAACCAGGAGTTCAGCTAGGTAATTATCAAACCACTCTGAACACCTACAAACTCAACAGGAGATTGAAGAGAAGAAGAGCAGCAATTCTAGGAACAGAAAATCGACCACTTTCTGGAAGGTAGGATGTGTGGAGAAGTGAATCTGTGGCAATATATGGGAAGAGAGACCACAGGGGTAGCGCCAGCTCCAGGAAAGTGTAGATCAGCAGAGCACAATACAGGAACTTTTGGAAGTCTGCTCCACTGAGGGACATTGCTAGAGAAACTAAGCATGGGTGGAGCCCTTGTGGGGACATGTGGTTTCAGGACACATTGGGCCACAGAAAGACCCGGGGTACCTGAGTGTGGCAGAGGTCCCAGGTACCAGAGTGGGGAAGCTGGTTGCAGAGACAGAGCCAAGGAGTGGGCTGTCAGCTCAGGGTTACCTTAAACATTGATCCAAGGCACATTCAGACCATTACTCTTTGATCAGGGACCCCACAACTGGCAGATCTGGAGAGATCCCCTCCTTCCTCCTCTAAGAAGAGCAGTGTGGGAGTACACTGCAGGAATATGCTAGTTTTGGAGACTCCAAATGAGGCCATGCACCAGAGGTAGAAATACTAAGTCATGGTCTGGGTGAGCACAGAGTGCAGCCAGAGATTAGGGAGATGAGAGTGACTGACTTCTTTACTCTGAGGGTGAACTGATGAGTGGGATCCTGAGCTCTCAAATCCTCTAGGCTGCACCAGAGGTAGAAATGCTAAGCCATGGTCTGGGTGAGCACAGAGTGCAGCCAGAGATTAGGGAGATGAAAGTGACTGACTTCTTTTCTCTGAGGGTGAACTGATGAGTGGGAGCCTGAGCTCTCAGCTCCTCTAGGCTGGAGATTGGGAGCCTGTCATCTTCATTCTCCTCTTCCAAAGCTGTACGGGGAGTGTTCATGGAACAAAAGCTACCAAGAATGAAACAGAGCAGATTCGCTCTCTGAACCGGCCCCCTTAGCCTGGCTCCTGGCAAGGGTGGTGTAATTCCACCTGCATCAAAGACATTTCAGAATCAGTATAACAGGCCCCTCCCCTGGAAGATCAACAAGAACATCCAGCCAAGACCAAGTTCACCTATCAATGAGAACTGCAAAACTTCAGAAATATAGGAATACAGCATATAGAATTCATGGCTTTTCACATGATTCTTTAGTCTTGCAAAGTTAAATCTTTTAAATTTTATTTTTTTCTTACTCTATTTTTTTAAAGATTTTATTTATTTGTCAGAAAGAGAGAGGGAGAGAGAGCGAGCACAGGCAGACAGAATGGCAGGCAGAGGCAGAGGGAGAAGCAGGCTCCCTGCTGAGCAAGGAGTCTGATGTGGGACTCGATCCCAGGACGCTGGGATCATGACCTGAGCCGAAAGCAGCTGCTTAACCAATTGAGCCACCCAGGAATCCCTCTTACTCTATTTTTTAAAAATTTTCCTTCATCCTATTTTAACATTTTTAATTACTTTATCAATAACTTAATTTTTAAAAATTTTCATTGTTATATTCATATTCTATCCCTTCATTGCATTTGACATTATTTTTTGTATACATATACATTTTCCTTTCTTTAAAATTTTGAGATAAAGTTTCTTCTAATAGATCAAAATATACCCTAAATCTAGAGCATGGCTTTGTTTTAATCTCCAGCTTGATCACTTTCTTTTCTCTTTTATTTTATTTTTTTAACCAACTTCTTATATTATCAATTGCTTTTCTAGAACCTCTTTTATATGTTCATCTTCACAGTCATTTTCCATCCCTTCATTATATTTACCCTTATTTTTGTATATATATATGTCTTTCTTCCTTTAAAATTTGGAAGATGGTTTCTTCTAACAGACCAAAATATACCCAAAATCAAGTGTGTGTGGCCCTGTTCCACTCATGAGTCTAATATATATATATATATATATTTCCCCCCCTTCTTCTCCCCCAAGTTCTGATTTGGTTAGTGTGTATTTTTCTGGGGTTGCTATGACCCTTTTAGTACTTTGTTCTCTCATTCATCTATTCTTATCTGGATGAAATGACAAGGCTGAAAAACTCACCTCAAATAAATAAATAACAAGAGGCAGTACTGATGGCTAGGGGCCTAATCAATATGAACATTAGTAACATGTCAAAACGAGTTCAGAACAACAATTATCAAGGTGCTAGTTGGGCTTGAAAAAAGCATGGAAGATATTAGCAAATCCCATTCTAGAGAAATAAAAGCCCTTTCTGGAAAAATAAAAGAACTAAAATCTAGTCAAGTTGAAAAATGAAAAGCTATTAATGAGGTGCAATAAGAAAAAATGGAGACTCTTAGTGCTAGGATAAATGATGCAGAAGAGAGAGTTAGTGATAAAGAAGACCAAATGATGGAGAATAAAGAAATTGAGAAAAAGAGAAACAAAGAACAACTGCACCACAAGGGGAGAATTTGAGATGTAAGTGATACCATAAGCCAAAACAATATTGGAATAATTGGGATCCCAGAAGAAGAAGGAAGACAGAGTGGGGAAAAATGTATATTGGAGCAAATTGTAGTACGGAATTTCCCTAATTTGGTGAAGGGAACATGCATCAAACCCAGGAGGAACAGAGAACCACTTCAAAGTCAATAAAAATCGGTCCACAGACCATCATCTAATAGTAAAACGTATAAGTCTCAGTGACAAAGAGAAAATCATGAAAGCAGCTTCTGACAAGAGGTCTGTAACACAAAATGGTAGAAATATTAGACTGGCAGAAGACCTATCCACCAAGACCTGGAAGGCCAGAAAGGACAGGCATGATACATTTAGAATACTAAAAGAGAAAAATATGCAACCAAGAGTACTATATCCAGCTGGGCTGTTATTGAAAAAAGGAGAGATAAAAAGCTTCCAGGGCAAACAAAAACTAAAAGAATTTTCAAACACCAAACCAGCCCTACAGAAAATATTGAAAGAGGTCCTCTTAGCAAAGAAAGAGACTAAAAGAAACAGACTAGAAAGGAACAGAGACAATATACAGTAACAGTCACCTTAGAGGCAATACAGTGGCACTGAATTCATATCTTTCAATAGTTACCCTGAATGTAAATTGACTAAATGCCCCAATCAAAAGACACAGGATATCAGAATGGATAAGAAAACAAGATCCATTGATATGCTGTCTATAAGAAACTCATTTTAGACCCAATGTCCTCTTTATATTTAAAGTGAGGTGGTGGAAAACAATTTATCATGCCAATGGAAAAAACAAACAAACAAACAAACAAAAAACAAAAACAAATCAAAAACCTGGGATGGCAATCCTTATATTAGATAAATTAGATTTTAAGCCAAAAACTATAATAAGAGATGGGGAAGGACACTATATCATACTTAAAGGGTTTGTCCAACAAGAAGATCTACCAATTTTAAATATCTATGCCCGTAACATGGGAGCAGCCAATTGTATAAACCAACTAATAACAAAATCAAAGAAACACATTAATAATAAGAGTGCCTGGGTGACTCAGTGGGTTAAAGCCTCTGCCTTCAGCTCAGGTCATGATCCCAGGGTCCTGGGATCAAGCCCCGCATCTTGCTCTCTGCTCAGCAGGGAGCCTGCTTCCTCCTCTCTCTGCCTACTTTTGATCTTTGTCTGTCAAACAAATAAATAAAATCTTTTAAAAAATAATAACAATACAATAATAGAAGGGTACTTTAACACTCCCTTCACTGACATGGACAGATCCTCTAAGCAAAAGATCAACAAGGAAATGAAGGTTTTTAAATGATACACTGGACCAGAAGGACATCACAGATATATTCAGAACATTCCATCCCAAAGCAAGAGAATACACATTTTTCTACAGTACACACGGAACATTCTCCAGAATAGATCACACCCTAAGTCACAAATCAGATCTTGACTGGTACCAAAAGATTGGGATCATTCCCTGCATAGTTTCAGACCACAATGCTTTGAAACTAGAACTCAATGACAAGAGAAAAGTTGGAAAGAACTCAAATAGATGGAGGCTAAAGATCATTCTATTAAAGAATCAAAGTTTCAACCAGGAAATTAAAGAAGAATTGAAAAAATCATGGAAACAAATGATAATGCATACACAACTGTTCAAAATCTGTGGGACACAGAAAAGGCAGTCCTGAGAGGAAAGTATATAGCAATACAAACCTTTCTCAAGAAACAAGAAAGGTCTCAAGTACACAACCTAACCCTACACCTAAAGGAGCTGGAGAAAGAACAGCAAAGAAAGCCTAAACCCAGCAAGAGAAGAGAAATAATAAAGATCAGAGCAGAAATCAATGAAATAGAAACCAAAAGAAAAGTAGAACAAATCAATGAAACCAGGAGCTGGTTCTCTGAAAGAATTAATAAAATTGGTAACCCCCTGGCCAGACTTAACAAAAAGAAAAGAGAAAGGACCCAAATTAACAAAATCATGAATGAAAGAGGAGAGATCACAACCAACCTAAAGAAATACAAACAATTATATGAACATACTATGAGCAAATATACACCAGCAAATTTAATGATCTGGAAGAAATGGATGCATCCCTAGAGACATATAAACTACCAAAACAGAACCAGGAAGAAATAGAAAACCTGAACAGACCCATAGCCAGTAAGGAGATTGAAGCAGTCATCAAAAATCTCCCTGCTAAAAAACAAACAAACAAACAAACAAACAAACAAAAAAACATAGGGCCAGACTGCTGCCCAAGAAAATTCTGCCAAACATTTAAAGAAGAATTAATACCTATTCTCCTGAAACTGTTCCAACAAGTAGAAATGGAAGGAAAACTTCCAAAGTCATTTTGTGAGGTCAGCATTACCTTGATCCCAAAACCAGACAAAGACTCCTTCAAAAAAGGAGAATTACAGATCAATATCCTTGATGAAGACAGATGCAAAAATTCTCACCAAAATAATAGCCAATAGGATCCAACAGTACAGTAAAAGGGTTATTCACCATGACCAAGTGGATTTATTCCCAGGCTGCAAGTTTGGCTCAATGTCCACAAATCAATGAATGTGATATAATACACTAATAAAAGAAAGAACAAGAACCATATGATACTCTCAATAGATGCTGTCAAAGCATTTTAATTAAGTACAACATCATTTCTGGATCAAAATTCTTTACAGTGTTGGGATAGAGATGCATACCTCAATATCATCAAAGCCATTTATGAAAAACCCACAGTGAATATCATTCTCAATGAGGAAAAACTGAGAGCTTTTCCCCTAAGGTCAAGAACATGGCAAGGCTGTGTATTATCTCCATTGCTATTCAACATAGTACTAGAAGTCCTAGCCTCAGCTATCAGATATTAAAAAGAAATAAACAAACCAGCAAAGAAGAATTCAAACTCTCACTCTTTGCAGATGATATCATACTTGGAAAACCCAAAAGCCTCTACTCCAAAACTGCTAGAACTCATACAGGAATTCAGTAAAGTGTCAGGATATAAAATCGATGCACAGAACTCCATTGCATTTCTATACACCAAGAACAAGACAGAAGAAAGAGAAATTAAGGAGTCAATCTCATTTACAATTGCACCCCAAATCACAAGATACCTAGTAATAAATCTAATCAAAGAGGCATAGAACCTGTACTCTAAAAACTACAAAGTACTCATGAAAGAAATTAAGGAAGACACAAAGAAATGGGAAAACTTTCCACACTCATGGATTAGAGCAAATATTGTGAAAATGTCTATGCTACCTAAAATATTCTACACATTTAATGCAATACCTATCAAAATGCCATCAATTTTTTCCAAGTAATGGAACAAAAATCCTAAGATTTATATGGAACCAGAAAATACCCCAAATAACAAAAGGAATGTTGAAATAGAAAACCAATATTGTAGGGATCACAATTCCAGACTTCAAGCTCTATTACAAAGCTGTCATCATCAAGACAGTATGATATTGGCACAAAAACAGATACACAGATCAATGGAAGAGAATAGAGAGCCCAGAAATGGACCCTCAACTCTATGGTCAATTAATTTTTGACAAAGCAGTAAACAATGTCCAGTGGAAAAAAAGACAGTCTCTTCAACAAACGATGTTGGGAAAATTGGACAGCTGCATGCAGAAGAATAAAACTAGACCATTTCTTTACACAACACACAAAAATAGACTCAAAATGGAAGAAAGATCTCTATGTGAGATAGGAATCCATCAAAATTCTTGAGGAGAACAGAGGCAGAAACCTATTAGACCTCAACCCCCGCAACTTCATCCTAGAAACATCACCAATGGCAAGGGAAGCAAAGGTAAAAATGAATTATTGGGATGTCATCAAGATCAAAAGCTTTTGTACAGCAAAGGAAACAATCAACAAAATAAAAAAACTGACAAAATGGGAGAAGATATTTGCAAATGACATATCAGATAAAGGGCTAGTATCCAAAGTCTATAAAGACCTTATCAACCTCTACACCTGAAGAATAAATAATCCAATCAAGAAATGGGCAGAAAACATGAACAGGCACTTCTGCAAAGAAGATATACAAATGGCCAACAGGCACATGAAAAAGTGCTCAATATCACTTGGCATCAGGTAAATACAAATTAAAACCACAGTGAGATACCACCTCATACCAGTCAGAATGGTTGAAACTAACAAGTCAGGAAACGACAGATATTGGCAAGGAAGCAAAGAAAGGGGAACCCTCGTACACTGTTGGTGGGAATGCAAGCTGGTGCAGCCACTCTGGAAAACAGTATGGAGGTTCCTCAAAAGTTTAAAATAGAGCTTTCCTACAACACAGGAATCACACTACTGGGTATTTACCCTAAAGGTACAAAGGTAGTAATCCAAAGGGCTATATGCACCCAAATGTTTATAACAGCAATGTCCACAATAGGCAAACTATCGAAAGAAACTAGATGTCGATTAACAGATGAATGGATAAAAAGATCTGAGATATCTATGTATCTATATATCTATATATATATATATATATATATATATATATATAATGCAGCCATCAAAAAAAGAAATCTTGCCATTTGCAATGACATGGATGGAACTCGAGGGTATCATGCTAAGCAAAATAAGTCAATCAGAGAAAGACAATATCATATGTTCTCTCTCATATGAGGAATTTGAGAGGCTGGTGGGGGGGTCGTGTCAAGTAGGGAGTGGAAAAATGAAACATGTTGGGATTGGGAAGGGAGAAAAATCATAAGAGACTCAATCTCAGGAAACAAACTAAGGATTGCTGGGGTTATGGGGCAAGGGATAGGGTGGTTGGGTTATGGACATTGGGGAGAGTATGTGCTATGGTGAGTGCTGTGAATTGTGTAAGACTGATAATTCAAATACCTGTACTCCTGAAACAAATAATACATTACATGTTAATAAAAAATAGAATAAAAATTAAAAAAATAAAATCTTTAAAAAATAATTCTCTGGAGATTCTTTTACAGAGAAGATAAGCCTAATGCCACTTATATTTTTCCAAAGCACAGAAAAGAAAAGAGAAAATTTCCAAGTGTGTTATAGAGTATAAAGGTCATCCCCAAACCTAACAGAGATCACCCCAAAAAAGAAATCTACAGACTCATTTATGAATATCAATAACAAAATTTTACATAAAATATTAGCAATTAGAACCCAACAGATTATTTTGAAAGAACATTATAGCCAAGTGTGGTCTTAACCCAATGTTAGGGCCAAAGAGAAAGTTTATATGATCAACTCCAATCATTTAAAAAAGGGGCCTGGGTGGCTCAGTTGGTTAAGTGTCTGCCTTTGCCTCAGGTCATGATCTCAGGGTCCTGGGATCGAGTTCCACTTTGGGCTCCCTGCTCATTGGGGAGTGTGTTTCTCCTTCTCCCTCTGCCCACCCCACCTGTTCCACCTGGTTCTCTCTTTCTCACATCTCTCTCAAATAAATAAATAAATAAAATCTTTAAATAAAGGAGACATCATATGTCTTATACAGGCTTTCGATTGCCATCAGATGTCACCTACACGAGAAGCACCACATTTCCTATCAAGAAGAAGATAAAACCATAAATGAAAAACAAAAGAATCTGCCAGTGGGCCAAGAGTTGTCTCCACTCAAAAGAGCAACTAGACAAATATGCTACATTTGAAGGTCTAATTAAGGGCACACACAAAGATATGTGCTTTTCAATGAAAAGGACAATGGACATATAAAGACTCTTTAGAATATATTTTTATAGTAATATATATAGATATATAATGTAATTGGTCAGAGCAGATGGATCAGTGTTTTCATATTTAAGGCAAATTGTATGAATCTAGATCTGACAGCTAATTTATTGCCTAAGGTACAATATGAAATGTCCTTGTGATGCCCACTCTCATTAAAGATAATGATAGTATTCAGACAGCAAAACACTTTTATTTAGATCTCACCTTTTCAAGTACCAAGGTCAGAGCTGTAGTTTTTCTGCCCCACCATTTATATTCCTTTTGTAAAACTATAGAAATAGACAAGAAACTTGCTTACAAAACAAATACATATTTTGGGAGGGGGGGTCTTAAAAATGGTTCAGCTCTATTTCCTTTCTTTCTTTCTATGTCCCTGGCAGTCTAATTACTACGAGCTTGAATATTTAGTTCCAGATCTACATACAGGGCCTATAGACATAAATAAGATCAAATGAATTCTAGTAATTAAGTAAATACTTGTGAAGCATTTTGGACTTAACAACTATTTATTTAATTACATTTAGCAAATCCCTTGTGCAGTAGGTCTGCGGGATTTTGCCTTGCTTGGTTTCAGTACAAGAAAAGAAAAAAATAATAATAGTATGTTAAAACTGATGGGATTGCTGACATTATCTCAAAAAATGTGTCAAGAAATTAAGTTAGAAAACAGATCTTTTGATGTCACAGCCTGTACATAGATGGCACAGGTTGAAAACAGGAAAAGATTCTACAACATTTGCAATACTGGAAAGGAGGCTAGTAAAGATATAAACAAAGTAGTGGAGACTAAAGGTTAGGAATGGGGAGAACGATGGAAGGGGTATGACTGTAAAGGGACATCATGAAGGGACTTCGTGATAAAAGTATTCTCATCCTGACTATGGTGGCAATTACACAAATCCATACATGTGATAGGATTGCACAGAAACACACACACACACACACACACACACACACACACAGAAGTGCATGCCAAATGAAGCCATCTTAATTAACACTGTGTATATTATCAGCGTCATTTTCCTGGTTTTGGTATTATACCACAGTTATGCAAGAT
Organism: Mustela putorius furo; assembly: GCF_011764305.1. Taxonomy (NCBI): domain Eukaryota; kingdom Metazoa; phylum Chordata; class Mammalia; order Carnivora; family Mustelidae; genus Mustela; species Mustela putorius. The sequence continues at coordinate 4,226,058 of NW_025422019.1, forward strand.
GCTACCATTGGAATAAACTAGGTCAGGGGTATGTAGGACATCTTAGTAGCTCCCCCCCCCCAATTTACTGTGAATTTCAAAATAAAAAGCTTTAAAATGGGAGATATGACCAAATAACTCTTCTTTTTTAATTTATTATGTTATCTTAGTCATCATACAAATCAACCAAACAATTCTAATTCTGGGTATATACTCTAAAGAAATGAAAACACATGTCCACATAAAAACTTGTGTATAAGTGTTCACAGTAGCATTTTTCACAATAGAAAAACAATGGAACAGCCCAATGTCCATCAAGTGATGAAAGGGAAACAAAACCTGTCCATAGAGTGAAATACTAGGCAACAGGAAGGAGTTAAGTATTGACACATGCTACAACATGGATGAACCTTCAAACCATTATGTTAAGTGAAATTTGCCAGTTACAAAAGGTCTCATACTGTATGATTTCATATATCTAAACTGTCCACACAAGGCAAGGCTATATATACAGAAAATGTGTTAATAGCTGCCTGCATCTGAGGGTAGATGTTTGAGAGGTGGGCATCGGGGATGGGGAATGACTGCTAATGTGTATGGGGTTTCTTTTGGGGTATTGACATGTTTTATAATTAGGTAGTGATGATGGTTGTACAACTGTGTAAATATACTGAAAACCACCGAACTGTACACTTCAGGTGAAATTTATGATGTAAAAATAGACCTCAATAAACCTGGGGTGGGGGGAAGATCAAGGGGCAGGGTGTTAGGTCATAGGAAAGATCCAAAAAGGTGATTTACCTCAAACCTGGAAAACACACTGCATCAGAGCCCTGTCTCTATTACATTGGACCCACATTGTCTGACTACAGCTACATGCCCATCAGAAAGGAACATGTTTGAGTCCTGCATAACCTCCACCCGAGACTACACCAATATTTCATTTTCTCCTTAAAAGCTACAACATATTTCATTAAAATAAGATAAGATGAAACAATGGTTGCTCAATAGAAAATCTTGTGTCTAATATTCCTGTTATGTTGTCATCCTGACCCTCTGTAAGCCAGTAAATTAATCTATAAAACTTTTAGTAATTATCCTTAATGATGTGTTCTATGTAAATGATAAGTATGTAAACATGCTTAATATTAACCTTCCTAGTAATCCACAACTGAATTACGTCTAGCTTATCAGGTGCATGGAAGCGAAGCCGTGGGATTCCATAGGCAGCTACGGGCGTGAACCTCAGGGGAAATACACCACTTCTAAAGCAGCGGTTCTGAGTTGTGCTCCTTAAACCAGCAGCAACTGACAAAACTCTGAGCTCACTAGCCTTGCAAATTCATGGACTCCATCCTGAATCAGAATCTCTGGGCAGAGCATTATAGAAACTGTGTTTTAACAAGATCTCCAGGTGATACTTTTGCAAGTTAAAACTTGGAAAACTTTGTTTTACAAAAAAACAAAAACAAACAAACAAAAAAACTTATTTTTTTGCCACACTTATTAAATATTGGCAGCTAGCATGACTTTTTTTTAGAATTATTTTCCATTTGCTGAAAATTCAAGTTTTCAATAAGCATTGGCATTGACATACCCATAGACAAAATAATTTCAACATTTGCCCAGAACGCAGTCTCCATATATTTTTTGCTCCCTTTTGTTTTCTTTCATGATACTGCACTACTTTGGGGGTAATGTTCATCATCTATTTGTGTAAATCAAGAGTAATTACCAGCTCATTCAATATATGACACTACTTTTATATTTTTATCACTGGTTATTAATTCTATCATTGCACCATTTGATGTCTTTCTAGAAAACATTAGGAAGCCAACAGCTTAGGAATCAAACACCACCAATAATTTAAAAGACTTTGGTAAATTGCTTAATCTCTTGACTCTTCCTTTTCTTTCAAGATTTCTATGCGAATTAGATGAGGTAATATATGAAAATTAGCTGATATGGCACTTTCCCCACAATAGGAATTCAGACATGGGGAGCCATCTGATTGTTACCATTTAAAATCATTTACAACAATTAAATAAAAAAGGACTAAGTACATGTACATAGTGAATTTAGGATATTTATCTGGAACTTTATCAAAATATATATGGCACACCAGCCCTGTGTTAGATAAAGAGTTAGGTGCAGTGGATACAAAAATGAATAAGATATTGCCCTGCTCTCAGATTTTAAGTCAGATAAGGGTGTAGGTTGAGTTATATTCTCCATTTACATGATAAAATTTGAAGAAGTTGGACCTTGAATGTCTCTGTGTTTTCAGGGTCTAGATTGGATCCTAGTAGGTGTTCAACAAATGACTGTTGGCAGATTTAGAAACATATAAATGAATAAGCTAGGAGAGCTCCCAAGGGGACCAATGAGGACCATACATCTCTTCAAACGTGCCCTTCTAAGAGACCTCTCTGGAAACTAGACTAAAATAAGTTAGACCGAGGATAGGAAGACAAGTGAGAAGACCATTGCAGAAGTCCCGCTGAGTAAGAACTAAAATCTAAACAAGAGGACATTGTAAGTGTTTCTAAAAAGAAGCCCAAGTATGGTGCAGGGACAATTTTATGCATGCTTGAAGACAACTGAATTTGAATTTGAAGACAATTATTCTGCAGCTTATCTAGGACTCCATACATCTGGGCATCTCATTTGGAAAGAATCAGAAATCAATTGAGAAATAGCAAGAAGTATTATTTTCTTCTGGAGGAAAAAAAAAATGTTTACAAGTTGATTTAATACAATGGTAAGATTTAAGCCTTAAATATGTCTGTCACTATAATCCAAAAATCCATTTCAAATTACACAAAGATTCAGTATAAATCTAGGCTACCATGCAATAAGAAAGCACAAAAACTTTGGGTAGAAATTTACTGATCATAAGGAAATGGCAAAGAGTCGGATCACTGACTCACATAATGGTAATAGTTACTATTTGATAATAAACAATGCCTACCATGTGCCAGGCACAGCCTTAGGCACATTACATGCAGGATTGTTAGTCTCATACAGCAATATTGAGATTCAGTTTTACAGAGGTGTAAACAAAGGCTCAGGAGATAACCCTGGCTTTGTCTGAGCTCACCCACCCAGCAGCACAGCAACTGATGTCTGAGCACAGGCATGGTTATGTTGTGTATATTCTCCTCTTTATAGAGATGTTCTTGCATCTCATTCAGTCAGATAAACAATATGAAAAATCAAACATGATATTCAGAGACTTATTTCAATTTCAGAGTCTCCAACAAATATTTACAAACTTTTTAGCATCCCTCAGAGTTTTATAAACTCGGAGCTTTATAAACATACCTGCCCTTACAGCTCTGGCAGTTCCCCCACAAGGTCTCCAGAAAGACCTAGCTATCTAATTATGACTTTCTAGCTTTACTCATAACAAAGAAATCTTTTCAATTGTTGAAGTACTTAAATTTGAAAAAGCACCCATAGATGATAATTGCCTTCGCATATGCCTGAGGCTTCTAACTAGATCACATCGCTTTACCTTAGCTTGTGAATTGTGTAAGACCAATGATGAATCACAGAATGGTGCCCCTGAAACAAATAATACCTTACATGTTAATAAAAAGAAAAAATAACAAAAATTGGTAAAAAAAAAAAGAGGTGATGCTTTTAAGATGATATTTGATGTGAGTATATGAGGATATTTTACTCTCTGTTTTATACATAAAGAAAATGAAACAAAAATCCAGTCTAAACAAAACCATAAATTCTGCAGACAGGCCAGTGTCAACTATAGACTCAGTTCCACTGGGGCTAAACTGGCCTTTCCTAGGCTCACAGTGCTCAAGAACCCCTGATTCATGGCATTCCTCTCATCCTACACAGAACAAAACTTCACTAATGCAGCGGGCTGGGATGTTGTGGACAGATTAGATAAGGAGTACAAATTGCTGGTGGAAAATAATCTTGAAACATAAGATAGCGTGACTTACTTAGTGACCTTGGCTTTGGTACTGAAATTGCCATCTGGTAGGGGGCTCCAAGTGAGGACCTCCAACCTTCTTACCTCAGGCAGGCATGAAAAAGTGAACTAAAGCCCACCACGTCCACCTCCCCAGTGCCTGGCTCAAGGCACATATTTCCTAATCTGCCTGCTCTTGGTTGGGGTCATGCTTTGGAAAGTAGACTCATATCATGATTTGAGTGGTCCACACTTGCTCCATGGGAGTAAGCCTTGATTTCACAACCAAATGATAATTTCCTTGAGAATAGGTTTCAGGGATGCAGTGAAAAAGAGTTTTTTTGTTGTTTTAGCCAAAGACTTTTGCATTAAAATGCTAACCTTCTTGCTTCTGAGTCTTATAAACCTTGCCTGATTACCATGGTAGGTGTACATTTTCCTAAATCTAACAGTGTGTTGCTAGATATACTTCAGAAAGTTACAAAGAACTTCCAAGCAAACACATAGTTGGCGCTCACAATCAGTTCCTGCTATTCCTCCTACCCATGCTCCCTAGAACTACTTTGATCAAGTGTTGATTGAAAACATTCCAGCCCAGACTAGAAGCCCCCAGAGGGCTCAGGTTCTTGCCACATCTAGGGTTTATATCCAACCAGTGTACTGACTGGGAAGACATCTATCTGATTAGGAGTGTGCTTCCCATACCATCTGTTGTTCTAGATGACATGTCTGCTCTGCAATTACTATATTGATAACTACATGCCTGTACTAATTTTCAGGGTCTTAAAAAGAAAAAGCAATTTCTATTCTCCAGCAGAATAACAAAGAAATAGACACATTACCATTTATAGTATAATATGATATGTCCTAAGATTAGGACATATACAAAATCTAGTATACATTTGACCAAAAGACTACCCAAGCCTAACTGAAGGCATTGGTTTGATGGCACTTGATCTGGGTGTGAAAAGCTGAGTAGAAGTGTCCTAGGCTGACAAGCAATCCTGCAGCCTTCCCAGCAGAAGTGACAATACACTTTAAAAGTCAGAGGTAGAACAGCATGACATGTGCAGGCCACTAAGATTAGCTGAGCGTTGCCCCAGCAGATGCCCCAGTTGCCCCATAGGGGCATGTGCCTCACTTCCTGGTGTGACACTTAGAAAGATGCCATGTGTGATTCTCACCTTCTTTCTCCTTCACAAGCAGAACGGAGGGTCCCGAGGACTAAGCAGGAAGTGGAACACTAAGAGAGAAGGGGACTGAGTCCCTGTATGACCGCATAGCTCAGCCCCATTACAGTGTGATGTGAGGTAAAAAGAAACTTTTATTTTGGTTATTTACTGAACTTTGGGGATTGCCTGTTATCTTAGTTAGCCTACCTTTGCCTTGCTCCTTAAAAATTTAGCTTAGTTTTTGGGAGATTCCTGAGTGCCAAGCTTGGTAGCATGCATTCCTGTTTTTGGATATATACAAAGGAGCTCACTGAGTGCAAGAGCTTTGCCCCTAGCCATCCCAACTGGTGAGGGAATAGTGGGGGACTCTGATGGTGCTTCCCTGACTCTAAACTCCTTGCACTCTCCTCTAAATGCTACCAGCAAACAGAAACTCATAAAATAGTTATACTGTGGTCGTAACTTTCTAAAACTGGTCTCAAATAGACAGAGTAATAAGGGCAATCCCAGTAAAAGTTCCTTCAAGGCATCTTGGAAATAATTACACAATATTTATCTGTCTATATTTTACCATCATTGTTAAGAAGTCCAGAATTCCCTGTGTAAAGGCCATACTGTGCAATAAATTAGTACTTTGCATTTGCACACTATAAAGAATGTTTTCCTGTACAAATTGGCAGATGCCTATTCTTTTAAGATGTGAGAAAAACATTTTACATTGACAATTTTTTTTTTTTTTTTTTTAGTATGTGCAGACTACATAGTTGAAACAAAGAGATTTAAAAAATGCCCTGAGCTCTCCTTACTGAGGATAATTAATTTTGTCACTCAGGACATCTTGTGTTGGTGCAATGTACGATGCCCATTTCCAGCCAGCTTAAAGTCAAAACCCACTGAATTCTTACTACCAGATTATGTTTACAAATCCTTCTCATCATCACAGTGATCACAGAATACTAATCATGCTGAAACATGACCACCAAAGAGGAAATGGAGACACAAATCTCTGGGAATATGTGAATATATTAAAAGCTAAAAAAAATAAAAGCTGAAGCTTTGGGACCCCCCCTTGCAATGCCTTACTGCTGTCCCAGCAATGTATTGACAGGTTTGTAAACACTGTGTATCCTTTGGGTTCAATCCTAGAATTAGACCATAGGGATATTTTATGGGTCCATTAGGCAGCACCTGCTACAGAATTTGCGGGAGCTGAGAAGCAGTTACCATAAGGTTGTGGTTCTTCTATTGGATGCTGGAACTTGAGGGTACAGTGGAGAAGGGAAGATGGATGTGAGGTGGGGAAGCAATGTCACTCTGGAACCCCTGACTGTGCGCTGAGCCCAGGATGGACTGAAACCCAGGACATTGCCTGTTGTCTCTCTCTTTAATGGTTTGAGTATTCTGTAAAACCTGGGGCCCCTTGTCACAGAGCTAAACACATGCACCTGGCCAGCAGTCAGAGAAGCTGAAGTAAGATCTGGAGGAATTAGAGTGGTAGCGGGAATACTACTGCTGCCCTAAGCAAGCAAAGTGAGGCACCAAATCAGGAACAGTGAATGTCAGCTATACAATGTTGCTGCCTCCCTGCCACCATTCGAACCTCCCAACAGTATTTCTCTTTTGGTCTTCCCTAAGTAGAAAGAAAATTCTGGGAAATATAGTTCAGCCAAACCAAGTTAACGCCTATAAAGCTACCAGATTTTTAAAAGTGGGATATTTTAATTATAATCCATTAAAGTAAAATATTTAACAGCAACTGGTGAATACCACTGTCTCTTTTCCTTGTCCTTCCAATTGTCACACTTCTCATGCCAGGTAGCATTGGAGAAACCATAGAAAGTTTTAAGATCCAGTGAAGGGGAAGGTATACTGTGGATATGTATTTAGCCACAGATGGGTGAGTTATAACCACATGGTTTGCAGGTATTCACAGATACCATTATTGCTAGCCATTGTGATTTGGGAGGAGGTTTCATGAACACTTCTGCTGTTCCCTCCGCAAACTCAAGCAATGCCAATGCTGTCAGGGCCAGAGGTTGTATCGCAATAGAAATGTCTCCTGTAGCATCCAGCACCACACATTTCTTCTTCTCCTCCTCCCCATCCCGGTCTACCTCCTCCTCCTCTTCCTCCTTCTCCGCCTCCTTCTTCTTCTTCCTCTTCTTCTTTTTATTTTTTTTTTAAGATTATTTATTTATTTATTTGTTTGAGAGAGGAAAAAGAGATGGAGCACAAGCGGAGGGAACAGCAGGCAGAGGGAGAGGGAGAAGCAGGCTCCCTGCTGAGCGGGGACCCACTTCCAATGCCTGGCTCCATCCCAGGACCCTGAGACCATGATCTGAGCTGAAGGCAGACTCTTATTTCACTGAACCACCCAGGCAGCCCCTGCATCCAAAGTGTATGTGTCTTCATAGAGAAACCAGGTTTCAAGTGTATGCAGTCAGAAACCCGTGTGTAGGAAATTCTTATAAATCTTCTATCTAATTTATAAAACTTGACAGGAATTCTTCCAATTTCAACCATATTCATAAAAGTTTATGCAGCACAGGAAACAGGGATGGGAGTTTTTGTTTAATTTGTACAGTTTCAGTTTTATGACATGAGAAGAGCTCTGGAGATTGACGGTCAGTGTGGGTGCACAACAGTGTGAATGTATTTAATATCACTGAACTTCACACTTAAAAGCAGCTAAGATGGTAACTTTTAAATTACATGTATCTTACCATAACAACAACAAAAAATGGGGATCTAAAAAGTTTGAATGTTTGTCTCCAAACATCGGGAGCTAGTCATAAAAATAAAACAATTTAGTACTAGGCATGCCTAAAAAATGTTGACACTTAACATTCGTTATGCTATGTTATGTTTATCAGATAACCAGGTGAGAAAAGGGGATATTTTGAAACTTTCGGTTCTATTGTCATGTTGTTTTACATTAAAGTAAATAAACAGTGGGTATTTTGAATGTGTATCTGGTGTTACCTATAATAGAAGGTGCTCTAAGAGATCATTTTCTAAATTATCAGCCTAATTTTTTTTCAATCAACCATACTAGAAGAAAAGCTGAATTACCACTTTATTCTTTGCAGAAAAAAAAATAATAAAATCATTTTGTACAGAGGAAAAAGAGAGGGGTTCCTAGGTGACTCAGTTGGTTCAACAGCTAACTCTTGGTTTCAGTTCAGGTTATAAATTCAGGGTGCTGGTATTGAGCAACCCAATTGGGCTCCATACTCAGTGGGGAGTCTTCTTGAGAGTTTCTTACTCTCTCCCCCTCTCTCTATGTCCTTCTCCTGATCTTGCTAATATGCTCTTACTCTCTAAGAAGAAATAAGTAAAATATTTTTAGAAAGAGAGGGACAAAAAAACCCCAGTCAAATATATATAACTATATAAAAGGACTATAAAATTATATCAGAGTTACTAAAAATATTTTTTAAATTTGGACATATTTGTGATACCACTTTTTCAATTTGTCATTTGTAGCAATTTATTTTCTTATTCTACAAATAATGTAGAAAAAATTATTAAATGGAATGTTCAGAATTATGTAAGTCTGGGGTTTTTGAAATTCTGATCTGCCCCAGCTCAGAGTATAGCAACTGAACATAGCATTGGTAGTGGATCATTTCCATGGTCAAGGAGCAAAGCTGGCAGCCCACCTCTCCTAGGAATGTGCCTGAGCTCTTCTCACAAGCAAACAGGAACCCTGGACTCTTGACATAAGCTTCACTTGGTGTCCAAAGACCTTCATCCTGCCTTTGACCTCACTCTTAAGTTATGTGTGCAGCAGTGTCTTAGAAAACTGGAAAATGGATAGAGAAGCTACCAATTATCACTGCACTGCAATTTCCTCTTCTGTAAAATGTAATAATACTGTTAACCTCATTGGCTTCTTTGAAGAGTAAATGGGACCATGGGAATTGTGCACTGAAACTGTCTGTTGTGTTGTAGGTGCCTGAGAAATTGAGGAGGGGCAAAGTGAGAGGAAGAGAAGAGAAACTAAAGTAGACAGAAGCTATAAAGTGGAATATTGGAAATAAGTGTGGGAAAACTCTTCAGAATTACCGAACACACTCGGAGCTGCTTCGAGGAGGAGGCACGGATTTGCTGGGAGAGGAGGAAGGGATTCCGGGCCGGGAGAGAGCGGGGTAATAGCTGCGGCCTTCCACCAAGACCAGCCACACAGAAAGCATCTTTTTTGAGCACTCGAATAGACCCAAATGAGAACTCTGTGCAAAGGTTTCTAGAGGAAGAAGGTGCCATCCCTGCTCAGATAGTGAGGGACAGATAAGAGACAACACAGAGGGATACGTCCGGGACCTAAGAGAGATAGAGGCTGGGAGAAATAGTTACGTTGTTGGTTGAGTAGTGTGTAAAGCTTCCCAGCGAGGGGATCGTGGAGCCTGATCTCATCATTCTCTGATTCTGTCATCACTTTTTTTATAAATACGCATATTAAACTGAATTTAATTCCCATCTAGATTGGATTAAATCTTCAGTTATCCTTTCGCCCTTGTCAGACCTTGAGATAAAGCCACTGATAGGAAACTGTTTTAAGTGAATGGCTTGACTGGGGCATTCTGTCTTCCTCTTAGAGTCCAATACTGGTTGCCAGAATGGACAAAGCCTTGGAAGCAGCCATCACCTCGCCTTAAATGTTGTCCCAATGAGTCTGCTTGCTATCTGCATGTGCTACTGTTCCCTAACCAAGTGCCTACAACCTGACAGACAAGAGAGCCACTGAGGCCTTCTGACCCAAAGAAAACCAGCTTATTCAGGATAGCATGCACCAGATTTATACAACAACTTCAATTTATAGACTTTCCAGATCACTTGCATGTCAATCTTTCAAGATTCTTTTTTTTTTAATTTTTTATTTTTTATAAACATATATTTTTATCCCCAGGGGTACAGGTCTTTGAATCACCAGGTTTACACACTTCACAGCACTCACCAAAGCACATACCCTCCCCAATGTCCATAATCCCACCCCCTTCTCCCAAGCCCCCTTCCCCCAGCAACCCTCAGTTTGTTTTGTGAGATTAAGAGTCACTTTAAGGCAGATTTAAAGTAGAGAGGTTTCACCATCTGTTTTAATATGTAATGAAAACTTATTTCCTTCTGTAAGAGAGCCCCAGCTTAAGAACATGGCTTATTCTTGGACTTTGGAGTGGATTCCCCATAGTACTATTTATACTGCAACATGGGATCACCTTTGGGGAAGATGGCCTCTGCTACCACAGAGATAATCTTTGTCTTTCTTGGATGCCCATTATGTGCACATGTAACAATCTTTTCCTCACATTTCCCCCCCCCCCCTAATAAACCTACATTTCAGGGCATCCTTTTGCCTCCTGTGCCTGCCAGGTCTTTAGGTTTGAGGGAATGTCTCCTGACTCATCATTACCTGTGAGCTTTCCTTTTTTTGTGCAATCCCAGCTTCCGGAAAACTTAACTGAAGTTTGCCAACTTCTGTACAAACCCTCCAACACTTTTTCTCAGTCACTGCTGCCTGAACTCTGCCTAACCTTTACCAATATTCAACAAAGTCCTTAATGAGATTGTTTTATGTTGTTATGCTAGAAAATTGAAAATGAAAGAGCTTTGATTTCTTAGAGGAATCACATAAGGGAGTCTGTGCACTCCCTTTTATTTTTTATCCTCTAATTAGAAGATTGGAGGGTATTTTTTTTTTTTTTAAGTAGGAAGAATGAGGAAACCAAGAGACGATTATCACAAAGACATTATTTCAACTTTTGCTTTTTTTTTCCTCTTTCACTTTTATTCTCACCTTAACATCATTTTAACTTATAGTTACAAAACCTGAAATGATCTCTACTAATAGAGAAATTAAAAGATCCACATTATGCAAGAAGACTTTTGAAGAATTGATGCCCAGCGTGGTTGCCCATTGCCCCCCCATGAAGCTTACCCAGTCAACTTGCTCTGCTCCCCTTATTGGCTCCCAAGGCAATATTGGCTATCCATTCTCCCCTTTATCATCTCTATCAACATGCCATGAGCATGAGACATTACTTCTGCTACCACAACTCCTCTATTTAAGTCCTCTCCACTTGTGCAAACAACTGTATCCTGTAAGGACTTCCCGCTCCTCACTGGTGCCCTAACCTTAGGTACCCCATATTGTTCTGATCTCTTGAATCTTATCTATTCCACTTATTTAACAAAGAATTAACCTTTGTTAAGAATTAACCTTAACTTACACTATGTGCTACCTAATTGAACATAATAATAAAAAAAAAAGAATTAACTTCATTTAACAAAAGAATTTAACAAAGAATTAACAAAGAATTACCTTCATAATCATGCCACATACATATATTTTGCCCCCAAAACACTTTATAAAGGCAGAAATATATATATATGTATGTTTCATCATATATATACAATTTCTATATATCTATATCTCTATATAGATACAGATACAGATAACATAGACATAAGGATAGATGTAGATACAGACACAGACATGGATTGTATGCTTTCCAGCGTCTTGACCAAATGAAACTGTGAAGCATATTGAAGACTGTGAGGAGGAGGACCCAACATTCATAAGGTTCTCCTATCACTTGCTAAACACTGCCAGGGCTTTAAAAATGTTATTTCTATTTTCTCAAGAAATAATTATCGGGCTGGCAAAAATCCAAACTTTTGACAACTCTCTTTGTTAGTGAGTGTGAAACTCTCATCTTTTGGTCGTCAAAGTGAAAAATGTCTGAATGCTTGTGGAAGTCAATTTGGTGATATATAGCAAAAATCATACCTGTCCTTTGACCTGGCAATCTCTCGTTTGGGAATTAACCTACAGATATTCGTGCAAGTGTGTGAAATGATATATGTTCAAATTTATTCATTGTGGTTTTAGTCATATGGGATTAGAAAAGAAAATCTACAAAAGCATATCAATCTGGGCTTTATGCAATGAATTATGGCACAGCTCTACAACTGAATCCCAAACAGCTGAAAAAAGAATGATGGAACACTTTATGTGTTGATATGGAAAGATGAGCTCTAAAAAAATGGGTATAATGCTCATTTGTATTTGCTTGCATTTCTATAAAGAAACACAGGTAGAAGACACAAGTTACCTACAATAGCCTCAGGGCAGGTCTAGGCAGATGGATGATAATCAGGTTTTCACTGAATATCTCTCTCTTTTTTTGTAAGTTTATTTTATTTTATTTTTTTCAGTGTTCAAGATTCATTGGCTATAAAACACACCCAGTGCCCATGTAATATGTACCCTCATTAATACCCACCACCAGGCTCACCCAACCACCATCTACTCCCCCTCCAAAACCCTCAATTTGTTTCTCAGAGTCCGCAGTCTCTCATGATTTGTTTCCCCCTCCGATTCCCCCCACCTCCCTTCTGCTCTCCATTTCCCAATGTCATCCATGTTACTCCTTATGCTCCACAAGTAAGTGAAACCATTTCACAATTGACTCTTTCTGCTTGACTTATTTCACTCAGAAAAATCTCCAGTCCCATCCATGTTGATACAAAAGTTGAGTATTCGTCCTTCCTGATGGAGGCATAATCCTTCATTGTATAAATGAAACATATCTTCTTTATCCATTCATCTGTTGAAGGGCATCTTGGTTCTATCCACAGTTTGGTGACTGTGGCCATTGCTGCTATGAACACTGGGGTACAGATGACCCTTCTTTTAACTACATCTGTATCTTTGGGGTAAATACCCAGGAGTGCAGTTGCAGGGTCAGAGGGTAGCTCTATCTTTAATTTCTAATTCCCCCCAACATGGATGGGACTGAAGGAGATGATGCTGAATGAAATAAGTCAAGCAGAGAGAGTCAATTATCATATGGTTTCACTTACTTGTGGAGTACAACGCAGAGGACATTGGAAAATGGAGAGCAGAAGGGAGGTGGGGGGAATTGGAGAGGGAGACAAACCACGAGAGACTGCAGATTTCTGAGAAATAAACTGAGGGTTTTCGAGGTATGGGTGGGGGTTTGGTGAACCTGGTGATGGGTATTAAGGAGGGCACGTATTGCATGGAGCACTGGGTGTGTTGTATAACCAGTGAATCTTGGAACACTGAACAAGGAAAATGAAATAAAATTTAAAAAAATCAAGCATCATTGTAATATACTTAAAATCACATTCTTGGAGCACTGGGTGGCTCAGATGGCTGAGCATTGGCTCTTGATTTCAGCTCAGGTTGCAGTCTCAGGGTCATGAGATTGAGCTCTGCATTAGGCTTCCTCCTCAGCAAGAGATCTGCTTGAGATTCTCTCTCTCCCTCCCCCTCTAAAATAAATCAATAAAATCTTTACTTTTTTTAAAAAAATCACATTCTTAAAATCTGTTGCATGACTTCCAGTTCAGATGACATAGATTTGTTTCTCTCTGATCTTCTTGATAACTGCAACTATCACTTTAGAAAATAATGCAAGAATAGTCAGAGAGGACTCTGAGATGTCGAAAGAAGATAGTGACATGGTTTGGGACCTCAGGACTGAAGGGATAACACATCAGTGATTCTATACTTACCTTTTGACCCAAGAAGTTGACCCAAAGCCAATTACTTTCTGACCTTAATATAGCACAGAAGGCATCCCAGGTAGGATTATCATCCCCTAATTCCCAGGCCACTGAATCAAAAGACACTACCTCTGACACCATCTGCTGAACCTGGCAGTACCTGACAGAACCTGACATTGGGATCCCCACTACCACTAAGTGGCCAGGGGATGGGGTGTTCTTCATCACTGGGGCTGACACTCATATTCCTCACCAAAATTCATCAGGCAAGCCAGGAACCACCTACAGGATAGATGGTGTCATGAAAGGGCAGACCAATAGGAAGGAGTAGAATCAGTTGCTCTATCCAGAAACACAAACTGTGGTGCTTCCATGGAATACTACCGAGCAAAGGCAAAAGGCAACAACCTGGATGAATGTTTAGGAAATTACACTGAGTGAAGACAGTCAATTCTACCCACACATCCTCTATCCTCTCATGGGTCCTCCCCTGCGACTAGCCTTTTTAAAATCCCATCTCTGATTGAATACTGAAACATTAATATCTATCATAAACTAGTCCTTTTTAAATCTTGCACTGGGTTTATGTTTTGTGATATAAAAGAATCAAAAAATGCTTATCACCTACAAATGAGAAAATCTGACTCTTGCCCAAAATTATATCAAAAGGGAGAAAAATTCTCTTCATTAAATAAAATGTAAAGCAAGGGTGAGAAACAAATACAGAGTCATGTTTTGATTGCATAAAATATCACCTGGTCAGCATCTTAGTCACACCAAGGCTGATGGTGATAACTACTAGCATTATCACTAAGGTGCTAAACAATCCTATATGATATCAGCTGTAACAAGATACCTGTAACATGTCACTCAGAAGAATGACACGGTAGAAGTATTTCCAAATATGGCAAAATGAATATAGGTACCAAGGTGACAGTTGGGCAGACAGTAATGGTCAATTTTATATGTCCACTTGGCTGGAAAATAGTCTCCAGTTATTCAGTCAAGAACTAACCTAGGTACTGCTGTGAGGGTGTTTTGGAAATGAAATTAAAGTCCATAATCAATTGACTTTATGTAACAGAGATCATCCTGAAATAGCTAGATGGGCCTGCTTCAATCAGTTAAGAGACCTACAAAAAGAGCTGCAGCTCACCTGAAGCAGAAGAAATTGCACCTGTGAACTGTACCTTCAGCTGCTGCTCCAGGATTCCAAATTGTCCCTTCTGACTGCCTGCACTATGGACTTCAGTCTTGCCTTGTCAGCTCCCACACTTGCATAGGCCAATTTTTAAAAATAAATCTCTTGATATGTTTCTCCTCCTGATCCTGTTTCTCTGCTTCAACCTTGTTGACTGATGTCAATTGTGTTTATCATCATTACTCTTCTCTGTTAGTAAGACCCTCAGTCTATACAAGTCAGTCTTCTTCGTTATCCCAACTCCAGCCAAGTTAATTTCACCCTGTATTCTTTTTTTTTTTAAGATTTTATTTATTTATTTGACAGAGAGAAATCACAAGTAGACAGAGAGGCAGGCAGAGAGAGGGGAAGCAGGCTCCCCGCTGAGCAGAGAACCCGATGCGGGACTCGATCCCAGGACCCTGAGATCATGACCTGAGCTGAAGGCAGCGGCTTAACCCACTGAGTCACCTAGGTGCCCCTTTCACCCTGTATTCTTGACCCTCCCCCACTGTCTCTGGCTGTGCAGCTCACACATACATATCAGGTGCAGCTCAAGTCCAAAATTGCAGAACATTCCCCTCTCCTGCTCCATGTCTCATCTCGCCCCTCCTGCACGATGCCTCTATTTTAATCTTTACCTATATTCAGTTAATTCTTTGACTATGCACAACCTTATCCTACCATTCTTGCTAATTTTAAAGTCCTTGAGAAGAGGATTACAATCTTCAATTGCTCAGGTATCACCCACAGTGATACTGCTGGACCCAAAGTGGGTACTTATTTATACAGTCCTGATAGAATGCCATGTTGTGTGGAAGAGTGACCTGAAAAGAGATGAGATTGTCACAAATTGGTGCTAAATGAAAATAAACATCTTCATTAAATTCTAACATAGCAGCAGTCAAAATAATGTGTGGGAGTCATCTATGTTCACAGATTTGAGGATCTACTGTGATTATAATATGATGATAATAAGTATATTATCATTGATTAATGTAAATAAAATCAATTTCTTTCCCTGGAAAGTACTATTACCTAGTACTTTCTGAATCCAGTGATTACAAAAACTATGGGGACCACCAACATCATACTTAACTAAGGTAACTGAGGTGTGATACAGGGAAAAGAAAAGGAAATCAAGTCCTGTTCTTTGGGGTACTTCTCAACACCTGGCAGGGAGGGCTTAAATGACAGGCTGTCCATGGTGGGTTCACTGAAGATACAAGAAAGTCTAACCAGAGAAAGTTAAAAGAAGGTACAATCTAGCTTCTGAGAGAAACAAATCTTCTGCCCACCAGAGAGGCACAATAATAGCAGAAGGTATTGATCACCCTGGTTCTACAGCATCACTTGAGGAAGGATGTAAATAACATATTTGCACTGAAAGGTCCCTTCCAAACATAGAAATCAGCATCTGTTACTAAACTAAAAGCTCTCTACAGAAGAACAGAAAAGGTAAAAGCACAGAGGATTTATGAAGGAAAGTAAGTAAACCAAGAGCCTCCTATATTGGCACTACAACTGATACTCCAAAGTGATATATTTTTCATAAAAAAATCATCAAAATATCTTAAGACATACACATGATTATGCTTATATTTTAGAGATGAGAAAACCAAGTTTCAAGGAAATCGAGTAAGTTTTCCCGGTTACTCATTTAGTAACTGGCAGAACCTAGATCTGAACCCCAGATGGACTAATTTTCAAAAACAATCCTCTTTTCATGCTTCATCTCCATAAAACAAAACCAAACTTAAAAACATTTAGTGTCTACTTCTTTTGACAATCCCCTAATAATGTCATCAGACTGAAAAGTTCTCTTAAGTAAGCTAGAGAGCATAGGTCCTTTCTCCGATGGCCTATGAGCTCCAGGCATCTTAGACTGCAGGTTATATGACAAGTTGTTCCACTGAATGCCCATTAAGACAACATGCAGCAGTGAAACCAAATGTTAGCAGATGCATTCACTCATTTCCTCTTTCAGCCATCATGACAACAGGATCAGGGAGACAGGAACAAGGGAACGGTTGCCAAGGTCTTCATCATCATCACATTAGCTGCAAGCAGGAAATCTGTGCTGCCAAAAACCGACATTGACAACTCCTCCGTTGACAGACTAATAAACTCAGTTACATGTCCTGCTCTGACAATGGACAGCTTTATTTCCTTTTTATGTTTTCTACATATATTTACTTATCCAAATGTCTTTTTTTCTGCTAGTATCTTAAAATAGTGACTACAACTATACCCCCTGAAAGGTGATTCATAAGCTCGTCTGAGAGCTAATGGGGGACTAGAAGTGGGAGTCTTTAAGAAATGTGCTCTGAATTCAAGGCCGGAACCTCAGGTCTCTGTTCAAGTTAAAAACAGGACGTTTCCCTTCATGGTAACCAAAGAGAAAGCCTAACAGATATTATGGGCTATCATATGGTTTCTTATCTTTCTCCTTTCAGTGGAAATGACATGCAAATACACTTCAAGGAAGTGTGAAGTGAAGTGAAGCCAACAATTTGAAAATTAAAACTCCATTTTCTCAAAATTTATTTTGTGGGTGACATAATAGGGAGCTGGTGGTAAGAATTGAGGACACAGGCATGAAATGTCCAAGTGCCTGTCCTCAAGGAGCTTGAACTAATGCTGAAAATCAAAAGATGATACCCAAGGAGAGTATTGAGGCAGAGTAGAGAATTATCTGGAAGAAGAAGTCAGGAAAATCGTTCAGGGTTAGTGCGCCTGGCTGACTCAGCAATAGGGCATGTGACTCTTGATCTCAGGGTTGTAGTTTCAAGCTCCATGTTGGATGTAAAGATTACTTAAAAACAAACAAGGAAACAAACATTCAGTGTCAGAAGAATGGAGATAAGAATTTGAGGTGTTTAGGACTGAAAGTCAATCAGATCTACTGTAACACGAATACATATGGGGCCATGACTGTGATTTATGAGGGCTCCCGGTGATAAAGAGCCAAACTTACTGAGCTAAGAAGCAAGGATTTTATCATTAAGATAATGGAAATCCACTGAAGAATTTGAAGCTGAGAAATGATATACTCAGTGTTCCTTTTAGAAAACAAGTAACACATACTAAATTTTGAAATAACCTTAGAATTTCACCACCTTACCAACTTACCTTGGCTAAAGCATGATATAGTCAAGGAACCTTATGTAGAATACACACAGTGATAAAATTAGAGACGACAACAATATCCAGGTTTTAGTACTGCCTGAGTCTTGTAATTGAATGTGGTTGGGCTTTGCATTCTACACTCCTCTGAAACCAGGGTCCTTCCTCTGAATTTTTGCCTTGTCCCTTACCAAAGTTAAAGTAGAAACAAAACGATGTACATATATAAGAAGAAGGAACCTATAAAGAAGGGCTAGAATCACACATGTCAAAGGAACTTCATGCACACTGATTAATGATTTATCCTAGGAGTGATAAGGTATAGATTCTATCATATTCCCTTGGTATATGGTGCAAGTAAGTCTCAAATTGGTGAAATAACTTGCCATAAATCACTGTTGTATTGTGTCACAGAATTTTAATTGATAAAGATTTTTTTTCTAAATTTTATGTCTAAATTACAGAATCAAAATATTTTTGCAAGGTTCAAGCTGAGCATATTAAAAGTTCCTTTGTTTCATGACACCTTAGATAGTCCAGTCTCACACTACCATTTAAAGTAAAATTGGTAGGGGTACTTGGGTGGCTCAGTTGGATAAGCATCTACCTTTGGCTCAGGTCATAATCTCAGGATCCTGGGATTGAGCCCCTGTCAGGCTCTCTGATCAGTGGGGAGTCTGCTTCTCCCTCTCCCTCTGCCTGCCACTCCCCTTGCTTATTCTCTCTCTGTCTCTGTCAAATAAATAATTAAAAATCAGAGGTAACACTGTAAAAGAGTTCTTAGTGTTTTCTAAACCATAGTAATGAAATGGGCTATATGACCTATGCAAATAATGTCCTAAGGTAGAACACAGCACCTACACAGTATAATAACAACACACTAAAGAGAGTCAGCATACTCATCCTGAGTCATGCTATCAGAGCACATCAAAATAATCTTTCTTAGTGACCATGTATAATCCACATATAATCCACACTGTCCCCTGAGGGATATGGGTTATATGAAGTATTTGACTTGCCTAAAATCATTTATGGCAGAGACAGATCTAACCTCTGGCCTCTTGAGCCCCAGCTTGGTCTTTTTTCAGTGCCACGGTGTTTTTCAGTTTTGCTAATGGTAACACCTATGTCAGAACCTAATATCTGTTTAACATTCTATAATGTAAAAAGTCTTATTACAGTCATATGACTTGTTAGCATAGACAGATAAATTACTAAATGTCTCATGTGAAAAATACACATAAATTTTCATAAACATAATTTTAAATTATAATAGATATAATTTAACTTAAAAATACCAAATTGAAATATAGTGCTAGATGTTTCTCATTCCTTTGCTATAGTGCACACAATAGCTGTTTGAATGGGTCATTATTATTTTGAGACCAAGAAACCAAGGCTGAAAAAGTTAAGTAATTTGCCCAAGACCAGAGAGTCATAAATATAACCTAGATCTGTCTGGATCCAAAGCTGAGATCCAGATAGAAAATGTGTCTTCATATATTGAGTTTATTAGGTATGTATCCAGTCCAGACTACTTCTAACTCATGGGACATACCAGAGTTTTATAATTCTATGGCAATTAGTCTTCTGTTGATTGAAAAAAAAATTAAAAATAAATGCTCATTGTTCCTGCTCAGTGTTCAAAGTAAATATCAATGGTTCTCCAAAGGAAAGCAACATCAACAATTAAATTATCTCCAGTTAATTATATTCTTTCATATTTGGGGATCTTTTGTTGCTTCTAAGGATTTGGAATAAAGCCAAAACTTGTGATTACATTTCTTGCACATTGTCAATCCAACGTAAGTATTTGAAGTTGGCTTTACTTAGCCTCAATTAATGAGAGGAAAGGGAGACGAAGGGAGAGATGGAGAAAAGAGGAAGGAAAGAACAAACAGAACAAATTAACATGTAGCAAATGACTGTGGGAACCTCTTAAATCATTGAGATGTGTTCAAAAGGAAGAAAATCGATCCGAGGTGAATATGCAACCTTGATCCCTCCTCCTTTCTGATAAGTCTCTGTATCAGTTTTGTTTTTAAATCCTGCCATGTTCTATAAAATATTTACAAGTGCTCTTTCTTCCACTTAGAGATGTTGTAATGTGAAGAGAAAGTGCTTTCAAGCCATCTAGAACTGGGTTCAAATCCCACTTCCTCTAGCTCTGTGGCTTTAAGCATTTGGCCATAAAAGAGATGTTTACATCCATTGATCCTCTGCGGTACACATATTTGCCATATATCATACAAAGAGGGATGCACAGAACCTTGGCAGTTTGGTAGGGAAAACAAGAACCAAACCTTCCATATTAATCTGATGGAATAGATTCTACATCCATGGCTATCAAGGGAGCAAAGTGGAACAGCAACTAGGAAAGGTCCTGGTAGGCTTCTAGCAGGAATTGATGAGGTCAAACCAAAAAGAGATTTGGTCAAGAGATCTACAAAGACCCAGTTGTATGAAGAACTTCCATAGTCTAAAAAGGTCAAAGCTAAGAACTTAAGGGGTCTCAGAAAGTGAGATGACATGGTGAGCCACTGAATATAATTCATGGCCCTTAAAATAAGCTAAACAAATGTTCATTCCCTTCCCCTAGGCTAGTGCCTCTAAAGAAACCCAAATATCTGAGTGCTTATCCTTATATCATATCCTTCCTTTGGTTCTCACTCTGGAACACTGTCCTAAGACTTCTCTGCCTGTCCACATTTGGATCAATCAATCCTTTGAGAACCCTTTCCCTCCCACCAACTCAGCCTGTTCTGATCTCTTTTTTCACAGAGAATAAGTCACCCACATCCTTACATACTGCCTTCTGTTACTTGTTTATTAATGAGTGCAAAGATAATTGTCTTTTCTCCTGAAGGAGAATAAAATCAACTCAATGGCAGATAGGGGTTCAGAATCCCCTGGATCCTGACAACACCTCTGATAGTCATCAATTCACAAATTCTCTTCAAACAGCAAGTTTCTGTGCATTCTAATACTTCCACAGTCACAGATTGTCTCTAGAATAATGGTTTCTTTCGTTCTCTTACTGTGCTTTTCTGCCATTACTTTTATAAACATCCATCTAGTCATTCAACAATCACCAAACACTATGATGAAGTAATCTGGGGGTGACGGCTCAGACACTTTTGTGTTTAATCTATTCCTGGAATACTTCTCTTCTGCCCTTCAAGTTACCAACTTCCTTAGGCTGTCCTTCTCTTTCCCCACCATTCCTTCTTGAGTTCCTTAAAATGCTTTACTTCGTAGGTTCCACCCTTGGCCTGCCACACCTGAGTGACTTTAGCCACTCCACACCTCACAATTCTGATCTTCCTCCCAGACTTCACCTGGGGATTTTCAGCTACTTCAGTATAGTGAGCACCTCTCCAGGCTGACACTGTTTCCCAAGCAGAATCGATAATAGAATCCCGTGAATCTCCTCCTCTATCTGTTCAAATAGCAGCTCACATGGAACAGGGACTTTCACATTTGCCAGGCACTGGATTAACTACTTTAGGGGGATTGTTTTGTTTAATTATCATGATATTTCCATTACATGACTGTCATTACTAGCCCCATATCACAAATAAGGAAGTTAAAGCAGCTTGTAAGTTGTAGGGTCTGGATTTGACAGGAGGCTTTCAGGGTCAGGCAGACCTAAAAACTTAGTCACTACATTCTTCATTCATGAAGGCTTCCAAACTAAAAAGCTAAAAGTCATCCTTCTCTCTGCTCTATTTGATTTGTCTTCAAGTCTGTTTGATCCAATTTTAGATATGCCTTTCAAGTCAGGTCCCTTCTTTTCTAGCTTGCTCTGACTCTCATCATTTGTTGTCCACACAACTGCAAAGAGCATCCAGTATCTTTCCTTGCACCGACGTCTCGTCTCCTAACTTCAGTGTGTACTTTACAAAACCATCACAGTTTTAATTCCCTTAAAAAAAAAAAAGCCCAATAAGCAAAATGCAAACAACAATAAAATAAATATTAGCAAGTCATTCCCCAGAAATAAAGCAAAACCACCAAGCCGTGCTTGGCTCCTAAATGCGCAACAGAGAGGCAAGCTCCTTCTGAAATGATCACCCATCCTCTCTCTAGCTATATTTCCTGCCTTTCCATCTTTCCCCGTTGCACCTTAGACTCTACCCATGCTAGGCATTGGACAATCCTCTCTTTGTTGCATTTGGGCAGTCCTCCTCACTCTTCCTCCTCCTGGCTCTTGTTCTTTCTCATCCTCTAAGGTTCTGCTCCAAGGTACATTGCTGAGAAAACTTTCCGACCTCCCTGGAAAGTGACAATGCCTTTGCCCCAGGAACTCACCACTAGTGTGTGCACATCTTTCATTTGTCCATTAGTGCACACAACAAACAGCAGCTTTCTACTATGTGTCAGGTATTAAACAAGGTGCTGGAGATACAGAAAAGATCTGGATACCACCCTGTCCTTATGGAGTCTCCAACTAATGGCGCACTGAACAACTCTTTCCCACTTAATTGTCTATTTCATCAATTACATGGTATGTACTTTATGTCAACAAATCCTTGAATATGTTTAGTACAAATATAAAGAAGACAGAGTTCCTTCTCTAAAGGAGTTTATAGCCTCAGTAGGGGAGTTAGCATAAATAAAAATAATGATGACACTTAAGACTGTGGTTAGTGTCATAAAATGAAGCAGGGTGTGGATTCAACAATTCATTACTCTTATTTATTTTTTTTTTCCTTCTCCTTTAGGTGTCTAGTTGTAGCTGGGAATATCTGCAGAAGGCATTGGGGGTTAAGCATGAAGAGGGATTATTTTTTATATCTTGATAAGAAGCCCACAAGATAATATTAGGATATGAGCTACACTGAATTAAGAGGTATAAGAGATGCTTTTAAGCAAGACTTTTAATACCAGAATCCCCTACCCTCTCCAACCTGCCACTCCAACTACAAAATGCCATACAGTTAGAGGAAAACTTACCTACTGTTAAAACAGCAAAAGTGTTATCCCTCTGTGATGACTAGTGTAGAGTCTGATAGCAAGACAACCTAACATGCTCCTAATCAATACCCAACTACTGACTGCCCAATGGGAGAAGCACTATGTTAAGCTTGGGAGAGGAAGAAAGCTGATATCCTCTTGCCCAACTACAAAGTGAGCTAAAAGGTATTGTTAGGATACCAGTGTCTGGATTGCAAAAAGGGATTAACACAGGCTGGGAAATGGTGAAGAGATCCTGAAAAGGGCATCAGACATAGTGAGAAGATCGAGGACAATTCCACTCAATAGAACGCATAAGATGATAAGTAAGTACTTCTATTACTTATTGAGTCCACTCAATGGGAATCACCAAATATATAGTTATGACACCAGATATTCTTTCAAAAGGTACTTGTTGAGTGATGAAATAAAATTCTGCAGAGATAATTTTATGTATAAGTCACCTAAAAACAAAACAAAAAAACCTTTTTTTTTTTTTTTCCCCATCTGGAACTCATCAGAGTCAATAATAATTTCCATTTCAATATGTAAAATGTTTTGGTAAAAATGTATGTGTAACTGTTTCATAAGTTATAGTAAATTCTGGAAGAGGAGGTAAAACAAGATATCAGAAAATAGTGATCAGAGTACAAACAGTATCAGAACTTTAGGACAGCAAGCTGAAAATATGAATCAAGATCCTTAACACTTATCTTTGAGTCAGTAATGTCATTAGTAAGACATTCTAAGAAAAAAATAGAAGCTGAGGGATTTTTAAATTATTTAAATAATTTTAATGTGCTTAAGCACATGAGTAATGCTACAGTGCTGGTTATAATAATAATAATAATATTCAGAAACAACACAGGTCTCCTCTCCCCCCCCCCAAAAAAAAGGGAAAAAAAGATGAAAATATTTGAATAAAATCATTAAATGGATTATTTATTATGTATTCATTAAAGTGGTATTAATAGATATTGCAATACCAAATAAAAAGCTTTGTTTTAATGGGAAGTGAGCTCAGATTTCCCCTAAGGGAAAGTGCTTCATAGGAATATCATTTGGGCTGTTGGAATTAATAAAGAGAGCTCTTTACCTGTCTTTTCTTGAGTCAGGAAACATATGCAGTGTTCCAAAATATAGCATAGATATTCCTACTATCATGTTTTGGTTCTTGCCTGTTTTCAATAGGCTTCCCTATTTCTAATACTCATTTTAATTTTGGCTGTCTATCAAGTGGTAATTCATCTTACTTTCTCATGATGATCGCATAATTATTCTAGAATACAAAAACTTCCTTGTCTCTTGGTCTTATAGAACTGCATCAGCAATTACAGTATCAAACGATATGATATGAAGGAAGTCATGGATATCCCATCACGAAATTCTATCAAGAGGTTTGCAAATGTCCTTTTACTTGTTGGAGAAATGGAGAAATGAAATAAGATTCAGAGTGTGGGGCACCTGGTTGGCTCAGTTGGTTGGGCTTCCAACTCTTTCAACTCAGGTCATGATCTCATGAGCATGAGATCAAGTCCCATGTTGGGCTCCAAACTGAGCATAGAGTCTGCTTGAAGATTCTCTCCCTCTGCCAGTCTCCCAACTTGTTCTTGTGGTCTCTCTCTTTAATAAACAAATAAGTATTAAAAAAATTAAAAAGATACAGGACTTAACCTCTCTGGCATCAAAGCCAGATTCCACCCATCAAGTCCCAGCTTCACTAGCTCTGTGACCTTTAAGGAAGGTGTATAGCTTTTCTGGGCCTCAATGTGCTCTTCTATAAAATGGAGATAGTAATATCCATCTCATTTTATTAGCATGTTGCAGACTTATTATGCATTAAGCTTTATAATCAAAGTCTCTTCCTTTTAATATTAACTTAGATTCATAAATTACCTTGAGTAGGATATGCCCTAATTACTTAGAATTTTGACATTTACTACACAACCTTCTAAACTTGCACACTATGTAAAACCAAGAACCATAGTAACCATTTCTGGTCATCTGAAAGCTCTGATTGCTGGTTGGGTTGACAAGACTTATGTGGACTACAAATATTGGCATATCTTCAGTTATTCCTTTGGAGAATAGGATACAACATAGAGAAGAAGATTCCTAACCAAAACAACATAAAGAAATGACATAATGGTGTTCAGTGACAGTTTGTGGGATAAGTGAGAGTCTCACGTTTCCTCCTCATATGAGGAGGCTGCCAGATTGGGTAGGAATTGTCCACACACTCACCACCTCCTTCTTTAACAGGTGGTTTTGAGTAAAGTGTGTTTGAAAACTAATCTAACTTGTGCATGCAAGTTCTTTATGTGTCATCAGGTAAGGAGGAAAGGAAATTGAAAGTGAATGATGATATATCTACTTTTAACAGCAACCTGCTCTGCCTAGAGACTTTGAGAATTCCCATTTTGCTATTTCTTAGAGTCCATCATACTCTCCCCTTCACCCAGACTCATTTCTTATCCACAAAGACTGGACAGAAAGAGGGTAATCCTATCTGTCTTCAACACTATTGGCTCACATTCACTTGTAAGCATCTAGAACGAAAAAATAAAACACACCTTGAAGGGCTTAAAGAGACAGAAGACTAAGAATACTCAAGAAATCATCAGTCTTAAATAGTATGAAAAATGTCTTATAAATCTGAAGACTTTATTTAGTGTTCTTTTTAAGATTTTATTTATTTATTTAACAGAGAGAGAGATCACAAGTAGGCCGAGAAGCAGGTAGAGAGACAAAAGGAAGCAGGCTCCCCACTGAGCAGAGAGCCCAATGTGGGGCTCAATCCCAGGACCCTGATATCATGACCTGAGCCAAAGGAAGAGGCTTAGCCCACTGAGCCACCTTGGTGCTCGTTTTATTTAGAGTTCTGACTGTGGATGACTGCTTCAGGACGTATGCACCAACACACCAAGGACACTGCCATTTCTATAAGAGTGGAGCTGTGAACTTGCTTTTGTTTTACCCAAGGGTATCCTTTCTTTTGTCTTCTGCACTTTGGCAACTCTCATCTCTTATGTCCCATGTCAGGGGCATGTGCTTTTTGCAGTCAGGAAAACATGCCTTGAATCAATTAGCTTATAAATCTGATTCGAAACAATGGTCCTCTCCAAACTAGGGAAAGGAGAGAAATGAGTTAGAGGGTGACAAATTCCTGAATTACACAGGTATACCAGGTGTGTTTGCCAAACCTCAAAGCCACCCAGGTAACTCTGATTTTCCTGGCTGGGTGCCCAGAAGGGAAGAAAGAGTTTAACAACGTTGTGACCTATGGTATATACAATGAGCAATTTCACAGCAAGGGGAATCAGAAGGTGTTATAAAACAGAATGGTATTTTTTTTTTAAGACTTTGTGTGTTGACGGTTGCCAAACTGTGGAAGGAACCAAGATGCCCTTCAACGGACGAATGGATAAGGAAGATGTGGTCCATATACACTATGGAGTATTATGCCTCCATCAGAAAGGATGAATACCCAACTTTGTAGCAACATAGACGGGACTGGAAGAGATTATGCTGAGTGAAATAAGTCAAGCAGAGAGAGTCAATTATCATATGGTTCCACTTATTTGTGGAGCATAACAAATAGCATGGAGGTCAAGGGGAGATGGAGAGGAGAAGGGAGTTGAGGGAAATTGGAAGGGGAGGTGAACCATAAGAAACTATGGACTCTGAAAAACAATCTGAGGGTTTTAAAGGGGCAGAGGGTGGGAGGTTGGGGGAACCAGGTGGTGGGTATTGGAGAGGGCATGGATTGCATGGAGCACTGGGTGTGGTGCAAAAACAATGAATACTGTTACACTGAAAAGAAATAAAAAATTTAAAAAAAAAGACTTTGCATGTTGAGTCTCCTGCTCATCACCTTTGACAGTGTTCCTTTAAAAATCAGCACCTCACTTCCATTGATTTTCAACTTCACACTTTTTTTTTTTTAAGCTAGAAATGTTTTATTTTTAGCCTTAATGGATAGAGAAAATGAAAGGAGAAGAGTATCCATAGAGATGAACCCCTCAGATTAGTGTTAAATTACTTCAGGAGAAAGTGAACAGAATCAGCTTGAAAAATCTTAGACTTGTTGTCATGTGATTTGGCCAAAAATTGAGTAGCTTTGATTTAAATCTCCTTCGAAGTCCTCACTATTACATCGATAGCTATTCTCGTTGTCATTGTGCTTCTTACAAGAGCACTGAGTTGGCAATCTGGACAGTACTGTATGCATCATGCAATGTGTCTGTGCATGCATAGATTGTTCTGGGCTATTTAAGGACAATATTTCTGGAATAGGCTCCACACTTATAGATTTTAAGTAATAGACTTCATTTTAAAGCTAAGTGGTGCTTTTCATTTTCATAGGCATCCAACAGCAGTAGCATCATCCCATGATGACCTTTGGGCTATGTCATCTCTGATTGGATTAGACAGCTCTGTGGGCGTCATTGGTCAATTAGTCTTACAAATCACAGAAAGGCCATAGAATGGCTGAGAGGTCTTCAGGGATGAGAGTGATGACACTGCCCATTCTGGATCAGAGTCTGATTCAGCCGTGCCAACATCTCCCACCCATTTTCTGAATCCCTAAGTGCCATTCCAGGAGCTTAAGAGACCCTGGCAAGTTTGCTCCAAGTGGACCTCACTCTAGTCTTCGGCAGGTCCTTGGCTTTGTTCTTACATTTTTACCCTAGCAGGTCCTTCTCCTACCTCCTAAGTCAATTTCACAGCTCACATTTCCGATGAAATCTTCTACAACTATAGCTAGCACCTTCAGATTATGTCTTTCTAAATTATACTCACAGTTCACTTCACACAGTTTGACACACAATTCTCTAAATGACAAATCTCTATTTTGGCATGTGTTTTTGTTTGGCGACTCCAACGAGACTCTAAAATTACAGTAATCGGGGCTCATGCTATTCATTTAGTTTTTACTCGTCACCCCTTGCTCTTTGTATGTTCCAGTCTGCCTTGCTGCCTGCTTCATCTCTTCTTACTTCTCCTCATTGTCAGGACTCTCCAGCCACGTGAAATCACTTAGAGATTCAGTTTGCTTTTGCTTTTCTTTTTCTGTAGCATTCCTACCAAAGATTAGCTCAGGTCTTCTATATGATGCCTCCCTAACACTGGCATGCAGTCTTCTGCACTTAGCACCATATACTGGTTCTATTCTCTTTGATCCCATGGCAAAACTGTACTTCCCTTCCTCTTGAATTCAAGTGTGCCCCTGTGATGCTACTCAGCCAACAGAATGTGAGTGGAAGTGATGTTTGCCACTTCCCAGCAGAATCTTTCAATAGTGAGCACATGCTTCCTACTGCTTCTTTCTGCCATGACAACCTTCTAGGTGATGGAGGCTCTGTGAGCATCCCAGAACGAGAACAAAGTGGGAGAGAGACGTCTGCCAATGGAAGATGAGCACGTAACACAGGCAGGACACAACCACCGGTTACTCTGGCCACTGAGATGTTAGATTATTGACTAGAGCAGCACAACTGAGCCCATCTAAACAATGTACTTGACTTAGTAGCTCTCCTTTGTGGGCCCATGTACATCATCTCACCTGTGCCTCCAACACTTATTCCATTTCCTGTGTTTCTGTCAAACCATAAATTCCATAAGGATATGGCTTGTATCCATTTATCCGTCTCACATGGCCACCATGGAATGGGCATATTATGACAGCCTCTCAGGAAACACATGTTGAATGAATGACAAAAAGTGCCCGCCCCATTTGAATGCATCCTAAAGTTAACACTGGTATTCCTGGATGTTTGCTCATTCTGTGGGTAAATCATAAGTACTCACAGTTATGGCAGGTGGCGCCCGTGTAGCCCGTGTTACTGCAGTTACAGTAGAAGGTAGTCCAGGATTGGGAGCAGCTTCCCCCATGTTCACAGTAGTTTGGCAAACACCTAACAGGAGATAAAGCAAAAGCAAACAAAATAAACCAACTCAACTGAAATGAAGGGGAGAAAACAAAAAATGTCTACATTCAGCTGTATGAATTGATAGTAGAAATTGGTCTGCTGTATGTCTATACCTAAATCAGACTTGAGCAACAGCAAAATAATTCTATAGCTTTATCACACAGAGTGGAACCATCTAGCCCTACTATGTAATGAAAGGATCAGAGCTGATTTAGGCAATGTTGAGCATTTCAACATTGGGGCAAGTTGCCATTGACTTAAAGTTAATTTGAAGTGGTCAGAATCTATATGATTTTTCATTTACTATAGAATAAAATGTACAAAGGTTGTGGTTTTACATTTTGGAAAGGTTCTACATTTTTAAAAGGAAGTGAGAAGGGGGCACATAATTGAGGCCACTGTCCTCATGATTCTCTTTTGGGTGATGGCCAGGAATCTATTTTAAGCTACATATGAAATTAGAAAAGATGGTACCTTCTCATTTAACATGCAAGGAAATACTGTCATTTCAAAAAATGTCAGCCCAACCCCCCCTTAAAATGAAGCCTTTATTAATTACAATGAAAACACTATAACTATTCTGAAAAATATTTTCACCACACATATTAAAAATGTTCCAAAGCATTTGTAGAATTTGACCCCACAATCACACTTAAATGGTTCTATCTTAAGCATATAACTCAAAATATAATATCCAATACTGGAAAATTTCTTAGGGACGTTGTGGTACATAAAATGAATGGGCTATCATAGAGCTACTGCAAACAGTTAGCAAAAAGGATTATAACAGAGACTGGATTAAGTGAAAATCTGAGATATGAAGCATGGCCACAACAAAGCAAACCAAATATATTGTACTGCAAAACTGATAGGAAGAATAGATGTCAAGGATCACTTGAGGTAATGGGAGTAAAGGCAATGCTCCTATCTTCTGGACAGAGATCATGGGCTTTAGGGTCACTTATATCTGAGTTCAAATACCAGCTCAGCTATTCACTGCATGGCGTCTTTGGGCAATTCTCTTCACTTCTGACATACATGATTTAAAATATCTACATGGCAGGCACTGTTGTGACCAAGAAATAACCTGGCAAGTGCTCAATACTTATAATGAATAAAATTAAAATTAAAAGCAGTGATAAATACTGCAATTCTTGAAATAATCTTTATGGGAGAAAAATCCCACTGATTTAAAAAGGGAGAGGGTGTGAACAATGAGGTTATGGAAGTAGTCTAATATAATAAAAGGGTTCATTGTGTAGCCTCTGAGAATGTGAGGCAAGCAAAAGTAAGATGATTTATCCTTAATGTTCTATATAGGTAGGAAACCCTCCAGCAATGATTGTTTCAAAGCTCAGAAACTAATATTCCTGCATATGTTCAGACATTATTAGAAGTTTTCCGCTCAGCACAGCAAACACACAATTGTGCTGACAGAGCTTATGTGTGGGGAAAGCATATTGGTGACTCCATGGTATCCAACTATGGCTTAAAGAACAGAAAGGGGGAAAAAAGAACCAGTAAATTTTCTGTAGAACACGTTCACAGAAACCAACCAATCAATATATAAATAAAAACAAGGGGTGCCTTCCCTAATACAGATTTTATCCTTCCTCTTGATTCCCATTCCCAGTTGGTAAAAAAAAAAAAAAGGTAAGAAAAAGATTTGTCACGGAGATGAATGAAAGTCTCTCTCCCTAACTAACCTTGTTCTGTGAGGAGTTACAGAACCTTGAAGCATCAGTGTCCTCATCTACATATTCCAAGCAAGGACCTCTGCCTCAGGGTATGCCCCGAGGGAAAGCCTAGCTCATGAAAACCCACTCACCCTATACCTTTCTTCCCTTATATCCCAGCACCTCCCTGCTTCTGAATTATGCTGCTCCTGCAATGCATCTTCTCCATAGATTTTCCCTCTAGAACTGTCAACACACTCTTTATCACTATCCGAATCCATTCCATTCTCCTTCCCCCGATACCAAATAAAGACCCACACACACATACAACTCAAGGGCACTCCATGATTGGCAAATTATACTATTATTAGCTCCTCTTCCTTCCCTAACATAAAGTTACTTGCTTTAAAGAGGGAGAGCTGAGGGGACCTAGTACAGTTGGCTGAGCATCCAACTCTTAGTTTCTGCTCAGATCTGATCTCAGGGTTGTGAGATCTAGCCCCCTTGTAGGGCTCCCCACTTAGCGAGGAGTCTGCTGAAAACTCTTTCCCCTGTCCCTCCCTGCTATGTATGCTCTCTCTCTCTCAATCAATCAATCAATCAATCAATAAATAAATATTTCAAAAAAGAAAAAAAAATGGAAAGTTGAGCAAAACCAGGTTGGTAGGCATTTAATCCTGTAACCTGTTGGTTTTGGTGCCAAGGAGTTTTAGGTTGGACTCTTTTTAATGGCTGAAGCTATAAAATAGAAAACTCAGAAGTTCTAAGAGACAACATTTTCAGCCACAAGAAGAAAACTTACATTCTGTAAAAGAGAAAGGGAGAAAAAGAGGGAGAGAGAATGTTGGGGTGCAGAATGCAGCAGAAAAGACAGATGGAGAGTCCTGATAGAACTTGTGTGGCTGGTTCCTGTTGTTTCCAAGATTTGGTTGCACCCCTGAACTTCCTGAGGGCTGGCTGTTTTACTCTGTATCACATGCTGTGAGATAACCTGAGATCATTCTAGAGAAACCCCCATTCCTTTCAGGCTGGCTCAAACCGGGATTCTGTGATTTTCAAGTAACAGAATCTTAACACTTTGTAAAACAGAATTCTATAAATATAAAAAGAAATGAAAACACACATTTCTCCCTCTCTTCTGTACTTTAAAATATTTTAAAAATGAAGATTTCCAAATTTAGTTGAGCATGTCGTAGAAGAGGTCTTGGGGAAAACAGTAAGAAATATCTGGGCACTTTGAACTCATCCTTAATAAGCCTCACATAGACTTTGTATTGAAGTGTTAATAAACTCAATTTACCAAGGAAAGTGTAGGATAGAAATTCATTGCTTGTGGTCACTTTAAAAAAATGATATATTTCTGAAAGACAAAAACAGTGCTTTGGTAAAGGACAATCTAATATTCCTAAAATGAGGAGAAAAAAAAAATGGATGCTTCTAGCTTGGTTCATTTTGGTTCAATACATACTATGATTAGAAAAACTCATCTGTAAAGCTGACACTCAAAATAAAAGATGTATAATCCCAATATGCTTATTTATTAAGGGCAGTTTTATGAGTATAATTTCCATAGTCTTTAATCAGTTTCTTTAAACTGGTACTTTGTTTCTTTTTCCACTTGCCATAAACTAGGCACTGAAGGCATGACCCAGAAAGAGAAGAGTGGAGAGGCTACCAGAGTAAGAGAACCCCATTAAGAGTGAGAGCTCTGTCACAATCTTAGGGGTAAGACCCTCAATTCAAATTGTTAGGAGATAAGCACTCCGAATCCCTATCTCCTAAATTTCTAATGATCCTTCATATGCAGCTGGACCTGGATGGATGTGCTTTCTCTAGGTGCACTTAGTTTAACAAAAAAAGCCTTCAGCATGATCAGGACACTTTCCTTCACCTTGGTTATTGTTACCTTTAACAAGGTACTGCAAAACGCAATGACCTTTAGCCAGCCTTGTGACAATCCTAATGGTGTTTAACGGAACGTTGTTTTCGCAGCTAATCTCCTACAAAACACATCCACCGAAAACTTTCCTCTCACCAACAACCTGAAATGAAACTTTGACATGTGCTCACCATCATTTCTGAGATGTTGTTTTAATGTTTTATTTTCCCTGTTTAATAAGAGAAGAAAGACAAGAGGAGGGTAAACAACTTGCCCAGATATAAAGTGACAGAGCCAGGAAGGTGAGTTATGCTGCCTGTCACTGAAACCTGTGTTCCCAAGCACCATACATCCTCTCTCTGCCAAACACCAGATGATGCACCTCCTTAAAGGTGAACTCCGAGCATGCATTAAGGCACCACTTCTGCGAAGAGTGGGATGGAGGGGGCCTTCATATAGTTACCACTGATTCCAGAAAGTCATTAGCAAACTTGGAGCTGAGGTTAGAGCAGAGAAAGATAGTGACAAATGGGTCAATTGACAATAAATAAACCTGAACTAGAGAATAAAAGACATATTTATTATAT
This sequence comes from Mustela putorius furo, assembly GCF_011764305.1. Classification (NCBI taxonomy): domain Eukaryota; kingdom Metazoa; phylum Chordata; class Mammalia; order Carnivora; family Mustelidae; genus Mustela; species Mustela putorius. Next base: position 4,259,015 of record NW_025422019.1, read on the forward strand.
AATTAGCAAAATGATACATAATTGAGTCTATAAACTCTATAAATTCAGTGATGAAGATCAGGGAAAAGAGATTTTGATTCTATTTTCAATTTCTTTTCATGACCAAATTGTTGAATTCTTAAAGTAAGAAAGAAATTCTTCAAATAAAGCTACTGCTAGGACAGCCCCTGTCCCTACCCTACTCTTGCTCTGATTTCTTTCCTTTCCTTTTTTTTTTTTTTTCCCCCAGATGATGGAGACTCCCTCTACATTTCTTAAGCCTATATGAGTTAATTTGATTGTTTCTAGTCTGGGCCTGCTTTTGGTAGAATGTATAAGTTATCCCAAGCTAGACAAAGCTATTTGACCAATCTAAAAATTGATGACATAATGTTTAAAATAAACTTTGTAATTGTATAATCCTACAAATAGAGAAAAATGTAGTCCATCAAGGTCTATTCCGCAAAACAGAAGATAAATTCAGGATCCAAAGTTGGCTTTTGAGTGCAGGACTATGGGCTTCATGGCCAGCCTGCCAGGATGTCCTGGAGCCATTGACTGAACACTCATATGTACACAGCTCTCGGGGTGTTCCACCGGGATTAACCAAGATTGTGCTCACATCTCCATCACTCAGCATAGTCAGTGTCCTCTATTAACATGAAATTTTTAGTCCTCCAGGTTTTCTGAATTTAGTACCAAAAGTTTATGACAATCAAGACCTCAGTATTAATGTTTGGGGGTTAAGAAGGAATAAGGTATTGAGAGAGAAAAATGGTCCCAAAGCTGATCTCAGCCAGAAACTTCTATATGATATAATCTACATCTTCCTGTGAAGAAACCAGTATTCTTGACTTTGATAAAATGCTTAAACATATTTATAATGGACTTTGTTGGTTGATGGTAAAGACCAATGTTGGTTGATGGTCCACTTCAAAAGGAACCTAACTTAAACAGTCTTGTAACAAGTCAAGGAATGTAATAATAATTATTATTTTTTAAAAAATTCAGTCTTACAAGGGATATCTTTGATAGCCCCTCCCCCCAAAAAATTATCTTCAAAACAGCTCCTGCCAAGAATGGATTTTTAAGATTTTTATTTATTTGTTTGACAGACAGAGATCACAAGTAGGTAGAGAGGCAGGCAGAGAGAGAGGAGGAAGCAAGCTCCCCACCTAGCATAGAGCCCAATGCGGGGCTTGATCCCAGGACCACAGGACCATCACCTGAGCCGAAGGCAGAGGCTTTAACCCACTGAGCCACCCAGGCACCCAAGAATGGATTGAACTGGTCTGAGATAGGTCTTTCTCTTGCAACGAGATTATAATAAACTTTGGAAAAAAAAAAATAACAGTTCTTCAGTATTTATTTATTTATTTTTTTAGCTTTTCTTTCCTTTAATTCTGCGTATTTGACACACATGGAAGCCCGGTCCCCCCAAAACAACAAAAACAACTGATGTGCTCACCAGCCTAACTTAACAGATGTTAACCCTTAGCTATATATATTTTTTCAGGTTCTTTGGTATTTGTAATTTTTAAGGGAATTTGGCCTATTTAATATGTCTTGCAAACACCAATTTAAAAAGTGAAGAACAGGGGTGCCTAGGTGGCTCAGTAATGAAGCATCTACTTTCAGCTCAGGTCATGAGCCTTGTGTAGAGCTCCCTGCTCAGATGGAAGCCTGCTTCTCCCTCCTCCACTCCCCCCACTTATGTTCCCTCTCTCACTGTGTCTCTCTCTGTCAAATAAATAAATAACATCTTCAAATAAATAAATAGTGAAGTATAATTGATTTGGACCTTAAAAATCTTCCTAGAACACCTAAGACAAATTCAGTTCCCCAAAGTTATATGTTCATTTTCTGGATACTTAACTTTTAGAAATATTTGTGGCATTCTTTCTTGTAATGCCATAAATTGTACAACTTGGAAAGTAAATCAATCATATCATAAATGAAGTTTAATGTATTTGAAGGTATTTAAGTAACTAAATCCATAAATAGGATTAAGCATTATTCAAAGGGTTTTTAGACCTGAGTTCTAATACTTGCTAGACTTAATAGAATACAGTTTTATAAACTGAATTTTTTAAAGAATAAAAAAGAAAACTTTAAAAAAACAAGATTTTGAGTTTATAATTTTAAGAAACTCAGTATCACTCTTTGAAACAAAAATAACTTTACAAAGCATCTTATTTGAATAAATAAGTCCTCCTTTGTGCATACCACAGTTTCATCACACCTGTGTTGGCTGGTCATTCAGGTTTTAAGTTTGACCTTCCTAACCCACTTTATGGGGGAGCACCGTGTAGTCCACAGGCTCTGCATAGGACCCTGAGCCTCACCTTGAGGGCAGCTTCTCTTTGCTGAGTACTGAATTCCTTCTCTACTTCCTCTTCTTCTGTGTCTCTGTCACATTAGTGAGTACTTTATGGTCAAAAACAATGGATTTTATTTTTTTAGTTTTTTAAGATTTTATTTATTTATTTGACAGACAGAGATCACAAGTAGGCAGAGAGGCAGACAGAAAGAGAGGGGGAGAGAGCTGGAGGAGGGAGGAGTCAAGATGGCGGAGAAGTAGCAGGCTGAGACTGCTTCAGCTAGCCGGAGATCAGTTAGATAGATTATCTAAAGATTGCAAACACCTGCAAATCCATCTGCAGATCGAAGAGAGGAAGAACAGCAATTCTGGAAACAGAAAAACAACCACTTTCTGGAAGGTAGGACTGGCGGAGAAGTGAATCCAAAGCGACGGGAAGATAGACCCAGGGGGGAGGGGCCGGCTCCCGGCAAGTGGCAGAGCAACCACGCACAAAATCAGGACTTTTAAAAGTCTGTTCCGCTGAGGGACATTGCACCAGAGGCTAAACAGGGGCGAAGCCCACGCGGGGTCAGCGTGGCCTCAGGTCCCGCAGGGTCACAGAAGGATCGGGGGTGTCTGAGTGTCTCAGAGCTTGCGGGTATTGGAACGGGAAAGCCGGCTACAGAGACAGAGCCGACAGTAAGCTCGCACCTTGGAGTGACCTTGAACCAGTCGCAGGCTCGGTGAGCTTGGAGCGCGGCCGGAGGTCAGGCAGACGGGAGTAACTGGGCGCTGTTCTCTGAGGGCGCACTGAGGAGTGCGGCCCTGGGCTCTCGGCTCCTCCGGGCAGGAGACCAGGAGGCCGCCATTTGTATTCCCGTCCTCCAGAACTCTACGGAAAGCACTCAGGAAACAAAAGCTCCTGAAAGCAAACCTGAGCAGATTACTCACCCCGGCCCGGGGTAAGGGTGGTGTAATTCCGCCTGGGGCAAAGACACTTGAGAATCACTACAACAGGCCCCTCCCCCAGAAGATCAACAAGAAATCCAGCCTAGACCAAGTTCACCTACCAAGGAGTGCGGTTTCAATACCAAGGAGAGCAGCAGAATTCAAGAGGAGGAGAAAGCCAAGCACGGAACTCATGGCTTTTTCCTTGTGATTTTTTTTTTAGTCTTGCAGTTAATTTAATTTTTTACTTTTTCATTTTTCATATTTTTTTTTCTCGCCTTCGGATAAAATTTTTTTTAACTGTTACCTTTTTCTTTTTTAACGATTTTTTACGAGTTTATCTAATATATATATATATTCTTTTTTACATTTTTCTTAGGTGTTTTCTTTTTTTAATTCTTTTCTTTTCTTTTTTTTCTTTTTTCTTTTTTTTTTCTTTCTTCCTTTTTGAACCTCTTTTTATCCCCTTTCCCCCCCTCACGATTTTGGATCTCTTCTAATTTGGTTAAAGCATATGTACCTGGGGTTGTTGCCACCCTTTTAGTATTTTACTTGCCCCTTCATATACTCTTAACTGGACAAAATGACAAGACGGAAAAATTCAACACAAAAAAAAAGAACAAGAGGCAGTACCGAAGGCTAGGGACCTAATCAATACAGACATTGGTAATATGTCAGATCTAGAGTTCAGAATGACAATTCTCAAGGTTCTAGCCAGGCTCGAAAAAGGCATGGAAGATATGAGAGAAACCCTCTCGAGAGATATAAAAGCCCTTTCTGGAGAAATAAAAGAACTAAAATCTAACCAAGTTGAAATCAAAAAAGCTATTAATGAGGTGCAATAAAAAATGGAGGCTCTCACTGCTAGGATAAATGAGGCAGAAGAAAGAATTAGTGATATAGAAGACCAAATGACAGAGAATAAAGAAGCTGAGCAAAAGAGGGACAAACAGCTACTGGACCATGAGGGGAGAATTCGAGAGATAAGTGACACCATAAGACGAAACAACATTAGAATAACTGGGATTCCAGAAGAAGAAGAAAGAGAGAGGGGAGCAGAAGGTATACTGGAGAGAAATATTGGGGAGAATTTCCCCAATATGGCAAAGGGAATGAGCATCAAAATTCAGGAGGTTCAGAGAACGCACCTCAAAATCAATAAGAATAGGCCCACACCCCGTCAACTAATAGTAAAATTTACAAGTCTCAGTGACAAAGAGAAAATCCTGAAAGCAGCCCGGGAAAAGAAGTCTGTAACATACAATGGTAAAAATATTAGATTGGCAGCTGACTTATCCACAGAGACCTGGCAGGCCAGAAAGAGCTGGCATGATATTTTCAGAGCACTAAATGAGAAAAACATGCAGCCAAGAATACTATATCCAGCTAGGCTAACATTGAAAATAGAAGGAGAGATTAAAAGCTTCCAGGACAAACAAAAACTGAAAGAATTTGCAAACACCAAACCAGCTCTACAGGAAATCTTGAAAGGGGTCCTCTAAGCAAAGAGAGAGCCTACAAGTGGTAGATCAGAAAGGAACAGAGACCATATACAGTAACAGTCACCTTACAGGCAATACAATGGCACTAAATTCATATCTCTCAATAGTTACCCTGAATGTGAATGGGCTAAATGCCCCTGTCAAAAGACACAGGGTATCAGAATGGATAAAAAAACAAAACCCATCTATATGTTGCCTCCAAGAAACTCATTTTAAGCCCGAAGACACCTCCAGATTTAAAGTGAGGGGGTGGGAAAGATTTACCATGCTAATGGACATCAGAAGAAAGCAGGAGTGGCAATCCTTATATCAGATCAATTAGATTTTAAGCCAAAGACTATAATAAGAGATGAGGAAGGACACTATATCATACTCAAAGGGTCTGTCCAACAAGAAGATTTAACAATTTTAAATATCTATGCCCCCAACGTGGGAGCAGCCAACTATATAAACCAATTAATAACAAAATCAAAGAAACACATCAACAATAATACAATAATAGTAGGGGACTTTAACACTCCCCTCACTGCAATGGACAGATCATCCAAGCAAAAGATCAGCAAGGAAATAAAGGCCTTAAACGACACACTGGACCAGATGGACATCACAGATATATTCAGAATATTTCATCCCAAAAAACAGAATACACATTCTTCTCTAGTGCACATGAACATTCTCCAGAATAGATCACATCCTGGGTCCTAAATCAGGACTCAACCCGTATCAAAAGATTGGGATCATTCCCTGCATATTTTCACACCACAATGCTCTAAAGCTAGAACTCAACCACAAAAGGAAGTTTGGAAAGAACCCAAATACATGGAGACTAAACAGCATCCTTCTAAAGAATGAATGGGTCAACCGGGAAATTAAAGAAGAATTGAAAAAAATCATGGAAACAAATGATAATGAAAATACAACGGTTCAAAATCTGTGGGACACAATAAAGGCAGTCCTGAGAGGAAAATATATAGCAGTACAAGCCTTTCTCAAGAAACAAGAAAGGTCTCAGGTACACAGCCTAACCCTACACCTAAAGGAGCTGGAGAAAGAACAAGAAAGAAACCCTAAGCCCAGCAGGAGAAGAGAAATCATAAAGATCAGAGCAGAAATCAATGAAATAGAAACCAAAAAAACAATAGAACAAATCAACGAAACTAGGAGCTGGTTCTTTGAAAGAATTAATAAAATTGATAAACCCCTGGCCCGACTTATCAAAAAGAAAAGAGAAAGGACCCAAATAAATAAAATCATGAATGAAAGAGGAGAGATCACAACTAACACCAAAGAAATACAAACTATTATAAGAACATACTATGAGCAACTCTACGCCAATAAATTTGACAATCTGGAAGAAATGGATGCATTCCTAGAAATATATAAACTACCACAACTGAACCAGGAAGAAATAGAAAGCCTGAACAGACCCATAACCAGTAAGGAGATTGCAACAGTCATTAAAAATCTCCAAACAAACAAAAGCCCAGGGCCAGACGGCTTCCCGGGGGAATTCTACCAAACATTTAAAGAAGAACTAATTCCTATTCTCCTGAAACTGTTCCAAAAAATAGAAATGGAAGGAAAACTTCCAAACTCATTTTATGAGGCCAGCATCACCTTGATCCCAAAACCAGAAAAGGATCCCATCCAGAAAGAGAGCTATAGACCAATATCCTTAATGAACACAGATGCGAAAATACTCAACAAAATACTAGCCAATAGGATTCAACAGTACATTAAAAGGATTATTCACCACGACCAAGTGGGATTTATTCAAGGGCTGCAAGGTTGGTTCAACATCCGCAAATAAGTCAATGTGATACAACACATCAATAAAAGAAAGAACAAGAACCATATGATACTCTCAATAGATGCTGAAAAAGCATTTGACAAAGTACAGCATCCCTTCCTGATCAAAACTCTTCAAAGTGTAGGGATAGAGGGCACATACCTCAATATCATCAAAGCCATCTATGAAAAACCCACCGCAAATATCATTCTCAATGGAGAAAAACTGAAAGCTTTTCTGCTAAGGTCAGGAACACAGCAGGGATGTCCATTATCACCACTGCTATTCAACATAGTACTAGAGGTCCTAGCCTCAGCAATCAGACAACAAAAGGAAATTAAAGGCATCCAAATCGGCAAAGAAGAAGTCAAATTATCACTCTTCGCAGATGATATGATACTATATGTGGAAAACCCAAAAGACTCCACTCCAAAACCGCTAGAACTTACACAGGAATTCAGTAAAGTGTCAGGATATAAAATCAATGCACAGAAATCAGTTGCATTTCTCTACACCAACAGCAAGACAGAAGAAAGAGATATTAAGGAGTCAATCCCATTTACAATTGCACCCAAAACCATAAGATACCTAGGAATAAACCTAACCAAAGAGACACAGAATCTATACTCAGAAAACTATAAAGTACTCATGAAAGAAATTGAGGAAGACACAAAGAAATGGAAAAATGTTCCATGCTCCTGGATTGGAAGAATAAATATTGTGAAAATGTCTATGCTACCTAAAGCAATCTACACATTTAATGCAATTCCTATCAAAGTACCATCCATCTTTTTCAAAGAAATGGAAAAAATAATGCTAAAATTTATATGGAACCAGAAAAGACCTCGAATAGCCAAAGGGATATTGAAAAAGAAAGCCAACGTTGGTGGCATCACAATCCCGGACTTCAAGCTCTATTACAAAGCTGTCATCATCAAGACAGCATGGTACTGGCACAAAAAACAGACACATAGATCAATGGAACAGAATAGAGAGCCCAGAAATAGACCCTCAACTCTATAGTCAACTAATTTTCGACAAAGCAGGAAAGAATGTCCAATGGAAAAAAGACAGCCTCTTCAATAAATGGTGCTGGGAAAATTGGACAGCCACATGCAGAATAATGAAATTGGACCATTTCCTTACACCGCACACAAAAATAGACTCAAAATGGATGAAGGACCTCAATGTGCGAAAGGAATCTATCAAAATCCCTGAGGAGAACACAGGCAGCAACCTCTTCGACCTCTGCCACAGCAACATCTTCCTAGGAACAACGCCAAAGGGAAGGGAAGCAAGGGCAAAAGTGAACTATTGGGATTTCATCAAGATCAAAAGCTTTTGCACAGCAAAGGAAACAGTTAACAAAATCAAAAGACAACTGACAGAATGGGAGAAGATATTTGCAAACGACATATCAGATAAAGGACTAGTGTCCAGAATCTTTAAAGAACTTAGCAAACTCAACACCCAAAGAACAAATAATCCAATCAAGAAATGGGCAGAGGACATGAACAGATATTTCTGCAAAGAAGACATCCAGATGGCCAACAGACACATGAAAAAGTGCTCCATATCACTCGGCATCAGGGAAATACAAATCAAAACCACAATGAGATATCACCTCACACCAGTCAGAATGGCTAAAATAAACAAGTCAGGAAATGACAGATGCTGGCGAGGATGCGGAGAAAGGGGAACCCTCCTACACTGTTGGTGGGAATGCAAGCTGGTGCAGCCACTCTGGAAAACAGCATGGAGGATCCTCAAAATGTTGAAAATAGAACTGCCCTATGACCCAGCAATTGCACTATTGGGCATTTACCCTAAAGATACAAACGTAGTGATCCAAAGGGGCACGTGCATCCGAATGTTTATAGCAGCAATGTCCACAATAGCCAAACTATGGAAAGAACCTAGATGTCCATCAACAGATGAATGGATCAAGAAGATGTGGTATATATACACAATGGAATACTATGCAGCCATCAAAAGAAATGAAATCTTGCCATTTGCAACAACATGGATGGAACTAGAGCGTATCATGCTTAGCGAAATAAGTCAAGCAGAGAAAGACAACTATCATATGATCTCCCTGATATGAGGAAGTGGTGATGCAACATGGAGGCTTAAGTGGGTAGGAGAAGAATCAATGAAACAAGATGGGATTGGGATGGAGACAAACCATAAGTGACTCTTAATCTTACAAAACAAACTGAGGGTTGCTGGGGGGAGGGGATTTGGGTGAAGGGGGTGGGATTATGGACATTGGGGAGGGTATGTGCTTTGGTGAGTGCTGTGAAGTGCGTATACTTGGTGATTCACACACCTGTACCCCTGGGGATAAAAATATATGTTTATAAAAAATAAAAAATTAATTAAAAAAAATGAGAGCTGGAAAGATACAGTGGGCCACAAAAAAAAAAAAAAAAAAAGAAAGAAGAAAGAAAGAGAGGGGGAGGCAGGCTCCCCGCTGAGCAGAGAGCCCAATGCGGGGCTCGATCCCAGGACCCTGGGATCATGACCTGAGCTGAAGGTAGAGGCTTAACCCACTGGGCCACCTAAGTGCCCTGACTTTTTTATATATTAGATAGTTGTCCTTTTGATTTTGTTTATGTTTTCTGAGTATTTTTTCTTATTTTACACATTGTTCTTCTATGGCCTTTGAAGTGTTTCCCTGTTATGTTCCTTGTTGTTCATGGAACTTGTGAAGGGCATTGCCACTGATGCGGTGGCATTTCCAAAATTTTGATTATATATGTACTTTGACTTATCAATTCCACTTCTTGGAATAATGCCCCAGAAATACTTTCTTATATGTGCAAAGATATATGGAAAATTACTAGGGCCCCTGGGTAGCTCAGTCAGTTAAGCATCCTACTTGATTTTGGCTCAAGTCATGATCTTAGGGTTGTAGGACTGAGCCCCATGTCAAGCTTCATGCTGAGTTGAGTCTGCTTGAGATTCTCTCTCTCTTTCTCTCTCTCTCTCTCCCTGCCCCTCCCCCACTCATCCTCACGCTCTCCTCTCTCTCAAATAAAGAGATCAATTTTTACAAAATATATATATATATATATAAAATTATTATAACTATCAACAACTTAAAAAAAGGAAACATAGTCCACCATTTGGGGAATGGCTGAAGAAACGATGCACCTCCATACTATGGCATGTTATGAGGCCATTAAAATGAATCCATGCATCTGTATGTAAGGATACTGGAAAGTTCTACATGTGCAATATACTATTAATTACAGAAAGCACATTGCAGAGTATCATGCGTAGCTTCTGCTGTTATTGCCCTCATTGAAGAGAAAATAAGATCTAGGAAGAAATGGTCCAAATCAGTAATCTGTTAATAGTAGTTAAATGTGGGCATAAAAGTACCATCCCACTTTTTATTTCTGGGTTGGTCATGGCTTTATAATAAACTGGAAATCAACATATACACGGGCTTACATTCCCATTTTATTTTGCCATTAGACAGCAATAAAGAGAAGCTCATTCACTTAAGAAATGGTCTCTAAGAAGAAGAGTGAGTCAGGCTGTCCCAACACATTCTTAGCCAAAGCAGATCAGCTGGACAAGAGAAGAGGTTCAGGTGAATGAATCTGGTTTTCTGCATAAAGCCACAGAGGCTCAGAGAGCTCCAGGTCACCCACCAGCACAAAGCAGGCACTCAAATCAAGGTCTAACTAACTCTACCTCCCTTGTTAATCTCTGAAAATAAAATTCAGTGGGTGAGGCCTCTGCTCCTTGGAACAAAGCCCACCTGGTAATACACTCCTGATGATCACATTCATTATGGTCCTCTATTGATCCATGTAATTTTAAGTCTCTTGTAAAAATTAAAAGGAAAGGGTCTTGTGTTTAAGAAAATCCGCACAATGGTTAACTGTGTTGCTGAGTATCTACCCTTCTATTACAGTTATTTAAACACATACGCTGTTAGACACATGTACACCCCACAAAAAAAGCCCCAACCTGAACACAGCTAGAGGAAGTCATCTGTTTAGATCAGCCTAAAAAAACACTCAGTGTATTTCTATAAACACCCACAGAAATATTTTTTCCTCAGTATGAGATTTCCCTCTTCCTCATTCCCCATAACAGATTGAAATGAATAGGACACCTATTGGCAGACCTTTGAAATTCCCAAATGTTCAGATAAATGGTCGCCTATAAACGAGCCTGAATGTATTCATGCTCCATTGAACTACTTCCCTTTTTAAGAATTCTCATCCCTTCTTTATACAGTTGAAGGTCAGTTTCAATTTCTATATGCTTTCCTTAGAGACAAAAAGAACAAAACATTTCAATAGTCCTCAAAATGCAAGCTGACTAATGTAAGCCTTTTAATGAAGCTCATACATTAAAAATCAGCTAGGTTGAGTTCCTTTGTCTGTTTGCTTTAATTAGCAGCCAACCGCATTGATCTTATTTTGGTCAGATAGCTTCCCTGAAAGCTTTTGAAACCTATTTCTATGCCTCTCCACTCTAACAATTACCATAATCCCATTTTACCCCAACAGTTGGATCTTCATTATAATTGAAATTTGTTGTAATTACAGCAGATGCAGACATTAAGGAATTAAGTGAATAAAAAGAAAGGTGTCAGAAGTCAGTTTCCTAAATTTCCCAGGGTCTAGTTCACAGCAGGGAGCCAATTGTCAATCATTGCGGAGAAGATCCCCAGATAATGGACAAACCAATGGTAGTCAAAGGAATTTGCTGTGCACCTCAGTGACCCCAAATACTGCCCAGCTTCCAGACGGACCCCAGCACACACCGTGGGCACGCCTCCTCCCTGTTCTGGCAAAAACAGGAAAGTCCTCTTTCCACTCATCTGCAAACCTCAACTTTATGCCAAGAGAGGTTCAGTGTTCTTCAAAGGCCATTTCTGCAAAGCAGAGGATGCTCTGATTCATGAATATATCAGTGTTATCTAGTCCAATACTGTTAATATGAGAAGTAAGCTGAGACCACGAAACTAATACCAAATCACAGCCACCTGGTTATTTCACAAAGATAAATGTCTGTTTTCTCCAAATAACAATATAACGTTGTTTCAAAAATCACAAGGGAATCTATTAACCTGATATGGATCATTTTTCAACTTATTTATTTATTTGTCAGAGAAAGAGAGAGAGCACATAAGCAGGGGGAGCAGCAGGCAGAAGGAGAGGCAGGCTCCCTGTCAAGCAAGGAGCCAGAATCCAGACTTGATCCCAGGACCCCGGCATTACAACCCAAGCCGAAGGCAGACTGACTGAGCCATCCAGGTGTCCCTGATATGAATCATTTTGACGAAATAAGGCCAAATTGAAGTTCCCTAATCAATCCGTTTGTCTCAATGGCCTAGAAGTGCTTCATTGGAATGGAAACACACCACACAATTTACAGACAGGCTCTAGACTTATAGGAGAGAAATTTGGTCTGGGTTTATCTACTACATATCAGTAGGGTAGAAGGTTTTGTGTGCCTTCCAGTGGAATGATTTTGTTTTTGCATCCTGGAGATGATATCCCAATTGTTATGTTAACCAAAAAATGCAAACAATAGAGCTTTCCAGATTACCAGAATGGCCTTATTCTTAAAATTTCGACCATCATTCATATCCCACTAGGAATAGGAATGATTCTATTGTCTGGTTCCATGCTTAAATTTTGTTTAAAATGTGATACAGTAGTTTTAGGTTAGAGACTGAGGTTCTGCATTGACAAGTTCCCTGACAGGGCCAAAGCTGTTGGTCCTCAAAGTGCAGTTGAATACCAAGGGGCCAGTTGAGTTCAAGTTCCAGAACCATTCAACAGAGATGGGTCAGAGGGGTTGCAAATTAGAGGGATTTTTTTTTTTCTCTTTTCTAGTTCTTGGGCTCTTCTTGCAAATATTTCTATTTTTTTTTAATTTTAAATTAAACACAATGAGTTATGTATCAGATTTTTTTAAAAAGATTTTATTTATTTATTTGAGAGAGAGAGAGTGAAGGTGAAGAGAGGGGCAGAGGGAGAGAGAGACTCTCAAACAGAATCCTTGCTGAGTGCAGAGCCTGACGCACACAGAGCCTGATGCATGCAGAGCCTAATGTCGGGCTTACTCCCAGGGCCCTGTGATCATGAACTGAGCTGAAGTTAGAGACAACAATTGAGACACCCAGGTGCCCTTGTATTTTAATACAATGCACAGCAATTTGCTAGTTTTGTGCTTCAGGTTAACCCTGGAGACCTTGATGTCAATCTTCTTCTGCCTTCCCTATGTATTCATGGGAATGAGTGTACTAGTGTCATCTATGACGAGGAAGGCTGCACTGCACCATCTGGGTGCCTTGGGGTCTGCTCAGGCCCCAGAAGGTAGAGTGGCTGAAGGGAGGCCTCTGCTACACTGAAACCCACATAAACCCATTTAAGCCCAGCTAAGCTCAGGAACATCTGCTAGCCACATGTTCTTTCGACTGCATAATAACAGCAAGAACAAGTGAATGGATGAACATGACATCAAAAAAATGTCATATTATAGAAAGCAATAACACTGACTATGCATTTATCTGACTTTTGTGTTTATAAGGAATGAATACAGGTCACAAATCTGAAGTAGAAAAATTATACTAACTTTGGAACGCTGCTGGATAAATCTTACTGAAAAATATCAGCTATTTCAGGGGAAGGTATTCAAAACCTGTCTATATTGGTAGCTACTTACCTATATGAATCAGGATTTTTTAAATATTTAGAAGTGCTACATAGACTGAGTCCTGAAGCTAACACAGGACTGCAGTGTGCGATCTCTCAAAGAGCTTCATTGTTTTCACAGACCAAGTGTAGAAATACTTAATTTGATCCTCAAATAATTACTCTTATCTTTTACGGATAGTCCTATGATTTTATTTGGCAGAATAAAAAAAAAAAATCATTGCCAAAACAGAAAGAAGGAAAACCTCTCAGATACAAGACAAAAAGAACACAGGATGATTGGGTTCATCAATCTCTTTTCAAGTTTTATTATCTTGACTCCACCAAGGTTTTATTTTCCAGTGGATATTAGGGCTGGCAAGGCCAGCCCTGGCTGTTGTGGTCTCTGCCATGGCCCCTGGAATCCACAAAGAGTGTGAACAGACAGGACACCAGCAGGGCTGGATTATCTGGGATGCTGACCCATGTGGGCATGTTTATAAGGTTCTTCTATTTTTCACTTTAAAGGTCATGCTATCAAATTAAACTTGAGCTGCTGTTTAAGAACCAGAGAATTAGGGCCTCTACCAGAGGCTCTCATTTTTGAGCCTGCTACCTCTGAGGGCTGGTCTGGGACCCTCCCCTGAAGGACAATGTGAGCTTCTTCACAAAGGGCATACGGTCCATTCCAACAACCCAGACTTCAGATTAAGGAGATTCAAGTTCAAATCTTAGTTACTGTCATTTTCCGGCTCTTGTTATGCTCAAAATTATTTATGTTTTCCTGGGCTTTAGTAAAATCAAGGCAAAAATAATTTCTAAATCATTAGGTCTGGCGGAACATGAATGAGTGTCAATAAACTCATTTATTCTTTCCATTCACTCAGACCCAGACTGTGTATTTTCCTTTCTTTCTTTCTGTAACAGATATGTTTCTCCCTGCACATGAACAGCTTTGGTCTGCAAGTTGCTAAGCTCAGTTTGCTACTTAGCCTGTCTATGCAGATCTGACATTTCCATTCTCTGTTGCTAACCTCTGGAGCTGCTAAAAAAGGTCACATTTCATCTTCGCTCATTTAAGTTTCATCAGTGTCCTGTCTACTGGCAGAGCAAACCTGACTTCCTGGAGAGAACGGAGCAGAGTTAAGCTCTGTTTCTGGGGCTTGAGACATAAGGCAGCAGAGACCTGAATCCTTCAAGTATCATGCCTTGCTTAGCTGTAGAACCACTGGCCACCACAGGTAGGCACCATGATTCCTCCCACAGCCAGTGAACAGTTTCCTTGGTCCCTGAATTTGTGTCTGTCTTGGGCATAGGCCATGAATTCAATTCCAGCTAAAATGCTTTGACCTTGGAACACAGAGATATTGGAGAACACAAACAAGAAAGAAAATACTGAATCCTTCCTATGATTATTATATATCTGTTTTTGTTTGTTTGTTTTTGTTTTCCTTTGGGCTTCTTAGATTCTTCATTATCTGACTTACAGGTATGGAAAGTAAGATCTGAAATGTCTTATATTCAGGAGAACCTTAGTGGAAAATACTCAACATTTAAGCTATCCTAGGTCAAGGAGGAGACACAGGCTCACAGGACACAGTTAAGAGCGGAACTGCAAGCAGTAGGGAGAATGGATATAGAGCAGGTGAGCCCGTGTACCTACATACAACCAGGATGGATTCACTGCTCCCTGTCCTTTGCTTTGCTCTGCGAGCTGACTTCCCTCACTCTGTCTGTATCCTAATTACCCCTCTAAGGCAGGGAGTATGGCTGTGAATGGCCAAGTTTTGCAATCTAAGCTGTCCTCTGTTAGAAAAGAACTTGTCTCTCTAATGTCAAGTTTAGGACTCCTCAGAGGGCACCAGGTTAGCCCAGCTTGATGGGTCAGTCCACTCTGTTCTCGTCTCCTGGTTTCTGGTCCTCTGCCAGAGTTTTCACAGACATATTTGGTGGGAAGGGAAGGAAGGAGGAGCAATAGAAGATAATAAAGAACAAGAGATCTGAAACACATAGAATTATAGATGGCCTCTAAAGGACTGCCCACATTCCCCATCTTAACACATGGAACCACACACTGCCTGCATTCAATGTCTCTTACTTTTGCCTATAACAAAGTGCCTGGGTGGCTCAGTGGGTTAAGGGGCTGCCTTTGACTCAGGTCATGATCTTGCAGTCCTGGGATCTATAGAGTCTGGTGTCTACTCCCTGCTCCTCTGTCTCTCTCTGCCCACTTCTCTCTTTCTCTCTCTCTCTTTCTCAAATAAGTCAATAAAATCTTTTTTTTTTAATACAATCTTCTCTGTCATTTTAGGCTCAGCTTAAGTGATATCCTAAAACTGAACACTTGTTCTAAGCCTACAGTGATCTGTCTCTTCTCAAAATTGGTAATCAGCACTGCAAAGTTCAGACCATAACTGTTCACCAATTGTATTTTTATTTAGTTGGAACTGAATGGCATGCTGACAGACAGTTCTTAGATGACCAAGGGCCACCTGGCATTTCTGTGCTTAATATTCCCTGGATGGCTGAGAAAAAGTTGCTTTCTCTCCCTCGTACTTCTTCAGCAGATACCACTAGTCATCCGCTGCAGTCTTTTACCTTTGAGTCTAAATTCTATCTTGGAATCCTTGGGAATCTCTGAAGCCATTATCATGGTGGGTACAAATACTGCAGCCTATCTGCAAGCTCTAGGGTTTAGGAAAAGAATCATATTTATTTCTTTCCTTCTCTGCCTTAATTTTCCCCAAATATGTATATATCTGAAAGAATGTTAACCTTTCTAACATTTATTAAATGGTACACTTGGTGTGCTAGACTTAGTGCTGGGCTATCACAGTAATTATTCCAGCTAATACATAAAACAATCCTGTGAGGAAATTATCACTATCTCTAGAAAAGTGAGGATCACATATTAAGCAGCTTATTTAAGATTACAGAAGTGTAAAAGGCAGGGTTTAAATCTGGGAGTATACAAATCAAAAGCAGCAGTTCAAGGCATCAAAATTAGAAGGAATTTTTTCCTTAATATAAAAAATTTGCTTTATTGAGAAAAAGGAAAAAGGAAGGCTAACATCTGCTTATGACCTTCTGGTTCTCTTTAATGTTAGCTTTTGAAGCCACAGTGTCTCCAGTACTGACCACCTCCTGGTGTTTACTCTGATGTACTCACATTTCCAAAAGTTTATTATGTGGGTGAGTAGTCTGTGGAAAGAAGGGTTTTGTGGTCAAATATATTTGTGAAGTTGTGAAATTTTTCTAATTATCCCTCTCTTGCATAGCCTGTAAATGCAAGGTGCACATTTACACACACACACACACACACACCAGATGACATATTGAGAAATCCTGCAGTAAAGAAACCCATTTAATTTTACTTACTCCAGCATTTCTCAAACTTATTTGAACAAAGCAATCGTTATTCAGAGAATACCATTAACATCAGGCAGAACTAGGAGTGTTGTCCCCCACTGTGTAGAGAAAATTTGGATGCGACTGTATTATGATGAGCAAAATAGGGAAATTTCTTTGTTTAATCTGCTGACACAGTATTTCTGAATGACTGAACAGCAGACTTCCTGAGGTGTTTGATAAAATACAGATTCCATGTCTCCATCTCCTTTAAACTTAATCAGAATCTCTGGGATTGTGGAGTCCAAAAATCTGCATTTTAAAAAGAGTACTTCAAGTGATTTTTATGCATTCTAAAATTTGAAGCTATGTTCCAATGTGGTTGGGGTCAAATCTTAAGATTATTTAAAAAAATTTTTTTTTAAAACATTTTATTTATTTGAGAGAGAGAGAGAGCACATGCCCCCAGGTGAGGGGCAGAGGGGGTAGACTCTGTGCTGAGCAGGGCACCCCCTGCTGGATTTCAAGACTCCAGGATCATCTCCTGAGCTAAAGGCAAATGCTTAACCAACTGAGCCACCCAGGTACCCCAATATTGCTTTTAATCCATTGATAGCACTAGGAATTGTGCTCGGTTAGCATCTGCAGTCTGGTATGAATCTTGAGTTGAGTCCATTTGTGCTGGTACAAATACTCAGTTGAAGCCAACTATTTGCCAACAGAGACCCATTAGATGGCCTTTACCTTGGAAAGCATCCCATCCAAGGATTGGTCTCAACTTGCAAACTCTGAAATCCAATCTTCCCAGATTACCAGGACCATTAGTCTCCAGAACTGTGACTCATGCAAACAAACTTAACAAGACACTGGTGTGGACTAGAATTCCAATTTGTGGATTTACATCAAAAAGTATAACTGATAAAAGGCCTGATATATCCACCGGATTATCCAATATGTCCCCTTCCTATAGGTCAGTAAGCTTCATGGGTTGCAAAACTATTAGGTCAGTCAGTTAAACTTAAAACCAGAATAATGATGTTTTCAGGATTTCTAATTTAATGCCAGTACTCTCTGACAGACTGACTGATCCAAACCCACATTTGTGAGTGAACTCACACAGCTTTTGTAGGCCCTCGGTCTACTTCTTACTCTGAATTGTTTGGATTCAGGCAGGTGAGTTTTAGAGATCTGTCAATAACTAACTCTAGCATGTTCTATGATACTTGAGATGAAGAAAAAATTAATAAAAGTGAAGACTCTCTTTAAAAAAAACTAATCCTTTATTGATGATATATAACTAAATAATAAGTTCATATTTCCTCAAAGTATATCCTTATTTAGAAGGTAACTTTGAACCTGTCAACAGAGTAAAAGAATACTTTACATGGTACAGTTATATCTTACGTAATATAAAGTTTTTGGCATTTTGAACTAGTAACAGTTAAGCACTTGTTTGTCCAGGATCTTGGAAGAAATTAAAGCAAAGAGTGATAAGCTTTTCTCTTCTGATATAAATGTCTCTGGGGAAAGGTATAGAAAGGTATACCATGGTCATACACAACCTGGGCTGCTGTGGTTGGCATTACATTCACTCACCAGGTCTTGATTCTGAGGCCCACACCTAATCTTTAGATTTACTCCAGGTGCAGTCCTAGGTTGCTAAGTTAGCACAAAAAAAATGTAGTTCCATGGGAACTGACACAAGCAGAGAGTCTAGTCTTGTATCATCCAATACGGTAGACATTAGTCACCCATGCTTATCTAGATCTAAATTTATTAAAATTAAATTAAGTTAAAAATTATCTCTCTCCATCATAACATCCACACTTCAAGATCTCAGTAGCTGCTAAGGATTAGGTGTAGACAACACAAAAGAGATCATTTCCATCACTGCACAATGTTCTATCGGGGTGTAGATGTCCAGTCCAATTAGTATTCAATTCATTGAAACAAACATTTATGTTACATCCCCATAGGTTTTATCCATTCCTAGGCAGTCAGATCCATGATGGTCCTTCACTCTGACATCAGGAATATGGGAATTCAGGGGACGCATTTGATGCCATTAATTTGGTTATAATTCAGCCTGGAATAGATGCTGTGTATCTTCAAGTTAACCCATTAAGACCTATATGAGATGTTTGGCTTAATTCTGAAAGGCCAATACTATTCCTTTTATTTCCAAGTTGCTTGGGAGCCCATTAACTTCTAATACTTGATAACTAAATAATCTCGTTTAACACCTATAAACCTCAGTTCTCTCCTTTATAAAATGAGAATGGTTTAAACATTTAATATAGATTTCAACAAGACAATTGGTAGAGGATAAAGCCTAGCATGGCACCCATCCTGTGGTTGAATTCTACTAAATTTAGATGATTCCAGGTATAGTACAGAAACAAGTAGGAGAAAAACTTCATAGGAGAAGGAAAAATATACATATCTTCCATATATTTGTGTCTATATATATGGAAATATATGTATATATGTGTATATATATATACTTTTTTTACAAAGAAGATTTAGATGGCATTTGGCAAAAGTTGGAAGTAGCTTTCTATGTTGGAAAACACTAGAGAATTTGACATAGCCCAATGAATAATAACAATGTTGTTTAAGTCTCTGCCAGGCATTTCAGAAAAAGAAAGAGAAAAAATAAAGATGTGACAGAGTATGGATTGTATATGATTCTGGTGGTGCTCTCTGGGCTCCTGGGGAAACTTTACTCATCTTCAATGACTTCACTTGCAGATAAACAGCTGACAGAGTTACAGACACACTGGCACCCCCTCATTTTTTTTTTTATCCCACTTCTAATAGGTAAACAATGACAATTTCACAAGCCTTCCCAACTCAGTCTCCAGAAGGCTATTTAGAGCTCACTGAGTCTAGGGGGTACATTTCCCAGATCCTATTACTAGGAGACTGGTGACATCCTTTGACAGTCACCACAGACATTCTGTATGTTTCTCTAGAGCTGGCTTCTATTCAGACTCCCCTTTTCTTGCAGAGCTGCAACTCCCCCCCTCTCATTTTTCCTTAAAGCATAAGATTGTATTAAGGATAATGTGCTCATGTGCTTCCTTCCACTGTAATATTTATAGGCTACATTGCTCAAACACATTGCTCTGGTTTGCTTGTCTAATTTTATGATGGCCTTGCTAAACAAAAATACTCTTGCTTGCTAGTGCTTACAGAAGGAGCACTTAACACCACGTGAACGATGACAGCTGGCACCAGCTGCTTTTATTAGGCACTTTAGCTATTCAAATAGAGCAATACTTGGTGCGAACCACATGGGGAAGTTTTCAATATGAGAAAGAGGTGAAGGGCCTTAATTCCCAAATCTTGGACAACTGTCTCCAGAGTTTGAGACGTGCAAAGATATTAAAGATGATCGACTTCATTCTGTCTCTTGGGAAGGTACTCCATCCAACTCCAAGTGTTGAGTTCTGTCTGTTACACGTGCAGTTCATCCCCAGCTACTGACAGCAGCTTCTGGGAAGGTTCAGTTTATCCAACAATAACTGCAAAGCATGTGCTCATAACAGAAGGCAGAAGTAGATATCACGGACTTTCCCACAGAAGGCAAGGTATAAAACAGGTATCAGTCATGACTGGGGGCTAAATGAAAGAGAAAAGAAGGTGCTAGAGACAGTCACCTAAGGGAAGGTCTTTGTGAGCATCAGTCATAGTCAGGGAAACTCTACAGGGTAGGTGGGATTCAAAGGAGTCTTTGAGAGATGGGCAAATTTGGGGGAAAAAACTGTTGGGAGGAAATTCCAGCCAAGTGCTGGGGGGCTGGAATGAGACCAACTGCTCTGGGGCCGGGAGTATGTCCACTTTGGGAGTGCCCCTCCACTGCTATTTTCACTTCTGCTTGCCATTCAAAATGTAGCTCAGATGTAAAGCTACATGAAGTTTTTCATGCCCCTCAGTGCCACCAGTGTCCCTGTGCACAATGTCTGCTATTTTGTCTGGCTTTCTTGCTCTTAAGTGTCCTGCAGGCAGAGTTATATGTATTCTGGAACACAGGAGATGCTCAGTAAATGCATATAGATAGAATGATGCATTAATATAGGAGGTAAGGGGTATAGGAAGGAAAAGGGAGGAGAGGTCAAAGGAGACCTCAAAAGGCAAGCAGGGGGATGTGGATGTTTGTGTTTTTTTTTTTTTAAATATTTTATTTATTTACTTGACAGAGAGAGATCACAAGTAGGTAGAGAGGCAGGTAGAGAGAGAAGCAGGCTCCCTGCTGAGCAGAGAGTCCGATGTGGGACTCAATCCCAGGACCCTGGGATCATGACCTGAGCCAAAGGCAGCGGCTTAACCCACTGAGTCACCCAGGCGCCCCTGGATGTTTGTGTTTAATGCCTCACTCCATCCAGTGCCAGAGGGCATGTGACATGTAGGCACAGAATCTGAATTTCGCCACAACTAGACTTGTAATAAAATACATATTTCAGGTAGCAGGAGAGAGGTATATGAGGCAAATTGCCACTAAGAGAATAGTTCTCTGCTATTTTATTTCCCTATCTCAAAAGTGGCTCTACATTTAGGATAATTTTATCAAGAAAAGTTGTGTTATGAATTCTCTATGAGGTAAAGAATGAAGTGGCTGCAAATGGCAAATTTAATGCAGTCAGGAGCTCATCTGCAGCCTCTTCTCATGGGTCCCCACACGACCATGCAAAATGTGGATTCCAGGAAAAGACATCATGGCATCAACATTTTTTAGAACTGTGAGGATTCACTCTCTTCTTTATCAATGCTTGCCTCCCCTCTTCTTCTCAAATGTCTCAGATGTTGAAGAATTATTTAATATCACTAGAAACAATAGTAATTTGTACTACCACCCTTACTATTTGCTCAAGTGCTGCCAACCACATGTTCTCATCCCCCTCCCACTCCCATGTGTGGATCTTCTCGCAAGAACCCCAGAGTTGCAGCTTAGCATGAGTAAGCATGGTAATTGGAATGACCTTTAAAATGCATATGCCTCCTGTCACTTTCAAATTCTTGGGCTTTACCAAAGTGCCAGCTAAAATATCATTCCCACCTTTATACGGGTGTTTATTTTGGATGGGAAGACATGGACTTTTGTCTTTTTTTTTTTTTTCCATTTTGCTAAGTGTAGGTGCAGCCTATATGATATTAGAAATGTGCTACTAGAAGGTAAAAGTAAACCCTTTAGCCATGGCAGCCAGGACAGTCTATGTGGGATCAGGATGAATTAAGGGGATGTTACTATGCCTAGCACACAGAGGAATTCCCAGCACACTCATATTTGGGGAAAATTTAGGAAATTTGTTTTCAGTTAAAAACCCAGATAGGAAGTTTCTTCCCACTAAGGGAAGCAGAACTTTCCAGTACTCATAACCTAGTCCCCACAGCAAACACTGATTTCAGCAGAAGACACACAGCGAGGACACTGAGATCAGAATCACTAGCCAGAGGTTTGTAAGAAGGATTGGAAAGGGCAAATCTCTGAGAAAAGTCATTGATCCAGACTGGTTCTGTTCGCAGAGTCTGAGAACAATGTCACCCACTTCCTTTCCTGACACAGGGTCTGCACCCCCTTAAAAACCAGCTTTCCTCTCAGTCTCTCCTCGCACTCTGTGTATTCACTTCATACCGATCCTCCTATTTGGGAGCATGTATGATTATGTCCAAGACTATTTGGTCAATCTGTGTCTCTCCATGGAGCTTTCTGAAGTCAGGTGTAATCTACTCTGTTCAGCAAGTAAGTAAAATCTCAGCTCCTACCCAGGCCCTGGTCCAGCAGAGAGGTTCTAAATATAAGATATAAATGAATGAATGAATGAATGGATGGATGGATGGATGAATGAAGAGTGTATGAATGATTCACAATAGTAACAAACAGACTCCTGATCCAAGGATCCCAGGAAGACTGCAGCAGGGGAAACACCAGCAACTATGTGACATGCACAGCCTTGGATCTCCAGGGGGGAAAAAGTGCTTGGCACATAGTAAACTCTCTGAAAAGACTTGCTGAATGAATGTGTGGGTCCCACAGGAAGATTAGCAGAATATGGACAGTCTCTCAAGGAGCAGGAACAAGAAGTACACCAGGACTTTCTGGATAGTGTCATACTTTGTGTACTGTGTGTGTAAATGCCTATGCACATTTGTGCACCTGCAAATTCTGAAACTTGTGCATCCGATCTCATTTCAGAGTGGGAGGTTCTGTAATTCTCAACAAAATTTTCTGTTCAAATTTATAAACCTTGAGCTGCTAAACACCATCTGGGATTATTTTAACATTGAGGGCAGAGATAGTCCCTTATCAAATTATTATAGTGAAAATCATGTTTTTCAATTTGGATAAAAGCAGGTAGCAAGATGATAATGACATTTTTTGTTATACTAAAGTTAATCATACTCTGGACACATGAAGTATTACATAAGTGCAGAGACTATAAAGTTTGATATGTTCATATTCTCTTGCATAACTATCTGTTTTAGGTGTGTAACACTTCCCTTTGCATTTTCCAGGTGTTGAGATAATCTCTGGCTTGGTCCACAGTATATCCCAATGTTAGGAGAGAAAGACCCTAGTAAGTCACATTAAAGTAGTCTGTTGAAGATGAAGCTAAACCTGGAGGGAAGACTTCAAATCTCTAACTTGAAGCAAGTGAAAACATTAATTGCTGTCCAAAAAATAAAATAGGCTATGGATGTAGGTAAATTATTCAGGAAAGTGTCATCTTTTTTTGCTCGTATATGGGTTTTCTAAAATCTGGCCTGCTGAGATACATACAGACCCATCCATTTCTGTTTCTCTTGTTTTTAACTTTAAGAACTTTTATCTTCCTTCTCACAGTCAGTCCTCACCACAATCCAAGAGGAAGGCAGTAAGATCATGTTGCTCTCATTTAACACCCTCGAGAGATAAAGTGCATCTATTGTCCCTGTTTGACCACAGAGGAAGCTGAGATAGGAAAAGGCTCAGTGACTTGTTGAGTCCAAAGTCAGGTTCAGTGTAAACAGCAGGGGTTTCACCCCGTGGAAAGCCTGAGTCAGATTCTGCAGTAAGGTAAATTCTTGAATTTACGCAAAGGTGGGTTTTCCTCATCCGCTGCTCAGGAAAGCCAACTTCCCCTTTTGTGATGGTTACAGCAATGGCATATCATCACGGCAAACGTACACATTATGCAGGCAGCAGTGGGGCCAAACCCAGCCTTCAGAAGTCAGGTCACAGTAAAACCCAGGAGGCCAGATTCCAGTTCTGGGGACTTCCTGTGAGATATCTTAATGCAAGATAAAAATAACAGAGAACTGATTCTAAATGTAGATTTTGCAGCAGAAACAGGTGGGCACATTTTATCACAGGTCACATCTGCTTTTTCCCCAACTAAAAACATGTTAACCTCCTTTTCTCTTCCAACTGTGCCCATAAACAGTGCTTACGATGAGCCACTGATGCATGCTTTTGGACTAGGGAAAAATAATGTTAAAGGTAACAAGGGCTCTGACTCAGTGACCCCATGAGTGGACATTAATGTAAATGAGGAAAAACCCGAATATGACACGGGCCACTTAGAAAGGCGCGCTCTTTGGAGAACGGGGCAAACAGATGGAAGGCCTTTATCAGAGTGTTGGGTGAGGCATAGTGATGTAATGATTGTGTGAAGGGAGCAGAAAGAAAAATCTCTTTCTACTTATTAATTTAGAAATGCTTTCTGCACAGTTAAATATAAGCACTGCCTGCCAGAAGTCACTTGAGAATCTAAAATAGCCTTTTTTTTTCCCCCCATGTTTTGATCCAGATCAAAAGTTTGCCTTGGTTTCTGTGTCATCTAAAACATCTGAATTTCTTAGCCAGTATGTCTCAGGAGAGATGCTC
Source organism: Mustela putorius furo (assembly GCF_011764305.1). Lineage (NCBI taxonomy): Eukaryota > Metazoa > Chordata > Mammalia > Carnivora > Mustelidae > Mustela > Mustela putorius. The sequence goes on from NW_025422019.1 coordinate 4,283,418, forward strand.
CAAGCACCTCCCAATTTGGAAAGACATTATCTTACTGCTCTCTGAAGGTGTGTACCTCACCTTAACTTCATAACTATAGCTCTCAGAATGAATCCTTCCTCTTCGGAAGCACCTGTGACCATTCACCCAGCTCATGGTTCTGGCTTTGTTTCCTGCATCAATATTTCAGATTACTGGTTGGTGAGGGAACAGCCAGTCTCACCACCTTCTGATAGGACAGAAAGAAGTGCCACCTTTGGCTTTGTTGGCACTCTGTGTTTTCCATGAATCAAAGGTGCCCTGGTGCCCTTCTTCATGCACAAGTAGAGAAGTACCATTTCATCAAGACAGTGATCTGCTTTTCTTGTAAAAACAAGGGGCGAGAGAGATGAGTTTGGTAACAGAACACAGATGTACTCGTTCACAGCGACTTATTCAAATCAAAGCCAAGTTCCATATTTCTCCAATGTCCTTCTTTCCCCTGACTTTCAAAGAATTATAACATAGGTGATAGGGAGAATAACCCTCATTTAATAAGTGGTTGAGTAAATCAGTATTTTCTAGATGAAAGGTGCTTAAAACAGATCCACTCAAAATCTGCCTCCTCAAGGCAATCATTCCGAGTAAGTTCTGAGGCTCCTCCCTTCCCTAACCAGGCCAAAGATATCAAGGTGGAGACTTTAAGCTCTTTGAGCATCCGTGTGCTTGTCACAAGGTTGTGGCAATTAGCTGCTAGGGTATAACACTTCAGATACCTTTGGTAGTCCATCTATTCCTGCAGAAATAAACCAGCTTCATGACTAGGACACAAGATGAAAGCACATCATTGTCTACTTTGCAATCCTGATGAAGAATATAGGATGCCTCCTAACTACAAAGTTAGAAGTGGTTAAGTGCAAGGAGAGGCCAAACCTCTTCAATGAGACTCATCGGTTTGTAGCCAGGCTCTGCCATGTATTCCCTGTGTGACCCTGGACAAGTTACTTAGTGTCACTCTGTCTCAATTTCATCCTGTACAACAAAGTTAATAATATTACCCACATCATAGGGTTATTGTGAGGATAACACACACACATACACACAAACTCACACACGTAAAAATGTCTTGGTACGCAGTAAACATTTTTTAGGATTAACTATTAACATAGTCTGTTATTCAGATTTTAATGTGTTTTATTTGCTGCAAATTCCCTATGGCTTTGACTTTAAATTCTCTTTTATCCAGTGATGCCAGTGCAGCTTTTCCCACACAAGCAAACAAACACCCAGCACCTCACCCTTTCTCAGTCCCAGCATCATGCACTCCACCCCACCTGAAACAGCCTTGCCTGACCTCCCTAAGCCCAGCCCACCCATCAAGCTCTTGAAGTCTTATTTCCTCAGTGATATTCCCTTGACTTGATCTGAATGACTGAGCACATCTCACCTCTTTCTCTGGCCTTTCAGCAATAGGCCCTCTACCTCTCTATGGATTGAAGAATCACCAAAATCTGGATTTGAGTTCTGGCTCCACCAAATACGAAAAATGTGACCTTAGGCAGCTTACTGAACTTTCCTAAGCAGGGGTGGTTTTATCCCTAAAATAATAATAATAGAGCAACCCCATTATTCTCAAATCTGAATTTGCATCAGAATCTCTGGGTGGTGATGGGGGGCTGCTTTTAAAACTCAGGTTGCTCCCCTTCCCCCAGTTTCTGATACAGAAGGTATGAACTGGGACATGAGAATATGTCCATCTAACAGGTTGCCAGGTGCAGGTCTGGGAGCCGCACTTTGAGAAGCACTCTTGTGGACTGCAGGACTGCAGAAAGAATTAAATGAAATACTTAGAGAATGTTTACTCAGTATCTATTATATAAACTATAACCTTTCTTTTCCTCCATGAAATCAACTTACAATGATAAATAAAAACACCAGAAGTGCTCTTGTTTTGATGTTGGCTCCATCCCATGATTTAAAGGAGAACACCATATTGTAGCATTTCTCACTTTAGAGTTAGAAGCTCACATTGTGTGGGCATTGGCCTTACAATGGCTTTTCTGGCACCCAATGAAAAGGCTTTCAATTTTAGAGAAGAACTAAAACATATGCATTACCATGAAATGTAATCTTTTTATATATCCTACTGTTTTTAACAGACTCCTACACACAGAGTGGGTTTTTAGCATAAGTCTGTTTATGGGAGGTCATCCAAAATAATGCTTCTCCACCCTCAGTGTTTACAACACTCCAAACTCTGAACCAAGAAGGTAAGAATCTTGACCGGAGAGTTTAGCAGATGCTTTTCTTAAATGAATGTATGTTGGGGGAAAAGGAAGTGGTTAGGGAGTGAGAAGCCATATTTCATAACTTATCTGGTGCAAGACATTTTAAAGCAGAGTTTCATATGTGATTTTCTCACTGGAACAAACAAATCGTTTTGTTTTAAAAGGGTCAAAGCAAAAAAGTCTCCGTAGGATACAATAGCAAAGACCCAACTTCCATGCTGGCTTTGTCACCCTCTGCTTAGACTTCCATTACCTTCTATGCAAAACCAGAGCCAGATGATCTTTGAGGACGGTTCCTCAATACCATCACTCTGTGAGGAAGGGGGGCAGGAAATGCGACCCACAACCATGGAGACCCTTTGCCAGGCACCAGAAGACCAGATGAATCAGTCTCTATCAGTCTTTATAAAGGTGTGGAGCAATATGCTTTGGAGGGTGGAGTCACTCTCAGTAGAATGGCACCACCACCACCCACAGGGTGTGAGGCTTAGGGAGAGGGAGAAAGATTGGAGCTGTAACTTCCAGCAGGCCAACAAGTCAACTGTCCCCCAGATAACACAAAGACAAAGATGTTCGTTGGCAGCTGCAGGCATTCTAAGACCCATACTCCCTCCACATCAAAATATCCCTTTGCTCAGGCACTACTGAAGTTCCAACTATTTTCATTTACATTCCCAAAAAATTTGTTTGTAAAGGTAAAGAGGGGAGAAGCTGAGTGACAAGAACCAGGATAATCTGGAGGCAGATGGAATTTAATTGTGCCCACCCACCAATAGTGTCCCAGGGACTGATTTCAGCACCCCTTTGGAGATGGACATTGAGACAGAGCTGCTGGAAATTTTCAGAGACCTGATGAGATTCTGATCAGAAGGACAACTGCTTGGGTGTCCAGTGGGGGCAAGAGCCATCCCTCTTCCCCACACCTACACCACTTTTGTTCAGAATCTATACAATACCTTGACCTTCAGGGTCGGAGGTTTTAAGGGAGTAGTACTCAAAGTCTGTCCCAGGACCAGCCCACCAGCGCCCTGGAATTTGTTAGAAATGAATATCCTCTGGCCCACCATAGTAAAATCAGAAACTCTAGGGATAGGGCCCAGTAATTTGGTTTTTAAGTATCCCTCCCATCATTCTGATGTAAACATGCTGGAATTTGCCTGCAAAACTTAATGAAGCACTCACTTCCAGGTTTATGTAAATTCAGGGTCCACAGGTACATGAACCAGGAAATGAGGACTGTCTTAAATTCTGTGCCCTTGGTATATCGATCACATGCTTTCCTTTTCCTATCCAGGCCCTGAGAAGCAATGCTTTAGGAGAATCCACAGACTGCAACCTTGGAACCCAAATTGATGGACACCTTCCTAATGAATGTCTCTTGGTAGCCCAGAGAGCATCTCTGTTGAAATCAAAGTGCAAAGTCCAAGTAACTGAACAGACTGACTTGAGGACATGTATGAGGTGTATATATGGGGATCCATCCCAGAAACTATGGGGATTACGTGGCCATGTTGGGCTTGAGGAACTTCAAAAAGAGACCTGAGCCTTCTCCTTTCTAGAGAGCTAGAAAGCTGGAATCTAGAGAGCTAGCAAATCTTTGATTATGGAAATTGACCTGGAGAACATTTACTGAGTAGCTACTGTTTACTAGACATACAGCTATGAACCTGATTTCTCACACTGTCTCATTTAACTCTCACTGTGAATGTAAGTTTTATGATCTTGGTTCTACAAAAGAAGACACAGAAACAAAAAGGTTAAATAATATGTATTGTATCTCAAGCTGGTAAGTAGTACACTGGGAATTAAACACATTCTATCACCTCTCAAATTTGCTGCCACCTGCCCAGAGATTAATGAATCCGCCTAGGTGTGACTTCCACCTGCCCTCACCTCAGACAGTTTCCCTATTTGCTCCTCCAAGTTTGGCTTCACACCTTGGATCCAGTCTTCCAATCAAATCTGTAGACAACATTTGGTTATTTGCTTCTCCTGCCCTGGATTTTGAACTCAGCAGGACTGGCATGGCTCCTCCAAAGTGACTTGGTAGATATTGCCACAAAAATCCTAGGGAGAGGCACTTCCTAACCTGGATCACCAGGATTTACTTCACTCAGAAACCACGCACCTGGCACCACATGCCACTTTGAATGTCCCCCTTCTAAACAAAATCTCATTAGGCACCCGGTGTTTTCAAAGAATGAATATATTGATTATCCCTGAAAAACTTTTATATGGTTGGCAGAAGATGGCGTTGCTTGTGTAAAAGCCACAGACACACAATGACTGCCATTTCCAGGTCAGTGCCTGCTGCGTAGAAGTACAAGGGAGCAAACCTGGTAGTGTTTAACTCTGAGCCACAAGTTCAATCCTGTGGCCATGGAAAAAGTGGCATATGTCTCCAGGTCTTAGTTTACCCTGTGTAAAAAATGGGGACACTGATGGCGTTGTATCACCAGGGCTTCGGCAGCTCGTACCACGTCTTACACTACCCAAGTATATACATAAGACTGCCTCACTCATTCCCTCAATCCCTATCTATGAGGTTGAGTACCTGAGGGTATGATAAAGCCATTCATGGAATGAAGCATTTATTAAGGGTGACTTCACTCTATGTAGTTTAGAATATCATGTTTTGCCAAGAGGGTTGCAAGAGATAAGTACAGGGGTCTAGGGTGTGGAAAATGTGAGGTTGAAGATTCAGTTCACAGAGGATGGATAGTAGATGGACATCATATTTTAGAAGCTTAGAAAGACTATTGAAAGTGCATGGGGTCTGCTAGGAATGCTGTCTTGTCCCAAATGTGATTCCTAAAAAGCTGCCCTTTCTCCTTCTCCTAACTCATTGTTGGACTGTCAGGTATTGGGCAGTTGTACAGATGGTGCGTCCTAAAGCCAACCCTCTTTGCTGCCAGACTGGGGTGCAGGCCACTTACTCCACTTCCTTTCTTCCCTGAGATCAGAAGGCTTGATAATTGGCCCATGATTGAAATACAAATTGTTAGTTTAGATTCCTTAATCCCTGAGAAGGGATTCTCCCAGCTGTTACCAGCATTGTCTCATGGCTGGTTTGTGAATTTGCTCAGGCTGGGCAACAGAGGCACCCCCTCAAAGGCAAATGGCGTAAGGGACCCCCATTAGAGGAAGCTCTTGCAATTTTGGAATGTTTGTGTCTCTTCTATAAATGCTACCTTGGTTTTCCCACAGTGACTGACACTGAGAGCCTCAAAGGACACTGAGAAGGCAGACTCCCTCTGGCCAGCCAGGTCGGCTCACTCTGAGGGAGATGGAGGGCTGGGCAGGCAACCATAGAGAGGCCAGAAGGAGGCCTGGGTTTCTACAGGCAAAGATGAAGGGGCAGAAAATTGAGTCTGGGAGAGAAGAGACTCTTAGGTCAGATAAAATGCTATTCTCCTTGGACTTTTCTGAATGTAGCGCAGTTAAGAAAAAACACAGCCAAGAGAAAACATACTCACGCACAGAACCAGGCTTCTCCACCCCAACCTCTTCCACCCCACCCTATCCCTCCAAGTGGCAAACTCTGTCTAAACAAAGACTTTGCATTTGCTCTTAAATCAAGTTCAATTAACTAACACATTAAAAATAAAACACACAACTTAGAACCCACCTGTTTTTTAACTCTTATCCTCTGCAACAAATGTTAAATATAAGTTCAAGAAACAATCAAGCAAAGCCTTTTACCACAGTATCCCCTTCTGTTAGAGGCACTGTCTGGTAAATCAAGACAAACGTACCATTTACTCACTAAACTAAACACAATCCCTTATTATACAATTAACCAAAACACAATTGTATGTAATACAATTATACAGACCACAATTACACAAAAGTAATGATGCAGTATAGATGGCAATGACTTTCATGTAATCGAAAATAATGAGAGCATCCTTGATTAGAAATTAAGGTATCATAAGAGATCCCTATTGATAAATGTTCCCTCTATTGAACTCCACTTTGCAAAAGGCTCTGCTGGCTGATGAAGTTGGACGCTTCCCCTCGTTGTTAATAAAGACTATAGGGGTGGCAACCATTCTGTGTAGTATCTTTTATTCTGAGATCTCTAAGCTAGCATATTCTAATGAAGCACACATTTTATTACCCACTTTTCCAGCTGGTCAAATAGAAAAAAAGAAAAAAAAATGAAGCAGAAGAGCCAGGAAGTCTGTGTGATTTGCTGAGGATCCCATGTGTCGTGGTATTAACAGAGAAACGTGTACATAAAGCTCCATCAAATTATATTGGTCATTCCGAGCATCAGCGGAGACTATAACCTGCAGAGCTGATTTCTGTGCTGCTCAGAAGAGGCACCTGCTACTTCTCATCATTGCTCCCCTAGACAGAGGCAGTTACCTTCCCAGCATGGGCTGGTTCTCTTCCAATCCATCCTTCTTACTTTTTCCTGAGTACTCTTTATAGGAAGCAAGTTTCATACCTTCCTTTTTGATTCTCACCTAGCACATGAGGCCACATCCCACAGGCACACAAATTTCTTCATAGTGGCGACTGGCCCCCATCTCTAACCACATTCACACTACATACTCCACTACCATGACCACCTTACACCCCTACCAACCTATATTTTGTTGACTCTAAGTCACTCTTCATTGTAAGACATACCATTATTTTATATGCCACTAAGAAAGAAATGCTGATTGAACGATGATACACCATCAGTTATAAAATGCAATCCAGCATTAGAGATTTTAAAATGAAAAATCGGCACGTTGAATTGATGAAATACTTGCCAGCCATGATTTCTCCTACTTCTCTGTCATTTCTGACACTGCGTCCAGAGAACCTATCTTATCCCAGCACCTCTTCTCCATTCCTCAGCCAAGTCTTACTGGTTCCTTAAGATCCAGCTCAGCACCACTTCCTAAAATCCTTTTTGACCTCATTCTTCACAAGGTCAGACTGAGTTGCAGTTGCCATATGTCCCACAAATAAGGGTGCACTTCATGGGTGCCTAATAGCTAATTTATTCCCCAATGAGACATGAGCAGAGAACCCTGTATCACCACCTCATAGGCAAGCACTAGACACATATTATTCACCCATTTAATAAGTGCTATTTTGACAGGAATGAGCAAAATTGTGAGAATGAAAGAAGTAAGTACTAGAGATAAAACATGGAGAGCATGATAAACCTGGTTGAAAATTCAAAATCTTTAACTTCCTGCAGCAGGTCTTTGAACCTAGAAACTTTAAATATAAGAGGAGTCAGAGCCCAGAAAAAAATAAAGAGAGAAACCAAGCTTCTGCTAGATTTGTGGGTTGCAGAGTATAAGTGTGGATTCTCTCTCTCTGCTGCCTACTCTCTTCTGGGCCAAAGAAGCAGTGGGTTAGGGGTAGCAACAGCAAAGGTCAACCACCCCAGGAATCACCCCTGGCACCATCTGAACCTCTGGTCTAGACCCTGAGGGCCTGATGCTCACCTGCCCTCATTAGAAGGGACGCTCACTGCAATAGAGAATAAAAATGGTTTAAGAGAAAAGTAATCCCTCCCTCCTTTAGGCTTTACTCATAACTTCAAACTAATCAAATGTTGTTTATGCATAAAATTTTAATCCTGTCACAAATTTGTATTTTGATTTAATTTGCATATCCCATTTACTGCAAGTCAACAGGAAGAGAGACTCAACTAATTTAAACCATTTTTCTCTGGGCCTGAAATCCTTTCAGAAATATTTTCCATTAGGCAACTCAATTATGTCTAATGTGGCTAATGTCAGTGGATTAGAATTTTGCTTAAAGAAACTCATATTTAGAACAGTGAGAATGGGAAGGGGGCGGGAGAACAGAGAAGAGACCATAATTACCTGTCTTTGATGCTACACAGATCAATGTGTAAATCACTAAAATTCCCCAGGGAACCTTGCTGAACTGAAATGAGGTCCTTGGGCTGGTTATCAATAAAGATGAGCCTCATGCAGCCTTGGAAAGCCTTAATGGGATTTAAACATTGGGAATCGGTGAGATTGTCGGGGCACCCTGTGGGACAGAGAAAAAAAAATGAAGAAGAATACTGAAATGATCAGTCATTGCTTTGGCGACCTATTGATGGAGGACCTGGAGGTCTAATTATTTGGGGGCTTTTTCATTCACAGCAGTGCACGCATTTTTGTTGTAAATCCTAGCATTCTCAGAGAAGGAATTGGTACAAAATGGGGCATACTCAATCGCTGTACAGAACAGAAAACAAAATATGTTAAAGGGAATACCACTACTTTAACATTTATCTCATTCTTATTTCTTTTTGCCTATCAGTAAGCTACCCACCATTCTGTTGCATGGTATACTTCACTCACCCCAAGGAGGCAACACATTATCACTTCTTGGGAATGTTGGTTCTATCTCAAAACACGCTCTAAATGCACAATTCAATTCTGAATTACACTTTCAAAAGAAATTACGCTTTGGGTAAAGATGGTGGCAGAGTAATTGTCTGGTTAATTGTTAGCATTAACAGGCTTAGTTCCTGAGAAAGGTACACATAGGAACGTAACTGGAATTTTGAAGACTTGTGCAAAGCAAATCCCAGAGCCAAAGGAACCAGGGGTTTAAACGCACATAGTTATAGGGCTGTAATAGCACACATGAAAGGTTAACACTGTACCTTTTTAAAGAGTGTTCTTAAAAAAAAATCTATTACACTGATTTAACATAGCTAGCAACTAGGGCATATCTGCTTCTCATTAAGACAGGTACAGAGTAACGTAGGTATACGAGTGCTTGTGCTCTTTATAAACTCCATCCTGATGGTTTTAATAGGTTCAGAGCATATGGGAATGCAAGCTTGAAAACATGGCAATAACCCATAAATAATTGGGAATTATTTCAGCCATTTCTAATAGACAGTCACTGTTGGGCAGAAGCCCAGCAGCTGGCTAACAGCTTACAGGCACACTATAAAGTGAAGAGAGATGCTACAAGTTCTAATTGAAGCTGTAGAGAGAATTTATGTAAGCTGACTATTATTACTCAAACTCATTTTTCACCTTCCTTAAGTTTACAATCTACATGTGGGGTGCTTCTTTAAATACTGTTTAAATACTGTTTATCACAGATAAACCTTCCCCTTCTAAACCCAGTGCCCTCTAAACTTGGGGAAGGCACACATTTTCCCTTTGAGACATTTCAGATGCCATCATTATTGAACACTGTTTTCCCCAGAAATAAGTACAAGAATGCTTCTCTCTCTTTGTTGGGGAAACATTGAATGTGATGCAAAAATGATGCAGTCTGTAAAATGTATCTTTGGGGCCCCCAAGAGCCCTTCTTTGGTAGCCTTTATGCTACATTCGCTAGCATCTTCTTGCTGTCCCAAACTAGTGGTTTGTGGACACCACGGACTTAGGGGTGAGTTCTAATATTTGCACAAATGATTTCATTTCAACAAACCGCAGTCCTATTATCTGTGAAATGGGGCTAAAATTGCTTACCTCACAAAGTTACCCCACGAATTAAATGAGGTAAGACCCATAAACCATGTATAGCGAATGGAAGTTCTCTCTTCTTGGAGGAATCCATTGTCCTTGCATACATGGAGAAGATTTAGAATGGAGGACAGAGGCCCTTCATGGGGTCTTAAAATCAAACCACAAAAGTATTGCTCTACGCTTCATTTCTTCCAGGATGTCCAGATGCATATGTTACATTTATGCAATGCCCATTTGTATTTCAAGGCTTAACCACGTGTCATCACATGAGAGAAGTGATTTGTAAATTCTATTTGAGAGACTGTACTTTATAACTTTACATAATAATTCCCTTCAGTTTCCTAACAGAAAAAGAATTAGCAACCTGATAACTGGTCCAGTCCATGCCCATATCTGCAAAAGTCAAAGCCATTTTGTCCATTCCTTGCCGTGTTGGGAGAACTGTGCTATACACGTATACCCTGCCCTTACTGCAGTCTTCCAGTAATTTGGCTCTGCTTCCCCATGTCCTGGATAAAGAAGTTCAGGGGCCATCAGTGTCTCACTCAAGGTCAGACAGAGATTGAGATTACTCTCAGTGACTGTCTAATGCAAACAGATGACTAGGAAATTAGATACTAATATTTTTCATGAAAGAAATGCCTTAAAAAAAACTAAATACAGATGCACACGCACCCATAAAAATGCAGTAAATTCCTATTTATATATTTTTCATCCTTTCCAGTTTGCCCTGTGTTTCATTGGGAAGGTCCCTAGGATTCACCTTGCAATAGAAAGAGCTGGATCTGTACCGTCAGCTCCATGTGAAGCTACAGGTTCATGGGCCTTCTAGACCTTTCCCATATGTAGAGCCCCACTTCATGGACATGGCCTCTAGGGATGTCAGGAAGGAAGGAACAGATAGGGGATTCAGAGTGTAAAGCGGTAGAGGAATAGCCTAGACAGCTGAACTTGCTGGTTTTGCCTTTCTGCCTGGATTTTTCCTTTTGCACGTATTGCTGACTGTTGGTACATATTCTCCAAGTTTTCAGCTGACTTTCTCCTTACCAATGTGATCACAGAGCTTGGCATAGCTACAGAAATCTCCTTTGGACATGTTATATAACACCAGCTCTTATAGCTAAAGTTTTTTTTTTCTTTTTTCTTCCTCTGTCCTGACCTAGATAGTTTATATTTGCACAGCTGTCAGAGAGTTTGCTTCTCATTATTTCATGCTTGGGAGTGGGTACCCGTGTGTGTGTGTGTGTGTGTGTGTGTGTGTGTGTATACATGTGTGAATGGTCTAATTGGCAAAAAAACCAAGAATAATAATAATAATCAGGGCGAAATAATTGTTCACTGCATTCTCCCTCCCTCTTTTACTTTCAAAACCTGTGGAATTTACCTCCAAAGTAGTAGCTATTTCCAGAATAAATCTGCACACGGGTGGTGTCCTGGGCTGGGGATGCTGCATCATTATCCAGAGAGAGAGTGATGCGGTCCCTTCTGGCGTTGATGCTAACAGAATGCCACAAGCCATCGTTCAAGTTGCTTCCTGCAAAAGAAACAGGAAAGGTCCACATGGGGCTGATTGAGTAGGGCGGTCTGGAGCAAGGGGGCTCATGCTCCTCCCCTGCTGTGCTCCCTGTGTGTCTCAGCAGGCACCCCTTGTGTCCCTGTACTTAAACCACAAACCCCACGTTTCCACACACTTCAACTTTCTTCCTCTGTTTACTGCTCTAATTCTATTATTTCTAAAGTGGCTGAACCGCATCTGATACATTTGGTTTCAGAACAAAAGGGAAAACACAAATTTTTCTGTACACTACAATAAAAGGCAGGGCCATGTGAACAGACCTCTTGCTGTATAAATGCAGAGTAAAATGTTGAAAGGAAAAAAAAATTCCAAATGTCCATGGTGATTTCATCTCTGGGTGGTGGGGTTATAGGTGGCTTCAGTTTTCTCACAGTTTTCCAAAAGTACCTTATTTGGCTTTTTTTTTTTTTTTTTTTTTTTTAGGAAAAAATAAACTGTTTTTAAAGGCAAAAATAGATGAAGAATACTAAATTCTTGTTCCAGGCAGAGGCAACCTCCCATCTGAGAGAAGTAACAGATCAGTTCATTCCCAACGTTTTTCCTCAACTAGGTGACACTGGCTGAGTTACCTGCCTTCCCTGAACTCTGGCTTTATCATCTGAAAAGATCATAATTCCCACTTTGTGTCATTATAAAAGGATCAATTGAGATCAGACAGGGAAGTTTCTAGGACAGTTGCAGGCATAGTAGGTGGGTTTTGTTGTTGTTGTTAAGATTTTGTTTATTTATTTATTTGTTTTTTTTTTTTAAGAGAGCATAGAGGGACAGAGGGGGAGGGAGAAAGAATCTGAAGCAAACTGCTCACAGCACAGAGCCCGATGCAAGATTCTGATCCCACAACCCCAAGATCATGACCGAGCCCAACTCAAGAGTGGTTTCTTAACAGACTGAGCCACCCAGGCACCTCATAGTAGGTGTTTATTACAAGTTAGTCCTCCCTTGTTCTCACACCCCTGATGTCTTTGGTGCATACTACCCTGATGGACTATTTGACTGAGACAACTGATTTGGGAATTAGTCGTAAAGATAGGGACTATTTCCTTTTACAAAGTATATCATCTATTAAGACTATTCATGTCAGGTGCGTGCTGAAGGAAACTAAGTCTTAATCACCAACCCTGTCACAAAGATGTGTCTGTGAAAAAATCACATTGCCTCACATGTTTTCACTCAATAGACATCTGTTGTGCCCTGCTGTGTGTTGAGCGGCGTTTCTACTCCTATTGCTTCAGTTTTCTTCCCTGCAAAGTGAGGAAATGATTGTACTTACTAGCCATTGTGAGAATTATACAGTAGTTAATACAGTGGTGCATGTAGGACAGTTCATGCCACATTGTAAATAAACAATGTTACCTAAAACAAATGGACAGAACAGCAACTGCGAAGTGGTCCCTTCCATCTGGAAGTATGAAGACATCACATGGTGCCTATAATCCCTCATTAAATGGAACAGATGTAAGCAACAAGGGTTAGAACACTGTCCTTTGAGTTCAGGGTAGTGAGATAAACAGAGAAGCAAGCAAAGAACAATACTTGCCATTTTGGTTGGTGCAGTAATATGGGAGAAGAGAAGAAAGAAAACCTAAGTAATGGCATGTGAGGATCCTAAAAATGCTTCAAAGCAGAAATGGTTCAAGGAGTTTCTGAAAAATGCACAAGAGCTCTCTACTCATAGAACAAGAGTTCAGGAGACAGAAAAACTACAAAAAAGCACAGGTCTGGAATGAGAAGCAGGAGAGGGCAATAGGAAGGTAACTGAGGATGGATCCAATCACCTAGGGGCCTGCAATGCCAAACAAGGAATGGCTTTCCACAGTTTCCTTGAATAAATGATTCTGGAGAATGCTTTAGTCAAGCTAATTCCATCAGAACCCTTGGAGATGGGACCCCAGGCATTTGAATTTTTTTAAAAGCTTCCTGGGTGATTCTAATGTATAGCCAGGAGTGAAAATCACTGCTTTAGAACAGTGGGAGTCCACGAGGGGTCCTTAGCATGGGAAAAACATGGCTGGAGATACATATGTAAAGACCCCATGGCAGAGGACAGCTGGGAGGAATCAAGGCTGGAAGCAGAACTGATAGGGCCTATTGCATGCACTGGTCCCAGGACGCAGAATGATGGGAGTCTCAGCCAAAGAAGCAGCAATGCAAATTGAGAGCAAGGGATGGATTAAGAGCCATTCCTAGAGGTAAAAGAGATCAGATTTGGTAGAGCCTAGTGGAGCAGTCCCTAAGAAACCAGCTGGGAAGGAAGCACTAAAAATCAGAGCCAAGGTCTGCAGGGTTTCTCACAATAGCTACTAAAGAGCTTGTGCCCCTGAGCCCTCAGATGGTTGGAGAAGATGCCCAGGGAGAAGCACAGCACCAGGCTGGGGGCCCAGCTGTGATGCACCAAGGCAGCTGTGTCCCATCTGCTCACAATAGGCCAGATGTAAGAGACCCTCCTGCATTTCCAGCCAGCTCCCTAGCAGTCAATGCTGCAGCCTTGAACATCTGCTTGGGGTGAACCCAAGGGCTGCTCCACCTGTCAGTCTTACTTCCTCCCAAAAGCCAGTGTTTGGGTCCTAACCACAGGGACTCTGCTAATGAGGTAGAGGCTCCATCAGGTGTTTCCTGGTGATGAACGTTTGACTTCTGGCAGGGGCATTTGGGGGGCATAACCAGCTGTAGGTCTTTACTTCCTTTTACTCTTATTTGCATACTGATTGAAATACATTTGCATAATATAGGATACTGCATCTGCAGACAAACTATAGATTGTTGGAGGTGAAAAGGAGTCCTTAACTAATCCAACTTAGAGGATGTAAAAAAATAACCCCTAAGAGCCCAGCGCTCTGCTAAGCATCAGAGCTTCAGTAAGGAAGAAGGAAACAGAGGCCATGGGGACAGCCCCAGTAATCAGATATACATCCTCTGCTCCTTTTACAAATGAATGTGGCCTAAAGGAAGAAGTCTGAGCCCTGTGAGTGGCCAGGCCAGAACGCTGGCTTTTGTGTTCTGACTCTGGGTCCCCTCCCCTTCCCCCATCACACCCATGTCGCTCTCTTTCACATTGTTATTAATAAGAGTTTGCTTGGTTGTTTGTTTTCTTTTTCCTTTTTTTCTTTTCTTTCTTTCATTTTTTCTTTTCTCTGGTCTGCAATTCCTTTTGGTTTGATCTTTTGGATCTTTTCCTCCATGGTCCTGAATGCCTGCAGGGAGAGCCTATGTGAAATCTTCACTCTTCTGAAGAAAATTATTAGGTCAGTCGTTCCCGGTGCTGGTGCTGACCACACAAAGGGAGCACCTGGGGAGCTTCTGAAAAGACAGGTCCCAGGGCCCCACACCAGGTTAATTAAGGCAGGCTTCAGGGTGGCCCCAGGCCTTGGAAGTTTCAGAGATCCCCAGAGAGCCCATTGTGCAGCCTGGTTAACAAGTTAACCATTTGAGGTTTCGGAAGAGGAAGAAAAAAAGCTGGGAAAAACAAGGCTTGTTTTAGAGGTGCTGAAGCTGGGAACAGATTCCAAGGCAAGCAAAGTGATATATTTCCTTCTAAAAATCTGCTTTCTGCCTGGGTCCTCCTTCCTACTTCATTCTGTTTATATGTTATACATGTTATATATATATATATATATATATATATATATATATATTACATATAAATATGTCTATATATGTTATATATATATAACAAAATAACAGCTCTGGAGGTTCTTCAAGGTTTAGTTTCTAAGAATTCTCTTTTTAAAAGTACAGGTTTAAGTCCGAGTAATTATTCAGAAATTAGGGAAAAGCAATTTTATCAGGTTGCTTTCCTCCGAAAACCTCCCTGAGACCAAAAGTTCTGAACGAATAGAAGTTTTCAGTGGAGAGACTGGGAAAGCAGTAGCTTTGAGTCCAGGAATATCTGATGGGGAAAAGCGCCTGGAGGTAAAATGATGTAATTAGGATGACTTTGGAGTTCTAAGAATTCATATGGTTTAGGAGATCAGACTTAAAATATGGAATTTGATTTCTTGAAAAATCATTGGATAATGACAAATACAAATTTTCTGACCTGTAAGTGATGTCAAATAATATTTGCCATCCCCTAGAAAAAGAAGAAAAACCAATATACCAAGTTAGGGGATAGAGAGGGAAATAGGAAATTTCATATATTGTTGGTGGCAACATAATTTTGTACATTCTTTCTGGAAAGCAAAATACCGAACATGAAAATAAAAGTTCCTGGGGCACTTGGGTGGCTCAGTGGGTTAAGCCTCTGCCTTCAGCTCAGGTCATGATCCCAGGGTCCTGGGATCGAGTCCTGGGATGGAGCCCCGCATCAGGCTCTCTGCTCAGCAAGAAGCCTGTTCCCGCCCCCACCCCCCGCCTGCCTCTCTGCCTACTGTGATCTCTCTCTCTCTCTGTCAAATAAAATCTTTAAAAAAAAAAGTTTCTAAAAGTATCATACTTCATTTTCCATAATTTTTAATCCAAAGAATTAGTCCTAAAAGCGTACAAGAGCTGCAGCCAAGATTTACAGTAAAAAGAGTTCATGATGCCATTTATTTCTAAGACCAAAAATTTACAACCACTAATATTTCCAGGTTAGCTAAATTGAACATGGTATACTTACTAATATGAACTATAAAGTAATTAAAAATGACCGTGTCCAAGAATGCAAGTGATATCCCAATAACAGAAAAACTGAGACTATATAGTATATGTGGTTATGATTTCCATTTTGTTAAAAATTATTACAAAGAGAAAACACTAGAATGCTCTGGAATGATAAGATTTTTTTTTGTTGTTGTTGTTCTTAATAAAGAGTAGTGGAAATTTCAAAGTTTCTGAAAACAAAATGTAAACAATTTTTTTTTTTTTTTTAAGACTAACAAACTGTTTAAGTTGAGATAAAGGTTAGGAAATGTTTTCATTCTTTCTTACTTCTTGCTCTCATGGGTTAAAGCTGTTGCTCACAGGTCTCTGAATTCAGCCTAAGGCACTCCTAGGAAAGATCTTTTATAGAGAGAGTTAAAGAAATTGCTCTGTCCTTTGCTCAGGATCTGAACCAAGACTCAAAAGTTTTTCTCCACGAAAACAAAAAACAAACTAACAAATAAAATCAGTTTCCCTTCTTGCAATTGAACTTGTAAATGAACTTTTGAAACACAGGCAAATTGTAAAAATAGCTAATAATACGCTCAAGATATTGAATATCTGTGATGTGCCACACATTTTAAATGTATAATTCCTAACTCTCACAATGGTCCAGGCGGCCAAGTTTTATTGTCTTTATGCTATAGGTACAAAATGAAAAGGAAGAGAGCTGCTCAGGTTCATGGGGTTACAGAGTTGAAGCCAAAATTGAAGAGGTGGTATGGGGGACCCAGGCTAAGCTCCTGCTGTACACCCCTCCAAAGCCAGCCCTGCCATTCTCCAGGAACCGATGGCCAATTCTTTTGCAAAACTCTATTTTCTGACATTGAATTCAACTTTGTGTTTCATTATTTGTATTTTTGGAACAGCTTGATTGAGATAAAATTCACATACCATGCAATTTGTTTACCTAAAATGCACAATTTAATTGTTTTTAGTCTATTCAGAGTTAGGCAACCATCAAAACATTAATTTTAAAGCATTTCATAACCCCGAAAGAAACACTGTAACATGTAGCCATCACCTCTCTAATCTCTTCACCCCCTCACCTCCTGCCTTAGTCAACCATTAATCTGCTTTCTGTCTGTATGGACTTCCCTGTACTGGGAACTTCCTATGCATGAAATAATACACTATCTTGACCATACGAAGTTGAAACTTTGGTCCTGGTGTTATGTAGATCTTCTAGCTTCTAAGAATTAAAACACATTCAACTTCTGTTTCTTAGAATGTCTGCTTAGCTCTAACTTGGAATTCTAGCTAATTGTAATTACTTTAATTTTATTTTTCCAGGTAGGTAATCTCATTGAGCATTTAATACATCTTTTCTTTTTTATTTTTATTTATTTATTTATTTATTTTTAAAGATTTAATTATTTATTTGAGAGAGCAAAGGAAAGAGGGAGGGAGGGGCAGAGGGAGAGGGGGAATTTCAAGAAGACTCCTTGCTGAGTGTGGAACTGGTCATGGGGCTTGATCTCAGGACTCTGAGACCATGACCTGAACTGAAACCAAGAGTTGGACACTTAACCGGCTGCGCCACCCAGGAGCCCCTTAATATGCCTTTTTAAATACTTTTTGTATGAGAACTTCACAGCAACTTATAGTTCACATTTGTTAGAACTGAGATTCAGAGCAGTTAAGTAATATCCTGAAGACCAAAACCCTAAATTTTTTTATGGAAGTAAGGTTTTCCTTGAAACAGAGTCAGTCCTTCAACACTGGCACTATGTCATTTGGACCAGATAATTCTTTGTTGGGGGTAGGGGATTATGCATTACGCCTCTTGTGCAGCATGTTTAGCAGCACCCCTGACTCACTAGAGCCAGTCACAGCCCCCTACTCCCAGCACCAACATTGTTTCCAGATACTGACAAAAGTTCCTTGGGTGAGTTTAGGGGGAGGGGGGGCTGGGGTTGGCAGATGGGGAATCTCCATTGGTTGAGAATGACATATTCAATAATTCTGGAGGCTGCAGAGCCTTGGTGCTCTTTCACCTCCTCTTCCTTTCTGTATTTCTCTTGCCCTCAAATACTGAATAGGTATTTGCCCTTTAGATTTCGTCTAATTTCAGCATCTCTCCTGATGATTTGAGTACAAAACCCTTAAAACAGAGGGGCTGTCCCAGGACGTCTAAGCATGAACTGTTAGAGCCACACATCAACATGCAGAGATTTAGCTCAAGCCACAGCAGAGTCCCCAGAGACTCTATTTCCGACTCTGAAAATAACTTGTCACAGATTTCTGTGATGCTTTTATTCACCTTGTACCCCTTGCTCAAGGCCCTGCCACTTATAATTTCTAGGAATTTAGACAGATTTCTTAATCTCTCTAAATTTCTAGGAATTTAGACAGATTTCTTAATCTCTCTAAATTTCTAGGAATTTAGACAGATTTCTTAATCTCCATTTGTAAAATGGAGATAGAATTACCTGGCTTGACTTAGAAGATTCTAGGCTTTATCTTTTCCAGAAAACCCAATTCAGCTGCTTTTTCCACATTCTGTCATGTCTACCTTTACTTAATAGTTCAAAAGCAGTTTCAATTTTTGTGAGAACAAAGTGGGGAATACATAAATAATTGAACAAAGCAGTCTTAAAATGTCAATCATGTCGTAAAAGAACATATTACAATTATTAGTACCATTATGCTACAATTTAGATCCTCAGTTCTGTTTTTCTTGGATACCGTTTATCCATCAATTATGAAATTTTATTAACCCTTCCCTATACAGTAGACTGAATTCACATTTTTCTTCAAATTCCCTCTCCAGGCTTTATTCTATCCTTTATCACTGCAGCTGAGAATTTTTATGATGGGCTCCCTCTTTTCCAAGCCTCTGACTTCTTTCTGGTCCAGGACAGCTTGCTAGATTGAACTAAGTAGCACCTCACAGCAAATGTCCTTTAGTGGGTCACTGAATCTCCACAGGCTTAGCCTGACAATCTTTGCCTGCTATAATCAAGTCTCCACCTGTCCTTCAATCCCATTTCCTAATGTTCCTACACAAATTCCCTATTGTAGCTAGGCTAGGGCATCCATTATGCTCCGAGTGAATACACTTACCTAATCATTGCCTCTACTCCCACATCTCCAGTATACAAGCCCATTTTCTATCCTCCAATACCCAATATTTTTCCTAGAGCTTCTTCTGCTCAACTGTAGGGACAGGAAATATATATATATGTATATATATTATATATATACATATATATATATTTATATATATATATATATATTTTTTAGAGAGAGAGCAGGAAGAGGAGCGAGAGTGAGAGAATTCCAAGCAAACACCCTGCTGAGCACAGAGCCTGACGTGGGGCTCGATCTCAGGGTCCTGAGACCATGACCTGAGCCAAAATTAAGAGTGAGACACTTAACCAACTGAGCCTCCATGGTGCCTACATTTTTTTCTTTTTTTTTTTTTTTACTTTCTATCATAGTCACTAAACTCTCTATCTAGCACAGTGCAGGGCATTTAATAAGTGCCAAATGATTGAGTGAATCAGTTAATAAACCAAGAAATGAGCAAAGGAGGTTTATCTTTACCAGACCAATATAAATTCCTATAACATCTGCTTCCTATAACATCTGCTGTCTGATCTATGCATTTAGTTCATATAATTTACTGCTTTTTACCATTAATTAAGAATGCATCACTGCCAGTCTCATCACCCCGATGAGATTACAAGTTCCTGGGGGTCAGAGTCTGAATTCTGTTTTGGTATCCACCTCATCATCAACAGGGCAGCATCCTCTCCTTTCCAAATGCTCATTGATTGATTGAACATCTCACCAGGTGAATCTCCATTGCCAAGTGTCAGCAGCAGGGTCTCCCTGGTACACGGCCCATAAATCACAGGTTAAACCTTTCCTAGTTGTTAAAGCCTGGTGCATATGTCACAGTCACCTGGATCCTGAAAACTCTTGGTCAGGGTATGCAAGGAAAACACCACGGTTTGCCATCCACTAGAGTCAGAGAGGAGTTGTGATGGAATTGTTGTTGATGGTAACCCCCTTGTTTCCTTGATATAGGCCTGAACGCTTAGCTCAAAAATCAACATGGTAAAAAGTGAGCTGAGCTCCAGAGATATATTTCTCCATCACCTTCAGGATACAGCCCAAAATCTGATGTTCCTGCCAGAATGCTGCTTTATATTCTGTCTGTTCTCTTTGCCTTGTGACCCAGTTATCCTGAGTCAACTGTGGATTCTTATACTTCTCAATCTCCTACTTCTCTCCTCTGATTGGCACATACTTTCCTTCCCTCTCTATTGGCCAGAATCTATTCATTCTTCAAAAGCAAGCTGTGTTGCCCCTGTCCTTAGAAAGCCCTTCCTTTCTCACACATCTAAGTTCCTCTCTTCAGTGCTCCCATATTAAGCTGAGCATATGTCGTCTTGCATTACAAATGCCTCAAGAGCATCCCTTCCAACTGTGCCTATGAGCTCTGGGTGGACAATACCTCCATCCTCAAGTCTGAGTATAATGCCAGCAGAGAGCTGATACCTCAAAATCTTCCTAAATTAAATGGCAGCAAAGTGAATTCTATGAGAGAATTATCAAAGCAGAAAATAGGAAAGAGCAAAGGAAGTGAGATCACTTCCTGACTTCCTTTGACTATTAGAGTGTTCTGATGTAGCAATAAAAATCTAGCTCCTTCAGTTCCTCTTTTGAATGAGTGGTGAAGAAGGAAGAGTAAGTTAAGAAATGAAATGACCCCACTGCCATTACTAGGACTTGAAAAAGCTATAAATGCCCAAGAGATCACTGTTTTGGTAAACATTCCCAACCTCTACAAGATATCTCAAAGCTCAGACATTTCTCAGTTTCCCATAAAATGGAATGTCTCATCACATTTCTGTCTTCTGAAACTTGAACTCTGTGCTCAGCAGCTTGTTGTGACAGTCGTAGCCCTGTGGCTATTTATGTATTTGCCCTTGCTAATGGGATTTTATCATCAACATTATCTTAGCTGAAATACAGACGCATTAATGACAACTTAATTGAAGCAGAAGAGGAAGTTCACAAAGTTATCACATTTCCTTGATGTGCAGATGGCGGCTAGATACAAATGGCTTAAATGAAAGGGCAATATTTGGGGAGCAGCTCTGTTAATTGCAGGGCTGTAGCCTAAAACCATCTGGCCACAAGTATTAATCAGGGTGACACGTCTGTCCTGCAGGATGCAGCTCCTCAGCCATCTCTCCACCTCTGGGAGTCCCACTGGCCTTTATCTAATTAGTACGTCCCCTGAGTGTAGCTCATCTCTGGTTTTGACACATTCTGCAGCATAAGATTGTGGTAACATGAATGTTTGTTAAAAAATCACTATTAACTCTTCTTTCACTGTTAAAATTACATCCTTCTGAATCATTTTGGCGGTCAACTCTACTGGTTTATTCATTTAGGCAGTTGCTTATACCTTGGGCACATAGTTATCAAAAATCTGTGTATCAGGAATGTGCTATAATAGGCCTTGGGCAAATACTGATGAGCAAGTCAGTGTTCTTGTTCCCATGAAACTTTATACTGAAGTAGTCAGGACAACAATGAACAACCAATTAATAGACACATGATTAATTTACATTGTTACAGGCTGAATGGTGCTCCTTAGAATTCATAGGCTGAGGTCCTTACTTTTAGTACCTGAGAATGAGTCTGTATTTTCTGTATTTGGAGACAAGGACCTTTAAAGAGATAATGGAGGTAAAATGAGGTTATATGAATGGACCCATATCCAATGTGACTGGTGTCCTTATGAGAATATTAGGCCTCATGAACTATACAAAAAGAAATTCCTAAGTCACTACTCTATACTGTTTCCTTTCAGTAGTTTCAGCAAACTAATGCACACACATACACATATCCTTAGGGCAAATGCTACATAAGAGAAGATTTAGAAAGCTGGGTGATGGGGCATCTGGCTGGATTTGGGAAAGTTTCTTGAGAAAATATCAATTGAGATACATTCTGAAAGGCAAGTGGGATGGTGTTGACCATAGTTGTAGGACTTATTTAAGTAGTCAGTGTTAAATACTAATCAAATAAACATCCATCAAGGCTGCTGACCTAAGGTTATGCCACTAGAATTTCATCTTATCTTCAGTCCCAGAAGTCTCCTAAGTGTGGATAATGGATAGCTGTTTAGAATAGATTTCGTAATTGGTACTTCTGGAATGCCCTTTCTAGAATTCTTCCTATTCAAGCCAGTATATAGAAATACCGAAAGTTGTAAGGTGGTTGAGGAAATACTATGAACACAGTTGCCTGTATCTAGGAATTAAATTGGGTAAGCTGGGAGTGCCTTTTCAACAAACTCTTGGCCTTAACTGAAAACATTTCAATGGTGTCTGGTTGATTTCTGGTTCTTTGCTAGTTATGTCTCCTCTTGCCCAAGAATTCTGTCCTGTGCCTGTGGACTGGTTTTTAGTTTCCATCTTCCCAACTAATAGTCAGGTTGTTAGGTTGACATCTCTCAGCTTGGAGACTTCATCCATTTCCCAGGTTCCAATCATGCCTTAATCCTGAAAACTCTACTCTGAGTTTAATGCCTCTAGTTGTACTAGGGAAAGCTCTGGATAGATTATTCCTCTAATGGAATATCAAAACTGGTCCTTATGCCATTTGACTTTACTGGTGCTTGTTCTACTTATTGCAGTGATGTAAACATGTAAAAAACCTTCAGCTATAAGAAAGTCTATTCCATACTCAAAGATACTTGTCACATCTGTGTCTTGCTTCCTCTCCTAAAATATCTCCACCCTTAACACAGTTTGAAGATACATTCTGATCACCCCTTACCAAGACACACACACACACACACACACACACACACACACTCTCACTCTTTCTCTTTCTCTTTCTTCTAGTTCTATTTATAGAAAGTTCCCCCCAAAACAACTTCTCATATTGGGATCTTTAGCTCCTAACTATACATGTCACTGAAAGTCAAATGCATGACCTTTCTGGAACATCCAAGTCTCATTCACAAAATCATTGTATGACAAAGGCTAAGTTCAGTTTTTTGTGTGTGTTTGTTTGTTTGTTTGTTTGTTTTAAGATTTCATTTATTTATTTGAGAGAGAGAGAGACAGGAATACTGAGAGTGAGCACAAGTGTAGAGGAGAGGGAGAAGCTGAGCAGGGAGCCCAACATGGAGCTCCATCCCAGGACTCTGGGATCATGAGCTGAGCTGAAGGCAGACATTTAACCAGGTACCCAGGTACCCCAAAGCTCAGCTTTCTTACTTCACAAAATATACCACAATTTTGGGAGTAGAGAAACATGATCTCTGACAGGGGACATGGCCCTGCATACCCTCAATGAAGGCCATTTACCATATTTTCAAAAGAAACCCAGATGCTCTTGGGTTGATGACTTCCTTGAAGACAATGAGGAAAAGGATTGACCTCAGCTCTTCTTCAGGAGCTCATATAAAGGACTAGAAGGGATTTTACTAATTTTACACCAAGTCTCTCCTTTAGCAGAACAAGACAATGAGGTCTAACAGAACAAGAGTTACTCACATTCTCCATAGCCAAGAATGCCAAAGCCTGAGTTCAAGCTCTTTGCCCAGGCTCACTTTTCAGTGGGGAGTTAACACTTTGAGAAATGTCACAGTAGCAAAAGCAGATTTCAAACTTCAACGACTAAAGCCCTCAGACTTCTTCCATTTTCATTCCGGGCATCCTCACATCAGAAAAATAAAAATAACATTGAAGTTTCACATCACATTTAAGGTAATTATAGTGATGCCAGCTTTTTCTCTCAATTCTTTAATGTTTCACACAAAATTCAAAACATTCCTCCCTGATTCTCCAAAGAAACAGAGCAGGTGGCATTCTTTACCTTTATACAGTTCCGTTTTCTTAATAATTCAGATGAGTTTGGACAATATCAATCTCCACTCTCAACAGCTCTCTAAAAGTCTTTAGTGACACCCATTTCTGACATTAAAAAATAGAACAGAGTCTACTGCTCAATGAACAGGTGTAGATGTGAGAGATGGACTAGTCCCTGTGACACATGCCACCTCATGAAATGTAGTCAAGAACTGAGAGCTTGAAATGCATAAAGTAGAAAGCCCAGATGTTTGTTCATTTATTTAAGATTTGCCTATAGATCTTTTCTGATTCCTGAAAAGAGGAATGGAAAGTCTCACTGTGCAGAAGGACACCTTGAAGGTATTCTCTCTTCCAAGGCAGCCCCACGATTTCCATGTGGGGTTTGGAGCATGCAGTGATCAGAATGGGAAAGGCTGCATAATACAGGGCAAAGTTTTTGGAAGCAGATAGACACTCAGTAGTACTTCATGTTGCTTAGTACCCTTAGTCCTTAGATGATAATCTTACTAAGGAATTGGCACTAAGCTTTATATCTTGTATACTGAATGAATAGGGGTGTGTGTGTGTGTGTGTGTGTGTGTGTGTGTGTGATGGAGATACGGGTTCTTTATTTTATAATATTATGCAGGAAAACTCAGCTAAAATATATAAGAGGTCTTAAAGACAATGGACTCACCATCTTGTGTAAATCCCACATAACCTAAGAATCTCTCAATGGAGCCACCAAATAAAAATGTTCTGGGAAGAATTAACTTAGACACTAGATAGCTATTTACTTTAATAGCTTTTTTTTTTTTTTAAAGATTTTATTTATTTATTTGACAGAGATCACAAGTAGGCAGAGAGGCAGGCAAAGAGAGGGGAAGGGAAGCAGACTCCCCGCTGAGCAGAGAACCTGATGTGGGGCTCCATCCCAGGACCCTGGGATCATGACCTGAGCAGAAGGCAGAGGCTTAACCCACTGAGCCACCCAGGCACCCCACTTTAATAGCTTTTGAACATACATCTATAAATCATTTTTCTCAAGTTTCCTTACATTTGAATTACAATATAAAATATGAATATGGGTGGCATTAAGTTCTAGTATAAAGACCATGAACTTGGGAATCCAAAAGAAAGTCTGGAGGTAGAATACCATCTTGGTCACTTTAACTTAATTTTTTGGTTCCCAGTTTCATCCTTGCCATGAGGCCCCAACACAATGTCTGACCTGCGAGACATTCACAATGACTGGCGATTCTACTCTCTTCTCAATTACAGTGAAAAGATGTTCTCAAATTTTCTTCATCTCCACATATATGTGTGTGTGTGTGTATATATATATATATATATATGGGAAGCATTATATTGTTATCTTTCATCTTCTGGAAACTTCATCTCCTAGAAGAACTGAATTCAGATGCTTTCTACTTTGAGGATGCATCTAGTTTGCACTTCTGTCCTTGACCTCCAAAGCAAAAAGCCATGCACTCTGTATGAAGCTCTGGAAAGAGGAATGGATGTGCTAGGCATCCCTGCATTTTCATTTCCGTGGGGGTTACTTTCTCTTTTAGACCCAAGATGTTAGAAACACCTGAATTAATCTTTAAATATCTGGAATCCCTGTCCCACTAACAAAATGCAATGCGCTATACTGTTTATGTTCTGTGATGTACCATGTGTCGAGGGTAGCCCCACTGGGCCTCAAACATCAACAGAACAATGGCCATTACATCCTACTTTCTCATTTGGGGTTGTCATTAGAAAGCCACAATGATCTCAGGTACTTTGAAAACAAGTTTCCTCAGAAATGTAAGGAACAAGAAAACTTTCTGTGGTTGACTTTCTGTTGGCTTGTTGTTGTTTTACTTGTCTCCCCTGCCCTCCCCAGGTAGAAAAATTTCAGCAGACACAAAGCATAGCTCCATTTCAAAGAAAAAAAAAAATGAGAGAGGTCTGAATTTTCCAAAATTCAAAAATTATTATTGGGGAAAGAATAAAGCAAGAGTTTTTCTGAGACAGACTTCAGGAATTCAGTCAGCACATTTTTAAAACTTCCTTTTACCTGTTTCATTTTTTTGAGAGACAGGTCTGAAATAACAGATAATTTTTTTCCCCTTCCTGCAGCTGGGTAATGTGGCAGCTTTTACCAGCCTCTCTCAGTCATAAATGTGTTTTAATGGACTGACATGTGCTTAATAATACAGACAGCACCTGGATGCTTTAGAACAAAGTGCCACCAGGGCCTAGCCTATGTTAAAACTGCATTATTGACCTGAGGCCTACAAGTCTCTATACTCAAACATCTTGCTGATTAGAGACAAACAGCCTAGTACCAGGTCAAATAGAGAGGTTTTCTTCTTCAAATAGAGAGGCTGAGGTCTAATTTTATAACTCTGAACATGAAGAATATTATGTTTCTAAGTGATTAACTCACCTCCATTACTAGAAATTCTATAAATTTTATAAAATTCTGTCACTGCACAAATTGACTCAGCTTTTATGACTCTGTGGAATGAGGCCCCTTCCAGCTATAGGTCTTGAATCAGTATGTGAGGGAAAGGAATCTGCTGACTACTTCTCAACATCGTGCTTAGGATTTTAGATACATTATTTCATTTAGGCACCATCCTGCCATCTCCTGATTTAAGAACTCTTTTTTTTTTCTTCCTATCTCACATTTTAGGCAAACTCTGAGATAGTTCCTGATGATCTGTGACTCCTAATATCCACAGGTTTGTAAAATGCCTTTTGCTTGAGCAAGGCCGAGATTCATTTACTTGTTTCTACTACTGAACAGAGCATGGTAAAAGGGATGGGGTGCCTCTCCCAGTGTCAGGTTATAAAAGGACTATGGTTTTCACTGTGAGTGTTCTTTGTCTTTCTTGAATCACTCATTTGGGGATAAAGGTACTATAATTTCATGAGGCACTCTTCTGGAGAGGCCTTGGAATAAGCTTGGAAGTGGATCTTCTGAGGCTGCCCAATAGCCATATGAGTTAGCTTGGAAGCAGATTGACCCAGAGTTGGACTTTAAGGTAATGGCAGCCCCCACCAACAATGGAATTGAAGCCAGAATTACCCAGCCAAGGTGCTTCTGGATTCCTGACTCTTGTGAACTAGGACACGATAAACATTTTCAACCCCTATATTTTGCTATAGTTTGTTACACAACCAGAGATAACGAATCCACTCTCACTTACATACGGGACGAAGTTAAGAAGTTTATTCAGAGCCAGAGAACATTAAGGAAAAGAGGTATTTTTTGAACCTAAGTTCCAGACCCAGGCTCTCCTATTTTTGCTCACTAAGTGGCATATGAGGTTCTCCCACAATCTGACTTGATCTTGGGTATTAAGTCATGCCCTTTACTATTTAAATCAATTTTCTGTAATTTATTTGGATAACAAAACTAACACTCCAGTTGGGAGAAGGAAGACATTTAAGACAAAAATGTGATGTAGTGTAATCCAGGACGGATATTGGCCCAGGATGTCCTGAGGGGTATTTACTCAGACTGTAGAACCATGAAGGCTTTTCAAATGATTTGTTTACTTAAGAACATGCCTCTGCCCCTAATATAATGTCTGGCACATTGTAGCCTCAGTAAGTACTTGTTGACTAAGTACTGCTTCTGCAAAGACAGGAGACATTGGTAAGGTAACAAACAGAGAAGGAAGGAGAAAGTTCTGCTGCCCCATGTTACAAAAATGGAAGAATCAGAGTTTGAAATACATGACTTCTTCATAAATTATTCTGCAGTATTGCTATATACTAGAATCTGTATATTGCCATAAAAGTCTTTCCAAAGTTAGTTATTCCGGGGCCAGTTTTTAAAAGTTTTGCCATACCTAGAGGCCATATGCATCAGTATTTAATCACTATCTTAAAAATGTACTTTAAATATATTTTTAAATTTAACTATTTTTATTTATTTACTTAAGAGTGAGAGAGCACGAGGAGGGAGAGGTGCAGAGGGAGAAAGAAAAGCAGATTCCCTGCTGAGCAGGAAGCCTTATGCAGGGCTCTATCCCAGGACCCCCGGATGATGACCTGAGCCAAAGGCAGACATTTAACCTACAGAGCCACCCAGGTGTCCCTAAAAAGCATTTCATTAAACTCAATAACTTTCACTTGAAATAAAATTTGGTGGCTGTAAAAGCTCCGTGGTATTGTGTGTGATATACAGGGAAACTACAGACTTGCAACCAGGGAAATTCAGGATGAAATGTGGTTCCAACAGGTATTAACATGTGATATTTTAAGTTACTTAGCTTCCCTGACTCTTCACTTCCTTGTCTATAAAGTACATATAAAAAACCTTCCTAGAACGAGCATCATGAAGAGTCCATATAATATATGCCATGTCTGTCTAGACCTAACAAACTGTTCAGTAAGTGGTCTATATTATTTATATTTAGGTAGGAATTCATATTCCTGCTTCTCAAACAAATCTGTTGAGGAATAAGGAAATAAAGAGACTTGTTAAAGTTTCAATAGATACGTCGGAATTCAGGGGTACTTTTTTGTTATTGTTCATTTAGTTTAGTTTTTTTTTTTTCTTTGGGGGGGGGGTGGGGGAGAGTTGCTTTGGGGCACCTGGGTGGTCAGTCATGACTTCCTTCTGCTCAGGTCACGATCTCAGGGAAGCAGCCGCACACTAAGTCAGGCTCCCTGTTCAACGAGGAGTTTGCTTCTCCCTCTGTCCCTCCCTTCTGCTCCCTTCCCACAAATAAATAAATGAAATATATATTAATTAACTCTGTGTGTGTGTGTGTGTGTATACACACATGCATACATATGGTGGCCTCCCCAGACTTAGAATAAAATGACTAGTGGGTCATTCCACATCACTGACAGCTGGATTCTGCATGTTTTAGTCAGAACCTCAAAAGTGTGTTGATCTGGCTGAACAAGAAGCCGACCTAGCAGTTGTCAGAAGACGGTACCTGTGAGGATTTCAGCTGTGCGTTCGGTCATCTTCTGAATCACGAGTCTCACAGTTCCACCTTCCAGGCTCAGCAGCAGGGTCCCCGAGCCCTCAGACAGCTCTGTGGACAGAAGCAGACCATCCTTGTTCCATGTTCGAAACTGGAAACTCACTGAGAGCCCATCAATTTGGGGGGTGCCGGGCAGCAGCAAATAACTGCTTCTGGAGTTGACAAATGTGATGGGAACAATTTGTGGTTCGGAGCAGGAAAAAGTGACATTGCCCTGGAAAACAATAAAAATCAAACATATAAAAGCCATTTTTTATTCTGCAATCCGACAGCTGATATAAACAACTACCTGTAGCTGACCTTAATTTCAGGATCATTCTACATTCAGCCACAAGACCTTAAAGGAAAAGAAAATGTCAGCTTTGTTCAGATATACCTGTGAGATTGTTTCCATTCCTGTTTTGCAGATCACACTGTTACCCACGAGAAGGCCATCGAAGACCCCAGTTGGGGTGGGGGGCGGTATGGGAAGCATCAGCATTTTCTAAGGAAGCAGGTATGAAAACAAGGACATTCATTCATTGAATACATCTGTACCACGAACCAACTATGGACCAAACAGGGGTAAAGTTTCAAGACATACACATGAAAAAAACTTTGTTTTGATGTGAAAGTT
Source organism: Mustela putorius furo (assembly GCF_011764305.1). Taxonomy (NCBI): domain Eukaryota; kingdom Metazoa; phylum Chordata; class Mammalia; order Carnivora; family Mustelidae; genus Mustela; species Mustela putorius. The sequence continues at coordinate 4,312,762 of NW_025422019.1, forward strand.
GCTACAAGACAGATAGACACAATCTCCCAAGTGGACCCTGGTAGAAGAAATAACGAAACAAGTAAAGGTTTCACAAGGGAGGTGATGCTTTCCTGTAAGGATGTGGGGAAGGAGAGGAAGGAGTGTGCCTGGCTAGGCTTTTCAGCAAGTAGCTCATTGTGCGCAAAGAATTGGAGAAATTGGCAAAATGGCATTCCTGGGAATTATAGGGAACTGGTCATTTCTGAATATTAAGTGCAACAGGGAAGGCCAGAGGCCATGAAAGAGGTGAGGCCAGAAAGATAAGTAAAGGCAGAGTTTAAAAGCCCCATTATGTTTGTTACATTTGTTAATCCAAGCTTAGAAACAATAAAACAACATTGGTTGGATTAAAGCTATGAAGATGATTTTCAATAGCATGAGGAGTGAAGTGTGGTGGGGAGGGGCGGATGGGAAGCCTAGAGGTGGGGAATATTAACTGTGCATCGACTAGAATCGGGAAGATAAAGAAGAATATTATTCTTTGTGTAAGTGAGTGGAAACTGGTCCAAGTTTTGTGGGGGGTGGGGTGGGGGGACACCCTGGCTTGACTGGCTGCCTGCATTCAAAATTTCCACTAAGGTGTCCAGATAGGGACAGTTGGTTAAGCGTCTGACTTCTGCTCAGGTCATGATCTCAGGGTTCTGGGATGGAACCCCATGTTATCTGGCTCCCCTCTAAGCAGGAATCCTTCTTCTCCCTCTCCCTCAGCCCTTCATCCCACTCCTGCTAGCTCTCTTTCTCTCTCTCAAATAAATAAACAATATCTTTTTAAAAAGTTCTGGTAGACTTCTTTTCAAAAAGGAAGTATCTTCACTGATGGCAAATGATTGAGGAAGAGCTGTCTTTGGGAAGAGAGAAAATCACAAATGCTCCTACAGCAAAATCCAGAGATAGCAGTAACCATTTTTCCTCTTTTTATTTTTCACAGAAGAGAAACAAATTTGCCAGAGCAAAGCTGTACCCCAAGTTTGAGGCTGTGGAGAAGGTGGAATGTTGGGGAGGCAGTGATACGACTCTAGGCAGAAGAATAGGAAGTAACAAAAATGCCCCACTCCCCCATTGATTTAAAATCCAATGTTTAGCTCAACCCAATGTTCTCTCGGTGTTCTCTGGATCAATAGCTATGGAAGTTGGGGGTCTACAGAAACTGAGATTCTCCCCTTATCTGAGCAGTTCACCCACATTTGACAGGTCTGGGAGACGCCTTCCTCAGACTTGCTCCATCCACTGAATGTCTAATGGACCTCAGGTACATGTAAAACAGACAAGGGCACTCAGCATCCCTTGAAAGACATTCATGTGTCCTGGCTAGATTCTGGTGGCAAGAAATTCAGACTGATGTCTGAGGGAGTCTCCCTGGTTAAGGTAAAGCCATGTGTGGTGATCAGCACTTGTCATTGGGGAGTAGGACAACATTGTCATGCATTGGGGTGTCGCTGGTTCCCTGCAGGTCATGCTCTTCCAGTTCGTTTTCCACATCCCTTCACACTGTACTCTACTATCCTTCCCTGGACCAGCTGCCTGAGCTGTCCAAACTTCCGTTTGTTCGATCACACCCCTTATGTTCTCTGATGGCAAATGCAAGGACAAATGAGTAGGAGAGAAGAGAAAGGAGTAGATAGGAAATGCTTTCCACACCAAATCTGACCCAGTTCTCCTGGCAAGTGAATGTTCCCAGCTCAGCTCCCTATCACACAGCTGCTGTGCTGCCATTTCTGCTTCTAATCCCATCTCAGCTACATTTGCTGTTTGCAAAAATGTCATAGTGTTGAGAAACATCGATATCCATCCCACTCCCATCTCCCCAATAGACAGAAAGAAAAAAAAATATCTAAATGCAAAAATGTTACTTTTGAATCAGCACGATTATTCAATCTTTCTCAATAATACCATTTTTGATTCCAGTTTCCTTTTTAAGGCAACATTTGAGGGAGTCCCTACCATGATTTAGAAACAGTGTGCAAAAAGACAATTTACTTTAGGACAGTGTCAAAACAGAAAGTGGCAAAAAGACTATATTCCCCTTCAATCTATTAATTCAACTTTTATTCCATCTCCCCCACCCCAACTGCCTGCCTGCACTCCCACTTAGCCCTGCCTGCCAAGAAGGAAGCTCCATTTCTCAGACCCCCTATTACACTGCACACTTCATTCATAAAGACTTTAACACTGGGGTTCCTGGTTGGCTCAGTTGTCAAGTGGCTGCCTTTGGCTCAGGTCATGATCCCAGGGTCCTGGGATTGAGCTCAGAAGGAAGCCTACTTCTCCCTCTACCACTCCCCCACTTGTGTTCCCTCTTTTGTTATCTCTCTGTCAAATAAATAAATAAGATCTTAAAAAAAAAAAAAAGGACTTCAACATTTATTAAAGATTTCTCAAGCATTGTAAGACAATGTTCTAAGCACAGGAGTTATAAATAAGTTGTAAATGTGATTGAAATCCATTGCATCCATCCTTAAATGTGCATTTTGAAGGTAATAGGTACAAAGCATGCCATGACACAGGAGCACACCATAGTCAAATCTTCAACATGAACCAACCAATGCTGGCCCAATAGATGAAATGAAGAAGTCAGTATCCCTGCCATGGGTCCCTTTCTCTCCTGCATAAATTACAAGACCTGCAGGGCCTTTCACTGTCCAAAAAGGAGGTCACTCTACATTGAAGAGGCTAAATCCTTAGTACCTGATGCATTTCTCCTGACAGCTCCACCATGCCATGGTTGGATAGTGACCTTCTACTGTGTGACTGAGGCTGCCAGTCAAGAGGGGGGTGGGGTCTACCCAAGGCACAAGTACCTGAAACACCTAGTCGGACCTCCCTTGTACCCAGGATGGCAGTTGTGAGTGCCCTGAGCTTTCACGTATCCTTTTCATGTGCATACACGACCATCCTCCAAAAGGCAAGGTACACAAAAGTGCTGGCCCCAAGATAGAGCAACCATCTCTCCATTAGAGACCCCCAAACAATATCCATATTCCTTTTCAAGGATCCACCATGGCTTTTCTTTACAACCCTGAAGACACAGAACTTCCCATCCTACCTTTCTCAGGTAAGAAGTGATCACTCCAGATGGACCACAGAACTTTGAAATCCTAAAGATCTATTCATAGACCATCTTAGAGAGATTGTCCATATCTGTGTAAAAATGTTATTCTGGATCATAAATAACAAAAGCTAACACTGTCACCTGTCATGAGAAGCTTGATGGCCTCCTCCAGGTGATCAGGACTTGAAACCCAAGAACTAAATTTGTGTCAGAGTAGGAAGCAAACCCTTTTCATTGATTCATCCTCCCCAAGGAAGCCTTCCTTCCAAATGGCAGACAAAAACCCCTACCTCACTAATAGATATAAAGAAGCAGTACCCTCTCTTAGACAAAGGAAGTCCATCCTAATCTGGAAAGTTGCAAAAAGCTACCTTAGGGAGGTGACAATAGCATTGAGATTTCACAGAGGCACAGGAGTAGCTATGTGGAGAATAGGAAAGTGTGTTATCTGATAATAGAGGGAAAGCATATGCTACAAGGCTAGAGGCAGGGAAGTGTGGGGCAGATATAGTCAGGGACTCAACAGAAGGTCCGCTGACTAGAGTTCAAAAGCCAGCATATCAGAAGGCAAGATGAAGTGGAAAGGACAGAAGGAAGGGCAATCCTATAAGCTTTTAGACCATGTTGAAGCACTAGAACTTGATGCTGTGGGAAAAAAAGAGAATGGGATTGCGGGAAGGGGGATTGATGTAGAGGCTAGGATACACCATCAAGTGGTGCTTCACATACTTCCCTTAGGGGGCTGTCCTTAAAGAGTAGAATGTATTGTATATGGAGAAGAGTGGCCAAGGGCCACACCTCAGGTAGCCGTTACAGTTAGTAGACCAGAGCAGCTGAGGGCTTATGGAGGGCTCTATCTAGAATGGCAAAGGGGGAGAGGGAGAAAAGCAAACATATTTTGCAGGTAAAATTGATAGGAGGACACCTGCATGGTGAAGGGACAGGAAGATCAAGCATAGCTCCCACTCTCCTCTACTTGAACAAGGGACTTCAGCAGACATGGAAGGAAAATATTTCTTTTATGTTAGATTTCTCTCCAGCTCTCCACCTGATTTACTTCATGTCAGTGTGCACATAAAGACAGTGGGCTGTTCAATTAGGCAGAAATGGATTCTTACCATAAATATTTACTGGAAAACCCATATATTTTGTATGATCCTTATTTTTAGCTACTATAATTTGGAGGATGAAAGTAGAGAGTTGAATTGGGATCAAATGAGAATACATGCAATAAGCCCAGCATTGGTCACAATGGTTGTTTTTCTGCTTTCCCAGGACTTCTAGTTTTGGGGTGATCTGAGGCAAGTCACTTTTAGAGTTGTAGTTTCCTGTTTTGTAACCTGAAACCATTGGACTAGATAGTTCTGAGGTCCCCACTGCTTCTCCATTTCTAGGGTATCTGAGACTAAGCACCCACATCCTTATCATCTGTTTCCTCTTTGGAGTAAAAGATAGGCATCATTTGAACCATTCATATTGTTGGCATGAGAAGAGTAACCAAGTATTTATAATTTAAAATACATTTCAAAAGGTTTCTTTATAATGATTCAGGACATAATGAAGAAGATTTAGGCCTCTCTCATACCAATTCTTTTCTAACTACAGGGAACAGATCCAAGGGTCTCCATAAAGGACTATATATATTTAAAATATAGTAAAGAGAAAATATATTGTTTCATATTTTAAAAAACGAGATCCAACTTTTATAAACATAATTAGCAGGGAATAACAACCAATTGACTGACTATTCTTCTCTCTACCCACTCTCTAAAAAAAGCATCTGTGATTACTTTACAGAGACTATAACATTGAACTGAACCAGGATTTACAGTGTTTAACAATTTCTTGGAGACAATAAAATAGGTGAAATTACATGTAATCTGCTTAGCTTGGTGCTGGTCCAAGGACCATGCAATGAAAATTGGAAGAAAACAATAAGAGAGAACACAGGTTCTGAGCAGCAGCCTCCTTCCAAATAAATCCAAGTCATTCTCCCACTAAATCAAACATTTGTCAAATGATGATTGTATTCCAAATAAAATCCATCTAACGAAAAGCTTTCTTCCATGGTGGAGGGGCTCGTCAAAAAGGAGATCCTGTAGTAATAGCATAATTACCATGGTCTCCTGATGACTTGTGAGTGAGGAGTATCTGACAGAGAGAGTTCTGGACACCTAAGTCTTTGCCATGTGATCACAGAATGATTCAGATGAATGGTCACAAACAAGACTTATTTTTCATACAGAGGGACAAACTTCAGAAGATGCAGTTCTGCTTCTGGACACAGTGGAAGAAACACCATCATGGTCTAAATGTGAGTGTGTAATAGAGGGAACAGCCCGAAATGCATTGAACGGTGAACCCATGGTCTCTGGTTTGTCCCACGTTTGCTAAACATGCAACTGATTGTCATTTTCTCATTGGTCACAGGAGATGCTAGCCAGGCCTCAGAGAGCACAAGGCAAAGATGCCCTCATTTGCCAAACTAGAACAAGGAGCTAACAAAACTGAGAAGAAAGACATTCACGCACGGCTTAACTTGTGCCTACTTCACAGCTGGAGGATTGAGCATAACCCTTTGCTTATGTTAGAGGAGGTCATGGATGTACATGAGACAGTGTAAACTGCAGCAGCCGAAGTTAACTGTGGCTGCATTTTCAACCTAGGTGTTACCTTTGCCTTATCTCTCCGCTAAGGGATCCACCTTATTTCAAGATTGTTCCTTCCTTAACTTGTGCTGGCTTCACAGACTGCAGGTTATGAGTAAAGGGGCCATCAAGGAAGAATTCTTCACGGGCACTTGCCACTTGTGGGCATTTTTCTCCAGTCAAACTTTGACCAAGTGATGATAGGCACCACCTTTTTCTGGTTATCTTGGTTTGGCAAGTGCATTCATTCCCAAGGCATTTCACTCTCAAAGATAATCTATTCCTGCCTGCGATAGTGATTCAAGCCATTGAACTGTTTTGTGGAAGGCACAGAGAGTTGTCCTCTGTTTTAAATGATAGTCTTAAAGACATGATAGATAAAAGGCAGGTAGGAGAGGGCATCAATGTCCTCTAACTTATTCTCAGTCATGTGGTTTGCCACGACTTCCTGCCTCTTTTCTCGGACTACATGCCTGACAGTAAGACTCTGGCCTGCTTAGAGCTGACAGGGTAGAGGAGGGCAGAGGTAAAACAGTTGCCGGATTCTGGTCTGGGACCTACTAGCCACCCACTGGCACAGCAGAACATGCAATGGAACTGAGGCAGTTGGGATGCTGTGGCCTTGAACCTTGGCAGATAATTAGATTGGTTCCCCAGGGGCGGGGGAAGGAGGTGCTCCAGGGCACGCACATGTATTTTCACAGTTCCCGGTCCCAAAAAACGGGCAAGCCCACACCATCATCGAGTCTCTGTTGTGGGGATGGGGTGACTGTAAGGATTGGCTTTAGCTGGAAGGTGGGCATCATCCAGAATTCCATCTACCAGATCTGAGACCCAAGGTCTCTAGCCCTGGAGACCCCTAGTTGTCACTCATCTGAGAGAACACCTGCCTACCCCTGCAAAAAAAGAGAGGGGAAAACAAAACAAAACAAAGCAAAAGAATCCAAAGAGTAAACCAATATTTATCTGTTGAAAAAAACTCGAGGTCATCGATCAAAGTAGGCTGGGAAAAGAACTTGACCAAAGTTAGGATGAGTCTGAATCTAGCCTGGGCAATAAGGCTGTGGTTTAGACAAAGGGGCTATGTGAGTCCACTGAGACTTCTCAAATACTGTTACAGCCAAGTCCCAGTACCTCCCTTTCTTGGGACCTCAGTAGAGATGATATGTCAGTTGTGGCTGTCTTTCTGTACCAGAAAAATGATTTTTAAGACCTCAGGGGAATATCGCAGACCCATCTTGAGGTTCTGCTTCCCTTGACTCGTTTTAGAGTTTCCTAAACGTGCACTTCTAAGGGTTATGTTGCTGTGCTGAGCTGTTATTTACAAAGCATTTTCATTGTGGGTGTTTGTTTTGTTTTTAATCATCATCCAGACATCACAACACCCTGGTGAGTAAAAAATAAAGCCAGCAGTGCAAGACTGGGTTTCAATCAGGAGGCATCAAACAAAGCCAATCAAGCATTTATAAGCTGGGGGAAAATGATCTTGATTCAATCTAATTTGTGGGGAAAGATTTCAAAGTCAGTTCTTGATTTTCCAAATGAGTACAACCATTTCTAATTTGATTTGTCTGAAAACTCCCAGGACTGACTGGCATGCTATCGGCAAATGTAGAGGAAAGGCTGTCTTGTAAGCTAAAGCTATCTTTCTGATTCACAAACTTAGGAGAAGCAGGGTGCTAAATCAAGGCATTTTTAAGTGTTTAGACAAAGATAGGCTCCTTCATTCTTTTATTTATGTATTTAAACAGATATTTATTAAGTAGTTTCTATAGACCAGGCTCAGTCTTAGTGGCAAGGACACAGCCAAGGAGATAGGTAGGCTCAGAGCTTGTGCACCTGGAATTTCCACTGCACAGGCTGGCATCACAGGTATGATTAGGGCCAGGAGGTAGAAGTCTATGTTGATGGGACAGCATGTAACAGGGATTCCTGAAGTACCTTTTGATTTGGATGATAAGTCGGCCGAAGTGGGAGTGGGAATAGGATTGGGGTGGAGGGTGAAAAAGCAAACAGGACAGCCACTGGAAAGAAAGCCATGACGTAGTTTTGAAATTTAAGGAAGACTAGATGCCTGGCATTGGTCTATACAGGTAATACATTGTTTCTGCCAAAGAAGGCCTTCTAGGATAGAGAGCATGGTCCTTCTGGTCTTTCATTTGAGGGATACCTAGGGGAAACATCTTTAATAATGAAGAGAATGTCCCACTTATAACTGAAGGGCCTGGATACACTGGTAGGTGGTTCCCCACATAGCCTGCTTCTCCAGCTTTCCATGAGCTGGCTACATGTACATATCAGTAAACAGGGACCCACTGAGAGGCACATGCTGGCTTTGGCTTCAGAGACTCTCTCTTGACTTTCTTCTATATTTCCCACTTTCCAAGCTCCCAGTTTCAACTCCTTGGCTATGGAGTCAGTGTTAGATCCATGCCTGTGTGTGCCCATTTCTGGCCCTGTATTTCATGCTTAGTCCTCTACATCAAAGATGATTGCCCCCACCTGAGTTTCAGGTTTTGCAAACAATGGTGTCTTTTACCTAGAAACAAACCCCAGAGGAGGTCCTTGGGAGCTGGAGAATGAAAGGAAACGACAAATAGACAAAATGTTAAACTGATAACCTCTCAGGTTTAAGGCAGAAGATAAAGCTGTAACTACCTTGAACACTCCTTAATTTCTATTTCCAAATATTGTGCAAAACTATTTGGAAATATGAATCAAGAAGCTTAAGAATATTAACAGTCCTTTTTGACACTTTACTTTCACTTCTAGAAATCTATATTCAGGAAATAATCTGAAATTAAACCAATATTTACACACTAAGCAACCATTATTTATAATAATACAAACCTGGCTCTAAAATTAAAATAGTTATGTAAATCACGGTATATTCATACGACATACTATTTTGCCACCACTAATAGCAATTTTTATGATAAGCATGAAAATTGCTTTTAAAATAACATCACATGAAATGAACAGAATACAAATTGCAGGTACAAATCAGATAAAATATACCTATCTATAAATATGTAGGTATAGAACAGAGACCACTTTGCTAAATAGCAGCTCTAACTGGCTTGTGGAATTACGGGGATTTTTATTCACGTAATTGATTTTTTCTCCATTTAAAATTTATTTAAAATGAAAAATTAAGCTTTTATAATGGAAATTTAAATTAAATAGTTTTCCAAGTATTGTTTGAAAGTTTTCATGACAACAATATTGTGAATTAGTAGCTGCTATAAGTGTGGATTATTGAGAGAAATAAATAATAGCAATTAATTCAAGTAGGGATAGAAGAAGCTGGATATGAAACCCAATGACTACTAGTTTTCAAGTGGTTCCCACAACTGAATAAGATTTGTTCCCTCCATTGCAGTCATTTATGTGTCTACCCCAACAAAGTAGGCAAAGGTGACAAGTCATTATGGTAACCAGTCAAAAGAAAGTGTCATGTGTGAGCATGTATGTATCAGTGTGTGTGTGTGTGTGTGTGTGTGAACATGTATTTATTTTTTCCTTTTAAATAAACTTTCTTGTACAAACTGCTTGGCTTGCAAACAAAGCAAATTTCTACTCTACAAGCATGTACATTATGCCTTTATAGACTAAATTAACTTCAGTGAAGAACAAATGTTGTTAGCTCTGAAAACATAGTATGGGCTTCTTGTGTCTTAGGAAGAGACTGAAATGTATCAAGTGTGTGTGCAGGGCAAGTACCTTTACCTGGTCTTGAAAATTAAACAAATTTACAGCTTAAAAATGAATGCATTATAAAAAGCAGCTTCTCAAGTTTATCAATAACGATTTAGAAAGAAGAAAATATCTAATTCTGATTATTATTATCTCTAAGTAAACATTTTAAAAGTTTTCCTAATAAAAATAGGCTTAAAAAATAGAAGCTAAAACTGTAATACCTATATTTGGGGTGGTGAATATGCTAAATTAACACTGTCTAAGAGAAATAGAATGTGAGGCACATAGGTAATTTCAAATTTTCTGTAGCAGGATATCTGGGTGGCTCAGTTGGTTAAGGGTCTGCCTGTAGCATATGTTATGATCCCAAGGTCCTAGGGTAGAGCCCTGAGTCAGGCTTCCTGCTCTGTGGGGAGTCTGCTTCTCCCCTCTCCCTCTGTCCCCCCTCCACCCCAGCCCCTATCCTTCTCTCTTTTGCTCTGTTCTTTCTTTCTCAAATAAACAAGTAAAATCTTTAAAAATAAATAAATATATAAATAAAATTTTCTGTAACTTTATTAAAAAGAAAGAAGTAAAATGAAAGAGATTAACTTAATTTTAATTTGAATATTGGACATTTATATTATTTAATATTATTATATAAACAAATATTATTTAAACATGTAGTCAATACTAAAATTATTGAGGTGTGTTTTCTATTTACTCTTTCCAGCATATCTTAGTTTGATCTAGTCACATTTCAAATGCTCAACAGCAACACATGGCTAGTGGCTACCATATTGGATTACACAAGTCCAAAGTGTCCTTATAATAGTGATGGTAGACCTTGACATCAAAGTAAAAACTGTAACACTTTTTACATGAGAATTCTCATATACTGACCTTTATTGTTCAAAGAGACTTGGGTAAAGATCCCTAGTTTACCTACTGAAAATCCATTCTCCTTGCCTTTCTTATAGTTGCACTCCAGTTTATTTGAGGGAGCACTATGTTCAAGTGGGTGGTTACATGTCCCCAGTCCTCTTGCAGATCTGTATGCTCAGGTAATTTAGTCTGGTTTATGACGTGTGGCAGGGCAGAAGCATTGGTTGGGACTTCCTGGAAGCCTTAAGAAGTGCTGACTTAGCTGGCAGGGATACTCTTTTGCCTCCCCGCCCCTCCCCGCTCCCTGCTGAAGCTTTGCATGTAGATATGATACCTCAAGTTCCAGAAGATTGCTGGGACTCTTAAGATAGAAGCCACAGAGTAAGAATGGCTTCCTTGAAAGGTGAAATAGTCTGAGTCTCTAACTACTTCCTGGGGATTCAGTCTCTGTTAATATTTTGTTGAGGGGGGGCAGGGGAGGCTATAGATAACTAATACAAATACTTCCTGTGGTCTTCAGATAATAAAACTTTAAGTGACTGTTATGATCTGAATTGTGTTTCCCCAAGTCGATACGTTGTTACTCTAACCCCCAGCACTTCAGAATGGGATAGTATTTGGAGATGAGACCTATAAAGAGGGGATGAAGTTAAAATGAGGTCATTAGGGTCATCGCTAATCCGATCTAACTGGTGTCTGTACAAGAAAAGGAAAATTGGACACAGAAAAATCAGCTGTATGGAGACACAGATGAGAGGCCAGTTAAAAACCTAGGCAGAAGATGACCAAGTGCAAACCAAGGAGAGAGGCCTCAGGAGAAAACAAACCTCCCAATACCCTGATCTCAGAATTCTACTCTCCAGAACTATAAGAACGTAAATTTCTATTGTTTGAACCAAGCTAGTCTGTGGTAGTTTGATATGTAAGACCTTGTAAAGTAATACAGCGATAGAGGCCTTCTAAATAATTCTCCTTAATGAAATGTTTGTGTTGAAAGGTATTTCAGACAATGTTTTAAAGGTTTTATTTATTTATTTGACAGGGAGAGAGAGAGAGCAAGCACAGGTACAAGTAGGAAGAGCAGCAAGCAGAGGAAGAGGGAGATGCAGAGCAGGGAGCCCAACAGAGGGCTCCATCCCAGGATCCAGAGATCATGACCTGAACCAAAGGTAGTCACTTAACTGACTGAGCCACCCAGGTGCCCCTGAAAGGCATTTAGATGTTCTAAAGAATGTTTCTCAGTCACAGTGCCAAACTAAGTTAATCACGAAGTTTATCCAATTACATAGTAACCATCCTGGATGGGGAAACCACAACTCCTGACTCATACAGTGGTTTCTCTGTAGGCCAGAACTACTTCTGCAACAGGGACATAGAAATCATTAGTGGGGGTAGATGTCCGGAAGAGCATGTATTTTGTTTTGTTTTTTTTTTTCAAGATTATTTATTTATTTAGTTGAGGAGAGGAGAGAGAGAGAGCGAGCACATGCAGAAGGAGAGGGAGAAGCAGGGAATCTGATGTGCGGCTTAGTCCCCAAACTCTGAGATCATGCCATAAGCCAAAGACATACTCTTAACTGACAGAGCCATTCACGTCTTCACGTACCTACCGGAGATCATCTTCTCATTCTCTGCCTCAGGTGGCTAAAAGTCAAATGGTATGGGCACCTGGGTGGCTCAGTTGGTTAAGCAACTACCTTTGGCTCAGGTCACGGTCCCGGACTCCCGGGATCGAGTCCTGCATCAGGCTCCCAGCTCCATGGGGAGTCTGCTTCTTTCTCTGACCTTCTCACTTCTCATGCTCTCTCTCACTGTCTCTCTCTCAAATAAATAAATAAAATCTTAAAAAAAAAAGTTAAATGGTATTAAGGATCTTTTACTTATATGTGAAGTTCACTAGGTTTAGAGAGGAATAGCCTCCCTTCAAAAGATGCTTCTACTCTCCAGTGTTAAATAAGGAGGCATTCTCACTCTAATCAGATGCTACAAGTTGTCTTGGTATAATAATCATTCCAACACAAGAATAAGTAATTATTTTTTAAGTACAAACTATCTGTAGTATGCTAGTTTCCTTGCTGGGCATTCAAATTAGTCCTGTCTCCTCCTATTAAAAAAAAAAAGAAAGAAAGAAAGAAAAAGAAAAGAATGAAAGAAAAAAGAAATAAAAAAGCGCCATTCACTTATTCAACACTTGTTGATCACCATTTTTCTGATGTACTGTTACTTTAGCTAAAATTCAGAAATTCAGTGATTAGAGCAGGACACACAAAATGTTCATAAAGCATATCATAGCAGATGAACATGGCTTTGGCATCAAAAAAGCCAGGATAGAGACTTCCTAACTATGTATCTTGGATGACTGGCTTTAATAGCATTACACTCATGTTTCTCAACTTCAAAATGAAACCACAAATACTTGTCCTTTCATAGGGTGAGATCAAAGATGGAAATAAATTAATATGAAAATCAGTTGACAGAGTATCTGGCATATACTAAATGCTCAGTATATTACTATTTTCATTACAGACTATGTTGATAAGAAGGAAAAAAAAGTTACACGAGATAATATTCTTTTTGAAAAAGAAAACTGGAAAATCTACATTGACACAGCATTTATAGTTGACTTTCATGGGAATGCAGGTAATTTTTTCTTTATTTCTACTTTTTTGTGTTTCCCAAATTTCCTATAATCTGTAAACATGAATTCTCTTGTGAAAAGTGGGAATTACATATCATTTTTATTACACTTATTGGTCCATATGCTGTTAATTTAATTATATTGGTGTGGGGATGATTCTTGTGCTTTCCCAGAGCAGTATCAGCTCTAATTATCTCACACATTTATAAAACATGGGGACCCACTATTTCTTAAAAAGGGTAAGAGGTTGTAGGGATATCAATCACAAAGCACTGAAATTGAAAACATGCCCTGGTTATAAACACTTGATTTTATGAGTAAAAACAAAAACAAAACAACAACAACAACAAAAAAGACAAAACAAAACAAAAAAACCAAGATGCTTACATTGTCTTAATGGTTTTTGCCAGTAATGACACTGTTAAACGTTAAAAGTCTGGTAACATTCATGTGCTTTCTAGTTTCCTGGAGGAATCGAGGACTACTGATTCAATATGGGGTATTGTATTTGCCCATGAATATAGAATGATGAACATTCACCAAAACCTCAGCCTATAAAACTAAATATCTTCTGGGGCTGCCCGACCTTCCATTCACCTTGAGAAACTAGCACTGAATGCTCCATCCTCAGGGTCTGATTCTCAGCTGTGCTCTTGCAGCACTCTACAAAATCATACTGTGCTTAGAAGCTTCCACAATGCATCATCCAAAACTGAGGTAAATGGTGGATTTTAGGGCATGCCCTCAGCCCCAAATCTACTCAGACTCCACATTTCTATCAGATACGTCAACTGTGGCTTGTACAGACTAAATGTGTCCATTTAGCCATATTCTTGACCTCAGGGTACCTTTCTTAAAGTTCTAGTCAATCATCAAATTTTTAAATTATTTTTAAATTATCCTTATTATTTTTAAAAGAGAAGACTTTTATTTAGCTACTGGACTGTATTGATGCAATAAAGACAAATGACAAATATGAATGTCCTTCAAAGGGCTTGTTTTCCTTGGCAGAAGCAAGGTAAATTTTGGAACTTATTGTTAGGGAGGAAATTGATGTAATAATCGACCACCTTGGGTGAGAATGGATAACCCATGGGCTGACTTAGGAATAGAAAGATGAGCCAAACTAGGATATTAGAGAAAATGGTGGAAAGAAATGGCAAAGAAATAAAACTATTTCAAAGGAGTGGAGGGAGTTGCATGAGAAAACCTTTAGGTAAAATATAGGAATAAGTTTTAGGAGAATTGTGGCATAGCAAATCCTCATCGGAGGGGTACATTGTTTGGGTGATTCAAATGCAGGTCTGCCTATGGCACACATCAAGCTTTTTTGAGTACGAAAAATACTTTTCTATGTAGTAAATTACATGGACCTATAAAAGAGAGTAAGTGTAGTTTCATTATTTTCTATTGAGGAAATAGATAATGACAAAATGAAATAAATTAATACTTCCCTATTCACAAGAGCCTGTACCTGTATTTAGAGTTTGTGCTCATACACCTGTGAGGCATGCTATGATCACCCAAGTCCACACGCAGGTGATGTTAAACCATGAACACGCACGTGCTTCCCTTTGTCTTCCTTACCCTCTCTTCCAGAAGTCCTGTGCCTTTTGGTTTTTAACCCACAATTTAAAAGGAAGAAAAGAGATTAGAGATTGTGTCAGCTACCCGTTTCTGAGTTTCAGCGCCAAAGCCCTTCTTCTCCCTGTTTTGACGCTGAGAATGGACCCTGAAAACATTTTCCGCCCAAATGCTAGGATTTGCCAGTAGAGGGCACGACAGAGCCACTGCAAGGACATACCATTTGGCCGCCTTCTCTATTGGGTTCCTGTCCTCCATCATTGATGGTCATTGGGGAACCCACTAATTCTTCATGCTTGAGCTCCAGCTGCGCCCTCAGCTAGCACCTTCTCCACTGGTAGCAGCTCCCACAGGCAGCTTAGACCTATGCTGGCTGGCAAGCTTTGTTGCTGTTGGCAGACTGCATGGTCCCAACCACCCACTTGGACCGGGTGTGAATCTCAGCCTGAGAGGAAGGCAGGGGGAGCTTTCCTTGTATCTAGTTCCTTCACTGTCTATTTTCTGGCAGCCTAGAGAAAGTACCTGATTTTTTCTAAGTGCTCATTCTAGACCATTAAGTCCTCTTTTACCCATGTTAGCAGTTACTACCCTCTACTTGCCAATATATTTTTAAAACATATATATAATAATTTTTTTCCTTTTCAAACAACCTGATCCTGGACAGAGATGTCTTCTAAATCTTGTGGCACAAAGTGAAGAGCTTCTAAGAAACACGTCCACCTGTCCCACAAGGGACTCAACATCAGGTCCCTGCTCATTGAGGCCCTGATGATTCAACCAGGAGAATTTATATAAGATTATTAGGAATTTATAAAGACACAGAAAAGGTTTGATTTTATTCATGATTTGTAATTTAAAATGTTTTCTGGAGCTCTTAGCTTACTGTCCGTAGATGGACTTCAGGGGTCTCTAGTGATCCAAAAATGTTATACAAAAAAAAATGTTTTCATAATTTTCATTCTATTCTTCAAGGGGTATGTGGCTCCTAAGATATTTATAATCACTGACCTAAAATATTTAGAGTTGTTCTTGCAGAAGGCCATTTACACAACAGGATAGACATAGTCATAGGACTATGGTCTTCATGGGAAACATACAATGAGAAATGGTGAGCAAAATGGGACAATAAAAATAATTATAACACTATCATTAGCTATTAATGATTCAGTGCCTATAATATCCCAGGAGTCACCAATCTATAAAGCAGGTGTTTTTTAGTTCTACCTTGAAGATGATGATACTGAAACATGAAGAGGTCAGGTAATTTGGTCCATCTTCTGCAGCTATTATGTCATGATGGTGGGAATTAATCTTACTGCCTTCAAAGATTATACTCTTCTTCAACATATAGTGCCTTCATTATGTACATTTTAACGTGATAAGTGGCACAGAAAGTTATGTTTATTTTGTTTCCCAGAAATACTATGTCCTCATTTTGAGTTTCCATGCCCCTGCTCAAATTACCTTGGAATTGTCCTATTACAGTGGAATTGTCCAAAGAGATGTCTTTCTTCAAAACCTACATCAAGTTCCTGGACATTCATGAAGTATTTCCTGAACCTCCTAGCCTGTGATTTCTCTTCCTTAATTCTTGTAATGTATTTTGCACCCTGCCAGTAGTTTTCAGTGGCTGGGGAAATGGTGTTCAGGAGCACAGTTGGGAGGGCAGGGCTGTAGTCAAAGTCAGAAAGCAAGAAGCTATAAAACCAAATGGAATCATTGAGAGAATCAATGAGAGTAATCAAGACACCAAAATTAATAAAAAGTATATGTCAAACTATTAAGGCAAGAGAGAATAGGTGAGGAGAGGTGGCCATCAAAATGGTGACCAGGAGAATAGAAAGCACATGATAAGGAGATAGGCAAAGTATGTCTATTGGCTCTTAACTTTGAGTTCTGAAATTGTGATGCAATGCCAAGGTTGTGGATGCTGGGGCAAAAAGAGGCTTAAAGTTTCCCATCCATTGAAGGTAAGGATCATTTGCTATGAGCACAGTAGATACTCTATAAGTTATGTATTGAGATGATGATGATGAATCAAGTGCTAAGTTATGTCATGTAATAGAAGTGTGAGTGTCACAACAAAGAAAGCATAATGGAGCTGAGTGATGAAAAGTGCTGTGAGACAAAGGTGGGATCTGGAATGGCCACACAAGGCTAGCAGGCACAGCACATCTGACACTACATGATTCCCAAACCCATGGTGGATTCTACCTATGGGTCATAGCAGCTTCTTCTATGCAAGCTGGACCTGGAGCCATGACTCTCCATAGCACTGTGCTCCAGAGAGCCACAGACAATCCACTGAGGTTGACATAGGCAGGGTAGAAATGCAGTGGGTTCATACTGGTATACTCTAGGGAGGTTCCATCTTTAAGGTTTTGAAACTTCCTATAAAACCACAGCCCCAAAGATCCTAAGGGGCTCCCTGAACCTAGTGTTGTCTGCCTGACTGCCAGTTCTCTCTGGGCCTCCGCATAAGGCAGCAACTCAAGAGTCCGTGATTGGCACAACCTGGGGGCTTCAGCACTCTGCTCCACTTCAAGAAGTCATTGAACATGTTGAGTCTCATCCTGATTCGAACGTTAACCTACTTGCAAGTTTAGAGAAGGATGGATGGTTTGGGACTAGGTCAAGGAAGAGCCAAGGGAGAAAAGCAGCTCAGTGCAGAAGCAACATGGAATGAAAAGGCTTAGATGTGCGTATGCATATGGTGAATTCCAGAAACATGGAACTATCTAGGCCTGGCTAGAAAAGAAGCGATGACAAGAAAGGAGGGGGGAAATAAACTTCTAGATATTGGAGGAGCTGATCATGAAGGACTCAAAACCCAAGAACTTTCCATCACAAAATACAAGAGTCACTGGTTGCAAAAGGCTGAAGGAGACAAAGAATCCCAATGAAGACTCTCTGCCACATCCTTAATTGCAGAAGGTAGAGCCTGGCAGCGAGATGCTGGCAACTGGACACGCTGAGAGCTGTGAAGCCAGTGAGGAGCTCCAGCCAAGATCACAGCCACATGATTGTAAGGCAGTTAGGCTCTTCCCAGGCATTGCCTCTGCTTCTCTCTCTCATTCTGGGGATGAAGGCAAGGATTCTGCCCCAACGCTCATACATTGCAAGGGATGTCCCAGGGAAATTTATTTGGCGATGAGCAAACTACATGGGACCATTTCTGAAACATCTCATTGGCTCTTCAAATCCGAGGTAAGCAGTGCTATCACAAAGCTGCCCAGGCTTGTATTTTTTTTTTCCCCCACTTTGGTGTGAAAGTCATTCAAGGCCCTAGGAAAAAATAGATGTATAATAAAAATGAATAAAAGCTGATGGTGTAGTGTTTTCCAAAAGAAGAGGAAGAAGACTGTGAATGACACAGCTGCTGACTATATATCATTGGCTTTCCTGGGTCCTGGGCATAAAGCATCTTTCAGTATAAAGTGTGGATAATAATGTCTGCCCCTGTCTGCCTCTCACAGAGGTTTCAGACAGAAAGGAGTGAATACAACCACACATCCATCTGCCACTTCCCTTTACTATCCTCTGATATTAGCATCGTGATTTGTGGCATCATGATTATCTATAAGACAATGCTCTGAAACAAGGTATCTTCAAATGAGGGGACTATCATTGCTGGTATTATTGGGGAAACATGAGCTATAAAAAACACACTCAGGTTATTAGCTGGAAGTTTTGCAGAAGAAAAGAACCTGAGTTGATTTCAAGTATCATTTAGACCTTTTCTTTTTCTTTTTTTTTTTTTCTTTTTATACCAAGGTATAACTAACATACCATGTTATGTTAGTTTCAGGTGTATGATCTAATGATTCTATAATTCTAGACATTTCTCAGTGCTCATCAATTTAAATGTATTATTGATCCCCTTTAGGTTTCATCCATCTCCCCATCACCTCCCCTCTGGCAAACACCAGTTTGTCCTCTGTATTTAAGAATCTGTTTTGGGGGGATTTGGGTGGTTCGGCCAGTTAAGCATCTGCCTTTGGCTTGGGTCCTGATCCCAGAGTCCTAGGACCAAAGCCCAGAATCAGGCTCCCTGTGCAGTGGGGAGTCTGCTTCCCCCTTCACCCTCTGCCTGCTGCTCTGTCTGCTTGTACACTCTTCTCTCCTTCTCTGTTAAATAAATAAATAAAATCTTTTTTTTTTTTTAAAGACGTTTTTGTTTGTGTGCCTCTTTTTTTCTTTGTTTTGTTTCTTAGATTCTACATGACTGAAATCATATGATACTGGTTTTTCTCTGACTGACTTACTTGACTTACCCTCTATGTCTATCCAAGTTGTTGCAAATTAAACCCACTATTTTAAAAGAAATTTGAATATTCAAATGAGGGGAAAATATGAGGTGGCATTGGCAGGAGAAGCAGGTACTTCTACACACAGTGTGTGTGTAGGGAAACTGGTACAGACTATAAACAATTGAGTCAAAAGTCTGTAATTATTCATCCCATAATCTTCACTCCTGGTTATCTATTCTGAATTTTAGAAAATTACCTTTTCATTATGTTTACAATCTCCACATTATTTTTGGTAGTAAAAATTCAAGACACTCAAAATTTGAACACAGTAGAATCTTTAAAGATTTTTTAAAATGTATTAGAAAGACAGAGCAGGGGGCAGGAGCAGAGGGAAATGGACAAGCAGAGTCTGCACTGAGTGTGGAACCCAATGAGGGACTTGACCTTGAGATCATGACTGAGCCAAAATCAAGTGTCTGACACATAAACACCTGAGCCACCCAGGAGCCTGTAACCACTGTAGAATCTTAAAGGCACTCTGATAAATTGAATTAATGCTTAAATTATATTTTATATAAAAAGATTAAAAAATTTTAATAAAAATTTTAAAGATGAAGCACCTGGGGTCTTCAGTCAGCTGCCTTCAGTGCAGGTCATGATCCTGTGGTCCTGAGGTAGAGCCCTGCACCAGGCTCCTTGCTCAGAGGGGAGCCTGCTTCTCCCTCTGCTTCCCCACGTGACCCCTGTTCATGTTCACTCTCTCTCTCTCTCTCTCTCTCTCCTCTCTCAAGTAAATAAACAAAATCTATAAAAAAAATTAGCAATGTAAAACATTTTAAGAGAAAATATTAGCTATAAGGAGCAAGATAAAAGGTTGTCAATAAAATATGGTCCATGTTATATAAAATATAAAAAAACATGAAAAATGAGAACAGATGAGAACAATGTTTTGTTCTCTGGCTGGTTTTGTGTTTTATTTTGTATATTCCAAATATTCATCAAAAATATATAGAAAACATACAACTTTAACATTTTTTTAAAGATATTATTTATTTATTTGACAGAGAGATCACAAGTAGATGGAGAGAGAGGCAGGCAGAGAGAGAGAGAGAGAGGGAAGCAGGCCCCCTGCTGAGCAGAGAGCCCGATGCAGGACTCGATCCCAGGACCCTGAGATCATGACCTGAGCCGAAGGCAGCAGCTTAATCCACTGAGCCACCCAGGTGCCCCACAACTTTAACATTTTTAAAGACATTTCCTTTAATAGCTTCAAGTAATGATTTTACTAGATGAGCTACAAAATTGGCCATCTTAGAAAAACAAGTCATAACATTGATTTAAGGTAGAATGATTTTCAGAGAGGATGACCATTCCACTGTTAGTTCATTTTTTTTTTAACTTTACATTACATTATTCCTCATACAATCTTGAAACTAACTTTAATGTATCCACCAAAAGAAAGGAAGCAAATTTTCTGGAAGCTAATAATTTAGATTTTTTTTCCAGGTTATGAGGAGCATACAATAGAGAAGCAGGTGGTGTGACTGTCAGAATGGTCAAATGATGGTAGATGACAGTAGGAATGTGGAGAGAGAAGACATGCTATGTTAGTTGCTTTTTCAAGTGATTCCTTCCATCAAGGAAAAGTATCATTTATCACAGAGACGAAACATAATCCTGGGGACAAACTGAAGAGATTATAGGCTTCACTAGACACCAGGGACTTTTCTCTGACGATTTTTCATGAACTTCTGGGTCACAGACAGGTAGGGCAAAGGTTGCTTTGCCACTGTGTGTGTGTGTGCATGCATGTGTTGTGTGCATATACAATGTGAGTGTGTGTGTGATTTCATGTGCATATTATATTATATTTATCTTATATTTATCTCTGAGTGTATTTTCTTGGCTTTGGAGCTACAAGAAATAAACAACCACACTGCACAGAGTATTGTGGCAGCAGATGCAAACAAGAGACAATAAACCTCACAGAAGCCTGCTTCTCTTACCTATCTGTATGCCTATTACATCAAGTCTACTGGGCAACACCTTTTTTACATACATTATTTCAATGGAGCCCATCATTTGATAAAATCTGGACTGGAGACAGTCATTCAATTTCCTCAAATGAATTAGGTAAATAAGTTTGTGATAGATGCACTCAAAATCCACTCCATGGTTCATACGGTTTGGAAATAAACGAAACTTCAGACTCAGGAAAGTAGAACGTAAGCTGTCGCCGATCTACTTTTTGATTTGCTGGGGTCATAGAATACAAACCTATGCGTTTAGAAATGCAACGGCTCTCTCAGCCATTCTGTTACTGCAGGTGTTGGTCTGAGAAGACCAAGAGGCTTCCCAATCAGCTGAGTGGAAACACATTCCGGGATCGCATGAAGAGATTTCAGCCATGAGGCTGGGAGTATCATTCTGTGTTTAGTATTTTGGCTACCACCCATTCAATTCCTTAATTTCAATTATTTGGAGAAAAAGGCACAAAAGTGAATTGATATAGTCTATTAGCTCAAAAGCCAAGTCTATATCCATAGTCCTGCTATTAGCCATTTTCCCCCTCTTCTGTTGGAGAAAAAGTAAAGGAACAAGACCATTTCTACTATGTTCTTCCTTTAAATGAAAAAAAAAAATCATTTTAAGACCTACAGTGAAGTAAGTTAGACCTCAGCTAACAACCAATCACATTATTCTCCTTGCCTCTGGATGAGAGGATGCAACCCTCAGAAAGCAGAGCTGAAAGAAAGCAGCATTTCTTGTGAAGTGGAAGAAATGAAATTAATCATTTTTAGGAAACTAGCAGGCAATATATTTCTTATGTTATGTATATAATAATCCACATTACAGGTACTGTACACACACTTCAATGGGCCATTTACTTTCTGATTGTTTATTATATGGTGCTGTATTAGCATAGGATGAAAGATTTGAGGAAGAATAGAGAGGTATTTTTTATGTCTACTTTAAGCTGTTAGTTTTACTGCATTTCAGGATGTGGAGGATCGTCTTGTAGGCAAATCGAGCCATAAAGACTAAATTGAATTATCCCCATGGAACAGCTGTTAAATCTCCAGGGAGTGGGCAGGTCCCACAGAAGGGAATGACAAATTGCAATAGGGATGCTCCCTGAGTGCCAGCGGCTAGAGAGGTTTGTACTGGATGAGGCCAACGCGGGCGCTTCCTTGAGCCTTGAATCACATTTTGTAATGTATGGGTGTTATCGTACCCTTGCTACCTGATTTGTTGATTCCTCAACTCTTCCTGCTCAACTCTGAACTTTCCAAGACTCCATAACTATGAGAGTATGTGAACACTGGCAAAGGACAAAAACACCATCCCTTTCAAAAACCCTTACTTAGCACAGCAGTGACTTAGTAACTTGGAGCAATGCTGATTTTGTAGCTGATATTATGTCTTTGGGGGAACACTTTAAGCCTGAGTAGGAGAATAAAACAGTTTTTACTTGTAATTAACAGGGAAAACTCTCCCTTCCCTCACAGAATTCCTAAAGGAAAAAGACTAGGTATATAAAGGTGTGTGTGCACGTGTGTGTGTGTGTGTGTGTGTGTGTGTGTGTAGTGATATGAATTCTCACTTAAGCAAGGTGATGGAAGCAATTTGGAATAAAAATACATTTCACTTTTTTTTTTCTTTTAAGTTTTGAAGGTTAAAAGTAATGGTTGTCTACCTGCAAAGTAAAACAGTTTTCTTGGGATTATTTTTCCCCAAGTACATTAGTGCTAAATGGATCTTTGTGCTTCATATTAACAATACCACCAATTAAACTCTGAGGAATGAAGTATGCTAGCAATGTTTCAGGCAACTTGGTAAGTGCTAGAGTAGTATAAAATCAACAAAATACTTATTAAAGTTTTGGTTAATCATTCTCTCAGAAAAAAGAGATGATGAAAAGCTCCCAATATTCAGAAGTTCATTTTTTCTCCATGTTCTCTTTTTTTGTTGTTGTTGTTCTGTGCAACCAGCACATTTTTAAATATATGTCATCATTAGGGCACCTGGGTGGCTCAGTGGGTTAAGCCACTGCCTTCGGCTCAGATCATGATCTCAGGTTCCTGGAATCAAATCCTGCATCGGGCTCTCTGCTCTGCAGGGTGCCTGCTTCCCCCTCTCTCTCTGCCTGCCTCTCTGCCTACCTGTGATCTTTATCAAATAAATAAATAAAATATTAAAAAAAATAAATTAAAATAAATATGTGTCATCATTAAAGTTATTTATAACACATAATATGTATGGATATTTCCTTTTTGAATATAGCCCTGAGGATTTTAGTTATTTACATGGAAGGCTCAGGCTAGCAGACTTTCGAACCTGTTTATAAATAGTAGATGTAAACAATATCATGAGCTCCTTGTGTTTCAACACACTCTGTCAACACCTTGCACAATGGCAAATGGTATCCTGCCTTTCATATGAGTTGACATTCATGTCATTACTCTAAACTAAACTCCCAGTAGTGTGGTATCTTATTGCCAACAGGCAGACTGAACTCAATGACACTAGTATATTATGAAATATTCATTAGTAATATTGGAGAAGGGATGGGCATGAGTGTATTTTACATGGCTCAAGTCTCCTGAATGAGGCTGAAGAAGAATATCACCACCAATCTAGTGATTAGGTCACCTGGGAGATGGGCAACCTAAGTACACATTGATAAGATAATTGTCAAGACCCCTGAGCATGAGCCAGGGATGGGTAAGTAATATCACTGGATCTCCTAGAACCAGAGTCAGAGGACTAACCCTCTCTTAGCACCATCCTTACTCTTCAGAACTACAGGAGAAATTTGGTGCTAACCTTTTAAAATAATTGCAACCTTTAACCGCACATATGATTCCCCTCAAGCAAGTCTATCTCACACCCTGGAATCCAATGGCCACTTTAAAAAATGCTTTACCTATATAAAATTCAATTGCCCAAATGAAATAAAGTATTCATTATAAGGTCTGCTTATCAGGGGGGGAAGTATATATCAAGGTCATTTAAGTCCCACAGGTTTTCTACAGTCTGCTGGCCGGATTACAAAGAGAATCAGATTTTGCCTGTCAAATGATGCGGTGGCCAACTTTTGTCATGGCTTTTGGAAGAGTGTCAGTTAAAAGGAGTTTCACTTCTGGGAAGATGGAGTAGTGTAATTTTCTCTATTATCCCCACTAAGCACAACTAAAAACTTCTAGACATTACGTATAAAATAAACCTAAGAAGACTGAATGGTGGAGAAAAGAAAGTATGCTGAAGGATCTTGACAACCAATGAACAACAGTAAAGAATTCCCCAGATTTTCTTTTTGTCTCATGCATCTTAGAGTTGTTGCTGAGAAGTCAGCAGCCTGATGAGACCAACTGGAGCAGGTAAAAAGTAAATCCCAATCAGAAGCCTGCTCTCTATGATCAAAGGCCCAGGAGAAGGAAAGCTTAGTAAGACAGAATACCTTTAGACAATAACTGTTCTCTGCCAGCCAAACACTATACAAAGAACTCTGACCCTGTTTCCATTCATCCATGCTATAGCAATGTTTTGAAACCCCTGACCAAGACTGGGTCAGAAAAGACTGAGTAGGGAGCAAGAACTTTAAGCTTTGTCACAGTGTAGCAAGCTTCTCCCTGTAGTAACAGTTGAAACCACATGTTTGGTACAGCTTGGACTGTGTACCCCCACTCAGCAGTTGTGAGCAACCCCACCCACTTCCTGCAGGGATGGTGTTGGAGATGTTTTAGAGCCAAGTCATGACTTTCATCACAGTCCAGCGGTAACAACGACATGCCCACACACATACACACTGTGATGGCAATGGAGGTCACGTGGAGAATAGTAATGAGGTTCTCATACACATCCCAGCCAGTTGGAGGTATCACTGACGAACTGATGGGGAGCTGGAGCTCTCATTCTTCTCCACCGTACCCTTAGGTGTCAATGGAGTCTGAGTGGAACACCTGGATACTATCCCCACCCACCTAGGAGAAATAAGGTAAAATCCCCTCTCCGCTATTGGAATAGTGTCAGAGAAAGGCAGCTAATAGAGAATAGCTATTATGATTGATCATAGCATACTCCCTAAAGTGTTCAGGTTAAAATAAAAATCTTCTTGTTATATAGCAAGAAACAGAAAGACCTCAAATTGAATTTAAAAAGGTAATCAACAGATGCCAACACTGAGATGACAAAAATATTGTTAGAATTATGTGACAAATAGTTTTAAGCAGCAATTATAATAAAAATCCTTCAGGGAACAATCACACATGTGAGACAAATAAGAACATAGAAAGATCCAGCACAAAAATGGAAAGTCTTAGCAAGGAAATAGAAAAGGTAAAGAAGAACGAGATGAAAGTTTTGGAACTTAAGAATACAATAAAATAATAAAAATAATTAACAGATATGCACAATAACCAAATGAAGAGAGTAAGGAAAGAATGAGTGAACTTGAGGATCTTACAATAGAAATTACTCAATTCGAACAAAAGACAAAAGAAACCAAGACGAAAACATGAACAAAGGGTCAGGGACTTGTGGGATTATGACGAAAGATGTAGCATTCATCATTGTGGAATTCAGAAAAGAGAAGAGAAAGAGAGGACTAAAAATTACTCAAATAAATGGCAGAGTTTGGAAAAAGACAACAGCCCATACATTCAAGAAACTGAATGAAATCCAAACAGGATAAACATAAAGATATCATATCATTCAGCACATAATAGTCAAACTTCTGAAAACAAAAGACAAAGGAAAGATCTTGAAAGCACTGAGAGAGAAATGACAGCTTATCTATGGGGAAAATATTTTAATAATAGTTAATTTGCCCCCCAAAAAATTGAAGGAAAGTGACCTAATATTTTTCAAGAACTGAAAGAAACAACAATCAAACCAGAGTCTTCACCTTGATCCCAAAACCAGACAAGGATCCCACCAAAAAAGAGAGCTATAGACCGATATCCTTGATGAACACAGATGCGAAAATACTCAACAAAATACTAGCCAATAGGATTCAACAGTACATTAAAAAGATTATTCACCACGACCAAGTGGGATTTATTCCAGGGCTGCAAGGTTGGTTCAACATCCGCAAATCAGTCAATGTGATACAACACATCAATAAAAGAAAGAACAAGAACCATATGATACTCTCAATAGATGCTGAAAAAGCATTTGACAAAGTACAACATCCCTTCCTGATCAAAACTCTTCAAAGTGTAGGGATAGAGGGCACATACCTCAATATCATCAAAGCCATCTATGAAAAACCCACCACAAATATCATTCTCAATGGAGAAAAACTGAAAGCTTTTCCGCTAAGGTCAGGAACACGGCAGGGAAGTCCCTTATCACCACTGCTATTCAACATCGTACTAGAGGTCCTAGCCTCAGCAATCAGACAACAAAAGGAAATTAAAGGCATCCAAATCGGCAAAGAAGAAGTCAAATTATCACTCTTCGCAGATGATATGATACTATATGTGGAAAACCCAAAAGACTCCACTCCAAAACTGCTAGAACTTATACAGGAATTCAGTAAAGTGTCAGGATATAAAATCAATGCACAGAAATCAGTTGCATTTCTCTACACCAACAGCAAGACAGAAGAAAGAGATATTAAGGAGTCAATCCCATTTACAATTGCATCCAAAACCATAAGATACCTAGGAATAAACCTAACCAAAGAGACACAGAATCTATACTCAGAAAACTATAAAGTACTCATGAAAGAAATTGAGGAAGACACAAAGAAATGGAAAAATGTTCCATGCTCCTGGATTGGAAGAATAAATATTGTGAAAATGTCTATGCTACCTAAAGCAATCTACACATTTAATGCAATTCCTATCAAAGTACCATCCATCTTTTTCAAAGAAATGGAAAAAATAATGCTAAAATTTATATGGAACCAGAAAAGACCTCGAATAGCCAAAGGGATATTGAAAAAGAAAGCCAACGTTGGTGGCATCACAATTCCGGACTTCAAGCTCTATTACAAAGCTGTCATCATCAAGACAGCATGGTACTGGCACAAAAACAGACACATAGATCAATGGAACAGAATAGAGAGCCCAGAAATAGACCCTCAAATCTATGGTCAACTAATCTTCGACAAAGCAGGAAAGAATGTCCAATGGAAAAAAAAAGACAGCCTTTTCAATAAATGGTGCTGGGAAAATTGGACAGCCACATGCAGAAAAATGAAATTGGACCATTTCCTTACACCCACACACAAAAATAGACTCAAAATGGATGAAGGACCTCAATGTACGAAAGGAATCCATCAAAATCCTTGAGGAGAACACGGGCAGCAACCTCTTCGACCTCTGCCGCAGCAACATCTTCCTAGGAACAACGCAAAAGGCAAGGGAAGCAAGGGAAAAAATGAACTACTGGGATTTCATCAAGATCAAAAGCTTTTTGCACAGCAAAGGAAACAGTTAACAAAATCAAAAGACAACTGACAGAATGGGAGAAGATATTTGCAAACGACATATCAGATAAAGGACTAGTGTCCAGAATCTATAAAGAACTTAGCAAACTCAACACCCAAAGAACAAATAATCCAATCAAGAAATGGGCAGAAGACATGAACAGACATTTCTGCAAAGAAGGCATCCAGATGGCGAACAGACACATGAAAAAGTGCTCCATATCACTCGGCATCAGGGAAATACAAATCAAAACCACAATGAGATATCACCTCACACCAGTCAGAATGGCTAAAATCAACAAGTCAGGAAATGACAGATGCTGGCGAGGATGCGGAGAAAGGGGAAAGGGGAACCCTCCTACACTGTTGGTGGGAATGCAAGCTGGTGCAGCCACTCTGGAAAACAGCATGGAGGTTCCTCAAAATGTTGAAAATAGAACTGCCCTATGACCCAGCAATTGCACTATTGGGTATTTACCCTAAAGATACAAATGTAGTGATCCAAAGGGACACATGCACCCGAATGTTTATAGCAGCAATGTCCACAATAGCCAAACTATGGAAAGAACCTAGATGTCCATCAACAGATGAATGGATCAAGAAGATGTGGTATATATACACAATGGAATACTATGCAGCCATCAAAAGAAATGAAATCTTGCCATTTGCAACAACATGGATGGAACTAGAGCGTATCATGCTTAGCGAAATAAGTCAAGCAGAGAAAGACAACTATCATATGATCTCCCTGATATGAGGAAGTGGTGATGCAACATGGAGGCTTAAGTGGGTAGAAGAAGAATAAATGAAACAAGATGGGATTGGGAGGGAGACAAACCATAAGTGACTCTTAATCTCACAAAACAAACTGAGGGTTGCCGGGGGGAGGGGGTTTGGGAGAAGGGGGTGGGATTATGGACATTGGGGAGGGTATGTGATTTGGTGAGTGCTGTGAAGTGTGTAAACCTGGTGATTCACAGTCCTGTACCCCTGGGGATAAAAATATATGTTTATAAAAAATAAAAAATTAAAAAAAAAAAAAAAAAAAAAAACAAACCAGAGTCTTCTATACAGGGAACATATCCTTCAAGAATGGAATAGCTACCAAGACATTATAGATTGAAGCACAGCTAAGAACTTGTCACCAGCACACACCTTGAAACATGGCAAAAGGAAGACAGCCATCCTGTGTATATACTAAAACACAGAGACATGAAATATATGAAGTGAAACAGAACTGGAAGGAGAAATGAACAAGTCCACAATAATAACTGGAAATATCAACACCATTGTTGAGTACCTACTATGTACAAGGCACTCTGCTAGGTATTGGGTATGCAGTGGTGAAAAAGAAAAAAAGCCAGCTCTGGCTCTCAGTCTATTGGGGAAGATAAATGTTAATGAATTAGAAAAGGATATAACTTGCCAGCATGATAAATGCTACAAAGTAAATCTCAAAAACACAGAAAGTTTAACTCCTCTTATTCAAAATTCCACATTTTAATATAAATAATAAGGAGGTAAACACGCAATTCACAAGCTATAGAATCTGTGGCTCTACTCGCATTTCCCAGAGATAATAAAGGACTGAGGCTAATACAAGGTAAGCTGCAACACTCCCCACAGCTGGCACACAACTGATAGCCAGGAAAATGGAATTCTCTAGGTGCCTCTAATGTATTGTTCCTCCTGATAACGCAGTTCACACCGGCTCAGTTCCTGCCTTTTCTCTTGCTCTCCACTTTCACCTGGGAGACTGATAGGACCTCAAAGAATATAATATAAACACATTATAAAGAAGTTCAGGAGATGGGATGGGAAAAAGACTTACTCCAACCTATTAGAAACCACCATGCTGAGAAAGGTGTTGACTTACCACAGTGTAGATCTGATGCTTTCGTCTTTTAGCCAGGTCAATTATATTTATTCCATTGTAGTAAAGGTTTTCAATACATCCATGGAAGTTTTTCTTTAAAAAGGTCCCAGGTTTGCCTGGTACTGGAATTCCTCCAAAACTAAGCTTTATGAAGAGGGGGAAAAAAAATCAGCTCTTAGTTATAAGCCCTGAAGGAGTAGGAAAGAAAAGTAAGCGAGTGAATTTTAGTAGTTTCAATTGTATGTGTGAGCCAAGTGGCTCAAATAATTATAGATGCCATTTGATTGCACATTTAAAAGGATACTGATTAGCCCACATAAAAATAACTATAATTGCTTGCTTTTTAAGGGCTTATTTTACAAAACTATTTCACTTCCTTTCTGAACCTTCTTAATACTAAATAAAACAATAATTTATAGGAGGGAGAAATAAAAAAATCAACAACTTTATATTTTTCTCTTGTGCAAACATCTGAGAGAGTATAGCCAAATGAAAGCCAAGGGACAAACATAACATACCTCTGTTCACCTACAGAGAGACCTAGTTTAAAAGTCTGTGTTATACCAAATAATCCTATGTACATGATTATTTCCAAATTATTTTCTGTAAAGATGGAAGATAGGGAATAATCCAAATGTTCCATACAATTTCCTTAAAGGAAATAATCAAGAATTAATATGATGGAAACTTACTTAGTTGTCAATAATGGTGCTTATATATGTGATAAAACAGCAAAT
Organism: Mustela putorius furo; assembly: GCF_011764305.1. Classification (NCBI taxonomy): domain Eukaryota; kingdom Metazoa; phylum Chordata; class Mammalia; order Carnivora; family Mustelidae; genus Mustela; species Mustela putorius. Next base: position 4,342,565 of record NW_025422019.1, read on the forward strand.
GAACATAATGTTGATTGAGAAATCAAGTTATGATGTCAACAACAAAAAAATTATTTATACACTATAGACTTGGAGGAAATGCACTGAACTGCTAATCGTGGTTGCTTTGGGAAGAACATGAGATACTCATTTTGGTTTTTTGTTTTGTTTTGTTTTGTTTTGTCTTACTACCATTCTTTCCAGTAAAATACTACAAATTGTTTTTGTAATATTAATACTACTTAAAAGAACAAACCTGATTGGTTGTGAATATTCTTACCATTATACAAGAGAAACAGGATGGTTTCTATAATCATGTTTATCACAACAGGATTCAATGTGTAAGCCAGGTTTTCTTCAGTGTTTTGAAATGTTACCTTTAGCAAGAATTTAAACCATATTGATGCTTGAATTTAAACCATACTGATGTCTCAGGAAGATGTGTTCTCCCAACTAGAATGCCTTTGTTTTATATGAATAGCTACTCATAGCTACTCAGGGCTAGTTCTAGATGTTTATTTTTTCCTCAAAAATTCCACACTATTATAGAAAAATTGTAATGTGTGATAAGGGTTATTAATCCTGCTGTCTACTTTCACTTGTCATTGCTTTATTCTGTTAGGAGAATTATTTGGTATTTTGTCTATTTTATCTTATTTTTTTTTATAAACCTATATTTTTATCCCCAGGGGTACATGTCTGTGAATCACCAGGTTTACACATTTCACAGCACTCACCAAAGCACATACCCACCCCAATGTCCATAATCCCACCCCCTTCTCCTAACCTCCCTCCCCCCAGCAACCCTCCGTTTGTTTTGTGAGATTAAGAGTCACTTATGGTTTGTCTCCCTCCCAATCCCATCTTGTTTCATTTATTCTTCTCCTACCCACTTAAGCCCCCATGTTGCATCACCACTTCCTCATATCAGGGAGATCATATGATAGTTGTCTTTCTCCGCTTGACTTATTTCGCTAAGCATGATACGCTCTAGTTCCATCCATGTTGTCGCAAATGGCAAGATTTCATTTCTTTTGATGGCTGCATAGTATTCCATTGTGTATATATACCACAACTTCTTGATCCATTCATCTGTTGATGGACATCTAGGTTCTTTCCATAGTTTGGCTATTGTGGACATTGCTGCTATAAACATTCGGGTGCACGTGCCCCTTTGGATCACTACGTTTGGACTTCAAGCTCTATTACAAAGCTGTCATCATCAAGACAGCATGGTACTGGTACAAAAAACAGACACATAGATCAATGGAACAGAATAGAGAGCCCAGAAATAGACCCTCAAATCTATGGTCAACTAATCTTCGACAAAGCAGGAAAGAATGTCCAATGGAAAAAAGACAGCCTCTTCAATAAATGGTGCTGGGAAAATTGGACAGCCACATGCAGAAAAATGAAATTGGACCATTTCCTTACACCACACACAAAAATAGACTCAAAATGGATGAAGGACCTCAATGTGCGAAAGGAATCCATCAAAATTCTTGAGGAGAACACAGGCAGCAACCTCTATTTTATCTTAAAGTTGAATTTCAGAATTGTTTTACCTCAGATAGTCCATTGGAATTTTGATTAAGAATTTGTTATTTCCATTGACACATTTACTTGGAGTAAAATGGATATTTTTGAAGTATTTCATCTTCCTATATAAGTACACAGTGTCTTTGTCTATTTTCAAATGTTTTTGATGAGACCGCTCATTATGTTATCATTTTTTACCATAGTTGATATACTCATCATTAAATTATTTCCTTTGAATTTCATGCTTTTAAAATTTGCTATTGTATGGAATCCTTAAAAAAATTAAAAAAAAATGAACTCGTAGATAGAAGAGATTGGTGGTTTCCAGAGACAGGGGTGGGGCCGGAGGAAAGGAGTAAAGAGGAACTCAAAAGGAGCAAACTTCCAGTTACGAAATGAATGTAGTGCACCGCATGGTGTACTATAGTTAATAATATTGTATCATATGTTTGAGGGTTGCTAAGAGAGTAGCTTTTAAAAGTTCTCATCAAACAAAAAATAAATTTGTAATTATGTGTGATGATGGACGTTAACAAGACTTATTGTGGTGATCATTTCACAATATATACACATACTGAGTCACTATGCTGTATACCTGAAATTAATATACGTCAAATACATCTCAAAAAATTATATTATTTAAGAATTGTTTCCTTAATTAAACATTCTGTCATATAAATTACATAAATATCCCCTTGTTTTCATTATCCAGATAATTTTATATTAAATAATGTATGTTTTAGTTAATATCATTGAACTTTTATTTTTTTGTTGTTTTGTTTTGTTTTTAAAGATTTAATTTATTTATCAGAGAGAGAGAGGGAGAGAGAGCGAGCACAGGCAGACAGAATGGCAGGCAGAGGCAGAGGGAGAAGCAGGCTCACTGCTCAGCAAGGAGCCCGATGTGGGACTCGATCCCAGGATGCTGGGATCATGACCTGAGCTGAAGGCAGCTGCTTAACCAACTGAGCCACCCAGGCGTCCCAATATCATTGAACTTTTAAAGGGGATAGTCATAAGCCATATTTAAAACACTTTACCCTCTTCCAAGTCAACGTTTATATATTTTTCCTTGCTCCATTGTCTTTGTAAATATTTTCTAAAATCTGTCCAATACTTTTTAAAGATTCATTTATTTTAGAGAGAGCAAGAATGAGCAAGAGAGAGAGAGAAAGCGCAAGGCAGGGAGGAACAGAGGAAGAAGGAGAGAGAAATTTAACCAGACTCCTCACTCAGGGCAATGCCCTATGCAGGGCCCCATCCCACCACTCTGAGATTAGGGCCCTGAGTTTACAACCTGAGCCAAAACCAAGAGTCGGACACTCAACAGACTGTGCCATCCAGGTGCCCCTGTACAAAACGGTTTAAACGATATTAAATAATCACAGTACAAAACTTTGCAAAAAAATTGTATTTTTATATATTTCCCGAGTATGTAATACTGACTCTGACTCCACATACCTTAAAGAAATATCCTTCTACTCCTATTTAACACATACATAATTTATTTACTTACTTATTTGTTTATTTGAACTGAGAATTGAATGCTGTTTTATCCATTGTTTTTTTCAGAAATCCAAATGAGAATACAGGGTATTTTGTTTAAAGTCCTGGTGGGTTGAATTATATTAACAGATCATAAATTAATAGATTCTCTTTGCTTGAACCACATGTGTGCTCCATTTTCCCTGAAATACATGTGCTCATATTTTAAATAGTAAATGAATTTGAGCTCTAATTTCCTTCTTTTGTCAAGTATTTAGATCAAGTCTAGATTTATCTCTGAGAACAGCTATGGGAGTTTTATCTTTGATTCTATTTAAGGATGGCTTATAAAGCTTGGGGAATACTCAGAAACTTAAACACTAACGAATTTTAGTTCAGAAAAATTTTAAAAATTCTTTCTTTGATAACTTATATAAAATCATCCTTGTTGATCTGTTGCGATATTCAAATATTTTCAACTTGATTCAGTTACATTAAAAAAGATCCTTTTCTGTTTTCTAAATTGTTGCCATAGTTTAGTAAAAACTAAATTGAAAATTTATTTTTACTTATTTTTAATAAATAAAATTTGTTAGAGAGATTTAGGTTCACAGAAAAACTGAGAGGAGGGTACAGATTTTTCCCATACACTCTCTGTCCTCACACATGCATAGTTTCTTTAATAATCAACATCATTCACCAGAATGGTACACCAATTTCAATTGGTGAATGTATACTGACACATTATAATCACCCGAAGTCCATAGTTTACATTACAGTTCACCCTTGGTGTTGTGCATTCTATGGGTTTGGACAAATGTATAATGCCATATATCTACCATTATGATATTATACAGAATAGTTTCACTGCACTAAAAAAAATTCCTCTGAGCTCTGCCAATTCATCCCTCCCCCGTGCCCCTCAACTGTAAGCCCTGGCAACCATTAATCTTTTTCCTGTCTCCATACTTTTTCCCTTTCCAGAACATCATTCTGTTGGAATCATATAGTATGTAGCCTTTCCAGATTGGCCTATTTCACTTAGTAGTAATATGGATTTAAAGTTTTCCCATGCCTTTTCATGGCTTCATGGCTTCATGGCTCATTTCTCTTTAATGCTGAATATATTCCATCTGGATATACCATAGTTCATTCATCCATTCACCTACTAAAGGACAGCACGGTTGCTTCCAAGTTTTGGCAACCATGAATAAAGCTGCTGCAAACATCCCTATGCAGCTTTTGTGAGGACATAAGTTCTTAATCATTTTTATAATTTTAAATATACAATGACACTTTTAAAAATGTTGGCCACCCTCCTCAATTTGTAAAAATATTTTTAATGCTCTACTTGCTTATGACTTAGGAAAATAAGAGTCAACAAAAAAAAAAAAAGAAAGAAAATAAGAGTCACAGGGAAATACTTGAAAAAAGAGAGAAAGACAAAAACTCTTTTAAATAGCAAAAATTAGTGTTTAAAAGATTTGGGGTAGTATTCTTTTTGCCTTTTTTTTTTTTTAGAAGCCAAGTAGTATAGCAAATCCTAGAGAATACTGTCTACTGCAAAATTGTCATTTTCTGTCACACTAAGGACAACAAAAGCTGTTTCTAGCCTGGGTGGGGGACATTTGGAGAAAGTTGGTGGAGACAAGAGTATAATTAGACAGTAGTATAGGCCCTGTTCTTTGATTCTCTGCAAACCTGAAACCTGCTGAGGTTTGGGGGGCATGTTCATATTGATCATAAGACAGATTTTGGAAAATATAGCTATTTCTCCACTCATTCCCCACACAGTGACAGCTATAATTTTTAAGAGATGTCTCAAGTTCAGCAGGGTCCCAGAGCAAAAATTCTCCAGAAGTGAGACAAACTATCAATGTCTGAGGGAAACAATGATACAGAAAGGTCTGAGCGTTCTTCACAATAACCTAGTCACTCTAGTATAGTGGGAGGTAGACTGCGGAGGGTCCCAAGCCTATGAGAGCAGGATGCAGGATATGGATGGACTGAGAATGGTAGCTGGATCTGAAGGTCTTTGAGAATCCAAGTGACCAGACCTCAAAGCATGAGCCCATAGCAAGTAACATGGACAGCAGCCACAGAACACAACACTTTATCCCCAAGTCTCCCCTAGTGCAGGATAATGCACAAGCCCTCCAGCCAATGATCTGCCCAGGAAAAAGGAAAGAAGGGGGAAGAGAAAACATCAGTACAATCCAACATTTACACAGTGTACTAAATTTTAAACAGGCATTAACTAGTTATCCTTCATTATCAAGGTTAGATTTTTCTGCAGTCAGGGGAAGCAGGGCTGATGAGCATATCAAATTCAGCTGGGGAAAAGAAACAAAATTATGTCTCTGCACATTTGAGTGTGACTGTAAATTTTTGATGTATCTTATATTTTCAAATTTTTCAAATTCAATAATCTGAGGTTATAATTATACTCTTGAATTATAGATAGTTTGTTATCAGATAATTTAGAATGAAAAAAATGCTTCGTATATGGATTCCTTTCCTACACATATAGTATCAATTTTTTTCTAAATACTTCATAAACACTGGTATGCTATATTTGTTATATATTTATTAATTTTACATTAATAATTATATTCCTCAAATAATTTGCATTCATATTTTATCTGATTTATCAAAATTGTGAGAATAAAAATTAAAATATTACTCTAAACTATGTTTCTGTCCATCAAGCCATCCATACTAAATTCACTCTTCTGCATGACCTGGGATGGTCAAATTATTTTAGTCATTATTTGCAAAAATTGAATATTGATCATTCTCAAGCTATTCCACTTAGTTCAGCTGGCATCTGATTGACTGTCTCCCAAGTTTGCAACACTAGGTTTTCTCCTTTAATGCTGTCCATTAGTTTATTCAACTAGCAACATAACTGGAAAACCAGTGATCACTTCCTTGAGTTTGGCTCCTGGGTCTCCATATCCTGGAATTGCCACACAGGCAGCTCATGTAAGGGTAGTGTTAACCAACATCTAATTAGTAAGAATGGACAGTTTCGTTTTGTATTTTGGAGTTATTTTTCGTATTTGATCGATTTTTTAAAAAGATTTTATTTATTTATTTGCCAGACAGAGATAATAAGTAGGCAGGGAGGCAGGCAGAGAGAGGGGGGAAAGCAGGTTCCCTGCTGAGCAGTGAGCCCAGTGTAGGGCTCCATCCCAGGACCTTGAGATCATGACCTGAGCCGAAGGCAGAGGCTTAACCCACTGAGCCACCCAGGTGCCCCAAGTATTTGATTGATATTTTACTTGACATATACATCTGCCAAGTATGGATGTTTTTAATTCAAAATCACACCGATTATTATTTTATGGTGACCTTTATCTTCTGATTTTAATTTTTACTTTCAATCATAGAACAAAGAGACTATTTACCACCTGAGGAAACAGGTAATTCTTAAGTTTATTGTGTAATGTTTACTGTGTTTTGATGTTAACTTGGAAGACAGTCACTGAGATTATCTAGCTTCTCAAACTGTGGCTTTGGATTACTTTCTATGAAGCACAGATTGCTGTGTTTTTTTTTCTTTCAACCCCAATTTGTTCTACATCTTGTTTACTTAAACTATTATTATTATTAACAATCAGTATACCCACTTTTTCCACTTCACATTCCTTTTTAAGATATTACATTATGTGCCAGTTTGTTGTGAAATTGCATAAATTTGTAAATCATGTCAGCATTTATCCTCTCCCTTTCCACAGCTAAGTGTTTAAAGGTGATGTTTCAGGAACTTCTCTTATTGGATTCAAACCCAGGTCTGCTTCTGCTTTCTATGGGGACCTGGGAAAAATACCTAACTTCTATGGGATTCATGATCCTCATATTTAAAATGAGGATAGTAATAATACTTATGTCACATAAACAACTGAGCTTGACTGGGTAATGTGAGAATTAAAAACCTTCTCTCACCTGAAGGATGGAGAATGGATCCTAGCATACAGTGTTTGCTGTTAATAAGACTGTTTGCACTGTAGCACCTTCTCAGTTCAGAAGTTCTTCCAAAATTGTATTTTGTGGCATTATATTTATAATTTCTGAATAAAAACATATGGATAGTAATTCTAATATTTTTCAGTCTGAAGGTTGTGATAGTATGTATTGATATTTTATTTAATGGCAGCTCAAGTGAGTGCCTTTTCTTTGTTTGGATTAATAAACAAATCTTCCTCCAAGATTCTACAGAAGCCTCCATCTGGTTTTCAGATTTTAAGAACGCTAGAACTTAATATGCTGAGTGTGCCTTTAAAAAAAAAAAACCCATTGGTTTGTTCTAGCTTCCCGTATATATTGGATGGAAAGAAAAAGAAAGAGAGGCCATGCTAGAACTTCATGGTTACTCTCTATATTCAATTTTATTTTCAAATTTAGAAAGACTAGTAATTTTACAGTTGAGTGTAAAAGTCTGTATTGCTCATTCAGCAGGTAGGGGAGAATACCATCTCAGGTTCATGTTCTGCCTTTTTTTTTTTTTTTTTTTAATCAGTCATTATTCTAAAGAGTGCTAGTTTTGTTTGGTTTGGTTGGTTTATTTCCTTGATTTCCTGAATTTCTATCCTATTTTTTTCAGTTACTTCAGTTGTATGTCTTTGTACAAATTACTTTTTATTGCCTCACATATCATTATTGTGTTTACAATTCCCCAAGTATTTCCTTCAAACTTTAATGAGTGTCGTTGAATTAATCTTTGCTTTCAAGACAAACCTGGCTGAATGCCATGAACCTCTTCATTCACTAATTTTATTGTCTAAGATTCTGATGATATATGATCCTGCCCATTCATTCAGACTCCAGCATATTATACCGTGGTACAGATATTGATGATATTGAACAGAGATTATATTTCAGGGTATATCATCTGCATGATGTTGCCCAAGGGCCTTCAGGATGTGGATCACAGAGCTGTAAACCCAACTTCTGTTAGCTCACGGTCTCATATAACTCTGTACAGTTGTTATAGTGTAAGAGAGCCAAATGCCCTATGCCAGTTCTTTCCAAGTAGTCTTTAGCAATCTCACTTTTTTGTTGTTGTTGTTCAATTGACATCATCTCAATGATGTCTACCCTGATCAACATATCCAAAATTGCAATCTGTTTCCCCTCATCTTTTTTTTTTTAAATGTATTTATTTATTGCATGTTTAAGCTTTCTTTTTTTTTATATAATTTTTTATTTTTTATAAACATATATTTTTATCCCCAGGGGTACAGGTCTGTGAATCACCAGGTTTACACACTTCACAGCACTCATCTTTTTTTTTAATGATTTTATTTTGTTTTATTTATTTATTATTATTATTTTTTTTTTTTTTTTACTTATTTTTATAGAGAGCACATGCACATGCCAGGGGTTTGGGGCACAGAGGAAATGGGAGAGATAGAACCTCAAGTAAGCTCCATGCTCAGTATGGAGCCCAATGCAGGGCTCAATCTCATAATCCCACGATCATGACCCGAGCCCAAATAAAATGTCAGATACTTAACCAACTGAGCCACCCAGCTGCCCCTCCCTTCATCTTTGAACTTCCAATCCATAACCTAGATGTATGTTTATTCTTCTTTCCATTACATGTGTAATTTATTTACTTGTTATGTTTACTGCTTATGGTTTGTCTCCTCTACGAAAATGTAAGCATCACGAGGGTAGGCATCTTTGTTCTTTGACATATTTGAATTTCCCAACTGCTTAAAATGATGATGATATATAATAGATTCTGAATAAATATTTGTTGAATGTTTTTAAATATCTCTCTAAAAATATTTCTCAAGGACACAGATAATATCTTATTCACTTTTTAATATTTAATGCAAGATGTATGATTCAAACATAATAAATCCAACAAATATTTGTTGAACTGCTTTAAAAAAGAACACTAGCAATTTACTTCTAAATTTGCTTTTGCCTTATTGCCCTTTTGTTTTGGTCAGTTTAGCTGCTTTCTTTGCTTACTTTTCTTGTTTGTTTGGTTATGGCAAATTGCATAGTGTATCTTTCATTAATCTTAGTAGTCAACAAAACCAGGTGTTAGATTGTGAAGTTTCACTCACAGTTTCAGTGTCTTAAGCAACAGAGTCCATCTGGTAATCTGATGGGTCTTCTGGTGTCACAGGTGGGCTCCAACTAGATGACTCCCAGAAGAAAGCCTGCTTTGATGTTAAATGTATGAGGTCCCAGAATCTGCCACTCTCTCTTCCTTTGATCTCATTCCTCTTCTTTGTCTGGAATTTGCTTCTATCTTTTTCAATCTTTGATGTTACTTCCATGGCAATGAGTTCATTCCTCCTTACTGGCTATTCCTCTGGCCCTGTTTAAATTTTGGAGTCTTCCTGTTTAGAAAATTCCTTTTTCTGTAGGACTTGGATTTCTGATATTTTTGAAGTTTCTCATGTGTGAATATTTGTCTCACTTAACCTTTGATAGTCCACTTTGTAATGAAAGGTGTATGAAAATAGATTCAAACAGCTGTCTTTTTTTTTTCGTTCTTTAAAACTTATACTGGCTTTGTGTTTGTTGAGCCATATACAGAGTCCATGGCCTTTATGGAAGAAGAGCTCATCACTGACCTTGGGAATGTTCTCAAAGGTCAATGAGTTTCTGCCATTTCAAATGAAACCAGAAATCCCAATTTTCCTGTGAAATCTCTTGATTTTTAAATATTAGCCCAAATTCAAATAGTTAAAAATGAAAAATATGAAATAGGCCAAGTGAGATAATAGCAGTCCTAACATTCTCCAGGGTCACAATTTTATGGCTTCTGCTCTACTATTTGACTTGATCAATGACTCAGTTTGAAACTTCTTTGGAATGTCTGATCTCTTTAACTTTAAAAAAGCATATTGTGGGGGCGCCTGGGTGGCTCAGTGGGTTAGGCCGCTGCCTTCGGCTCAGGTCATGATCTTGGGGTCCTGGGATCGAGTCCGGCATTGGGCTCTCTGCTCGGCGGGGAGCCTGCTTCCCTCGCTCTCTCTCTGCCTGCCTCTCCATCTACTTGTGATTTCTCTCTGTCAAATGAATAAATAAAATCTTTAAAAAAATAAAGCGTATTGTGCATATGATGTCTTATTTTTTGTCTGTACTTTGGGGTCACATACTGAGAGATGGTAATTGGTTACATGTTAACCAAAAGTTACCTCTTCTTCATTGCTTCTATAACCTATTCTTTCACAAATTCCCAGCATCCCCTTATTTCTGGATAAGAAATGTCCTATGTCTCTTTTACAGTGGACAGAAGGTGAGCAATATTTGACCCAGACACAGCCCTGCATTGAAAATGAGGGAACATTAAATGGCATTTCTAAAGGCTTATTCATGTATTATTTTAGAGAGAGTGCAGGAGGAGAGGTAGAGGGAGAGGAAGGAAGAGAACCTCAAGCAGACTCCTCACTGAGTATGGAACCCAGCATGGGGCTTGGTTTCATGCCCTTGAGATCATGACATGAGCAGAAACCAAGAGTTAGAAGTTTAACCAACTGAGCCACTCAGGCACCCATAAATGGGTATCTTTTTACACACTCAAAAACATCAGGAGCTAACACAGCCCAGTTGGTTCAACATGTATTTATAATTTGTTCTGAGTGAGCTTACAATAGTTTTACCTTGGGTTTTTATACAATGGGTTAAATTTTGTCTGTTTTAGTGCTCAAATAGGGAGCTCATTGGAAATCCTATCTTCAGTATCCCTCATATACCAGGCACCCAGGCGCCCACCTTTGACCACCACTTTGACCACCTTCCAGTTCCATTCTTCCTCATGGTGCAGTCAAGGAGAAACAGCTATAATAACCTGCTACCACCCTTATAAACCATGATCTTCCTACACAGCGCCCCAGAAACTCTTGCCTAAACCGTTCTGAAAGTGTTTTGAGGCCCTGAATGGCTCTCTCCCTATCTGCCCTCCTCAGGATGGACCACAGAATGACAGGTCTGAGCTGTGGCCAGGTGGCAGCTGTTTACACCATGGACAGGGCTTGACCATCTGGGATGTCACTGGGAAGGTACATTCGTCAAAGCAGGAGAATAGAAGATATTTTATTCAACAGTTTGTCAGCTTATTTGTAACCCTTTAAATATTTAAACTTATGGTATGTGGACCTCAATTTGTACTCTTGCCTCAGGCTCTACACATATTCAACTGTGGCCTGGCTAATTCTATAATACTTTATTGACGTTATAATAATTCAGCCCAAATTCAGCCAGACTCAAGATATCTTATTAGATGATTAAAACCTGCTACCACCTCCACCAATAGCAGCTGAAATAAAATAAGGAGCTTTTTCATTTGTTCTTTTAGTTCATGCTAATAAAAACAAAGATTTTTTTTCCACTTTGTGATATAATGGTAATACTGAAATACTCCCTTCATCATGTTTTTATTCCAGTTTGCCGTTATAAAACTTGGGGAAACACAGAAAAATCCACAAATCACAACAATCTTAAATTTAAAAAACAGAAAGAAGAATGGCAGGGATTAATGTGGTTTCAAGTCTTGAATACATGCAGAGGCCAGAATTAGGGCCAGAAACAGTGCTTGTATCTTGACAGAGTATCTCTTTCTCAGAGGAATGTCTAGTCACCAGAGGGATCTCCAGTTGAGCCACTGCACAGATCTGAGCTCAAATCTTGTTTCTGTTCCATAATAGCTACTGGGGTATGGGGATGGGGAGCCGCCAACAGTCTCTCTTGCCTTGGTTTTTTTGTAATGTAAGACAATGATTTCCCTCAAAAGGTAGCTTTAGAGGTAAAACAAAATCACAAAATATCAACAAAATAGTATTTCATGTTTTCTCCCTTCCCGTTTCTTCCTCTTTATTTCCACTTTGCACCTACTTATTTTCTTTTTCCTTATTTTATTTTCTTTCATTTATTTTCCTCTACATAGGCCTCCTACTTTAGTCCTCAGCTGAGTTTCCAAAGGAAACAGGATCAATAACAATTACACTGCCACATGATCTGGAAAACTGTTTCCTTAGTGATCTGTGGTTATTTTGATCACTAAATAAGTAGTTGTATTATGTCTGGCCAGTCCTTTAATCATGTCTGAGTTCTAAGAGAAGTGTCCTTTAGGCCATGTCAAGTAAGGGTGGTGGCAAGAAGTGGCCTTTAAGCATGGCAGACCTATAAAGAACTTCTTATAGAAACCAAAGTTGGTCATCAATTGTTATGTTTTATAATTACAGAAAGAAGCTTCTTTCATTTACTTAACATATATTCATGAACTCCACATTTTGTACCAGACACATTTCTATGAAAATAAAAAAGAAAATGTTAACCCTTATGATGAGCTTGAATGTTATGACTGGGGTGGGGATGAAGAGATAGACAATTAAAAATAAGTAAATTAAATAAAATTCTAAAGTGATAAGTGTTTTTGAAAAAAAAACTATGAATAAATACAAATCATAGGTTGTAATTTTAGCAGAAAATATAAGAAATATCTTTAAAGTCACATATTCTTTCTATTGCCTCAGTTTCTCCTTAAAATACTTCTATATGTGGTACAAAATTCAAAATGTTTTTAAAAAGTGGTTACTGTGGGGCACCTGGGTGCCTCAGTTGTTAAGCATCTGCCTTCAGCTCAGGTCATGATCCCAGGGTCCTGGAATCAAACCCCTCATCGGGCCCCCTGCATGGCTGGAAGCCTGATCCTCCCTCTCCTACTCTCCCTGCTTGTGTTACCTCTCACTGTGTCACTTTCTGTCAAATAAATAAGTAAAATCTTTAAAAAAGTAGTTAGTGAAAATTAAGGGTTCCCTCTTCATTGAACTCATTCTCTTATGATCTGCCTTATCTGTCCTTGTAGTCACTTCTGGAGATTTCTGTCTACATGCTGTCTTCTGTCAAGTCCATGCTTTCTTTCTAATCTTAAACACAGACATTCTTATAATGCAGGGCATATTGTTTTTCTTTTCCTTTAGCAATTTATATTAGAAATAGTTCCACATCAGGGTATATAGGGCTGCCTCATTCTTTCTAATGGCTGCATAATACCTCTGTATAGTTTTGTCAAGCACACACACCAAACAAGGTGAGCCCAAAGCCAAGACATGACCGACCCACCTGTAAAGGTAAAGAAGCCACTTTTAGATTCAGATGGACTGTGACTTACAGAGTCAACAAAGGCAATAGTAGCTAAATACTGCTGCCCACCTGTCCCACGAACTGAAAAAAATTATGCTTAAAAAAAAAAAGAAAAGAAAAAAAAAAGGAGAGGTCGGATGACCACAATATAAGCTGGGGGGTTTCCTTGTTGCTATAGCTCCTACTCTAGTTATTTCAGTCACTAAATAAGCAGTTGTATTATGTCTGTCCTTTAATCATGTATGAGTTCTAAGAGAAGTGTCCTTCAGCTAAGCAATTCTTGATGACACAGCTCTATTCTGAAAGTACAGGGCAAAAGTGCTTCATGCCTTATCAGAACCTAGGAGGCAACAAGAAACTGTGTCATGACATCCTCCCAAGGGACAGGTGTGGTGAATGGGAAACAGCCTTGAAGCTTCTAATTGCAGGCCTCCAACTTCTGTTGTTTCAGAAAGATCATAAAGCATGCTGTCAAGACTCAGATCAGCTACTGTGCAAAGCTATGGCTGTGTGGCCCATGTAGATAGTGGGAGGTCATCAGGGCACCATGGCAGAGCTGTTCCTTTAAAGAGCTTAGCATAATTATATTTTTTTGTTCGTTTGTTTTAAAATATTTAATTATTTATGTGACACAGAGAGAGAGATCACAAGCAGGAAGAGAGGCAGGCGCGGGTGGGGGAAAGCAGGCTCCCTGCTGAGCAGAGAGCCTAATGCAGGGCTCAATCCCAGGACCCTGAGATCATGACCAGAGCCAAAGGCAGACGCTTAACTGACTGAGTCACCCAGGTGCCCCTAGCATAATTCTTAATTAACCCCCTTGTGAAGGACTTTTGGGGAATTTCCACTATTTTATTATTCCTACCATATATCCTATTACACATATTTCCTATGACCATAAGATAAACTGCTAGAAACAGAACAGTTGGGTTGAAGACCACATGTTTACAATTTTGAAGACATTGTTCTTTTGCTAATGTAATGTTAATTATCATCCCACTAATAATGGATGAAATAGCTCTGGTTTCTCCATACCCATGCCAACATTGTAACGTTTTTAGTTTTTGCAATCTAAGTGAATAATATCATTGTAGCATGAATTTTCATTATTTTTCTTTTTGAGTTCAGTTGAGTACCTTTTCATATATTTGAGAGCAATTTGTATTTCTTACATCCATTTTCTTTATTTCTCCTTTAAGTTATCCATTAAGAATTATTTGTAGGAGATTTTTACTTATTAATTGAATTTTGAAATAATTTTCTAAGTTACTGGGGTAGTGATATCACTATATATGTATTCTTATGGAAGATTATGTGGAAGTTTTAAAAAAAATTATATGGGTATTTTTCATATGTTTTATTTCCAGGCTTCTGAAATTCATGTCAGACTTAGAAGAACCTCCCATTATCCTTGATTAAAAAGTACTATCTCAGGGTAGCTGGGTGGCTCAGTGAGTTAAAGCCTCTGCCCTTGGCTTAGGTTATGATCTCAGGGTCCTGGGATTGAGCCCCGCATCAGGCTCTCTGCCCTGTGGGGACCCTGCTTCCCACTCTCACTCTCTCCCTGCCTTTCTGCCTTTTGGTGATCTCCGTTTGTCAAATAAATAAGTAAAATCTTTTTAAAAAAGTACTATCTCATATTTTCCTTAAAATTTTGATAGAACCTACATTTGAAGATATATGTATACATATGCATTTTTAAATGTTTATAGGGTTTAATCTAACCTAGCTTTTTAAACTAAGTATTATTATAATATATATATATATATTTTTTATTTTGTAAAATGCCTTTTCAATATATATGATGTGGTAATATGCAAAATCATGTATTTAAAAAAATTTTAATAGTTCTGGTGCCTGTAAAATGGCTATATAAACAGGATCACTGAGCACTTTTGATAGGAAAAGAATTAATGGATTATATGAATCTCAGAGAAATGGGCCCTTATTAAGATCCTAAAAATATCTCTTTTCTAAAATCCATCTGCTCCAGACCAGAAGTGAAGCAAATTTCTATAGTCTTTCTCACATGCATTTGGAGAAAATCATATAGGCTGAGTGATGTGAACTAAGATGACATTTCAATGAGAAGCAAAGGATCTACATTCTTTCTGCTTCTTTTGATTGATTGATTGATTGATTTTTGACAGAAGATTCCCAGCCCTAGGTGGGAAGAGAAGCAAGCAACTTAATATATCTTAATGTAACAAAAGCCTTCTCCTTTCTTTTTTCCCACAGACAGGCATGATGTCATTCATTGATATCCATAGATAGTCTAAGATGGAGAGATGAAAGTTACCATATTTTCTTGAAATTATTAGCTCATAATGTTAACATTTTAAGAGGAATTTTGATTTTCATAATATAATGAACCTTGGTATAAGACTTGAAAGGCATAACTTTAGAACATCGCTGTTCTAAAGGATCATAGGAACCCAACGGCCTGATTTTAGTTTTCCTCCTAGCTGGTGGTATCCAGGGTGCATATGGGCACATACGGTCCCATGACAGAAATCAAATCAATGACCTAGATTCTTATTAATAGACATTGTTACAAAATAATCTCTAGATTTAAATATTTATTTATCTTTATTCCTGCCAATAGGGTGCTATTATTGCTTCTGGGTAACTGAAATTAAGAGTTTTCATTTCCTGGATTTATACAACTAGTTAGTGGTAAAGTGGCAATTAGAACTCAAGACCCCCATTCTACTGCTCTTTCCTTTACACATAATCTTTAAGGTGAACTTGCAAAGACTGGAGAACTCCAGTTGTTCCAGAAACTGGAACACATAATTCTCATGTTCTAGTACAGTCAATTTCTAATGTCACCATTAGAGTCAATCCGTCTTCTTATATGGTCACTGGGGCAAGCTGGCTGGGCACTCTGGAGGGGCTTGAATTCTCTGAAACAGAGTTTACTTCCAAGGAATTCACCAAGACATTTCTTTCCTAGGAGACACTTTTTATAAGGCAAAGTGAAATCCAGGCATTTCCTGAAGAAACCTGTTCCAGTTTCATAAATTGAGTGACATCACTGGATTTCATTTCCCTCAAATGTTGACATTCATTTTAATGCCACTCAGCTGTGATCCCATAAACATTCTCTACACAGGAGAGATAGGTAGACATAGGCTTAAAAATAAAGGTTAAATCAGGCAACTGGGAGAATTTTAGAACCATCTCCTAGGCAGGTAGAGTTACAGATGATTTTGTTTTCTATTGTCCTCAAGTTCATGAAAGATATCTCTTTAAATATTATGTGTATTCTTTATGTTTTTTCTTTTTTCAATCACTTTCAACCACTTTAAATCACTTAAACCTGACAAAGAGAGATGATTGATATTCATAGATTTCCAGTTATCAGCAAATAAAAAAAAAATCTACCTGGTGTGTTTGAGTCAGAATGGCAAATTCTTTTTTGAAGCTAATGAATAGCATAATTTATCAATAGTATGCTAAGCTAAAGGTAGGATCAAAAGAGGAAATCTTTCTTATAGCTCATGATGGTGATTGATAAAAAGTAAGTCAGACACTAATTTTTCAATTATCTATCTCCACCCCTGCTGTTCTAGAATGTACCCCACTGGTGAGTGGAATTGTCAACGAACAGATTTTCCCACCATCTGTCCAGCAATCTCCTCCCTCCACCTGCCCACAAGTCTAAGCTACAGAGTAACTGTTCTAAAATAGTACTTTTCAAATGGTAGGGTGTCACCTGGAGGATTTCTAAAACAAATTTTTGAGCTCTTCTCCCAGAGTTTCACATTCAGCAGGTGAGGGGGGGGTGCTGACTATTTTCATCTATAATAAATCCCCCAAGGGATGTTAATTGGGCTGACTCCTAAAACAGACATTCAGAATTGCCATGCCACCATCCTGCAAAAAGTCCTATAAATTCTCCAACACAGGAACTCTGTCTCAGCCAACTGTGTATATTTATTGCCTAGAAAAAAAAGTCTGATACAGAGCAGGGGCATGTTTGTAGAACTGAAGAACTACTTGCAAAGATGGATAACTTTTGTCTGCCAGTTTACCGAACTTTGTGTCATCTTCTTTGTGTTGTAGTCTCGGTGCATTTCTTGCAGTCATGCAAGAAAGCAAGAAAGAAATGACTCTTCGTGTATGCTATCAAAAGTCTGCATAGAAATGAAGGTTAACTACAAGTGCTATAGTGTGCGTTTTAGATTCCTTTGAGTTTTATTTATCTCCCCTTTTTCTTCAGGAATATGTGACATATAATATTATATTAGTCTAATTGCTGTATTTTTCCAGCTAATTGAAATTGATTTTGGAAAAAAAAAAAAAAGAACAACTGAATATAATGATAAGATTATGCAGTGATACAGGAAGGTGATACAGGAAGGCTACAAGCAGGAAAAAAAAAAATTAAGTGAAAAAGAGATTTCCTGATTTTAAAATATACACAATTTGCTGAGGTCCCCTTGTTGCCAAGACACTTTTCCCCCACAAACATTGCTCAGATTGCCTTCTTGGACTCTTCCACTGAAGGCTGTCTGGGCTTAGACAGAGAAGTTGAGCCCAGGGTAAGACTTGCCATGGCCCCCCATCTTCTCTCAATTGGTCATTTGTTTGCTGATTTTTTTTTTCTTTTTTTGACTGATGCTGAGTAAGGCACCTGGGGACCTGCAGGGAGAGTCTACTCACCTCATAGTCGATGTCTAAGGCATCTGCCTCGCCCTTGGTGCGGAAGTGCTGTGTGTGTCTGTCCACAGAGAAGTTCACCTGCTTGCCAACCCGCTCAATGAGGACGGAGTGCCAGTGCTGATCATCCAGCAGACTTCCCAGGGTGGCTGAAGGTGGGCTGCTGCTGAGCCGAGGTTTGCTGTCATCTGTGAAGGGGAAAGGAAGACTGGATGGCATTCGTGCCCAAGGGCACGTGCATGCTAGAATATTCCGCAAGCAACGCCAACTCTCTTTATCCTAAAGGTAGAGAATGACTCTCTCTCTCTCTCCAGAGCCAGAACCCTATTGGGTTTGTAAAGGAATAACATATTCTGTCCACAGATTTAAGAAACAAATTCTAGGTCAGCTGATATATACATCCCCTTCTGGATATGAAAGGATATGCTTTCAGAGCATGAACAGTTAAGTAATAAAATGCACCATATCCTAATGTCCATCAGTAATATTGAAAACAGAGAATATCACACTTAGAAATAATACATATTCTTGGTGTTTGAATGGTTCTTGAATGGAGAAAATGAATCTTGACTTATGCTTTGGAGGAAAAGTAAATTCTGGGTAAGTAAAGGGAAGGCAGTGGGCACCGAGTTAGGCAAGTCTGAAGGCAAAGGCAAAGGTGAGGAAAGAATCATTTTAGCTGCAATTTTCAAGTGCCTACTATATGAACAGCACTTAAGTTAGAAGCTTATACCCACCATCTTTAATCCCCCAGGGGAAAATTATTATCTGAACTTCGTGAATAAAGAACGTCCAGATCAGTGAGGTTAAGCGCCCATGGCCCAGGGGTGCAGCAAGCATTCAAATCCAGGTCCTCTGACCAGCCTTGTCACTCTGCCTGTGGCATGGGCCATATGCATAGATTCTGTCTAGACTGAAGATGCCCTAAACTTGGCGTGAGAGATTAACCCTAAACTTAGGCTGTGAGAGATTCAGGTGGAGAGGCACATTTTTCTATCAGGCCAGGCTAGTTCTCCCTCCCCTCGGCCCCTCCTCCAATTTTATGGAAGTTCCTGCCAGTACCATTTTGTCAAAAAGATTACAGCATTTTCCCCCCTTCAGAATAGCTCAGATTTAGCCAAATGAAAAGTTAAATGCAATTAATTAAGACTTACGTGTAAACTTTCAAGTTTGTGAATGTTTTATTGTTTGGTCCCCTTAGAAACTGAAAGCTAAATGTCTCCCACTTCTCTCCTAAGATGCGTTTTACCAGAACAGCTCCAACAGTCTGCTCAACAGTGTGGCATTAAGGAGGCAGGAGCTGCCATTTTCCCTGTAGGCTGCTCACTCCCACCTCCATTATGGCCCGATGGCACTGCTTCCTGCACTGAACAGCACTTGGTTGATTCCGACGGGGGTGGTGGAGGGCATCAAACTTATTGTAGATGAAAAATGATAGATGGTGCATTCATTGCTGACTTTTTTCATTATTTATTGAAAAACTTTTAAGTTCTTGCAATTAGTCAAATTATGCTAATGATTAAAAGTTATTTCTTCTTTTTCTTTCTCCTTCCTCCCTTCCCTCTCTCCCCTTCCTTTTTTCTCTCCCTGCTTCCTTCTTTCTTCCTTCTTTCCTTGCATAAAACGGGTACTGTGATATATAAAGGGGATAAAGGAGTTCAAAGGTACATTCCCCTCCCCCAAAGTCTTTTTTTTTTTTTAAGATTTTATTTCTTTATTCGACAGACAAAGATCACGAGTAGGCAGAGAGGCAGGCAGAGGGAGAAGCAGGCTCCCTGCTGAGCAGAGAGCCCAATGCGGGGCTCAATCCCAGGACCCTGAGATCATGACCTGAGCCAAAAGCAGAGGCTTTAACCCACTGAGCCACCCAGGCGCCCCCCCACCCCAAAAGTCTTAATGCAGTCTCTCAATAAGTAAATTGATAAAGTGTGCTGGTGGCATATAGTGTTTACTGTTAGGAGCTAAACAAATGCAGGGTAGGGAGTTGTGAGGCTCCCATAGAGCAGTGACAGGTCTGAGATTTGGCAGGAAGAAGGAGCAATAGCACACGGCCAGGAGAAGCCTGTGCCAAGACTCAGAGGTGCAAAGAATCATGGTGGGGGAGTCCATGTAGTGGTTCTGTGACCATGCCAGCCTGGCTGGTATCATCCGGGACTAGGGCACTAGTATGTGTGAGGTAACTGCATATTTTATTTACCTTTAAGGAAAGGACATCTGATGAATTAGTAAATCAGAAGTCACTAACTCAAATCAGTGAGGATGAGAAGAGAGAGTCTTTAATTTTTTCTGTTGTTTCCTTCCTCTTATATAAAAAAAGATCATTATGGCAACTGCACGAGAATTTGATTAGAAGGCAAGTAAGACTGACAGTAATCTAGATGGGAGACCAAAGAGAGGGCAGGAAGGATGGATAATAAGGTGGTGGCCTCTTTTGGATATTGTCACTTGGATATTGAAAGGGAGGTGATAAAGGGAGACTCCCCTAAAGGTAACCTCTAGGGTTTTTTTGTTTTTTGTTTTTTTTACCCCCTTGAGCAGATGGGTGGAAAGTGGTATCAGTCATGAGACACGTACAAGACAGAAAGAAAGAACACCCTCTCTTTTTCTTCACACAATGTACACACACACACACACACACACCACCCTTTATTTATAAAATAAAATTTGTCCAGGGGTTAATGAACTATTGAAGGAAACTTAGTGTGCCTTATAAACAGTAGGTTTCGATGTTTAAAGCAGCAATATCCACAATAGCCAAACTATGTAAAGAGCTTAGATATCCATCCATCAACAGATGAATGGCTAAAGAAGATGTTATATATATATATATAGATATAGGTATAGATATAGATATAGATAACACACACACAATGGAATACTATGTAGCCATCAAAACATGAAATCTTGCTATTTGCAACTATGTGGATGGAACTAGATGGTATTATCCTAAGCCAAATAAGTCAGTCAGATAAAGACAATTATCATATGATCCCCCTTATATGTTGAATTTGAGAAACAAGACAGAGAGAGGATCATAGGGGAAGGGAGGGAAAAATGAAAGAAAAAACCAGAGAAGGACACAAACCATAAGAGACTCTGAATCTCAGGAAACAAACTGAGGGTTGCTGGAGGGGAGTGGGTGGCTGGGTGATGGACATTGGGGAGGGTATGTGCTATGGGGAATGCTATGAACTGTGTAAGACTAATGATTCACAGACCTGTACCCCTGAACCAATAATACATTATATGTTAATTAAAAAAAAAAAAAAAGAACTCAGGGTAGGGGAGGCACTTCAAAAACGTGATAATGTTAATATTTTTAATAATAGTGGTACTTGATGTTACTGAACCAAGTTTGGCAGAGTAGTTGCTCAGGAGACAATGAAAAAGAATCAAATCACAATTCTTTGCAAAGGAGAAAAAAACCAAAAAACAAAAAACAGTCGGTTCAGGTAATAAGCCAAGTGAAATTAATATTAGAGGTTTCACTTTGATGTGTGCCTCAATTTTCATCTTAAAAGGAAAAAGATATTTAATAATTATTTCTTAACAATAAGTCAGAAACATTAAACATTTGAAAATGTAACTCCACTGTAAGTCACAGAATGAAGGAAAAAAGGAAAAGGAATCACATCCTTTCTCTCTACTCATTTATTCTATGTGTTGCTTTTGGTGGATTTTAGTGGATATACTGAGTACTTTCAGAGAGCCAATGATAATGATTAAAACCACATATCTAAATATTTTTTCTATACTATTATTCCAGCTTCAAATGATGAATTTAATTATAAATGTGTCAAAATGACTATATATTTTTTTTAAAGATTTTATTTATTTATTTGACAGACAGAGATCACGAGTAGGCAGAGAGGCAGGCAGAGAGAGAGAGGAGGAAGCAGGCTCCCTGCTGAGCAGAGAGCCCGATGCGGGACTCGATCCCAGGACCCTGAGATCATGACCTGAGCCAAAGGCAGTGGCTTAACCCACTGAGCCACCAAGGCGCCCTGACTATATTATAATATTCATATGCTAATCTTCCATATGCTAATCTTCCATATAACCACCACAGGTAATCATGGTTATTAATCGCCTGTTTCTCCTTCCATTAAAAAAAAAAAAAGGCTTATGCAAGTCATATATACTTTATTTTTTATTTTTTTTTAATTTTATTTTATTTTTTCAATGTTCCAATATTCATTGTTTATGCACCACACCCAGTGCTCTATGCAATATGTGCCCTCCTTAATACCCATCACCAGGCTCACTCAACCTCCCCCCACAACCTCCAAAACCCTCAGTTTGTTTCTCGGAGTCCACAGTCTCTCATGGTTTGTCTCTCCCTCTGATTTCCCCCAACTCACTTCTCTCCTTCTCCCAGTGTCCTCCATGTTATTAGTTATACTCCACAAGTAAGTGAAACCATATGATAATTGACTTTCTCTGCTTGACTTCACTCATCATAATCTCTTCCAGTCCCATCCACGCTGATACAAAAGTTCGGTATTCATCTTTTCTAATGAGTAAGAACCAGTGTGGGGGCTCGTTGGCCTGTGAAGGGACCAAAAGGGAACTTCCATCCTCGGGTGAGCTTTCTCTGGCTGCCTCATGGAGCTTTGTGACCCTTGCAGGACCCTGCAGGCTACGCACATGACATCGTCCCCCTGCCCTCCCCACCAGTGACCCCGTTTTGCTACACATTTCGGGCAACCCCACATAGCTTCCAGTAACCAGGCAGATGTGGGATCCCATTCTTTGAGCAATAGCTGAGGCCAACTGGACCTCAATCCCAGTTAATGATAAGGGAGAGAAAGTCTGCTGCAGGCTTTGGGGGAGTTTCCTTCTTTCTTGCCTTCCCCCTTTCTGGTCTGGCTGTCAGGAGTGTCAGCTTTGGGAAGAGTCTTTATCCTGTTGATGTCCTTGAACTTCTGACTACTCTGTGCCTGCCCCCCAACCACTCCTGGGCTTCCAGCAACATCAGATTAAAGAAAGCCTTTTTGTGGAAGCTGGAAAAAAAAAAAAGGCATGGAGTCATAATCCTCCATCGTATAAATGGATCACATCTTCTTTATCCATTCATCTGCTGAAGGGCCTCTTGGCTCTTTCCACAGTTTGGTGACCGTGGCCATTGTTGCTATAAACACTGGGGTACAGATGGCCCTTCTTTTCACAACATCTGTATCTTTGGGGTAAATACCCACTAGTGCAATTGCAGGGTCATAGGGAAGCTCTATTTTTAATTTCTTAAGGAATCTCCACACTGTTTTCCAAAGTGGCTGCACCAACTTGCATTCCCACCAATAGTTTAAGAGGGTTCCCCTTTCTCCACATCCTCTCCAGCACTTGTTGTTTGCTGTCTTATTAATTTTGGCCATTCTATCTGGTGTAAGGTGGTATCTCAATGTGTGTGTGTGTGTGTGTGTTTTAAGATTTTATTTATTTATTTATTTGACAGAAAGAGATCACAGGTAGGCAGAGAGGCAGAGAGAGAGGAAGAAGCAGGTTTCCTGCTGAGCAGAGAGCCCAATGTGAGGCTCCATCCCAAGACCAGGGGATAATGACCTGAGCTGAAGGCACAGGCTTTATCCCAATGAACCACCCACGCGCCCTCTCAATGTGGATTTTATTGGAATCTCCCTGATGGCTAATGATGGTGAACATTTTTTCATGTTTCTATTAGCTACTTGTATTCTTTTATATATATGTGTGTGTATGTATATTTGTATATATATACTTTATATGTATATATATACTTTATATGTTCATATATACTTTATATATGTAATTTATAAATGCAATATATAAGCATTGTATATATGCATATAGATAGCAATATATGCAAGACAACATATAAGCAAATACATGTATTCTTTATTTCTCCTCATTTAATTTTTTACCCTAATGGTGAAATACACTGCACATTTTTTTGGACCTTTTCATTTTTACTTAATCTATCCTAGGAATTTTCTTACATCAGTATATAAAAGTTGTCTCAGTCTTTTTTGAAGCTGCATAGTATTTATTGAATCATACATATGATATATATGTATATGTATATACACACACATATATATCTGATATATATGATATATATGTGTGTGTATATATGTATAATTTATATATATATATATATATGCCAGTTTCCTATTGATACATATTTAGGTATTCTATCTATTGTTGATAACTAATACTGCTGAAATACCTTATATGTAGCCATCATTTTAGATGTGTGCAGTCTTTCTGTCCCATGCATTCTTAGGTAAAGAGTGAATGGTCAAAAATTTTCACATTTGCAATTTTGACTGGCGCTGGCCAATTGTCCTCTACAAAAGTTGTGCCTGCCCAAACTCCTACCAGCAATTTAAGAAACTGACTTTTCTCCACAGGCTTGTCAAGAAAATATGTTGAAGTTTTTGGAATTCTGCCTATTCAATAGACAAAAAAAGTATATTTCTTAGCAGTTTTAATATACATTTTGAATGAGTTTGGAAATATTTTCATTTTTTTTAATTTTTAATTTTTTATAAACATATAATATATTTTTATCCCTAGGGGTACAGGCCTGTGAATCGCCTGGTTTACACACTTCACAGCACTCACCAAAGCACATACCCTCCCCAATGTCCATAACCCCACCGCCCTTCTCCCAACCCCCCTCCCCCCAGCAATCCTCAGTTTGTTTTGTGAGATTAAGAGTCACTTATGGTTTGTCTTCCTCCCAATCCCATCTTGTTTCATTTATTCTTCTCCTACCCACTTAAGCCCCCATGTTGCATCACCACTTCCTCATATCAGGGAGATCATATGATAGTTGTCTTTCTCCGCTTGACTTATTTCGCTAAGCATGATATGCTCTAGTTCCATCCACATTGTTGCAAATGGCAAGATTTCATTTCTTTTGATGGCTGCATAGTATTCCATTGTGTATATATACCACATCTTCTTGATCCATTCATCTGTTGATGGACATCTAGGTTCTTTCCATAGTTTGGCTATTGTGGACATTGCTGCCATAAACATTTGGGTGCACGTGCCCCTTTGGAACACCACGTTTGTATCTTTAGGATATATACCCAGTAGTACTGCTGGGTCATAGGGTAGCTCTATTCTCAGTTTCTTGAGGAAACTCCACACTGTTTTCCAGAGTGGTGGCACAAGCTTGCATTCCCTCCAACAGTGTAGGAGGGTTCTCCTCTCTCCGCATGCTCGCCAGCATCTGTCATTTCTTGACTTGTTAATTTTAGCCATTCTGACTGGTGTGAGGTGGTATCTCATTGTGGTTTTGATTTGTATTTCCCTGATGCCGAGTAATGTGGAGCATTTTTTCATGTGTCTGTTGGCCATCTGGATGTCTTCTTTGCAGAAATGTCTGTTCATGTCCTCTGCTCACATCTTGATGGGATTATTTGTTCTTTGGGTGTTGAGTTTGCTAAGCTCTT
Organism: Mustela putorius furo; assembly: GCF_011764305.1. Taxonomy (NCBI): domain Eukaryota; kingdom Metazoa; phylum Chordata; class Mammalia; order Carnivora; family Mustelidae; genus Mustela; species Mustela putorius. Next base: position 4,367,779 of record NW_025422019.1, read on the forward strand.
TATAGATTTTGGATACTAGCCCTTTATCTGATATGTCATTTGCAAATATCTTCTCCCATTCTGTCAGTTGTCTTTTAGTTTTGTTCACTGTTTCCTTTGCTGTTCAAAAGCTTTTGATCTTTATGAAATCCCAACAGTTCACTTTTGCCCTTGCTTCTGTTGTCTTTGGCGATGTTCCTCGGAAGAAGTTGCTGCAGTTGAGGTCAAAGAGGTTGCTGCCTAGGTTCTCCTCAAAGATTTTGATGGATTCCTTTCTCACATTGAGATCCTTCATCCATTTTGAGTCTATTTTTGTGTGTGGTGTAAGGAAATAATCCAATTTCACTTTTCTGCATGTGACTTTCCAATTTTGCCAGCACCATTTGTTGGAGACTGTCTTTTTTCCACTGGACATTCCTTCCTGCTTTGTCGAAGATTAGTTGACCATAGAGTTGAGGGTCTATTTCTGGGTTCTCTATTCTGTTCCATTGATCTATGTGCCTGTTTTTGTGCCAGTACCATACTGTCTTGATGATGACAGCTTTGTAATAGAGCTTGAAGTCTCGAATTGTGATGCTGCCAACTTTGGCTTTCTTTTTCAATACTTCTTTGGCTATTCGAGGTCTCTTCTGGTTCCATATAAATTTTAGGATTGTTTGTTCTATTTCTTTGAAAAAATGGATGGGATTTTGATAGGGATTACATTAAATGTGTAGATTGCTTTAGGTAGAATAGACATTTTCACAATATTTGTTCTTCCAATCCAGGAGCATGGAACATTTTTCCATTTCTTCATGTCTTCCTCAATTTCTTTTCATGAGTACTTTATAGTTTTCTGAGTATAGATTCTTTGCCTCCTTGGTTAGGTTTATTCCTAGGTATCTTATGGTTTTGTGTGCAATTGTAAATTGGACTGACTCCTTAATTTCACTTTCTTCTTTCTTGTTGTTAGTGTAAAGAAATGCAACTGATTTCTGTGCATTGACTATATCCTGACACTTTACTGAATTCCTGTACAAGTTCTAGCAGTTTTGGAGTGGAGCCTTTTGAATTTTCCAAATATACTATCATATCATCTGTAAAGAGTGATAGTTTGACTTCTTCTTTGCCAATTTGGATGCCTCTAATTTCTTTTTGTTGTCTGATTGCTGAGGCTAGGACTTTCAGTACTATGTTGAACAGCAGTGGTCATAACGGACATCCTTGCCATGTTCCTGACCTTAGCAGAAAAGATTTCAGTTTTTCTCCATTGAGAATGATATTTGCAGTGGGTTTTTCATAGATGGCTTTGATAATATTGAAGTATATGCCCTCTATCCCTACACTTTGAAGAGTTTTGATCAGGAAGGGATGCTGTACTTTGTCAAATGCTTTTTCAGCACCTATCGAGAGTATCATATGGTTCTTATTCTTTCTCTTATTAATGTATTGTATAATATTGATTGATTTGCAGATGTTGAACCAAACTTGCAGCCCTGGAATAAATCCCACTTGGTCGTGGTGAATAATCCTTTTAATGTACTGTTGGATCCAATTGGCCAGTATTTTGGTGCTAATTTTCACATCTGTGTTCATCAAAGATATTGGTCTGTAATTCTCTTTTTTGATGGGATCTTTGTCTGGTTTTGGGATCAAGGTGATGCTGGCCTCATAAAATGAGTTTGGATGTTTCCTTCCATTTCTATTTTTTGGAACAGTTTCAGGAGAATAGGAATTAGTTCTTCTTTAAATGTTTGGTAGAATTCCCCTGGAAGCCATCTGGCCCTGGACTTTTGTTTGTTTGGAGATTTTTGATGACTGTTTCAATCTCCTTACTGGTTATGGGTCTGTTCAGGTTTTCTATTTCTTCCTGCTTCAGTTGTGGTAGTTTATATGTCTCTAGAAATGTATCCATTTCTATCAGATTGTTGAATTTGTTGGCATTGAGTTGCTCATAGTATGTTCTTATAATTGTTTGTATTTCTTTGGTGTTGGTTGTGATCTCTCCCCTTCATTCATGATTTTCTTTATTTGGGTCCTTTCTCTTTTCTTTTTGATAAGTCTGTCCAGGGGTTTGTCAATCTTATTAATTCTTTCAAAGAACCAGCTCCTAGTTTCATTGATTTGTTCTATTGTTTTTTTAGTTTCTATTTCATTGTCTTCTGCTCTGATCTTTATGATTTCTCTTCTCCTGCTGGGTTTAGGCTTTCTTTGTTGTTCTTTCTCCAGCTCCTTTAGGTGTAGGGTTAGGTTGTATATTTGAGACCTTTCTTGTTTCTTGAGAAAGGCTTGTACTGCTATATATTTTCCTCTCAGGACTGCCTTTGTTGTTTCCCACAGATTTTGAACCATTGTGTTTTCATTATCATTTGTTTCCATGAATCTTTTAAATTCTTCTTTAATTTCCTGGTTGACCCATTCATTTTTCAGAAGAATGCTGTTTAGCCTCCATGTATTTGGGTTCTTTCCAAATTTCCTCTTGTGTTTGAGTTCTAGCTTCAGAGCATTGTGGTCTGAAAATATGCAGGGAATGATCCCAATCTTTTGATACTGGTTGAGACCTGATTTATGACCCAGGATGTGGTCTATTCTGAAGAATGTTCCATGTGCACTAGAGAAGAATGCATATTCTGTTGTTTAGGGATGGAATGTTCTTAATATATCTGTGATGTCCATCTGGTCCAGTGTGTCATTTAAGGCCTTTATTTCCTTGTTGATCTTTTGCTTAGATGATCTGTCCATTTCAGTGAGGGGAGTGTTAAAATCCCCTACTATTATTGTATTATTGTTGATGTATTTCTTTGATTTTGTTATTGATTGGTTTATATAGTCGGCTGCTCCCATGTTAGGGGAATAGATATTTAAAATTGTTAGGTCTTCTTGTTGGACAGACCCTTTGAATATGATATAGTGTCCTTCCTCATCTCTTATTATAGTCTTTGGCTTAAAATCTAATTGATCTGATATATGGATTGCCACCTCAGCTTTCTTTTGATGTCCATTAGCATGGTAAATTGTTTTCCACAACCTCACTTTAAATCTGGAGGTGTCTTCGGGCTTAAAATGAGTTTCTTGGAGGCAACATATAGATGGGTTTTGTTTTTTTTATCCATTCTGATACCCTGTGTCTTTTGATTGGAGCATTTAGCCCATTAACATTCAGGGTAACTATTGAGAGATATGAATTCAATGCCATTATATTGCTTGTAAGGTGACTGTTACTGTATATTGTCTCTGTTTGTTTCTGATCTACTACTTTTAGGGTCTCTCTTTGCTTAGAGGACCCCTTTCAATATTTCCTGTAGAGCTGGTTTGGTGTTTGCAAATTCTTTCAGTTTTTGTTTGTCCTGGAAGCTTTTTATCTCTCCCTCTATTTTCAATGATAGCTTAGCTGGATATAGTATTCTTGCTGCATGTTTTTCTCGTTTAGTGCTCTGAATATATCATGCCAGTTCTTTCTGGCCTGCCAGGTCTCTGTGGATAGGTCCACTGCCAAGCTAATGATTTTACCCTTGTATGTTACAGACTTCTTTTCCCGGGCTGCTTTCAGGATTTTCTCTTTGTCGCTAAGACTTGTAAATTTTACTATCAGGTGATGAGGTGTGGACCTATTTTTATTGATTTTGAGGGGCGTTCTTAGCATCTCCTGGATTTTGATGTTTGTTCCCTTTGCCATATTAGGGAAATTCCCTACAATAATACTCTCCAATATACCTTCTGCTCCCCTCTCTCTTCTTCTTCTGGAATCCCAATTATTCTAATGTTGTGTCGTCTTATGGTGTCACTTATCTCTCAAATTCTCTTCTCGTGGTCCAGTATTTGTTTGTCTCTCTTTTGCTCAGCTTCTTTATTCTCTGTCATTTGGTTTTCAATGTCACTAATTCTTTCTTCTGCCTCATTTATCCTTGCAGTAAGAGCTTCCATTTTTTACTGCACCTCATTAACAGCTTTTTTGATTTCAACTTGGTTAGATTTTAGTTCTTTTATTTCTCCAGAAAGGGCTTTTAGCTCTCCAGATTGCCTTTCTCTAATATCTTCTATGCCTTTTTCGAGCCCGGCTAGAAACTTGAAAATCGTCAATCTGAACTCTAGATCTGTCATATTACCAGTGTCTGTATTGATTAGGTCCCCAGTCTTCGGTACTGCCTCTTGCTTTTTTGTGTGTGTGGTGAGTTTTTCTGCCTTGTCATTTTGTTCAGATAAGGTTTGCTTTTCATTCCTCTGGAATTCCTGGAATTCCGCTGGTTTCCTTGGTGAGTGAAGTTGGTCTTGGCTGGGTTTCTTGTTGATCTTCTTGGGGAGGGGCCTTTTGTAATGATTCTCAAGTGTCTTTGCCCCAGGCAGAATTGCACCACCCTTACCAGGGGCTGCACTAAGTAATCCGCTCCGGTTTGCTTTCAGGAACTTTTCACTGAGCGCTTTCCATAGAGCTCCTGAGGATGGGAATGAAGATGGCAGCCTCCCAGTCTCCGGCCCAGAGGAGCCAAGAGCTCGGGGTCCCACTCTTCAGTGCACCCTCAGAGAAATGCGCCAACCATCCCGTCTCCCTGGCCTCCGGCTGCGCTTGGGGGAAAGCGCTCAATTGCTCGCACTTGGAGAAAAGCACCTGGTCGCTTCTGTCTCCATGGCCTCCAGCTGCACTCCGAGCTCACCCAGCCTGTGACCAGTTCAAGGTAAGCTTCATTTGAGAGCTCACTCCTCGGCTTTGTCAGCTTCCCCACTCTAATACCTGTGAGCTCTGCAACACTCAGATACCCTCGGACCTTCTGTGACCCTGTGGGACCTGGGGTTATGCTGCCCCTGCATGGGCTTCCCCCCAGTTTAACCTGTGGAGCAATGTACCTCTGTAGAGCAGACTTTTAAAAAAGTCCTGATTTTGTGCTCTGATGCTCCACTGCTTGCCGGGAGCTGGCCCCTCCCCCACGCAGTCTATCTTCCCATCACTTTGGATTCACTTCTTCGCAGGTCCTACCTTTCAGAAAGGGATCAATTTTCTGTTTCTAGAATTGTTGCTCTTCTTCTCTTCAATTTCCCATTGGATTTGTAGGTGTTCGCAATGGTTACATAAGCTATCTAGCTGATCCCCTGCTACCTGATGTCATCTCAGCCTGCTACTTCTCTGCCATCTTGACTCACACCCCCACCCCCATATTCTACATGCATCCACTGCCACCATCATTACCACACTCTTCATGCTTCAGGACATCTGGGCAAGAGGAAGCAGAATCAGCATTCATAGCCCCATACACATCCTCACCAAGGTTAGAGTTGGCCTTCCTCTCCCCTACCCTAACTTTGCCTCAGCAAGTTTGCTATTTCATCCAATAATCCCACTCATAATTCTAAGACTCGAGGAATAACAGGACATATCTTCTTAAATAAAATGGAGCTACTTCCCCCTTACTGCATCAAATGAAAACATGAGCCTTAATTAACACACTTATCTTCTCATGCAAAACAGGTTATGAAATTTTCATGAATATTTATAACAATTTGTTGACCTTCCCTCAAAAGCAAATTAATATCATTCCTTCTTTACATTGTTAACTTAGTTAGCCAAATCTTTTTTATTGCCCCAAAATAATGCAAAATAAAACCCCATTTTTTTTAATAAAACATAAATCAGTAAATATTGAGGGACTAAAAAATGTTCATAACTTTTTATCTAGTAACCAACATTCTGGATGTCTCTTCTAAGAAAACAAACTGAAATATGCTGAACTAACATCTTCATGTCCAAGGGCATACATATGACAGTGTTTTCACTGAAAACTCTTCTTTGATTAGATTTTCTTGTTTGGTCTTATCTTAACAGTTCAAACATGGATGTTACCTTAACTTTCACAATCTTTGAACTTTAGATAGCCTGAATGGGGAACTCTTCAGGGAAATGGGGACTCTTGTTTAACATTGTATTTCAGCAAAAAGTCACTTGTGGAAAGGGCTTCATTTTCTGTTAATGAAATAGGTGAGCACTCATATGGAAGTCCCTAGTGCCTGCCTTCACCTGACCTTCAGAACTGACCTTTCCACTCTAATTGAGATTATCAATATTGGTATTCACTTATATTATTAAGCTTTTTCACATATGAGACCTTAATATATGTTGTTTCAATTCTTCCTGAACAAAACCCTGAAAAAAATTGCTGTGTCAAAGAAGCCACGTGACTTACTCTAGAACACAAAGAATTAGGATGGCAACCAAGCTCTGTCTGACTCTAACACTAATATTACCAACACAATCTTATTGAGAAAAAATGATATTCCTGATTCATCCTCTGCACATCTGCATCCCATCATACACACGTAAGCTATGTTGCTTAGCTTAGCAGGAATGAAGAGTCTCAGAAAAGAATTTGTTGGATGAAAACCAACAAGTTGTGCAAAAGAAAAATGGGGCAATGCTAAGGGGGAAGCATAGACTTTAGAATGAGAAGGCAAATTTCAATGCCATAGGTTATCCAGTATTGTAAAGACACTTGCTTGGAAAGATGCAGGGCTAATAAATATTCTCCTGTGTGCCCAAGTGAGACTTCCTGGAAAAAGAAGAAGAAGAAGAAGAAGAAGAAGAAGAAGAAGAAGAAAGAAGAAGAAGAAGAAGAATGAAAAGAAGAAGAAACTAATTGTAAGCAACACGATTCCAGTGGGCTTGACACTCAAACTGGAGTAAATCTTGGGTTGCCTGGGTGGCTCAGTGGGTTAAAGCCTCTGCCTTTGGCCCAGGGTCCTGGGATCAAGCCCCACATCGGGCTCTCTGCTCAGCAGCAAGCCTGCTTTTCCCTCTTTCTCTGCCTGTTTCTCTGCCTGCCTCTCTGCCTACTTGTGATTTCTCTTTGTCAAATAAATAAATAAAATCTTAAAAAAAAAAAACTGGCGTAAATCTTTAACACTAAAGCAAAGAAACATAGGTCTTTATTTAGAATGTTTCTAACTATCATTATATTTATTTAGAGGTATAGATATAGATATTTAGAAACTAAATATTTCTAAATATCATTCAATAAAATACTCTCCAGGTTTAGGGGTGTTTGCTCAAGTCCAGCCTCTAATTTTTATCCATCATCCATGACTTCACTACCTTAAGAAAATGGTTTCTCAATACAGTTATGGCATATGGTTTTGATAATATATAATCATATACTTTAAATTAATATTAAAAAGTTAAAATGTAAATAAATAAAGAAGTGGTCAATGTATACAGTGGAATATTACTCAGCCACTGGAAAGGATGAATACCCAACTTTTGCAACACCATGGTTGGAACTGGAGGGGATTATGCTGAGTGAAAAAAGTCAAGCAGAGAAAGACAATTATCATATGGTTTTATATGTACATGGAACATAAGGAATAGCATGGAGGACATTAGGAGAAGGAAGGGAAAGATGAAGGGAGGAAATCAGAGAGGGAGATGAACCATGAGAGACTAAGGACTCCAGAAAACAGGGCTCTGAGGGTTTCAGAGGGTTGGGAGGGGCGGGGAGGACATGGGTTAGCCCGATGATGGGTATTAAGGAGGACATGTATTTCATGGAGCACTGGGTGATATACACAAACAATGAATCATGGAACATTACATCAAAAACTAATGATGTACTATTTGGTGACTAACATAATAAATAAAATAATAAAATAAAATCGATTTTACATTAAAAAAAGAGAATGAAATAATTATTTTACCAGGTTGAGAACTCCCTGAAATTAGGGACTGCTAAGTACAACTTTCAATCCCCCATGGCTAGCTCAGCTCCTAATTTAATGTATTAGTTCAACAAATTGCTATTACATTAATGAAAATTTTATGAAAAATGGGGTGCATTTTGACCCCCTGACACTTTGAAATTCCTGTATTCCTTTACTTTTTATGATAAAATGTCCAGATTAGTCAGAGCTATCCATAAAGCCTTTCTGGGCTCCTCTCCCCTACCCTGATCACTCCATTGTTACAGTTTAACCAAGAACATGGACTTCATGATACTTTTATAAAGGTTTAGAACATTTTAATTATTAATGTCAGGATATTAGGGTAGAACTGGAGGGGGTTCCAACCCCAAGTCTACAATAATGGGACTATGTGATCTTGGGCAACAGACCGCACATCACAGACCATCAGTTCTTTCATCTGTAAAATAGGTTTGGATACAGTTTCTAGGTCTGTTATGTTATTTTGAATAGAATACATATTTAACTTATCTAGTATAATGCTCAAGTGCAGGCTCTCAAAAACAGCAACACTTAAAATATCTTCCATAGTATTCAGTATAAATTCAGAAACATGTTGAACATTTTACAAATATGTGTGGGTTGACTTATTCAATTGCGTAGATTTAAAAGAGCTAATACAAATGTCCATTTTACTTTATGGAGAATGTGCAGATCTTTCACCAATATCTCAAGATATCACCACGAGTTGATTATTCATTCAACTGCTTTGGTCTCTGCACCCTACGCTTGCCTCCTCAAGGGCATTGCTGTGTATGCATTTATATGCTATTCTTGGATTCTCACTTTACTACAGCTGCACTCATTGCAACTGCACATTCTGCCTTAGTTCAAAGGCACTGAACTCTTGTAAGGATGAATGACCTACATGTACTATTGATGTCTTGCTTAGTTCTTACAACAGTTTCCCAGTCATTAATACCTGCTCTTTGATTCTCCCACCGGCATGTATGGGTTAGTGCCACTAGAATTCTGCAGAGGGCAGACTGCCACAGGTGGTGTGAATGAGATATGTTCAATGTGAGAAGAGGAACTGACTGAAAGAAGAAATCTCTTTCCCATTAGTACTTCTAGGAAAGAAAAAAAAAAAAAGAATCATTGCTCTTCCCTAAGAAATTAAGTCAATGGGAATGACCTAGGTCAATTTTACCATAGTACTGACCTGCCCAAGTAAGCCCCGGTAGGGATAATTGGCAATGAATCAGTCACCAAAGAGCATCACTTAAAAAGAAACACAACCAATGGGGATCCAAAGGCCAGCCTCAACAACTGGCCATGGTGCTGAACCCCTCTATTCCTATCTTGAATTGTTGAACTGTAAAGTCCAATTACATAAGGGACACACATTGGAGAATCATCACTAAAAGTTGTACCACTGGAGCCTCCATGGAATCTGGGAAGGAAAACTACCTCTTCATTGGCCTAGGGCCATCCTTTAGACCACTAATTTGGATTTTCAGATTCTTCCTCCTTCCTTCTTTCTCTTTCCCTCTTCCTCCCCTTCCTCCCTCCCTCTCTTCCTCCCTGCCTCCTTCTTTCTCTGTCTCCCTCCCTTTTTCTCTCTCTGCCTCTCTCTCTCTCCCTCTTTCCCTCCTCCTTCCCTCCCTCCCTCTCTGCCTCTCTCTCTCCCCTCCCTACCCTCCTTTTCACATCCTTTCTTTCCTTCTATTATTCATTCATTTCTTTAAAAAATGAAATATTAAAAGATAAACATAAGCTAATCACAGAAAGACAATTACCATATGATTTCACTCATATGTGGAATTTATGAAACAAAACAGGTGAAACATAGGGAAGGGGAGGAAAAAAATAAATAAGACAAAATCAAAGAGGGAGACAAACCGCAAGACTCTTAACTCTAGGAAACAAACAGAGGCTTTCTGGGGGATGGGGTAACTGGGTGATGGGCATTAAGGAGGGCACTTGATGTAATGAGCACTGGGTGTTATATGCAACTGATGAAACACTAAACTCTACCTCTGAAACTAATAATACACTATATGTTAATTAATTGATTTTAAAAGAAAATTTTAAGAAAGATTATCATGATCATGAATAATATGAAATCTTTCCATCTTGGAAGTTGCGTGACAACATGGAAAGAACATGAATTTTGTATAATATATAAAATTTCATATAAATAACTAAGAAAAACATTTAAAAAATATACCAAAATGTCAATAGGAGAGATGACTGTAGGATTTCAGGTGACATATTTTGTTTTCCTTAAATATAATTATTTTTGTTTAATTCTTCAGGTTTTCTAAAACTGATATATAGTTTATAATCTGAAGAAAATAGTAAAAAATGATTATATATAACTACATTTTAATAGTGGTCATGCCTAATAACTAGCTGTGTAACTTGAAGAAATGATTTATCCTTTTTGAGTCCAATATTCTTTATAGGTAATTTGGGGCTAATATTCATTTACCTAGTTGAGCTGCTTTAAGGATTGGATAGGATACTAACACACCATGGGGAATCTGTAAATATCAGGGCGACATCATAGAGAGAAAGACTCATGGGGAGACCAGGAGCACAATCTTGGGGTGAGCATGCCCAGCAGTAATAATGTGTCTTGTGTCAAGCCCTAGTATTTGAGATGGAACCCCCTTTTTCCATTGTACTAATTGTACCTTGAGTACCTACATTAGGAAGGTGCTTTCCTAACTTCTGGAGCTACAGCAGTGAACAAACCTTGTCTTTGTGCAACCTACATTACAGATTTTATATTATGAGAAAAAGCAATTATCATCTTCCTTTCCCCTTTAACTTAGTGCTTTCAGAGATCTGGTGGTTCTTTCTGAGGTGTGAAGGGTTAAGGAACTGATATATGCCAGTGTCTCTCTGGAGAAGAAGATTAATATGAATTTACAAGAAACCTAGGTGGCTGCTTCAAACAGGTAAGTACAGGGAACACTCAAACTCACAACATTTCACTTTCCAAACAGATAAAAGAGATGAAGAAATTCTCAAACTATGAATAATAGTGAGAGAACAAATTCTTACTACTGAATCATTCACTAAATGAGGTTTTACTTTATCACCACATGATTAGAAATACACGGAATATGGAATCTGGAGGGAATAAAAGACTTATTTTCCATATATCACAGCAAGGAGCAGGTCCTATTCATTTTAAATACAATTTCCCTTCAGGAATACTGAAATAGCACAGAATACAGGACATTCAGATATTGTATTTCTTTTTAAAAAATGAAGAATATTAAGAGCTTCTCTTTTTGATACTTCACTATGTTTACTTATTGATAGAGAATATTCATTTATATTATTTTTGGTTTTCATGCCCAAGCTCCACAAGATAGTTATTCCTTAGCCCCAGATTATACATAAGTAAATGGAGTCTTCTGAGTTATGCAACTTTCCCCATAACAAATAGTTAGCACATGTCTACAATTAAAATAGGTGTTGCATGACCACACCTCCTCCTTTCCATCATGCAATACTGTGAATGCAACTAGTTTAAAACATCAGATGATGCATGTTGGGGCAGACCTTTGGAGGGGGAATGGCATATCTAATCAGGAATATAAATCACAGTAACTGGAAGATTCAGTGTTACTAGCAGAAGACACCTGTTCTGCCATTGACAAGTAACCATAACTTCACTCTCAGTGCACATGCACTCCATTCATCCATATCCCCTTTCTGAAAACTGAAGGTCAGGTAATGAACTGGCGCATTTTTACTGAATATGTGTATGCTTACCCTTCAGATAACTCATTGATAAGTTGTTTCTTTAGGTATGTTAATGCAATTAATCATGGTATTAGTAAATCCCCTTACTGCTCTCTTCTGGGTAAAATTCTGCTTCTAAAGATGCCTTTGGTTTACATTTAATGTAATGCATTAGATGTCAATTTTATAAATTAAAGGATTCCATATGTTCTCCCTGACAATATTCACCATGGTGGCTTAAAAGGTACTCAGAAATGCCTCAAAATAAAGACTTTGTTTTGGTTTTTGAGGTGAGTCAACACTAACTTTCATTCTTCTGTCTCTCCTTCTAATTATAAAAATACACTTATTTGATATTTTCCCCAGCTCTCCATACAACCTAAAGTTACAAACTCAATTCTGCTATAACTGTCCTTCTTTACTTTGATACCAAATAGTTAGTGGCAATTCTCTTCCACAAGTATAATATTCCCCCCTAATATACTAACAAAATCAGTGAGAGGCAGGGAATCATTCTCATAAAGAATGACACTTCCTTTTTCTTCACCTTGGGTGATCTCTCTATTTTGTTTGTTTCTTTTTCTATGGAAGAGCTTTTTGGTTTGCCTTTGCACCTTTGGGAATTTTCACCCCTGCCCTCAGCACTTGGTTCACTCTACCTTCAAAAGTACCTTTGAGCATATAAAGGAGGCTGAGCCCTTCTTTCTTTTTCCCTGGCATAAGAAGCTGATTACAATGAAATTATAATGATAGACTACCTGTGGTGAGGCAGGTCATGCTGGGTGCCAACCCATAGGGGGAGGATGGAGTCCTAAATACACAGGAGGCAGGTCATTTTGCTAACTTAACTGGCATTTGGCAAGTCTAGGGCTCACCCTAGCACAAGAGATGTAAAAGAGAGTGTTTCCCTTAACAAGACATGGGAATGAGCAAAAACATAGACTTTCCCACTATACATATGACCCTCTCTCTTCTTAACCAAAATATAAATAATAATGATAATAAACTAAATAAGTTAAAATATGTCTTCTCCACTTTTCCCTGGGGACTCAATTTTCATAAATATACTAATCAGAATAGAATGTGAGCAAGCTTCATTAAAATATGTGTGCATGTGTATTAAACTTGCTCAAGTTAAATTGTATTTAAAAAGATAAACAGATAAATATGTAGGTAGATAAATAAATACATATATATAGCAATGAGCTTGTAGTGATTCCTACCCACCAATATTATCTTGTTTCAAAGAATGCTATCCATGGCTTAACTATTTCACAAAATGTTTATTTTTTCTTCTCCAATAAAATGTCACTTAGATTATATTTCAGCAACTCCCACCTAACATACAAGGGCAATAAGAAATTGTAACCCACCACAAAATAGAGTTCCTGATAGTTCAACATGGAAAGCAACAAAGCCTGACCCTACCCAAGTTGAGATGCAAGGCAAGCCTCCCCTTCTGGAGCTCCAGGGTGATATGGTCTCCACGTTGACCTTCTCCATGGAAAAGAACCCCATCTCCTTGCATGCTCTTGAACTTCAGAGAGATCACATCTTTGAGAGTGCTCATCAACTTCTGATTGAACCTATATAGAAGGGAGCTTCGGCCATCAAAGTCAGCAACATCTGATTCTGGGAACAGGGAGAAAGGAGAGGGAGAGAGAGATCAGTGAACATCCTCATAATTGCTCTTCGTGCTTCTCATCCAATTTATAGGAATGTTCTTGACATTTGGAGGGTTCCATCTCAACAGAAAGCATATGGACTAGACCCAACCTAATTAGACTCAAGGGGATTATTCATTTACAAGCAGGCATCACACATTGAGTCAAGGTGAACTGATCATTAGCCTGGAAGTATAACCCTGCTTTAGTGATATATCATATTTTGCTTGATGGTACAGCACAAGAATACCACAAATACCTATGTCAGGCTCTATGGTGTCAGATGCCTGGTAGTAATAATATATCATGACTTATCTTCATTATTAATTTGCTTCTGATAGTTGGAGCCATTTGATTCCGTCACCTCAGGTTCAAGGTTAGAGATGAAAAATATAGTCTATTATTTACCACATCTAACTGAATAGTACTGTCTTCACAGAACCTGTGTTGAGAGAGATACTGAGGTCTCCTTTGAGTTTAGTGGAAAAGAATGTGCAGTAAAGGAAGACTTGGTGTTTGTACAGGGAGGGCAAGTATATTTTAACCTTACCATCCCTACCTATCCTGTGTTAGTGATATATATCATTTTATTTTTTATATGTAAACATATTTAATTATTATTGTTAATCAAAAATATATATAAATAAAGGAAAGTCAAGTAATCATGACCTAAATCAACTTATTTAGTGGATATGTATAAACATACTTGAAAATCGTATGCCAGAATATTAACAGAGGTTCTCACCTCACTGGAGAATATATTGAGATGGCAAATAAGTATATGAAAAGATGCTCCACATCATGATATTAAAAAAATACAAATTAAAACAGTAAGAAGATGCTACTGTATACCTATAAAAATGGCCTAAATTTGGAACACTGAGAACAAAAAATGCTGGCGAGGTGTAGTAACAAGAACTCTCATTCATTCATGGTAGAGATGCAAAATGGAGCAGCCGCTTTGGAAGACAATTTGGTGGTATCTTACAAAACGAAACATACTCTTAAACTATCCAGCAACCTCACTGCTTGGTATTTACACAAAGGAGTTGAAAACTTATGTTCACACAAAAATCTGTACATGGATGTTTATAACAGCTTTATCCATAATTGTCAAATCTTAGAAGCAACCAAGATGTTCTTTAGTAGGTGGATGTATAAATAAATTGGTACATCAAGACAGTGGAATATTACTCAGCACTAAAAAGAAATGGGCTAGCAAGACATGAAAATACATGAACAAAACTTCAATGTATATTACCAAGCGAAAGAAACCCATCTGGAAAAGCTACTGTTTGATTCCAATGACACAATGTTCTAAAAAAGGTAAAATGATGGGGATGGTAAAAAGATCAGTGGTTGGCTGAGTTGGGGAAGGGAATGATGAACTGATGGAGCCCAGAGGATTTCTAGGGCATTGAAAAGACTCTGTACGATAGTATCATGATGGAAATACCATATCATTATACATTTGTCCAATCGCATAGAACATACAACACCAACAGTGAACCATTATGCAAATTATGAGCTTTAGGTGATTATGATATATCAGTGTAGGTTAACCAATTGTAGTAAATTTTCCACTCTGCTGGGGGATGCTGATAATAAGGGAGGTTCTACATATAGAAGCAGTGGGTATGCAGGAAATCTGCATACCTAATTTTTTTAAAAAAAGATTTTATTTATTTATTTGACAGACAGAGATCACAAGTAGGCAGGGAGGCGGGGGGGGGGGGGCGGCGCGGAGAAGCAGTCTCCCTGCTGAGCAGAGAGCCTGAGGTGGGACTCGATCCCAGGACCCTGAGATCATGACCTGAGTGGAAGGCAGTAGCTTAACCCACTGAGCCACCCAGGCACCCTGCATAGCTAATTTTTCTGTGATTCTAAAATTGCTCTGAAAAAGTAATCATTTAACAATCAATTAATAGGCACTCTATTTGGGAGGTGTTCTATGTTATTTTCACATTATTTCTCCTATTTTTTTTTAATTATAAAAACTTTTGCAAAGAATTCTTATTACTTTTACAATAGAAAAAAATGTAAGGCTATTCAATATAACTTGAAACAAATTCATTATATACCATCTTATGTGGGTGGGGTAGTGGTGAATGGGTGTATGGAGAGGGTGGAATTAGTCTTATTTGAAATCGAGTGCTCTGAAAAACTCATTTTTTTAGTATTCACCAAGCAATTAAAATACTCAGCTTGAACATACACAATGATAAATTAAGTATATTATTTTGGCCAAGTTCAAGCTGCCCAAATTGAAACATTCTTTGTAAAGCCAAAATTCTGAAATGAAAGTAAAAATGAAATTATACTTTTACCATAATTAGTTTTAAAATGCAACTTCACAATGTATTCCTATGGAACAAAGCGATTCTAACCAAGGGTTGCTGATGATTCTCTAGACCCTAAAAGGAAATAGGCCAGATACAGAGAGAAGCTTCTCTTAGCTCCATTGCACAGATAGGAAGACTGAAGTCCAAAGAAGTCGAGAAAGTTGCTGCAAGTCCTCCAGCTAGTAAATAGCAAGACCATAATGGAAATCCGGGGCTGTTAGTCTTCAACAATATCTTTTTGTTGTTGTTTCTCTTTGTCGATTGCTTCTGTTAGCTTTAGATTTCATGGCAATACAAAGATGTGCTTTCTTCTGTTACTGCATTAGACTCTGGGATAGGAACTGGGTCCTTAAGAGCTTTGGTGTTGAGTGAATGGACATGACATATACTCTGTGGACAGCCAAGATAATATGACTTATGAGCTAAAAATAAAGGGCACATCCAGTGCTATGGAAACAGAAGGCTGAAACACTATATTGTTTTTGAGTGTGGGACAAATGCTTTCATGAATAAACACAGAATGTGTTATTGCTTTGAAGATACACCTCATGCCTTATGTCTCAGCCTACAGTGCCCAGGCTCTTCCTCTCTCCAATCTAGGTCCCTACACCCCTCTCTCCTAATTCATCATGGCACTAATGACCTATATTTCATTTCCTCAAATGCCTAGCTAATTTAGTGACTTACCTAGTCAAGTGCTGATGACATAGGTTACCTCCAATAAAGTACATCTTGCCATGAAAGTACATATTGCCATGAAATCTAAAGCTAATAGAAGCAATTGACAAAGAGAAACAAACAAGCAAACAAAAATATTGTTGAAGCCTAACAGACCTGGGTTTCCATTATGGCCTTGCTATTTACTAGCTGGAGGACTTGCAGCAACTTTCTTGACAGCTCAGGGGTTAATTCTTCATATCTGTGCAATGGAGCTATGAGACGCTCACCCTACAAAGTCATGGTGAAAATTACATAAAGTATACCTGGAAATGTAGAATCACTCAGCAATCCACCCCCCTCCATCCATTATTAATCCAAAAGCATTACTACAGTGGTAAAGATTTGTGCATTACAGTATAAAGATGATACGAAGAAAATGGTTTGATTTGGTATCTGTCATATTACACCGAGCAGGTATGCATTCAAGCCTATATCATCACTTGCCACATTCTTAAAATAGCACCTCATAACTGTCCTGTGTGATTCAACGTTTGCTACTTCCCTCTGACCCATTCTTTCATCCTCATAAAACACAAGTAACATCACAGATCGCCTTCACTAAAGCCCTTTAGTGAACTCCCTTTACACTAAGAATTAAAATCTCTCTCTGAGACCTCTCAAGATCTGCCTTTCCTGCTTTCCCACCTCATCTTTTCTTCAATCCCCAACCATCACTCCCCTTTATGTACTATGTACTTTCAACGTGTGTGTATGTGCAATGTGGGGGTTAGTTTGGGTAACATACGCAGAGCACATGTCAGGAGCCCTATAATGGTGTAAACTTTTTTTTTCCCCCACATGCGAACTTCCTTAATTTCAATCAACCTATAAAGAACGTACTATTATTATTCCAGTTTTGCAAATGAGGAGTCTATGGTTGAAAGTGGTGAAGAGTAGCATGAAGTTAGCAAGTGGCAGAGCCCAGATTCCAACCTGTCCCATCCCACTAAACCTGTTCTGCTTGTGCTGAGCCCTTTCAACAGGCCTGCCCCTCTCTCGCTTCAGGCTCTGATATTCAGTTGTCAGGCAGGTGGTTGGTCTTCCTTAACAGGTTCCTCGTTTAGCTAGTCTCCCCTGAACACTCTGATACTTCCTTCGTAATTCACTTCCCAACTGCAATTTGATTCTTGGTTGTTTCCCAATGTGTTTCTAGTCCAGCTCTCCAGCATGACAGGGCATCCCATGAGGGCCGGGGCCAGGTGTATATTTGCCACCTCATTAATTCAGAGCCTAGCACTGGGCCCAGAACACTATGCTGTCCAGAAACACCTGTGAAATGACTTAGTGACCCCGTAAGGAACTTGTGCCCAAAGGTAATATTGCTGATTGTTCCCTGACTTCCTGTCACATCACCTGCCCCCAATTTTTAAGACTCTGGCTGCAGAATCACACTCAGAGTGTTCATTTGCCTGGAGGTACACGCTCACCTGGGATATAAAGCCCACATAACGCACACTCACCGGTGCAGAGGTGAGAGGCCTCCTTTAGAAAGCACAGAATTAGCCTTGTGGAGAATGGAAGCTTTCCTCCGAAGACTACCAACAGCTAATGAGAGAAAAACTTCACCACTGTAAGTGAACTCAGGCAAACACCTTGAACCTTTGCAGTATGGGGCCACACCGAAAATGCATCAACCATATCCCAGAAGAGAACAGGTGGTTAAAAAGATACTGGGGGGGAGAGGTTTATAGAAGAATTAAAACATTCCCCAGCTGAATACTTAATACTCCCAGCATGGAGCTATATGAAATACCCAGCATTCCCAACTTCATTTGGATAAGCAGATTTCAAATCAAAATAATGAAGGCTCATATTTTTAAACTGTGATTGTTAAGAAAAACAGTTATATTATACGCTGCCTTTTCCTTTTTAGATCTTATTGTAACCACTTTGTCCTGACTCTCTCATTCAGCACTTTCAGGACTTTGTGGCATGGGGTCTGATTATGAACATGAACACCTTCCTTCATGTCTTACGAGCTACTTGAAAGAAGATTCTGCTTAAAAATATCAAGAAAAGGAAAAAGGAAAGACAAGTAAAATGGAGTGCATTGGAAGGTGTGTAGAGATAGGCCCCCTTCTGGCAGGTGGAAAAGTGTGTAATCACCTCAGAATGTAGTTTTAAGGGCACCAAGAAAGTAACTGACAAAACTAAATATATCTTCCCTATTCTTTATCACTGCCTCTCTATGCCACCCATAGAGATTTCTTATTCTGGATGAAGTAATCCATTCTCTAGGGGAAAAAGGGGAACAAATTAGCACGCATTGCCTGATTTAATGCTCTTAACAGCCCTACAAGGTCTATATTTTTTCCCATTTGTAACATGGGAAAGCCAAAGCACCGATTATGTATCTTACCCAAAAGCATACACATGGGAATGAGTTGTGTGACACAGAAACCATCAATGTTTCCTCTTAAAAGTGGGGGTTGGTGTGAGAACTACATGAAATTTACATCTCATACATAATGAGAATGTACAAGACTTTGTACACTCAGCATTAAGCATGCACTGGGGAGGAGCTATGTATGTGGGAATATGTGTATAAGAAAAGGGATGTCAATTTTTTAAAGATTTTATTTATTTATTTGAAAGAGAGAGTGAGCATGCACTAGAGAGAGCACAAGCAGGGGAGGGGCTCAGGAATAGGGAGAAGCAGACTCCCTGATGAGCAGGGAGCCCAAAACAGGACACTGGGGCCGAGGACCCTGAGATCATGACCTGAGCTGAAGGCAGAGGCTTAACCAACTGAGTCACCCAGGTGCCCAGGAGATGCCAATTTAAAAGGAAGATAATGTTAAGCAGGAAATTATTTTTTCCTTAAAAGTTGATAGGAATTTCCTGTGGTCCCTGCTCTTCTGAACTTCCTTTTTCATTCAGAGACTCAACTAGAGCAGTGTTCTTCCTAACAGGGCCAGGGAGACCACACAAATATCTGAGAGGCTTTTTTCAGGTATACATGCATTACCCTTCCCACCCCCACTATCTCCACTAAGGTCAAACTCCCTATCTTAGTCTATTTCTGTGGTCTCATTTCAGTAAGACATGCTTGTATTCAAAACTTTGTTGAACCCCCTCAACATGGCAGCACCTGTGTTCAGCATAGGTAGACAGTGATAAACTCTATAGAAGTTCCTGCTTTCCAGGGCTAAGCTAGAGACAGCAAACATACAATCACACATCCCTGGGAAGAGGGTGAGCACTGTGCCCTGGGAGTTCCCAGAGGAGGGGTGTCTAGCCCTCTCTAAGAGTAGATAATGCTTCTCCCAAGCCCTGAGGGATGACTGAAAATCAGGCAGGTGAGGTATGTGCACAAGGTATTGCCACCAGAGGGAAGGAGCGGCCCATCTGAAGCATGGAGAGGACATGGGGTCTTATCTAGGATCAGCAAGTGTTCAGGTTTGTTGGCAGGCAGTGAACTGCCTGCACCAGCAGCCTTGGTAACCCCAGAAGCTCATTAGGAGTTTCAGGTTTTCCGACCTCACCACAGGTATACAGAATCAGAAACTCTGAGCATGAGACCCAGAAATCTGAGTTGTATTGAGTCCTCTAGGTGATTCTAATGCCAACGGAAGTCTGAGAGGCTCTACACTAAAGCATAAAATGGCAGGCAGTAGGGAATCCAGAGGCTGGGGACAGAGTCCGGGCTTCTGTGATGGAGCATCCTGTTAAAAGTAATAATGGGTTTCAACATGGCCCTGAGGTCAATGGAGAAATAACTGTCAAAGTATTTTAAGTAGGGAAAGTGTATGGCCAGTTCTGGTTTTTAGAACTTACTCTGGTTTTCAGAATGTTCATCTGTATTGTTCGGTCAGTCTGCATTCTGGTCCCAGCTACCCATCCCGCCCCTCCCCAGTGGGGTTACCTAATTTCTTCTTACAGCTTTTCTTATTTTATCGACAATGCTGGCTAGAACACAGCTGTTAGATATTTACTCCCCAGAGAGGACAATTTCTTCCTCTTTCTCAAAATCGATTTTTAGGATCTCATTGTGAATTCAATTCAACTCATTTTGTGGTTTGTTAAGGTGGTAATATACTGGCAGATTTCTCTGGAATATGAAGGAGAGCCTGTTTGGGGATCCAAAAAGTCTTCAGGATAAGGACAGGTTCTACAGCTCACAAAGCTCTCCTTTTAGGTTAAGACAAAACCAAAGCATACTCCCCTCCATGCCAGTGGTGCTGAGAAATGCCAGTGCTGGCTGACTTCCCACTGAGCCCATAATTGCTGACCCAGCTGTCATAGCTCGTTTTCTGAGAAAGACAGAGTTCTGGAGTCAGACTCTGGCATATTTGATGGATGTTGGTAGCTTGTCAACAAACCAGCTAAAACAAGGGCTCCACTGAATAAAAGATTCCAAGCTCGAATCCCCAAGTGAGCTGAGAAGGATTCTGGCGTGGGCCGGCAACACATACTCTGTTTTCTCACAGACAAGAAAGCCCCAGCTCAAAGTTGACAGGAGAAACCATCAATTCACCCTGAGACAATTAGTCCCACTCAGACACTTTGGCTATTCGCAGTAAACATGATTTTCAATACAATTACAGTATGAAGCTTAGCTCATGATATATTATATAAGAAAAAGGATTATTATTCAGACCATAAACTTATACGGAGGACTCCAGGGCTTTGGCTAGCAATCCACAAACCACAAAGGTTTCCGTCAGCTCAAATTTACACAGATCTCCACCAATCCTGACTTTTCTAGGCCTTATCAGAAGCTCCTGATAACCTCAGATGAACTATGAAAGCAATGTCAGTTTCCAAAGTTAGCACTGACAAACCCCAAGAATCACTTTCCTTATGGAACTTCTGACATTTCTGTGTATGAGAGCAGGGAATACATAGAATAGATCTCAAAAAGACAACATGAAAAACAGTCATAGTACAAAAAAGAAAAAAAAAGGCAAAACTTTGAATTCCAATCCTAACTTTAGCAGATAGAATTTTTAGCTCTGACAGTCAGATGTGCCTTCTTAAAATGCCTAGGTTTTTTTGGATAACTTAGACATGTCGACATCTCTGAGCACACTTAGCATTTGTAGTTCAACTGGACTGTTCGCTAACTCCAAAGATTAGGCCCAAATAGTGTTATCATTTTAAAGAACTTTTTAAATAGTAGAGACCCAATCACAACAAAATAATGATAATAATAACAGTAATAATAATTTATAATAATTATTATTATAAATAGTAGAGATCCTGGGGCACCTGGGTGGCTCAGTCGGTGATAAGTGTCTGCCTTCAGCTGAAGTTATAATCCTGGAGTCCTGGAATGGAGGCCCTCGTCTAACTCCCTGCTCAGTCAGGAGTCCGCTTCTCCCTCTGCCCCTCACCCTGCTTTCATGCTCTCTCTCTCTCTCAAATAAATAAATTAAAATAGTAGAGATCCTTTGATTTGCTTGTTCTTAAATTCACTGGCAGATATTAGGCATATTTTGTACTCTTTTGGGTCACTATGCTGAGCTATGAGATCCAGGTAATTGAGATATGGGTTGTTCCATCCAGGGATTCAGACACAGTAACATGAAAGCCCAAAAAATTAATTGCTTTGGTGAATAAGAAGGTGATAAAAGAAATCATAATTATGGCCCCTAGACCTTGTTGCCCAAGTAGGGACTTGTGAGACTTTAAGGGAGCATTGGATCACTCAACTGGGCCAACAGCATGGACCAGGACTGAGTAGAACTAGTTGGGACATAGGGTCACCCCACAGAAAAGGCAAAAGGAGGGCCATGAGAAGTGGAAGGTCATAGCCACAGAGGCTCAGCAAGTTAACAGAAGGTTTTGTTATGGGAGTACTGTTTCACAAATCTTACTCATAAGTTTCCAGAAGGAATGATCAAGGCAAAAAGCTAACCCTGAGCATCCAGCACTTGTTGTACAAATAGTATGCTATTTGTTATGTACAAATAGTTACGCTATTTGTAGCATACTATTTGAGCTACTATTGTATGCTACAATACATACTATTTGTATGCTACTATTGTAGCATACAATTATGAGCTGTCCCCTCACCTAATAGACCCACAGTAATCTTCAGCCACAATGTACAAATGTTTCCTGTGAAAGGGTCTTGGTGCAATGAGACACAGTTATATGGGAGTGTCAAAATTGGAGAAAAGAGCTGTTACTTCCCACCTTAAAACTAGAAGGTATTTTTTTTTTTTCTAAAATAAGATTTACCATGGTTTTAGTTTGGAGACCTACTGAATACCCTTGCTATTGATTCTACCTGTGTACGATCTGTGAAAGTGAGGGCAAGGAGGTAGGTATGGGGAACAAACCCCTCCAGTGATCATTTGGATAGAGAATTTTTTTTTTTAATAATAATTTTAAAAAACTGTAGGGGGCAAGTCCTTGACATTTTTGAGGAAACTCACTGCTGCATAAAGAGGTTGATCTATTAGTTCATTTTGCCTCTTAAGTTTCCTTTAAAATCACAACCATTAGAATACGGGTCCCAGGAATCAGAGCCATACACTCAAAGCACACAGCGAGCAGCAGAACATCAATTCATCAAGAGAAATTGTTAGCTGTGGATTTCCCATCCTTTGTTAGCCTTATACAACACTTGGTTTCCTCAACCCCCACGTTTAGAAGCATTTCTTTGTCTGCCTTTTATAGCAACTAAAAATCCTGAATTCCTATAGGACAATGATTGTCTTGTTTGTTTCTATACTCCAAAGCCTAGCAGAGAGGGGCTACTGAGTATTGCTCACCTTTTGCTGAAAGACTTTTGAGACCCTCAATCAATAAGAAAAGTTATTCCAGATTTATCAGAAAAGTCGACAAGGTAGAATATCATTGTTTTTTTGAGTTAATGAGCTCTTACTGCAGATATATATGTAAACTGGTCTCTTCCCAGAAGAGGGTTCTTTTTTTGGTTGTTGTTGTTTTGTTTTGTTTGTATTTATTTAGTTAGTTAGTTAGTTATTCCTCTATGAACTCAGAGAAGAGAAAGAGAAAAGAAGAAGCTGACTAACTCAAATTTTAAGACCTTTCTGGGACTAAATTTCCTCTGCTGTAGAATGAAGGAATTGCAACAAGCTATCATTTCCATTTGTATTTCCATTTGTATGATGCTATGATTTCCAAAGTGGGATTCAAAGACCACAAACACAGGTCTCCAAGCCCTCAGGCCTGACTGCTATCATTCTGTCCCCTTCAGGATTTGCATTGCTATAAACTCGGCCTTTTGAGGTGCCCTGTGATATGGGCCTTCACATGTCAAAGATGAAATTTACAACTTTATGGACTCTACCATGTATAACAAATGGCCCCAGAGGATGAGAACCACAACAAAGTGAGCAGCTGAAACCAGGGCAACAAAATTTTATTTGGGGAATTAGGATATGATGTCAGCTCTGAAGCTGATGAATTTTGCATGACACCACTTGTCCATAATTAACCAAATAGCCGCAAAGTCTTTTTTTGGTGTGTAAAGAGGCAACTTGAAGTATAAAATGACAGTTCTAATTTTTAATGAGATTGGGAAGTCTGACAGATCGTTATGCCTTATCAGAATTTATAATGCTTTTTAAAATTAATTAGCTTCCCATATGGAAAGGAATTCAAGTAGAAGCCCCTGGACAGAAGTCCACATAGCCTAAAGTCAACAGGTGGCCTGGTGAGGGTATATAAAAAAGTTTGCCTCTTTTCCCTGAGGAACAGGTGGAATGTGGTCCTAAATAAGAGGGGAAAGGAAAAAGGGGGAAAAGTGTGGTGACCAGTATAAATACAAATGAAGATAATGATAATGATAGCTAATACTTTTTAAATGCTTACCATATGCCAAGTACTCTTTCAGGCAATTTGCGATATGAAATGAGCATTATTTTTACCTCTCTTTTCGCTAAAAAGGAAGCTGTATCTACAGAAGACACAAGATTGTCCAGAATTATACAACCAATAGTTGATAATAGTTGACAAGCTAGGATTGCATCTCTGGTGGTGAATGTACCCACACATCTAATATTATTGTGTACTATCTTTAATAGTGCCTATATTTCATCTTAAATCCTTAAGATTCACAATCACAAGCAAGAAAATAATAATGTAGACAAAGAATGAAGTGACTCTCATAATTAAAAGGGAAATTTGAGAAAAAGGTTTTAAATTCTGGTTCCATATAACAATTACCCAGGAACAGGGGAAAAAAAAAATCAGTTATTCTGGGACCTCTACCCAGGGATTATGCCTGAGTTAGTATTTAATATATATTTAATATACTTATTAGATGTGTGTACCACATCTTCTTTATCCTTTCATCTGTTGAAGGACATCTTGGCTCCTTTCACAGTTTAGCTATTGTGGACACGATGAGTGAATAAAGAATATGTGGTCCATATATACAATGAAATACTACTCAGCTATCAAAAAGGATGAATGCACACCATTTGCATTGACCTAGATGGAACTGGAGGAAATTATGCAAGTGAAATAAGTCAAGCAGGGAAAAACAATTATCCTATGGTTTCACTTATATGTGGAACATAAAGACTTGCATGGAGCCCCATAGAGGAAGGGAGGGAAACCAGAATGGGAAGAAATCAGAGAGGGAGACAAACCATAAGAGACTCAGGACTCTGGGGAAAAAAACTGAGGGTCACAGATGGGAAGGGTGTGGGGGGATGAGGTAACCAGGAGATGGGTATTAAGGAGGATACCTGGGGTGATTGAGCACTGATTGTTATATCCAACTAATGAATCATTGAACATTACATCAAAAACTAATGATGTACTATATGTTGGCTAATTGAACCTAATAATAAAAAAATAAGGTAGAAGGGGTGGGGAGCCCTCCAGACAATGAGTGATCAACCCATTCAAGGGCCTTGAGATAGGAGGGAACATGGCATGACAGAAGGCAAAACAGAAGCCAATAAAGCTTGAGACCAGGTATGGAGGTGACGTCATGGTGTGGTGAGGCCAGGGGAATAAGTGAAGGCCAGATGCACTAGGACCTCTTCTTCATGCATATATATGACTTTGGTTTTATTAAGTGTAGGCAGAAGCCAGCAAAAGGTTTTCAACAGGAAGTGGCTCAACTCTGCTTTTTATGACAATCCTGCTGACTGCTGCAGAGATAATGGACTAAAAGAAAGAAAGAAAAAAATAAAAAAGGAAAGTGGGTTCCTGAGTTAAAAATCCAGGTGATAGGAGATATAACTGAACCAGGCTGGATGAAAAGAAATGGACATATTTGTGATGAATTTTGGAAGTATTGTTGATAGAGCTTGCTGATAGATCTGCTATGGTAAATAAGGGAGAGCAGAGATTTAAAGAAAGCTCCCCATGGCTGGTTCGGGCAACTGGTGTTATCTACTGAGATAAGGAAGTCCACAACAAGAAGAAACTGAGTGTGGTTAGAGGGTACAAGTTGACTTTAAGAGTTCCCTTTGGGATATGTTAAATTTGAGCTATTTATGACATAACCAAATTGAGATATCAATCAGGCAAATGAATATATATTTTTAGAGCTCAGAAGAAATATTTGGTTTAGGATGCAAATTACTTATCTAAAAGTCACTTCACATTTATAAATTTCAGTCTCTCTTTGTATAGTACATAGGAATAGTCAGTCATTCCTATCTGAAAGACTGTTGAGGTTTGGAGTGTATTGCACCATACTGAAAATATTAAATGACAGTGGGGGAGGGGGATGTTGATGATAGATGGTGACATTTCTAATGGAAATTATAATTTAATGATGGACAAGTTGTCACAAACAGGGAAGATACTGGCTCTCTCTCCCAGAAAGCATCCCCACTAATTACAACTCAGAATAGTTCTCCTCATCCCCCCCCTTCTTATTTTGTAGACTCAACATGAGATGAATTATTTCGCACAATTCTGTACTGACATCTTTATTTAAGCATGTCTCTTTATAACGGCAGCTCAGTGATGTAGCAGGACCCGTGTCTTTTACTTACTTGGTTCACCTGCACAAACATGTTGGTTCAAAAGAATCAAACTGAAAATTGGTCAGAGGGAGAAAACACCCATGCAAAATTCAAAAACCAGGTATCCCACTTGACAACAGTGGTGACACAGAAGGAAAAGTGGTAATGGAGGAGGTATTCAAGAATTCTTATGAGAATGTAATGTCGCAAGTTTGGTTGCCAAACATTTGTATGTGGAAATGTGTCATAGTCATACTGAAATGGATGCACAGCAAGAAGAGGGTATAACATGTTCAGAATAACTATCTAGAAGGATGTTAAAAATTATTTTCTTGGTTCTCCCTAGAATTATTTAGCAGTAGCAATTGTAATAGGAGAAGACTTTGTATTTTATTCTTTGTGTAATGCCATGGGAGACCACATTTGATCCTATTCTTGAAAACAGAGAGAGAACCCAAAGGCTACTGAGAACTGAGATCCCAGAGTCTATGACAGCAGAAGGAGAGACAAGGGCAGAATATATTTGAATCCAAGACAGACCCCTCATCTAATAGAAGATAAGACCAACGTTTCCCCAAAAGGCAACATGTAGTGGCAGTACAGGGCTTTCCTCTATGAACACATACCCCCACTACTACTAGCTGTCAATTACACAGACTATTGACTACATACTCCATTCTATGCTTGATACAGAATAACTCTGAAGTGACATCATGGTCTTTAAAATAATTATCACTGTGATTTGCAGATGAGAAAACAGAGGCTCAAATAAGTCAACAAGATTTGCTGGGAGGTGGCTGCTTTTATGAACAGACCATTGATTCCATTGTCCATTCCATTGAGTACACAAAGGAATTGTTTGCTTTGAACTTCCTTGTGACCATGACAAAAAAGATAGCATTGGTGATGTGAAAGCAATGGGAACTTCTGTAAAATGGGATAGTCACCCTGGAATGTATAAAAGGGAATGAAGGCAGGGCGTGCCTGGTGGCACAGTTGGTCAAAATATCTGACCCTTGGTTTCAGCGGTACAGGTAGTGATCTCAGGGTCCTAGGATAGAGCTCTAAGTCCCTGCTTTCAGGGGCGGGGTGGGGGTGGGGTGGGGGTGGGGTCTGCTTGTTGGTCTCCTTCTGCTCCTCCCCCTGCTTGTGCACTCTCTCTCAAATAAATAAAATCTTTAAAAATAAACAAATAAAATAGAATGGAGCCAATTAAGAAGATAATATTTTTTAAAACATTAATACTTAAGGAAAATGGAGATACACTTTCACTTCTAGAGATTTTGAGGCAGCATAATACGAGAATAGCCTAAGGAGGCTCTAAACACATTCAATTTGGGAACTGCAACCGCTGATAATCTCAGTTATTCAAAGAGAAATAACATGAGGTATTAAGGAAACCCATGTACAAGGAAGAGTCTAATAAGCTCATAATTTTTATTACTTATAAAATACGCATATATGTATGTAATTATATATACCACACACACAAGAGAAAGGATGCCTTCATTAGAAAGAATATTATACAAACATCGTAATTTTAAAAATACAATAAAATGGTAAAATATGCAAAAAACCAGTAAAATATGCAATAAAAACTTTCAAAAATGAATAAGGATGGCTAGCCTTTAGATCTAAAAATTAAATACACATTAAATATTCCAGAGCATACAGCAGCCATCAGGCACTGATCTAGGTTCTGAGTAGCAGAAAGGTAGGACATGATCCTATCTTACAGAACAGACTGGTTTTTAGGTGAGGAAGCACTAGGTAACTTTAATTTAACAAGATAAAACCTAGAACTGAAACATAAAACCTAAAAAGAGATCACATGGCAAGGTCCAGGAGGCAAAAGATTTCAGAAGTAGGTGATATTTGATCTGGCTGGTGAGGGGAAATCTGTAGTCATCCTGGTGAAGGAGAAAGAGGATTTTTCACGAAAAAAAGAAAAAAAAAAAAGACAGCTGCAAATATGAAAACATGGAATCCAGAGAGAAGCTTATGTCTTTGCAGGGAACTGTACATGACACTCAGTGGAAGTTGAATATGGGGAATGCAGCAGATGACAGGGGTGGAGAAGTGTGGGCTCTTCCAAATGCTATGGGGAGCCCTTGAACAATGAGTCAGTGCTCCTCTCAGGAAGGCCCTAGAAGCAGGGAGACCACGGAGAACAGCTGCTGCCATGTTGGCTGAGGAAAGAGGAGGGACAAGCATGGCTAGGGATAGGCAGGACAAGGCACATAGGCACCAGGACCCACAGGATCACGTGAGTGGGGTTTACAGAAAAAAAAAAAAAAATCTGCAGGCATGGATTTCCAAGCCAGGTTTGGAGAATTCGAGAAGAAAGGGGGTCAAAGAAAGCAAATAAAACCGAACAAAAGCCTCCAGTTGGGCCCAGTCGGCAGCGTTGAAGGATGACGGAAAGATCGTGAGAGAAGGCCTGCTTTGACTCCTCCAACATGGAGGATGCTTTTCAAACCAGAAAAGGTGGCCTTTATTAAGAAGGAAGTGAAGCCCAAGAGAGCTTAGCAAAGAGGAAGGACTATCTCTTACTATCAATGCCCTTCTTCCTACAGGCCGATGAATTTTATTTAAGCTACTGAAAAAAAATGTTGGAGCAGAGAGAGGTAAATGGCTTCAGCTTCCCACTTTCCTGTCCTTGTCTCTTGTGCACTAAAATGACAAAGTTCTGAGGCCTTGCCCCTGCCTCCCTATGTGTCAGTCCCCACCTGCTTCTTGGCGATTCTTCCTGTGCTAGGGAAGTTACTACTCAACTTTTGAGACGCAGCTAAGGTGGACAGGCGAATCTTTCTGACATCAACAGTGACACCTGCTTACTTTGTCCTCTTTGCCCCTTTGGCTCCCTTTTAAGATTTCTACCAGGCACATTCAATCCTTTTTGGCATGTTTTTATTTACATGCTCTTGACCCCATCTTTGACTATCAGCCATGTCAATCATTCAGTGAATGCTTACTGAAAGTACACCAGGTACCCAACATACCTGACAGGCAGTGACTGACTTTTTGAAACCTAGAGTCTAGCCAGGGGAGGCATATGTCAAAGAAACAATTATATAATCAATTAGTGATATGTGACCATAAAAAAAAAAAAAAAAAAGTGCTTCAAAGAAAAGAATACAGGACTTATAAAAGTCTGGGAAAAGGTATTTTTTTTTTAATTTAAAAAAAAATTTTTGTAAACATATAATGTATTTTTATCCCCAGGGGTACAGGTCTGTGAATCGCCAGGTTTACACACTTCACAGCACTTCACCATTGCACATACCCTCCCCAATGTCCATAACCCCACCCCCCTAAGGTATTTTTTATTTCTTACATCCCTTAGGCCTCTGCATGATGCTTAGTGTATCTTTTTTTTTTTAAGTTTTTTTTTATTTTATTTGTTTGAGAGAGAGAGAGTAAATGAGCAGGGGGAAAGGCAGAGGGAGAGAAAAGGGAGAAGCAGCTCTACACTGAGCAGGGAGACTGATACGGGGCTCGATCCTAGGATCCTGGGATCATGACCTGAGCTAAAGGCAGATACTTAACTGACTGAGCCACCCAGGTACTCTATACTTGGTGTAACTTAAGTGCTAAGTAAAGTTCTCAACTGAATGAATAAATGAGTGATGAATGTGATGAAAGTAAAAATGTGCAGGTATTTCAGATTGTTAAAACTTGAAGTCTTAAGAAATTATAGAACTACAAGTTTTCTACCAATCTTGAGCAACATACCCGAGCGGAATTCTAAGAAAAAGATTTATAAACCCATAGGAAGTAAATAAATAAATACAAACAAACAAACAAAAAACAGTTCCCCAGAAACTACAATGGGTGTATTAATAGTAAGTAATTACAGGAAAATTACATGGTTGCCCATGCTGATATACATATCCATTCATTCCACAGATATGTGTTAACTACCCATTTGTTCCTATTAGGTATTGAGAATTAACATACAAGGTACCTGTTCTCATGGAACTTACATTGTGGTGCAGGGATTTGAGTAAGCAAACAAAACAAAGGAACAAGATTCTGGTTTGTGATAGGCATCAGGAAGAATATAAAACCACATTATATAGCCAGGGGATGATAGTTAATGCACAGGAAATAATTTAGAGTGGCCACCAGAGTGGACTTCTCTGAAGAGGTGGCACCAGAATTGAAAATTACATTGACTGAAGGAACAAACCGTGTAAATTATTGAAAAAAGCTGTTGCTCCTAGGGAACAAAATGTGCAAAACCCTCAGGTAGAAAAAGCCTGGCATGAGATGATCAGCATATCCACAGTATTTAAACTTATGGAACTCTATAAATTAGGCTCAGCATGAGGTATTTCTGGAAAGTGGAAGAAGTCCTGAGACTGAGGCTTGGGATTTAGCATAGGTCACAAGTGATCTAGAAGGGAAAACCAGGTTTTTAAAAAGCAGAAGTGGCTAATTGAACTCAATACTACTGAGAAGTTGAGTGAAATGAGAAAAATGAAGTGACCATTGGAGTTGATAATGTGGAGGTCACTGGTGGTCTTGACTAAAGTAGTTTCTGTGGGACATTCTATTAGTCTGGGTTCCCCCAGACAAATAGGATTAGGTGATTGACAGATAGATAAATAGATGACAGATAGATAGAGATAGAGAGATAGAGGTACAGATACAGATACAGATACATTACAAGGAATGGCTTACACAATTTTGGGGTCTGACTAGACAAGTCTGAAATTCATGTTGTCAGATTAGGAGGGGCCAGCCAGAAACTCTGGCAGGAGGTGAAGCCACACAGCACATGTAGATATTCTTCTTCTTCAGGGAAACCTAACTTCTGATCTTACAACCTTTCAACTGACTGAATCTAGCCCACCGGGAGATCAAGGTTAATCTCATTTAGCTAAAGTTCAGTGATTGTTCACCCATCACAGCAACACCTAGATTCATGTTTGCTTGACTATCTGGACTATAGCCTAGCCAAGCTGACACTTTAAACTGAACACCACATGTGTATGGACTGAATAGAAACAGCTGTAGTATACTGGGAGGTGAGCAGGTGGAAAGAGTAACCTCAGACAAGGTTTGGAGAGAAGATATTCTGGGGAAAGGGAAAGAAGGAGAAGTAGCTGCTAAGTAGAGCCATAGGAATTTTGTTGTTGCTGCTTTGTTTGATAGCTTATATAGCAAAGTTTCATAATTTTAGGATTGGTCCAGTTGAAATGGTGGATAAGATGATGTTGAAAGAAAGTGGGAATCCAGAGGACACACTGAAATGTGTTTTTAGGTAAAAATGAGAGATCTGCCCCCATCCACCCACCCACACACCCAAGGGCAAAAGCAGCAAAGCACCAGAACTAGTGACTGAAAAAGACCAGGTGCTGGCTTGAGGATGGTCTCAGACATCTGTGTCCCATCACTCATACTAGGTACCTAAGTGTAAGTTATCCCCTGAGGGGATGAACGCGATAGACCAGAAGAAAGGAATCCATGAAAGACTGGTCTACTCCAAATCCGGGGCAGTTAGTTTGGTCAAGAATTGAGGGGTAACAGATCTGTGGACTTCTGAATATTGTAGAAAAATCTAATTACAAAGAAAAATGAAACAATCTGAGGGTTTTAAAGGGGCGGGGGATAGGAGGTTGGGGTACCAGGTGGTGGGTATTATAGAGGGCACAGATTGCATGGAGCACTGGGTGTGGTGCAAAACTAATGAATACTGTTATACTGAAAATAAATAAAAAATAAATTTAAAAAAATGTTATTGTGGGCACTTTTCTTAAGAGAGGGTCTCTTGTGGCCATCAGATTCTCAAAGGAGTCTGCACTAGAAAAAGCTGGACCTGTTGCTCAAAGGCCACTTTCAACCCTACAGTCTGCTATTCACCTGATGTTCTGAGTCTTTCTATGCATGCACACAGAACAATGATTTTGAAGGACAACAGACAGGACTGGCAGAAAACAATGAGGACACATTAAATAGTAATAGGATTGTTACACTAAAATAGATGGCTGAAGTTATAATATAAACAACATTTGACTTCAGCATGAAAGGTTCACATTGTACTTAAAAATAAAGCTCAAAGTACTGACAGCTGTTATCAACAAAGAGGTAACAAGAGAATCTGGGTGCACCAGATATCCTGGGATAGGAAGCATATACCCTCTTAGATATTCTATGCTTTGTTATGGAAGGGCTAGAGTGGAAGGCAGTGTATCCCTAGCCTAATGGTTTGTTGATGTATATGCTGTTTTAACACATTCTTTCTGGAAGTGCTTGTGCAAGATAAAGACAATCATTTCATAAATACATTGCCTCTGTGCAGATATTTATTTTTACCCGACACTCTGTGTCCATAGCTTCTCTAGGGAGCTTGTTAATACTCAACTTTCTGGGTCCCTGTGCCCAGAATCCCAATCCAGGATGTGTAGGACATAGCTAAGCAAATGCATTTTTAATGAGAACTCAAGTTGATTCTGATATAGGCATTCAGTTGACCACATTACAGGAATGAGTACAAGCATGTAACCAAATAGACACTTCAACAGGACTTGCTGAGTTTTAGTGGTAACAATCATGTGTGTTCCTTCATTAGAAGTCACTGGGTTTTGGCATATAGGCAGGAAGTGTAACTGCTAAGGTAGAAAAATAAGTTATGGAGGAGAGGAGCAAGATGGTGAAGGAGTAAGAGACCTAAATATCATCAGGTCCCAGGAGTTCAGCTAGGTAGTTATCAAACCATTCTGAAGAGCTGCAAACTCAACAGGAGAGAGAAGAGAAGAGAAGAAGAGCAGCAATTCTAGGAACAGAAAATTGACCACTTTCCAGAAAATAGGACATGTGGAGAAATGAATCTGAGGCAACATTCAAGAAGATAGACTGTGGGGGGAGAGGCTGGCTTCCAGCAGGTGGAAGAACCAAAGAACAAAATCAGAACTTTTAGAAGTCTGAGAGATGTCATTCCGGAGGCTAAGCAGGGATTAGAGCCCTTGCTGAGACACTGTATTCTCAGGACCTGCAGGGTCACAAAAAAAACTGGGGGTTTCTGAGTGTGGCAGAGTTCCCAGGTATCAGAGCAAGGAAGCCAGATGCAGAGATGGAACCAAGCAGTAGGCTCTCAGTTCAGGATTACCTTAAACCATGATCCGAGGCAAAGTTGGACCACTGCTTTGGGCAGGGTCCCTGCCCAAAAAGCAGTGGTTCTGGCAAGACTCACCTTCCTCCTCAGGGAGGAGTGGCATGGGAGTGTTCTGTAAGAATGAGCCAGGTTTGGTGACTCCAAATGAGGGTGTGGGTCAGAGATAGAAACTCTCCATCACAAGCCAGGTGAGCTTGGAGTGCAACCGGAGAGACCAGAGAAATGGGACTGATGGACTTCTTTTCTCTGAGGGCACACTAAGGAGTGGGGCTCTGAGCTCACGGCTCCTATGGGGCCACAGATTAAGAGGCAGCCATCTTCATTCTCCTCCTCCAAAGCTGTACAGAAAGTATTCAGGGAACAAAAACTCCAGAGACCAAAACCAAACAGAGTACTTAACCTGGCCCCAGGCAAGGGTGGCACAATTCCACCTCCTGGAAAGACATTTGAGAATCACTGCAACAGGTCCCTCCCCCAAAAAGATCAGCAAGAACATCCAGTCAAAATCAAGTTTATGAATCAATGAGAACTGTGGAACTCCAGAGCTAGGGGAAAGCAGTGCATAGAATTCATGGCTCTCTTCCCATGATCCTTTAGTCTTTCAAAGTTAAATTTTCTGATGCTTTTTGTTGTTGTTTTTCTTTTTTTGTTTTTTCCTTAAAGTTAAAATTTTTTAATTTTATTTTTTCTTATTCTATTTTTTAAAATTTTTTCCCTTTCCTCTTTTAACTTTTTAAAACTATTTTATCAATACCTTTTTAAAACTATGTTATATTCATATTTTATCCCTTCAATGTATTTAACCTTATTTTTTTGTATACATATAGGGGTTTTTTTTGGCTTTTTTTTTAAATTTTTTATTTTTTATAAACATATATTTTTATCCCCAGGGGTACAGGTCTGTGAATCACCAGGTTTACACACTTCACAGCACTCACCAAAGCACATACCCTCCCCAATGTCCATAATCCCACCCCCTTCTCCCAAACCCCCTCCCCCCAGCAACCTTCAGTTTGTTTTGTGAGATTAAGAGTCACTTATATAGTTTTTTTTCTTTAAAATTTTGGGATACAATTTCTTCCAAAACATCAAACTATACCATAAATCTAGCACATGGCTTTGATCTAGACTCCAGCCTGATCACATTCTTTCCTCTTTTTTTTTCTTTTCCTTTTTCAATCAACTTCTTATCTTAGCAATTCCTTTTCAAGAATCTTTTTAAATTTTCATCTTTATAGTTATATTCCATCCCTTAATCATGCTTACCCTTATTTTTGTATATATAAATTTTTCTTTCTTTAAAATTGTTGGAGGTAGTTTCTTCTAACAGACAAAGATACAACCAAAATCCAGTTTGTGGCTCTGTTCTATTCACCAGTCTATTTACCTATATACCTTTCTTTCTTTCTTTCTTTCTTTCTTTCTTTCTTTCTTCTTTTCCCGTGGCTTTGGGTCTCTTCTGATTTGGTTAGTGTATATCTTTCTGGGATTGGTGCTACCTTTTTGGTATACTGTTCTCTCATTCATCTGTTCTTATCTAGAGAAAATGACAAGGCAAAAAAAAAAAAAAAAAAAAACCTCACCACACAAAAAAATAAATAAAAAATAAGAAGCAGTACTGACAGCAAGGGACCTGACCAATATGGACATTAGTAATATGTCAGAACTAGAGCTCAGAGTGATGAATATAAAGGTATTAACTGCGCTCAAAAAAAAAAAGCATGGAGGATGATAGAGAATCCCTTTCTAGAGAAACAAAATCCCTTTCTGGAAAAATAAAAGAACTAAAATATAACTAAGTTGAAAAAAAAACTATTAATGAGGTGCAATAAAAAAATGCAGTCTCTTACTACTAGGATAAATGAGCCAAAAGAGAGAATTAGTGATATGGAAGCCCAAATGGTGGAGAATAATAAGCTGTGCAAAAGAGAGACAAATAACTACTGGACCATGAGGGGAGAATTTGAAAGATAAGTAATACCATAAGACAAAACAATATTAGAATAATTGGGATCCCAGAAGAAGAAGAAAGAGAAAGGGGGCAGAAGGTATATTGGAGCAAATTATAGCAGAAAATTTTCCTAATTTGGCAAAGGGAATAAGCATCAAACTCTAGGAGGCACAGAGAATCCCCCTCAAAATCAATTAAAATAGGTCCACACCCAATGATCGAATCGTAAAACTTAACATCTCAGTGACAAAGAGAATCCTGAAGGTAGCATGGGACAAGAGGTCTGTAACATACAATGGCAGAAATATTAGTCAGCAGACCATTCCACAGAGACCTGGCAGGCCAGAATGGACTGGCATGGTATATTCAGAACACTAAACAAGAAGAATACACAGCCAAGAATACTATATCCAGCTAGGCTGTCATTGAAAATAGAAGGAGAGTTAAAAAGCTTTGAGGACAAACAAAAATTAAAAGAATTTGCAAAAACCAAACCAGCCCTATAGGAAATATTGAAAGGGGTCCTCTAAGCAAAGAGAGAGCCTAAAATTAACAGACCAGAAAGGAACAGAGACAATATACAGTAAGTCACCTTACAGAAAATATAATGGCACTAAATTCATATCTTTCAGTAGTTACACTGAGTGTAAATGGACTAAATGCCCCAATCAAAAGACACAGGACATCAGAATGGATAAAAAAAGAAGACCCATGGATATGCTATCTACAAGAAACTCATTTTAGACTCAAAGATACCTCCAGATTTAAAGTTAGGGGATGTTATCCTTTCTGATGGAGGCATAATAGTCCATTGTATATATGGACCATATCTTCTTTATCCATTCATCTGTTGAAGGGCATCTTGGCTCTTTCCACAGTTTTGTGATTGTGGCTATTGCTGCTATAACATTGGGATACATATGGCCCTTCTTTTCACTACAACTGTATCTTTAGGGTAAATACTCAGTAATGTAATTTTGGGGTCAGAGGGTAGCTCTATTTTTAATTTCTTAAGGAATCTCCACACTGTTTTCCAAAGCAGCTGCATTAACTTGCATCCCACCGACAGTATAAGAGGGCTCCCCTTTCTCCACATCACTCCAACACTTATTATTTGCTGTCTTGTTAATTGTGACCATTCTAACTAGTGTAAGGTGGCATCTTAATGTGGTTTTGAGTCTCCCTGATGGCTAATGATAATGAACATTTTTTTCATGTGTCTGTTAATCATTTATATGTCTTCTTTGGAGAAGTATCTGTTCATATCTTCTGTCCACATTTTGACATGATTATTTGTTGTTTCAGTGTTGAGTTTGAGGAACTATAAAAGTACTATAAAAGTAAAATTAAATTTAAAAAATAAAATAAAGTGAGAGGGTGGAAAACAATTTACCATGCTAATGAACATCAAAAGAAAGATAGGGTGGCAATCCTTATATCACATAAATTAGGTGTAGAGACAAAGACCATAATAAGAGATAAGGAAGGACACTATATCATACATAAAATGTCTGTCTAACAAGAAGATCTAACAATTTTAAATATCTATGCCCCTAAGATGGGAGCAGCCAATTACATAAAACAATTAATAACAAAATCAAAGAAACATATCATTGATAATACAATAATAGTAGGGGACTTTAACACCCCCCTCACTGAAATGGACAGATTATCTAAGCAAAAGATCAACAAAGAAATAAAATAAAGGCTTTAAGTGACACACTGGATAGATGCACATCACATACATATTCAGAACAGTCCATCCCAAAGCAACAAAATACAAATTCTTCTTTTGTGTCCATGGAACACTTTCCATAATAGTTCACATCCTGGGTCACCAATCAGGTCTCAACCAGTACCAAAAGATTGGGATCATTCCCTGCATATTTTTAGACCACAATGCTTTGAAACTAGAACTCAACCACAAGAAGAAAGTTGGAAAGAACACAAATACAGGCTAAAGAGCATTCTACTAAAGAGTAGAATTCATGGAAACAAATGAAAATGAAAATACAACTGTTCAAAATCTGTGGGACACAGCAAAGGCAGTCCTGAGAGGAAAGTATATAGGGATACAAGCCTTTCTCAAGAAATAAGAAAGGTCTCAAATATACAACCTAACCCTATACCTAAAGGAGCTGGATAAAGAGCAGCAAAGAAAACCTAAACCCAGCAGGAGAAGAGGAATAATAAAGATCAGAGCAGAAATCAATGAAATAAAAACCAAAAAACAGTAGAACAAATCAACAAAAGTAGGAGATGATTCTTTGAAAGAATTAATAAGATTGATAAACTCCTGGCCAGACATATCAAAAAGAAAAGAGAAAGGACCCATATTAATAAAATCATGAATGAAAGAGGAGAGATCACAACCAACACCAAAGAAATACAAAAAATTTTAAGAACATATTATGAGCAACTATATCCAGTACTGGTTGGCAGTCTGGAAGAAATGGATGCATTTCTAGAGGAATATAAACTACCAAAACAGAACCAGGAGGAAATAGAAAACCTGAACAGATCCATAGCCAGTAAGGAGATTGAAGCAGTAATCAAAAATCTCCCAAGAAAAAAGAGGACAGGGCCAGATGGCTTCCCAGGGGGAATTCTTCCAAACATTTAAAGAAGAATTAATACCTATTCTTTCAAAACTGTTCCAAAAAATAGAAATGGAATGAAAACTTCAAAACTCATTTTATGAGGCCAGCATTACCTTGATCCCAAAACCAGACAAAGACCCGATTAAAAAGGAGAATTATAGACCAATATCCTTGATGAACATGGATGCAAAAATTTTCACCAAAATACTAGCCAATAGGATCCAACAGTACATTAAACGGATTATTCACCAAAACCAAGTGGGATTTAACCTGGGCTGCAAGGTCGGTTCAACATCCACAAACCAATCAATGTGATAATAAAAGGAAGAACAAGAACCATATCATACTCTCAATAGATGCTGAAAAAGTATTTGACAAAGTACAACATCCTTTCTTGATCAAAACTCTTCAAAGTGTAGGGATAGAAGGTATATACCTAAATATCATTAAAGCCACCTATGAAAAACCCACAGTAAATATTATTCTCAATGGGGAAAAACTGATAGCTTTCCCCTAAGGTTAGGAACATGGCAGGGCTTTCCACTCTGACCACTGCTATTCAACATAGTACTAGAAGTCCTAGCCTCAGCAATCACAATTCAAAAAGAAATAAAATGTATCCAAATCATCAAAGAAGAAGTCAAACTCTCACTCTTTGCAGATAATATGATACTATATGGAAAACCCAAAAGACTCCACTTCAAAACTGTTATAACTCACACAGGAATTTAGTAAAGTATCAGGATATAAAGGCAATGCACAGAAATCACTTGCATTTCTATATACCAACAGAAGAAAGAGAAATTAAGGAGTCAATCCCATTTACAAATGCACTCAAAACCATAAGATACATAGGAGTAAGCCTAACCAAAAAGGCAAGAATCTATACTCAGAAAACTATAAAGTACTCATGAAAGAAATTGAGGAAGCCACAAAGAAATGGAAAAATGTTCCATGCTCCTGGATTGGAAGAACACATATTGTGAAAATGTTTATGCTACCTAGAGCAATCTACACTTTTAATGCAATCCCTATCAAAATGCCATCAATTTTCTTTAAAGAAATGGTGCAAATAATCCTAAAATGTATGTAGAACCAGAAAAGCCCCACATAGCCAGAGTAATGTTGAAATAGAAAACCAAAGTTGGCAGCATCACAATTCCAGACTTTGAGCTCTATTACAAAGTTGTTATCATCAAGACAGTATGGTACTGGCACAAAAACAGGCACATAGTTCAATTAAGATTGAACAGATTAAGAGTCCAGAAATGGACCCTCAACTCTATAGTCAACAAATCGTCGATAAAGCAGGAAGTAATGTCCAATGGCAAAAAGACAGTCTCTCCAAAAAATGGTGTTGGGAAAATTGGACAGCCACATGCACAGAATGAAAGTGGACCATTTCCTTATACCACAGACAAAAGTAGACCAAAATGGATGAAAGACCTCAATGTGAGATAGGAATCCACCAAAATCTTTTTTAAAAAAATATTTTATTTATTTATTTGACAGACAGAGATCACAAGTAAGCAGAGACGCAGGCAGAGAGAGAGAGAGAAGAGGAAGCAGGCTTCCTGCCAAGCAGAGAGCCTGATGCAGGGCTTGATCCCAGGACACAAGGATCATGACCTGAGCCGAAGCAGAGGCTTTAACCCACTGAGCCACCCAGGAATCCCAGAATCCACCAAAATCCTTAAGGAAAACATAGGCAGCAACCTCTTCAACCTCAGCCAGAGTACTTATTCTTAGAAACATCGCCAATGGCAAGGGAAGCAAGGCAAAAATGAACTATTGGGACTTCATCAAGATCAAAAGATTTTCCACAGCAAAGGAAACAGCCAACAAAACCAAAAGACAACTGACAGAATGGGAGAAGATATTTGCAAATGACATGCCAGATAAAGGGCTAGTATCCAAAATCTGTAAAGAATTTATCAAACTCAACACCCAAGGAACAGATAATCTGATCCAGAAATGGGAAGAAGACAACAGAAATTTCTGCAAAGACAACATTCACATGGCCAACAGGCACATGAAAAAATGTTCAACATCACTTGGCATCAGGTGAATACAAATCAAAACCACAATGAGATACCACCTTAAACCAGTCAGAATCACTAAAATTAACAAGTTAGGAAAGGACAGGTGTTGGAGAGGATTTGGAGAAAAGGGAACCCTCCTACACTTTTGGTGGGAATTGCAAGCTAGTAAAGCCACTCTGGAAAAAGCATGGAGGTTTCTCAAAGAGTTGAAAATAGAGCTACCTTATGACCCAGCAATAGCACTACTAGGTATTTACCCTACAGATACAAATGTAGTGATTTGAAGGGGCACGTGCACCCAAATGTTTGTAGTAGCAATGTCCACAATAACTAAACTATGGGGGGGGAAATGGATGTCCATCAACAGATGAACGGATAAAGAAGAAGTGTTATATCTATATGCAATGAAATACTATGCAGCCATCAAAAATCCCCAAATCCTGTCATTTGCAATTATGTGGATGGAACTAGAGGGTACTATGCTAAGCAAAATAAGTCAATCAGAGAAAGACAATTATCATATGATTTCTTTGATATGAGGCATTTGAGAGGCAGGACAGGGGGTCATGGGGGTAGAGAGGGAAAAAATTAAACAAGATGGAATTGGGAGGGAGATAAATCATAAGAGATTCTTAATCTCACGAAACAAACTGAGGGTTGCTGGGGGTGAGGGGGTAAGGATAGGGTGGCTGGGTTATGGACACTGGGGAGGGTATGTGCTATGGTGAGTGCTGTGAAATGTGTAAGTCTGATGATTCACAGACCTATAACCCAGGGGCAAATAATATACTATGTTAATAAAAATAAATTTTAAAAAATGAAAAATAATTTATAATGATGACAATGTATAGGGGAGAATTATAGGAATGATTACATTTCTTGCATAATTGTTACTTTAATCTTGAGTGATTGCCAGCTCTACCCACATTTATAACTTTTATTTGCAAGATGGAGAACCACTTCCACATGTACCAACAACTCATAAATGAATAGATGGCTAGCATAATTCCAGGAAAGAAGCATTCCCTGGGTTACACTGGGTTGAAATGTTCCTTTGCCTCCACTTCTAGAACAAGTGAAGAGGGAGAAACTTTGTTCCCTCATGGTTCTGAAGGAAGGGTGAATTTATAATACTTCACTCCACTTCTGGGAAAGAATGGAGCTCAAATTGCTATTCTACTTCAAGGACAAATGATATTCAAACTCCAAGAGCTCTTAACTTTGACCTTTGAGGTGTTGTTAAGCTCTTATCATATTATCACCACAAAGCTCCTTCATTCCTAGACAGAGGAGTTTTTTTACATTTTCAAATGTGCAGAAGTTATTAGGGACTTGAAAGACTTTAAAACAATTGAGATTGCCATCTCAGTGTAGATCAACTGATACCATATAGGGAAAGCTGCTCACAACACACCAGCGCGAGGGTTCATGCATACACTTACTATAGGAGCATCCGTAGACCTCCACCCTCATGCCAATCTTTCCACTTGGATTCCATTCTAGGGGCACAAAGCGAACGAAGCGGGCTCTCACTGAGTGCAGTAACTTGTGGTGCATCACGCTGTCAGCATTCATGTTTCCTGCAAAGGTCTGCAGAGAGAAAAGGAGCCCCAGTGAGGTCTAGGATACTATTGCATCTCCTTCCCATGCTTGAGTTCAAAGAACATCATTGCAAATCCACATGTTACTCCAAGAAAATCCTCAAGTTCTCACATATGCCAAATAGAATCTGACTCTCCTGAAAATTCTGAATTTAGGGGAGGGAGTTTCTCAAAGAATAATGTAAAACCCTACTGATGCATTGAAGCTACCACCCCCCCAAAGCCAGCTCAACTGCTAAAGATAACAACTGAACAATAAGGATCACATCCAACTTCTCATGAGAAATGGGAGAGAACAATCAATGCTGAAAGTAGGACACCATCAACTTGGCATTCTATACCCAACAGAAATAGCTTTCAGTTCTGAAGAAAAAATAAACAGTTTCATTAAACAAAAGGTGAGATAATTTCTACACTCCCCACTGCTAATACTGCTAAATAAGTTATACAGTCTGAAGAAATTGATTCAAGGTAGAATTGTTAAGTTATAGGAAAGAAGGAATGAAGAGTACTCAAAGGGATAAATATGTGGCTAAAAATAAAAGACTAGCTTTCTTTTCCTAAACATCTTAAAGTTCATTCACAGTTTAGAGGAAAAATAAAAATGTATTATGAGATACAGTATTATGAAATAAAAGTAAACATGTATCAATAAAACTATGAAGAATGGGATATAGGGTAAATAGAATTACACTAGTATAAGGCCCCACATTGTATACAAAGTGATATAATAGAAATTTCATGCAAACATTATAAGTTAAAGATGCATAAACATAAACCAAAAAGGTATAGCCACAAGGCCAATTAAAGAGAAAGGATGGGATACCAAATAATAGTAATAATAATAATAATAAAAAATAACAAAAATAAGAACAACAAACCAGCAACAAAAAGCTCAGTTTAACACAAAATAAGGCAGAAAGTGCAAAACAAAGGAATAAATCACAAAGAGGAAAAAGAAAAAAGGAATTGTTAGTAGACTTAATTTTTACCAAACTAATAATTACATTAAAAGAAAAACGAGCAAAAAGTCAAATGAAAAGTTAGAAATTGTCAGGCTGGACAGAATGGGAAGGCCCATCTCTGTACTTTTGATATGATACTTTTTTTTTTAAATAATAAAGGCACTGACAGGTTGAAAGTAGAGGATGGGGAAAGTATTACAGGCAGACAGTAGATAAATGAAACCCAGAATTTTTGTATTAATATCAAACAAAGGGGATGCATTTCAAGATACCAAGAGACTCTAAAATTACAAAGGGCTAAGTCATTATGAAAAA
Organism: Mustela putorius furo; assembly: GCF_011764305.1. Taxonomy (NCBI): domain Eukaryota; kingdom Metazoa; phylum Chordata; class Mammalia; order Carnivora; family Mustelidae; genus Mustela; species Mustela putorius. Next base: position 4,410,383 of record NW_025422019.1, read on the forward strand.
AAAAAAAAAACAGAAAAATAAAAGTGTCTGCACCTACAGCAGAGATTTGAAATATAAGAAGCAAAACCTGACAGAAACAAAAAGGGTGGAGGAGGTACAAAGTAGTGACAATTACAGTTGACTTTTATTATCTTCCTCCAGTAACTAATGGAACAAGTTGGGGGAAAAGCCAGTGAGGATACAGAATATTCAAACAGTGAAACCAACCTAAATGTTCATAGAACACTGAACAACTACAGATTAGATACATTGTTTTTAAGCACACATGGAATATTCATTAAGAAAGACCCTATTCTAAGCCATAAAGAAGCATACTTTGTTTTCTGATCAATTAAGTTCAGAATTCATAATAAAAAATTATTTAGGAAACCCTCAAATGTTTGGAAGTTAGTCAACACACTTCTAAATGACCCATAATACGTCAAAGAAGAAATCAAAATGGAATCTAGAAAATAGTTTGAATTGAATAATGGTAAAAACACTGCATCTACATTTCTGGAACACAGCTAAAACAGTCCTTAGAAGAAAATGTACGGCTTTAAATGCTTTTTTACATAAAAAAGGAAGAAGTGAAGTTAAAACAAAATTTACATCTCCATCCCAAGAAGTTAGAAAACTAGTAAATCAAACTCAGAACATTAGTAGATCGGATTACTATTCAGTAGTTAAAAAATACATCAGCATCTACAGCAAACCATGTGTTGAGCTAAAGAAGCCAGCCATGAAGAGCACATACCCATACCACATGATTCTATGTTCATGAAGTTCTAGAAGGTGCAGAACTAAGCTCTGGTGATAGAAACCAGAGGAGTCATTTTCTTGATGCTGGGAGACAGAAAATGACTACCAAGACCATCCATCAACTCATTTAAACAGAACATCCTTGTGAGGTAGAAAATCTGTATTATCTTCATTTTCAAGATGAGACAACTTAATTTTGGAGAGTTTAAATTGGATCATAAATTTTAAATAAAGAAATTATCAAGTTGTGACTGGATTATAGAGACTCTGATGAAAGCCCAGTGACTCTCTGATTTAATTCCCATTATCACCTGCATATGCCAGGTTTCTGAAACTAAATATTGCCCCTGGCACAATAATAGCTACCAGTTTTGAAGGGCTGCTCCACAACAGACACATCCTAGGTGAACCTCTGTATGTTTTAAGCTCACTGCATATATTATGGGGAAGTTTGAGGCAGCTTCCTCAGTAAAGGCATCACCCCCACCATGGCACAAGTACATTTAAACTTTCTGAAATTGCACTACATCTTATAATCGTGTAGCCAGCCCATATTGGGTTTTCCACCTCACTAGTAGACCCTCGGAATCAGAGAGGTTAATTCTGAGCATCATTATATATACTGTTTCTCAGAGTAGTTTGTTCTGTTCTCACCCCACATCAAGCAGTAATATACTGAATTTTGGCACAGACCTTTTACTGTTGTCATACTGTGGGATGAATAGCGGCATCATCATTATTATTATTATAAAACATTATGCATATTGTTCTTGACAAAGCTGTTCATTGATTTTGTCCCTACATAAGAACACAGTGCACTAGTTAATCTTTCTTCCCCTATAGTTAAGAAGTGTAAGGATCACAGAAATTGAGTTCCTGTGTGCTTTTAGGAAAAAACAACCACATAGCACAGGGCTCACCAGTGGGAGCCTCGAAGAGAATACTTAAGAAAATGAGAGTGCCAGAGTCAGTATTCAGCAACTTCCACTAAGACGTTCATTCCTTGACAGTAAACAACATTTTGGCTTATGAATGGAAGAATTGTTGGTCATAATGAAGATGATGATGCTCTTCGTACCCTTTACTAGGCAGTTAAGTATAATAGGCACAAACTAGGAGTCTAAGATGGGACAGACACTGGCGCTTATCAATAGAAAATGGAAGGGTCTGGCTTAGCCAGAGCAACTCATTTGGCTTCAGCAAATACATCACATTGAGCCAATCCCACTGATGACTTTGATTGGCAGCAAGATTGCAAGCAACCAGGTGTCTGCCAGAGGGAAGATGTCATTAATTGGCTTAACTACAGTCTCGAGCAATAACTAACAGGTGCAACAACCAAATTTTGCCTCTGTAAACTTGACAGGGAATATCAGGAATTCTCAGGGAGACCTATTTCAAGTCTGATGCTCTGCCAAACACCATGCTGCCTAAGAGTCTTTTTTAAAAGAAGCATTAGAGTGAGAGAGAAAGGAGATGAGCTTTGAGTGCTATTCCTAACCACCCTGCAGATTCACTCTGGCGTCCACAGCAAGGTACTAGGACTGTAATTCCTTTGGGGATATAGACTGTATCTTATTTTAAACTGGAATGCTTAGTGCATGAACACAGTATTTCTTAAAGGTACAGTTGAAATGGCATTCAGTAACCCAAACCAAACCTGTACACCATAGATATCTCAAAATCAGTGAATTCTACAAACAGCACTTTAACATTGCTCACAGGGTTATTAGTAAGTTGTTGAACTCACTGAGTGAATGCATGAGCAAAGGAACACAACTTTTCTGACTCTTGGTGTTCTCATCAGAAGAGTGAAAATAAAATCTCTAAGGCAGCTGTGAATCTTACATTAAATACTGCATGCAAATGGACAGTGCACATAATAGACTCTCACAGAAACACACAATACACTCACACAGAGAGAAAGAGATTCCAATCACAAATTCTGTGTAAAAATAACTTTCTGTGAGAGTATATTCTGAAGCAGTGACTTATTAATACTCTCAAGCCCCGTGGAAGGCATTTGTCAATCATACTTAAATTTTCTGAATGACATTCAAAGGTATTTCCCAGGGAAAAAAAAGTACAAACTAAAACTAAGGAAGGACTAGCAGCTCAGAGCTAATTAGAAATACATTTTTTGTATTTAATAAAGCAGAGGGTAATTAACATGCAAACTGCAGAGTTAAATCTAAAATTGATAAACCTACTCCGGCTTCAGTGTTCCAAACTGCTATGCAGGGGTATGTGCTGAAATGGATTTCAGAGAGGCACTTATAGAGAAGGAAATGAGAGAGATCAGTGTTAGTCACTGGACACTACTGGCTGACAGGAATTCTTTTTTTTTTTCTTTAGTATTTAGTTTTTTTTATCTTTTTTTTCTTTTAATTTGAGTATAATCGACATACGTGTCACATTAGTTTTAGGTGTACAACAAAGCTATCTGACAAGTTCATATGTTATGCCATAATCAACACAAGTGCAGTTACCATCTGTCACCATACATCACTGTTACAGTACCATTGACTATATTGCCTAAGTGCTAGATTTTAGGGATGTAAGAAGGAGAATTAAACTGCTGGATCTTTTCTATTCTACTCTCGTTTGTAGTATGGTATCCATGACATAATTACATCATTATAAGTGTAGATGCTGTATATCTATTTTAATTTCATAGGAGCAGTTATTTAATTGGGCTAGAAGACCACCATGAACTTGATCACTGTGTAAGAACGGGCCCCCCCATCTCTTGATCCCAATAGTTGGCAAAGAGGAAAACTAATCCATGCCACTGTCCACTCTGTTTCCTTTGTCTTTATGGCCTCCAGAGAGGAATAACTCAAGGATTCAGAGCAACCATAGAGAAAAACTATCACTCGCACTTGACCTTGACCACAGGTGGAGTGGGACTCTCAAGTGAGCCCTTCTAGTTATAATCACACACTCATGTCCTGTTCCCCTCTCTTAGGAATGAAGTGTTCTTCTCTTTCCAGGCTATGTGACTGTATCACTGAAGAATATTTGTTTCCTCCTTGGTTTCTGTCAGTAGGAATGCCTTCCAGCATGAGGTATGAATGCTTCCTCATTCCCATCAAAACCCGACACAACCTTTGTCACACATGCTCTTGTGCAGTCAATGGTCAATTGTCATTTTGCTCCTACTTTCTACTTAACTGCCAGTCATCCTCTTGAAACGTGGTTACTGTGTGGTCAGTTCAGGAAATGGAATCCAATGTGAAGTCCTAATATTGGTCACTTTATTATTAATTTACCCATATTAAAGTTATTTGCATGAAAATCTCATCAGGTATGAAGCCTCCAAATGCACTAACCCATCACATGCATTCTTGCTTATTCCCAGTAAAGGGAGATACTGAGACTTGACAGCAGAAGTTAGTGAATAACTTACAAAGATTAAAGATAATGTCCTCCATTAAATGCCTCTCCCATTGGAGGCACCAGTACAGTGCCTTTAGAAACTAGTACCTAGCCCCAGGCAGGAAGAGCTGGTTTCTGTAGGACAGCACAGCCATGACATCTGAATCTCTGCCTTTACTTCTCCCAATAGATGATTAATTCTCTATCTCATTTCCACATTGTTCTCCTAGTTTAATAAAATAGTGTGTTCCTCTGTTATCTATTTGCATGAAAACAATCCCATCAATAACTCAAGTGCAAAGAGAGTTCATTGAATGTCAAGAGGTACAAAGGACATTGTTAAAGCTATGTTAAAGTCGAAGTTGAAGGGCCCTCAAACCACCACTGGTCTCTGCCTACTCATAGCTTTAACAACAAACCATCATTAATTCAAAAGACGTTTCTGAGTTAAGTTGCTCAAAACTTTTCCTATACCAATAGGAACCTTATGCATACAATCAGGTTATAAATTTCCTTTTGACAATTATTAATCTGGGTCACATTTTGTAGAAAATAAAATGGGATCAACTAATAATGTGAAAATCAGGATCAATCTACAGCTAATAAAAACACAACTTTTTGTCCATGGACTTGGATGATCCAGACCCCTATTATTCTTGAAGACACTATGTATGTACAGATAAGTATCTATTTAAATATGAGGATATGCACACACACACATACACACACACGACACAAAAATTCCTCCTTCTGCTTTTTATGTGACTTCTGCTGCATTAAGTACATTAAGTACATTAATGTACATTAAGTACATTAAGTATAAGGGGTAATAAAGCAACTGTTGACAACAGTGTCATCTATTTATGTTCCCATCTCTGGGCTGAGAACTAGAAAACCAACATGTATGGCAGCTTGACTATATGGTGCACAACTGAACAAAACAGAAATATCCACTTAGTAAAATTAGACTTTTTACACTCCATGAAAGCAAAGAGAAGCAATGCCTTTTCCCTCTTCTGAATTCTGAAAAAGGACTAAGCAGCTTTCTGAACTTCCTCCCCAGTAAAATAGAGAACTGAGCATGGGGGTTGCCAGGAGGGCCTGGTTTATTACAGGAGCCACAGGGAAGGGACATTGTAGTAAAGGGCCAGGCCCAGAGCTAGGAAGGGACTGACCACTGTGTCCAGGGTAGTCACGGGTACAAACCAAGATGAAAAGACTTGAGCTCTCCAGTCCCTTTATGCGCACACAGTGGCTTTAGTAGGGGATCTTGCCAACTCCTTTTCCCTCTCCTGTTCTCCTATCTTGCTTTATCTTCCTTCAAAAACAAATCTTGCTTTACTGTTTGTCTCTGTCCATGCACTGCAAACTCTAAGAGAGAAGGGTCTTCAGGAATCACAGGTAAGGCCCAGAAAGGTCTCTTGAATGAAGGAAGCATCCAATTTTTTCCCCTAACTTGTTTCATTAGGGAACCCTGCTATCTTTTCATGGAATGCCTTAAAGGGATTGTGCTCACATAGAAATGTGCACAGAACATCATCTTGAGAGAAGTTCATATTCATCACTTTCTGTGGACAAACCAAAGATAGGAGTTGTAAGATATTTTCTCAATGAAAGATAATTAGTTGAAGGGGGAATTAAAACAATATTACATATGAGAGTTCCTTCCACTAGTGACATCATTTTATTTTTTATTTAAAGATTTTATTTATTTATTTGACAGAGACAGAGCACGAGGTGGGGGTAGGAGCATAGGCAGAGGGACACAGGGCTCAATCTCAAGACTCCAAGATCAAGATCTAAGCTGAAGGTAGACATTTAATGGACTAAGCCATCCAGGTACCCCAACTACAGCAGACTTTAATGCTCTTTTTTTTTCTCTTGAAACAAATTTTATTTTATTTATTGTTATGTTCAATTAGTCAACATATAGCACATTAATTTTTGATACACAGTTCAATGATTCATTATTGAGTATAACATCCAGTGCTCTTCACAACACATGCCCTCCTTAATGCCCATCACCTGATTACCCCATCCCCAATCTCCTCCCCTCTGCAGCCCTCAGTTTGTTTCCTGGAATCCAGAGTCCCTCATGATTTGTCTCCCTCTATGATTTCTCCTCTTCCATCTTCCCTCCTTCCCCTGTGATACTCTGCTCTACTCTTTATGCTCCACATATGAGTGAAACCATATGATCATTGCCTTTCTCTCCTTGACTTATTGCAGTCAGCATAATCCCTTCCAGTTCCGTCCATGTCCATGCAGATGGTGGGTATTCATCCTTTCTGATAGCTGAGTAATATTCCATTGCATATGTGGACCGCATCTTTGTCATCCATTCATCATGCCTACCCATACTGTGGAAGGAGCTGATGTGTCCTTCTACTTAAGTACTCCTAATTCATATACTAAAGCCCTTCAGAGAGACCACAGGACAGTGAACTCTCAATCTATATAGTTAAGAAAGCCTGTACATCCAGCCTATCAGAAACTACCTGAGGGACAAGTATCACAAGGAGAGAGCAGATGATACACACTGGGCATATTTCTTCCTTGATGTTATTTTGTGCCTGTGAGGGTCCAATTGTTGGTCTCAAAAGCTATTTGCGGACTGTAGGTCTGGTTCCCACTGTTCTTTACATCTAATCGTCCAGAGAACAGGCTGAGCCTGATACTAGTCCTACAAGGACCAAGCGAGGGCTAAAAGGTTCTAGCATGTCCTTACCATTATTGCCTCCACAGTGCTTTACAGGCTCACTTTCAAATAGCAATGTGTACACCAGCTGATAAGCACCAATTCACCTGTCATGTAGCTGATTTTCTCGCAAGATAATTTAACACTGCTGAATAGAAACTTTGAAGAGACAGCAGATTTCTCTGGAAATAGGAACATGAAAGCAGACAACACATGTCCTTTTTTTTTTTTTCCCCCTCATTTTCCTGAGATTTGGATCTCAAACTAGCACTCTGAAGAGAAGATGTTAGCTCATTGTCAGCCTTTGGAAAAAAACATGTTATAGGCCAAGTTTATCATGATCTACTTCTCTTCTCCATTCCTCCTTTGTTCCATTTCTGCTCTTAGCTGACTTCCAGCTTTTTTTCTGTTAAATTATGAGTAGCTCAAGCAATGGTCCTTCCTAGGGAAAATCAGAATTTCCACTTTTTCCCAGTTTTATTGAGAAATAATTGATATGCATCATTGTATAAGTTTAAGGTATACAGAATGGTGATTTGATTTACTTATATTGTGAAATGATTCCCACAACAGGTTTAGTTAATAGCCATCATCTCATAGATATACAATAAAAAGAAAAGGAAAAACATATTAATGTGATGAAAACTCTCCACTTTCCTATAATGGCATACAGCCATCATCATGCTGTGAGTCACATCCCTCATCCGTAGCTTCTGACCACCTTCCTCCAGCCCCTTCGCACCTCAACACTCGCTTTATCCATTCATTTGCCAATGGACCCTTAGGTTGTTTCCATGTCTTGGCTAATTGTAAATAATGCTCCTGTTAATGTTGAGATGCAGATGCAGATATAAATATTAGTGTTTTCATCTCCTTTGGACATATTCCTAGAAGTGGAATTGCTGGACCATATGGTGGTTCTATTTCTAATTATTTGAGGATCTTCCATACTGTTTTCCATAGTGGCTGCACTAGTTTATAATCCCATCAACAGGACACCAGCCTTCCCTTTTCTCTACATCATGGCCAGCATTTCTCTGTTATCTTTTTAGTGACGGCCATCCCAACAGGTGTGAGGTGGTATCTCACTGTGGTGCACATTTCCAAAAGGGACACTTGTACAAAAGAATGAAGGAGAAAGGAAAGAAAGAGATAGGAAGGGAGGAAAAAAATACATGCAAACATATTTCATTTCTCCTGACAGGTTGGCTCCTAACCTGAAATCAAATCCCTGGGTGTCTGCTGTAAGCCCTGAGGTGCGGCCCTGAGTAAATGATGGCACAGAAAACATCTGGTGTAGGGCTCAGTTCTTTCTCTGCACTGCCTTCATCAGCTCTTCAGCTCTTCCCCGGGTGACTGCAATAGCCACCAGATCATCTTTCTCCCTCTGGTGTTACTCCATTTAATCAATCTTTCAAGAGAGATTATTACCTTTAAAATCAAATTTCTAGGGGCGCCTCTGCCCTCAGCTCTGGTCATGATCTCAGGGTCCTGAGATGGAGCCCCGAATCAGGCTCTCTGCTCAGTGGGGAGCCTGCTTCCCCCCTCTCTCCCTGCCTGTCTCTGTGCCTACTTGTCATCTCTTTCTCCCTCTCTATCAAATAAACAAATAAAATCTTAAAAAACAAAAATCTAATTTCTAGTATGCCCTATCATAAAGCCCTCTGTTTTCCAAACCATCTCCTGCTGCTTCTGTCCTTACCATGCCCTCCTTCTGTATCATTCTGCTAGAGTTTCCCTCAAACACACATGCAAACTCTTTCTTTAAGGATCTGGGCTATGCTCTTCCCAACCTCTTGTTTAAGCTGGCAACACTCCCCTTGTTGATCCCTGCTGTGTCTTCTGTTATGGCACCACACCAACAACAGGGCTGAAACCTGTGCATTATACTGGTCCCCTCCTGTATACAGCAATCACCTTGAGGACCTCCACCCTGAATCACTTTGTGTCTCTAGCACCTGATACATGGCAAAGGGGAAATGCATGATATTTTCATTCTTCATTTCACTTATTATCCCTGATCCCTCTTGAGATGTATTACCGGTTCCTCAACTACATGATGTGGTATGAAGCTGCTGGGCTTTGGGTGGAGGTACCCTTGAAAACGACCTCCTACCATTACTTCATATATAGCCAAAGTCCATTAATTTTGTCTTTCAGAATCTTGGTTTATTTATCTATTAAATGGGAGTAATAATACTGATGAAGGGAAATTCTACATTAAAACTTCCTTCTTCCAGGGGCGCCTGGGTGGCTCAATCAGTTAAAAGTCTGCCTTCAGCACAGGGCATGATCTCAGAGTCCTGAGATGAAACCCCACATTGGGCTCCCTGCTCAGTAGGGAGCCTGCTTCTCCCTCTGCCTCTGCTGCTACTCCCCCTGCTTATGTGCATTCTATCTTTCTCTTTGTCAAATAAATAAATAAAATATTTTTAAAAACTGTATTTTTCTATAAAAATAGAAATATTTCCTGGAATTATAAATAGTTGGGCTCTTCTCCAATAGTGTGCAGTGGCTTCCACTGCTAACATCAAACAGCCTCCAAGCTGCCAATGGGCTCAAGTACCAGGGAGGTCTGCATGCTCCGGAAAGAATCAGAGGATTAAACTTGGATGATGCATTTGTACCTCGTTGTGTCAAGGAACAGTCAGGCCTTGTTTGTACTCTGCTTCATCCCCAAACTGAAACAGTCATTTTCAGACCACGCAGCCTGATAATTCCGCACTCCATCTGACTTCATTGTTGACCGTGTCTGAACCAAGTCGAACGGGGCATTCTCAGCTCTTTCACATGTCATCCAAGGCCCTGTTTGCTACCCCTATTCTGTTTTTTATGAGTCTTACTTCTTACAATCCCTGCGTGCCCTGTAACCTCCAAAACCTGGGCTTATCATTGTTGCTGGCCATAGATAGTACACGGAATGTTCTTTTAGCACCTTCCTGCTATGCTTTCACAGCTTATCAGTAAGGAGTTAAGAGGACAGACTCTGGAGCCTGTGCTTACTTTCAAAATCCTTTCTGGGTGTGAGGACTTGGACGAGTACTTAGCTTTTCTGTACTAATACCTGCTCAAGTTTAAAATGAGGATAAAAATGCATTCCTTGAGATGGTGGAAATGAGTGTGTGTGGGTGGGGGTTTCCTGTGTGTACATTTGTTAACACACAAGTCTCATGTATCATGCAAGGATTATTCCGAGTAATACATACATTCATAGAGATGGCTTGAATATTGCTTAGAATAGTTCTTGCATCAAGTATGACGTTCTGGCCTGAAATATTACCCGTATAAATGTTAACTATTACTACTTAGGTCATAATTACTTTTCAAACCCATTTCAAATGTCAATTTATTTATTAAATGAATCCTTATTCATTTAATTCCACAGGCAAAAGAGGGAGGGCAGCTCACATTTATGGAAGTCGATGATAATCCAGGCATGGATTCTCCCAACCGTCCTTGACCATCCTGTGTTGTTTCTGGGCATTTTGGAGACGGACTTAGAGGTCGGGTGAGTCCCTGGCAGTGGAGCTGGGAGTGAGCACAGGGCTACCCTTCTGTTCAAGCTTCCGTTCTCCCCGACCCACACAGTTGCTTTTTAGGAACAATGGTCTCCCTGTCCTTTGAACTGCAATTGTATATTATTTCTAACTCTGTAAGGGCACTTAATACTTTCTCTTTTATATTATAGTGATGCATGCACATACATGACTTTTACAATGAAAGAACAAACATTTTTCAGTGCAGGATTTTATATAAAACTCCATCTGATAACATCCACACTTGTCTAATATCACGTATTAAGCATATGCTTAAAGCTTGACCTTAAACAGTGTACACCTGTCCCCTCCCCCACTTTCCATCTTGTTCTTTCCTTTGCTTTATCAATGGGCATGTTTGCTTTGTTTCTGTTAGAATCTACATTCCTTGAGTGAACTTAATTTTTGGAAGACTCTAGCGTATTTAGGAAGATCCTAGCATTTACCCTGGGTGACATCCAAAGTATTTTATTCTGCACATAAAAACGTAAATAAGTAACTGCTATGACAGGGCATCTTGACTCTTTCATGGCATTGTAAGCCTAAATCTGAGCTCCACTGGATTCCTATGAAGTGCAAGCAGAAAGCATGGTTCAGGGTAGGAGTGCATTCAAAAGGAAGGGTGAAATGCAACACAGTGGAGTGCAGTCCTGTCTGCATCACAATGGGGCTTCCACAAGTACCTTACTTCTCCATGTCTTTGTCTCTTCCCCTGCCCAATGGGGATCAGGGCCCTCTGTGCAGGGCCATTGTAAGATGAAAGACAGCATTACATGTAAAATACAGGGATGCCTGGGTGGCTCAGTGGGTTAAGCCTCTGCCTTCGGCTGGGGTCATGATCCCAGGGTTCTGGGATTGAGTCCCTCATCAGGCTCTCTGCTTGACAGGGAGCCTGCTTCCTCCTCCTCTCTCTCTCGCTCTCTCTGCCTGCTTGTGATCTCTTTCTCTGTCAAATAAATAAATAAAAAATAATTTTAAAAAAATCTAAAATACATAGTAGTTCTGCATGTACCAAATGCTTGTCACATGTTCACTATCCATCTTCTCCTTCTCATTAATAATATGTCATTTGTCAGGATGGGCCAGGCTGGACTCAATCTGTCCTGGGGGTCTAAGCCTCGTTCTGCCAGGGACTGTGCTCCTGAGGCTGGCCTTGTGATGTATCATTTCTATCTCTCCTATTTCCATCTCTGTATTCTCTTTTATTAATGGCTAGAGAAAGCACACAATAGCTGTAACAATTAAGTCACATTAGAAATGCCTAAATACGCCTAAAATATGAGTGATGTCTCCCACTGAGGGTTCTCTAACGTACTCCGAACATTCTAAAACCTTAGTGGCTGGAATCCAGGACCAACTGCTTATTTAAAGCTGACTGTACTGATTCATTCATGTATAGCAGGAAATTCCACAATTGTTTTGTAGAAATAAAATATGATGCTTCAGTTGTTCCCTTGGTCCTCCCAAAGCAAAGCCAGGATTTGGTTTGGGTGAGGTGACACCTGGGACAATGACTGCTCTTCATACTGACTGCGCCTGGGGTGGGGGAAACTGTGTTCTGACCCCTTAGAGTAAGTTGAGGGGAGTGGCCCTCTTGGTTTCAGAGAAGTCCAGTCAGGGGCACCCTGTAGGGTCAGGACAATTACCTGAGTGTGTGCAACAGAGTGATACGCCGGGGGCGAAAGAGAGAGATGCCCCCCAGGACAGCCTGCTGGAGGTGCTGAGCAAGCTGGTCTAGGATCTTCAACACATGATAATCGGAAGTTTTACTAGATTGTAATTTTCTTATTATTTCCAAGCTGCCTTCTTATGTCCAAACTCTACAGCTGAGTTTAGCTGATATTTAGAGAATTCTCCGAGGGAACTGTGTCTTCACTTGGAGGAACACGGAGACATAAATCCTGATACAGCAAAAAATCCTGGAGTCCTGGCTGAAATGAAGGGTCACCGCCAGGATGGGTTTGAGGGACATGTAAGTATTTTTCAGCATCTCAGAAATATTTAGAGATCAGACCAGTCATGAGGAATGGAGGTTTGGCTAATCCCACATGGGAATTAGGGGGAAGGGAGGCCCCTGCTGACCAGGACCTCAGGCATGCCACCTTACACGGTCTCCACACTTTATAGAGTATGAAGCAGTAAACATGCATGGGCTCAGATCTGACCAAAAACTATGCCCATTCAACCATGTCCTTTCATTCCTGTGTTTAGATTAAATGATCAGGAGGAAGAATAACAAGAGATAAAATAAGCTAAAATTTGGAAATGGGTGGGGCGCCTGGGTGGCTCAGTGGAATAAGCCACTGCCTTCAGCTCAGGTCATGATCTCAGGGTCCTGGGATCGAGTCCCGCATCGGGCTCTCTGCTCAGCAGGGAGCCTGCTTCCTCCTCTCTCTCTCTCTGCCTGCCTCTCTGCCTACTTGTGATTTCTCTCTGTCAAATAAATAAAATAAAATCTTAAAAACAAATTTGGAAATGGGTTATAAAGCAAAGTAAAAAGCCAAATAACTTTTAGGAGTGTTTTGAGGTCAGTATAGATTGGTCTCAATTGTCCATAAGTCCCAGAATATATGTAAGGAAGAGTTATGAAAGTGTTAAATCAAAAAGTGCTTTTCAATAATTCCTCAGTCAACCTGATACCCAAATTGCCAAGACACACAGCAAAGCATTTTTCCCCTTCCTTCCTTCCGTATTTTATTTTGATTAAAAAAAACAAAACACAATATAAGCCAGAAGTTAGAATTATTCAAATAGTACACTTAGGAAACATATCTGAGCAAATTATTCAGTGCAGGAACTAGGGATTCTGAAAGAGAATCCTGGATTCTCTAGCAGGATCGAGTGAATAAATTTCAGCATGGCTTTACTTTGTTATGATATAATCTCAGTCTTAATTTCCAGTGTGGCTGTCAAAATGCATGAGAGCTCTGTCTCCATTAAAGAGATTTTGGTTTTGTGAACTCACTTACTGAGCTATTTAGAGATTTCATTTAACTAACCCATTCCTAGAGACTTGTAAAGACAACTGGCTTAAAAGATTAGCATCCTTTTAACTGTTTTCCTTTTAAAGGCAATCAAAGCCATTTCTCTCCATCATCGGGGTAATTGTTGAGTATATACCATTTTATCCTGTTTAGATTATTTGACCTTTTCCTTGTCAGCTTTTATAGTTCTTCATTCCTGCTAACATTTCTTCACAGTAAGCAGTCTTGCTATATAGTAAATGCTAATTGGCCCTTTAAAAGGTTCCCATGATAAATATCTTTATGCCTCACTTTAAGGTTTCTGGGCATAAAGCGGAGACGAGAGAAGTCACTTTGCTCTGTGTCTTTCATCCAGATCCATGTCCTCTGTCACCTTTCTCACTCTAAGCAACATTTGATGACTTGCTCCTTGCCTTTTTCAGCTTTCATTCCTGATGCCTGGTCTCACCTTGCCTTTTTTGGTGAGAACAGCAAGTGCTCTGGATTAATGATACTGTCACTGGTCCTATTTGGGGTTTCTACAACAGCGCTAAAACAAAAGACTCAAAGATTACAAAGACAAGCATTGAGGTGGGCTTCCACATAACCATTCCCCCAGTGCAGGCAGCAATTTCCCAAGGGCAACAACTAAAGGGGGCAACTTTCTTCTATTGTTATTGCCTGAGATTCACCAGATACAAAGTGAGGTGAGCAGGTCAATAGGTTGAACTCAACAAGATGACCTTATCAAGTTCATCCATTTTTATGATCAAGTTGTGTCTACTCTCAGTTTAAAAGTTCTATATTTCATTCCTTGTTAACATAAATATGTTAATAGTTTAACCTTTAAAATATCTTAAGTCTGCAAAATGTCTTATTCCTTAGACATCCTTCTTAGCAAATATTTTGCCTCTGTTATGTAATAGCTTTATTCCCCCCCACACACACTAGAAATATGTTATTTTAGCTAATTCCTTAAACAGTTTCTGTGACATAGACTTATCTATTCCATCTCTCAATGAAGACTCAGAGCCACAGAATTCAAATGACTTCTCCATGGCACACTTCTGGTAATTCATACTTAAAATCTAAACCCATGCTGGTTTAGCTTCAAAATTTTAACATTTCTCCTGGACAATGAAGAATAATATGTGAACCCACAGCTCTCAAAACTGATGTCCAGCACAAATTCTCAGTGTATCTTCCTTGCAGAAATGCGTTTACAATACTCTTGATTCTAGTTCTCTACCTTAATGGGGAATGGATATGTTTTCCTGATCTTGTGCAAAAATATTGCTGAACTGCATTTTTAGCGCATCTTTTATGCATGGTGTGTAAAACGACTATTTAATGGACTGCTCATGATAACATTCAATGACTTTATACACAGGTGCGATTAAATAATTCCTTCTTGAGTTAATCATAGAAAAAATAACTCACTACAAAGCTGAATGTGTATTTTCTATCAATACAGGTGAAGAGTATGCAACTCAACATGTTACCATTTTTCCCTTAGCTGCTACACAAATTAATCTTTTCCAGGCGGTACAGTTTACTCAGGTGACTCTGACTGTATTTAGCTTTATTTTCCTTCAGTATGTTTATCTCCAGTTGTCTTTGTCTTCCAGGGTCTCCTTTCTCATAAGCTGATTGGATTGGCAAGTGTAGCCCAGGAGAAAAGCAGGGACTGGTGGGCTGCTCTGGCTTTTCAGTAGAGAACCTTCTGCTGGAAAGTCAACTTTCCTATCGAGTGGAACAGATGTTATGAAATTTAGGAAGTCAGAAGTCACTCATCGGAGCTGCCTGCCAACCTGTGAGGTAGAACAGTGAGATGTGAACTAGAAGATGCAGATTAGGAACTAAAATCACACAAATGAACGCATGCACACAATAAATAAATGAAAAGCATCTAGCAGTTGACTCGGTCAGCAGCTGGATTATCCGAAGCCAAGGGGAAAGCCTGGCACATGGTTTGCTAACTGGGAGACCAAACCAAATCCTCTTCCCTTTTCTATGATTAGTCATACTTTGAAGGCACTTAGACCTCTGATTCTTTAACTGGAGGAGACTTTGGGGCTCTCCTTCACATCAGTGACCAACCGATGCTTTGTTGTTTTCACTGTCGTTGTTGTTGTTTATTTTTGTTTTGTTTTGTTTTTGTTTTTGTTTTTAAAGGAGGGTCTACCAATTCCTTGCATCTGTTTGCATCTGTATTCTCTGTGAAACGTATAAATGCCTTGGTTTTGTTTTTTTGTCTCAAAGCAACTAATACCAGAATCTTATTATGTGAATAATTAATTTATTTGTTAAGTGTATGTGTGCCTTTTGCCTGTCAAAAACTAGTCCTAGTGTGAAAAACATAGAAGCAAAAGCATATTTTAGAAGGCAAGAGACATAACCTATGGGCTAATTAACCATACCAGGGACTGTGAAAAGTGTCAAATGAGTAAGAAAGACATTAAGTGTTATGTTCTTATTACTGGTTAAAAAAGTATTAAAAAAAAAAACTTGAAGAATTTTATTTTGAGTGGGATTGGAAAGGAGAATGGTGAAATGTTAGTATTTCCAGCAGACAATCTTTTCTCCCCAAATTTAGGGATATATATATATAGATATATATATATAACATTTTATTAGATTTTCAAACTTTTTGATTGCATTTCTTATCTCTACCTAAACATTACCCCACGTTAAAGGTATTTTGTCTGTTTTATTTTCAGCTCTTTTTCCTTTACTTTGTCCACACTGAGCTTGGCTTACTGAATCGAGATTCTGGAAAGATGTGTTTGGATAAATGGCTTCCTTTAGTCTCTCAGGTCTCATGGACACCCGTTCATTCACTTTGGCTCACGAATGAATGAACTTTGAGCCTTCTGCGTGCCTGGCATTCTGTGAAGCACTGAGATAATGGTGAGAGCAAAACTCAACCCTGAGCGAGGGTCGAAGTCAGGCCCAGGACAGAAATGCGCTAGTAGTCACACAAATGAATGTGTGATGATGAAGGGGGAGGAAAGATGCTATCTATGCCATGAGAGCACATAATCCTGGTGTCTGACCTAGAATGAAGGCTCACAAAATGCCCTCTGAGAAAACTGATGCTTGAGCTGAATGAAGCTTGTTCTCTCAGCTTCTTAAAAGCCAAGGTTTTTGCTAAACCCGGGAAGGAGGAAGGACATAACCCACTGAGGTATAATGAGTCGCATCCAGAGTTCCCTGCAGAGCCCCACACCTACAGTGCAAGAGAGGCCCCCTGGTGCTCTGTGATGTGGGAAACAAAGGCAGATGAAAAATTTCCTTCCTCCCTATATAGCCCTTTGACAAGTCTTTGAAACAGGCAGAGTGACATTCCTCTAGGAACTCAACTGCTTCAATGTTAATACTTTGCTAAGGGCAAAACGCAATCCTAGCTTGACACCACTACCACTCGGATCCTGTAAGCCACCTTTAACATATAAAAATTTCTTTGGAAAGTTCCTTTATCTCTAAACTCCCCAAGATATGTTTTGGCAATCTTCCCCCAAGCATATGGCCTACCTACATACATTTGAAGGGTCTCATGACTAAGGTTTTATTAGATGGTACTAAATGACTCTTCCCAACAATAGATAGCCCTCTCACGGTCCTGGAAACCTTGCTTCCAAAATTCCTTAGAGACTTACACTATCCCTAACTCTCTCCCAACTTGGGGGTATATAATGAGCTGTTCCTCATGACCCCAGTGCAGCTCTTTCTGCTTAAAGGTCCTGTTCCTGTGCTTTCATAAAATCAACCCTTTGCACTAAAGAGGTCTCAAGAATTCTCTCTTGACCATGGGATTCAAACCCTAATGTTTTTCCTACATCACTCTGCATGACTCCCAAGTTCTGGTGGCTATGGTGGCTGCTGCGTCTGTAGGGCAGGATCACTCAGGAAGCAGCTGCTCTCCCAGCCTCAGCCCTCCCAGCTCCAGCCTGCCAGCGTCTTGGCTGGAGCCCAAGCCACACATCTCTGTGCTCCTGCCCCAGAGGCACAGTCTGTATTCGCAAATGGTCAACTGAATATATGAGGAGTTCACACATGGAGAGTAACTGATCAACAACAGAGTTGTTGGATATATTCCTCCCCTTAGTCATCAGGCCTGCTGTCAGGATGAGCAGTGGCTGCATCAGGCTACTAGGAAGCCATGAGGAGATGTGGCCAGCTTGGAATGCCACTCCTATCTAACACCATTCCCTCTTTTCCCTCCTCCACCCCCTTTTCCCTCACTCTTGCTTCCTGGGAATTGCATTGGTCAAAATAGCTTTGGCTATTGGCTAAATAGCTCAGGCTTGGTTTTCTCAGGAAACACTGGCTGAGATAAGAAGGCAATGGACTGAACTCAAAATTAGCCTCCATTCTATTTGTTTTGATCTCAGAGTACAAACCCAGAGATTTAATTTAAAACAAAAACAAAAACTTCCTCTTCCTTGAGAATAACGACTGATAGAAAATTAACAATGAAACATGGTAGCCAAAATAGCCAATGCCTGTCCCCAGTGGAGGGATGGCATTCCAGTTAGGCTCTATTTATCAGGCCAAATCTGCAGCTTGTGTATTTGGTGTGGGTGTTGAGGGCACTGGTGCGATTTTAGGACAGCATCTACCAAGCATGATCAGAAGAGGCTACAAGACTGGAAGGATATTTGGGAATGATCACATGAGGAACACTGAAGCCCCTGAGGCATGATATAATATATATATGATGATATATATTATATCATCTCTCTCTCTATATATACATGTATGTGTGTGTATATATATATATATAGAGAGAGAGAGAGAAAGAGATAAACACACGAAGTGTGGGAAGGAGGATGGTGAGAAAGGGAGAATGGTGAAAGGGGAAGATGAAAATTACCATCATGTCATTATTAAAGAAAGATACCCCTTCTTTTGTATAGTTTTAAATTATAACCATAGAACAAACTGGAAGGAATTCTTGGGAGTAATGCTGTTCAAGAGTGGGAGAGTCTGCGTGATGAGGTAGCAGCATCACCTACGACTATCAAGGCTCTCCAGGGATGACACAGGAGGGGGGATTCCTAGAGGGGGTAGACTGGGTTGGAGGACTGCCAAGATTGCTTCCAATGTGAAGAGTCTGATCCTGGTTCTCAAACTTGGTTAGTGTTAGGTCCATGGTCAAAGGAGTGAGACTGATACAAAGCAAAGGTCAAGCAAAGCCTTATTTTGAGCCAAGCATCAAGAATCAAACCGACCATTTGGGGCTGCCTCTTACAGAGAGAGCAAGCAACTCCCAGCCTCACAGACTAACTTTTATAGAGCAATTGAGCCTGACCACACACAGGTGGTCAATGAAGTTGCAACACACAGAGAAAGCTGCACAGTGATGCTAGGTCACACATGGGTGGCCAACTGAATTACAATTCACCCCATAGTAGCTATTTGAACTAGCCTATCACCTTGGTCAGAATTGGCACCCAAAGCACACCCAAAAGGAGGGGCCCACACTCCTTGGTAGCTAGGGAGACAGTATGAACGCTCCACTGATGGGATGTCTCCACCTGGCCCGACTCATCCCTGCATTTGGGCTGTTATCTCCGCCTGACCTGACCCATCCTTGTATTTGGGCTCTGTTATCAGGGACTGGTCGACCATATTTACTGGTTTTCCCAGACTTGCTTTTAAGTAAATCCCCTGGCCCGGGTGCGGGGGGCGGGGGGCAGGGTCAGTTTAATTTTTACTGCATAAACAATAAAATCACTGTTTAACCAATGGAATCACTCTGGCTAAATAGGTGCTTACAGTTAGCATAATGTGCCTACCATTTATTCACTGCATTCACTCCCAGGAAGTTCGCTTCCTCACTTACTCATTCTTTCCCTTGACAAACATTAATGCTGTTTGCATGCTGGACACTACAGAGATACAAGGTGAATGATGCATTCTGTAGGAATCCACAGCCAAAAGGAAGCAGGAAAAAGAGAACAACCACTGTCACCTAGTATGCTAAAGAAGGGAGTGGAGGGGTGCCCGGGTGACTCAGTAGGTTAAAGCCTCTGCCTTCGGCTCAGGTCATGATCTCAGGGTCCTGGGGTTGAGCCACGCATCGGGCTCAGCTCAGCAGGGAGCCTGCTTCCTCCTCTCTTCCTCTGCCTGCTTCTCTGACTACTTGTGATCTCTGTCAAATAAATAAAATCTTAAAAAAAAAAAAAAAAGAAGGGAGTGGAGATTGGTGAGGGGCTGTGCTCCCATATGGGGCTCGAGTGCTGGGAGGACTCTTCTAAGTTCTCAGGGAGGGACATTTTACTTATCTTGGATGGATACATATGATGGTTCTTGGTCAAGAAGGAAGCACAGATTTGTTTAATACGGCACTTAAGATGCTCAGGTGGGCTGGAACAATATCCTGATTCTGTCACTTACTTGCAACTTAAACATCTATAAAAACAGACTCACTCACCACCGCCCCAATGTATTTTTTTTGAGTGCCTAATCATGAGGCTAGCATTGTACAAAGCACTGAAAATAGACTTATGAAAAGACAGACACAGACCCTGGCCCTGAAGGTGGTTTAGCCTTATGGGGGGAGGTAGTCATTAACTATACACCTGTTTACTTAAGTACTTGTATAGCATAATTATGTCAAGAGGAACAGGGGCCTAGTTTGGCCATGGGTGCCAGGATAATAAACACACTTAATCTCCCAAGATTGATATAGGGGTAAAGTGAAATAATGCATGCTCAGTGCTTAGCACAGTAGCTGGCCCACAGTACATGATGGACACCTGTTCACTATTAACATAATGTCGATGATACCTATGTGCATACCTCTCCCATTAATGCCTCTGTGATGAGAATAAACAGACCACTGACCTCATCTACCAACAAGGCTCTGTTTCCTGATTTTGAAGTTGACTTCCCCTGGTACATTGACAAAACTAATTTGCATCTTCAATTTCTGTTCAAATAAAATGCCTTTTATATCAAAAAATGAGGTGTGGTGGGGACCTCTTTCTCTATGGCTAGTTGTCTGCCATCTGCAAAGTGACCTCTAATCATTTGTTAAGTAACAGCTGCTTCTGTGGAAACAGTCAAGTCAGGGAGGCCTGTGCCCAATATTTGAGTCCATATGGCATCTGTATCTTCTGCAATCTCACCTGTGGGGACATAGCAGAGGGAAAGGCAGGCAGCGTGAGGTGAACAGAAGAGTTGGGGGGAGGCACCTTTGGCCCTGAAAGTGTACCTGTTCCTTCCTTGCAGGCTGAAAGACTGAGGAAATTAAATAGCAGAGGAAGAACAAAACAAATCCACAGCTCATTTAACCTATCTTTTTTTCCATTTAACAGGAGGATGGATCTAAGTTTGGGAATCAGAAGAACTCAGACTGAAACTTACTTACCTTTTCTAAGTTTTGGTTTCCTCATCTTTAAAAATGAAGAAAATAGGCCTTTATCCCAAATGGGGATTAAAATACAACATCAGTAAAGGACCTTATACATAGCAGTTTCTCAGTATATATCCCCCGCTTCCTTATTGCCCAAAGTTGACCTCCTTTTCCCAGCCTCTATCCTGTATTAGACAGAACCTCTCCAAATTAACTGAAGGAAACTTCCATATTCCTCACCACTACAACAAGTACACATATGTATATTTCTGCATGAGAAAGAGAAGTGACATGAAATGCTGAGTTCTATATGCCGGTTAAATCCGATACAATGTGGCCATGTAAAGTCAGTATAACAAAGTATTCCCATTTTTCTCTGGCATGACTGGAATATTTTTAAATACCTACTCTAACAAAAGAAAAAAAAAA
The DNA here is from genome assembly GCF_011764305.1 of Mustela putorius furo. Lineage (NCBI taxonomy): Eukaryota > Metazoa > Chordata > Mammalia > Carnivora > Mustelidae > Mustela > Mustela putorius. Next base: position 4,431,491 of record NW_025422019.1, read on the forward strand.
TCTACCCTACAGGATGTCAGAAGAGATTTTAATAAATTCCAAGGAATTAAACACATAGAACTATGTTCACAGACCACAAAAAAGACAATAAAAATACATAATCAAAGAATAAATTTTTAAAATTATATACCTAGAATTTCAATAACCCACTAATAGTAAACCATGCGGAGATAATAGGAGAAATTGTATACAATTAAAACTGAACAAGTAATAGGCCCTACCTCCAAGTTTAAGTATTATCTAGAGAGAAACACCTAGCTTGGCTACACTGGGCAAAATGTGGAAGCATGAATGCAAGTGAGAGAAGTCAAACCTAAGAACTCATTTCTTACAATGTGATATCCATCATACCCTACAGGACCTTATTCTTATCAAAAAGATAAAAGCATACTTATATGAAACAATTAGCAAATGATAAAATATATGTCGATTACAGCTCATGAGTTATAATTCATTGAGCCCAATTATGGTGAAAGACATGCTCCTGAAGCACTTTGCATAAATTAGTCTTGACCTTCATAATAGCCCTGCAATTTCTACAAATAAGGAAAAGGGAGGCTTTGAGGTTTTAGGTAACAGCTAGCAAATGACGGTCTTTGCTTGAAGCTCCAGTTGGATGCTGATGTGTATTTTTTTCATTCTATCAGAACACACTGCCTCCCACTGCAGCACCATGCTTGGGGCTACAAACACACTGATAGAGGTAGTTTGGGAGCAGTGTCGATGATCATTGCTGCAGTGATTGGGAAAGGCTGCATGGTGCAGAGGGGCCGAGATGTGCCTCAGAAGGCTGCTAGAAGCTGGTGAGTTAGGAAGAAGGACATTACAGGCAAAAGATATAGCTATGCCTGCAAACTTTCAAGACCTTGGTTTCCCTGTCCACATGTCCAAAACTAACATTTGCTTCAAGATGGTAATAGAAGAGTAAATCAGGTAATATGAATGCAGATAGTAGGCCCCAGGGAAGGCTGTAGCTATGCAAACCTAATGTTATCGTTACTAGAGAGATAATGTTTGCCAAGTGCTTTAAACTCCTTGAAAGGAAGGTGACAGGGAAATGCATAGGGCCATTGTGATCTTTGGCATGAGAATGTGGGGCTGGGACTGGGGGCATAGTTTGCAGAACATACTGAAACAAACGGAATGGTTTTGCAGCTGGGCTGCAGGGGGGCGTTTGAAAACTTGGCATTTCAAAGTATGTACATAATTTCATTTCAAGAAAATGCTAGACTATGAGGAATGTTAAGAACACTTTAAAAAAAGGAAAAAAAAAAGATAGACTTTCCTGTGTTAAATACCTTGTTTTGCTTTAAAAGAAACACAGGTTCAATTTCCAAACTTCTGACGTAGGAATTAAAACAGAAGAAGTTCTTAGAATCAATCAGTCACCAAATAGTTTGATCTAAGATTTGTAGGTAAGAAAAACAGTAGCAAAGTATTTTAATTGCTTGCTTTTTTGATATATTTATTTCCTCCAAATAATCTCCCAGTAACCATCATTATCCTCATTGTACAGGTTAAATCAAAGGGTATATATGAAGGTGCCAAATATCTTGGGCTTTTATGCAAAGGTTCTTAATAATTATTTTAATTGTATTGACAGAAAAGACTAGGTTAAAATATTTAAGCAGCTTTTGCAAGATCGAGAAGCTGAGAGGGGAATAAATTGAAACTCAAATCTGTTGTTCAGAGCTTTAAAGCCACCACTGGATGAATTCACTCTCCCACTCTACAAGAAGATAATTTCATGCAATCTTCTCTCTTCTCAAACCTCCAAAATTCCCTCCTCACTCCCACACTTGGCTGATGACTCCTCATATTTTTAGAACACAACAGAAACAGACTAGAACTAGCTCATCTACCCATCCCCAAAGCCATACCCTGCCTGAATCTGCTCCCATAAGCCACCTGCCATCCAGAGCAGCCAGCTGAGGGGGGCCTACCTTGGCGGAGGGTACCAGCTAACCACTGTTCTCTTCCCCTTCTGCGCACCCTTCCCTTCTGCAGTTAGTTATTCCTTGTCATCAGTTTTCTCTTTCTATGCATTATTCACGTGGGTGTGTAAGTATGCCTCAGTGACCCTCATCTTAAAAAGCAAGTAGCAAAAATAAAGCAAATGATAAAGTGAATCTAAACCGCACTTGCCCTTGTCGCTACCACTCTGCTTCTGTTGCCCTGCTTCCCCACATTGCTTCTTCGATATCCCGTCCTTCTTGCTTCCCTAAACGTTCTCTCTCTCTCAGTCAACTATTCCAGTTCCTACCGCTGGAGGCCCTGGAGCTTGGTTCTCCTGTGTCCCATTCTTTTCATCATCAAGAGGTTTTCCTAAATGATCTCATTCACCCATAGTTGTTACTACCCTTGACATGCTCAGTGACTCTTGTCTGTAGGTCTAATTTTCTAGCACATCTGCGTACAGGTCCTGCTCTGCATCTCCCAGGCTGGCTAGTAGGCAGCTCCAACTTTTTAGAACAGAAATAAAACCCTCCATCCTCTCCCCATCCACCAACAAATGATCTTTTGCTGGATGCTTACTCAGGTCAGTAATGGCGCCACCATAAGAAGACGTTCTCGGGAGATTCCATCTTGGGGACATACATACCTATTCCCGTCTTTTCCTGATATACCAGCGATAATTCAACAGCCTTTCCCATTGACTCTATCAATATGATTGCTTTTCAATTCCATCACTGTTGTATTCTTGTCCAAGCCATAATCATCTCTTTTTTGAGCTGCTGCTATGACTTCCTAACTGGTCCTACTACTTTAGTTCTTGTTCTGCCTGCTGTCCATTTTCCCAGTCGGTATATTTGTTCCCACAGGTAAAACAAATAATGCCCACTCTCCCACGTAGTGCATTGTGTTGGCAGCTTGCTCCAGTTTGAATGAAATTCAAACTTTAAGCCTTTTATCAAGTTCTACAAGACCCCTGCATGACTGGTGTCTACCTTACTCTCTAAGACTCTTGTTGCTGCAGTGTCTCCAACTTCCCAATTTGTGAGACCTGTGCTGACCCCCAAGCACACCCAACTAGCTCCCACATGAGATTCTCCACACTTTGCATTTCTTCTGGATAGAACTCACTTTTCTCAGATCTACCCTCCTGCCCCAAAGCTGCCTGTTTGAACAGTTAAGTACCAGCTCAAGTGCCAGAGAGATTCCAGCTGTCCCTTCCCCAGTGAAATATCCCTTTCTCTCGTTTCTGGATCATTTTCTATCCCATGGATCAGTATTTTACGTTTTTGCAAGATACATATCATTATCTAAAATAATTTCTTTATTTTTGGTACATTTATTTTCTTTTTTCTTTCCAGAGGCATATGAATTTTGTGAAGGCATGGACTCTCTTTTGAGTGTTATTCTATCCCCAGAGTCTGCAGTGGTGTCTTCATTTAGTAAGATTCCCAAAGAAAAGTTGCGTTGTGACTGGCTGTCAGCTCCAAAACTGCTTTAAGGGGTGCAGGGATGGGGTGCCTGGAAGGCTCCTCCCTTAAGCGTCTGACTTCAGCTCGGGTCATGGTCCCAGAGTCCAGGGATCTAGCCCCATACTGGGTTCCCTGCTCGGTGGGAAGCCTGCTTCTCCCTTTCCCACTCCCCCTGCTTGTGTTCCCTCTCTCTCTGTCTCTGTCAAATTAAAAAAAAAAAAATCTTAAGGGGTCGGGGGAGGAAAAATTTATAGTTTTTACTAGAAATTTGGAAGGAGATGATATATACCAATGGAAAGGAGAAAAGTAAACAACAAAATATGTAATTAAGTGTTAAAATACACCATATTATGGAAAATCCTATAAGGAATATTCTTTTGTGATGAAGATGGAAATGAACTGAAGGCTATGCTCCTATGATTCCAGAGAATTACAGCATTTATTTATCTTCCTCTTGGCCACAGTATGGAGGTATTGTACTAACCAGTCTGCCCACGGGCAATTTCAAGATAAATTGGTCAGTGCAGTAAAAAACTATGAGAGTGCAGGAAGAAAAACCTCACTCTGACCCTTTAAGCTCTGCCATGTACGATCTCTGGCAATTTTCCTTATTTCTTAAATCCTCAGTTTTCTTACATTACAGTTTTGTTTACAATACAGTTATTTTTTTACATTACAGTTATTTTTTTAAGACCAAATGAGATAATGTACAAAATCCAGTTCTTGGGGCACCTGGGTGGCTCAGTCGGTTACGTACCTGCCTTCAGCTCAGGTCATGATCTCAGGGTCCTGGGATCAATGGAGCCCGAGGACCTTGGGCCCCTGTTCAGAGGGGAGTCTGCTTCTCCCTCTCCCTTTGCCCTTTCCCTCCACTTGTGCTTTTTCTATCTCTTTCTCTCTCTCTCAAATAGATAGATAAATAATCTTTTTAAAAAATGGATTTCTTGTCATATGGTTAGTTTAATAAACTAGAACTATTAATATCTGGAATAATATCTTCATGTTTTCAAATTCATACAAAATCTTCATTAATTCCAATAATAAATCAATAAATAGGATGATAGGATTTCTAGACATACCAAACAAATGGACTGTATTGGCAGAATGACAGAAAACCAACTTAAGGAAAAGAAATAAAACAAACAAAAGGCATATATGTTAACCTGGGTCCTAAATACAACTCTGATTCATGTCTTAAATTTTATAGGTAGAAGTGTCCATGACCAAAATATGAGAAACTTGTTGTTTGTTCTCTTGTTAACCATCTGCTCTCTCTAAATATCATTATGCTATTCTACAGGATACCATCTACCTTTCTGCCCAACCATGGACCCACGTTCAGGATAGACTCTACTCAGGGAGGTGCATTTATCATCTGCGGGAGCAGAACCTCAGGGATGGATGCAGAACACTGTGTTGAGTGTAGAATCCTCAGGGAGTTCAGGTCAACTGCCAGACCATATAAAAATAATAAAAAGTTAACTAGTTATTTTTCATAGGGCATTTGAAGAAGGAAGCCTCCTATGTGGGATAATTCATATGCAAAGTGAGACTGTTCCCTGGCATTCTGAGATGGAACACTGTTTCCCTCTATCAAGACATAAACAAGAGATTAATGAATGTTTCCAAATGTCTATAATAACTGAGGTCAGCACAAAGCAACATCCAATAATAATAGATATATAAATGCTTACACCCTGTGCCTTAGCAGTTCCACTCCTAGGAAATGACCCTCCTAGCTATTTCTCACACAAGTATGCCAAGAAAAATTTACAAGGACTGTGTCTGCCCTATTTTTGAAACATGAAAACCTAGTTGAAATCAACCTGATTGTCCAAAAATCAAGGAAATAGCGGCAAGACCATATAATGGAATTATAAGCAGCTATTGAAAAAAAAATCAGTCAAATGCACTTGTGATGACAGAAAAAATTTTAAAAATATGTATCGTCTGACATATGTATATGGTTATGCTTGTATATTTCAAGAAATATCTGAAAAAAATGCAAAAATACTAAAAATAGCCACCTCCATTATATATATATATATATATATAATTATTAAAATATGTGATATAGGGTTTATCTTTGGAGTGAGTTCATTCTTTCTCAGTCTTTTTGTTGTCGTCAGGAAGTCCCTATTTAAAGGATTAAAAGGTTTCTTTAAAAAAGTATTTTATTTGAGATCGAAGAGAGAAAGTATGAGCAGGGAGGAGGAGGAGAAATAGCTCCCCACTGAGCAGGGAGCCCAATGCACAGCTCAGTCCCAGGACCCTGGGATCATGACCGGAGCTGAAGGCAGATGCTTAACCCACTTAGCCAGCCAGGCACCCCAAAAGGTTTTTTTGATGTATACGTGTGACCAGTCCAATCCTTTTAAACCATCCAATGAAAATTCTAGATAAACATCCGCCCTCATGTACAAAATCTTGTGAGCAGATAGCATGTGATGGTGCTAAAAGGGTACAAAAGAAATACAAACCCTGCAACATTTCCATTAGCCTTGGCTCCTAGAATCACCAGTGACAAAGAGGGTGAATCCAAAGGCTGGCTGTCCTACTGGCTCAGCCAAGAGTCCCACTAAAATTGAGACAGTACTTCAGATTTGCACATAAGGTTCATATGAAAGCTGACCTTTCAACATCATTTACACATTTAGCTCAGAAATCCCTAAGTTTCTGGTACTAAAAGAAAATTTAATTTGTAGGTACTGCATTCTCTTTAACCACAAAATTTTCCAGAATCAATTTCCTTTTTTTTCCCCAGTGACATGGATTTTTATTCTTAAGATGCTTTTATCCTATTTTTGCTTACAGAAATTTTGGATGGCCGCTACTATGATATTTCTCTGTAATTCTTTCATTTCTATACTCACTACCCTCTTCTTTCTCTTGAGTAAAGAGTGCCCCATATGCTAACCTTTAAAAACATAGGAAGGGACAATTTTTGAGGAATAAATCCTTCTACTAAAGCAAAGCATAATTTCTTAAGTGGAAGAAAGTGTTCATAATGTAACTATCCACATCCATAGTTACCTACTTGGTAAGTTTGAGTTTTGCCTACCACATTATCACTGAAAGCAGTAACTGCCTCTCGGCTGCTTTAAGGCTATTAGCAAAGGTTTTTCCTGTTTCTTTCTCCCCAGAAACTTTTATTTTAATTCCTCACATTTCTGACTTTAATGCTATAAAATATAAATCATACTTTCACTCAAATACAAAACACGCCTCACGTCCCCAAAAACCTCAGGAGAAACCTGTTTACAGGTATCAATATTTCCATTTAAATACAGGAAATGAGTTGAAGAAAATAAATCAATAGTACCTTCCCTAGCACTTCTCTGGAGGCATGAAGCCTGACTCATCAAAGAACTCTAATTCATTTCTCATTACTTTCTTAAGCTTAAGAGAAAAAAAGGTTGGGCCATCTGGACCCTTTGTGGAAGCTCACACCAAAGTAAATACCTTCTTAAAAAAAGAGGAGAAATTGGATCTTAACATGGAACAGCATGCTCACAAAAAGCCATCTATGCAACCACAAACTGCCACATCCCAAATGCCGGACTTTATAATAACAGTAATACTACTTGCACATTCAACTTTGTATCACACATACACACAAAAGCATATACTCTCAGGTCATAGCTTTTTCGTTTAGACAGACTTTAAGGCATCACGGAGACCTTTTCTAAGCACAGAGAATCTTGGTCAATCAGCTACAGAGTGACCATACGTACATGGTACGTAACCATGTACCTGAGACACATTGAATTAAGTAACCATTGCAAGGGTTTTCCTTATTCTCAGCCAGCATGTACTTCTCAGTAACTTTTATTATAGCTCCTTCTTCTGTCTTTGAGAATAACATTAAAAAGAAAACTGTATATTCTTCATTATGGATTTTCAATGATGAGGACTGTTTTCCTAAATGAATGGCAGCTGTCACTCATTCTACTTCACCTGAACTTATGACAACCAACATCTTTCCACTTTCATACTGGTATGAATGATTATTTTGAAACTAAGGGAAGTATTTTTGCTTCCATTTCATTAAGTTTGGCACCCAAGTTCTAGTATCTATTATATTTTTCTTCCTTCCCAGTTTTATATTTTATGAAAAATTTGCAAGCTTCATACATGTCAGCAAAGACCTTGTAATTCCTTCTAAGGCCACTCTTAAGGATGATGCTCTCAACAGGCATTTTGAGTATTATATGGTCAACAGTTTTGAATTCTTCAGTGTTAACATTTAGTGCATTTTAAAATTGTATTTATATAAATATACAAGAACATGTTAAGCTGGACTGCTCTATTTTTTTCCTAAAGTTCTTATTTTGAAATAATTTTAGACTTATAAAAAATTGTAAAAACAATACAGAAAGTACCTAAAAAACTACTCAGCCAGATATCCCTGCTGCTAACAATTTGCATAACCACAGCACAATTCCCAAAACGAGAAAAGTACATTCCAGTACTTTTTCTCATTCCACGACCCCTAATGTAGTGTTCTATTGCGTTTCTCCAGGGTCTCCACTACTGTCCCCTTTCTGCTCCAGTATCCAATCCATTGAACTACCATGTTGCCTTTGTTCCCTGTAGCCAGTGACAGTCCTATAGTCTTCCCTCATCTTCCATGACCCTCGGACTTAAAGAATGCTTCCTTGTCAATTATCTTGTAGAATGCCCCTCACTTTGGGCCTGATGTTTTTTAATGATGATATTTAATGATATTTTAATGATGATATTTAATGATGGTATTCACAGATGTGACATTGTGCCCTTGCCAGTGCATCATGTTGGGGGATGGTAATATTGTTATGCTTTATTACTGGTGATGCTCACTTTGATCACTGTTATGGGGGAGTATGCAGGTATCTTTATTATAATTTCTTTCCCTTTGTAATTAATATTTTGGGAGAGATAATTTGAAGCTTCGGAGATATCTTGTCTCTCCCCAAACCTTTACCCACTAATTTTAGCATCCATAGATGATTTAATCTGCTTATTACTGTGGTATTCCCATGATGATTTTCTATTTTGTTCACTCAATCTTCTTTGTTAATTAGAATTCTTCTGTAAGGAAAAGCATTCCCTTTATTTACTTATTCAATTATTTACTTGTATCAGGATGAACTCATGGTTATTTAGTTTAGTCTATGGGTTATAATCTATTATAGTCACGATTTATTATGTTTCTCAAATTGTCCCAGTTCTTTCAGTTTGACCCCTGTGTCCCTGTGATACCTTCCCATATTTTTTTTTTCAACACTTCTTTACTTTTTTGGCATTACAAGATGCTCTAGCCCACCTTGTATTCTTCCCCAGCTCTGGTATCAGTCACTTCTTAAAATGGCCTCTGACTCTGTTTATTGGAGAGTGGTATTTAGAAACCAATATTTTGCCACCAGCGGTGCTCATGAATTTATTCCAGTAGGAATACTGGAGCAGATCTGACTTATTTCTAATGACCTCTTACCAGCTTGCAGTAATTAGCATTTCACTTACTGGGCACTCACACGTAATTTTTTAACTAAGTCATTCTATAATTTTTCCTAATATAAGTATTTCATTCACTAGCATTTATTTTATGGACTCTCTTTCTTTTATTTTACTTTCCTATAAATGAGGGTTATTTGGGACCATTCCTAATATTTCCATATATCTGCTTTCCATAATTCCTGAAAGGAAAATTATTGATTCTTTCTGGATGTACATTCAGTACCCAGAGATGCACCATGTCTGGAAAACAGGATCCAGGAGACTTGAACTCATTTAGAGAAACTAGAATCTCTTTTATGATCTCTCTACTAGTTGAAGTTCATTTCCCTACTATTTATGTTGGTTCAATTTTTACAAATCTGAAGAAAGTTAGATATGATAACACTACAGAGGTGCTTGGGTAACTCTGGATTTCAGCTCAGGTCATGATCTCAGGGTCAGGGATTAAGCCCCACACTGGGTTCCAAGCTCAGAGTGAAATCTGCTTGTCTCTTCCCCTCCCCCCACTTGTACTCTCTCTCTAAAATAAATAAATATAATATTTTAAAAATAAACACATAAAAGCACTACATAATTTTCACTTTTTATTTGATTGTTATTAGAACTTAGTCCTCCTTATATAACCTTCTGTAAACTTATTTTTCTGATACAATTATTTCTTAAAATATTTCATCTTAATCTCATTTTATATTTAAAGTTTAAGAGCTTGTCTTTATTTTTTTTTTAAGAATATTCCTTTTTGGGGGACTCCTGGGGGCCTCAGTGAGTTAACTTTCTGTCTTCGAGTCAGGTCATGGTCTCAGCGTCCTGGGATTGAGCCCTGCATCAGGCTCACTGCACCGTGGGGAACCTGCTTCCCCTTCTCTCTCTGCCTACCTCTCTGTTCACTTGCAATCTCTCTCTGTCAAATAAATAAATAAAATCTTTAAAAAAAAGAATATTCCTTTTTTTAAAAATAATACCAAGCCCCTGTAATATAAGATCACTGTAAAATTTAAAAAATCTGTAATGTCACCACCAGAGATATGTATTTTACCTATCATGCATATATAAACACATGTATACAAATATATATAAAAGTTAGATTACTTGAATATATATTACTATATTCAGCTATTTTCATCCCCCATGGTATCATGGGAAAATTTCACATGTAAAATTATTCATCATTATATTTTTATAATAGATTATATATCATTTTATGTATTCATTAGAATTAATTTAACTAACTCTCCATTATTAAATTGTTAGTTTTCTTTCAATATTGTACTATCATTAGTAACATTGTAATAAACATCTTTGTACATAAATCTTGGTCCAGATTTATAATCACCTATTTAATAAAGATGCTTACAAATAAAATTACATAGGTCTTAATTTTTTAAATTTTATTTACTTATTTGTAAGAGAGAGAGCACAAGCAATGGGAGTGATAGGCAGAGGGAGAAGCAGGCTACCCAACAAACAAGGAACACTATGTTGGACTCAATCCCAGAACCCTGGGATCATGATCTCAGCTGAAGGCAGAGGTTTAACCAACTGAGTGTCCCACATAAGTCTGAATTTAACTGAAAATGTATTTAATATCATTGAAAGTGTTTGTTTTTCTTTGCACTTTTATGGAAGTCTCAATTATTCTGGGCTTCAGGCCTGCTAAGTAGTATTTTTATAATCCTGTTCCATGCTTTTGTACTCATCCTTAATGACATGTTTTTCTTCACATGACTTATAGACATCTTGCTAAAATCTCAGTTTAATAGTGAATACTTCATGCAACCACTTCAAATATTCAGTTCCTCATTGTCAATTCATTTGTCAAGGTCATTGCTGATTTTTTAAAATTGCAATTTCACGTCAGACTGTGTCTTACTTTCCTCGATATATCACTTTTGTAATTCTCCTTTCTGGAAATTGTTATTTTGGTCACCATTGAATGAACATGTTAGAATCCTTGATATAGTTGATATTCAATGTTTTCATGAGCCTTCTGTTGTTTCTAATTTATAAGGAAACACCCTTCTGTGAGTAAGAAATAATAGTACTCTTTATCCTTTCTTATACATTCCAAGATTTAAGGTTGTCTGTAAAGCAAATCAAAAATTTACGAAAAGTTCCTCTCCATGCTGAAACTCCAAGCTAATGTCTAGAATATGGATGTTGGGGTACCTGGTGGCTCAGTGGGTTAAGCCTCTGCCTTCGGCTCAGGTCATGGTCTTAGGGTCCTGAGATCGAGCCCCGCATCGGACTCTCTGCTCAGCAGGGAGCCTGCTTACCCCCCTCTCTATGTGCCTGCCTCCTCTCTGCCTACTTGTGATCTCTGTCAAATAAATAAATAAATAAAATCAAAAAAAAAAAAAAGGAAAAGAAAAAAGAATAGAATAGTGAAGTTGCTTCAACATGGTGGTAACTTCCATATGTGACTATTCTGTTACCTGTCTTTGGACTGTCAAATCTCTGTCTAAAGATTGGTAGTATATCTCCTCAAGGATGTAATTTCTGTTGCCTTCGTTTTTTGCATATATGCAAAATTCCTCAAATGTGCTCAAACCATCAGGCTTAAGGAATTCTAGACAGTAGCATATTTTCTCACATGCATATTCACTTCCATCTTTCTTTTTACAAGAATTTCTAATTCTTTTGGACATAGTTACTCCTCCATTCTGTGTTGAGTGCCATATTATTAATTTTTTGTGACTGTGCCAGTTACCATAAACACGTAGTCAAACCAATTTAAATACAAGAGAATTTAATACTTTACACATTAGTAAGTCCAGAAGTTGGGGAAGCTTAGGGTTTGATTGACTGAGTAGTACTGTGAGCTCTTCAAAAACTTTGGTTCTCTACAACTGCCCCTGCTACTGTCCATAACTGTAGCTTCATCCTAAGTTTGATTCACTTCATTGTCAGAAATTGACTGTAAATTGGTACCAGGCAACTTTTTTTCCAGGTCTCTTAAGTAGGGAAAAATTATATCCTTTCAACAATAAAATACGGATCCTCCTTTGTAGTCCTATTTGGAAACTTAGGACATATGGCTCTCCCCAATGCAGCAGAATCTCTGTACTTTGGGATCTATCCCTGAAACTGAGGATGGTGTAGAGAGAGTCCATCTATGTCTTCATTACCCATAAGCTGAGTATTTATATATAGTAAGTTAAGATCATATTTATGATTTCCAATATCCTTTCACATCTTTCCCCACATTTACTGTTTCTCAACTTTATTATCAATGACTTCCATGTTTCTCAGAGTATTTAATCTGTGTGAGTCCCACAACTTTATGAAACCCATATGCTATATCTGTCAGAGGGGATTCACAGTTTATATTAGCATGCTAAGTCTATGAGAAACTCTGTGATTGAAAGTAGAAGTCCCTTTGGCATATTTAACCCAGAATTTTCCAAACTAACTCTATCACAGAACTCTCATGTTGCGTATAGTTTCTTTGATCTTATGATAATGTTTAATGTTTCCCAAAAGAAAACTTTGGGAAAAGCTTCTCTTTTTTATATAATAGTTATTTTAATTATATATTTTATCTCCCATTCCATACTTTAGTGGACTAAGACAATTCTGATAAGATTTCAAATGTCAAAGCAAACATATTCTTCCCATACCCCATGAGGTAGACTCAATCTCCAGCTGAGGGTTTCTAAAGCATGATTCTAAAAAAAATAAAAATAAAAAAAATAAAATTGTGATGTCAAATATCACCAGCAGTCTGTACTTTATATCCAACTTTATTTTCCTAGTTCCCTCTCCCTTGATTTGGAGCAGGAAGTAGTAAATTAAAAATGAACCCAAATATCCAAGAGTTCAGGTTTCTCCCAAGAACTTCACTGTCTCAAGATTTGTCCACTGAGAAGAAATTTATCCAAAAAGATATATGCAAGGCCAATGGGTATATGAAAAGATGCTCAAGGTCATGAGAAATGCAAATTAAAACCACAATGAGATACTACCTTATACCTGTTAGATTGATAATAAAAACCATAAGATATAATAAATGCTGGTGTGTGAATGTAAAGAAAAGGAAGCTCTTGCACCGTTGGTGGGATTGTAACTTGATGCAGCCACTAGGAAAGCAGTATGGAGAATCCATAAAAATTAAAACTGAAAGTACCATATGATCCAGCAATTCCACTTTTGGGACTATAACCAAAGGGAATGAAAACACTAACTGTAAAAGATATCTATGCGCCCTTGTACATAGCAGTATTATTTATAATAACCAAGACATGAGAAACAACCTAGACTCAATCAATGGATAAATGGATAAAGAAGTGGTGGTTTACATATGTATATGCAAAAACATGGATGGACCTTGCAGGAATTATGCTAAGTGAAATAAGTCAGAGAGAGAAAGACAAACACTAAAGGATCTCGCTTATATGTAGAGTCAAAGGAAACAGAAAACAAAATACCAAACTCATAAAAAAATAACTTACAACAGATTTGTGCTTATCAGAGAAGGGAGGCAAGGGGAGGGAAAACTGGAGGAAGATGGTGAAAAGGTACAAATTTCCAGTTACAAGATAAATAAGTGTCAGGGATGTGATGTACAACATGATAACTACAATTAACACTGTTCTATAATGTACAGATAGAAAAATTGTCAAGAGAGTAAATCCTAAGAGTTCTTACCATAAGAATTTTTTCTTCATTCTTCTTTCTTTTCTTTGTACTCTATCTATATGAGAAGATGATTGTTAGCTGAACCTATTGTAGTAACCATTTCATATTAAAACTGGAGAAAAACTAAAAAAAAAAAAAAAAGAAAAGAAAAAAAAAAGAATTGTCCATATGATCTGTAGTTCCACTACTGTGTTTTACCCAAAAAAACCAAAACTACCAATTCAAAAAGATATACGCCCTGCTATTTTATTAGAAAATTATTTTTAATAATCAAGTTATTGAAGCAAACCAAGTGTTCATTAATAGATGGGTACATAAAGAAGCTGTGGCATATAGGCAGATGAATATTACCAGTCTTTAAAAAAAAGAATGAGAATAGTAACAAGTGCAACTGACCCCAGATGGCTCTGATTTTAATTTGGTGCTTTTTCTACTAGTCCCAGAGAAACCACCTTTACTGGATTTTACTGTGCATATAGTATAATCACTACAGGTGTAATTAGGACCTCTTTACATTTTCCCCATGGACATTTGTAAAATATACATTTAATATATGTATATATAACATTTACTGAACATTTTGTATGTGTTGAAACCTCCGGCAAGCTCTTTATAAAAGCATCTCCTTATTCTTAGAACACTTTATGGAATGAAAATGTGTCACTGCTCATTTACTATTTCACTTGATGTTTAGAAATCACAATTTGACAAGTTATACAACTGAAGCAAAAAAGAAAAAAAAAAATTACCCTGGCTACAATTTGAAATCTCCCAGGACTCTTTTTAAAAATATCAATGCCTATGTCCCTTTAGAGATTCTCTTTTAATTGGTTTGAGGTGAGGCCTCCAACATGTGTATATTTTTAAAAATATCTCCAGTTATATCCAACCTTAGCAAGAGTTAGGAAACATGAGATTAAATGATACAACTAAAACCACGTAACCCACTGTCTGCAATTAGAACTAGAATCTCCCGATTAGGCTCAGTGGTGTCCAAGATTTGTTTTTCTTTGCAAATATACACAATCTTTTAAAGACATTGAGATTATGAGTCCCCGACACTTCTGAAACAACTGGAAGACAAGTGTAGCTCTATCTCCCCACTGTCCCCAGTGCTCTGGGAAAACCCTGAGACCCAGTGGAACTCCAGGCTAATCCAGGCAGGGGCTAACAAGTTCCCATAGCCCTTTTTCTAATTAAATCAGCTTTCCTTCAAACTACCAGTTTTCTTAAGCTCTTCAGAAAAACGTTTTTGGTTTATACAGACAATAATTTCACATGGCTAAACATTTTTTTTTTTTTAACACAGCTAAAAATTAAATGGGTTTTCAGGAAAGATTTCTCCCCCAACCTTGCATGCATTGCTAGCCATTCAGATTTTTCACTCAGAAGTGACAATGTCTAATTTCTTCTGTATATTTCCAGCGATATCTGATGCCTATACCGAAAAGATATGTATTTTTTCTTTTTTTACATAGATGATATTACCCTATATAAACTGTTCTACATCTTCCTTTTTTTTCAATGACTATTTCGGTATCTTTCCATATCAGCCTATAAGCTACTTCCTTATTCTATTTCATGTCTTTGTGTTTTCAATTATATCTCACTCTTCTACTGATGATGGGCATTTGATTTGCTCCCAATCTTTTGTTATTACAGGAAAGCTTCTAAACAAATTTATTCCATTAGTTTGCCCATGTGATGTATATTTCTAAGATAAATTTCTAGAAATGAAATTGCTGAGTAAGACTATGCACATTTGTAACTTTGATGGATATTGACAGATGGATTTCTTTGGAGACTGTACCAATTTTCACTATGACCAGCAAATTTGAGAAAGAGGCTTCCCTGATATCCTCACTAACACACTGTGTTATAAAACATTTTGATCTGTATGTCAATCAGACAGTGAAAAATGGCTTCCCAGCAGAGTTTTATTTTGCATAGCTCTTTTTATGGTCAAGGTTTGGAAGCTAGATTTTAAAACTATACTTGTGTCTTTGTCTTATATTAATTTTTAGCATTTCACCAAACTTGCTCTTTATCACTGCAACTGTTTGCTTCAATATAAGCTTAAAAGGCTAATACATGGGCTAGTCAGGGAATTCTGCCAGTATTTACAACATTTTTTTTCCCGTGGAAAAAGATCAACTATTGTTCTGTATAACTGAAATATAAATACACATTTGAAAAACACGCAGTGTAGACCGCCAGCAGATCTGTGCTGCACACCACGCACGTGCTGCGTATTTGACGGGGAACAAAGTATCTGCTCAGATTCACAGTGCTGAAAAGCAAGTGCATTCAGAAATTATCTGCTAGTCCCCTTCCAAGAATTGATTTCTTTCCCTAAGTAATTGCTCTTTGAATGAAGGTCATTAAAGGGCCATAATAAAAGAGTTAGCATTTTAGAAGGTTTTGTGAATTTTATAATTTTCCATCACATCAGGGAGCCAAATCCTTTCTGTGGTTCAGATGGAGCACAGTTTAAAACCCAAGGCCCTCAGAAATCAATTTTTGCCAGCACACAGCTTTCAGATATGCAGTGGAGGCCAGGAAGCTAGCAGTGTGCCTATGATCAGGCGCTGGTGGATGGCTGGAATCAGACACCGGGCCTCCAGCCCCAGCGCAAAGGTTTCACCTTACACCCCTCCACCTTCACCAGTTCAAATGCACGTCTCTGTTCGGGAAGCAAAAGTCCCAGCCTTAAACTAATAATTATCCTAAAGTGTGATTCTGAACTTCTAACTTGAACAACACGTTGAACAACACAAGTTTGAATTGTGTGGGTCCACTTAAACATGGAGTTTTGTTAGCCTTTTTTTTTTTTTTTTTTTAAGAATTGACAACAAGAATTAGAAGGCGTTTATTTGCAACTGCCTGCCCAGTCTCTAAGGGATCTAATGGAGGACACCGGTCCTTGCTGCCCACTCAGTGCCCAGGAGGTGTGCCCCAGACATCAGCAGCCCCTGGACCAGGCCCAGGCTGGCCCGTAGGTCGCCGGGAGTGCCACTGGAGTGGTCAGGTCTAGCACCAGGACCGGTGGGCAGAGGGCTAAGCTGATGCAGAACATTCCAAGATGGCAGGGATGGTACAGCACTGGCTGCCCTGTGCCCCACCATTCCTGGACCCAGTCTTCCACATGCCTGCTCTGGACTGCACTGGGGCAGTTTCAGACCTTGTTTCCTCCCAGGTCTGGCCAGCGTTCCAACTCCACCCTGCCACCTCCAAAGGGCCACAGCACTCACAAGTGGCTCCAGGTGCCAGAGCCCAAATTGGTGATATACCTCAAAGCAGAAGGGGCAGTGGTATTGTGCTCCAGGATGCTGCTGCTGGAAGGCCTTGGGGGCTAGTTAGCAAGGGCCCTGGGGACCATGGTCCACAGCCAGCCAGCTGCCAGGCCCCACCCTGCAGCCCTGCCTCTCCGCACCTAGCCCCCGGCCCCAGCCACCTGTTTGTGAATTATTTTTCAATAATGCATTCCACTACTGTAAATATATTCCCATTTCTTTATAATTTTCTTAATAACATTTTTTTCTATAATATTTTATGATAAGAATACAGAATAAGATACCTATAACAAAAAATATGGTAGTAGACTATTTACGTTATCAGTAAAGTTTCCAGTCAACAGTATGTTATTAGTAAACCTTTGAGGAATCAAAAGTTATAGGCAGATTTTTGACTGCCTGGGGGTCAGTGCCCCTGATCACCACCTGCTCAAAGGTCAACCACACTTTTTTCTTTCTTCTGTGTAATGAACAAGTACCTTAACTCGTTCATACCATTGGCTTACTTACAAAGTATACCTGTGATGGGTGCTAAGCCATAAGGGCCCAATCCCCGCACAGGACTGAGCTTCTCATTCTCTCAGCTAATGAGGATGTTGGCACTCGACAGCTGGGTGCAACCCTGGGAATCACCTTGGTGGAATAGAACCTCTTTGTCCAAGGTCATGTCTCCTCTCTAGGGCCTGCACCCTAAGACTGGTCCGCATGTGTGGGAGACTAGAGTAAGGCCCAGCCCCCTTTTCTCATACTGGACAACTCTGATGGTTCTCTCAGCTCTAGAGCTTCCATGAGATCGGTTATGGCTTTGGCTATGATTTCATCATAGCCCAACCTCTCCCTCTGCCTGGCCCTGCTACTTTTTCTTCCCTTCAACTGCTACTGACTTCCAAAGCACTTTCCAATAATCTTCCTACACAGTAATCTCTGTTCCAAAGTCTGTTTTCCAAGCAACATGTTCAACTCCCAGTGTACCTGTCTAATCTGGAGCACTAGTTCTCTGGCATGTGCACACACATGCTGGTCAATATTAATTGACCCATTCAGAGTCACATATTCATCCAGAACCTATTATGTGGCACATACTAACTAGAAGCTGAGAGTAAAGACATTAACAAAAGCCAAGACTCTGTGCCTCAATACTAGACACGTTGTACCTGGCAAAGAGGAAACAATGAGCACAGAGTCATGGCTTTAAATATGTCACTCTGCCTTGTTTTCTGCAATCCTAGACAATCTCTGTGCTGGTTCTTTATCATGTATGTGTACCTGGTATAGCAATTATTATTCTGCAGATGACAATGATCCCTTTTGCCAGCATTTTGCTAATTTCAGACTTAATGAAACTATCATGGGGAGAATCAAACACCTGAGACCTCCCAACCCCTTATTATTGCTACAATGAAAGCAAATGTGTGCAGCCTTCTGGTGATCCAGGATACATTGTGAATTTATAATGCCTGATTTTTAGTCTAGTATACCCCCAAGAATCTTCTGTTCTCTACAGGCATAGACATTTCAACATCACATTTTTTTTCTCCTAGCTCCTCCTCAGCTTGCTCTGGAGCTCTTGTTAGTCATTGGGGGAGGGGGGGTGCTAACAAATTTTCAGAAGTGTCATATCAACTTTGGCACTGACTATAATTAAAAATTTAAAGACGATGAACTTTGGAGTCAGATTTATGAAGATCGAATCCTGGCTCAGATACTGATTACCCAGGTGACCTGAGACTAATTCATTAGTCCTCCTGAAGCCTCAATTTATGCATTTTGAAAATGGGGCAATGTTCTCTACCTTACAAAGTTTCCAAAAACAGAGGATTAGAGAATACCTTAGAGTGTCCAGAAAATGAATAGCTTTACATCAATAATTTTAACTAAAATATTTTATTGGTGAATCTAGATACATTTTTTACTAGACTTATAATTGGAGTTTGTCCTTATGTTCCTGGAGGAAGAAATGGCTGGTGAATTAGGTTGTTGTGATTTCTCTTTAGACTAACACCTTGAGAGCAAGATTATGCAAAGCTCAGGCTGCCCCTTCTCTTCAGAGAAAGTTTCTCTGGAACCAGGGCTTTAGCCCAGGGTTGGTTTCCTTCTTCTGAGGCTGTAGACTTTGCAATATAAAGGATACTCACCTGCATTCTTTTTCCTATGAATGTCCCAAGATGGCCACTGCATCTCGCCCCATAAATTTCAATGTAGATTAGAATTGTGTGTGATTGTGTTTTGTTATATTTTTAAACTGAATACATTTGACTAATGAAATAACTGCTCAATGAAGAGGAGGAGGAGAAGAAAGCGGAGAAGGAAGGAGGGAAGTCTTATCAGTTTAGCCCCTCTAATCCCCACAACCATCTGGTGAAGAAGTTCATTAACAACTTCCTGTTTCAGATTAATAAAGTGAGCCTCACAAAGTGGAAAGACTTCCCAAGAAAACTTTTTTAAGTAGTAAAACTAGAGCTTAAATTCAGATCTCCTAATTTAAAGTCCAACTTTTGTTCTGCTTTCCTATAGTGTTACTATTGTAAAAGACAATTCAAGACCATCCTTTTCAATCTTTCCCACACCATGCACCAATGTTGTTTGAGATATGTAGAAAATAATCAGCTAAACTTTACAAATTATTTTCCTTATTGTGCTATGTCCAGGACACCTAACTTATTCACGTGAATCATACATTTCTGAAAAGTGGCAAGTACGCAAAACAATCCCCAAAATAGTTTCCCCACAGATTCCCCACTAACATTCCTCCTATTGTATTGTCAGTCAGGATTTCTAGTATTTCTTGGAAAAATTCATTTAAGGACCACTAACTAGTACTATCTCAACTTTGTGGTCATTGTTGGTAGTAATTTATCTCTTCTAAAATTTCAGTTTAAGGGTTTTGTTTGTTTGTTTGTTTGTTTACTTTATTTATTTGACAGACAGAAATCACAAGTAGGCAGAGGGGCAGGCAGAGAGAGAGGGGAAAGCAGGCTCCCCGCTGAGCAGAGAGCCTGATATGGGGCTCGATCCAAGGACCCTGAGATCATGACCTGAGCTGAAGCCAGAGGCTTAAACCACTGAGCCACCCAGGCGCCCCTAAAATTTCAGTTTAATTCAGCAAACACTTACTGTGTGTCGACCATCCACCATCCACCACGTGAGTAGGAAGGAGGTGATGAAGAATACCTTAAAAATCTGACTGCTTTATCTCACAACTGTCAGAACCAAAGTTCTACTGTAATATCCACCTTTAATTTCCTTTCTCTCTTTTTGAAACTTCTTCTTCTTCTTTTTTTTTTTTTCTTTTCTTTTTTCCTTTCTGGTATTCTACCTAGTGCAGCACTATCTGAATTCAGAGTATGAGAAAGATTCTAACTTGATAATTAACCAGGTTTATGGCATCAGTTTCATCCTTTAGAAATTTAAAAAAATCACTAAGTGTATTGATTTTTTTCATCCATTTGTTCACTGAATGTTCCTTGAGTAACTACTTTGTACCAGATATTCTTTAAGACATTTGGGGTACAGCAGTGTACAAATCAGAAAAATATTTATGCTCTCATGGAGTTTAGATTCTAGCCAGACAGAAACAGAAGTCAATGAAATAGTATGATAGAAAGGTACAGGGGCTATGGACAAAAGATAAGACTGTGCAGGGAAAGGAAAGCCAGAGGTCATAGGTGAAGGGGGGCAGTTTGCAACAGAAAGAGGTTCATTATGTTAGGAACTACTGAGTGAGTGAGATCTGAACAAAGAATTAAAGAAGTAACTGAATAAGTGATCCCCAAATGAGAAGCAGACAGAGCAGAGGCTCTGGTGTGTGCTAGCAGGAGGAAGGCAGCCAATGCAGTTGGGGTAGAAGAACAGCAAGATCAGACAGGTCTCAGTGAGTTCTGATACATCTTTGTAAGCCATTCTAAGGACTTTGTTTTTACTCTTCTGAGGTCAATCGGGAGCCATTGCCTAGGACTGAACAGAGGAGAGACATAATCTGACGTGAGTTATAAAGGGACGCAGCAGACTTCTGGGTGGAAAATTGATTGCAGAGGGATAAAGAGAGAGGCAATGACATTGTAAGGGGAAGGGTGACAGTGGCTTGGAGCAGCGGGTAGGGATGGAGTGGTAAAAGTTAGGGGGCTATTTCTGAAGGAAGAGCTGATGGCTTACTATGTGTTGTATGAAGGAGAGAAAAGTTGCAGGGGTATAGCTAAGGTTTGGAGGCTGCTGGGAGCATTGAGTTGCCATCCATTAAGATTTCAGAAGCTGGGGCGCCTGGGTGGCTCAGTGGGTTAAAGCCTCTGCCTTCAGCTCAGGTCATGATCTCTGGGTCCTGGGATTGAGCCCCACATTGGGCTCTCTGCTCAGCAAGGAGCCTGCTTCCTCTCTCTCTCTCTGCCTGCCTTTTTACCTACTTGTGATCTCTGTCTGTCAAATAAAACAAATAAAATCTTAAAAAAAAAAAAAAGATCTCAGGGGCTGATGGTGGAGTCAGTATGGAGAGGAAGTCATTTTGTATTGGGAGTGCTGAGTTGTACAAAGGAGATGTTGAGAAGGCAGGTGACTTACGGTTCTAAAGGTCAGGAAGGGGGTATGTTTGGAGATACATATTTGGGAATATGAGAATAGTTGAGATCACATAGGAGAATAGAAAGTAATTTTGCAATCAGTTCTGATAAGGAACTACCACTGATACAAGAGGAAAACCCAAAGGGTGAGATATCCACAGAGCCAATGAAGAAAGAAGTGACAAAATATGACTTACAGTGGAATTATACCTGCACATGTCCTGATGATAGCCAGCAACAGAGTAGTCAATATGAGGCATTACAAACAATCATAATCCCTTCATAAAACTGAAATGAGTAAAACTTATTTGTGTATTTATTTGCTAGTGTCTGTCTTTTACACCTTACCATAAACCACATGCTTTCATTGTTTTCTGCTATATCCTGAACTCGTAGAAAAAGACTGACTGACACACAGTAGGTATAGTCATAAAAACATATTGAACAGTGACTGAATATGTGCAGACAACTAAAGTGTAGTCGGTTACTTATTGACAGTGCAGTGGGTGCCTGACTGACATAAATTTCATTGCTATGCTTTCAGGTATAAAGTGACTTGAGGGAGCTGGACTGAGGAGATACAGAGGCACTCTCAATAAGGTCAAACCTAAGCCTGGAGAGCTGAAGCAATTAAAACTGATAGCCGAGTGAAGGCAGAGGTATCCAGCCAGCATGCTATCATGTTTATTCCCTCGCAGCCCGGCAGACCACAGCTTTCTTTTGCTGACTTTATGGACTGAAATCATTCTTGGTAGAGAAGTTCAAAGAAGTGTCCAAAGTCACTGAGGTAAACAATGGTTAAAGAAATCAGGATGGGGGTGCCTGGGTGGATCAGTTCAGGTATGCATCTGTCTCAGGCTCAGGTTGTGATCCCTGGGTTCCTGGGATCAAGCCCGAGGTCCAGCTCCCTGCTCAGCAGGTAATCTGCTTCTTCCTCTCCCTCTGCCCTTTCCCCACTCCTGCTAGCTCTCTCTTGTGTGCTCTCTGTCTCTCTCTCTCAAATAAATAAATAAAATCCTTAAAAAGAAGGAGAAGGAGGAGGAAGAGGAGGAGGAGAGGGAGGAGAAAAAGAAAGAAAGAAACCAGATGAGGAGTCTAGATTTTGGAATAGTTGCAAGTGATATAAAAGTAAGCTGAACTACTTGTTGAATTTATAATAAGACACAAAACAGAGAGATAAGATTCAGAAACTCCTAAGCACATGGTATTTACTGCTTTCAGTGCTATTTACCTGTTTCTTCTTTATGAAATTTAAGGTGTTGCATTTCTATGCATCAATATCAGGATATTTCTAAAGAGAAGTGCTAAAATTATTGGTGTGTACATATTTGAATGGAAACAAGATATTATCTTTAATTTTTACATCTTCAAAGAATTCATTATGATTTTATCATATTTTATAATGGTTTTACTAAAGACAGTCTTCAAATCATGTGACAATCTTGATTCTGTCATTTGGACGTAATATTTTGATCCATACTACCAAGGCTTAGAGAGAGGAAATTGTGTTTATGTTTCATCTACAAGCATTGTTTATCACCTGTTCTTAACACCCCCAGAATTATAAAATTCATGAGGGAAAGCTAGAGATACTTCCAATTCATTGGCAGATATGTTATCCTGGCATTACATCTGTCCTTGTTGGCACTGGATATGCCAAATGCAAAATGAAGCTCAGAGTTACGGTCTTTCTGACCATGGAAATGCCCTCCTTCCCCTTGGCTATCCATGGTTTTTTATCATGTCTAGTAAATACAAATTTGAAATAGCCAAGCTTCATCTCTATGTTTAGATCTCATAAGTTGGACAAATAAAAAGGGTCCCTGGTTGTAAAAACCATATATTTAGGATGAGATGTACCATAAGAACGCCACTCAACTTTCATAGGTTTTCTACCGAAGATGGCTCATGTAGCACCCAGAATTGATGTGAAAACATTTGTTCCATGGGACAGAAGTGGTGCTGCTACTGTGGGACTATCCGCTGTCATACTGAGTGCCTCTGCTCCCTTCCACCAGCACATTCTCGTGCACACTAATCATACTCTTGCAAAAGTTAAGAGCAGGAAAAGAGGACTTGAAAGTTTGTACATCTCTTTTGTTATGTATTTTTTTTATAAAATTAAAATTAGGTTTCTACCAATGACCATAGTTATACCTATTCCTTACAGGGATGTGGAAAATAAGAATAGTAGACTTTAAAAATTCACCTAGTTGTCCCATTTTCCAAAATAAAACAGACTTTGTAAAGATTTTAGAACATTTATCTTCTGATCCTTTTTTGTACACATATATTTAAATGTCTATTTTTAAGTTTTGAAATTATCACTCACTTCTTTTAGAAAACATAAATTATACAGAAAAGAAAGAAGAAACGATGAGGAGAAAGATGATATATATGGAGTGTACAGAACATGGACTGATTTAGGGAAAACTGTTCCTACAGAATAAAGAACTCAGGCATAGGATGAGTGTTATCTCTAAACAATGCACAGGGACCTTCCTAAATTGATGATCAACGTCATTGTGATTATCAAAAGGCAGGACTACATCCAGGCAAAATTAACAGCAAAACTCCACATGTGACAAAATCTGGTCACTTATTTCAAGGTAGAATGCTAAAGGGGAAAATACCAAGCAAAGCTAGCTTGTCTATTGAAGACTAAAACCAACTAATTTTCTGCCCCTGTATTAAGTAATACAGAGAAGAAACCGAAGAGACTTACTATTATCCCTGGAAGAGTTTGATCTCACATAAAACTGAACCAATGAAAATAGTTATTTTATAAGATGAAAAGCCCATTCATCAAGACTTGTTTCACGGTTTTTGATTTCCTGTACCCATTAATTCAAAAGAATTGGATATAAACTGCCCAGTGCCAACCAGTTCTCCATCTTGGGAGATCATGAAGTAACTCAGCTCAGGTTCTTGACTCCTAAAAATATACTATTGTGTCTTTCCTCTTCCGAGAAACCACTGAGACTTGACAAAGAGGGTTCTCCCCTATTACAATAGGTCGAATACCGTGAGCTTTCCTCAGGCCATGTGTTTTTATGGTTATCTTTTAAGAAGTTGTCATTATATACTATTAAAAAAAACAACAACAAATTATTTTCTCATGCTCTGGACTAGTGCTCAAGTTTTCTGTTTATTTTTTTCTCTTCATCTATGTTTTAAATATCTGCTGGGTTACTTGTGTTCTTTACTGACTCCAGGGAAGAAGACAACAAAGCCTATGTGGCCATTTTGAATTTCCTTTTAATCTCTTATTTAACCATGTTCATTTCATCTCACCTTGATGCCTCTTATTTATACTATATCCTTGTTTCACTGTAGACATGTCTTCTTGAATCTTGTTAGAATTTTGTAAATCATTCCTTTGTGCAAGTAAAAAAATTATTTCCATCTGCCCAGTGGGTGTCATATTGTCATTTGTACCTCTGAGCACACTTGCAGTCTGTAACAGACTGTTATCAAAGGTGTCCCTTTCCAACTGAAATATGACCCATCCTGTCCTCACACCTATGGCTCAGATATACAGAGACAAAGAAGAAGCACAAGGAAAATTGAAATCCCCTGAAACACCTGCTCTGGGTATTCTGTCTCCAACCCTCTCCATAGTTTTTTGTTTGTTTGTTTGTTTGTTTTAAGATTTTATTTATTTATTTGACAGACGGAGATCACAAGTAGGCAAAGAAGCAGGCAGAGAGAGAGGAGGAAGCAGGCTCCCAGCTGAGCAGAGAGCCCAATGCGGGCCTCAATCCCAGGACCCTGGGATCATGACCTGAGGCGAAGGCAGAGGCTTTAACCCACTGAGCCATCCGGGCGCCCCCCTCTCCATAGTTTTAACTTTTGCACACTACCACTCCCTGAGAATCAGTTTTCACCTCTGCGTTCTTCCTCTCCTTCCAAGCTTGCAGAGTTATGACTTCTTCTGTTCTATGTTCTGTGAAAATAGGGAGATTCATGTAGAAATCTGAAGCAGTCTGTTATGAAGATGTAGTGGAGGAGGATGGTGCATACACCAATTGCCTCAAAGCAGGCCTTCAATAAAGCAGTTGCCTAGAAACACATTTTCATTTCTGACTCCACTTTCAGGAGGACAGGGGGCAGTTTGCAGAGCATACACAGTTCTGTGATTTACGTCCAAATTCTGGTTCTACCAGACTCCTAATCTGCAAACATAGCTCAAGATCCAGGGAATTATTGCAATGTTACATTGTCTTCTTAGATGCTGTTCTGACTTTCACTTTCTTTCTCTTCTTTTATTTTTCTTTTTATGAGAAATTGGGAAAGAAAGAGTGAAAGACTGATCTCAGATTCATAATAACACCTCAAGCCCCTGAGAATGAGGCAGAGCACATCAAACTCATTGTATTGATCATGGTAGGGTTATCGTACATTGAAAATATGTTTAAAAAAAAAAAAAAGAAAGAAAGAAAATATGTTTTCTCCATCTGTCATCTATTGTAATCTTCATGGCATTTTGCAAGATGTCAGTTATGTCTCTCTTTTCCCTAAAAACCCAGCTCTGTGGCTTTCTGAGAGTCCAGTACAGTTATTTCCCTTTTGGATTTCCCTTTGTCTACGTCCCATGACAAAACATCCTGCCTCGGTTCTACCCCACCTTGATCCAGGCCTGAAACGCAACCACTTTATCGCTCTTTCTTTGTATTAAAAATAAAACAAAACTAAACACCTTTATCCAAGTATTTTATGAGTTTAATAACTTTACCAAAGATTTGTGGAGTTGGAAGGAAGTTTCAATTCATGGATTTCCAGTTTTCAATTATCCTGCTGGCTCTACTCACACTCTGAAGCAACACCAAACATTTTTCTTTTGTCTCATAAGCAGAGAAATTCAACCTATATTTAGGCCCTGGAGCCTAAACTTTTATCCAGAAGTGTGCTTATCAAATCATAGTTTTCACTAGACATGCCAAAAAAAAAAAAAAAAAAAAAAAAAAAAAAAAAACAAAAAACAAAACAAAACAAAACAAAAATACCCCACTAAACTTTCTCTATACTTCTTTATTTATGGCCCCTTTGGGTTGATGTCCTTGCTTTACAAAACAGCTGCAATAGCTCAGAGAAAGTGATTCCCTTAATTTGTACAACTGGTTAGTGGCAGATATCCCATTCCTTACGAGTAGGACCACAGTCTGTACTCCAGGCATGGCATTTCTGTTTCCAGACAGTAGAAAGCACAAAGAGCTCCAGCCCTTGCCTTCTCTATGTACCCTTTGCAAGCTGCTTAAGTAAAGTGAGGCTCAACTTTTCACGTGTGAAATACTCATGTAGAGAATGGCCCTGGGATACAAAGACTCCCCATGATAAGACTGTGCTGCATACCTAATACATACTTAGTGTTAATAACCTTTTTCTTTATAATTTTCTTCTCAGTATAGCAACTAGTAGAAAACATCATGTGCCATAGGAAAATGGATCTTCAAAACAATGTTTATTTCAGATGAATTTGGTGAAATGAGGAAAGTTCATTGTAGCAGGTAATTGTCTTGTGTGACTCTCTTATCTGTATATCAATAGGCAAAACTGCATGCCATTTTCCAGAAATTTTCTCTAGAATTGTAGCTTTACTCTACTACTACAGGTCGGTGTTGTCTATTCTTGGAATCCTTCCCCCTTACTCCTAAGATTATGCTCAGTGTCCTTCCTCTGGATTTTTTCCCTAGCTCTATCCTTGTAGTTACCACATTAAATTGTGTACCTATTTAATACCCCATGTAAATACCAGCTTTTAGAGCTGTATATTTATTAGGCTTACTTCTGAAATATCATTACATAAATTTAATTATAAGTAATATAATAGACATTTGATGAATGAGTAATTGTCAATCTCCTTTAATATCAAAGCAAAATATTCCTTGGCACTACCGATTATTACACAATTTTCCCAGATCCCTTAACTACACCTAGACAGATAATGCAACAGATGTGGGAAAACACACCTTTCTTCTTCTTTAAGACTGCCCTTCTGCTCTTCTTCTTATTCTTTCTGCTTCCTCAGTTTTGTTTTGTTTTATTATTTTCCTCCAAACCCCAACCACCAACATGTACTTCTTGCTCTGAAAACTCATTCAGATAAAATTTTTAATATACTCATCTGAACTCACTCTTTGCACATTTCATTGGTCTTCCTGCCCATGGCTGAGGTTAGAGATGAGATCATGATGCTTCCGTCACACCAACGAGAGCATTGCCAGGGGCACTGGCCCGCCTGCCATAGAAAGTAAGCTTGGGCAAATGGTGGACAGATAGTAACGATAGGGCGTATAGCCACAGAACAGAAATAACTATCCCAATACTTGGCCTTTGTCTTGACTTTAACCCTTCCTTGAGGTGAAAGAAAGAGGTTGCCTTGAAAGCGATCATTTCTGAAACCAGGACACTCTCAAGGATCTGCAAAGTGTTAGGGAAAGAGTGCAAAGAGTATCTTTGGTTTTAAGAAACATTTTTTTCTATGAAATTTCTGCAAACACTTCCCCCAGTCCCAAAAGGAATAAGTTCCTGGTTTGATGTTCAAAACTTGTCCTCTTCTCTAGAGAAATGTAACTATCAAAGGCACTATCTGTGGTGTACAGATAAGGTGAAGTCTGGGGACGATATAGAAGAGTATAAGCCTGTGCAAGTCGAAGTCTTTGGAAAAATGGAAAGTTTAAAGGGAAACATTTCTAATGATGTTCAGGGCAGTAGGCTCTTTAGGGAGACACACAAAAGCTTGGCTTGTCTGTATTTTTTAAATGTCAGGTAAAAAACTGAAAGAGAAGTCCTTGAAACATAGAGCTATAAGGTAACCAGTCCTTGCTACTTTCTTAGAATGCACAAAGACTTCATTATGTGTATCTTGGGGGTCCAAAAATTTTACTCGTAAACATTTATATCTGGGTAGGATATATAGAATCTTACATGTAATATTAATTCAATAAATTTCCATTAATTAGATTCAGAAATTGTAGATAAGCTAGCAAAAACAATTTCACACCTTCTTATTCTTTGTTAAAGTTACTAAAGTCATGTCTCCTCACAAACTTGAGATAATGAAATTTATTTTTTAAGAGATGTGAAAAAGGTTGATAGCTTTGTGTATACTTGTTGAAGAAATCTTAAAACAAAAATAAAAACAAAACAAAAACAAGCAACAACAACAAACACCAGCATTTTATAAGTGCAGAGATGTAAAAACTGACAAGAAGAAATGAGGAATTAAAGGGACAAACCATGTGTATTTCTATAAAATGCATACGTTTACATAGGTATTTAAAATATCAGACAAGGGGCGCTTGGGTGGCTCAGTGGGTTAAAGCCTCTGCCTTCAGCTCAGGTCATGATCTCAGGGTCCTGGGATTGAGCCCCGAATTGGGCTCTCTGCTCAGCAGGGAGCCTGCTTCCTCCTCTCTCTCTCTGACTGCCTCTCTGCCTACTTGTGATCTCTGTCTGCCAAAAAAAAAAAAAAAAAAAAAAATCTTAAAAAAAAATAAATAAAGTATCAGACAAGATAAGGAATATTTTAGCATTCCAGGTGGTTATGGGCATGAAGAGATTAAATTTTCCTGGTAATGCTAAGCTTGCTTAAGAGTTTATAACTCTTTTTGTTTCTACCAAATTTAATTTGGAACTAAGATCTCATCCTTTTGATGTGAATTTTAGTTTAGAAATAGCCAGAAGTCATTTCAAAATCAAGTCTAGGGAATAGGTGAATGAGCAACCTGGTTACACTGAATTGGGTCCACAATGATGAAAATGGCTGGGTTAATTCTGTAGTTTTCATTAGAGATTGTAAGGTCTTTCTACAATGCAAATATGTCACAGTGTTACAATAAATGGTAACGTCATTAGAATAAGGGTAATTTCCCATTGTGACTATTTCGAAGGAAATGCTACTTAACTGGAAGTATAAATTCTAATATCTTAAAAAGAGTCAGTCTTCTTACAGGTGTGATAGACAAAGGATTGGTGCTTTTATTATATACAGGGCTCAAACAATCTAAGAGAAAGCATAAACAATCTAATAGATGTGGAAAGGACATGAACAACAATTCACAAAGGGAGAAAATTGAATGGCTCACACAATCCAGGAAATATGTAGTTCAAAGTAACATTTTAAACTAGAAATGCCAGAGCAAAGCAGTAATTCTATACAAACTCTACTTGTTAAATTAGCCGTTATTAAAATAAAGACAATACCAAAAGTTTACGGGATACCAAAGAATGAAAACACACTTCTGAGAGGAGTATAGATTGAAACAAGAATTCCTGAAAATAAATTTTAATTTTATATGTATTTACATACATAGATATATAGAGAAAATCATATATGCAGCTAGATACTTTATGTGTGTGTGTGTGTGTGTGTGTGTGTGTGTATGTGTGTATGATAAATGGCGAGGTAGACGGAGGAGAAAGAGACAAATGAGAGAAGATAGATAAGAGATTGAAACACACACAATATTTATATTCTTTGATCTTAAAGCACAACTTACAGAAATCTTTCAGAAAATAATCCATAGTAATGGGGAAAGTGTAATGTATGCAAATATGTTAATTACATTATCTACAAATGTGAAAACTAGGGGACAAATTATGAAGTTTAATATTTTCCTCTTGATGTGTGCCAGGTTGAACACCAGTGATGGTTTTGTGTACATAGTGTGCTGATGACTGAATCAAAAATAGTCTTCTTTCTATATGTCTACATTTTCTAAATTTAATATAATAATCATGCATTTTTTATAATTAAAAAATGAAGATATATTATTAGAAAACCCCTTTTAAAATGTCTCCTAGTTCCTCAACTTGATAAAGGGTATCTACTAAAAATACAACCAAAACTATATTTAATAGTGACAGACTGAAAGCTTTTCTCCTACATTTAGGAACAAGACAGCGATGCCACTGTCCTCACTTTGATTCAGTATCTTATTGTAGATTCTAGCTCCAGCAATTTGGTAAGAAAATGAAATAAAATGTTTTCAGATTGGAAAGAAATAAAACTATCCATCTATAGCTCACAAGAACTTCTATGTAAAAAACCCTGAAGGACAGTGTAGAGACTGTAGAGATTGAGTTTAGCAAGAATAGTATAAAAAATATAAAAAAATATAAAAAATAAATATAAAAAAACACAATTTTATTTTCATACATTAGCAATGAGCAATTAGAAAGTGAACAATTAGAAAGTGAAACTGAGAATATACAATATAGTTTACAATATATACTATATATACATATATACTATATATGTATATTTAACATACATATCATATACATATATGTATATATGTATAATATATATATTTCTATATTATAAATATATGTATGTTGTATATACATTGTATATTGTATATACAACATATGTATATTGTATATAATATATACTTATATAAATATATAACATATATATTTATATATTATAAATATATAATATATAAATATATATATTATATTATACATATAATGTATGTATAATATATTTATATATAAATAAATATATATTTATATATATTTGTATATATGTATATGTATATATACGTACATATATTTACTATATATACAATACAATTTACAATATAGTTAAAAAAAAAAGATGCTAACAAAAGAAGTATGATATGTATACACTGAAAACTCCAAAACATTGTCAGAAGAAACAAAAAATCTAAACAAGTGAAAGACATACTGTTTTCATGGATTGAAATACTTCATATTCTTAGGATGGCAATACTTCCTGAGTTGATCAACAGATTCAATGCAATCCTTATTGGAGCATGAGCTTTTTTTGGAAAAAATAAAATATAAGCTGATACTAAAACTCATGTGCAAATACAAGAGTTCCAGAATCCCAAATAGTCAAAACAATAATGAAAAAGAATCTCAATTTCAAAACCACTACAAAGGTATTGTAAATATGACAGTGTGGTCCTGGAATAAAGACAGAACTACAGATAAATGGAATAGAATTAAGAGTCCTGTAATAAGTGTGCCTGGATGACTCAGTCAGTTAATCCTCTAACTCTTGGTTTCAGCTCAAGTCATGATTTTAGAGTCATGATCTCAAGGTTGTGAGATTGAGCCCCATATCAGGCTCTGAGTTCAGAGGATAGTTGGCTGGATATTCTCTCCTCCCTCTGGACCTCCCCTACCCCCACCCCTGGTACCCATACATGTGCAGGAACATGAGCTCTCTATCTCTTATGCTCTCTCTTTTTCTCAAATAAATAAATAAATAAATACATGAAACCTTAAGAAAAAAACAAACAAACCAGAGTCCTGTAGTAAACCCTTAATGCTGATTTTGACAGATACCAAAAAAATTCGATGGAGAAAGAACATTTGTAGCAAGAAATGGTGCCAAGATAACTGGATTCCACATGCAGAAGGAAATAGTTAGATCCATCTATTACCCATAAAAATTTACAGCAAATAGATTTAAGACCTAAATGTAGGTGGTGAAACTATAAAACACTCAGAAAAAAAAAATACAGTGTAAATCTTCATGACCATGGATTAGACAACAATTTCTTACCATGACACCAAAAGCAAAAGTGACAAAAGAAAAAAAAAGAGAGAAATTGGATTTATTAATTTTTTTAAATTGTGGATTAAAAATTAAAAGTAAGAAAATGAAAAGATGGCCCCCAGAATGGGAGAAAATACTTGCAATCATATATCTGATATGGGTCCAGTATTCAGAATACATAAGGAACTCTTCTAAGTCAGCAATAACAACATAACCCATTTTAAAACTGGGTGAATAACTTGAGTAGACTTTTCTCCAAAGAAAATATACAAATAGCCAATAAGCACATGAAAAGATGCTCAGCATCCTTAGTCATTAGAGAAATCCAAATCAAAACCACAGTGATATACCGCTTTAACCCCAGTAGTTTGACTAAAATCTAAAACCAAAAAAAAAAAAACAGACAATAGCAAGTGTTTCCAAGGATGTAGAGAAATTGAAACACTCATACATTGTTGGCAGGAATATGAAATGGTGAAGTCATTGGGGAAACAGTGTGTCAGTTTCTAAAAAATGAAATATGAGTTTTATGTAAAGGAGAGAGGGATGGAGAGTGACTGCAGGCAGGAACAGGGGTTTGTTTTGAGTGATTTGTGATGATTGTTGTGAATATGCACTGAATAGTATGCTTTAGAAAGGCAAATTTTTTATATGAGAGTAATACGTTAATACCTTAACAAATATATTTCCCACTTAAAAAAAAAAAAAAAACCTCCTCATGTATTCACACACACACACACACACACACATTTCTATTTAAATACGGTCTCAAGCCCTTAGGGAGAAAAACAAAATCTGAATCTACTAGGTGATGAGCATATTTGGAAAATGAATAAGTTATGAATTCTGGAAAGCACAGTTATGCACATCTTTTTCACTCTCCGTTTTACCTCCTGTAAGGCACTATGTAGAAGTAGTATGTGGACTATTATGGGTAAAAACTTTAAGGGGAATGAATTAAAAGTATATGAGTTGTTTGCGTCCATTTGAGTGTATATGTAAACATGCAGACACACTTATGCATTCACCTTATAAATGCCTAAAGTGCTGGCAGCAAAAGACATTATTTATCATGTTAATTTTAAATTAACATCTGATGAAGAATCTGGGTTAAATAGTACGTGGTATGAAGTAGAAATATCAGTCAAAATAGGACACCCTGAATACAAAGGAAGTGTGAGAGAGCAGGATACCACATACCCTCACTGTGGAGTTGTACAAATGATGTGTCAGCCTTTGACCATCCCTGCTCACCTCAAAAATGCACACATAGTTAATTCAGAGAAAACAGATCAAAGGAATCTGACTCTGCTTTGCAGCTTTTTTCTGTGCAACTCTGTCAACCTCCCCACGGCCCTCCCCTCATCTGTCTAGAAGTGCTCTCGTACCTGACCTCCTGCTCCAGGAGTCTCCCTCGTGAGTCAGTGACCAGCCCTTAACTGTCAGCCACCGAGAAGCTTTATCTTTATCTTTCTCCTTCACTCTTCAGGACTCCTTAGTGTTCACCAGTTAAGAAGGGGTAGAAAGGAAGAGAAACAATAAGCATTTAAGGAAGCCATAGCTTTTCTTCTGCCAGGTGTCCCCCTAAAGAGAGGCTAGGCTGAAAAAAGTTAAAGAAACATTCAAACTTTGACTACTCTATTAGTTTCCCATTGCTGCAGTAACAAATTTCCATAAACTCTCAGCGGCTGAAAACAACACAGATGTATTACCTCACTGCATTGGATTTTAGTGATGTTATATGCAGTTATTTATAAGCATATCAGTACTGAAATCAGTAATAAATGTCTTCAGAATTTGTCATTTAATAAGTAAATATAATTTCAGTTATTAAACACAAGTGTTGAGGAGCGCCTGGGTGGCTCAGTCGGTTAAACAACTGCCTTCAACTCAGGTTATGATCCCAGAGGTCGATTGAGCCCCATGTCGGGTTCCCTCCTCAATGGAGAGTCCTCTTCTCCCTCTGCCTGCCGGACTGCCTACTTGTGCTTTCTCTCTATCTTTCTGTCAAATACATAAAATCTTTAAAAAAATAAAAATAAGGTGTGCCTGGGTGGCTCAGTGGGTTAAGCCTCTGCCTTTGTCTCAGGTCATGATCCCAGAGTCCTGGGCTTGAGCCCCGCATCGGGCTCTCTGCTCAGCGGGGAGCCTGCTTACCCCTCTCTCTCTGCCTGCCTCTCTGCCTACTTGTGATCTCTGTCTGTCAAGTAAATAAAATATTTTTTAAAAATTAAAAATAAAAATAAAAACAAGTCTTGATAGTCTTCCCTAGCTTTCTACTTTATCTAACACGAATTAGGAAAGCAAATCTTAAACAATAATCACTTGTAGTTTATTTTTTAAATTATAATCAGTAGAATTTACACATTTTAAAATGTCATTAACTAGATAGCATTTTTACTTTTTTATTATTATTTTTAAAGATTTTATTTATTTATTTGACAGAGAGAGTGAGAGAGCACAAGCAGGGGGAGCAGTGGGGAGAAAGAGAGGGAGAAGCAGAATCCCTGCCAAGCAGGGATCCTGATGCTGGGCTCCATCCCAAGACCCTGGGATCATGACCTGAGCCAAAGGCAGACACCCGACCATCTGAGCCACTCAGGCTCCCCTAGATAGCACTTTTAAAATGTCCATCTATATTACCCTTTGCATTTCATGTTCAAGTCATGTGTTTTTGCCAATTGATAGGTTTGTAGTTTTCATATTCATATGTAATACTGATGTGATATTCCACATTCCTCCTCCAGTTTACTTTCTTCCAGATTAAAAATCTATCCATGGTTAAAATAAAGAAGAAACCAGTTTACCATAACAATCACAACTCACAATCCTGATGATAATTCTGAACTTCAAGACTCACTGATGCTGTAGCATCAGTGTCAGTTCCTTCCCCAGTACTGGAGTTTTAAATATTTCTCTATTTTGTTCACTATAATGCCATGCTTTTTTTGCCCACTTAAGAAAATACATTGGAATTCAAGTAAGCGAGTGAGTGAGAGTAGTATTTATTCTAGAGATAGTATTGAGATAACCTTGAAGGCACCTTAGTTTATTTTAAAAAGTAAATCATTCACAAACTTTAGCACATTATTATGACGGAAAAATATTTGCAGTACGATTGAGAATTGATCTCAGCTCACTGGTGTGGCAAGCTGTTGATTTAACACCAACAGATCCACGTGTTTGGAACTTGTCTTATGCTCTGTCATCTTCAGAGTATGGCAAGGTCAACCAACTTGCTATTTTCCTTACTGTTATTTCTTGGTTTCAGTAACTACTACACATTGATTGGGTAAATATATGTGAATGGGAGGGAAGAAAGTCGGAACGAGATAGGGAGAAGGATCCTTTTACTGAATTCAGTAAGGAAAGGAGACCATACTGAATCAGGAAGAAAGTTGGCCACATCTTGGTAAAGTCATTTTGCGTTTTGGTCCTCACTTCTTCCTTTGCTCTCTTCCAATTATTGTGATGAGTAAATGAGACGGTGGCTATGAAGGACACTTGGAAAAATAATGGCTATCATGTAAATATAAGGACATGTGAAGAGAATTAGATCTTTATTTCAAATACAGCCGCTACATTATTTTACTTATGAATGCTGACATTTTCATAAGCACTTCTTTCCACTTCTGCTCAATTCTAAGCCCCTATTCAATTTTCTGTATAATTCCTCTTTGGGAAAGTCAGATTTTAGCATCTGTCCTCCCCCATGCTAATGACAGCAGGTCTCCACCTCCGCACAACTGATGATGAGCTTGCTACAATGTTGTCCTGGTTTCCACTGAGTTTTTATTTGGGTCACAGTAATAGAGCCAAATACAAGCAGGAGGAAATTGTTTCTTAGAAGCCCACCTGACAAGCCCATGTTGGAGGTGACTAAAATACATATTCCAACATAGTTAAAATATTGCAGGAGGTAAGTGCATTCAAACTCTACTAGCTACAACAAAACCTTTAATGGCTTAAAATCAAAGGACTGCATTTCCTAAGATCCAAAGGCCTTTGTAACTCTGCAAGGTTACATACAGTGATCCTCTACTTTCCTTTCCCAGTTTTTCAGGTATTTCTCGCCCAAGTTGAATTTTCCTTGTATGACTATACTACTCTTCACAACTGGTCTCCCACCTCTTCTCTTTCTCATCTCCAAGCTGGTCATCAGACTTCTACAGGATTTATCTTCATCTATAGCTTTTATCCCATTACACTCCTGCTAAAAAAAAGGTCAATGACCAATATAACTTATTATTGAAACATTTCAGGCTGTTCAGTATAGGATGGAAGGAGTCAAAGAGTTCTACCACTTTCTAGGGGAGGGACCTTTGGCATAATTTTCAGCAATCCAGTGATTCCCTTAGGTAAAATGGATGTGAAATTTCTCTCTCAAATTGGGGTCTGATCAGACGATACGGAATGAAGTATAAAGAATCTAGCAAGAGGATCCTGCTCTTCCCTTCTCCACAGCCTCATCTAACTCTGACCAACCCCCCCCACTTCCCCCAGTTCCACTCCACACATACACACATGCATCCCACGTCTCAGACAGAAAGGGTTATTGGCTATTCTGGGAATCGGACCCCTCTGACCACCCACCCTTTTTCTGGCCCAGGTCAAGATGTTGCATCCACTGGGAGATTCCCCCCACCCCAACCATATCCATAAGACCAAGTCATGGCCATCCTCAGGGTTCAGTTTCAACAGTACCTCTTCCATGAAAACTTTTATTCTCACATTATCTAGATTAAAAATTCCATCCTTTGGATCTCCCTTTCTTTTATATTTCTGTTATAGAAATAGTTGCCTCAGCCAGTCTTATTAAAACTTTTCAGCAAAAATCTTATTGTCTAGTGATATCCCATACTTTAGTCTTCTCTATAGGCTCTGCAGCAAGAGAACAGTTTCATACATTTGCATTTCTTTGAGAAGAGATCTTGCAAAAGGACAATGCTTATATGCATTTAAAAGGAGTGATAAAAAGAAACTCCTGAAGGGTGAGGAGGGAGAAGTCACTAATTTAGAGAACAAAAAGGAAGATTTTTTTTTTCTTTTTCTTTCTTTCTTTTTTTTTTTTTTTTATTGTCTGTGTGTGGTAAGGCTCTGGGCTAAGACCAAGATTTGAATGAGTTCATAGAATTCTGAATAAGAAGCAAGATATTATGAGCAGTATCCATGATGTGAGCAAGGTAAGCTGGTAGCTCACAGCCTCAGTTGGGGAGAGGGAGTGAACACAAAATTACTGGTTTGAAGAACAGAGAAGAACAATATAAAATCTGCAATTTAGAAACTGCGTTTCCTCTATGAGATTTCCACTCTAAGGAGAGGACTTCCTAGACCTTCTTTGTCTTCTACATGATATAAGAAAAATGAGAGCCATATATTCGTCCTTCAAAATGTAATAGATGTATTTATTGTAGGATCTGAAATTAAGCTAACTAAAAAAAAAAAAACAAAAAAACAAAAAAAAAACAAAAAAAACCCACTTTGTTTTCCCTGTAACTCTGCATCTTTCATTTTTAAAAAATTCTTTCCATTCAAGCTTTCAGCAGTTTTTTTTTTTTTTTTAAAGATTTTACTTATTTATTTGACAGAGAACACAAGTAGCAGAGAGGCAGGCAGAGAGAGGGAGAGAGAAGCAGGGTCTGCACTGAGTAGACAGCCCGATGCGGTGCTCGATCCCAGGGTCCTGGGATCATGACCTGGGCTGAAGGCGGAGGCTTTAACCCGCTGAGCCACACAGGCGCCCCGCTTTCAGCAGTTTTGAGAACAGACTTAGGCCTTGCTCTAAGTTGTTGTGTTTGTTTGATTTTCCTTTTTAATATGGAATACTCAACTAATTCTCACCACAATCTTGTGTGAAGCATTTTTATAATACTTATTTTATGTATGAGGATGGTGAAGCAGAGAGATGCTAAGAGCTATGTGCTTAGGTCACACAGCTAATAATAAATTTCACAGCAGGGAATCTGCCTCCGGAATCTATGTATTTAATTATTTTAACAAACTTTCTTTCTATATAGTATATAATTCTGATTGATTCATAGTCTCTGTCAAGCAAATGCTTAATACTCAGAGTTGGGGCCACGTAAAAAACATTCAAACAAACAAACAAAAACTGGGTACTTTACTTAGGGGTTTCCTACCATAACCATCACAAGTGTATGCACTTGCACATGCAAACACACACCATTAGTTTTTAACCGAAAAAGCAAGCTCGCTGCTTCAAAAATCATACTGAAAACTTCCTGATTGCAGTGCAACTTGAAGAAGGAGATGTATTTTGTGAAGGCCACACAGATAGCTTATCAGGACTTTTAAGCCCCATTCCCAGGCTCACTAGGGCTGCATTCTTCCTGATGAGCCTTCTACAAAATAACAAGAAACATCATTCACCCGCCCCACCTCCTTGCCCACCCTCCTTTGTCTGTTGTCTTGGCTCTGTCCCTGGACTACACTCCACTCTGATACATTCTGCAAACATTTAATCCTATTTATTACTTGTTTGTTATCTGCATTTATCATCATAATACTCATTTTGTCTTTTCATTGTTGGAGCCAGAGTAGCTCTGCTTTAATCCTAAACCTCCGGCTGGTATGGCTCATGCTTACTCTCTGTGTACAAAACCCTGAACTGCCCCACCCATGGTAGAGGTACCTGAGAGGAATGGGGCCCAGCCAGGGCAGCTCACTTTCCAGGGAAGGTTGACAGTTACGGTTTCTTCCATGACTCTAATAAATTGGAGTGAAAGCAGTCAGATCCTACTTCCATACCCTCGTCCTTATTTTCGACGTATGAATAGTTAGAATATAAAATATTCAGTTGGGAAGGAAGCTTGGAAATGTGTTCATTTCCCGTTCTCATCTTATGGAGAGATAGAAGCGGGGGGCAGGGCAAGAAGAGACTTGATCATTGTCTTCAATTATGTTAATGAGTGCCAGACTTGGAGGTCTGAAAACGTTTTTAATTCCAAGATTAATACTTTCTAGCCAGTTGAACTATGGGCCAAAACCAAAACAAAACAAAAAACTTCATGGAGACGCATATCATTGATGAGATAAAGCTTGTACAGGATTCCATCATATGATTGCAAATTGCTTCTTCCCTTCCATATGAAGAGGGACCATACTGGTTGAGTCTCTGGCCACCCACTCTTAGAAACCCCATTACCGAATGAATGGTTCTGTTTCTTTTAACATTCCTTTTCAAACTATCCTGCTTAGAGCTGTAATAAAACAGTATTTCATAAACTGTGTGCTTACATCATTCCCATTCAAAGGATTCCTAGAACTTCCAGTTAACCGCTGGAAGTCATAGAACTACAAACCCCTTGAGGTTGATGGGAACTTATTTTACAAATGGCTCCTTTCCATTGTGAAGAACTGATTTCCTCCTTCTGCCTCTCGAGGTCCTCAGGGTGCCCTCTTTCCTGCTCCCTCTCTGGTCAGCAATCCCACCTGGAGGCTCTTGTTTTCACGTTGTTTTCAGGTTCAGCTGATAGGACTGCCTGGCGCCTTGGATCACACGTTCCTTGAATGAAGTAACTCATCTCACTCAGTTTAGCATATTATCTAAACTGACTCACCAGTTTTTACCCATACCCTCAAGCTTTGCAGATCCAACTGTACACATGAGCCCTCCACACATTCTCTCTCTGGGTCTTGCCTTCCAAATGCCACAAAGCTGCTCATTCCCTTTTGCCACCTTCATTTCAGTCCTATTTTTTCTGACTTTGTTTTAACTTTCCATAGACCCATTTGGATCTGATATATATACCTGTGGACCTAGAAATTCAATGGGTAGGCTTCTCATCTGCTCTGGCTCTGGAAACTCCAGAATTGGGCCATATATGTTTTTGTTCATCTGCCGTCCTCACTGTCTGTCACTGGCTTTATACATATTAGATGATCAATTAAAAATTTAAAACAAACAGGCTATTTCAATTAATGTATCCATTACTGTTTTTTGTGTTTTGTTTTTGTTTTTGTTTTTGTTTTTGTTTTGGGGGGAGGGTCCAGATTCTGTCTTTCTGTCTAGTACTTTTTCCAAATTGGACCTCCAGATCCCAACAAAAATATCTTCTCTTTCTACTCCTATAACTCACCTCAAATCTCTTTTTTTCTCCATTCTCCATCTCCCTCTTTCACATACACATGGATATCTAGACATATACACAAAGCCCATAATGTTCTTCCTTTCATTTTGACTTTCAATTTGAATAATTGAAGGAGTAGCTGTAGGTCTATGAGGCAAAGCAAGGATGAGGTAATGTTTTCCTACCTAAGCTATCACCACCATCTTGACAAACATTGTATAGTTAATTCTCAAAGCCTCCCTAGGAGGCAGGGATTGGCAGGTTTGATTGAACAGGCCCTTTGCTTGAGTTACATTTGTACACACATGATGTTCCCATCCTCACCAGCTGGGAACCTCTGCCCCAGGGTCCAGGCCCCTATGTGCCATCATCTCTTCTATAGATAGAACCCTTGTCCCTGGCTGGTTTGCTATTCTTGATTCCTTTGAATAGCTTAGTTGATCCAAGAGATGTGTTGTTGAATTTTATGACTCATAGGACACTGAGGATTCTCACACTTGTACCAAGACCTTACTCACATTTGCATATAAAATTAGGCCTAGACTTGAGTCTGTGAAATTCT
Organism: Mustela putorius furo; assembly: GCF_011764305.1. Lineage (NCBI taxonomy): Eukaryota > Metazoa > Chordata > Mammalia > Carnivora > Mustelidae > Mustela > Mustela putorius. The sequence continues at coordinate 4,472,076 of NW_025422019.1, forward strand.
GTTTTAGGACTTCTCTATAGCCTTAAGATCAAATCAGGCAGCTAAAGGGCTAAGAATTAAGAGTCTAAGATACCTGTTTTGTAAGTTCTTGATGTCCACGGGCATTTCAGTGCCCAGATCAAGTGCCTCCCCTGGGAAGGTGTCTATGACCCATCTAGATGAATGTGGCAACTTTATGTATTGAAGCACCTATGCTGTGTTAGCCATGTTAGATGCTCAGTTAAAGTTTATTGGAAACAGAATTTTGAGGGCCTGAAATTTTAAAACAGGCAGCGCAAGAATGCTAATGGACTGCATTTCTACCAGGCAAGGTTTTGTAATCCAGGAGGAAGTGAGGCTTTTGTCATCAGAGCACCTATTTCATGGACATTTTTACACAGAAAATTCCAACTGCACAGGGAAGTCACTGCAAAACAAAACAGCTAATAAAATGTGTGGTAGTCAGTTTTTCAGCTCACAGTCCCCAAACAAGGTCAAACCAACTCTACTGAATAGCCATTTTACACACATAATTACCATTCTGATTTCCTTATTATTATTATTATTATTCATTTTGTCTTAATACGGGTTGTCAGAATCATTTTATTACGCTTTTACTCTTTTACTCTTTTGCCCCTTAACCCCTTTACATCACCTGCCTGTCTTATCTGGTCTTTGGTTATCGTGAGATTTCTTAGATTAACCTAAGTGACTACAGGTGGTAAACTCTCAGACTTGTAAGTGACTAATACAAGTTAGTGAATGACTTCCCTGACTTCTGATGGAACTAGAGATGACAGACATCACTAACGTCTATCAAATGTAACTGGCCTTGGCACATTCTAAATTCATCATCTATCAAATAAGAAGAACTTGTTGTCTTTGCAGATTTGTTTTGAAAAAATCAATGGGAAAATGGCTTATAAAAGCAATACATTTCCACTAACTTCCAATCAGACTCTCTTGAGAAACACAATTTCCAGATCACCACTGCTAGATGTTCATTAAGAATTATTGTTTAGATTTCCTCTAATAAGCATGTGTTCTTTTATAATAGAAAAATATTTTCAAAAAAGGAAAAAGGAATTAATATTTTCCCCACTTATTAGATGATAAAAGAACAAGGTGAAAAAAAGTTCTAATACTTTCTTTGCTTTTTAGCCCTAACACAGAATTGCCCAACATTGGGGTACTTAGGTGGCTCACTTGGTTAGGCGTCTGACTTTCTTTGGTTCAGGTCATGATCTCAGGCTCCCAGGATTGAGCTTCATATCTGGCTCCATGCTCAGTGGTGAGTTTGCTTCTCCCTCTCCCTTTCTCCTTTCCCTAAGCTCTCTCTGTTTCTCTCTCAGATAAATAAATAAAATCCCCCCCACCCCCAAAAATTGTTCCTACATCCTTCTTGCTGCATTATAAACTTGTTTCTCCAGCTCATCCTCTGTGGAGCTATATTACAGTAGCTGTTTTTAAAGACTCCACAAGAGCTCCAGAATGACTGCTTGTCTGGGTCCCAGAATACAGTGACTCCAATCTCCCTCACACAGCATTCTGTGTTCCCTTAAACTAAACCTGTGGTCATCCATTTCATACCAAATTCCGTTGCCTATTGTGGCTCATTCCTAAAAACAGAATAGTTAATTTGACATCAGAAATGCATAGTCCACAAGTGAACTTCTTCTGTTTGGAGGGCACAAACACTCTTAACACACAAATGCCCACAAATAAAAAATGTGAGGAACACTGAACAAAATATCCAAACCCTCATGTACTTTAAGATGATGATGACAACGATGATGATTTGAGGCACAGGGAAAGCTTATTTGATGAAAAGACAGAGGATTTATGGCCTAGAACATTGTCTCAATGCATGTGAGATGAGGTGAGTCGGTGCCGGCACTTAAGTGTCCAAGGCAGATGCTCCAGAAATTAAAGGTGGGCAGTGGAGTAGTGATGTGGGGCCCTGCAGGTGTCTGATGTCACGCTACTCCAGTCAGATACTCCATTAAGCCAGCTCTTCCACATCACAGCTAGTCAGGGAAATGCAAATTATGGTAACAGTGGGACAGCTCTTTAGATCTATTAGAATGGAAAAAAGTAAAGCCTTGAAAACTAACGCTGCTTGGTGAGCAGGCAGGAAGAAAGGTGGGTCCACTTATGCATTGCTGGAGAAAATGAGTATTGTTTCAATCTTTTAGGAAATCAATCTATCAACATCCATTTCCATTAAACATACACACACTGAACGGTGCAGAAAGCTCACTCCAGGGAAGGTCAGCCATAGAAACAGAAGCAGCAGCATGTATGGCTGTCACTGCAAAGGTCCTTATTGCAGCATTGTGTGTTTGGACCTAAATAGAAACCAAGCGAATGTTTACAAAGAGATGATGGTTAAAAATACTGTAAAACATCTCTACAGAGGAAGCCTGCATGGACATCCAAAAAGAACAGGTTGGAGGTGCCTGGGTGGCTCAGTGGGCTGAGCTCCTGACTCTTGATTTCAACTCAGGTCTTGATCTGAGGGTTGTGTGATTGAGCCCCAGGCTGGGTATGGAGCCTGCTTAAGATTCTTGCTTTCCCTCTCCCTCTGCCCCTCCCCCAACTCTCCCTCCCTTGAAAGGAAAAAAAAAGAAAGAAAGAAAGAAAGAAAGAAAATAAAAAAGAAAGAAAGAAAGAAAGAAAGTGAGTTAGTTAGTTGGTGTCTTATTTTTTGGCCTAGAGGAAGCTGAGAAGGGGAAATAGCAGGATTTCTATTTATAAAACAAGGAATAACTGAAAATCCTATGCATGTCCTCTAATACATGGTCACTAGATTACTCAATTAGTTGTTGAAAGGTTATTCATCAGACCGTCAGGATCAGCTAACCAGGAGAGTGGTTTTCACTTGAGGTCAACCTTCCAGCACCCCATGCACATTTGATAACATCTGGAGACAATTTTGATTGACACAGATTGTGGGGTGGGGGTGGTGCTATGGGGAGAGGCCAGAGTGCAGCTAAACACCCAACAATGCACAGGAAGGCCCCCTACACCAATGGATGACCTGAGTCAAAAAGTCAATGGTGCCCAGGCTGAGAGACACTGATCTAGGGAATGAAGGTGGAAAGAGCAGAGAAGATATGGGAGGGAGATGATAAAGCAATAAAAGAAAAATGGCTATATATATATACATATATGTATATATATGTATATATATATATTTTTTTTTAAAGTAGTGCCAACACACACACACATACACATCACATACCAAACAAATAAACAGACACATCACCGAAATGAAGACAAAAGTCAGGCATATGCAAGACTATACTGAAATGTGAGGTCATGCACCTATCTTGTCATTCCCAGTTTAAAATCTACTTTTTCTTCACATTGCCAGGAGACAGAATCCTGACAGGAAAGAGTCTTTGATGCAGAACCATGGACCATGACACCTCTTTATTTTCTTGGTCTCGTGTTGAATATTGTTGTTTATACACATTCTTGGCATTTGCCATATGAACATCCTAAAAATTCCAAGAGCAAAGAATTGCCATCTGCTTTGGCCTTATGCATTAATGAGCATGTTAATTAATGGGATAAAACCACTTACAGAAGTTAAAGAATAGAACTACAAGGCAGGAAAACATTTTGAGATGTTTTGTCACTCAGTCAACAAAAGCTGGCTGATCATCTTCTGTGTTGGGAGTGGGCGAAGTGCCCAGTGCAAGGATAGAAAAGCCAATGCACTACCCAACTTTGCTTTCGAAAGGCAAGTCCTACATACTCCAGGAGAGTAGACAGACATAGTGAAACATAGCCCCCAAGCTGTTGTGGGAGTTTCAGACAGGAATGATCGGCTCTGCTCAGGTAGGGGAGAAGGTTCAGGAAAGCTTCATGGGGAGCTGAGTCATGACGGAAAGCAAGTGTCAGTGGATTTTTGTAATTATAGCGGTGGCAACAGGTTTGTGGGAAAGGGAGCTAGACATGCTTAAGGGAGAGAAATAACAAACTGATTGGAAGTGAAGGTTGAGAAAATCTGACAGAGACTCCCAGGCTTCTGGCTTAGGGAACAGAGTGGTTTTGTGGCCAGCCATTCGCACTGGAATAAGCTGACACACTACAAAAATACCCTGTCCCTGGATTTTATAAAGATCCTTATTCTCAGACATGATCTGAATCACTAGAGGAAAACTGTAAGTGCTGTTTTCCAAACTCTTCCCTTGGGTTATTAATAGCTGCAACAATTAAGCTTAATAGAATTTTAGACATTCTTAAAAAATGATAAAACCTGACTGTGGAGCATAAAGTAATATAATTATCTCATTATTTCCTGATCACAAGTCTCTGCATTGTACCTGGGACGTTAAGACAGATTCAACCATACTTTGAGGAATTGCTGATTATGTAAGTCGTACCTTTAGCTCAGGGCTTTATAAAAATGCGTGATATTAATATATATGCTCTTTGAACTGAGGAATATTTTCACATGATCTCTAGCTGAAGATTATTTAATTCTAGCTGAAGATTATTTATTAACTTTAAAACAAAAATATTGGTAATGCTTCCAAACAAAAGAGGCCTTTGTGATTTGACCCCTGCTTGCTTCTCCCTGTCAACAGCCTGGCCTGCAGCTCTGTGGGGGAGCAGCATTGAACGGGATACGCCTGTGTCCACTGCTCCCAAGGACTGCTGATGCTTTCCTCTGCTTCCCTTCCTCCAGACAAGTGTCAGCTCTTACCCCTTGTTTTGCTGCAATGTTGTGTCTTCTGGGAAACACTGGAGAACTCTCCATTTTCATTTATCCTATGAACATGTGCACATATTCCACTCAAGAATTACTACACTTATTGCAGTAAAAAAAAAAAAAAAAAAAAAGCGAGTGTTATCTCCTTGTCTGTCTCTACCATATTGTCAGTTCCACATCCTTAGAGGGTCCAGGTTCTGGTACATTAATAGGTAACACATACATACACACAGAGATTCCGGTACATTAAGAGGTAACACACACACATACATACAAATAGGCACACACATATCCTATAAATATAAAGATGTATATATAACATGTGTATGAATTTAAATGTATATGTGCTTGCCTGTAGTTTAAATCAGTAACTTCAATGGCCACCAAATTGACATCTGTCCTTATATCTGTGCTTGTTCTCTCTGTTAGACTCTTTTTGTCTCTCTGAGACTTCAATAAGTATCTAATTTCTCTTTACCAAACAGAGATACAGAAAATATGGAAGCCTAATTGCTGAGATTTCTTTAAAATAGTTCTAGTGTTCTAAAACTCCTCTTAAAAAGGTAATGGGGATTATTAGTTAACTCGGAGGCTGGAGCAGAGGAACCTATCCAGGCAACCTCTGTGAAAAAGTGTTTGCAGGGTGCTTGAGTGTTGAGTTTCTGGAACCAACAACTTGGATTCAATCTTAACTTCTCCACTTAAAAGCAGTATGATGTGGGACGCCTGGGTGGCTCAGTTGGTTGAGCAGCTGCCTTCGGCTCAGGTCATGATCCCAGCATCCTGGGATCGAGTCCCACATCAGGCTCCTTGCTCAGTGGGGAGCCTGCTTCTCCCTCTGCCTCTGCCTGCCATTCTGTCTGCCTGTGCTTGCTCTCTCCCCCTTTCTCTCTGATAAATAAATAAAAAATCTTTAAAAAAAAAAAAAAAGCAGCATGATGTGAGGAAAGTTTCTTAACCCTTGCATGCTTTAGTTTTTCATCTGCGAAATGGGATAAGTGCAACACAGTCCACAATTCCGATTTCAGAAGGACTGAAAATTATTATTATCATTAGCATTACCGGTAACATTAGTATTAATTCATTGGGCTTGCAAAATCTGAATTTATTCAGTGAATTTACCCCAAAGGTAGAATCAGCTCCATAACAATGTGAGGTCTTAATGAAAACCATTTAATGTGAATAGTCATATATTTTTTCGTAGAAATATTACTGTGTTTAGAGATGATGTGTTGCTCAGATAGCAAAGAAGATGGCACCTTATACATAACACATGCTTCACATGAACTTTCTTAGACCCAGAACATTCTGGATTCTAAAACACTGGTTCTAAGCAGTTCCGATATAAAATTGAGGCTTTATACCTACATCATGAATTTTGTGTGAGCATGAAAAGCAAGTATTTTGTGGAGACTCAGGCATATAGTAAATAGCCCCAAAATGATAGCTATTATTAGAGCAGTCCAGTCCCCATGATGACCATGAGAATGACACTGCACATTTTGCATGATACTCCACATGTGTGAATGTGAGCCCTTCAGCAATTCCGTCACTTAGTTATTGTGTAGATATTGGTCACCAATTTGCTCATGTGGTAACTAAGATATAGACCCCAATTAGGCAACTTTCACAGGAAGAAACAGTACGCAATTCTACTTGGAATCATATCAGAGTCCCCTGGCCTCAACCCAGCTTTCTGTGCAACACTCCACAGGTTTCCAAGCTTGTCTGGGAGCCTTCAGTCTTCAGGCATAGTGGGAGTCACACTGTACATAAGATGTTCTGCAGAACACACGACTCCCACAGCCCTGGCTCATTATGACAATAAAACGTCATAGTTGGGCTTTGAAGGCAAGGCAAAGAAGGATGGCAAGTAGGGCAACTCACTTGAGTTGGTCTATTTCCACATCCCCGAAGTTCTCTGAGCCCTGCCTTCCTCTAACCCTTTTGTAGGCTGACTTGAGAGGTACAGCAGTTGTTCCAAGCTACACTTCATCAAGGGAGGAAGAGGGCTTGTCTCTTCTGTTTTATATATGTTTGTTTTGTCAAAACTGAGGAAACTTTTTCTCAAAAGCTTTTAGCAAAATTCTTCTCCTAGTGTTCATACAATTGACCCACGAGGAAACATACATGGATTCCTGATCTATAAATCACTGGTGAGAGGTGGTACATTTTTCTTAACTCATTCAGGCCCCTGCCTTGAGGAGAGAGCTTCTGTATTTGTATGCTTAGCTGAAGTCGCTGCAGGGAGGGGGAATTAAGTGGCATCTAAAGGGTCACCTGACAGGTCTGTGGCAGGAGAGGCAACCACCTTGAGTAAGGAGTTGAACAAGACCAACAGTTTCAAAGACTCTTTTTTTTTTTTTTTATTTTTGAAGGCAGTAGAAAGCTTGCCACACACATACACATACACATACACATACACATGCACAGGCACACAAATTTAAATAAATTGTTCTGTGAAACATCACTATTTATAAAACAGAAGTGGAGCAGCTCTGGCAATCAGAGGTGAAGCACTGTGCCCAAGGCAACCCTGAGGCAAAGGTTTTTGGAACCCTTGAGATCTGAAAACCACAGGGCCAGATGGTCTCTGAGCTCACTTGCAACCTTAAAATTATATACTCTACAGAATAAAGTTTTCCTCTTATTGAAGGAAAAATAATAGCACAGGCAAAGCAGAGTTCAAAACCAGCCAACCAAACAGAAATGCTTATTTGTCCATTGTATGCCTTATGCGCCTCACTTACACACATACACGTATACTATATACATATTCAGATGCACTTCCCTTTCAATTTTTTCCCATATATATTTTAAGGTAAAAATTGTTACAGATAAGAAAAACAAATTTTGATACATATTTCAATAATTTGATGGGCATATATTCATAATATAAAGTAAGTTGTCTTAAATACATTCTTAAACAAACCTGGATATGCAAGAGTAGATGGATGGATGGATGGATGGATGGATGGATGGATGACTGGGTTAAAACATATTGGTGGTCATTAAAACACCAATAACAGATTGTGAGAGATTTTTGTTTTCCACTATATATATTTTTTAAATGAGCATGTGTTATTTTTATAAGTGGAAAAGTGAACTCATGTATATTATTAGTTTAAAGTATCAAAGTAGGACTCCTGAGCTCAGACTGGGAGAGGCTGGAGGCCCCCAAGTACATCAACTGCATGAAAATAATTCAGTCATTGGTGCCTCAGTGTGTCTCCTCAGCTAAAATTGTAAATCAACTCAGTGTTGTGCTTGCTCCCAAAGACAAAATATGGGTCTCTCAGGGCCCACTATGGAGATTCAAACAAGTCACTGCAAATCATGGAGAAATGGCTGTTCTTACGGGCTTTGGCAAGGCATTTTCTAATTTGAGCTATGTCTTCTTTACACCCTGAAGATTTGGAAACTGCCAGTTGTGAGACACAAAAATCCGTAATAGAAGGCAGACAGAAAGTCCCCATTTATGTAATTCAGATGAAGTAGCAAGAGACTGCATGTTACCAGGTCTAGGCCCCCACATCTGAAAGCTTGAGAAAACAAGGCATCATGATCACATTATTCCTTGTGAATCCAGTACGTGAAAAATATACAGCATCTTGGCTTTCCTACAAATCACCCATCCACAGTATTCTGAAGGGGTCCTTTGGGGCAACAAATCAAGGCTGCTTTGAAGGACAAGGGATATAGTATAATATGTTTTTGGTTATTAAGAAAAGCTATTGAAGTCTGCGATTTAGTTCTATCACTAAAGATGACAAAATGAAGGAAGTACTAAGTTTATCCGTAAGTACAAATTTTGATGGCCCAGGCAAACCATTAACAATTGAATGTAGAACAGGAATGATCTGGATATGATTTGTGGTATCCCCCACCCATGCCAAACCACCACAACCCACTCCTCCTGCTGGTCCCATGGCTTTGTTGGATTCTAAATTATTGTCTTGGGGCTGGCTCACCTGGGGTGTATTCAGTACTCCCAGTTAGTCATACGAACATGAGTGGGAAGATCCACACAATACCATAACCTTATATTCTTGATAAGTGTCAAGGGTTGAAAAAGTGTGAGAATGGGACCAAATTTTTTTTTATATGTTTTCAAGTTAAGAGATAAAAATTAATATATTAAGATAGAGAAAGAGATGTAGGGAGATAAAACCAAATTTGGGGGCTCTAGGCCATTCTGCAAAGAGAAATAGAGTCCTTAGAGCTTGATTATCTATTAGCTACTGTTCATCTCTTTCTTGGGTGGGCTTCTCACCTGATGTACCAACCAGTGTCAGGGCTTGGGAGTTGATTGTGTCTAATGAATTCCAATCATGATTGTGTGTGTGTATGTGTGGTAAGGGGGAATCTAGAAATTTTGCCTCTTCTGTAACAAATATATTTAATGATCTGATTCATAAAAGTAAATTAAAAGTATTTTATAGCCACCTAACTAGTGATTAATCATATAATAATTAAAAGTAATTACCTCATAGACTGCTTTTGGTATGAATTGGATGCATAAGCCTGAGTGACTCTTAAATATCTATGATGGCACAAGGTTAATTAAGAAACAATGACAAATGGTTTCTTGATACAATGGTAACATGGATACACTGTAATTTCCAACCCATTCAGAGGCCTGGGTCCTATTCATTGAACAGTTCCCTGGTGAAAGGACTGATTACTAGCAAGTATAATGCTACATTCTTACTCAATTGCAAAGCTCACTCTTGTCCCAATTCCACATATCTCCAAACCAATTCTTATTTCAGGCACAAAAGTGTATTGTAAAAACATATTTAATGCCTTCAAGGACAAAGAAGTTGTTTTTCAGAAAGACATATAATGTCTTCTATAAACCAGTTCCCATCTGAAATTCTGGTTTTATGGTTCACTGAGTCACCCACTTTCAATCCCAACTGCTAGATCCTCCAAATTGTCTGCAGATTGTTTATTGCCATCTTAGCACTAGGCTGCTTCTTTCCTCCTATTCTCTCTCCACATCCCTTCCTAATAATAATTCAAGACTCCCTGGCTTCTTCCTTTTCAGGCATAAGTGAGTCTCCTTTCTTTGTAGCCCACAATACTACAAACCTATTCCTGTGATCACATCAGCAATATTCTGTTTCTTCTATTTTTAAGTGTCTCTCTTCTCTTATTAGCTTTCATAAGATGGAGATCATGTCTTATTAATGAGGATAATCTAGATCCTAGTATAGAGCCCACCAGACAGCAGGTAATTAATAAAGTTTTATTGAGTGAGTATAAGTTATCATTAGGTGACTTGTGCAGATGATTTACTTCTTCCTGTGGGAACATGAAAAAATCAGAGAACTTGAGGACCGAAGTTTGATATTGTGTAGTACTATAATTTATGAGCTGTGTTCACCCCCCCCCAAATTCATATCTTGAAGCCCTAACCCCTAATGTGACTATAATTAGATGCTCTTGGGATGGAATTGAAGTTGAATGATGTCATAAGGATGGGGTCCTGATCTGACAGGATTGATAGTCTCATGAGAAGTGGTAGGAGCAGAGATACCTGGGTGGCTCAGTTGGTTAATCATCAGCCTTTGGCTCTGGTCCTGAATTCAGAGTCTTGGGATCAAGCCCATTAGGTTCCTTGCTGAGTGGGGAACCTGCTTCTTCCTCTCCCTCTGCTATTCCCCCTGAATTTTCATTCATTCTCTCTCTCTGTCAAATAAATAAATAAAATCTTAAAAAAAAAAAAAAAAAAGAAGAAGAAGAAGAAGACGAAGTGGAAAGAGCAGAGACCTAGCTTTTTCTTTCTTCACCAGCATGCCCCAAAGAAAGGCTGTGCGAGTGCACATCAAGAAAGCAGCTATCTATCTACAAGCCAAGAGGAGATTCCTCAGCAGGAACTGAAATGGCTGAACCTTAATCCTGGTCCTCCCAGGCTCCAGAAGAGTGAGAAATAAATTTAAATCATCCAGTATATGGTCTTTTGTTATGGCAGCCTGAGCAGATTCCTACAGGTAGGGGGAAAAAAAAAGTCTATCAGGTATAGTCTAAGAGAAAAAAAATAAAAAATTCATCTGAAGAAATTTGGAAGAGAACTCAAATAATACTTGAAATTCTCAAACATGATCAGAGTAAAGGAACTCAGTGTATATTGGATGCCTTTCTAACTACTAGGGGTATGTACTGAGTTTTACCTCTAAAAGCTGCCTCGTTTTAATCCAAAATTTAAAAAAAAAAAAAGTAAAGGAACTTTCAAGGAGAGGACTTTATCCTCAGAGGCACCTGCATGAGGGCACAGGGCCAGTAAGTATCAGGCTTCAAACCTAAGCCTGCCACAGTATACCATGTTCCTGCCAACCTCAAGCTCCCACTGTGAATCTGGTTAACTACTTAATGAAACTTTGTCTACTTATCCATAACTTTAAAAATAGCTCTTTTTAGGACATTTGACACTGTCCTTGAAATCATTGCCTATTTTTCTTAATGAAAGTTTCCATAAATCCCATGAGGCCTTTGACAACCTTTTAATAGGAACATTGTTTGAAAAGATCTAAAAATAAAAAGTTTAACAAAAAGGCATTTTGAAAGGGTCATTAGGGAAATTGATGAGGCCTGTTTTCTTTTCTCACACTCTCCAAGGGCTCATTAAGGGAGGGGTTGAGTACAGTAAAGGGGGTAGTAGAGGAAAGAAGGGAATTAAATTATAATGGTAAGTTATGATTCTAGCCAATCTTGACCTTTCCTTCTGAAGGGATGAAAAGATAAAGGTTATTATTAATAGAAGGAAAGAGTTTACCAACCTGATAAGTAAGAAGTGCCACACTTATGCATGGTTTTTTTTTTTATCAGTTGGTACCTTCCTCCTTCCTTTCTCGCCCATCAAAACACAGACACACAATCACAAAATCACAATTACAAATGCCCTTATGCATGTACACACATACACACACACACAGGTTGACCTGTAGGTTACCAATCTTTCCTTTATTGTATAAAAACACATGTTTAGGGATTATCCCAGCAAATATTTCTGATACCTATTATGGGGGAGACACTGTTGCTGGTACCTGGGATAACTGTTCAACAGAAAAGAACATCTGCCTTATGGAGCCAACACTCAATTCTATGCAGAGCTCCGTTTTCTTTCTGTCACTCAGCTGTCTTAGTGGGAAACATCGCTGGCAAGAAGCAGAGGCCATGGGTCATAGCTCTAAAGGACGGCTGATGCAGAATAGTTAAAGCCCAGGAAGCACCATCCTGGTTAAAATCCCTAGAATGTCAGAGTCTGGAAGCTGGGTGCCGCCGACTCTTCAATGGAAGGGCTGAGCCTTACAGAAGCCTATTCTTGATTTTCCTTGTGTCCCATCTGCATCTATTAAGTTGGAAGAATATCTCTCTTCGCTATTCCAAAGGCTGTCTGTGAGTCTCAAGTATGGAGTCCCAAAAATGGAGATGACCTTCTTTTTCAGATCTTCAAGTCAATTGAGCATTATGCAGTGTCTCCCTCCTGTAATTACTTCTCTAATGAACTTTTTCTCCTAACATTCCTAGCTCCCCATTACTGAATATTTGTAGCCTATGGTGGGCTCTATAACGAAATAATCTCATTTGATCTGTAAAACAGCGCTTTATATATTTTATTATTAATTCCGTTTAGTACATAAGGAATGCCAGTCTGAGAACCGAAGTTACTTGCCCAAATGCATGGTTCATGTGGATTGGAAACCAACTCAGCCTCATTCCCACGCACATGCTTTTTTCCTACTGCACAGTCTCTGTTTTCAAATCCTACAAATCTACAGAATGATTTTTCAGTATAATATGTGGGAAGATTGCCAATTTGGAGCCTTTATATTTATATATTAGTTCATTTTTAACTCCCCAAATAGTAAAACAGCTGATACTTCATGAAGGAGATAAATCTATAGATCAAGAGGCAGGTTTTCTCTCCCTGATTCAGCTTAAGCTCTTATTTTATCACTCAAACACTGATCCTGTTCTTTTCCTGTGGTAACCTTTTAAGCCTGTGTAAATAGTTTCTGGCTTAAGATTCCTATGCTTTAATTTTCTGTGAATTTGGTTTGAGCCTTCTGGTAATTCAAGTAGTTACATAAAATAGTCAATAAAATTCTTAGCACATCTGGTTTGATTTTACTTAGCAACATTGAACTGGCTACTCTTGCCAAAGAAAATGGAAAATGAATAAATTCAGTCCTTTAACTAAGCAGGTAATAAAGAATTATGTTAGAATCCAGGGCAGAGCCTGGGGAAGGGGTTTGGAAGCAGAGTCAGAACCATGGATAAGTGGCCAAGACTGGCACTCAAGCTTGTGAGGTCACAATGAACCTTCATTTATATGTAACAAAATATAATTTTCTTTCTTTTTTAATTTTTTTTAATAAACAAGCCTCTCAATATTGGCAAAGAAGGGAGAGCTTTCATGCAGGGAAAGGACTTTCATGTAGGCTCAGCATTTCTCCCTTGAAATCACATCGCCCTAGGGAGAGCTTTTTAAATACTTATGTCCCATTAATATTATGGTCAAATGTAGAACCTTGAATCTCTCCTTATACCCTGAAGCATAGTGTACTTGAGACTGAAACTTTCAGAGCAATATTTATCTAACTATTAAGTGCTTACAAATCACCTATAAGTCTCGTTATATATTACAGATTCTGATTCAGTACGCCTGCCATGGGGTTTTAAATTCTGCATTTCTAACTAACTCCCAGAAAAGTTTTAGAGAAGATTCTGCTGAAGCTATGGAGTATCAAAAAAACATGAGATCTGGTTACTACAGTATCAATTTTCTTCCCCTACCAGTGTCTCTCCTTCCTTGCTGGAAACCTAAGAAACACCAATGGAGCATTCTCTGTCTTTAGCTATCTTCAACTTTTGTCATTTTGGCCCAAGAATTCCTTGCATTTATACCTTTTGAGTGTCTGGTTTCTGGTATATAAAGTTATTCTTTCCAGAATAATCCCCAAAGCAATGATCATGCTTTCCAGGGATGACCAGAATATCTTATAATATATTCAGAATGCAACCAAAAGGAAAAAAAAATAGCTGGTGTTGAAGACAAAAGCCCTCAATTTTATAGATTTTAGGTCCAAGATAAAATACTGGTGTCAAAAATCAAAGAATCAATGTCAAGCAAGAATTATATATGTAGGGGCACCTGGTGGCTCAGTGGGCTAAAGCCTCTGCCTTCAGCTCAGGTCATGATTCCGGGGTTCTGGGATCGAGCCCCACATTGGGCTCTCTGCTCAGCAGGGAGCCTGTTTCCTCCTCTCTCTCTCTCTGCCTGCCTCTCTGCCTACTTGTGCTGTCAAATAAATAAATAAAATCTTTAAAAAAAAAAGAAAAGAAAAAAAAGAATTATATATGTAATCAGATGCAGGTGATTTTAAGGATGAAACGTCCTCAAACCTGCTTCCATTAGAGAAAAAGACTGATGAAAACCAAGTTAGCAAAAATGGGAGCTCAGAGTGAGCAGTTATGTTCTGTGAGAAATGTAGCAGATACTGCCCTGAATTTCTCCCATTCTGATGTTGACACTTCAGCACTCTCCTGGAGAATCTGTACCGTATCCACTGTTACCCCACTCTATCTGTGTGGAGCAGATGCCACCCACACTCCTACTCTTTCATGGATGCATGCATGCAGTACGTGTGACCAAAATCTGGACAGCCAACATAGGTGATACTCCTGGATAGAATCAATTCTTCAACCTGGCTGTGACCATAGGTGGCTCACTTCTGGAGTTTGGTAGAACCACTTGGAAAGATAAGTTGATTTTGTCCTATATTGGATACACTGGTAGGCTATAATATTGGGACAGCAATTGACTAGCTATTGGCTAATATTGACTATCTCACCTCCTTGTGGAAAGGTCTGCCTATGAGTGCAGCAGACATGGAAGCTAGAGAAACTGTTCATGTGTAAGGGAGTGGGAGCAAATGAGAGTGGCTGGGGAGGAAGTGAGACCAAGTCTCCAGGGCATTATTTGATTTCCATACCCCAGGTTGCCTAGAATTGGTATAGTCTTCAATTATCAGGTATGTAAATAAATCATGTTCTTTCTTTCATTAACCATTCCAGTTGAGGTTCTAGCAAATGCAATTTTATGTTCTTTGACTAATAAAATGTATTAAGGAGACAGAGCTAAACACAAGAAAAAGGCAGGACTTAAAAAGTGTTGAAAATGAGTTTGGGCAAGAAAAATGAGGCCTGATTAAAACAATATTTGGAAACCTCCACAAAGGCATATATAGGCAATTACTATTGTGAGTAATAAAGAGTGAAAATGAAAACATGATATTCTTTTTTTTTTCTGAAGCCCCAAAGGAAGATATGATTAAAAGTAGCATTTGTGACTTTTCTCTTGAATTCTTTAAAGTTCCACACTAACAGCTTATAGAAAACAGTCAATAACTACCAGAGATTTCTGACTAATTTTGATTCTCACTTTAGTTCTATGCATCTACAGCATTACCTTTCTGGATCAATACCTTGTTAGGCACCTTTTCCAGTGCAACCCTAGTTTTCCTGTCTACTTTTGTGATGGCACCTGTCATGCCGTAAGTCACATGCCTGCTTTTCCCAGAGTACTCCTTGGCAACTGGGGTTGTGCATCTCCTCCCTGAACCCCAGTGCCTCACACAGGGTCAGTGAACCACAAAGTGAGGCTGAATGAGTGGTTGAGTGATGGAAGTTATCTTCATGAAAACACCTAGGACTCATGAGTATTTTTGGAAACACAGACCGCAAACTAAAAAGTCACTGGGTATGCTTAAGGTTTGGTATGAAAGATGCTTCTGGCACTTTTTCAGGATAAAAGTTTCCTTCCTTTTGTTCTCATAACTGCTCTTGCTTCCCTCCACCTTATTCTCCACACTGTAGACAGAGTGTTATTTTTACATGGGTTGGGTGGGGGAAGGTCTAATCATACCACTCCCCACTTAATTTGCTTTGATAGATGTCCAGTTCTTTCAGAACTTATCTTTGCCATTAGGAACCTGAAGGATCTGGCCCTTTCCTCCCTGGATCCTCTAACTTCTGCAGTGTTGTTCATGAGCTCTTCTTGGTTCAGGGTTTTCACACTGTCGGTTCTCTCTCTGGACCTACTATTCTACTTTTCTTCCCAGCATTATTCCTTCTTCTATGTTGGATCTTGGCTTAAATGCCAATGCTTCAGAGAAACCTTTCTTGGTACTTCACCTGAGGCCAAGTACTCAAATTTATGAATTCTCTCTGCATAAAATACTTCTTCTTAGCATAGTAATTAAAATTATTTAATTTTATACTTATTTGTCTTATTATTTCCTTAACCATCCTTGTTGCTAGAGCATATAATTTATAAAACTAGGCTTTTGCCTATCTTATTCATCATTTATTCCCAGCCCTTAGCATAGTTCTCAGCACAAATAGAACTTAATGATGAAAATTAAAGGGATGACGATGGTGGTGATAATGACGATAACAATGGTCTGGAGAAGTGAATTAGGTCATGTCTCATGATGTGAAAACAACTAAGCCCAAAGAGGATGACCTTGCAATGGTTTTCATTTCTTTCAGATAATTCATACATTTAGTACCATGAATAGCTAGAAACTACAATTACTTTAATGTGTTGCTGTTTTATAGAAACAGACAGAGGTAATATTTTTAGCAATTGTTTATTTCTGAGTTGAACACCTGCCTTGATTGTTGTGGCCTATATTAACAGCTGCTTTTAGCCTCAGAGGAAGGGTCAGACACTTCTGTGACTGTGTCATGGGTGAGCAGCTGCTTTATCTGTTGCTATAAACAGCTGCACAAGAGATTGCAAGGTGGAACCATCTCGTTTTGAAAATCACCATTTAGAAAATGTGTGCCATGATTGGATACATAAATTTACATGTATATCGTCCAGACCATCTGTCTGTGTGTCCAAACAGGAACTGCCCCGTTTGAGTCAGCTCTGGGAAGTGATGTTGGGCTTCTGCCTCCCTCTTCCCCACATGCAGGTAAATGATAAAGCAGGCCTTAAACAACATGATGCAACGGACCTCCCAGATGTTCATGAGCGGGGAGGAGGGAGTTGCCACAACACAGAGAAAACTGGTAGAAAACATAATTCATGTTGAACTGCAGTCAAATGTAAGAAGATAGATTTGCTGAGGAAGAAACAAGTAGGGGGATATTTGTACTTTTCTGTGGGTAAAGATCAAACATATGTAGTCAGAATGCCAAAAACAAAGAACAACAAAGAATTCAATTCTTTGACAGAAGCTCTGAGCTTTGGAAGACATTATCCTGGCCAGGTATCTGGAGATGAGGGACATTATATAGAGGAAAAAAAATGAATTTGATTTTAACTTAACTTCTCTCTCTTTCTTTCTGTCTGTCTTTCATAGAGAGAGGGAGAGCGAGAGAGCATGTGGGGTGGGGAGAGACAGAGATGAAGCGAGAAGTATTAAGCCGACTCCACTCCCAGCCTAGAGCCCCATGTGGGGCTCCATCTCATCACCCAGAGATCATGACCTGAGCTGAAATCAAGAGTCAGATACACAACCAACTGAGCCACCCAGGCACCCCTTAGTTAACTGCTTTGATGAAGGGAAGAGGCCAAATCCACAGATGGAGAAATGGTCACATAAAAGCAAAACAGAGCAAAGGGCTAGAAAAAGTGTGCTTTTAATCATCATCTTCATTATCCTTAAGAGCACATAGTCTTACTCCACTAAGTTATTTTTTTTTTTGTTTGTTTGTTTGTTTTTCCCCCCTTCCAGAGGAGTCACCTCTAGTGGGTATCCTCCTCCAAATAATCTGGAGTGGAGTGCTTAAGGAAGACCCACAGATTAGTCCCTGGAATGATCAAAGACAAACTAGCAAGAGCAAAATGTCAAGCCTACACCATAGACCTCATAATGTATCAAGGGCAAGGACCAAATGCAAACTGGTATCCACATAGAAGCTGTTGGGACTGAACTTTTAGAATGCCCACCACGAGTGAGATATGAGTGGGTGTCATTCTTGCTTTCACTGAATAGTGTGTGGGTGAGTGTCAGGCAGAACCAAAGATAGGAAGCCACACTGAACAGCATAGTCTAATAATAAGACAATACATGTAATAAATGAAAAATCATTTTTTCATATTATATGAATAAAATTGAACTATGGTAGGAAAATAAATAATATGACATTATGCCTAAGTTCTGCATTAATGATTTCCCTTCACATATCTGAGTGTAGGGACAGGAAGAGGATGAAGGCAGGAATCTAGTGTGATGGATACAGGCAAAATGAATAGTGCAATGTTAGTTCGCAAATTGCAGAAGGCATGATAGTTTGAGAGTGTGATCGATACTCTACTTCATTTAGCAAGTACAGCTGTCCAGTTTTTGGAGCTTTCACAGTGCCTCTGCAAAGAAAATAAAGATTCAGAGACTATCAGTTGCAAGTGTTACATAGTCCATCATCAAAGCAGAAGCTTTATTGGCTGTAGCAGTAACAGACGAGGCTCTTGTAAAACATGTAATGCCTGATCACATAATTGCTAAATCACAAGTTGGAGGAGAAACAAATGTGTCCCTAGCTATTTCTTCAGAGGTGCTCTTTTAAAAATAAATAAATAAATAAAATAATAATAATATTTTTTCCTCTCTCTCTCTTTTTTTTTTTTTTTTTTTTTTTACTTTTTTACTTTTATACCCTGTAAAAAAGTATTGGAAGATAACATTTGTCTCCAGAGCAGGAATACATTCTGAACAGACTGCCTGGGTTCTACAGTTCCTGTAACTCTTGTGATGGATAAGTTCATCTCTGCCCAGGTTTTCAAGGTTAAAACTGCAAGAGAGTCAGGTCCTTTGGCCCTTGGATTATCTTTGAAGAAACAGCTGGGAAAACCTGTGTCCTGAATAATGGCTGTCAGCCCTCAGGCCAAACCCGTTTCTAAGTTAACATAGCCAGCAGGGCAGTGGAGGAACGCAGGGGAGGTGAACAGCTCCTGGCAGTGGTTTGCTAAATCTTCTGTCTCAGGATAAACTCTCAAGTCCTTAACAGAGCCCACCAGACCTTTCATTTGGGCTTTCTGCCCGTTCTCCCTTCCCACTGCTGCCTCCTCTGCATTCAGCTTACTGCTGACCTTTCATTACACCAAAGACTCATGTTCTTCTTCCTCTTTGCCTTCTCTGTCTCTAGACCACACTTTTCCTCTTCAAGCTTCAAACGGCTCATTTCTACCCATCCCTAGCATAACCGTTTACATACCCTTTACTCGGAGACGCATCCTGGCCCATAGACTAAGGGGGCTCTGCCCTGGGTTCCCTTGGTAGTTGCTATAGTTTGTTGGAATTATTTATCTTTCCTGTGGTTATGTACCTTCATGATTGCAGTAATGTTTGGGCCCAGTGATTATTTTTGTAGAATTAAGAAAACAGATTTTTATGTGTGCTAAACCCAAGATAAGAGAACATGCTGCAAAAGCTAGTGCAAAGAAAAGTATATAGCCCCTCAGCTTTTCTTATACGCTGAGCTGGACAGATGCATGAGTTCCTTGCCTCAATTCTAAGAAAAACCTGAAATTCATATTAAATCACAGATGAGAAAGCAGTTTTAAAAAGATAAACTGGTTCACAATAATGTGGTAGAGACTTACCCAAATGTTACATGTGTTTCCCTAAACTCCCCAGTCACACTAAAATTTACAGCGGGGCCATCAAACTAGTTCCCGCAAATAGACAGGAGGGAAAGTGGTGCGTGTCCTGTGTGGAGCGAGGTGTTGGCCGTCGTGACAAATGGCACAGATGAAAGAAGCCTGCCTCATCCACACCCAACTGAAGTGTGAGGAACGGGGTGCCTGGGTGGTTCAGTCAGTAGTGTTGGATTTTTTTTTAATATTTTATTTATTTATTTGACAGACAGAAATCACAAGTAAGCAGAGAAGCAGCAGAGAGAGAGGGGGAAGCAGACTCCCCGCTGAGCAGAGAGCCCAATGCAGGGCTCGATCCCAGGACCCTGGTATCATGACCAGAGCCCAAGGCAGAGGCTTTAACCCACTGAGCCACCCAGGTGCTCCAGTAGTGTTGGATTCTTGGTTTTGGCTCAGGTTCTTGAGACTGAGCCCTGTGGTGTGCTCTACAGTCAGCTCTGAGTCTGCTTGGGATTCTCTCCCTCCCCCCCTCCACTCTCTCATGTACACATGCACATGCATGCACACACTCTGTCTCTGTCTCTCTCAAATAAATAAATAATGTCTTTTAAAAAAAGGTGTGAGGAACAAAGTGACAAAGTGTTGCATTTCACTTTGACATTTCAGAAGTTCCTCTTTTGTGAGGAGTTACTTTTAATTACTTAGATTCATGCAGAAATCAGTACCTTGAAGTGAAGAGGTACTGCTAAGGAAAGAACGGGAAGAAAAAGAAAAAGAAGTCACTGATTGTGTATTGGTGGTCAGGCTTAGTGATTCTTCCATGGGTAGTACAGAGTCTGATACTGGAAGTGGGAAAGATAGACATCTATGTTTGGGGGTGCTAAAACGTTTAGTGAAATCATTAACCTGAAGGGCAAATGGATTTATGGCTTAGGGAAGAGGCTGGGAATTGGAATATGAGAAGTGTGTATTGGTTGTGTTTGCTAAGGCTTAGAAGAAAGAGAAAGTTTCAGGAAACAATATGCCAGTTTATATGCAGAAATAAAGGACTTGGAGGATTACAGAAATTCTAGGTCCTCCTCATTGGAAAAACATGAGTGCTTCTAATACACAAACAAAATAATGGATTTTTTTTTTTTAAGATTTTATTCGTTTATTTGACACAGAGAGAGACAGCGAGAGGAGGAACACAAGCAGGGGGAGTGGGAGATGGAGAAGTAGGTCTCCCACGGAGCAGGGAGCCTGACGCAGGGCTAGATCCCAGGACTCTGGGATCATGACCTAAGCTGAACGCAGATGCTAAACAACTGAGCCACTAAGGTGCCCCGATAATGGGTCTTTACAAAGACTTTGAGTGACAAACGTCCAGTAAGACCTCTTAGTTAGATAAAGCAAATCAAGGCAAAGACCAGATTAAGTATGTACCATTTCCGTGTATTTTTCCAGATAAGTATTTGCCATTGAGAGTTGGAAGGCTCTGAGAATAGGACTTCTGAGACACAAGACATACTTCAGAAAAAATGTTAGGCATTACTACTGGCACATAGAACTAAGGGGAAGTACATTGATCAGAAATTTTCTAGTTTTTGAGGCAAATACAAGTGTCAATATATAAGTATATCATGAGTTTAGGGAAAACAAAAACAAAGACAAAACACCTTTTAGTATTTGTTCCTTAAAATGTTCCTGGTAGGTCCAACTTTCTGAGAACATGAAGTGAAATGAAAAAGCTTTATAGCCCCCAAAGTGGGCATATTCCCTGATGTTCATTTTTGCTGATGCCAGGGAAGATAATAAAATAGGGAAAGCCTTGTAGAAAGGGGTTGAAGAGTCCGGATAATGATCAAATGAAGGAGCTACTTGAGAAAGCAAATCAAGCCTCCATATCCCAGGGTAGGAGGACTTTTTAGCATTTGCTGACCAGGATTGCAGAAAGGCTACAAACCAGTGACTGTGCTCTGTCCTGTTTCATCTTCCCTGTCATCCCCTCTAGGATGATGGTGTTTATTGAGACTGTTTTGCTTCTGCTCCACATTTGCCCGCTCGTTGTGTATATGTGTGTATAAAGTATGATGAGAAAAAAAGACGATATTCATTTTTTCCCATTGTTCTTAAATTGAAGATCTTTTTATCAAAAGAAGCCAACACATACAGACCTTATGGAGACAATAGAAGACATTTGGACTGGGGAGCAGAGGAGTAAATGAATGAGACTGTGCAATGACTTCTTTCAGGAAGGGTCTGGGAAGTCCAGTGTGTGTTGAGACAGGAGAAGGTCGGAGTGTATGAGTGTAAGAGAGTGGCAGGTATTTGGTGACTGAAGAGCAGGCAGTGACAGAGACAGTGCTCATCAAACATTCCTTGTCCTCCATTGTACTTAAACATGAAACCACATCAGCCTAGTGGACTATTAGAGTTTGTATTTTTTTTTTTTTTTTTGCCATTTCTGGTCAATTAAGACCTAGTGTGCTTGTACCCTCTCATTTTTTCTCCACCACTGCAACTTTCTACAGTGCTTGTTTTAAATGGAATGGTACAAGATGGCACATGGTCACCCAATCACTAGTAAAGTGACTTGAGAAATAAATCTTGGTGGCATTAAGCCTTCGAGATTTCAAAGGTGTTTTCTGTTCTGGGCATCCAGGATTAATTACTTTGACAAATAGCATAAAATGTGCACTAGCATTATAATCAAGTGAATAGCAGCCTATATGATATGAACAAAACTATATAAAACATTCATGGAGAAAAGACAGGAGGCAAATAGACCAAAATATTAATTGAAGGGAATGTGTGATATAAATGCATGTCATTATTTTTAAGACTGTTTTTTGAATATACAATCATAATATACTTCTTAGGAAAGGATTATCCACAAATCTTAGTTACTTTTTAATCGCCTACAGGATTTTTTAATTGCTCATTTTGTGCAGATGATTACCTCCTTGAAAGAGGCTGAGGTAAAATCAATCAAAGTCAAAATGGTAGTAACCACTGACATAAGGACAATCAGAGGGGAAATTAACTCATTTCTGAAGTGGTAATATACTCAAAGAAAAACTGTCAGGAAGACTCCATTCTACAAAGTTTATAAGGCTAAACAGAGGCATTGCATGGTAGACCTGTGTTCTCTATACCACACCCTTAGTCCCACATGGGTAATATCCCACCTCTGCCCAGAATGAGCCCAAGAGTTCAAAACTCGACAGAGAATAGCGTTTCCTTTTTTAATAGAACATAGTAATCCAGAATGATCTTCATAATTACCAAAAAAAAAAAAAAAAAAGATTTGAGAACCATGTTCAAGCTCTACTTTAGTTTTACACAAAGCTACATCTTCAAATATTAAATATAAACAGGAGAGGCCTTATTTGGAGACACATATATGTAGCATCTATTCCCATCTACATTAGAGTAATAACAGTATTACGAGAAAATAGACTCTTGGGGTGCCTGGGTGGCTCAGTGGGTTAAGCCTCTGCCTTCAGCTCGGGTCATGATCTCAGGGTCCTGGGATCGAGTCCCGCATCAGGCTCTCTACTCAGCAGGGAGCCTGCTCCCTGCCCCCCCTTTCCGCCTGCCTCTCTGCCTACTTGTGCTCTCTCTCTGTCAAATAAATAAAAATCTTAAAAAAAAAAAAAAAGAAAGAAAATAGACTTTTAAAAATCACATTATTTCACTCTAGAAAAACCTAGTAGCTGCCCATAACATTCAGTACAACATTGAAATCCCAGGCCAAGATCTATAAGCTCTAAAGTCATTGTACCTTTTATCTCTACATCCTCTTCTACCCCTCTCATTCTTATTTAGCTCCTGAAATTCAGTCACTGGGTTTCTTCCAAGTCTTCAAACATGCCAACGCTGCCCCTGTCCCAGGGCATTTGCACTTGCTATTTTGCAATTCTTATAGTCTGGACAAATTTTCCTCTGGTACTACTAGAGAAGGCTAACCCCTTACTAGCATTTTTCTATATTCCACGTATCTCCTTTTCAGAAAGGCTTTTCTTAACCTCTTGATCCAGAATATTTCCACATCCAACTCTAGTCAAGCTTGCTTGCTCGCTTTCTTGCTTGCTTGCTTTCTAATTAGTTCCAGAGGTAGAATTTAGTGATTCATCAATGGCATATAATACTCAGTGCTCACTATATCCAGTTCCCTCCTTAATGCCCATCACCCAGTCACCTCTTTCCCCCACCCACCTCCCCTCCAGCAACCCTCAGTTAGTTTCCTAGATTTCAGCTCTCTGATGGTTTGCCTCCCTCTCCTTTTGCATCTTATTTTATTTTTCCTTCCCTTCCCTTATGTCCATCTGCTTTGTTTCTTAATTTCCACATATGAGTATTTGTCTTTCTCTTATTTTGCTCAGCATAATACCCTCTAATTCCATCCACATTGTTGCAAATCAGCCAAGCATTCTTTACAATTCTACCCTTCAAAAAAAAAAAATTCTACCTTTTTTTTTTATACTCTTGTCATTATTTTAAATTGTCATATTACTGTACTCATTTATTGCCATCATGCTTATCAGCTATGCCCAGCGTTGTTTCTGGGGATTAGAATTGTGTCCAGCACACAGAAAATAAGGTATCAATAAATAAATCTTAAATGAATATACTATATGAATAGTAGTACAAGTGGCCGTCTCAGCCACGAAACGGAATTAACAGTGAGAGCATTCATAGGAAGACAAATAAGACTTCTCCCAGCTTCATCCTGAACACCCTTCCCTTGAACCACCCCCGCTTCTCTTCCAGATCCATGCTGTGCTAAGTTCAACTTCACAACCCTCTCTTTGTTTCTCAAATACGCTATGCTTTTCCTATCTGAAGGCTCTGTTCATATTGTTCTAATGTATGCATACTTTCCCTCATCTCTGCTATCAAACTATTCAGGCTTCCAGCCTCAGGTCCTCTGCCGGTGTTTATAAAATCTACCAGGGGAAGTGAGTTGGGGGAAATCAGAAGGGGAGAGGAATCATGAGAGACTGTGGACTCTGAGAAACAAACTGAAGGTTTTGGAGGAGAGGGGTTGGGGGGTTGGGTGAGCCTGGTGGTGGGTATTAAGGAGGGCACAATATTACATGGAACACTGGGTGTGGTGCATAAACAATGAATCTTGGAACACTGAAAAAAATTAAATTAAAAAAAAATGTACCAGTTACATGCTCCATCATCATCATATCCACTTTTCAGGAAAAGAGCAGCCACCCTCTGTGCTCATGGAACTCAGATGCTCTGTTATTTTAACAGTCGCAAGTGTTTGTGATATTTATCTCTGTTGTTTGCATTTTGGCCTCCACCAGAAGAATCCCTTAAGGAAAAAGTCTTTGTCTTATTTACCTTGATATTTAGAACATTATGCATAACTCCAAGAACATGGCATGTGCCCAATGACTTCCTTGGATTTAAAAAAATATAATTGATTGAACAAAAATATAATTATTTTAAATAATTTTCACAAGTACCATTCACATTATTTGCTTAACATTACCTTTCTGTGAAGTGTTATTGATATTCTTTTATTTATTTAAAACCTATTTTAAATAATTTTTTTTTAATTATGCATTGGATTTTTATTACTATTATTTTCTGATATTCAGAGAACATATTAAATCTTTCTAAAGACTTCAGTGCAATTTAATTTTAAAATGCTCATAAGATATAAAATGTTCATATTATCAGAAACTCCACTACTTGGAAGCTATCCTAACAAAATTATCAGAATTTCAGATGGAGAGATATCTGTTTAATATGTTTAATAATCAGTACAATAGGGGAAATAGCAGTGTCCTAAATGCTGTACAATGGGGAGGATTAAATATCTCATTCAGATCAAAAGAGGGATTAATTTCTGGTATAAGGAAGATTTTAAAATATTTAAAAATATTATTATTTAGTTTTTATTAAGTCTATTATCTAATATATGTTACTATTTAAAATACATGACAGAATATTTATTTACTAAATACATCAGTGTGTGATAAAACTTAATATTATATAAAATATAATATATAAATGTCATATATAATAACTGGTAAGCTTTTTAAAATTAAGAAAATAAACAATTTTTGTTCATTAAATCATTTCTAAAAAATAAAAATAACAATTATCCAGCATACTACATACAATTTTTAAAGCTTGATATGAATGTATGAATATTAAAAGCAAAATATACAAAATAATTATTATTTATTCATATACTTTCATCAGTTCCTAAGCTCAGTCTGTATATAACACCACATTATTACATTCTGGAAAATCCACTTTTTTCAATATGATCACTTAATATTTTAAAATGTAAAATTACAGTTTTCTTCATAATTATAGTTTATGTATCAGAAATTGCTGACATATTCAGAGCAAACCTGCTAAATGGAGGATATTCCGAATCTCAATATTTCTTTGTATAGAAATGTTTATATATTTGAGTCCAGTTAATTTATACATACAGTGTTTTTGCCTTCTTTCGCAGTATCTTCCTCTGATAGATATTTTTGCACAACAAAACTTGCCAAATAAATTGCCTTTATGATTCTCTTCAATGTTTTATAAGATTTAGATTTATGTGAAATCATAGGCTTTTTCAATTTCATTCCCTTCTTATACAGAATATGAATTTATCTAATTAAAAATAGGAGCTTCATCAAAATATTCTTCCCAGAAGTCAAGATATTCCAACATGCAATTATGGAGTTTTAAAATTAAATTTGGTACACATTTGAACATTCATCACTTAATTTGTCCAGTTCCTCCCTTGCTTTTGTAGAAGTAATTTTTAATATATTCCTGTTTGCATGTTTTGTTTTCAATAATGGTAATGTTCTAAAAACCTCAAAAGCTAAGGTTCTCTGGCTCTACATTTGTTGAATTCTGTGAAAGAAATGATGGTCTAAAGAGTTTTAAAGATACTGGGAAATGTTCCCAATTTAATAGTGAATGGAAATTAAGAAAAAAAAAACAGAAAAAGATAAAACTAAATAAAATGCTATAACAGAAAAATTATGTAAAATATTCCTTTCCCAGTAGTTCTAAGCCATATGGCTTTTTCATCCACAGTATGCCTGAAACTGGGGCTCATCTTCCCATCAATTTCATGACTGGTAATCAGGAAATTGTGCTTGCTCCATAAAGATTGTGTAGATATGATCAGAGCAGGTGCATATTTTGTCACTGTATGAGTTATGGCTCAATCAGCTAAGCATCTGACTCTTGATTTCAGTTCAGGTCATGATCTCACAGTCTTAGGATAAAATCCCATGTTGGGCTCCACACTCACTGGGGAATCTGCTGTAGATTCTCTCCCTCTCCCTTTAACCCTCCCCCCTGCTCTTTCTCTCCTTCTTTCAAATAAATGAATTGATCTTAAAAAATAAAAAAGAGCATCAGGTAAAGAAATGCAAAATAAAAGTTCTTAGCGATAAGAAAACAATGTGTCGGGGTGCGTGGGTGGCTCAGTGGGTTAAGTCTCTGCCTTCCGCTCAGGTCATGATCCCAGGGTCTTGGGATCTGGCCCTGCATGGGGCTCTCTGCTCAGCAGGGAGCCTGCTCCCCCTCCCCTGCTCCCCGCCTAGTTGTGATCTCTTTCTCTGCCAAAGAAATAAATAAAATCTTTTTAAAAAAGAAAATAATGTAGCAATGTCAATTTGGTGGCATTTCTTTTCTTTCTGAGGAAATAGTGGTAGGTCTTATAATTGCTAGTATTTTATATTAATATAAATATATACATCTAAATAAAGACCAGAAGAAAATATCTTAAAATGTTAGTAGCTGCTATCTCTGGCCCATGGAATTATAAATAATTATAATTCTCTAAATTTTCTAGTTGTAGTTTCTAAATGAAAAATATATATGTATAATTACTTATATAATGAAAATAGTAATTAAAAATTGGCTTTATTTGTAATAACAAGATTAAGTACTTAGTTGATGAAGAAGATACAATAAAATTTATATAATTATATAGGACTCTATCTATAAAAATACTTAGAGAACTTAATATAAATGAAACAGAGAAACACCAAAATGTTAACAGCAAGTTTAAAATGATAGTTCAATGACAGTGATGGAATTATGGATCCAATCTTAATTTTTACTTTGTCCATTTTCAATAATAAATACCTAATATAAATATATGCATGCGTTTTTATCATATCAATCAAGAAAACCACACAATAACAAAATCTAAACACAAGAACCAACATTAAAGATGATTTGTATGTACCTCTTTGGAGAGTTGTTATCTGCCATCCATGGAGAACTCATTCTGTGACTGTCATTGAGCCAGGTTCTTTACCCATAGTTTTCATTTCCTATCCACAATGATTCTGAGGCATGTATACAATCACCCCTATTTTAAGGATAGTGAAACTGAGGCTTTAGAGGTCCAGGGAAATACCAGTGTGTAAAGTAAGTAAGTCATGGAGCCAGAAGTTAGGGCCATTCTGACTTAGATAACCTCATTGTTCACGACCATACAAGATGCACAGATTCTTCATCACCCCAACAGCAGTCACGAAATGGAGATGTGATGTATGAACTGCAGATGTGGCATTTCCTACTATACACAATTAGAAACTGGGATGAGGAACAAGCAACCTACTGAAAATGACAGAGCTTTCAGTGAGAACATTAGGTCTAGAACCTGTCTAAGCAAAGGTGAAGACCTGTGAGTAATGGAAATTGGAGGAGGCCCCCAAATCATGTTTCAAATAGTCCTGGGGCCTGCCTGGCAGTTGAAGATCACTTTTCTAAAATTTATGTTTCATCACTGGGTTCTCAATTTCAAAAATCCATGTATAGAATAGGTGCAGACAATGGATCTTTTATAACAGCCTTGCAGTCAAGATGTGGACTGAATTGATTTCTCTTTCTTTTGGCAGATGAAGGTGGAAAATAATTGTAGTAATAACTTATATAGTGATTTCCAAACTCAACTCACTGAGGAAAAATACATTAAATAGTGCAATGCTATTTGAATATGGCATCCCAATAGGCACTGAGTTACAGGAAGTGCTACAAAAGTAGAAGTCACATTGGATTTAACTTGATGAGTAGTTCATCTTCAGATATGAGACACTAAGGCTGACCAGTGACCCATTATGCTAATATTCTGCTTCTTGCAGCAGTTCCAAGACATAGCTGGGGTAAGCATGGTTATCACCCTTTGCAATCAGTTTCCAAAAATCTATAGATACCCTCCAAAAAGCCCAAAGGATATTTTTAAATACAAATGTAAAAATTAACTTATATTCTTTGTAGAAATTTGGACAATAAATAGAAATTCAAAAGTAAAAAAAAAGTAATCAGAAAATAATCACTCATAATCTTACCACTGTAATATACAATGTATAGTCTTTATGTATAATAAACTTTTATATGTATTATGTGTGCATGTTATAAAGTATTGTGTGTAATTTCAGCCTAGACCCCAGGAGGCAGTGTTGTAGCATGCAAAGACCACAGTACGATGAGCATATCTGGTTCAAAATCCAGATTCAGTTTCTCTTTATTTCTTTTATCTTTCTCTCCCTTAGTTTCATCTGTGATATGGTTATGATGTATCTACCTCCTAAGACGATAGTTAGGTTATAGGAAATAATAAATATAGTTAGTGCTTAGTCCATTTGGCCCACTATGTACCTGCATAGTGGGCATTCATAATGGTAATTGCTAAAAAATGCATAGGGTTTGCTTTCTTTTACTTCTTTTAAAACCAAACCAATTTGCTTATTCTTCAAGCATTAGATCTTGTTGTAATACCATGGGGACTGGTGACAAATCTGTAAAACTCATATTTTTTCATACTCTTTAAATACTCCTTTAAATGGCCATCCACTTAAAACCTGTGCAACCAATTTTATACCTATTGTCATTTACTCTCAAGCTGACAATTTGCCATTCATTCATTCCTCTAGTTTGTTGTTAGCAATAATCTAGTCACCAACTTGATTAAAAACAATCCTTCTTAAAGCAACTCAGGGCATAATAATTTTGGGTCCCTGGCAGAAATGGAAGGTCTAGGTAATAAGTGAAGTGGTTTTCAGATGATACAAAAGAAAATAAAACTAGTTTTACAGCAGAAGTCTTCAAATACTGAAACGTAGCCTAACACTGAGAGTCAATACTGAATGCTCTTTTGATATGGCTACAGTGTCTTTGGACTATTAACCACAAAGCTACCCTCATAACATACTGGAGGATCAATAGTGACTGTTATTAATGGTCATCGGGGGACTGAATTGTAAAGTCCTCAAATCTTATGATGATAAATGGAGATCCTAAAAAGCCGTCTTTAGTAACCTTTCATCCAGAGTAGGATGGGTTTCTTGTCCTGACCCATCCTGTAGTAACAGATTCCTGATGCTGAATCCATGGCCAATATTCATTCCTTCCTTCCTCCCTTCGTCCTCCCGCCCTTCCAGGCAGTGTTTGTTGAGTGCCTCCCTGTTCCAAGTACTGCTCCTGGTTATAATGACATACCACCAAACTAGACCCAAACCTCTACGGCCATAGAGCTTACCTCTGGTGCAAGGAAGATAGGTAGAGTGTGTCAAGGTACTAATAAGTAATCTCAGAGAGTGATAAAATACCAATAAAGAAACAGAATGGGTGGAAGGGTTGGGAAATCACAAGATTTCAATTTGAAAGACAGAGATATTTGAGTTAAGATAGTAGGGAACTACAAGTTTTATTTTTTATTTTTACCTGAAATATCTTGAGGAATACTAGCTGAAGAGCAAAATATTTATCAGAATTTTTAAGATTTTTATTAAAACAAGATAAAAGACTCCTTAGGGATAGCAAGGAAATAACCAAGAAAAAAATGAAATGTTCCATTTATACGGAAGGACAGAATCTCTCTGTGGGTAAGCCATATGCCTGACTGCTTCAATTCCTAGGGCTTAGGACAGTACCTAGTATACAGAATGGTCAATAAAAATGCACTAATTGGCTGGCTTGATTCAGAGTAATTGAAACACTCAATAAGTAAGTATAATAGGGAATTCCTCCAAAAAGTGTGTGATCTACTACTTAATTTTTAGCAACTTCACTTTAGTGCTAAATCATACAGACTTTAGACTTTTCCAGAATCATGGTTATTTTTCCAATTTGGTAGCATTCGATATTCACTAAAAATTTCAAAAAATATATTTCTGATCACTGAAGCAAAACATATGCAGTTTCTTCTTGAATTTGATGCTTAAAAACAAAACACCAATGTCCACATTAGTGATTCCTTAACATACGAAAATAAAGCTGATTCCACTAGTCAGACATGTAGGAATCAAACCTAAATTTGAATGGAGAAACTCCTGGGCTCCTAACCTAGATGTATTTCCTGTAAACTTCAGACAAACCAAAAAGGTCTAAGACAGGTATGTCAGAAAACCTTCAGGACCTTGATTATGGTGGTTAAATCTGTGGATACACTTGCTGCTCATCTTGGATGTAGGTAAAACACTCCCAATTTTACAGAGTTCGTCAGCTGTGGTTTTTTTGCTTGCTTGTTTTTTATTTGTTTTAATAGGGACAGTCTGATTCATGCTTCTCTAGAAACACTGCAACAGTCATCATTATAAATTGAGAAGAATCAAAAGGCAAGATGGGGCCTACAAGAATGAATTCTAAAATTTCTAACCTTAAAAGAATACGAATAGTTTATTACCCTATTTTATGCTTTATAGCATGAAGCACACTAGCCTGAGTCCTCGCAATGCCAGGTGCCTAACAGGTGCTTTGTGCATGTGGGGGCTTAATCATAAGGTTAAAGCCATGAGTCCAATATCCTCTTCTTTGAAGTGGGGGTAGTGACCCCATACCTCATAGAACATTGAGAAGTTTCCACAGTGTTTAGCATGGTGCCTAAAACATGGACGCACCCAGTGAGAGCTAACATTGTTGCATGCTTCCTTCCTATCAGGATGATGCTATCCACCACTGTAGGGAGGAATCCGACACTGGCTGAGTTTCTGGTGAGTGTTTCGTGCGTGGTGGATAAGGCATCCATCCCTCAGGGCCAATCACACGTGTGTGTGCGATGGCTGGCCTGGAGACTGTGGCTAGGAGTGGAGAAAAGCTAACTGATCCCTGTGGGCATTGAACCTGGGCACTGAACTTGTGACCCGGACTTCATTACTCACTATCCTCTATCCCCTCAGCTAACAGGTTGTCTTAGTGGAAACCAGAGCTTTCCCAGGACTTACCAAGCCTGCTGCCGAAAGAGAGTGGTGGCCTGGAACTCAGTGTAAACCGCTGGCAGGAGAATTTCTTCGAGGAGGAGAGCGAGCGGGAAAGAAGAGGATGAGGTCTGCTGGGGGGGGGGAGAAACAATGGGAGCTCCGGGGCCTTGCTAACAACCTGTGGAACCGGCAGCATTAGGGTCACAGGGGCTTCTTGGAAAAACAGAACACGGGCCCAATGCCAGTTCTACAGATCCAGGAGCATCCTTAACAAATCCTCAACCGTTCGTATGCACACCCATATGGGCGCCACTACACTGGAACAGGGGTTTGGACTTCGCTGCACATTTGAATTGACAGAAAATTAAAAACACAACATAATACAACACAAACCCAGATGTTCATGCCCACTCCAGACCACTCCCGACAGAATATCTGGAAGTGGCATCTGGGCACCTGTGATTGTTGCAACTCCCTCACTAACTCTAAGATTCCCAGAATCGGACACCCATTGCTCCAGAACGTAGCTGTGAGGATTCCTTGCCTGCTGTCAGGTTGAGTTTGTTGGTCACAGGCTGTCCTTGGGAAGGCATGGGTCACTGGGGAATGAAAGACAAGGCAGTACCAGGGGAAAGGCGTTTGCA
This sequence comes from Mustela putorius furo, assembly GCF_011764305.1. Classification (NCBI taxonomy): domain Eukaryota; kingdom Metazoa; phylum Chordata; class Mammalia; order Carnivora; family Mustelidae; genus Mustela; species Mustela putorius. The sequence goes on from NW_025422019.1 coordinate 4,504,218, forward strand.
GGCTGGAGCCAGGCAGACTCAAGATGAATCCCAGAAACACCAATTAGGGTCTGGAAGGCCTTGGGGAAATTATTTAATCTCTCTGGCTTTTGGTTTTCTCATAGGTAGAATGAGGATACAAATACCTAGCTTAGAGTGTTATAATCAAAATAAAAGGTGATGTATTGGCTTGCTGTATGAAGGGAGATCAATAATCAAAAAAAGCATTCACTAGATAAAAATAATATGTATTTGGTAAATAAAATTATTAATAACAACAAATTTTATTATTCCAGATGAAAAAGTATCCAAATGACCAAACCCCCTGCATTTCATGCTGTTCCGGGAACTGTGAATGTATAAAATGATTTTAACAAGACTTAAACATCCAGGATCCCATTTATGAACACAAGGAAAGACACAACATGAAGTCCAACATGTTGGATGAGATGAAACCCATATAAAAGTTGTTTAGCAATTTTAAATGACTTTATATAATCTAGTTTCCTACTGTTTAATGTATATATTACATAGTGTATAGTTACTTTCATTTAAGATAACTCTATGAAAAGAAAGCATATCCCAGGTCCCAGATATTCCCAGAGTGCCAGGAGAGGGGAAAGGTGCCAAAGTGGCCGTGGTTCATGAAACTAATTATCCGGGGCAACTCTCCTTGTGGAACTGCAGGACTCCAGTATTACAGAAGCGTTCAGATAGTAATGAACAACAAAGGGAACGCTACCTGTGATCTTACAAACTGAAACAAGCCGTGGTCCTGGACATCCACACCACTGAGTGTCTATTCATACTTCAACCACTAACTTGTTTTAAAAGAGTAAACTGTACTAAAAAGTTGCTCTGTGTCTCCATTTTTTTTTTTTTTTTTTTTTTTTTTTTTAACATAGAGTGTTCCCAACTCTTGTGCTAGGTGTTAGGGCTAAACAAGTGAGCTAAGCACTATTCTTGGCCTCAAGGAGTTGATAGTCTAGCAGAGAAACCAGATATGTCAAAGCAATTTCAAAAGCACATAATATTTAGAATATTTAATAAATCACTGCCCACCAGGGTTCCAGTATCAAAGTACAGGAGCCAGTTTCCTGATGGGTCATGGCTGGAGCAGAGACGAGTTGGGGTTCCTAGGGAGGTGACAGGATAGACACAAAGTTATGGCGGCTATTTCAATAACTCTGGTACTTAGCTAATTGAAAAGGAAGTATTTTGATATTTTGATATTTCTACCATTTTGACATATTAGCAATACTGATTCATCCTAGATTTGAATAGAGGTTAAATACAGGTACTGGGCTAGCCCAAAGGAATTACTGAGAATACTTTTGTATCCAGAGCTTCATAGCAAAAGTTAATATTGCCAAGACAGAGTAGGTTTCCTATAGTCTCCCGCATTTATGTCACTTGGCAGGCTGAATAAGAGACACTTAAATTATTTGAGCCTGCATTCCTACTTGGCTTACAAAAGCCCAAAATTCAGAGTCCACCTGAGACTCCAAAGGCACACCTGCCAGGATCATTCTAGCTTGACACTCATGTGTGTGGGTCAGCAGATACTATGGGGAAATTGTTCAACCCTCTGCTTCTAAGCTGGTCAGTCTTGCAACCTCTTTTGCTTACCTTCCTGACAGCGTCACACTCCCTCACTCCACTGTAGATTTCCTAGGCTCACTTTCATTCAGTAAAAAGGCCTGGCTGCCTGTCAAAATATTCAGAGAAAAGGCCCTCCAGCACAAACTAGAACAAGTAAGCAGGTGGTAGCTGAATCCCACCTGCCCAACGAGTGCCAATCCAAGATTCTCATAGGACTGGATCATCCAGATCACTGAGAGAAAGTAAAAAAGCATCACCCCTGCCTGGACCAAGCAAACCCTGCACAACCAGCAGAAGACCATTAAGGAACCCACTAGCAATATACTGAGAATAGTTTTCATGGTAAATAGGAAGTAGATTATAGGGAAGGAGCTGTGGGCATCTAATTGGATGAGCCCCAGCACTGCATGTATCTGCCTGCGAAAATTATTTAACATCCCCTATGCTTCCTTTAATTGTCTGTAAATAATAATAATAATAATAAAGTAATAATAATAATGGTAATGTGGTATTGTCTATCTTACCAGAAACCATATTGACTATGGAGTATCACTTTTAGGTCTGAATCGCGGCTCTCCGCCTAAGACCCAAGTTACTTTAAGAAAAGTATTCCTCCAGAGCCTCAGCTTTCTCACCTGTGAAATTGGAAGGCAAGGTTTTCATATTTTATTTGATCATAATCTCCACGTGCCGGTGTCCTGGGTCTGCCCATGCCATTGCAAAAAACAAAACCAAAATAGTATTGGCCCTTAAGGAGCTCATATACAATCTGGAAGGAGGCACACTTTAAATACATGCAGGAATAAATAGAAAACTCCAACTGTGATACATTGAGGAGAGGTGTTTGATGCTATTAATATATATGCTGGAGAGATGTGAGCCAGTCAGAGAAGGCTGGCTGCAAATGCTCTTTGGCCTGCGTGCCATATACCAACAATCACACACAATTCCAATGACGAATGAAGGGAGAAGAAGTCCAGGTTGCTGTATCACTTTTATTTCATGCACATGGCCATAGTTTATTAGAACACCTGATTATCTACACACATCAGTTGCAAACCTCAGAACCTACTATTATTTCCATTTGAGAAATAAGTATACTGAGGCTTATAGTACTGAGCTAGACATTAGCCCCAAATCACTCAGGTGGTTTACTGAGAAGCTGGATTCCAAATACAAGTGTATCTGATTCCAGAGTCCTTTGTTCAGCCACCAATAATTTGTTTAGCCCCTATTGAGTGTCTGCACTCATGTGATTCGTTGAGGCTTTGAACCATCTCTGTCTTAAAAGCCTGGAAACCGCATTTGAATCTTTGCATTTCAAACATGGTGGACTGATGATTCAGCCTCAAAAAAGAAGAAAGGATGAGGATATTGTTTTTGTGTGGGAGCGAAGGTGTAACCTGCCTGCAAACAAATGCCATCCTTGTCAGGAAGCCTGGCAGGAGTTAAACGCTAGCATGAGAGAAGTGTCTGCGTTACTTACTGAAAGACCGAGGTCTTTACTCTGAGCTTAAAGGAAGTAGAGCTGTAAACGATGCTTTTCGCTTTCTTCCTTAAGAGGTCCCATCTGCCTTCCATACTTGGTCAGCAACAGCCCTACAGCCAGTTTGTGAAACTGCCACGAAAGAAAGCAAAAAGTCCTCTCTCCTATTCTTACCTAATTGGTCCCAGGAGAACCCACATTTGCCAAGTTTCTTCAATTAGCTGACTTTTCCTTGGGGTCTACCTAGAGGATGACTCTAGGTTTAGGGATGATAGTCTTTTAAATACCTCCATGTGCAATCAAAACAAAACAATATCTTTTTTGAGAAGAAATAATCACCTTAATCTTTCCATGCTAAATTATTTTTCATCAGTCTGTCTTTTCTACTTTGATTGTGCTCAGTAAAGTATTTCTCGAATTAGCAATTTAAAATATTATTTTTGCAAAAACTCTAGGTGCTATCACTTACTCAAGGGATGGGGGTTTGGGCAATAAATAAGCACTGAATTAATTTTAGTTAATTTATTTGAAGTTTAAAGGACCTATTTCCTTCCATAGATGCTTTCCTTTTAATCTTCAAACTAGTTTTGTCTAACTAGGTAGGAGAAGGGAATGTGGAAGAAACACCTTGCCTTTTTACCCTCGTTCTCATTTCTATCTGTTCTTTCAGGATTTGTTCTCTTCAACAGACTTGAAAGCTCCTTGAGGATTCATATATTATCCTGTTTTATAACTCCATAATCTTCCCCACCTTGCTGGAGAATTACAGGTGCCCAATAAATACATTTTTAGTAATGAATTAAATATATTTCATTTCTATCATTAGAAGAACACTGCTAGTTTAAAAGCTGATTTCAGCATTTCCTTGTTCCAGAGCAGGAAAAGAAGAAAGACAGCTTGTTTTATCTGTTTAGGAAAATACCTCAGTCAATGTTAGTTATGGGAAGGTCTAGATAAAGGAAGTTAACATTTAGTAGAGTACAATAACAAGAAAAACCACCTTCCTTTTTTCATGTGAAGTGGTTGTTCTGTGGTGGAGAGATTTTGTTTGTTATTTTTAGAGTTGTTTAATAATTGCAGGTAAAATCAAAATCTGTTTGTTTTTCCCCCTGGAACCCAGGGCCATGTAAAAAAGGTCAGATGAGGGGAGGGGCTTGGGGCACCTGGGTAGCTCAGTCTTTAAGCCTCCACCTTCCACTTCGGTCGTGATCCCAGGATCCTGGGATCAAGCCCTACATCGGGCTCCCTGATCCACTGGAAGCCTGCTTCTCCTTCCCCACTCCCCCTGATTGTGTTCCCTCTCTCTCTGTGTCTCTCTCTGTCAAATAAATAAAATCTTAACAAAAAAAAAAAAAAGAAGGAGAGAGAGAGAGAAAGGAAGGAAGGAAGGAAGGAAGGAAGGAAGGAAGGAAAAAGAAAAGGGGAGGGACTTGATTTGAAGATGGGATGTTTTCAGGGGACACTGGGGCTTCTGAAGGGACAGGCGGTTAGAGACCTAAAGCTGGAGATCAGCTGATGATTATGGGGAGAGTGACATCCAGGCTTCAATGTTTCATTGTGTCTTTCTGATGCTACGATCACCAAACCAAAGTTGTAAAAGTCAGTGCTATGCAATAAACAGTCTTGCTTCTACGGTGTTGTATGGAACTCTTAGCAGGCAGTGATCACAGAGGAGGCAGCTGGGCCATTAAAAAAAAAAAACAAAAACTTGAAAGTTATTAAAAGAGTGGATCTTAAATGTTCTCCCTACAGAAAAGAAATGGTAATTATGTGATTTGATGGATGTGGTAGCTAATGTAATGATGGCAATCATTTTGCAATACATAGTGTATCAAATCAACACTTTGTATACTTTAAACCCACACACTGTTACATGCCAATTACATCTCAGTAAAGCTGGGGGGGAAATGAGTTTTAAAAAGAGTGTTGGAAGTTAAGGATATCAGTGAGGTCCTGAAACCCATGCAATAGTAAGTCTCTGATAAAGGCAGCAAATGTCACATTTTCTACAAGCAAATGCTCGATAGATGTTTAAGCTATATACTTGGATACTGAGTGAAGGATAATGCTAGAAGTCAGAAAGGAATGGGACAAAATTTAAATATGCTTTACTTTTTGGTGGCAAATAAGTAATGTACATATATAGGGATTGGGGAGGTAAGGAGGTTAAAGGGTGTGTAGTTAGAGTGAATGATGGAATGAGTCCCTGAATCCAACAGATGTCAGCAGAGAGTGGAAAACCAAACCAACTCATCAAATACAGTGGCTCTGACTCTATTCCTCTGTCCCAGCCCATCGTCTCCAAGTGGGAGCAGGTCCTGTGTAATTTGTGAGCAGAACTGTTTTAATACAGTAAATCTGAATACATTGTCCCCTGTTCAGTTCCTGTGAGGTTATAAATGACACCTCCCTTCACCTATCAGACCCTTAATATCCTCAAAAAGAAATTGGAAATAAACAATCCCACCCCATTTGATTGTTCCTGAGGGTTAGATGGTGGTCAAGAGCCTTTAACACATCCTGGTACATAGTTTACTCTTCTTCTATAAGCCAACCATGTATAGAGCATTCTAGGTGGTTACTTTGCTTTTTGGTAGGTGTTGGAGCTTAAATTCCTATGTGAATAATGGTGCTAACTTGCCAAATCGTGATCTTTTTGTTACCTGCCCCCCCATCTCTGACAACTGCCAGTCTGTTTTGTGTAACTATGAGTTTTACATATATTCCACAGATAAGAGATCTATAGTCTCTTTTTCTGTCCGACTTACTCCCTTAGCATAATTCCCTCAGATTCCATCCATGTTCTGGCACATGGCAAAATTACTTTATTTTTTTATGTACTGGGTGACAGACATTAAGGAGGGCATGTGATGTGGTAAGCACTGGATATTATATGCAACTGATGAATTACTGAACTCTGCGTCTGAAACTAATGATGTACTTACAAGTTGGCTAACTGATTTTAAATTAAGAAATTCCATTATGTGTATACACCACACCTTCTTTATCCATTCATTCACCGCTGGGTGCTTAGGCTGTTTCCAAATCTTGACTATGGTAAACAAGCGGCAATGAACAGGAAGGTCCTATATATTTTTTCAATTGGTGTTTTCATTTTCTTTCGACAAATACCAAGAAGTGGAATTGCTCGATCCTATGACAGTTCTATTTTAATATTTTAATTTTTGAGGAACTTCCATATTGTTTTCCACAGTGATTGTAGCAGTTTACACTCCCACCAATAGTGCACAAGGATTCCTTTTCTTCATATCTGTACCAAGACTTGTTATTTCTAATCTGTAGGTTTTAGGTCACATCTCACTGTTTTTGATTTGCATTTCCTGATGATTCATAATGTTGAATATCTTTTCATTTACTGTTGACTATCTGTACGTCTTCTTTGGAAAAATGTCTATTCAGATCCTCTGCCCATTTTTTAAATAGACTGTTGTGTTTTGCTATTCAGTTTTACGAGTTACTTTTTTTTTTCAGTTGTATGAGTTCTAATATATTTTGGATATAAACCTCTTGTCAGATATTTCTCCCATTCAGTAGGTTGCTTTTTTATACTGCTAATGGTTTCATCTGCTGTGCAAAAGCTTTTTAGTTTAATGCATTCATACTTGTTCACTTCTGTTTTTGGTGTCAGATTCATGAAATTATTGCTAAGACCTATGTCAAAGAGCTTATCACCCATGTTTTCTTCTAGGAGTTTCATGGATTCAGGTCTTGTGTTCAAGTTCTTAATCCATTTTATGTTTATTTTTGTGTATAGTGTAAGATAGTGGTCCAGTTTCACTCTTCTGCATGTGGCTGTCCAGTTTTCCCTGCAGCATGGTATTTGTCTATGAAGACATTAACCTTTCTTTATTTTATATTCTTGGCTCCTTTGCCAAATTAATTGACCATATATTCCTGGGCCTATTTCTGGGCTCTCTATACTGGTACATTGACCTGTGTCTGTTTTTATGCCAAAACCATACTGTTTTGATTACTGTAGCTTTGTAGTAAAGCTTGAAATCAGGGAATGTGACATCTCCAACTTTATTCTTCTTTTCCTTATGTTAGCAATAGCATTGGCTTGTCTCTAGCTTGCGATTTCAGGTTTCTATAACTATTAGAATACACATAAGAAGGCATGCTAACATGATCACCAACTTAAGAAACCATATTTCCTATAGTTCTAACTAGGATAAACATATAAGTTATCCTCCAAACTGAAACACTTGAAGATGAAAAAAAAAAAGACATATTTAGGCTGAGACAATAGGCATAAACCAAGACAATCCCTGGAACACTTGCATGTGATCAACCTAGGATTACCTCCGTCTGGGCTTTGGAGCAGCAAACAATGGCATTTCCAGAACCCATCTTCTTTATTCCCTAGAAAAAATGATGCCAAACTATTGACACATGGTGAGTGTTCAATAAATATTGAATAAAAAAGTAAAGAAAGTGTTAAAAAACAAACTTGAAAAGTATCATAAATGAGGCATAAATAAGACCTATGATGACTTAGAAGCATTCTTCAAGGACATATATGTTTCCTCATACAGAACTTAGGACATAATTTAAAAAGGAACAGAATAAGAGGACTTCATGAGGAAGGTAAGAAAGATTCACTCAAAACATAGTAAAATCAAGAGATAGAAAGCAGCTATAGTTCAAAAGGGTACACATCTCTCTCATTTAATTTGAGCTGTTTGTCTATGGTGCCATTTCTCAATGAGAAGTCACGGCTTGGAATGATGTCATTCAACATCATCTTAACTTCCAAGTTTGATCTCTCAGGAAAGGTACTGTTATCAGCCGCTTGAGGTCTGTTTGTTCAAAATTTCTTCTAATTTGTAGAAAATGTGGAAATCATTGCCTGTCTGGGGTTTTGTTTTGATTGTGGACAGATAAATAAGTAAGCATATGATTGGCCATCTGGGGTATTAAGATTTGGTCATTTTCATATAAAGTTGACTATAAAGAATAATTAGGGAAAGGTAAATGTTTTCTAAAGTCTGTTTGGATTACTTCTCAGTAGAAGTAAATGCCTTATTTTTTTGTTGAATTACTACATTTTTTCAGTATTTTTCTTTTGAAAATAATTTGTAATTCCTTTGGTGGGAATTAATTAAATGAATAGAATCTGCTTATACCTTATTATAAACGTGTTATTTTCAATGTCTCCCTTTAATATAGCATTGGGTCTATTAAGCCTGATGATCTTGGATATTTTGTACAAATCCAATGATCTCATTATCCCACCTAACTTAAGCATTGTCTTCATCTGTATTTATGAAATATGTCATCTCAGCCCTAAAATTTCCTTCAACTTTCTTAGCTTTTGTCACCTCTAGTGATGATATTGCAAATATTCACTGGAGGATGGATTGTCTCTGGCAGCTTAACACAATGAGAACATTGCTGTTCCATCTGCTGGGAACATAGGGACACTTGGCAGGAAGTTAACCAAGTCAGTCATGGGATGACCCAATTCCTGAGGCTGGTCTCTTTGGTATATCAAAATGGTGATGATTGCAAATGTATGGGCCCTGATCTGACATGAATCAGGGCTTCAAATCCTTCATTTACTAGTTACTTGACATTTGCTCTACTTGTTCTGAATTGCCTGTCATGGGATTTTTTATTGCAAGAAGACAAAGAAATAATTATACATACACACACTCTCTTTCCCCATCCCATTAAACCTGTTCTCACTGGTAGATAAAAACCTATTCCTAACTGATGTGTTAAGGTCATTGTTGATAATAAAAATAATAGCAAAAATAATAACTAAAAAGGGATGGTTGGCTCAATATTTATTTTGATGTATCACTGTGGTCTTTACTAAAGCTTTAGAAGCTGAAAGTTAATGAGGATCGGTTTTACCCAATCACTTACAAAGGAAAAAATATTGGAGTGTCCTGTAGATAGGAATGAGAACATGGACCATGTAGGTTTCTGTATATTGTATCCATTTTGGATATGGCGAATGCAGGACCAGGAGTTCTAGTTTACAGGACTCCCCTGGTTTCTCTTCTTCGGCTGCAAATTACTCATGACAAGTGCAATCAATAAAAGTTTCCTTGCCCAAGGCCAGAGAGGGCCTGGTTTTTCCACCCTTCATCTAATGAGATGAGGCCAGGAAAATGTGCTGGGGCCAACCCTGCCTTGCACAATCATGTGCACTACTGATTATTTATAGAAAAAGAAGACCCAGGTCAAAGCTCAAACACTTCACTAGCAGGAATCCCCTGTTCTGGCATGGTTAAAAGAAGTCTTCTCTTGGTTGTGTTTCATGGAACAACATTGATGTTTCACATGTGGTTGTGGGAGAGGAATATTTTGTGATAGAATCTCAAGGCTGACAGGCCCTTTAAGGTCATTAACATTAACTCCCCCATCTTGTGTCTGCAGTATCACCTGGTCAGGCTGGCTGATGTGTCCTGAGAGCACTTTGGTTTTTGGCTTGTTTTTGTCATAGGGGCCACATGTCATCTACTCCCAACCTGCCAAAATAGGAGTCTTCAGACTGGACATGTGCAGAATTCTTCCAACTTTTCCATGTGACTTGGCTTTAATTTGCTCACTGTCCTGTTGATTCTCCCGTAGGTACATATTCATGCCTCTGTACTACTCTTTATATGTGTAATACCCAACATAATCCCCCAGCTGAGAGTTTTCCTTAATAGCCCAGAGAAGAAGAGTACTGAAACCCTTCCCGTGAGTGAATCTGGGGGAAAAGAGTGTAGTACATATTTGGCTATTACCTACTATAAGCTTAGTTAAAACTGATAAACTCCCTAAATGGGGAAGTGGTTTTCATCAAGACTGAACTTGGAATATTGGAAGTTTGGGCCCAACTGTCCTTTCCTTGGATTGGGCCCATTATCCAAACAGGTACAGATTTTGGTGGGTCCACATTTTGATATTCACTAGATGTAGTATAATTTAAACAAATTGAGGGGCATATTTTCATAAATTACAACTGGGAGAAAGGCTGATCCATTTTTTTCTTGATTAGGTTTTTAAATGGATTAGTTAATAAGCCTTTCTTTAAGTCAGAATCAGAGAAAATCCCGCCTATTGAGGTATTTTGTTTTTATTTATTCTAACTTTTAATTTTTATAAATTATGTTTTTAGAATTTTTATTTAAATTAAATTTAATTAACATATAGTGTATTATTAGTCTCAGAGGTAGAATTTTGTGATTCATCAGTTATATACAATATCCAGTGCTCATTCCTTCAAGGACCTTCCTTAATGTCATCCGCCCAAATACCCCATCCTCCCACCACCTCTCCTCCAGTAATTCTCAGTTTGTTCCCTAAAATTAAGAATCTCTTGGGGCACCTGGGTGGCTCCGTGGGTTAAAGCCTCTGCCTGTGGCTCAGGTCATGATCTCAGGGTCTTGGGATTGAGTCCTGCATTGGGCTCGCCACTCAGCGAGGAGCCTGCTTCCCCCCACCCCTCTCTGCCTGGCCCTCTGCCTGCTTGTGATCTCTCTCTGTCACGTTGATAAATAAAATCTTAAAAAAAAAATCTCTTATTATTTGGCCCCCTTTCTGTTTTCGTCTTACTGTACTTGTCCTTCACTTCCTCTATGTTCATCTGTTTTGTTTCTTAAATTCCACATAGGAGTGAAATCATATAGTATTTGACAATTTCTGACTAACTTATTTTACTTAATGCAATACCAACTAGTTCCATCCACATCATTGTAAATGGCAAGATTTCATTCTTTTTGGTAGTTGAGTAATATTTCATTATACAATATATAGTATATACCATATCTTCTTTATCCATTGATCTGTCAATGGACATCTGGTTCCTTTCCATAGTTTGGCTATTGTGGACATTGCTGCTATAAACATTGGGATGCACGTGCCCCTTTGAATCACTATGTTTGTATCTTTTGGATAATTACCTAGTACTGCAATTTCTGGGTCTATTTTTAACTTTTTGAAAAAACTCCAAACCATTTTGCAGGGCTTTTGTTCTTAATCCATTTCATATCAGAAGCATGCTCATCTTGCCTGAAGGCATGCAATATTAGTTTTCCTTCCTTTTTACTTCCTAGTTTCTTATACTTGTTAACTTCAGAACTGCATTCTATCATACCTAGTAAATCTAAATTCATGGGGAATCTCTTATTTAAGAAGTTGCTCTCGTATACCTTTGGCTTTCATGGTTCTTAAAATATTCCCTAAGAGGACAGAATATTTCTGTGTGAAGTTTGCTGAATAAGGATCCTAGGCTTATTTCTGAGGAAACTCATAACACTTGAAATTAAGGGTGGGGGAAAAAAAAGAAAGAAAGAAAAGCCCTTTCCACTTGGCAGACATTAGATAGTTTCACTGGCAGCAGAGCTTGGCAAGGCAACTAAGAGTCACAGAGGAATTCAAGTGAGGAGAAAGCCTGACAACCAGGTGTAAAGCAGGAGTCCCTGAAAGACCATTTGGGAAAGCTTCAAGTGACAGATCCTGCAGAAGGTGGAGGTATGAAGCCTCAAATGCCAAGAATACTAGAACTGATGGGTAAGACTGAAGAATAGTCCCATAGGTCAAGCAAGTTGTCTGATACCATGTTGGAGAAATCACGGTGGAGAGGTCCTTCTCTTAAAAGGTAAGGGAAGCAGGAAGCAGTGGGTCAAGAATCAAGGCAGCCACAAAAGGAGAGATTATGGGTTACAAAATGACCAGAGATTAAGATCAAACAATGGGTCAGAAATTCAAATGAACTAAAATGTATCAATGCAAGGCATAAACAGCCAGGAGATGGTGAAGTCATGAAGATAATAAGGCGAGATCTGGGTCTGTGTTGGAGATCCTTATGTGCTATATTTGAAAGTAGGAATTCAGGTCAAGGTGAGCATGCTGTAGTCTGTAGTTCATAAGCAGGTATACCATTCAGACTGATTGGATGGTTCATGTGAGATAATGGTAGTAGAATACATATTCTGACAATGATATTTAGAAACTCAATACTGTGGGAAAATATAGGGAAGGGAGATTGTTTTCTTTCACATTTCATTTCTTTCAAGCCTCCACATGCATCAGAAAATTAAAGTGTAGTAATAACTTAGATGCTGTTTGCAGAATGTGTTAAAAGAGGAAGGGTGGATAGAGAGGTAGCACAATATAGTGAAATTATCTACCTAGTCTTTTCACATGTGGTCATTCAGTAATTGATATATTGTTAGTTTAAATTAAGATGCACTTTTGGGATATCTCATAAGAAGAGTACAGTTCTATTCTTTTGCATGTGGACATCCAGTTTTCCCAACACCATCTGTTGAAAAGACTATCTTTTCCCCAATGTGTATTCTTAGCACTCTTGTTGAAAATCAGTTGACTGTATATGCATGGGTTTATTTCTGGGCTCTCTGTTCTGTTTCATTTGTTTATATGACTGTTTTTATGCCGTTACCATACTAGTTTGTTACTGAAGCTTTGTAATATATTTTGAAATAAGTAAATATGCTGCCTCCAGTTTTGTTCTTCCTGTTCAAAATTGCTTTGAATAATCAGGGTCTTTTATGGTTCCATATAAATTTTAGAATTTTTCTTTCTAATTCTGTAAATTAGATAGAGATTGTATTGACTCTGTCAATCACTTCAACTCAAAATGGATTACAGATTTAAACATTAGACCTGAAACCATAAAAAGTCCTGGAAGAACACACACAGAAGGGAAAAGCTTCTTGAAATTAGTCTTGGTGATGATTTCTTGGCTATAACATCAAAAAGCACAGGGGGACCTGGGTGGCTCAGTGGCTTAAGCCTCTGCCTTTGGCTCAGGTCATGATCTCAGGGTCCTGGGATCAAGCCCCGCATCAGGCTCTCTGCTCAGCAGGGAGCCTGCTTCCTCCCCTCTCTCTGACTAGTTGTGATCTCTCTCTGTGTCAAATAAATAAATAAAATCTTAAAAAAAAAAAAAACATCAAAAAGCACAGACAACAAAAGGAAATAATGGACCAATGGTAGTATATCAATCTAAAAATCTTCTGAACAACAAAGGCAATAATCAACAATATGAAAAGGCAACCTACAGAATGGGAGAAAATATTTACAAGCCATACATCCAATAAAGGATTAATATTCAAAATATATAGGGAATTCATATAGCTCAATTGCAAAAAAGTAAAAAATAAATAAAAATAAATAAACTGATCAAAAAGTGGGCACATGCACAGAATAAGACTTTTCCCAGAAAAGACAAGACATACAAATGGCCAAATAGTATATGAAGAGGTGCTTGACATTACTAATCATTGCAGAAATACAAATAAAAACCATAATGTGATATCACTTCATGCCAGTTAGGATAGCTATCATTAAAAGCACAAAATGTGCATGATAGGCCCTTTGAATAATTCTCTTGTTTTGCTGTTCACATATTGCTTCTCCTAAGTTCAGATGCAAAGATAGCCCAGAATCATTCGTCACCCATAGCTGGAATCTGAATGATCCCCGTACCTTTATTGCTGGGGGAGTACACAGAGGACAAGACCACATACTTTTATCCTGTTCCCACATAGATAGTGGGGTGTCTTAGTTGGTTTAACAGGCAAAAATAAAACATGCATATCCTTGTTTAAAGGAGTCTGTTTTCACCAGAATCTAATATCAAATAAGAGGAGACAAAAGAAAAAGAATTAATTTTACCTCACTTATAAATATTGGCTCCAGACCAACCTGGAGTTGTAAAAGAGGGTACAGAGGCTCACAAAGAGGTGGAAAGTCCCAAAGGGCAGCCTACGAGAATCTCGTATTCCCTGAGATACTGTACTTTCTGTTCAAGCAATGAAGGACCCAACCTGTGGTGTTTGATTCTGTAATCTACTACTATAAGCTGTTACTGGATTGGCCAAATAATCCATTCAACCAAAAAAAAATCAGTCTGGCTAATTTCAATTCACCAAATTAACTTAATATTTCACCAAATTTGGATAAATCTGGTTTATCTTGGGCCTCAAGGACAAACTTGAAAAAGGAGGAAGTTACACAGTACAGAAGAAACAAACACAATATAGAATGAAGAAGTGAACCCTTGGGCACTGTTGGTAGGAGTGTAAATTACTGTAGCCGTTATGGAAAAAATAGTAGAGATTAGTCTAAAAAGTAAAAATAGAACTTCTATATGATCCACCATTCCCATTTCTGAGTATAAATCCAAAAGAATTGATATCAGGATCTCAAAGAGATATTTGTACTCTCATATTCACTTCAGCATTATTTACAATAACCACAACAAGAAAGCAACCTAAATGTCATTGACAGATGAATGGATTAAAAAACTGTGATTTATACATACAAGGTAATATTACTGAGCCTTAAAAAAGAAGGAAATCCTGTTATTTGTGACAACATGGAGGAACCTGGAGGATATGCTAAGGGAAACAAAACAGACACAGAATAACAAATACTATGTGATACTACTTACAGGAGGCATCTAAAATATTTAAACTCTTAGAAGCAGAGAGTAGAATGGTGGTTTCCAGGGGCCGAGGAAAGTCTTAGTCAAAGAGAACAAAGTTTCAGTTATGCAAGATGAGTAAGTCCTAGTGATCTACTACACAGCAAGGGAGCCTTAGCTAATAATTCCGTACTGTATACTTAAAATTTGCTGAGAGTAGACTTTATATTGAGTGTTCTTATCCCCCAAAGCAAAATAATAATAGAGGGTGGGTAGAACTTTTGGGAGACCATGGATATGCTTATGGCATTGACTATGGTGATAGTTTCATGACTGTATACTTAACTCCAAACTCATCAAGCTACATACATTAAATATGTACAGCTTTTTATATGTCAAACAGATGTAAAAAACAAGCTAAAAAGGAGGTGTGCTCATGTGAACATAAAAGTCTTAATTCAAAAAAGTAGAATATCTGATTCATAATTTTACATTATTATATATTGAAATTATACTTTGGGCATATTGGGGTAAATAAAGAATATGTTTGTTTTTTTGCTATTTTAATGAAGCTACTAGAAAGTGTAAAATTGTGCACGTAGCTTGCATTATATTTCTTTTGGACAGTGCAGACCTATATACTTCAGAATCACACAGACCTGTGCCCCTATACCATTTCTTCTGCCATGTATACTTTAGACAAGTTGCTTACCCTTTTGGAGCTTCTGTGTCAACATCCAAAATATTGGTATCAGTAAGGTCTGTTTCAGAGTTAATGTGAGGATAAGCGGTAAATTAGAAAGGGCACACGTTTTTATCATGAAGAAGATCTTACCAGTGATACCCCCACCTGTCTTCCTCTGGGGTTCTTCATTGAAACCACTGAGCTGAACTCCAGTTACAGGAAGATGAATCAGTGTTCGCAGCCTGCCAGGTAGGAGGTGTGTGTGGGGGGTGGGTGGGTGGGTATTTATTTATTTATTTATTTAGTCCTTTGGAAACTGTTGGCAAATATGACAACCAACGTGGAAATACATTTTATACCTGTTCTGTGTGTGGGAAAGAAATTTGAATTGTTCTGGACAGCACTTTCAGTGGTTGAGCTGAGAAAAATGTTCATGTATCAAGTCTAGAAACTGATAGACTCAATGAGGAAGCAGAACATATATTCAACACTGGGAAACCTGGACATCTATCTTTCTCTTCAACTTATCAGAGTATCCATTGCTCATCCATTGTTCTATATCAGGATACCAATCTCTGGTAACTGTTTTTATTTTTTATCTTTTTAAGATTTTATTTATTTATTTATCAAATAGAGAGAGAGGGAGAGAGAGCATAGAGAGAGAGGGGAGGAGCTGCAGACAGACGGATAATCAGGCTTCCTGCTGACCAAGAGCCCGATTCAGGACTCAATCCCAGGACTCTGGGATCATGACCTGAGACAAAGGAAGATGCTTAACCAACTGAGCCATACAGACATCTCTGATCATTGTTTTTAATTGTAAGTTCACATATGTATAGTCATCCAAATACATTGCTATATCACTCACCATCTCTAGTGAACCCCAAATAACCCTGGAGAGTGGGAAAGTCTGGTAGCATTCTAAGGTTAGAGGTGAAATGCTAGGATAGGGAATAATGCCTACAGAACACCATATGTGAGAGCCATTAATCTGGGTATATTATACACTATTGTATTTAATATTTATAGATCTCTTAGCTATAAATTTTAAATGACTTTCTTAAAGTTACATAGCTAGTAAATATCAGAGTCTAGACTATCGCCATTCCTATGTGTTAGCATTTCCTTTGGAGAACAAGGTCAAGAGCTAAAGCTAATGAAGAAATGACCTACCAGCTCACTCATCTAATGCTTTCATGTTTTAAATAGATTCATGCATCAATTCTTTACTTCTCCAAATAAAACACGAGGATCTTTGCTGTCAAGTTTCCAATTCATTTTTATGAAAATAATATTAATAAAATAATCATGTGTAGGTATAACTTATTGAACACTATGTCATGAGTGGTGTTTTACATATACTATGCTATTTAATCATTCCAACAGTCTTATAAGGTAGACACTTAACAGATTTCACAGATGAGGAAATAGATTCAGAGAACTTAAGTCTTTTGATTATCAACCCACAGGTAATAGATGGCAAGGAAACTGTATTAAAATTTATTTTATTCACCCACCCCTTCTTCCTCTTCTGTGCAATAGTAGAACTAGAGTTACATATTTTACTCTAATATTTTATGATTAAGCATGATGTCTCCATTTCTCTCTCTCTCTCTTTCAATCTCTCTCTCTCTTTTCTTTTCTTTTTTTTTTTTTTTTTTTTTTTTCCTGTTCTCCCCTGAAGAGGTAGGGGACAGAGCAGATGGCTTCTGGAAAGTTTTCAGTCTTCAGATTCCCTTTCCATAAGCACATTCTGCATAAAAATGTCTGGTGCATATATGCTTCAGTAGTACCTATTAAAGCCCATTTCAATTCACTTTCATAACATATTTAAAAGTAAAGTTTATGGTTGGATAAAGGACTCACTTCATAACCCAAAGCAATCCATCTTATCTGAACTAAAGAAAATAAACAAAAACTGGAAGTCCAGATCAGCGATTGGGAAAACTAAAAATATCCTAGAAATAAGCTCTGTCTATGCTTAATTTTTGATGATAGCTATCTATAGCAAAGTCTGAAATGTGGAGGGACAAGAAAAGTAAGTTTATGTCACAGGCACAAACAATTTAAAACCTAAAAACAAAACAAAGATGAAATTCTCAAGCGGGAAACTTTTTTTTTTTTTTTTTTTTTAAATACATAAAGTCAGGGGCACCTGGGTGGCTCAGTGGGTTAAGTCTCTGCCTTCAGCTCAGGTCAGGCTCCCAGGGTCCTGGGATTGAGCCAGCATCAGGCTCTCTGCTCAGCATGGAGGCTGCTCCTAGCGCCCCACCACCTGCCCCCGCCGGCCCCCGTCAGCCCCCGTCTGCCTTTCTGTCTACTTGTGATCGCTGTCTGTCAAATAAATAAATAAAATCTTTTAAAAAATAAATAAATATATATATATAAAGTAAATTTGAAAAGAAGGTGAAAACCAAAGCTCTATCTTTTTGATGACAAATTTTAGATGAAAACTGAAAAAGTATAGATTCAGCGACTCTTACCCGGACTCCATTTCCTTCTCTTGCCATCTGTTTTCTCTGCCTGCAGTTAAAGAGTGCATTTTCCGGAACCCCATTTTCACTATGTCACATCTTTGCCTAGAGACCTCCTCCGGCCACCTTGCCGCACTCCACTCTCAGACCGTTTGGACCAGAGGGCTGACCTCAGCTCTTGTCCTGTTGCCTGAAAGGACCCCTTTATAATGTCACCCACACTCCTTTCTTCCCACCTTCTAATTGACCCTCCCAACTATGTCTCTTGTTATTCCCCTTTTGTGCAATCTATTCCCTTCCCTCTTTAATTTTAAATTCAGTGTCTCTCCCAAGTATACATATGTCAAAATGTATTGACATATGCATTGACATATACATGTAGATTTGACATATGTCAAAATCTACCCCTTCTGTACATTTTCTCTGATTTATTTTACCCAATTTCACCTTTCTTCCTCTAGACTAAGTTAGCCACTGTCACCCAATGCTTTTCAGATCACAGTAGGTGATAATTATGCTCACACAGTATAGTACGAGGTTCTCAGTCATTGGAATGGGAGCGCTCCCCAAGCCCTGCCCAAAGTAACTCCATACACTGGGAGTCAGCACTTCTATGTAAAAATAACCTACTCCTTCCCATAATTTAGCAGCCAAGCTCTGTTTCATGGCACTGATGACCATAACTGGGAACTCCAAAACTGGGTATATATTGTGGGACGCATGCCTGTTTTTAACAGGGTAAGAACTGAGGTAGAAGAAGGAAGTCTGATATTTTGATTCTGTTACTTTAATATGGCCTTTTCAATACTGTTTGGCACAGGGATATCTGACATATTGCTTGTTGTTTGTTTGTTTGTTTTTTTAAATTTTTATTTATTTTTCTTTTTGAATTTTACTTATTTTAATCTTTTTTATTATGCTGAGTTAGCTACTGTATAGTAAACAATTATTTTCTGATGTAGTGTTCAGTGATTTATTAGTCAAGTATAACAGCCAATGCTCAAAATGTTAAAGATAGAGCTACCCTATGACCCAGCAACTGTACTACTGGGTATTTATAGCAAGGAAACAGATGTAGTGAAAAGAAGGGGCACGTGCATCCCAATGTTCATAGCAACAATGTCCACAATAGTCAAACTGTGGAAGGAGCCAAGATGACCTTCAACAGATGAATGGATAAAGAAGATGTGGTTCATATATATAATGGAATATTACTCAGCCTTCAAAACGATGAATACCTACCATTTACATCAACATAAATGGAACTGGATGGAATTATGCTGAGTGAGATAAGTCAAGCAGAGAAAGGCAATTATCATATGTTTCATTCATATTTGGAACATAAGCATGGATCACCATAGGGGAAGGGAGAGAAATCCAAAAGGGGAGAAATCCAAGAGAGAGATGAGCCAGTATTGTGATGAGCACTGACATAGTGTTTTTAATAGAAATTTTGAAGGTATAAAAAAAGGTATAAATTCATCTGATTTACAAACTTAAAAGTTTTCAAGCCATTCGTGGAACAGAAATTTGCATCCCCCTCTTCCAAAACTCCCAGAACTAGAATATGGTACCTGTTGGACAGAAGTATTTCTGGGCTATCACTGAACACACAGAGGGTAAAGCTGGAACATCTTATACACTGGCTGCTGCCAGTCACTCCTCTAAAAACTCTACCTTTGTAATTTTACAGTCAAGACAGTCTTGCGAAGGAGAGTTATGCCTGTGATTTGCAGGTTATGGTTGTTGGGGGGGGGTGTCACCATCATGCTTCCCTCCTGCATTATCTGAAATCTCATTTTGCAATTTTTTTAGTGACATCTTATTTAAATCATAAATTTTTTAATGTAAGGACCATCGTGCTTCATCTTGTTTAGCACTGCTTTGACCTCACTGATACCCATGGACACAGTTTGAGAAAGTAGGCTATCTATCTCATCAAACAATGTCTTCCATTTTCCAACTGACTTGTTCTTAGCCTTATTTTACTTAAGTCTGATTGGATGTTCTGACCTATTTTAATAGTGGAGACCTTGAGACTTTTTCTTATTTTTCATATTCATATATATATATATATATATATATATATTTCTTTTTTTTTTTCCCTCCAATGTATGCTGTAGAATACGGTTGTGACTTGAATGGATGGCTCTTCTATAGCCAGTTACCAATTGTGAGACT
This sequence comes from Mustela putorius furo, assembly GCF_011764305.1. NCBI lineage: Eukaryota > Metazoa > Chordata > Mammalia > Carnivora > Mustelidae > Mustela > Mustela putorius. The sequence continues at coordinate 4,524,035 of NW_025422019.1, forward strand.
GCCTTATCTTCTTACACTCAGGGCTTCCTTTTGTTCAGCTTGCATTTGCTTTTGGGGTCAGTCTGCAGAGGCCTTCCTCTCTTATCACTTTCTGTCTTCAGACTACAGGCGAGAAAAATCCCTCTCTCTGGTGCTTATCATGGCCTCTCTTTCCCAGTGATTGCAGACACAAAGCATCCCAAAGCTCCTATCGCTCACTGGAAGCCCAGCTGGGAAATCTGCAGAGCCCTGAATATCTTATCTGAAGCACTGCTAGCAGATAAGCGGTCCAGAGGTGCTCCTAAAGCCCAATTCGAGAAGACCCCAAAGAAAGAAATCCAGCTTAGTTTAATGAAGGCCCTGATTTGGGGCTCCTGGCCACTTCTCAAGGGCACACAGGGACATGAAGTCTTTGCATTGAGGCCTGACTCTTGAAATCTTTTTATTTTGTAATTGTCAAGAGAGCCAAATGCACATTTTTTTTGTTGTTGTTTATTTTTTTCATTTAAAGCACTAGGAAGTCAGCAAGATAGAATGGGTAAGACACCAGCTTTCAAGTTACATGACCTTAGTTCCAATCAGTTCATTTCCATCATGACTTCCAGGCTGTAGTATCTTCCTTAGACCAAGTAGGAGGTTGCCTGTCCCAGGCTCCACACTTTACAGGGACCCTACTCTGGCTGGTGTTCCTTTTCACGAGTTCCTTCCTGAAGGTGAAGACTGGGACCAGGCGGGCGGTGAGCTCACTAGGAGCCTGGGCACCCTGTCATTGGCCTCCATCCTAATCTAGACCATCCTTCTCTCAGGCATCCAGATCTGAGAACTCCCTGACCAAACTGCCCAGCCCACTTCCTGGGTGTGTGCAGGCCTCTCCCAGGCTCACCAGCCTCGGAGAAAATGGACTAGGAACACAATACTAGTGGGGGCATGAGCAAGGGTCAGCCGAGCGTGGGGAGACAGACATCTGGGCAGAGCCTGGAAATATGAACTCTGCCCAGTCGGAAGGGAAGAGGGTGGGTTGTACCACATGTTCTGATTTGAACCTGGACATCCATGTTGTTATGAAAGTATATTTTTTAACAAAGAGAGCACAAGTTATTTCACAGTTCGTTGACATGATTTATAACTTTCACATATGGAGGCATATGGTGCAACATGACAGTGTTTATAATTTTGCCCCAAGCCCCCTCATTGTCAGGGGAAGTACCACCTCACCATATGACTTGAAGTAAATGGATTTAATCTTTATGTACTACAATTCGTTAATCTTTAAAATGGAACAGTAAGTCCTACGATGTGCTTATAGTTAATTTTATAATACTTACAACAACACAGACCATAGGTTAACTCATTGGTTAATAAAATGTGTTAAATCTTTTCTTCCAAACTAATACTCAAGTTTGGAAAGGGAAGTACAAGCAAAACAAACTAACCAAAACAAAACAAAAACTTCAACACATGGATTTTAATAAAATTCAATTATATCCATTGACACGTCTTATTATTCTTTATAAAAGATACTTTTCATTCTTGACAAGTTCAATGAGAAAGCAGTATTGAAAGTCACAAAACACTGACTTATTCCTGTCTGTGCCAGTATCTGTCATTCCAAAAACAGGATAGTTTAACTAGTGGGGGAGCACTCAGGAGGACAGGAAGTCTCATGTTCACTCAGTAAAGGACAAGCCAATTTCCTTTTAAATAAGACCTATTTGTACTGAAAGCATTGCTTTGAAGAATTGAGCTTGATCGTGACATAAACAGAAACTTTCTCCCTTTATCTAGATATTCCCTCCCTCTGCATACCCAGAACCTTCCTGAGAGAAGCCTCCCTGGGACTGAGAATCAGCGTTAAAAACTGCATATTTTAAAGCACCAGAAACTAAGTTGCATTACGTTTTCCCTATGCTTCTGGGTATTCTACTTTTTCTTCTTAAAAAACAGTTTGTTTGCCAGGAGCATTTCCCCCAAATTCTCCCAAGCTGTGAACATAATCTTATATACAGAAAATTTTATATTATCCAAAGCTGCATATTAGAAAAATATATATTTCTCCCTGGACACTTACGTTGTATAAACAATGCAACTCATTCTCCTGGAAAGCTACATACATTTTATATATTTTTGTATCAAAATGCTCTCCCTTAATTTAATCCAAATTGATAAATGAATACAGAAACAGGATCTGAAGCCCTAAAGACTAATATATTTAGTCTTCTTGGATGTGCCATATGCATATTTACACTTCACGATTAAATGACATACAGAGAGACGTGCAATATTCCAAAGAAATCCTGACAGCTTTATTAATTCTGCCAAAAGCTCACGGGGTTGTTGGTCACAGGGGAATATTTACTGGATTTCTTGCCTATAAGAAGAGTTACATTTGGAATGGAAATTAATCACCATGACCCCAAAGGTGAGGATTTGAATTTTTACTGTAAATGTTCGCACTACATAAATTCAGAAGCCATTCCTTTCCAAACACTCTTCTGAGCAGCACCCACTTTGTTTAAGACCGAATTTTTGCATTCTGTTGGAAAACATGTTCTCAACTTTTCAAATATGCTTTTGTGAAAGCAATTGGACATCCCTCAGGCATCACTCTTTTCGGTGCAGTGTGTGTATTCTGTGCAGGAACAGGCGAGGCTTAAAAATTATGAATCTTAGAACAGAGTTTCTCCATGAAAAAATGGAGAGATAGATCAGATAATGCCAGCTTCCTAATGATAATGAGGACAGTAAATAATTTTAAAGCCTGCACTGCACGTTAAAAAAAAAAAAAACTCTCATTCATCTTCCCCATATAATAAATCCATATAATGCTTAAGCCAGCAAAAAGCATATGTAACTTCTATTCTACAAGGGGTGTTATTTTTGGAAAGGCAAACAAGATGCTGTCTTTCCACCATTCCTGGGTTAGCACACAAAAGACAAAGTGTCGCTTGTCAGATGAATCCTAATTGGCTGACGGGACTGAGTTTTATGGCTTTGCTTCATCTGCACATGAAGACTGAAGCATTAATATGCGGGGAAGTAAAACTTGATATAAAGTTCATAGTGCAGGAGTTAAAGGAAGAAAACCAACACATCAGTCAAATATGATCATCCCAAGACTTGTCAAGAGAAAGTTTCAGCAAAAATACGCCCCTTGCATGGGTGGCTGAGGGGATTACACTAACCAAGTACTACACAAGACACATACTAGAAAATCTTTTGACAAATGCACTGAAGAAAATGAGATTTTATGCATCAGAGACCTATTCATAAATCATTCTTAGGGTTGCCCAACTTTTTTTGGAAGGTGAAATTTAACTCTCTCCCAGAGTCAAATGGAGCAAAATCAGTTTCTGAAGTCTGCAAAGACATTGATATTGTACCCATAAGTGCCAAGTGGTTGATTTCATCTAGTTTAATAACATGTCAATTCAGTTTTAAAAAAATAGTCATTTCTAGTCACATACACTTAGAACATTCTATTTGGTTAGCAGGCATGGTGCTGCTAAACTATCAACACCAAGACACCTCAAACTTCATAAACTCCCATCCAATTCTGTAAAGAAAAGTACTATCAGTAGCCACAGGTTGAGTACTCCAGCATAAGAGGCTCAGGAGATAGTCAGTATCCTGGGGCCAGTAATTTTGTTTCTTTTTATAGATGAAGAAACTAAGGTTTGGAGAGAAAAGCAACAGTTCAAAGGCACACAGCTAATAGGGGCTGGAGCCGGATGGTGGGGTCCCAGAGGTTGAACTCATCAGCATAATCAGTGTGCTGGGTACAGAGGGAAGGTTGTCAACATGAGCAACATTCCAGACTGTGTGGTCTGTCACCTTGTGGCTGTTGGATCATCTGCTTGGTTGTTTGACTTTGCACTGACCCAAATCCTGACTAACTGACTCCCTTCTTCTTTACCATTCTCATGCTGCAAATGGAAATGTGAAGGCCCATTAATTTTGTGTCGTCCAGCCAGAGCTGCTGGAGCAGAAGACAGATCCCAGGCTCCCAAACCAGCCCTCTGTCACCTAGATAAGCCAGACTGTACACACGCACTGCACCAGCTCCAATTCCATGTCAGGATCCTTTACTCATGAATTAGTTTCATTCGCTGCAGCTAAAAACCTTGCCAGAGGGCCTCCTCTCTTCCCTAACTTGCTATAATCTCTCTCAGGCATGTTGCCATCAGTACCCTTTCTTTCATCTCTGAATGCTCACAGGAAGCACAGGCATAATGCTGTCTTTTTAGACAGAATTTTTTGGTTTCTAAGAGCAGTTGGTATGAAGGATAGTAGCAGCTTAGGTCAGAAACGATGGATGCTAAAGTGGCAATTTGCACCCCACGAACATGAGAGGGGATAATGACCACATTAGCGTAGTCAGCGAACGATTATTAGCAAAAGCAGTGTGTGGAGGTGCCCTGCCATCCATTTGGACCTTACTGGATGCAGAAAGTGAAATTGACACTAAGGGGTGAGACAGGCAGAAACTGACAGTCAGTGCTAGAATGACATTGTTCTTGCTTAAGGGATTCCAGATGGCAAAGTGTGCACAGTGGGAGCTTTCTTCAGAGCCTTTACTCTGCCAACGTGGGGGCAGGATGGCTGTGCCATTCCACAAACTGTGAGAGAGGCTGGAAGTATTCCTCACCATCCCTGTCTGAAAACAATGAATGCACATGTTCCCAGCCCAAGCACCTTGAGCCAGAAGGCTTCCTGGATCCTCTAGCCTAATAGCTCCACTTAGGGTGACAAGTGTGACTCTGGGATCTCTCATGGGTTCTCACACTTCTTGTGGCCTTCACACAGGGTAAACTCTGTCATTGAAAGGAATTGTTGCATCCTCAAATACACAGACACGGACAGAAGCACACAGACATGTTTACCTATGCACACACTCACACAACAGTACTATAGAGAGATTCTGGTACATGACACCAGCAAGTAAAATAACAAGAATGACCAGGGTGGTCTGAGGTTTGCTAATTACCTGATCCACCTCTGGGCTTTGAGTAAGTTCATAAAGCCACCAGAGGTAGCAGGAGGTAATCATCTAGGATCCTCCTACCTTGGAACAGATCTGGATACACTCCATTCTACCCTCAGGGGCTTGAAATCCACATTGACAATCTAAATTCAGTTGTAGTTCTGGGCTTTAGGCCTTGGTGTGGAGACTGTATCTCTCAGACATCTGACTCTAGAGTGTCCCCAAGGAACCTTGATAGGACTGACCATCTGGCTGCTCACATTCATGTTGCCTCAGGAAGGATCAATATTTCTAGTTCTAGTATCTTGGGATCTAATTCTCATATTGATCACTGGGCATGGAGATCAGGGTGTATGTGTGTGTGTGTGTGTGTGTGTGTGTGTGTATTTGGGCATCACTTAGTTTACCCAAAGACTGCCAACCAGAGGATCATTTCTTCATAGTTTTATAGAAAGAGTCTAGTTTGGGCATTTATTTACAAGAATATTTACAAGTTTCGACATTTTACATGGTTTAAATGAACTCATCCTGTTAATTAACTCAGAAGTGTCTTATCAGTGCCCAAAGTTTGAGTATCCAGAGAGCTCCCAAGGGCAGGCTGGTTTCTACAACTCTGGCATCTAGAGATTGAAAAGAATTCCTTCCTGTATATGACAAGTGGGTTAGCATAAAATAAAAGTGGCTAATAATGTCAATCATCTGTTGACCACTTATTTTGTGACAGATATCTCATATATATTACCTCTAGTCACCCAATAATTTAACATAGGAGACACTGTGATCTGCATTCCATGCAAAAGGAAATTGGGTTGGGCAGCAGTGTAAATAACTGGTCTAAAGACACAGGAAAGTCGGTGGCGGGGAGCTAAGATTCAAAGTTAAGGCTTTGTGGACATGTACCCCATGCTCTTTCTGGCATCATCCTCAGATCTCCTTCAGTAGGATTTTGGAAGTACTGGTCATATACAAAAGAGTGTTGGTGGAGAGCAAGGAACATCCAAATCATTTATGACCTTTGAAAAATTGGTCAGAGCACTGGGTGTGGTGCATAAACAATAAATTTTGGAACATAAAAAAATAAAATAAGATTAAGATGTTTAAGAAAAGAAAAAGAAAAAGAAAAGTTGGTCAGGATCACTAAGACAGTTTGGTCATGAAGCCAATTAGATTTTTGGCAGGAGGCAGAAATGGTCCTTGAATTTTACCATAGAGACCCTGGATCACGTATCCACTAGTAGTGATTCAGATAAGTGTATATGTTCATGTTATGTATATTTTAAGAACAAGAGCACAGATCCAGGTAGAATTTCTCAGAGGAAGACATTATCTTACTTGTCCTACAGCTGTCTGCCTGCCTCCTCCACCTCCTGTTCAGTGCTGGCATGGGCATTTGGGGCCACTCACTGACAGGTGGAGCCTCCCCACTTGTTGCTGCTTCCAAGAAGGCTTTTGGGGGAAATTCCATGCATTGTTGGACAAAACAAAATGAAACAAAGCAGACAACAACAACATCCATGAAACACCTCTCTTTTCACTGACCTACATAGTACCTATCAGTTTTCATAGAAATAAAAGGGGATCAGGGAACAGATTGCTAATAGTTCTATCCTAATTTCTTAAATTGGCAGAATGATGTTTATATTTCATATGCAATAGCGGTGTTAGCAAAGATTATACTTGTCATATGTAAACCTGCTATGTGTTCAATCTAATTTGTTGTATCAATCTTATATTGGATTTATTTTGATTTTGTACAATTAATTCTTCCTTTCTGTGATTGCTTCATTGCTTCATTTCATACTTGCCTATTACATATATTTTTACAAGCCATCTTTCCTCTTCTGCTTAGAATGGGTGGGTTGTAAATACCTAATTAGCAGCTATCACAATCACAATGAAAATGAGAGCTGCAATTGCCCAGATTGCCTCATGCTTCCCTGACCCTTGCAGTTAGAAAACCCTGCTTGGGTCTCACCTGCACCCTTCCAACTCCCTATATAGGAATTTTTTCTCTTATTCAGGAGTCTGAGGATTGGTACCTGAACAGCCTCTGCTTTGACAGCCAAGAAAGAAGGAAATGTCACTGCAGAAATAGCATCTTGCCTGCAGCTCCCAAGTACAGAGTGGCCTGGTTACAAGGCAAACATTGTGACAGGCAGCAGGCAGGTGGACCGTGTCCCAGAAGGAGGGCTTCCTTTGCCACAGATCTAGTCACTAGGAGCTCAGGAAGCAAAGGCACAGATGTGTCCATTGGGCAGGGAAGGGGAAATGGGAAAATACCATAGCCACTGCTGCTGTGACTTGTTGCCTTTTTCCTTACCATCCCTCTTCACTGCTCTTCCTCCCTAAATCTCAGTTTCTGCCACTTCTCAAAGCTCCCACTGTTTTGGGGAGAGATACCAAAAAAAAAAAAAAAAAATTAGAATAACGTGTGATATGTGCTCTTTAAGAGGCAGTAGCAGGGAAATATGGAGGTGATTAATTCTGCTGGGGGATATCTATTTTAGAGATCTCTATATTTAAAGAAATCCCAACACAGGAAGCTCACAACTTCTCCAGTTACTAGTTAACTGAATTACCCAGTAATGATGGTTGCCATGAATCTTCCTATCTATGTGCCTCATCCTTCAGGATGGCTTTTCAGATTTTCTGTTACTGCCATGGAACTTCTGAGACACTGAACCCTTCTGTCCTCTCTGGTTTTATTTTAAAATATATTTTTATGTAAATTATATAAAATTAAATGAAGAATACAATTAGGGATGCATTCCCACAGAAAAAGTAAATATAAAATACGACTTTCTTAAGCTATTTTAAAATGACATTATGGAAGGGGATAATTCTTTAGTAAACCTAGTAATCTGTCAAAATTAATTAGGATGTGAAAATTGTTTCATTTTTTTCTATGTGTGTGTGCATGCAAACATGATTATCTATTACATTGACCTGTACACATTTACCTTTACAATGTAACTTGTACACTGAAATTAAAATTACATGGTATGTCAACTAATAGGAATATAAGTAAAAACTTAAAAAAATAAAATCACTTTACATTGTTTAATATCAAACAACCACTGATGGATACTTGCATTATTGTAGGAAGACATGTAAATCTCAGAAGACAGCTGCCGTGAAATTCTCTTTACAACAATGTTACTTTTTGTCTGATGGAGTCTCTATAAGTCTAGCACTGTGATAGCATTGTTACAATTTCACATTTTCCTGGAATGTTTTTTGTCAACCAGGTGGCCAATTTCTTCCTGTAGCACAGCATACAGCTGTACTCAGTTTGAATTGGTAGACTTCAGTATGCAACATTATTCTACAGTCTTAAAATAATGAAAGGTGAGAGAAGGTACTATATATTTAAGACATCCAAAGGGGTACTATAATGTCATCTTGCATTTGTCCAGTCATTTGGCCGAAATGCCACCTTGTAACTCATCTATGCAACATATTCACAATCTTCTAAATTAGGTATAATGAGTCCTCGTTCCTCAGCAGTGTCATTAATCCAAAGATTACTGTTTTGAAATGCTTGTCATATCACCTTTGCTCATTTACAAAGAGCATATTCTAGGAGGATCAGTATGTAGCTAATCCTTGAAAAATGTTTGCTGGGAACAAATTAATGAAGCATTGCACCCTTTTCTTTCCCTTGCCAGCTCTGGCTGCCTTCTCCCAGTTAGTTCATCCATCGCCCACATCCCTGATCTGTAGCCACCCAGCAGAGTTATTGCATGAGCTACACTTGTAGCTATTGTGGGTATTTTCCTTATGCCAGACCATGTGCACCAGTCACTTTTCACTTGGGGTCTTATGTATGGCTGTTTCTATGACTGTGTGTGCTTTATAAGGACAGCCTTAATGAGCTAAGGGCAAAAGATAATCCCTTGCAAATGCATCAATTGCATGGCTTTCACGTCAAATTTATAATGATGGAAAAGTAATTTTAGAGAACATTTCAGTTTTATCACTGTGGAATGAAGCAGTCAGGGCAAACAGTCAGCATATTACTGTTGATCATTTACTTTGTGCAAGGCAAAGTACAAAGATGGAGATACAAATCAGATAGGGCTCTGTCTTCCAAACATACCCTGTTTAGTTTCTTGGACAAGACTAGCTCACATGGAGCAACATTTGAAGGGATGATAACAAAATATAAAGAAGAATTGCTCTAAATCCTAAGAGATGAACAAACAAAGTGGAAGGAAACATAAATGTGCAAGAGATCACTTCTACCCGAAGTGACTGAATCAGAAGCATCACTGTGGGTCTGGGATTGTATTTGCCCTGGATTTCAAAAGAAGAGAGATAATTCCTGGAGGTAGAGGTGTGTGTGTTGGGGGGACACGGGGCAGGTAAGGGGGACTGAGGAAGAATTGCAGATGATGGTGTTACTACAAGTAAAATCTTAAAGATAGAAAATGATTAAAATGCAAAGCCATATGGCTGTGTGGAGCCAATGGTGCCATTGTGCTAGGTGCTATGGGTGAGTCAGGGTAGTTTGTTGCTTGTTTGTTTTAACTTTTTTTTTTTTTTAAAGATTTTATCTATTCATTTGAGAGAGAAAGAGAGAGCACAAGTGGGGAACATCAGAAGGAGAGGGAGAAGACAACTTACCACTGATCCAGGAGCCTGATATGGGATTCGATCCCAAGACCCTTGGACTGTGAACTGAGTAGAAGGCAGATGCTTAACTTACTGAGTCACTCAGGCAGCCCAGTCAGGGGGGTTTTTAGAGAAGAGCATCTATGCACAGTGCCCTTGCTCTGGTAAACAAGCTCAGGGTTATATGTGTGGAATTAAAGTACATTTCACAAAATTGTACATGAAATGTAATAGTTTCTTAGGGCTGCCACACAAATTCCCACAAGCCAAGAAACCTAAAACCAAGTAAAATTATTCTCTCATAGTCCTGGAAACCAGAAGTCCAACATCAAAATGTTGGCAGGGTGAGGCTCTCCCTGAAAGCTCTATTGAAGATTCCTTCCTTGCCTCTTCCTTGCTACTGGTGGCTCCTGGAAATTCTTGGTGTTCTGTGGATCATAGCTGTGTTACTCCAGTCTCTGTCCTCGTGTTTGTATGGCCTTCCTTGTGTTTCCTGGTATTTTATCCTCTGTATTAGGTCACCAGTCACTGGATTTATAGCTCTCTCTAATTCCAGGATGATCTCACTTCAAGGTCCTTAACCACTTACATCGACAAAGATCTTATTTATAAAGAAGATCATATTCTGAGGTTCCTGGTGGACCCAGAATGGAAGGAGGGGGCACTATTTAGCTCATTACAAGTCTGTGCTTAAGTTAAAAAGTGACCAAAAGAAGATACTTTAATTTTGTGGTCCCTACATACACTTCCACAGAGTAACTCGATTCCTCTAAAGCTGTATTTTTACTTATCTAGGTATTTATTTTTAAAGATTTTTTTTATGTATGTATTTACAGAGAGAGAGAGAGAGAGAAAGCGAGCTCATGAGTGGGGCAGAGGCAAAGGGAGAGGGAGAGAGAATCTCAAGTAGACTCTACTCTGAGTGCAGTGCCCAAAGCCTGGCTCTACACCGGGGCCTGATCTCGGGTCCATGAAATCAGGACCTAAGCAGAAATTAGGAGTCAGAGGCTTAACTCCTCCTATGAAGTTTTAAAACCAAGTATATCTGTTACAGGCTCGTACGCATTCCAATAGACATTTTTTTCTCCCAAATAAACTAATTTTGTCTTTAGTACAAATCAATCGACGCAGGTAATCTTCCTTCTTAGTTATCCTAACAAGTATCCTGCAGGAACTCCTTATAAATTAGGGTTTTTCTTGGGGCGCCTGTGTCGCTCAGTTGGTTAAGTAACTGCCTTTCGCTCAGATCATGATGCCAGGTTCATGGAATCAAGCCCCGTATCAGGCTCCTTGCTCGGTAGAGAACCTGCTTCTCCCTCTCCCTCTGCCCGCTGCTCTACCTACTTGTGCTCTCTCTCTGTCAAATAAATAAATAAAATCTTAAAAAAAAAAAAAAAAGAAATGAAGGTTTCTTTACATGCTGTATTATTGCTCACACTATTCCTAAAGATCTTGAATTTAAGACCATTGGGGGTTTAAAACCAAAATTTTATCTTTGGTCATTCTTTCATCATGCTTTATGTTTAAACTCAAAAAAAATAAATAAATAAAAATAAAAAATGCTGGCCATCTCCTGAATTAACATGAGGTTAAGGATTATCCAACATCAATTAATATCACTACCCATTCTCTGGTTACACACACTCAAAAGGTATTAAATTTCCTTAGTCGTCTTTTCTCCTGAGTTAATTATAATTTGCTTATGCTAAATTAATGGACCCTAGAAGCACATTGACCATATAATTTATCATCCAAACCAAAACATTTCTGAGAGCGAAAGGTGACACAATTAAAACTTGCAGGTGTAAGCTGGTGTAAACAAGAAATTTACCCTAGCAAATCCAGAAGGTGCACCAGCCCGTCCAGACTTACCTTCTTTGTGCCCAACACAAGTTCTGCATTTCAGCCAAACAGATGGCATGTCTTTATTTTCTGGGCATATAAAGGATATTTTATATATTTTTTCCCAAAATTCAATCCTGAGACTTGTCACAATACATACTTAGTTAATACTTGTTGAAAGTAATATAGCAATTACAGCCAGCATTTATTAAATACCTACTGTGCTCCTGGACAAGGTATTTGCATTTTTTTTTTAAAGATTTTATTTGTTTATTTGACAGAGAGAAATCACAAGTAGATGGAGAGGCATGCAGAGAGAGAGAGAGGGAAGCAGGCTCTCTGCTGAGCAGAGAGCCCGATGCGGGACTCGATCCCAGGACTCTGAGATCATGACCTGAGCCGAAGGCAGCGGCTTAACCCACTGAGCCACCCAGGCGCCCCAAGGTATTTGCATTTGATTAATATATACTGTTGGGGGCTCAGAGAGCTTAAGATGTGACCAATAATTAGGGAAAGGGTCAGGATGGGGACATAGATACCTTAACTGCAAATCCTGTGTTCATTCCTTTGGTACCTCTTTTGAAATGTTCTTTAAGTCTCACTAGATAGAGATGGTTCTGAATTTGGTGTCTTAATCACCATCCAGAACTTTCTTGAGGGGCACCTGGGTGGCTCAGAGGGTTAAGCCTCTGCCTTCAGCTCAGGTCATGATCTCAGGGTCCTGGGATCAAGCCCCCCATCAGGCTCTCTGCTCAGTGGGGAGCCTTCTTCCCCTTCTCTCTGCCTGCCTGCTTGTGATCTCTCTCTTTCTCTATCAAATAAAAACAAAAAAATCTTAAAAAAACAAAACAAACAAACAAACAAACAAAAAACAGCAGAACTTTCTTGAGCTCCTATTCCTGTACCCTGTCCAGAATCTGTTACTTCCCCAGTTATCTCCTGATCTCCTTTCTTTACATCTTATCTCCTACATCATTGTCCAGAACCTGATGCTACTTCAGACTTTGGGTAACAACATGTTTGTTGGAAATGTTACTTGGAAATCTTTGTTGTGACAATATCTTTATTTAGAGGGAGGAGGTTAAAGAATCCATATCAGGAGTAAAATAAATTGCAAAACATGCCCGTGCCTCTGGAAATCAAGCAAAAGTCAGTATTTTGACTAACTCATTTTGACTGGCTAGCCGACCCATTTTGAAACGAGCAAACAATGCTCTGTTATTACCTAGCATTGCAAGAATGGATGTTAATGAATGTTTCCTCAGATTCTGGGCCTTCAGCAAGATGTCTGCCATAAGATGCTATCTCAACCAAGGCCCCAGCTTTGACTTTGAAACTATGCTGGCATGATTTTCCTGGGAACCGATTTAAACAAAATATCAGTGACTAAAAATCTGCTCAGTGTTAAATTCCTGGCCCTCCAGGTGGTTTACCTTTTTTCCAGACCCACTTACACTTTGTTATTGCTTAGTAACCTGTGTCTGTGCACAAGAACAGCAGATGCTTCATTCATCCTGGGACCAAGTGGAGCAGCAGCGCCATGGCTGATGGGGGAAATGCTCGCCTATTCAGAGCCTCAAAGGCACGACTCATCTCTCACCAGCGGGCACCTAATATGTCATGGCCTTGAGAACTGGCAAATGCCACTGGCCTAGAAAATATACTGGGAACACAAGCAGGACCGTGCTGACTGCATTTATCACCTTATGTTTGAAGGGGGAAAAAGTACCTTTTGGAAGTCTGACACAATCTTGGTCAACAATCCAGGTTGCTTCCGATAAAGATTCAGAGACTGTTCATTTGAATGCTTCTTATATTTCAGGGACACTGGGGTTCTACATAGATTGATACTTCAATGGATCCTTCTAACACTCAGAGGTAGGTTCTATAAACTTTTAGAGATGTGAACTTTAAGGCTCAGAGACATAAAGTGCTGCTCAGAATTGACAATGATAGTAAGCAGCAGGGGTTCACACTCAGATTTGCCTCAATCCGAAATTCACATTCCAAGTTTGTCCATAAAGCAGAATTTTTTAGAGCACTCTTAAATTAAAAGAGACTCGAATGAATCAGATCCAGTTTTAATTAAAAAAATCCACCTTCCCTGATGGATGGTAGCTACACTTGTGATTACTGCATAACAGTGATTTGATTCCAAATCACTCTGTTGTACACCTAAGACTAATATAATGTTACATGTCAACTGTACTTAAGCTTTAAAACTAAATAAAATAAAATAAAAATCTGCCTTCCCCCATTGCTGTCTTATCTGAATCCAATAAGTGCAGTCTCAACTACTGGCAGCACCATATCTAGTGTGGAATAAGCAGAGGTAGCTCTAAGTGGGGAGAGAACTAATTCAGAGTCCACTCTATTAGTAACAGGTCTTCAAGAACTCTGATAAGTAGTGCCCAATTATGTTCAAAGCACATTAATTTATTTCTTTTGGCTTCTTTTTCATGTTTAAATAAGAAAATCACATAAGTCATTGAACAACAGGGCAACACATTCAACAAATCCTTACTATGTTCCTTCATCAGGGGTCATCTTGATTAGAGAAAACAGAGAATTAAAATCCTTTCTTTCTTTTTTTTTTTTTTTAAAGATTTTATTTATTTATTTGAGAGAGAGCAAAAGCAAGAGATCACACAGGGAGCGTGAGAGGCAGAAGCTGACCCACTGCTGAGCAGAGAAACGGATACAGGGCTCCATCCCAGGAACTGAGATCAGGACCTGAGCCAAAGACAGATTCTAAACTGACTAAGCCACCCAGGCTCCCCAAGAATTATGATTATTTCAAAGAATCCTTGTGATTGCTACATTTTAAAGTAAGACAGCTGCCACATCTGTGTTAGCAAGCAGGTAGAACTTGTGTTGATTATGAATGAGTTGTGCAATGGGAAGGACCCGAGCCTTGGGTTAACTTTGTGAGCCCTCTGTTCTCATCTGTAAGTAGGGATGATCTCCCTTTTGTAGGGCTTATAAAAAGCTGTCAGCACAAATGTGTGTAGCTAGTGCTATTGTTTCTAATATGCTTGAAAGATGGTTTAGACAAAAAAATATATATACATATATCATTGTATTTGTATCTGTATCTGTACCTGATATCCCATCAACTAGTGCCTCTCTAACTTGGCCATCATGTCATTAAAGTACTAGGCTCATTTTTTGTACCTCAATGAGACTTTGGCAATTAGCAACAAGACTTTACAGTAATTTGGCATAATTTATGTATTACTACTGTTGTAACATCTATTTCCAAAATCAACCTTTTAACACAGAGTAAGTGGAGCAAAAATCCTCTAAATCTTCTAACGCCTGGCATTGAGGTAAAATATTCGAAAGATCAGAAATTATAATTATGGAGAAATTAAGATAAAGCATGCTAAAATTAAAAGATATATGATACATATGTATACACATATATACAGCATATATATTTAAATTTAATTAAAGATGGATGTACAAACAAATATTTAAATATAGAAGTATATTTATAGAATTTAGATATGTAAATTTATGTATACAATATATCTTTAAATACTAGTATGTACGCATATGTACATATACACATATACATATCAATGCAATTTTTCAACTCTAGTTTAAATGACAGGATCACACTCTTAACACAGAAGTTTCACTCATATATTTACATATAAATAAGGTCATCTATAAGGTTTCAAGTTTCTAGGAAAAAAAAATTTTACAGAGTGTTCTTATTGATTTTGCTAACTTAAATACCTGAAAATTCTTGGGTGACTGTAGTTATTTTTAAAACTTCCTTTACCATGTTATAAGAAGAAAGATGTTGCATTTTCTTGCATGATAATTTGGCTGTATAGAGCGCTCATGTAAACACGATGTCCGAAACACAGCATGACACCACAGAGAAATGTGCACTAGGTGCGGAACGGGAGGGGCAGCCTCGCCATAGAGAGGACGTGCCCCCTCGGAGTAAACACAGCCGCGTATGAGGGACCCCTCTTCCGACACAGCACTCCCCTTTCTCAGACTCCTTCCCATTCACAGAAACTACCACACACAGGCAGCCGGTGTGTCTGGAACATCCATTAACTCCTTCATGTTTATCAGCTCGGTCCTTATCTCATTCATTCCTTCCACTTTGTTTCAGAGTTCACTCCTGGGGCTTTGGCTGCAGATTATTTCAGGGTGTCATAAAGGAGGACAGATAGGACAAAATGGTGGAAGAACCATTACGAGATCAAAATAACTGCTGGGGAAAAAAAACACAACACAACTCATAGCACCTACTCTACTGACAAGTCAGAAACTTCATGCTCTCAAATATATGCCATCTGTGCATGTTCTTCTATTGTGTACCTTTACCGGCATTTATCTCACCTTTGACCAGGGATTTCTATATTCTACTCTTGAAGTTCCCTTAATTTATTGCATGCAGAATGTGCCTAACAGATGCTTGATATCCTAAATTACAATCAGATAAGACAGGATAGTAGGGGTCCATGATTCTCTGCTACAATTTTTTTTTTTTTTTTTCCCCTGCAAGGGCATCTTTTCCACACAAAAAACATCAATGATGTTCAGGCCAAAATAATTCCAGCCTGATATTTATGACTCCCTCTATCTTCTTCCAATATTTATTTTTCTTTAATTTAAAAATTTTTTAAAAGATTTTATTTATTTATCTGACAGAGAGAGAGATCACAAGCAGGCAGAGAGACAGGCAGAGTGAGAGGGGAAGCAGGCTCCCTGCAGGACAGAGAGCCCCATGCGGGGCTCTATCCCAGGACCCTGAGACTGAGCCGAAGGAAGAGGCTTAAGGCTCTGAGCCACCCAGGTGCCCCTCTTCTTCCAATATTTAAAAACAACATAAGATCAAAAACCAAAACCAAAAACAAATAAGCAAACAAAACAAAACAAACACTTCTTTTTTTTTGTATAGATTTGTGAATTAATTTTCAAATAATTCTTTAGTCACAAAACTGGAGAATTATTTGATTATTTGTCAGGCTAGAGTCTAGACAAATCTAGTGGTACCATGCAGTTGCTTCTCTAGTTCAGACAGTTGCTCCAGCAGCAGCGGTGCCCTGGGTGACACGGCAGGGGAAAGATGCTCTCTCACATAAACAGTCACAATTGGCCAGGGATCTGAGGCACAAGATCAACTCCTGCTTACACTCACATTTTTCTGATTCTCTCTCGTTTTTCTTTTTAACATGAAGACAAACAAAGCTAGAAGGATACTTACAGGAATCGAAACCTGTGCTGACTAGATCACACTTTTGTCTTTACTATCAACTGTTATCCTTCTAATCATAAACTTAATGAAGCTTGCTTTCTTTTGGACTTTGTAAAGAACACTTGAGAGACTCTGTCTCCTCAAGGTACCCACCAGGCCTGGAATCCTTCCATCTGCCTAGAGCCAAGTAGGCACCGGGGGCTTCAGACTTTGGCCCAGAGCCTTTATCTTGAGGCGTCAGTAACTCCCCCAGGCTCTTACTCTAGCTCTTCTGTCTGCTACCAGGACTCACAGCTAATTGTTTTTAATGAGCCTGGGTGGGTAACTATCTTTGCCTATAACCACAAGGAGATCTTACCTTCTCCACTGAGTATTTAGTTTATTGAAAAAAAAAAAAAAAAACCTGACTTATTAAGATTGTTTTCCATTTTGCATACAAAGCTCAAAAAAAAGAAAACTTAGAGCCATTTTCCTCTGGGTATCTTCACCAAATGCATCATGTATACCTACCTTTAATAGTGATAATAATAACTAATCTTTATTTAGCTCTGTGTATAGTTTACACACTTTAACCCATTTACAGTTTACACAGTGGCCCTCGGAGTCAGGTCCCTGACCAGCAGCACAGCATTAGTTGGGATTTTGTTACAATGTAAATTCTCAACCCAATCCCAAATTTATTGGATTAGAAAATTAGCAGGTGGGGCCCTGCAATCTGGCCCTTAAGTTCTGTGGGGCATTTTGAGGCACATTTATTTTTGATAATATCTCCTTCACAGACCACATTAGGTAAGAACCCATTTTGCAGAAGAGGAAACTGAGCCTTCTATGGACTAAATCATTTATCAGAGTCATAGCATTTCTAGCTGCCAAACTTCAAAGACTGATATCATCTAAGGGGAAAAAAAAAGAAAAAGAAATCATGATAGTTAAAGACTAAATGAATAAAAGGTAGTTAATAGATTTCTTCCCCTCAGTCATTATACCTTGCTAAAATAATTCAATATATTCACACACACACACACACACAATCTAACGTTCTACTGCATGTTAAAGTTGAGATATTAACTCTAATTTCTCCAAATTTAAGGTAGGTGTCTCCAAAACCTAACTGATATATATATATATATATATATATTCCTGATATTTATATATATCAGTTAGGTTTATATTTATATATAAATATCAGGAATACACTTATAAGTCAGATTTCCCACAAACTGCTGAGGGCTTTAACAATAAGATTAATTTAATAGCAGTGCATGTAGAAGAATTAATTTTAACCAGATTATCCTTCCTTTGATGATCAGCTGCTGAACCTCATCCCAATACAAATGCAACCAGTTTGTAGGAGACCGCAAACATCTGTTCTCCCCTAGAAAGTGTCCGCATGAATATTAATCCTGAAGACTACATGGTGACTCCCTGTCCATGTGATGTGTTTAAATGCCACATGTGTAAATGTGTGAAAGTATTTACTCCTTGAAGAGGCTAGGCCCCATGTTGGGAAGTTCTCTGAGACATCTCGGCAAATTCTAACATTAAGAAGGGGAAACAGATGGGCATCATAGTGGAACTTTCACAGACTCATGTGGAACCAGAGGGCTGGAGGGAAGCCTGCTGCTTCTGGGGTAAAGACCAGCTGTTGCTTGCACAATGCTGATTGGCCAGTTGTTCCTTCTTCCCTTTTCCGCAGAACCTCATCCAGTGATAAGAGAATCTAAGGTCAACAAAAATTGCACAGGACAAAACCATGGGGATGATTCATGGGAAATATCAAGTTTTGAGGGGGCCTTGTCTGTTTTAAGCTGGATCCCTAGTGAAGCTTAGGCTTTATTGCCAGTTACTTTTTATTACAATCCACAGGGCAGCCCATAAACCAAGTATTCCAAGCAGGGAAGTATGGAGGAATTGATGCAAAGGGCCTGGAAGTTTCTAGATACATCCCGGCTATGGATGGGGAGAATCATTATAATAAGGTTAAGTGATATTTTCAAGGTCACACAAGCAACCAGTGGTGCAACTGGGGTCTGAGGCTAATCAAAAGCCTCTGCATTTCCCTCCCTCCTTGTTTCTATTGGTCGGGCACATAGTGTTATCTCACTTTTGCACTAGTGGTCTTCATTAAGTCAGAGGCAAAATTCTAACTGGAGGCCAACTTCTGAACTGAATTTTTAGTTATGACCAATTATGAAATAAATATTTACAATAAAACCTTATATGTATGTGAGAGAGAGCCAAGGAGAGAACTATTAACAAAATCTTGAAAAATATATTTTTTAAAGATTTTATTTATTTGACTGAGAGAGAGAGAGATCACGAGTAGAGGCAGGCAGAGAGAGGGGGAAGCAGGCTCCCTGCTGAGCAGAGAGCCCGATGCAGGGCTTGATCCCAGAACCCTGAGATCATGACCTGAGCCGAAGGCAGATGCTTAATCCACTGAGCCACCCAGGCGCCCCAATACTCAGGATATTTTAGACCAAATTGGTAAAATAAATGTATATGAATCATAAATATCAGAGAACATCTCCCAGAGTTCAGAAGTCACTCAAGGATGAAGTTAGGGGACTAATGAGCTAAATGTATAATCCATTGTTTCAATTGACCTCTGTGTGAGAAAAGTGTTGAGTAACATATGCAAGTGCTTTATATTAAGATAGATTCCATAAAGCCACAGGAAATTATAGACCACATTATCATACATGTCAAAGGATTCTAAAATAAAGAGAAAGATTCCTGATGTATTTGGGAAGAGGAAACATGATTTTCAGAAAAGAAAACTGTAAGCTAATTATCAGTAACATACAGTATATTCAGAGGGGAGTGATGGGCTAGTGAGGGGGATGGAATTTACCAGGTATTATTGGCCATGAGTGAGCAGGCTTACTGGCATGGAAATAGCATCAGTGAAGGAAAAGAATCAAAGCCTCTAGTTGTTGTTAAAAGATTTGAAAGATCATTCTATAGGGGAGGAGGCAAACATTTTCATGACTTGTTGCATGAACAAACAACTGGGTTTCAATGCGTGAACACTTAAGGGAGGCAGATTTTGACTTTGTATACGTCAGTCTCTTCCAACTCTGTTCTGATGATCTGTTTTACTGAATCATCAACAGAAGACTTAGGCCAGAAAGCTAGTACTAAACCTCATTCTGAGCGCACCACTGACTACAGAGCCACCAGCAGGAAGAATCTGAAATTCATGATGTGTTAGGGATACCTTAAAGATAAAATGTGTTAGAGATACCTCCTCGGTATTGCCTTGTCCATGAAGCTTTCCCCCAAGGTTCACGGTGCTGGTTCAGCCCAGATGGGACTTGGATTTCCAGTTAGCAGGTGATTTCCTCATTGGGCCAGAATGTGTCCTGATCCAGTTTGCACTAGCTGTTTGTCTGAGGCAATTGAGTCTTGAGCACCTGGATGATTCAGTCAGTTAAGTGTCTGTGTTTGGTTCAGATCATGATCCCAGGGTCCTGGGATCGAGTCCCACACTGGGCTCCCTATTTGGCAGAGAGCCTGTTTTCCCTCTCCCTCTGCTCACCACTCACCTTGCTTGTGCTCTCTCTGTTAAATGAATAAATAAAATGTTTAAAAAAAAGAATACTGGGTCTTCATTCTTAAGCCATCAACCACTGCCTAACCTGCTGATTTAGGTGCTTAGGCTTTATAAACAAACAGAGTCGGGTTTGCATCTTGGTCCATCACTTTACTACTTCTGTGGTTTGGATCAGGTTCCTTGGCCCTTCTAAATCTCAACTTTCACCCTTAAGATAGAAACAATTCATTAGGCTTATTTAGAAGGTGGTGGACAATATCTTCAGTAATCTTAACCGGGTACCTATTCATTTTTGATTGCTGAATAGATTAGTTCCTTCATTGCATTAGGCCTCCTGAAATATAGACCCCAAAAGAATCAACCCTTTGAACATATTCTGAAATGCCATTATTTCATTCGTAGGTGCCATCCCTGCAAAGTTCCTTGTTTTAGTCATGACCTCAACTCTTTAAGCTTCTGGTCTCCCCCAGTTGTCTATATCACTGTGGTCCTTGCATCCCTTGTGAGGGAACATTCCCATATTATGGCATGAGGACTGATTTGACCATTTCAAAATATATGACCTGCATAGATCAGAGGCTGGTTGTGAATGCCTAACTAAATGAGGCTAGGAATAAGTGAGCAAAACAGCGCACTAATATCTTCACAATTAATACTGAGGGATCCACCAACAACAGATACTTGTTTAAAACCAGTACCTAAGAGGGGTTCATTAGATTATCTCTGGAAAAGATCAGTTGGATAAGTTTTTTTTTTTTTTTCTACAAAGATGAATAGAGCTTTAACATTGATAATAGGATTAAACTTGGAAAAAATAGGCAAATGATTAGAAGAAAGAGGAATTTGAAAAATCTGGGATTCTTATAGATTGATTCTAGTTTTTATTTTCTGTCATCATCATAAAAAAAACACAGTAAGAGAAGTGTAAAACACTGAAGCTTTTAGGTGACATGAAAGTCTGTGAGTAGGAGGGATTTAGAGTTGAATTAAAGAAAGAGTTTGGTGAACACTTTCATATATGTGTAAAGCGGTCAGAAAAGGCAAATATTTAATCCAATATGCCTCAATAAAAAAGAATTTTATTTATAAACCAAACATGGTTGAGATGGGGGCCTGGAGACCAGGGGTAAGATGACTTTGAGGACTTTGATTTTGTCTTTTTTTTTTTTTTTTAAGATTTATTTATTTATTTATTTATTTGGCAGACATCACAAGTAGGCAGAGAGGCAGGCAGAGAGAGAGAGGAGGAATCAGGCTCCCAGCTGAGCAGAGAGCCTGATGTGGGGCTCTATCCAAGGACCCAGGGATCATGACCTGAGCCGAAGGTAGAGGCCCCAACCCACTGAGTCACCCAGGCGCCCCTGATTTTGTCTTTTTTACACTGTGGGGTTCTGCGGGTGAAGTTCTTGGATGCAAAAAGATAACAGAATTGTGATATATATCTTCTTTTATATTCAAGAAATGTGGTGAAGGGTGGTGGAATCTGGGAGCTATGACAGTGGAAATTAACTTCCAGATGAGTGAAATGAGCTTTTAGCATGGACTGGCAGAGCCTACCTTACGGGTTGAAGATACTTGCACTTGCTTCTTGTCCTGTCCTAGTAAGAACTTATTAAATACTTGTGAGCCCATTGGCTGGAATATGCTGATACGCTTCTATAGCCAGCATGGGTGTAGAAATTGTCATCAGAAAAGGATATTGAGGGGAGCCTGGGTAGCTCAGTGGGTTAAGCCTCTGCCTTCAGCTCAGGTCATGATCTCAGGGCCCTGGGATCGAGTCCCGCATCGGGCTCTCTGCTCAGCAGGGAGCGTGCTTCCCCCCTCTCTCTCTGCCTGCCTCTCTGCCTACTTGTGATCTCTCTCAGTCTGCCAAATAAATAAATAAAATCTTTTTTTTTAAAGGATATTGAAATGAAACATATAATATTATTTAATCATCATATAAGGCTTTTGCACCCATAGCTAATGCACGTGGCACAGCTGATTTGCCCGGAAACATGATGGGGGGAACAAAAGACCTCAAGAAAAAGAAAGTGAAAATTTCCCAGAAATTTTATAATAGATCCAAAGATGGAGACATTCTCTTAGGTGAGAAGAAAGGATCCTAACTGACTTGTACTCAAACATGAACCATGTGGATAAAGTGATCTAAAAATAGGAGACCATATATTAAAACACAAGCACAAGTGGCTGTCTTTGAAATTTCAGAGCGAAAAATATCAGAAAAAAAAAAGGAAAGTGTCAAAACACAAAGAGGGCAATGCGTTTTTAGAACACTTACATGCTGTATGTGGGAAACATAGGCAGATTCATTAAGGGTTCGAACACATACAGGAGGGACTCAGAACTGAAGCGGTAATTCATGCATTTATTTGTGACAGTAAGTGTTTCTATAGGCCTATCTTTCCAAATGACTGGTAACGGGACTCTGGTCTGTGTAGATTTAATTAGAGGTTTCTTTGTTCCAAATATATTTATCCACCTTACCAAACATAGGCAAATGTTGCTGCTCAGAGTTAGAATCTTATATTTGTATTTTCGTGGAGTGTCTCAAGACAACCTGAAAAAGATTTTAAATCTGCTAAGGTTCTAAAATTGTCACAAAGTCACACCTGATTATTTAGTGAAGTGGAGAACTCTGGCCTGTTCATAAATCATGATTCATCTCTAAGCAGCTGCTTGGCGACCTCATTTATGAACATTCCATTCAGTGCCAGATCAGAGAGTCTTCAAATTGAATTTTTAGGGCATGAATATTTGATATTGTACATTGTATAGATAGATATATTTCAGGATTGTTACTCTGAATGAACTTTATAAAATAAAATAAATCTCTGGAGTACTGGTAAGTTGATATCTCAACCACAGCATGTCCTAAGTTGTATTGTTTGCTAACTCAATTTTAAAAAGCATTACAAACTCCGTATTATCGAAAATTGAAGATCTTCAAAAGACCACATGAAAGTATCATTCAACAGATTCTCTACTTCCAAGATACATCATCCCCAATTAATTCAGTACTTGATACTGATGTTTTTAAGTATTGATTTTTTTAATGAAAAGTTAAATAGAACAACTTAAAGAGTTTTATAAAAATCTCTTTGGGGGTGCCTGGGTGGCTCAGTGGGTTAAGCCTCTGCCTTTGGCTCAGGTCATGATCTCAGAGTCCTGGGATCGAGCCCTGCGTCGGGCTCTCTGCTCAGCAGGGAGCCTGCTTCCCCCACTCTGCCTGCCTCTCTGCCTACTTGTGATCACTCTCTCTGTCAAATAAATAAGTAAAATCTTAAACGAAAAAAAAATCTCGTTTGGCCATTGTTCTCATCTTTTTTATCAGGGTTAATTCTGGTAAATCTATAATCTCCCTTCTAATTTTAAATTTAAAATAAAAATTAAAATGAATAAATAAAATTTCTCAAGATAATCTATTCATCCAGCAACATAATCTTGTGGAAATAATAATGAATATTAACCACAAGTCAGATTTTACGTATGTCTATGAAGTATTTGGTAAAATACTCAGTCTGTTTGATGGCCATGCAGTTTCAGTTTGAGCCCCATCCATTTGCTATATAAACAGTTCTATGTTATTACTGTGTTCTCACTCATACTTTAGCAACAAAAGGGCTTAACAGTGGGTCCAAATAAAGTTTACATTTAAAGTAAGAGAAGTAAATCAATTTCGTGAAACTTTAAAACTAATCAAGTGCAATAAAGGAGAAATAGAAAATACAGTTTTGCAATCATGTATATTTAGAAATAAATCTTAGTTCTGTATTCTAGCACCCCCAGTATGATCTTGGGTTAGTCTCTGTGAGTTTCAAGCCTCTATATACTAGCTACAAGATGTTTAGGAGATAAAGCAATAGTGACTGAAAAGTAAGGGATGAAAAAGACATTCCATGCAAAAGGAAAGCAGAAGAAAGCTGGTGTAGCTATACTCCATCAAACAAAATAGATTTTAGAATAAAGACTGTGATAAAAGAAAAAGAGGGCAGTACATGAGGGTAAAAGACTCAAAAGAAGGAGATAAAACAAATATCTATGCACCGTGCATAGGAACACTAAATATACAAAGCATATATTAATAGACTTAAAGGTAGAAATTGACAGCAATATAATAATAGTAGGGGACTTTAATCCTTCACTTACATCAATGGATAGATTATTCACACAGAAAATCAATAAGGAAACACCAGTCTTAAATGGCACATTAGACCAGAAGGACTTAACAGGTATAGCTAGAACATTCCATCTGAAAGCAGCAATCTCAAAAGAACATGGAATACTCTCCAGGGTATACCACATGTTAAGTCTCAAAAACATCTCAGTAAATTCAAGAAAACTGAAGTCATATCAAACATCTTTTTTGACAACAGTGGTATGAAACTAGAAATCAATTTAAGGGGCATCAGGATGGTTCCATTGGTTAAGCATGTTACTTTTGATTTCAGCTCAGGTCATAATCCCAGGGTCATGGGATCCAGTCTTCAGTTAGTCTCCATGCTCAGCATGGAGTCTGCTTGTTGTCCCTCTCCCTCTGATCCTCCCCACAACCCCTCACTTGCAAGCTCTCTCAAATAAATAAATAAATAAATTTTAAAGATCAATTACAAGAAGAAAACTAGAAAAGCTACAAATGCATGGAGATTAAACAACATGTTAGTGAACTACTACTGGATCATGAAGAAAATCAAAGGAGGAAAAGAAAATCTAGAGACAAATGAAAACAGAAATATGACATACCAAAATCTATGTGATGCAGCAACAGCAATTCTAAGGGAGGAGTTCATAGCAATAAGGCCTCTCTCAAGAAACAAAGAAATCTCAAATAAAAAATTCAACTTGACATCTAAAGGAATTAGAAAAAAAATCAAAATTAGTAGAAAGAGGAAAATGATAAATATTGGAGTGGAAATAAGAGAAATAAAAACAAAACACAACAAAGAAACAAACAAAACCCTCAAAACAGTAGAAAACATCAATGAAACTAGAAACTGATTCTTTAAGAAGAAAAACAAAACTGACAAACCTTTAGCTAGACTCACCACAGAAAGAAAAAAAGAGGACTCAAATAAAATTGGAAATGAAGGAGAAGTTACAACTCATACCATAGAAATAAAAGGGACGATATAAAACAAAAAACAAAAAAACAAAAACAAAACATAAACAAAAGCCTACTACCAACAATTGTATGCCAACAAATTGGACAACTAAGTAGAAATGGTTAAATTCCTAGAATTTCATCCAGCACTGAATCATGAGAAACAGAAAATCTCAACAGATCAGTTACTAATAAGCAATCAAAAAGTTCCAACAAACAGAAGTCCAGTACTAGATAGCTTCATTGGTTAATTCTACCAAACAGTTAAAGAGTTAATACCTATTCTCAAACTTCCAAAAAAGTAAAGAGGAGGGACTGCTTCCAAACTCACTTTATGAGGCCAGCATTACCCTGGTACCAAAACTGGACAATGACGATATATAAAAGAAAATTACAGGCCAATATCCCAATGAACATTGATGAAAAAATCCTCAACAACATATTAGCAAACCGAATATAACAATCCATTAAGAGTCATACACCATTACCAAGTAGGATTTATCACAGGGATGCAAGATTCACCATCTACAAATAAATCAGTGTGATACACCACATTAACAGAAGTGAAATCTAGACATCATATGATCATCTCAATAGATGCAGAAAAAGGAGTTGATGAAATTAAACATCCATTAATGAAAAACCCTAAGCAAAGAGGTATAGTGGGAAGGAACTTCAACATAATAAAGGTCATATGTGACAAACCCACAGTTAATATCACTTTCAACAATGTAAAACTGAAAATTTTTCCTCCTAAGGATGTCCGCTTTCCCCATTTTCATTTAACATAGTATTGCAAATCATAGGCATAACAATTATGTGCAAAAATGTGTTGTGATTCTATACACTGATAAGAAAGTATCAGAAAGAAAAATAAAAATATTCCATTTATAATTGCATCAGAAAGAACAAAATACCTAGTAATAAATTTAATGTAAGAAGTGAAAGACTCATATACTTAAAAAAGTAAGACCTTGATGAAAGAAATTGAAGACAGAAAGAAATAGAAAGATATTTCATGCTTATGGATTTGAAGAATTGCTATTGTTAAAATGTCCAGACCACCCAAGGCAGTCTATATATTCAGTGAAATCCCTATCAAAATTCCAATGACATTTTTCATAGGTGTAGAAAAATAATTCTAAAATTTCTTTGGAAACACAAAGACCCCAAAAGCCAAAACAATCTTGAGAAGGAGCAAAACTGGAGGCATCATGCTTCTTGATTTCAAAACATACTACAAAGCTATAGTAATACATAGCACTGGCATAAAAACGGACACATAGATCAGTGGGACAAAATAGAGAGCCCAGAGATTAAACCACAATATATGGTTAACTAATTTATGACCAAAGAGGCAAAATATACAATGGAGAAAAGACTGTCTTCAGCAAATGGTGCTGGGAGAACTAGAGAGCTACATGCAAAAGAATGAAACTAGATGACTATCTTATAATATACATACATATTAATTTAAAAGATTAAAGGCTTGAGTGTGAGACCTGAATCCATAAAAATCCTAGAAGAAAACATGAATTTGAAGTTCTTTGAAATCAGTTGTATATATATTTTGGATCAGTGCAACAAAAGCAAAAATAAACAAATGGGACATTAAACTAAAAAGCTTCTGCACAGCAAAGGAAACCATTAACAAAACCAAAAAGCAACCTACTGAATGGGAGAAGGTATTTGGAAATCATATATCTGACAAAGGGCTAATATCCAAAATATATAGAGAACTCATACAACTCAATGAGAACAACAAAACAATTTGATTAAAACATGGGTAGGAAATCTGAATGGACACTTTTCCAAAGAAGACATACAGATGGCCAACAGGCACATGAAAAGATGATGAACAACATTAATCATCAAGGAAATGCAAATCAAAACCACAATAAGCTATCACTTACACTTGTCAGAGTGATTACCAAAAACACAAGAAACAAGAGAACAAGTGACCCTCATGAACTGTTGCTGAAAATCCAAACTGGTATAGCCACTATAGAAAACAGCAAAAGAAATTAAAAATAGAATTACCATATGGTCCTGCAATTCCACTACTGGATATCTATCCAAAAAAACAGAAATGTTAATTCAAAAAGATATGCACCCCTCTGTTCATTGCAGCATTATTTACAACAGCAAAGGTATGCTAACAGCCTAAGTGTCCATCAATGGATGAATGGACAAAGAAGATGTTGCGTGTGTGTGTGTGTGTGTGTGTGCGCAGATAATACTCAGCTATAAAAAAGGATGAAATCTCCTCATTTGCAATAACATGGATGGCCCATGAGAGTATTAGATTAAGTAGTATATGTCTGTTATACGATGACAAATACCACATGCTTACCATGTGGAATTTAAAAAACATAGCAAACAAACAAAATCTTGACTCTTAGGAACTGAGAAAAGATTGGTGTTGCCAGAAGGGAGGGAGTTGGGGTATGAACAAAATGGGTGAGGGAGATCAAAAAGTAGAGTCTTCCAATTAAGAAATAAAGAAGTCATAGGGATGTAATGTACGACATAGAGAATACAGACAATAATATCCTACGGACAATAGTATTGTATAGTGACAGATGGTAACTGGACTTTTTGTGATAACCATTTTGCAATTTAGACAAACGTTGAATCATATGTTATATACCTGAAATGACTATGATATTGCATATCAGTTATACATTAATAAAAATATTTAGACGAAATAATTCAAACTTCAATTCAAAACTTCAATTCATTCTGAAAAACAACCAGTTTTGATTGAAAATGTCAAAGAAAATAAATAACCCCACATCTATTTGTCTCTCTCAAGTCAAAATATAACCTTAAAATTGTTCTTCAAAATGGAAGGTGTGCTTATTTTTCATTTCAAACTAAAAAAAAGACAAAAGAAAACAAAAAATCTGTAAAAATTTATGGAGGCTTCAAAATTGAGTGAAAAAATGGAATGGTCTCCTGAAGCCCTATTTAGAAAAACGTTTTTAAGTTTTATTTATTTAAGTAATTTCTACCCTCAATGTGAGTCTCAAACTCACAATCCCGAGATCGAGGGTCATATGCTATTGTGACTGAGCCAGCCAGGTACCCCTTAAAACCCAATTTTTAAAATGTAAAAAATCCATATTCCTTGTAAATGTTACAACTTAATATACAGGCAACCTAGAATAAACATGATAATAATAGTATTCCCAAGATTCAATCTACCATAACTAATCTCAATCCTAACTTCACTATTATTTTCAATTAGCAATATTGATGAGTAGACAATTATCAAATAGCAATGAACATAAAATAGAAATCTGTTTCCAGGGGCGCCGGCCGGGGTGGCTCAGTGGGTTAAAACCTCTGCCTTCAGCTCAGGTCATGATCTCAGGGTCCTGGGATCTAGCCCCACATCCAGCTCTCTGCTTAGCGGGGAGCCTGCTTCCCCCTCCCCACCTCTTTCTGCCTGCCTTTCTGCCTACTTGTGATCTCTGTCTGTCAAATAAATTAAAAAAAAAAAAAAAAAGAAAGAAATCTGTTTCCAACCAAAGTAGGGCCAACACAGAAAAGCATAGACAATAGCAATTTGGAACCATACTTAGCATTAATTTAAAGGGGGAAACAAGTAGGGAGAATATGAGAAAGACAGATTAGCCTATCAACTGCCACATCTTCACATAGTATATACATTAAGAAAAAAATAAATATTTGGAGATGTTTTTTCCATAAATTGTAAGCAACATAAAGAAACACATTATTTCATTTAGTGCATCAGTTTCTGAAGCCTCCTCCAGATGCCTCTTGCTCAGTGTCTCTGTCTCCCTTTCTAACCTCAGTCTGGGGACAGCCTTTCACTATACCTGAAGGTCAAGAGTTTAGACCTTGGGGTGGGGAGGAAATTTCTTTTTCACAACTTGGAGCACACTGTCCTTCACTTCCTAGGTGATGTTATTTATAATGACGAAATGATTCTACATTTTGCATTTGTCTTGTCTTTTTAAACCTTTTAATTGTTTTCAAATCTTGAATAGAAGTTGTTGAGCACAGTGGCTATAACATCAGACCAGACTACAGATTCTCAGGCTGAGATTTTACAAATTGTTCAATGTCGATTGCATTATATAACAGCTTGCTGGGTCACTAGAGGATACGTGAAGTGTTTGATACATAATGAACAGGTGAGTGAATAAATACATGCTCAATAAATCAATACATTCTCATTAAAAATCAGACCCTTCTGTTTTTTTAGATGAAGAATTGAGACCTGCTCATCGAATTACTCAGGTTACCAGAAGAGGAGGAAAACACTTTTTTTTTTTTTTTCCCAACAGGCATCCTAATTTCCCTTGGAACTGAAACCATGCTGGAAGGAGGACTCATAGACCATCTAATTATTACTGAATGGGCACTCTACAGTTATTAAGCTACCAACAATCTGAGTAGAGGAAAATGATAGAAATGCTCACTGGTTACCATTATTATATCTCAGATTCATTCACTGGAAGAGAAAAGATGTCCTACCCAGATGCTGTCTTCTTGCTTGTACTGTTTCCAGTTGCGTCCTGTGTCACTGAACATCAGGCTGTAACTCGTCACCCAGTCAGAGCTTCCGTATCTTCCCTGCGTGGCCACTGCTGTAATCTCCACTCTGTTTCCCAGGTCCATCTGGAGCCACTGTTGAGCATTGGAATCTGCTGGGGACCAACCGCCAGTTCCTGGAAGAAGATCAGAGAGAGAGTTGTAGTAACATTCCCCATGGCTGCAACTCTCAGCTCTCAAAGAGAAAGAAATGGTGTGCCGCTAAGATGTCTTTACCCCCCAAAGCGCCCTGCTCCTCCTTGCATGGCCTGATTTCCATTCTCCTCTTCCACACTATTCCCTTTCATGGTTCAAGATTCATCTCGAGCCCATGCTGTCCCTTCCATAATTCTTTCTGTCTTTCCTTGGGCATTAGTTTCTATTTTTTGGATTCCTAGTACAATCGGTACTACTTATTTATTTTTATTCTCCTACAACCTTAATCTTATAACATGCTTTCTATCCTTTGCTTAATGGAGAGCTCCTTCCTTCCTTCTTTTCTCCACTC
The DNA here is from genome assembly GCF_011764305.1 of Mustela putorius furo. NCBI lineage: Eukaryota > Metazoa > Chordata > Mammalia > Carnivora > Mustelidae > Mustela > Mustela putorius. The sequence goes on from NW_025422019.1 coordinate 4,554,403, forward strand.
TTTTATCCCTCCCTCTACCAAGGCCCAGATATTTTTTCTGTGGATACAAAGATGAAAGATCATTGACTATATCTTTGACTCTGTCTCATCCATGCAACTGATGTTCTCTGAGCACCTGGAGCATTCTGGATACTGAAGAAAGACATGAAAACAAAAATGTGCAATTTGATGTGATAGGAAGCCTTATAAAAGGCAAACACAAGGTACAATAGGAGCTCAGAGGACAGAATATCTCTGTAGGTGACAGAAAATGAGATAGTGAAATGAGATAGTGATGACGAGACAGTACAGCTGAAGCAAGCCTGAAGCAAGTATGACCATGCTGCAGGCAAACAAGGTGAAAGAGAGAAAACGTTGGAGAGATCAAACAGGCCCAAGGAACAGCATGCACAAAATATCAGGGGACATGAGGCAGTGTGCCGTGTTTCTGGATCTACACGGGATTCAGTATACTTGACACACAAAAACATTCTTACATGGGACAAAAGACCCTGGGCCTTAAAAATCCATTATTTGATATACTGGAACTCTGCAAAAGATCAATATTAGCTCTTGCAACTTTGGAAGACTTGTTGGAAGACTTGTGGCCTCAGTCTTCTCTAATTGTTTCACATGGTAATAATGAGGTCAATAATCATTTTTACTGACCCAAGAGTTAACAAATCTTCCAAATCCTGAGTGGAATCCTGGAAAGGCAGAATGTGTATGCCATGGGTGGGGATGAGAAGGAAACAACACTTCTGTGAAGTACCTTGCTCAGCGTATCAAGTTGGTGAGTTAATTACATTTTCAATTTAGAGGACTTAATCAATAAATCCCTTTTGATTTCAACCTTTGTCATTTAATAAAATCATTTTAGTTATGATTTTATAACTTTCTCACGATCTCCGAAGGAACCAATGGGACTTCTTCCTGGTAATCCAGAACTTTTCTGAGCCCTGGCTCCCTGGTGTAGACAGCCCGTCATTGATGGAAGCAGACATGTAGGCACAGGAGATGGAGGACATGAGGTGAACCCTACTTTAGTCATAGGCACATCCCGCAAGGTATGTGTTGATTCTCTCTTAATAGCAACTGCTATTAAGCTTTGGTTTGATTTTTTTTTTTTTTTACTTTCCTGAGAAGACTGAAATGCAGGGAAAGGAAGAGATGGAACATGCTCAGCACCTATTACAGAATGTATTTTATTAAGTGTTCTGCAAGACACAGATACAGTGGCAGATATGGCTGATTTCCCTGATATCCATTTCTCTTCTTCTCGGGTGGGTATGAAGCTTAATTTCATTTTCAGCTCTCCATCCTCTTATACTTATAGTCACAGAGATAAGTTCTCCCTAACCAAGATAGGAGTAGGAGGAAGACATGCCACTTAGAAGCCAACTGGTCTCTTCCCCACTTGTTTCTCCTTCTATGACTGATAGATGCAGTTGGCACCAAGGCCTGAGGTGATGACAAAACAATAATATGGAAAGATCTTGGTTTCCCATATCATCACATGAAGGAAAGCATCTGTCTACTTGAATACCTGCCCCAAATAATAATATAAATAAGAACTAAGCAACTATGTTGCTCAAGACATTGTGGATTAGAACTTTTTTGATACTGCAATTCAACCTACTTTAAAACATACATAATATCCTGTAAGATAAATAGCGCAATTGCCAGTATATAGTTCAGGAAACTGAGATCCAGCAAGTTTGGAACACCTGACAGTTGGGATTCAAGCATTGCTCTTTGAGACTATTATGTAGCAGGAAAAAAAAAGTTTCAGGAAAAAATTTTTTTCAGCAGAAAAAGAAACAAACAAAAAAACCAAAACACCCAGAAAATCAATACAGAAGAAAGGCACAGGGAGGAGGCATATGAGCAGAGATCTGACCTGCCAGATCCGGAAGTACATTTTTGTCTAACAGCTCTGTGTTTACTAAATTGTCCACAATTCCCAGCCCTGACTACCTTCTCTCAACTTTTCACAACTGACAGAGAGGCTTAAGAAGAGCACTTACATTTCAAAAACATTAAAAAATAATTTTAAAGTCCAAAACAATTTTGAGCCTATTCTTTATTTCCATTCAATTTCTCCTCCTGCTCATTTCATGGGGTCTCTTTCTTCTTAAGTGAAAAAACGCAAGTTTGTATAAACTATATATCATGTGTTAAAACATGATCGAAGAGAAATTTGTATGATGATTTCTTCTGAGTGATGAAACTATGAGTGATTTCATCCTTTTATGCTTTTTGCCTATGACATATTTTCTATTATCAGTATGTCTTTCTTACATAAATGCAGATTCGCATTATTCATATTTATGTGGTTTATTGCCTAAAGAATATGTACAGCAATTGAACAGCTGGTGACAACTTGTGACTTTTTATGTGATCATCACTATTTTTGAAATCAAAATCCTCAGACCTTAACTAGTCCTCTTTTATCCTCAATTATCAGCAGCCAGAGCTCCTAGTCATGTTTTAGGATTTTTTTCTTCATTTATTCTAATTATTGTCATCCTCATATATGTTAAGAATTTTTGTTAAGAATGGAAGAGAGAGAACAAAATGACAAGGAACTCTCCCTGTCAGCACGCAAAACATAAAATCACAGAAGACCGACTGAAAACCAAACCGAACCAAAACAAGACTAAACAAAAGACAGAGAGATAATGCTAAGGTTTCTTCAAATTTGCCTAAAGAAAATCACATCTCCCTTTTGCCCACAGTAGAATCCGTAGCTTATTAATCACCCTGAAATTAACTGAAATAGAATTGTTGCTGTTCACCTTCATTAACACATTGAGTTAAAAATGTTCCAAACCCAGAAGCTTCAACCTAAGCTCTTAAAACAGAGGGACACTGTCTGGGTGATAATTGCCAAGAACTCTTTTCCTGCTGTTGAAGATGTTCCCTGCATTACAGCTAATAGACCAGGCCTCCAGGGTTGCCATGGTTGCTATGGCAAACATTTTGTTCCTTGCACCAAACAATAACTGTGTTTTCAAAATGATGAGAGAAGCCTAAGATACTATTTGCAGCTACTCTAAACACATACTGTGCCCACACTAGCTTTCTGTTTCTGAATTATTCTCTAAAGTGGGTGTAACGTACACACAGATACCTGCGTCAAAGGCGTAAACTAAGGCAGTGCTGCCTATAAATGTGGCTGAGGTATAAATGACTATGAGCCGCAACTCCCATAACCCCTGTAGTTTGAATTTAAGAGAATCTAATAAAAAGTTAAGGGAAGATTTTAATTTTAGAAGAAAACTAACTTCACTTTATATTTTAATATCATCTAGAATTTTCCAATAGTTTTCAAACATGGGATCCTGAATGATTTTTACGTTATATTTTAGCACAGCCCAAGCCCTGAACATTACATTTGCCGTATGTGACTAGGGTGGGAAAAGGGGATTATGGACTGAAAGCCAAGAGACCTGGTTCTAGATATTATTCTGCTCTCAAGGTTAGACTGGATGAGAAATTCTCAGAGGGGTTCAATCATCAGAAACACCTTTAGGTGTTTGTGAAGATGATAGTACACATTCTTGGGCCTTCTACTTGATGACTTATTCCAGGGCCTAACCTAGGAATTTGATTTTTTAAGAAGTTGTTCCTGGCATGCTGAATGGTTTGGGAAAAACTGGATGGGACCACCTCTACAATTCCAGTTCTAATATTTTACCATTAAGGATTGCTTTATTTAGCTATATAGTGGTTCAAAATAGCTTAAATCCAACATGCTATTTTTGATGATCAGAAGCAATAACAAAAAATAACTACCTGGAATTGCCTCTGGATCTAAAGATCGACACCCTTGTCTCATTTGTCCCCCAAGTCCCCACACCAAACACAGATGTGTAGTTAAACTCACACTTAACAATTGGCAAGGAAATCTGAAAAACTGTGAATTGAGAAATATCCACCTCAGCTCTTACTTGAATAGTTATTTCCCCTCCCAGTTAACCCTTTGTTCCTTCTCATCACACCTATCCTGCACGACCTTGGAGTGTTCATTCATAAACACCATTAGCTGACATATGGTCCTTGCTAAGTGCTCAGCAACCCCCTGTGTACTTGGCACACATGGACTCAATCATCGACACAGTAGCTTTATATGATAGATATCATTATGCCCATTTTACAGGTGGTGATACTGAGGCCAGAAAGATTGGACAGCTTTTCCAAGATCACACAACTAGTAAGTGGCAGAACAGGGGATTTGAAACCACAAAACCAGGACCCAGAGCTCAAACTTAACCACTTGGCAATACCAACTCCAAACAGGATGAACAGAAAACCTTCCTCCTGCTTCTTTTTCTTTTCCAAAATAGCAATTCTCATGAGAAACATAATTCACATTCCCGATTTTGTTTAGAATATCTTACCTGATTCCCACAGCAATCAGCAATGTATTTTTAATTCCATTTATGAAAGAATAAAGCAGCCTCGGAGGGTCAACCAGCTAATGGTGGTGAGAGACTGTTCTCCAACCCAGTCCTTCCGATGCTTCATCCCTACCTGAGGTTCCAACAGGGACCAGGGTCTTCAGCCTTAGAAATGATCCTTATGGAGAATTCTAAAGAAGATTTAAACTAGGAAAAGAGAAACATCTTCTGACTCGCAGCAGCAACCTCCTCAGCCTTTATACCATGATGCTTATTCCTCACTTCACAAGCTAGGGAGGCTCTAAGCATGAAACAGAATAACTGGTAGAAAATGGAGAAATTCCTCGGTTTCTACACTTATCTCCACTTCTAACTCAGAAAAGGAAATGAGAGTTCATTGGTGTCATACACTGGAAATGGGCACAAGATGGATTATATACAGCCCTCTGCTCAGCAAAATTTTACAACTATTATTCAAAAAGAGTCCATTTAGTACAAGACCAACAGGAACTAGAATCATCACATACACACGCATACACACAGCATTTTCATACCTACTCGTTTGAAGCACATAGCCACTTTTAAAAGCCCTAAAATAATTTCTGCAGGGAATAGGTTTCTTAGGCTCGTGCCTTCCCCCAGATTTACACAAGAGTCTCAAAAGGTACAGGTACATTGTCACCAATGACTGGGAGGTGAGCTTAAATTATTAGTTGCATCATTAATTATTAAATATTTCATGCCCATATAAGCAAAGGTTCAAGATTTTTCAGGGACAAAACTACCTAGAGATGGCAATGAGAAAAGCAGAGACACTGTTCCATAAATATTTAATGTTATACAGTATGGGTAAGAGTGATAACATTCACAGACTTGCACAAAGCACTCAGGAGGGCTTCCTATACCTCCATGTACAGAGTTGTTATCATCCATTTATAGCAGGACCTATGGCTGAGCAGGGATTTCTGAGGCTGGTGGGATGTTTTCTGGAAGCCTGGGCATCATCATCCTTCTGCTGGGCAGGTATGGTAGGACCTGGGCGTTTCAGGCCAGCCCTGGCCAGGACTCCCTGAGGATAAAGAAAGTGGGAACCTGGCCAAACACCCTGTGGGTTTCAAAACAGATAAAACCTGTAGGAAAACCTGATGTGTGGGGCGCCTAGGTGGCTCAGTAGTTAGGTGTCTGCTTTCAGCTCAGGTCATGATCCCAGGGTTCTAAGATGGAGCCTCACATTGGGCTCCCTGCTCAGTGGGGAGCCTGCTTCTCTCTCTGCCTACTGCTCCCCCTGCTTGTGCTCTCTCCTGCTGTCTCTGTCGAATAAATAATAAGTAAAATCTTAAAACGAAACAAAACAAAAACCTGAAGTGGACCTATTGAGGCCAATTTGCAGAGAAGACCAAAGGAGTTTATAATAGGAGACTCATGAAAGGGAGGGGAGAGTCTGGGTCCGATTCAGATCCAGTCATACCTGAGGCTGCCTCAAGAGTAATGTTGGGGCAACAGTGGCTCTTTGTGTGTGACTTTGCTAGGTTCCCCAGAAGTCAATTATGAAGCATGGATTGGAGTGTCAATAGTTTCTTTGGAAAATGACCCCAGGAATTTGGGTTAGGCAGATGGAGCTGAGACAGGGAAGGAAGGAGAGCCAATCCTTGGCACATCAGCAAGCGAGCCTTCTTATGGATGAGCTTAATCCCATCAGTGCAGGATACAACTTAGGGTTCTATTACCAGAGTGTGTTATCATAAATCATAAATATAACAACTGAGTCCCATAGTGCTTGAAAATAACGGCAGGGAGAGAGAGAGACTTCAGGCAGAGTAAAGAAGGTGTAGGGGTTGAAAGTGGTAATGTTGGGGGGAGATCCTAAGGTATTCTAAGTGTTCTTCTGTGGTCTTCCTTAGCTTATGGATCCATCCCCCAACTGTAGATGCAGGCTGACAACTAGAACTGTCTGTCCCCTTCTCCATTAGCCAAACAGAAGCACGCTTGCCCAGGAAGCTGCCACTTCCTGGTTCTCATCTCAGCCAGTGATGAACTGCTACACAGTTCCTAAAGTCAATCCCCTTGTCTCAAGATGTGGCTGATACTTGTGGTGCAATCTGTGGTCCAGAACTTCCTCCTGGCATTAGAAGAAAGCAAGGCTTCAGTTGAGACCATGTTTCTTGCTAGCTTTCCCCTCTCCTAACCCTCACAACCTGTCTCCAGAAATCACTCCCCCACAAATAATTTGAATCAGAAGTTCCATGACAGGCCAGCTTCTAAGATGTCCTTGTACTGGAAGTGATGAGGTCCGTGAGATGTGGGCTCCAACAGCCCTTGCTATAGTGTGTACACTTGTGCACAAACCTATGTGACTGTGTTGATCAGAGAGAGCTGTGTTTTACTCTGAAGGGTTCTAGTGCTCATTACTCAGATAGCCATGGTGTCCTACAGTGAGTACTTCCCTTGTGAAGAGTGTAGCCATTAAGGACCTCATTGATCAAAAAAGTACATCAGGCTGAGCATGTCACAGTTCAAAATTATACAGGAAGTGAGAGAAATCAGCAGGAGGGCATTTGGGGCTTGGAAATTTTGGAGGTCAGTCCCGAGGAGGATATCTCACATTTATGCCCCTTGTAGGCCAAGGATTGATTCACATACACATAAAAACACTCAGGTGAGAAGGTCGTGTATATAAAATGTGAAAAGACTTCAGAACTATGCTGTTCAATGTGGCAGCTACTAACTTTAAATTTGAATTAGCTTGTCTTAACCTTTTGGTTCTGAAGTAGCCTTAGCCACATTTCCATAGCCACGTGTAGCTACTGGCTACCTTTTTAGATAGCACAAAGAATATTCCATTCTTGCAGAACTTTCTATTGGCTAGTACTGCTCTAGAATTTCTCTTATAAACTGGTGGAAGCTGAGTTCTATTTAATTTGTCAGATCAATACAACTTAACTATGCATCGGTACTCAGGCCTGGGGATGCTTTTAGTGGATTATTTATTCCTCATTTAATGGATATATAATTATTGAATTCCATCCATGAGTAAAGCAATATAAACGATTAAGGAGCAAGAGAAGACACTCTTCCTATTTTTAGGCATATAGAGAAAAAAATGACACTCCCAAGATTTTTGAAGGGAAAACAGAGCCATGGAATCAAAAGTCATTTAAACCTACAAATCTCATATTGTTGGCATTACCATGTAAAGCTTCTCTCTCCATGAACAGCATACTTTTTGCACAGTTCACATATTACATTTATCTTGACTTCCTGGGGCAGTTTTGTTTGAAAGACAGTGCCCAGTCTAAGTCTGGTGCTTGAGTTGAAAGAGTTACTTTTGACTCTGACTTTGGGCAAGTAATTTCTTTACTTCTATAAAAATAATATAGTTCAGTGTCCACTCTAGCAAGAATCAAGGACCAAGATAATATTTGTCTACTCACACCTTTTATGACATAGGCCCCCAAATGGTTAAATACAAGTGTATTTAATTGTTACTTCAAAAGCTTCATTTTGGGTTCCAGAAACTAATTATGGCATCAGTTCAACCCATTAGAAAATTACTCCTTTGGCTGGAATATGTGCTGTGTAACCCTCCAAAATCATGGAGATACAGCTCAAGATAGACACACACACACACACACACACAGGAGAGAGAAGAAACCTCATTAACTATTCTCTTACTCTGTATCAGATTATTAGTCTAAAGCCAGTGAAGGTAATTCCACCACCCTTGACAGTGATTGGGTCAAGGAAGTGGACATATGATCAGATTATGGCTAAATGGACAGAGAAGAACTGCTGGTGATGTGAAAGCTGAGTGGTTGGGCAGACTTGGGTCCTGTAAGTGTCTCACAGCTCTACTCCATGGTTCTCAAACCTGAGCACATCAGAACCAGTCGAGGGGCTTGGAAAAACCGAGATTCTTAGGTCCCACTGCCAGAGTTCCTGGTCCAGCAGGTCTGGGTTAAGTCCAGACAATCTGCATTTTTGTTAACAAGTTCTGAGGTGATATTCAGCATGCCGCTGTTCTGAAGAACTGAATTTGATGGCTTAAAAGCAAGCATTAGACTCCATGCTTTCTGTTTCCCAGAATGTTGTTGAATCTGGCTGAGGTGCGGGTGGGTGTATTATTAGCTGGAGAAGGATGTGGGCTGTGAGGATGGCATTGCTGAACTGAATCCACCAGCCCTGGTGCCCGGTGCTCACTGAGGATTTCCTTTGATGTAAGGTAATATGTATTCTTTTTTTAAGTAGAATAAAACACAGATACAGAAAAACCTCACAAACCCAATATTTAGCTTAATAAACTACTCCAAGGGGAACACCTTTGCAACTACCGTGCTGTTCAAGAAACAAAAGTACGGACACTTCTCAATCTCCGTGCACCTAACTTTGATTACTTAATATTTTTTCACATTACTGAGGTTTTTCTTCCAAGCTAGTGAGTTTTTCTGTTTTCCATTACCTGCACAAAATTTACCCTAACAGAGATATCTCAGGGATAATACCAATTGCTCTGAATATTTTGTGGGAGGGATTGATTAGAAGCAAGTCCTTAGCAAACAAATTAGATGGATTCTCTTATAAAATCTGGACTTTTATCAAACATGTACATTGATTAGCAAAATAAAGTCCAGATACAAGTGTCAGTAAATGATTGCATAGACAAGTCTAAGAGAAGTGTAGTTTGAGATTCTCAAAAGGGGCCCCAGGAAAGTCACCACCACAGAATGTGGAGCATCCAAACAGGAACCCTGGAGAAAGATGAACTGCTTGTTTATATTTACTCTTGTTTTCTGGTTTCTTGAGGTTGGTTATATGTTACCATTTTCACTCCATATGGTGGATTCAATTACCCTTAGCTCATCTTTTTAATGGCATTTAGACAATGTCTTTTTTTGGTTTTTTTTTAAGATTTTATTTATTTGTTTGTCAGAGAGAGTAAAAGCACAACCAGGAGGAGGGGCAGGCAGAGGGAGAAGCAGGCTCCTTGCTGAGCAAGAAGCCTGATGCAAGACTTGATCCCAGGACCCTGGGATCATGACCTGAGTCAAAGCAGGTCAACTGAGCCACCCAGGAATCCCATTTCTACAATGTCTTAAGTGAAAAGTTTCTAGATAGATTTTAAACAAAGGAATTGAGTGGACTCTATCTAACTATTCCAGGTTAAACAAAGCAAAAATATCCACCATACAATATGCTATTCAAATACAACTTACTTCCATCTGTGTGTGACCTTCATTGCAAATACAGTGGTAAACTGTCACCACTAGACAAATGTATGTCATTAATTACCCTGCTCTTAGTTGCATTACTGTATTTTTAAGTTACAATGCTTTAAGTTAAATTCAGTAAACTGGCAAACTGAAGACCTTGTCTCTTTGCAAAGTATTAGTGGTATCAGATAGGCGATTGCTTGAGCTGGCATTTTACAGAGTGCTACTTAGAAATAATCTCAGCTTGGCATTTCAAAGGAAGTGACTGGCTATCAGAAGCAAAAATAAAGCGTCAATTATGTGGGTTTATCTATTACTCTCAATTTGCTGAATGTTGATGTTTAGAAGCTCTTAAGAATTGTATTATTAGGGAGCAAAAGCGTTCAAGGTTCTCCTTCTCTTAAAATCATTGTGTTTTGCAGTTATCCTGGCTGATTAGAGAGAAGGTCATCACATTCAATTTGTCTACATTGAAACAGGGTTCCAAGGCTCCTGTTAAATACCAGAAGATTTCTATTCTGTATCTCTCAATGATCTATTGCTGTCTTAGCCAGAGAAGAGGCCTACAGCATTGTTTAAATATCTAGGTCAAAGTTAATTTTGCCCACAGGTCTATTAGGCCATAGTGTGATTTCAGGGGCACGGAGAAGGCACAGGTGTCCATATCTCTCTTTCTCTCTTGGTGCCTGAAAATCCAGTCTTCGTGGTTAAAACACTGGCAATACTATCTGAAATGCCAAAATGACCTGAAAGGGGTGAATGTTACGCTAACCCCACCTCTACCCAGATTAAGATCTCAAATCAACATGGATAAAGATGTTAGTTAACTAGGGATAGACAGAATTAAATTCAATTCTGAGCAATTAGCTGCCTATCCTAAAAATCAGTGACTTAACCTCTCTGAGTCTATTTCCTCATTCTTAAAAATGTGAATGATACCAACTATCTTAGAGTACCAATATGATGACACAAATAGAGCTTAAGTTTCTACTTCTTGGTTTCGAGCATGGTTTCTTATTAATAATAACTTGGATAACTTTGATTTCCTCCCATCCCCCAGCACCCACCTCTAAGATCCTGAGCTGAAAGAGGCATAGAGTTTAAGAATTGAAGAGGCATATGATCAGAAGTCTGTGTAAATGCAACTCTGGCTAAAGCACAGGTTCTGATCAGATGTTTGGGGGCGGAGGCTCAGATTCTGCATTTCTAACAAGCTCCCAGGTGATGCCCCAGGATCCACAGAAAGAGTCCACACTTATTTCAAATATTGAGGAGAGCATAATGTCACAAAGGAAAGCACAGAACTTGACTCTGGTCATGCTGGGGGTGGGGGCAGTGAGAGCAGGATTAAAAAAAAAAAAAAGGAAAACTGAAAAGAAGGGAAGAACCCTTCAAGTGGAGGAGAAGAAATGCAGCGACAGAGTTCTGCCCATCTCACTGTATTTTTAAACAGATTAGATGATATCCGTATCACGTCTGGCTCGATCAATTCAGCTGGGAGACTGGTGCTGTCATTTGCAAGTAGGTGTCATGGTGCTGCCTGTGAAATTGGATCCTCAGGATTGTCACCTAGCTATCTGGAACAAGTCCCCAGATAGCTGATATCACTGATGCCTGAATTGCTCTGAATCCATTTCTCCTTATAGAAGGACCAGTGACACCAAACCGAAAACCAACTTCCAAAGACCTTCAGGGGTCCTTAGGTTTTTGCAACCAGTGTTGCCCAAGGAGAAAATAAAAGGTGTGTATGGAATCTGTGCTAAATGGGGGCAAGGGTTTTGAGCCTTTTCACTGGTCCACGAGCCCAGGAAGTTAAAAAGGCCTTGACATAAAAAATCAGATTCTCCATGGCAACAAAATTGTCATGCTAGAAACAAACCATCTCAACTTACACAGGCAAGCATCTCAAAAATATGTCAAGTGAGGAAGAGAGATTAAAATTTCAAGGGATAAATGGTAAAGGTAATTGTTTGCAAAACTGTGTATGAGGGGAAGAGCGATAGGGAAAGAAAAATACGAACCCCTCCTCTCACGGGGCCAGAGATGTCTGTTCTTATTTGCCTTTTAATCATATAAAGTAACTTAAAACCTTCTCACTCTGGATCAGGTCGAAGCCACAGCTGAGCAGCTTCCCGCCGCACCCCCAACACTGCACTTTCTGCTGACAGGAAGGGCTTCTTCAAGCCCAGCTGACTTTAAAGCCCAGATCAAAAGCTTTCTTGCCACAAAATAAATCACACTGGACAAAGTTAGATGCCTCCTAAGCTACAATTGTATAGCTTGACTTGGTAACCTAATAGTGATCTGACCTCCCGCTTAATATATTTTGTCAGTTTTTTTTTAAGCAATTAGTTCTCTCTCTCTCTCTTTTTTTCTTTTTCTTTCTCTGTGTATGGATGAGAGAGGGCTGAAGGATGTGTGGAGGGAGAGAACAAAAGCTCTATTTGGCAAATCCCTTCCCTAGAGGAGAGAGAGCTTGTCAACACTATTGCAGCGGGCACTCACCACCCAGGCTACCTCCCCATTTGGTGTGTTGCCCAGATTTTGGCTTCCACCGCAGTACCTCAGGGCAAAGGTTGTTTCCAAGGGCATGTTTTTTCTCGGAAAGATTCCTTTGTCACTGACAGAACTCATGACATCTGCTCCACTCAGGTCTGAGAGTACTCATCAGCGCACTTTCCTGTAGTCTTCTTTTGAACTTTGGAACGGATCCCTGCTTCCGACGCGACAAACTTAACAGCAGGGCAGCATTTGCCCCTGTGTATAGGTCAGAGATATGCGTGCTTGAGTTCTGAGCACACACGAGAGGTAAAGTCGTTCTCATTACTATGTTCAGTGTATGCCAGAGGTGTATGTGGTTGCCTGGAGTCGGCAGTTTTAAATGGTGCTCAGGACTTGCAGAAAAGTTGCTCTTTGGGAAATAGCTCAACAGGGAATAGCTGTGAGAACGTTGCTGAGCACACTCCATATGAGAGAGACATAGCTTCATGGAAGTCAAGATTTTTACAGCCTGGATTTCATCTTGGGTGGCCTCCTGGGAAGATTCTTCATAAACATATAAAAGTCTGAATGAGGCAGAGTAGAAGGAATTCATGAAATACGGTGATAAGTGAATGAATGAATGAATAAGCAAATGAATGACTGGAGTATGTTAAGAAAAAAAAAATTCAGAAATTGGGGCACCTGGGTGACTCAGTCAGTTAAGTGTCTGCCTTCGACTCAGGCCATGATCTTGGCGTCCTGGGATCAAGCCCTGTTTCTGGCTCTCTGCTCAGCAGGGAGCCTGCTTCTTCTTCTCTCTTTGCCTACCCCCACCCCTCATGCTCTCTCTCTCTCTCTCAAATAAATAAAATCTTTAAAAAATGAATGAATGAATTAATTAATTAATAAAACATATATAGAGAATTCAAATTAAAACCAAGATGTTCTTTGAAATCTCCAGTATACCTGAATGTATCCTGGTTTCAAACCATGCAGAACAATTTGCATTTCTGGGCGTATTTGATGTGTTTCCTCTTTTAAAATGAAAGAGAAGTTTTAAAGAAAGGAATGAAGAAAGGAGTGTTCATTAGATAAAGATATATAATACTTCCAGGCTTTTTCAGTGGACAGACAGCATGTAAGTCTGTTGTTACAGGAGAAAAAAGTCATTACCATACTAACATTTCCAAACTAAACAAAAATTAATTTTCTCAACTTTCAGATTTCTATATTTAGAAAATTCATGACAACAATCTATTCTTAATAATATTAACATAACTTATATTTTATTATAATGCATGCTATATATTTATATATTCTGTATAAGTAGTATATGTGTGTGCATATGTACACATACATATTACTATATGTGTGTATATGCATATATGCATATATATATCTTAATACATGGGGTTCTGTGTGCGTGCATCTCCAACCTTGCATTTGCATATATTCATCTCTTTCTCTATATCTGACTCAGTGTATATGTGTGTGAGTGAGTGTGTGTTTGTGTGTATATAACTGTATGCATCTATATTGGCTCTCTATCCTATTTATATATATATATATGTATGCATGCATATTATTTATGTTATATATAAGGATAATGACATCAATATTATCACTAACAAAAATGGTAGCTATTAATTACTTATATGCTAATTTACATTATCCATGTAAACTCTTTATAAATAGGATTTGTGCCTGTTTTTACCACTATGTGCTACAGTTCTAACAGAGTGCTTAGTGCATAGTAGGTGCTCAATAAATATTAATAGAAAAAATTTTGTTCTTTGTAAATTCATTCAACTTATCAGTTTGGAACTCTTATATTTTAGAATCAACTGGAAATCTTGTGTTTATTTACTTCATCAATATCCACCTTTGGGCCCCATTTCTGACAATTAATTCAGAATATCTGAGGAACGAGCTCAGGCAGTGTTACTTATAAACCTATCCAGGTGATTCAAATATATAGCTCGTGGATGAGAACCAGTGATTGAACCTCTCCTTGAAGCTGTGTTAAATTCCCCCTGAGGGCAATGGTTGGACCCAGGGAATGAAGGGGAGGCTGCCAGCCCTGGCAGCTGTGCTAGAGGATGACTTCTAGGCCAACGTGTCTCAACCTTCTGAGACTGAATCTCCTGCATGGCCGTGCTCATGTAAACTCTAGTTGAGAGAAGAAAGAGAGAGCAACATCCTCTCTATACACACTCATGCTGTTGGTCTCAGGCACACAGATTTTCTAGTGATAAGTGAATAGGATTGTTATAATAAACTGGAGGAGAGAGAACTGTGCTAGGTCAATATCTGTTCACTAGGGGACAAGCTGGCATATGATCAGACTCACAGCTTCCCCAGAAACTGCCCAGGTGCTACTAGGCAGTAATGACTTTTTGCCACTGCAGAGTTGGATGAGATTGGGACAAACTCTGGCCCTGGATGTCCCATTCGAAACATATATAAGATCTTCTGAGCTGTGTTGCCTCATGAACTGGCAAGTAGACCTCCGTACTCCCCTCCAGCTCTCTACCCTGCAGGGAGAAGTATCTTTTGAATGTGAAAGTCTTCCTCAATGTGCATATAATGTGTCAAGGCAAGCATTCCACTTTACAGATAAAGAACTAAGGTCAAGAGCAGAGAGGTGACATGTGATCACAGAGCTTGTAAGTAAATGCAGGAGACAGCATTTGAACTCTGGATAATTTGTTTCCAAGTCTCCTTCTAACATATTTTTTTAAACTAAATAAGTTCCTTTAAAAAAAATTATTTATTTATTTGACAGACAGAGATCACAAGTAGGCAGAGAGGCAGGCAGAGAGAGAGGAGGGGGCTGGCTCCTCACTAAGCCTGATGTGGGACTCGATTCCAGGACCCTGGGATCATGACCTGAACTGAAGGAAGAGGCTTTAACCCACTTAGCCACCCAGGTGCCCCTCTAATATTATTTTTTTTACATTTTTTTTATTGTGTTATGTTAGTCACCATAAAATACCTCATTAGTTTTTGATGGGTGTTCCAAGATTCATCATTTATGTACAACACCCAGTGCTCCATGCAATATATACCCTCCTTAATACCCACTACCAGGCTCACCCATCCCCCACCCCCTCTCCTTATGAACCCTCAGTTTGTTTCTCAGAGTCCACGGTCTCTCATGGTTCATCTCCCCCTCTGATTTCCCTTAATTCACTTTTCCTTTCCTTCTCCTCATGTCCTCCATGTTATTCCTCATGTTCCACAAGTAAGTGAAATCATATGATAATTAATTCTCTCTGCTTGACTTATTTCACTTAGCATACTCTCCTCCAGTTCATCATAATTAGCCATCAGGGAAATTCAGATCAAAGCCACATTGAGATGCCCCCTTACACCAGTTAGAAAGGCAAAGAATAACAAGGCAGGAAACAACAAATGCTGGAGAGGATGTGGAGAAACCCTCTTATATCGTTGGTGAGAATGCAAGTTGGTGCAGCGCAGCCACTTCGGAAAACAGTGTGGAGATTCCTCAAAAAATTAAAAATAGACCTACCCTATGACCCGGCAATTGCACTAATATAGCCCTTTTAAACCTTTGTTAGTGAGCCAATTAGCTCATGGGGTGATTAGGAGCTAAACCTATGTTTTGAATGACTTGGATTTGAATCAAAGCATCTCCCCTTTGTAACTGTGTGATGTTAAGCAAGTTATACAACTTTTCTGAGCCTCAGGAACCCTATCTGAAATTATAAGGTAATACTACTTATCTTACAGTATCTTTCTGAAGAAAAAAATACCTTAATATAGGTGAAATGCTTTATGAAATTCTTGTTAGTACACAATTGTTATTAATATTTTCCTGCTGGGTCATTGGTTATTTATTCTTTTTTTCCTTTAGAATAGCATACTTGGGGAACCTGAGTGGCTCAGTGGGTTGAGCCTCTGTTTTCAGCTCATGTCATGATCTCAGGGTCTTGGGATCAAGCCCCACATTGGGCTCTCTGCTCAATAGGGAACCACCTTCTCTCTCTCTCTGCCTGCCTACTTGTGATCTCTCTCTGTCAAATAAATAAAATCTTAAAAAAAAATAGAATGGAATTCTGTTTTAAAATTTATTTACTTTTTTAATTTAAATTCAATTTAATTAACATGTAGTGTATTATCAGTTTTAGGGGTAGAATTTAGTGATTCAGCGGTTGCATATAACACCTTACATTACATGCCCTTCTTAATGCCCCTCATCCAGTTTACCCCATCCACACCCCCTCCCCTCCAACAACCCTCGATTTGTTTTCTTAGTTAAGAGGCTCTTACAGTATTCTTAAAACTCCTTTCTTTTTTTTTTAATTTTTAAATATTATTTACTTATTTATTTGATAGAGAGAGAAAGAGAGAGAGATCACAAGTAGGCAGAGAAGCAAGCAGAGAGAGAGGGGGAAGCAGGCTCCTGACCGAGCAAAGAGCCTGATGTGGGGCTCGATCCCAGGATCCTTAAAATATGACCAGAGCCGAAGGTAGAGGCTTAACTACCTGAGCCACGCAGGAGCTCCCTTAAACTCCTTCCTTAACTAGACCATATAACTTGCTAACATAAATTACTGATCCCATTATAACAAAATACCTATAAAATATAGTACAAAAGAGATACCAAATACACAAACAAAAACTACAAATCATTCTTATGAATAATGAAAATTCAAAATTATAAATTAAAATGTCAACAAGTTAAAACAATAAAATTTGACAAGTTAAATCATTCTGCACATTATATCCATAACAAACACAATCACCAATTATAACTTATTCGAGAAAGCAAATATGGGCCAATATTTGAAATTTTACTAATATGATATGCCTCATATTATCAATGAGAAGATATAATTAGGAATAATTAATATGAACTCTAACAGATCAGAATACCTCTTGAAGTTGCATGTACATTTTTTCTCAACTTGAGAGTTTATAATGTTCTCTAGTGAGATAAAAACATATAAATATTACCAAGATGTTAATAATCTTTAAAAAATAAAAAAATAAATTTTAACAATCTTTAAAAATTAAAAAAATCAATTACATAGCTATATGTGTGTGTATTTAAATGAACATATATATCATAAAAATTAACCAAATCTGACTAAAATATATCTATGTAGATACCCAACATTATGTTAAAGACATTTCGCCTTAGAGATCAGTTAAGTGTTTCCTACTATTACTTCCATCATACATGGTAAAGATACACACCCAACACATAACCACAGTTATCTCTAGCTGGTAAGCTTGCAAGTTATTTGCATTTTTTTGCTTTTATTTAGTAGTACTACATATTTTTTAAATTAGTGACATTCATTTTATTCTAAAATTTGAAGTTATTGAAGGGACTATATCAGTAGATTTAAATCATGTTTATTATAAACATGCTTCAGTAATAATATATTTTGGTAGCTCTTTATGTTAGATATATGAAATATAAAAAGAAAGCAATTAAAAAAAAAAACCCTTAATTTCACCAAGGCCTCTCATAATAATTAAGAATAGTGTGGGTTGGGGAGATAGAACTGGCATAGTTTGATATCTATTATGCACAGAGAAACAGGGTTTAATTCCACCTTAACCCTCTCTTCCCGTTCTTCTTCTGAAAATGCTCTTGGACATGATCCCAGTGAAGGAAACTGCTCTCTGTCTTCCATTTCCTCACATTGTGCTTATTCAGCACTTGCCTTTAGCATTTCAGTCACCTTACTCACCAACTCTTCGGTTGAGTTGAGCTGGGCTGTGAGTACCCGTGAGGTCTGAGGAACTGGAAAAAGCCATTGGAGAGAGCAGGGATGCTAATGGGTCATCACAGTTGTCTATAAAGATAAGAAAGAAAGCAAGCAAATTCCATTAGCAAGATATAGCCTGTCAAGAGAGGAATGATGGCATTAGCCATTATCATTTACTAACTACTGCTCTGAACAAGGACAGTATGACTCATTTCCATGTGCTATTTCATTGACTCCTCACAGTCTTGAAACACAGGTAAAAATTTCATTCACAGTTGGAGACATTGACTTTCAGAGATTTTAAGAAGTTTCTCCAAGGTCACAACACCAGAAAATGCTGTGGCCAGAAATCTCACTGATTTGTCTATCATCTGCTCCTTTAATCAACCACTTGAACAAAGCCTCAAGTTATGGCTATTGAGCTTATTCTAGAAGGAAGGGGACTACTGAAGGGAAGATAAAATTGTTTACTTGCTCTCACATCTTCAATCCCTGAGGAGTCCTGCCATAGATGTATCTAGATGGATAGAATGATTTAGAATGTCTCATTCCTAGCTGTGCGAAAATGTTTGGAAAATGAAAGACTAATTATAATAATTAATTTCTTTCTATCCACAAAGTGAAGGAGAATAGCCCCCAAACTTGTACAACCTTGAGTCTGATATTTACTTCAGAAACAACCCTTCCTTCCTACCCTGATGTGACAGATAGGCTTTCTAAACTTTTTTTGATGCTGTCCAAATGTGGAACAGGGTGGGACCATGGGGAGATGTGATCTTGGCAACACAGACCTGTTCTTCCAGATTGACCATGCAATCTTGTGCAGAGGACCCTGTTCTCCAAAGAGCAAACTGGCTGTATAAATGTTCTGTGATCATTCATTTGTTTGCATTTTACACTAAATGGCACACACTTTGCAGGACTTAGCAAATAATCTGATACATAGTAAGCCTTCAATAAAGGTTTGTTGGGAGAAATGGGTGGTCGTGGGAGAAAGGAAGGGAGGAAGGGAGGGAGAAAGGACAGAATTAGTTCCCACAACAGTACCAACATGTTTTCCCTATTTTTCCATTCTGTACACAATTGGCTTTTCAGAACACTGCAAAATGATGCCATTGAATCTAGACATACTCATTCAAACATGACTTTATGTCATTTAATTTGAAGGGAAACTTCGTGTAGTAAAGGTTCTCAAAAAAAGCGAGTCTTTTTTTTTTTTTAAATGTACATTGGATAGGAGTGTTTGTTTATCTAGAAAATTCTTAGAGAGGACTATTTCATCTAACTCCAGGAAAATTAATGAGAAACATAAGGATTAAATTTTTGTTTGTTAAATGTGTTAAAAAAAAAAAATCAACTGGCAAAGTGTATTTTGAGTTTTTCCCCAAACACAAATGTTTGAAAAATATTTTGAGGTACTTGACAAACACAAAACAGAGCCAGATCTTCACTAAGGAGGAATGACATAAAAATCACAGCAAGGATACCTCTGCAGTTCTGGTCATTCTGCAAATGATGCAGGTGCAGGGAGGTGCATACACACTTCCAATATGTTAATTTAGAAACGCAGATTGGTTACACTATTTATATATTAGCAAACAATTTTGATGTGATGCAAATCTTACATTTGCCTATACTTATCTCATTATCAGAAAACATTAGGTAAATACAGGAAACTGAATTCAGTGGAACTGACCCCCCACGGAAATACAGTACACCCGTACACATGCACACATCAAATACCACACAACATCATACTTCACAGCTATGCTATGAGCCACACTTGTCTGCAACTGTAGTTAAACCATCCTCCAATTTCAGGTAACACTCCTCTCACTACTTCTCAATAGCTAAGAACCCTTCTGACACCCACTTCCACAAGCAAATTGAAGATTTTTTAAAGTGCCATGTTTATACATTTATGCATTTAAGTATTCCTTAAACATACAGCATGTACAATGCCATGTTACCATTTTTATTGGGTCCTTAGGATTTTTCAATATGTTGACAATGACATGTTTGAGTTTTGTGCCCCAACCCCATGTTTCCCTTAAAGTAGGAATAGAAGTGATTTAACCATTTCAATTTAATTCAGTCCAAAAAATATTTATAAGGACATACTTTATTCTTGAACTTGAGCAAGCATTAGAGAGAGAGTTGAGTAAAATTGAATCTTAGACCTCACAGAGCTCAGAGACCATTGTAAATAGAAAGAGTAAATGATAATAGATAGATAGATAGATAGATAGATAGATAGATAGATGGATGATAGATAAAACTGATGAGAAAGTTTAAGCGTATTTCACCAAGGTTACACCCAAGCCAGTAAAATGGGGACCCAACTATTTAGACATCCAGGCAACTGATCTGCTCTGTCTCCTCCAGCCATATGCAGTCTCCTCTTTCACAAACTGCTGGCCTCAAGGAGAGGTTAGCTTCCAAAGCTTCCTGGCCTTGTGACCCCAACTGCCATTTTCCCCAATGGCCATTTCCTCTTCTGAATTGTACCTTCCTTGTATCTCAGTTTGTGGGGTCAGTGTTTACACTTGGAAGATTAGCAACCTTTATCATAAACACTCTTTGCTAAAGGGAAGGTCCAGAGGAGATTGTTCAGGATTCCTCTCATCATGGACCTTGTGCATTGCAAAAGTGACTTTTAGAGAACATGGCTGAAATTTTGTTCTATTCTTAAAAATGAAAATAATGGGAAAATTTCAAATCAGAAAGGAAGAAAGACCTCTCCTCCACAGCCAGTACATAGCTCCTTTTGCCTCCTTTATTTCACCTAAATTGAGAATAGACCAGGCCTCTAATCAAATTAACCCTGGTCACTGGGAATTAAGAATTTTTCCATGTAGCCATTCTAATTCCAAAAGTGTGTATTATTTTTAGACATGTGTCCTATTCTTAAAGCAGAAGAGAAATGATCTAGCATACATGAGAACAGTGTATATATGTTTTAATACATGATTTGGGGCAGTCGGGGATAGTGGAAATTATCAGGAAGGCTAGAGCTAAGAGTTTGTCATTCTAGTTTGGTTTCTTCTCTTGATTTGATGACTCCAGTTAATAAATTCAAATATACTAAAACATCAACTTCTTTGTCTGCAAAATCAAGAGAGTCATCTCTGACATATCTAGCCAGAGCACCATCTTAGAACAAACAGAAAGAGAAGATATGGGAAAATATGGGAGAAACACCCTTTAAAGGATAAAGCATAGAATGAAATCAGGAAGCACTATATGAATTGTCTGTAATATTTGCAGTAATCAAAAACAACCATTTCAACAATTTTATTTCTGAGACATTGTATATCACAATACCTGCTCAATAATTGATGTCACCAATAACTCTTTTGCACTAAACGTTGACAAAGGGCCAAATGAGAAGGAGAATATGAAATGGAGGGGGAAAGAGGGTGTTAAACAGTCACGAGAGAGTGAGAACAACATTGCACAGGGCAGTCCTCCCGGATCTCTGTGGATCGGCAGCCTTGCGGAGCCTGGGCCAACATCACACCAAACACATGGATGGGAAAGAAAGAAACAAAGCACCATCTGCTCCACCATTCCTGCAGGCTTTAAATAAGCAAACCCGTGTTGTCATTACATTTTAGGCACCACTCACATCTCTGCTTTCTGACAGTGTGTCTGCACACTGCTAAATCTATCAGTCAGTTCCTCCAAAAGTATGGTGGATGTTTATCTGTATTTACATGAGGAGAGAGGAGAGGGTGAATAAACCCAGGTGGGCAAAGAGATGTTTGAAGTTTGGGGAAAATATAGCAAAGGACTAAAGTCAGACTTTGAAGAGAACACACAACCTGAGATAGACCTTCATAATTTTACTAGAATATCATTTTTCACACTTAATTGATGCATTGGCATAGTAGAATATTTTTAAAACAAAGCTCTGAAAAATCCCATGGATGGGGCTTATCTTTAAAAGATTTTTTTACAGGGGTGCCTGAGTGGCTCAGTTGTTTCAGTGTCAGACTCTTGGTTTTGGCTCAGGTTCTAATCTCAGGGTCCTGAGATTGAGCCCCACGTTGGGCTCCATGCCTAGTGACAAGGCTGCTTGATATTCTCTCTCCCTCTTCCCCTCCCACACTTGCTCACATGCTCTCTCTCAAATAAATAAGTAAATCTTTAAAAAATATTTTTTTGAAAAAAGGAAATAAAGTTAAAAAGATATTATTAAAAAATGTAAACCCTTACTCATGTTTGATTTGTTAATTCATTTTCCTCAGCAGATGATTTCATTTCCATCTTTACCTTTTTCCTTTACGACATTAAGGTCACTTTCTACTCTACCCGATGCCCAGGCAGATAAAAATCCATGCTTATGTGTATGATGGAAAGTTACTCAACTCTTTCCAATCAGTAACTGCTGAACAACACTATTCTTATCTGTAAGTGACTTAGCCCTACATTCATAGACTAAGAGGATACCAAAACCCAAGGAACCTATGAAGTGGTGAAATTCAAGCCCTTCACTTTACAAATGAGGACTTCAGGAATTGGAGAGATGACAAGGCTGTTAAGGATTATTCAGTTCACTGATGGACTAACCTAGACAAAAGCTCAGGTCTCCTTACTCATAAATGGTGACTGCTAGCTCAAAGTTACCTGCTACATCTGCGTAAGTCCAGCGATCATTATTATATTGTGTTCTATAACATTCGTTTAAAGAATAACTTTCTTTGTGCAAAAGGAAGGCCAGAGTTGCATCTTCTGGATAATAGAAAAAAACAGTAAAGAATAGCATAGGATTTTCAAAAGAATTTGAATGTCTTCTCTATTTTTTCTTGTCTTTTCAGTTCAACAACTTTAACATCAAGAAGAAAAGAAAACATAAAGGAAGGATTAAAAAAAAAGAACAGATAAACAAAAGTGATATGTTTCCTTATGAATATATGTGTGGCTCCTCAAGTTAAGCATTTTGTTTGATATTTTCAGTCTGAAGAAGTGGGGATTATTTGTTCCTTAGTATGTATGTACGGTTACATACTAAAGGTCTTCTATCACACTAATTAAAAGGTAAAGGCAAACAAGAGAATTCTGAGTAAATATGATATTTACACAGCTTTTTAAAAATTATCATGGACTCTTTAAGATGATTCTACTTTAAGTAACACGTTTTGTTACCAACATATATTTTTTATTCATTATTATTAAAATACCAATAGAGTAACAGATGGCCCAGAAGTCAAATTGTGAGTATCATCTTGATTACCACAGTAAATTGTCTGTATATGGGGATTTGGAGATTAAAAGATTCACTTGTATTTATAGGTGAGATAAAATTCCTCTTAGCGTTTCACACTTAATGGCCTACTTTGTTTAAAAGACATAAAGCACATATTTTGTGTAGTGCCTACAATGGTGCTTAGAAGTGACAACTCGTGCTTTTAGCTTCATTTATTTTTCCCCTTGTTACCTATAATTTCACTTAGTAAACAACAAAAATAAATACTCTAATATTTCTCTTAAACCTAACCCTGTCCCCATTTTCCACCATGAAATCCTAAAAGATAAATTGCTTTATAATGAACAGAACAAGAAACATGGCTCTCTAAAATAGAAGAAGTTTAGATAGATGAAAAGAAATTTAAACCTTCTCTCTCCTGACATCCATCTCCAACTTAATACAGTCTCTGCCTTTTGACTACCTGCTGAATAAACATGGTTGTGCTCTTTGTTGTAGGAAGACAAAATTAAAGTCAAAGGCAAAGACCCTGAACTCAAGAAACCAAGCATCTACTTTGCATTGAACGATAATCCACATGTATTTTTAAGAAGCTCTTTATGTTTATGAAAAATTCCATGTAAAAAAAACTTTAACTTGGGATCCAGGAATCCTGGGCACTCTTCTACCTTCGATATTTCCAGTTTTACCTCTCTGTATTTCAGATTCCTCAAATGTAAATTGCAGGGGTTATCACTCATTTGTTCAATCAACAAGCCTTAACTGAGCACATTCTAGACATCTGAGGGTCTGTCGGGCCTCAAAACTAATAAAGGCAATTAAAGCAAATTCCTCAAACATGGTGGAGATGGGCACTTCACTTGCTATGTTGTGCTGGTGATTGGTGATGGATGGGGTGCAGCAGGCTGCAAGAGTTTCTAGAAGAAAGGCTAGTCCTGTCCAGGGATTGACAAGAGAGCTCTCGGGTATTTTTCCAGCTTTAAAAGCAATTCTATTCACAATCTTGTGTTAGATTTGGTATGGAGGTACTGTCTTTCAATTATAAGTGGTTTGCTGAGATAGTAAACAACAAGTATTGGAGAGGATGTGGAGAAAGAGGAACCCTCTTACATTGTTGGTGGGAATGCAAGTTGGTGCAGCCACTTTGGAAAACTGTGAAGATTCCTTAAGAAATTAAAAATAGAGCTGTACTACTGGGTATTTACTCTAAAGATACAGAGGTAGTGAAAAAAAGGCCCATCTGTACCCCAATGTTCATAGCAGCAATGGCCACAGTCGCCAAACTATGGAAAGAACCAAGATGCCCTTCAACAGAAGAATGGATAAAGAAGATATTATCCATATATATTAGGGAATATTATGCCTCCATCAGAAAGGATGAATACCCATCTTTTGTATCAACATGGACGGGACTGGAGGAGATTATGCTAAGTGAAATAAGTAAAGCAGAGAGTCAATTATCATTTGGTTTCACTTACTTGTGGAGCATCAGGAATAACATGGAGGACATTAGGGGAAGGAAAGGAAAAGTGAATTGGAGGAAATCGGAGGGGGAGACGAACCATGAGAGACTGTGGACTCTGAGAAATAAACTGAGGGTTTGCGAGGGGAGGGGTGCGGGGGCTATGTGAGCCTGGTGGTGGCTATTAAGGAGGGTACATATTGCATGGAGCACTGGGTGTGGTGCATGAACAATGCATCTTGGAACACTAAAAAATAAAATTAAATTAAAAAAAACAAATGGCTTACTAGGACTACATCATAAATAAACGACCAAGTATAACAGCAAAGCAGTGGGAGCTGTCTGTCTTGCACAGCTGTCTGTCTAGGTTGTCAGCAAGAGGAAAACCATCATTTGTACTGTGTGGTTGAGGCAGCTACAAGGGTTGTAATCCATTTCAAACTCTAGTCAATATCTATGCTGGGCTTTGAACCAAGGTTGGTATGATTCTTTGCATATGGCCTATTTGAAAATTGACTTCCAATCCCTAAAAATGACAGCAGGAATGTCTCCTAGATGGACATGGGTGAGTCTTCCATTTGACTGTCTTGTGTGAGTTTGGCCCTTCTTGGATTTTCAGAATGTGCCCACATGACTGTTACATAATTAGCCTAAACTCAAAATATGCCTAAAAATATGTTTTTCTAAGTTGTTTTCTTCACATACTACTCCATTTCACCCCCAGACCTCCACTAATGGATTTTTTTTTTTTTTGATTCTCAGGTTAGGAATATTGACTATCTTATTTTTCTATTCTAACCTTAAATATAATTTATCAATGACTTAATATAAACTGAAGAATTTTTTTTTAAGAATTTATTTATTTATTTGACAGAGACACAGCAAGAGAGGGAACACAAGCAGGGGGAGTGGGAGAGGGAGAAACAGGCTTCCCGCTAAGTAGGGAGCTCGGTGTGGGGCTCATCTCAGGACCCTGGGATCATGACCTAACCTGAAGGCAGATGCTTAACCAGCTGAGCCACCCAAGTGCCCCTAACTGAAGAAATGTATCCTAATTCCTTCATGTGTGAGTCACAGGATATATATACTAATTGTGGGGTGATTAAAGCATACAAAGCTCCTGGTAGAGCAAGGATATTATTCTACTCCAGCACTTAATGTCCAGTACTACATATATGTTCAATAAATATGTGTTGAATAAACAGTTGAAAGAAAGGTCTCTCAGATTTGTACTCAATTTTTTTTTTTCCCTTTCGTTTGTCCACTACTTAATCCCATATCAGGCTTTTTGAACACCATGTGACACTTTTGGTAACCACCTTGTCAGTTTACCACTTGTGTCTATCCTCATTCAATCAACAGTTGTGAACCCCATGTTTCTCTCACCAAGACCTAATAGTATGTGAGCCTTAAATTTGGCTTCCAGAGGTGACATCACAAAAATGAAGGAACAAAGAGAGAGTTGTGTGCATATATGAGGTCTCAGTTGACCATAAGGTCAGAGCATCATTGAAGGGGTCACAGGCTGGTCAAAGACTCAGAAACTGGAGTCAGTCACCAGAGTCAGGAGTAAGGAACCTGTTGTTGAGATTAGCTTTGATCAGAGACCAAGAACCATAACCCCCAAAAGCATCACTTGTGGTGCCTAAACACAAATATGCTGAAGTTTTTAAACTCTTAAGATTATGAATGCTCATTCATAGAGGAGCTGGATTAGTTAGAAGACAGTAAGTCTTTGATGGGTAAAAAAGACAAGAATCATAAATAAAAAGGACTGGAAATTGCTGGAATACAAGAAATTGAGATTTGTGACAAGATTATTTTTAAAAACAAATGATAAAGAAAAGCCAATATTTGAAATAATTAAATTTTATCTATTAAATTAAATTCCAAATCTAACTTTGCTTCTATGTACCCTTGTTCCTTTCTTCCTATCTGCAACTATCAACACTCCTCATAGAACACAATTCTCAGCATTACACACAACTCGCAACATGCACATACACACACATCATTGCAAAGTACAGTGTCAGTCAGGTTTGGGATTTATTTTTTTTAAGCAAAGCTAAAAAAATGAATGAATGGGATATATAGAAGGAGGAAGATTATGAAAATGGGAAAATAAGATCACAGGTTTAAAGAATTAAAAGTACAGATTATGTCTTTTTACTTTTAAAAGTGAATTGTTTAAAGGATTATGCATGGAGTATTAAGATGAAAGAATGGAGACAACTGAAGAATTATAAAGATAGTGTTTCTGCCAATTCAGTGTTAATCAGAGCTGAGAATTTCTGTTCTGGAGCTGTGGTCTTCTACAGAGATACCTATTCTTTCTTTGAATATAATGAAGCTAAACTTCCAATAGCTACTCAAGTTCTTGCATCAAGTAGTTCTAAATTACAATGAAAATTCTGGTTCTCTGGAAACCCTGATTTTAAAGGGCAGATCAATCAATCCTTAGATATTTATAAAAACCTCTTTGTTTTTAATAGGCATAGGCACAGTTTCTAAAGGAAACACTAACATCTCTGTATCATCAATTTGCTCGTTGGAATCGAGGGAAAAGGCCTGATTAAAAAGATAGGCTTGGGTTGGAAACTAGCCAGTTGGCTGACAGCACAACCCAATGAGGTCAACGCCAACCATTTATGAGTGGATGGGATAAACATGTAATGATAATGTGAACAAATATTGATCGTTATTGGTCTTTAGATGAAAAAATAATGACAGCCCAGAGACAGAAGCAGTTGTCTTTCAAGATCATAATCTGGCTCTGTATGTGTGTGTATGTGTGTGCGTTTTCTTTCTGGACCAGTTAGAGACTGTAGTATATTTGGAAAGAGCCCAGACATTGGATTCCAGCCCAGTCTGAATTCAGATTCTGACTCTGCAGCTTACTAATTATATGTCCTTTGGGATGTTATTTAATCTCAGTCTTCTCTGTGTATAATGGGGATAATAAGTGTACATAGGCTTGTTATGAGAACAAAAAAAAGACAATTTATGTAAAATATTTAACCCAGTGGTTGGCACATGTCTAGATATGTGTTCATTCCTTCACTTGCTGTCACTCTTTCTACTTTAAATTCAAGCTCACCCTTTCCAGTTGCAGTCATTACATTTGAAAAATGACATTTTTGTACACTTTATTATATATTTCAGACTTTTCCCATCCAGATGGTTTTAACACTATTTCTTCATCAGCATTTCAGGGTTCTTAATATAATTCTGTACCAAGAGCTATTCTGTTTATGCATTACTTGTGCTCTAAGACTAGACCCAGTACTCTTTCTAAGTTTTATCATCTTTTTTTTTTTTTTCCTTTAATGCATTCAATAGCAGTTCTTAAGCACAATGTGCCAAGGATCATGCTGTCTGGTCCATTATACTGGTGAGTCTTTTTTTTTTCTTTTTAAGATTTTACTTATTTATTTGTAATTGAGAGACATAGAAAGCATGAGCAAGGCGAGGGGCAGAGGAAGAAGTAGGCTCCCCACTGAGCAGGGCTCAATCCCTGACCCCCAGAATCAGGACTTGAACTGATAGCAGGTGGCAGACACTTAACCAACTGAGCCACCCAGGTGCCTATATACCGGTGAGTCTTTGTAAGAGGAATATGAAGCACAGCTCTTACACAACATTACAAAGAATGAAGCTGTAGAATATGTTTGGATTTCTTTCTAGTCCTTATATTTGGTGTATTTTTTTAAAAGATTTTATTTATTTATTTGACACAGAGAGAGAGGTCACAAGTAAGGCAGAGCAGCAGGCAGAGATAGAGGGGGAAGCTCCCTGCTAAGCAGGGAGCCTGATGCGGGACTTGATCCCAGGACCCTGAGATCATGACCTGAACCGAAGGCAGAGGCTTAACCCACTGAGCAACCCAGGCGCCCCTATTGTATTTTTTTAAAATTAGACATTAAAAAATGGTCCTGCTACGTTTGTGCTTTTAGTTCAGAAGCTTAAAAAGCTGAGAAACACTGCTCTAGGCAAGAAAGTCTCCCCAGTTTGTATTCTGGAAAGTTTGTTCTGGTTTCAGCATAGAAAATGGAGCATGTTATGTGTGCATGTCCACAGCAAGCACTACCGAGTAGTGAGGGAAAAGGACAGGGAGAACCAAGTAAGGCCTATGGAAATAGTAAAGTGATAATGAAGGCCTGAACTAAAACAATGGCAACTGGAATGGAGAAAAGGTAAGAAAATTGAGGTATATATATCACTTAAGAATCATCATTGCTTGGTGCATTGAAAGGGAGGTAAAAATAAAAGATAGTTTAAAGGTTTTGTCTCAATGACTATATATTTTGTCATTTTAGAGACCTGGAAACTTACAGATCAGTTTCTAAAATTAACAAATTTAATCTTGATGAAATCCCAATAGTTCATTTTTGCCCTTGCTTCCCTTGCCCTTGGCGTTGTTCAAGATCAAAAGCTTTTGCATAGCAAAGGAAACAGTTAACAAAATCAAAAGACAACTGACAGAATGGGAGAAGATATTTGCAAATGACATATCAGATAAAGGACTAGTGTCCAGAATCTATAAAGAACTTAGCAAACTCAACACCCAAAGAACAAATAATCCAATCAAGAAATGGGCAGAGGACATGAGCAGACATTTCTGCAAAGAAGACATCCAGATGGCCAACAGACACATGAAAAAGTGCTCCATATCACTCGGCGTCAGGGAAATACAAATCAAAACCACAATGCGATATCACCTCACACCAGTCAGAATGGCTAAAATCAACAAGTCAGGAAATGACAGATGCTGGCGAGGATGCGGAGAAAGGGGAATCCTCCTCCACTGTTGGTGGGAATGCAAGCTGGTGCAGCCATTCTGGAAAACAGCATGGAGGTTCCTCAAAATGTTGAAAATAGAACTGCCCTATGACCCAGCAATTGCACTATTGGGTATTTACCTTAAAGATACAAATGTAGTGATCCAAAGGGGCACGTGCACCCGAATGTTTATAGCAGCAATGTCCACAATAGCCAAACTATGGAAAGAACCTAGATGTCCATCAACAGATGAATGGATCAAGAAGATGTGGTATATATACACAATGGAATACTACGCAGCCATCAAAAGAAATGAAATCTTGCCATTTGCGACAACATGGATGGAACTAGAGCGTATCATGCTTAGCGAAATAAGTCAAGCAGAGAAAGACAACTATCATATGATCTCCCTGATATGAGGAAGTGGTGATGCAACATGGGGGCTTAAGTGGGTAGGAGAAGAATCAATGAAACAAGATGGGATTGGGAGGGAGACAAACCATAAGTGACTCTTAATCTCACAAAACAAACTGAGGGTTGCTGGGGGGAGGGGGTTTGGGAGAAGGAGGTGGGATTATGGACATTGGGGAGGGTATGTGCTTTGGTGAGTGCTGTGAAGTGTGTAAACCTGGTGATTCACAGACCTGTACCCCTGGGGATAAAAATATATGTTTATAAAAATAAAAAAATAAAAAATTAAGAAAGAAAGAGAGAAAGAAAAAAAAATAAAAATAAAAAATAAAATTAACAAATTTAAATCAAGCAAAACAGAGATGAATGACCACACATTAGAATGATTTCCAAAGTATAGTTAATACTTCTCATCTTCCTTTTAGATAAATAGAATAAATAGTGTCATGAGAATACTACACACCCACACACACACATATATCACATGGTAAGTCATATCATGTTGTAAAGCGGCACGTCCTTAATTGTCCAAAGAGAAAAGTGAGCAGTAAGTACTATATTCAGTAAAAAAGAAACATCACATTGACCTGAAGTATGTAGTTCCCCATGCTTTCAGAACACAATTCTAGTCTCTTCCTCTCTGGGCTCAGACCTGGTTTGCAGTGACATGGCTAAACACACCAAGAAGATCAGAATCCTGGGTAAATATGGGACCAGTTATAGTGCCTTCCTCAGGAAAACGGTGAAAAAGATTGAAATGAGCCAGCATGCCAAGTACACTTGGTCCTTCTGCAGTAAAAACAAGATGAAAAGACTAGCTGTGGGGATCTGGCATTGAGCCTCCTGCATGAAAACTATCGTTGATGGTGCCTGGATCTACAACACCCTTCTGCTGTCACAGTAAAGTCAGCCATCAGATGACTGAAGGAGTTGAAAGACCAGGAGAAGCCCCACCATTTGCTGGCCTATAACAAATGGGTTAATTTATGTAACAAACAACACCACCACCACCAACAAAAGAATATAATTCTAGTCCCTTGCCTCTCTAGATCCATTCATAATCACACTGTTTGTTATTTTATTTCCTAGCACTCCTTATTTCTCAGTCTGTGCTCACAGCTGGATAATATTTTGACAGCTTTCTGGACCATTCTGTGCCATACTTCTATGCCCCTCCATCTGTGACTTTGTCCTGAAAGCCCTCCATATCACCTTCCGCTTGCCCACCCATCAACTCCTATTTCCTGCACAGGATAAAAATGCTCCCAGAGCATGCCTTGATCTCCTCATGCAGAGAGAAGTGCTTCTTCTTTGGGGGGGTCAGTAGGTCAGTAGGAAGACTTACCACAACAATAAGCTTTTATTTCAATGATATTGTTGCACCTGAGGCATCAAGCTCTTTGAGAGCTGGAACCATGTCTTACTTCCTAGCCTCCTTGCCTTTCCCAGTGATGATCACAGATCAGCTGTTTAATAATTATTTGTTGAGTAGAATCTTAGATAAATGAAGGAAAGTCTTTAATCCAAATTAAAAATCTGAGTAGGAACTGGGCAGCTTTCTAAAATGGGAAATGTCTAGGCAACAATCAAAACTTTGGGGGTTACAGCTCAGTGGAAGAGCATTTGACTGCAACTGTAAAAACTCCACCCAAGTCACATAGGGGAGTTAAATCAAAAACTGAATGCCTGAAGAGAATTTTGATGAGCTCATCAATACTATTTTTGTATGTGTGTGATTTCCAAATACCTTCTTTAATTGATCTTTGGGGGAAAAAATGTCTCAGGTGAGTAGGACGGCCATAATGGTGGTCATCTAACAGGTGAGAAGCAGTTACCAGTGACACACAAGTGTTACCTGGAAAGACAAAGATACCTTCTCTCCAAAGTACTTGCTCTAGCCTCAAACATCTCCCCCATCCCAGTTCTGCTGGCAAAGAAAGCAGACCAATAAATACAGAGGGGATCCTGACTGTGTAAATCTAGTGAGTGTGCAAGTATTGAGTCGAATAAAAACATTAATGCTGTGGGTTGCATCACTCTGCCCATGCATTTGGTTGTCCTGCTTACTTACTGGTACATTTAGACTAATCTATTCATTTCTCTGTGCTGCAGTTTCCCTCCCTGGAAACTGGTGATGCAGATGCCTATTCTCCATAGAGAGAATGTGACAAATTAGAATTATTATGAATAAGCAATGGAGAAAATAATGCTTGGCAGATAAAAGTGTTCAATTAATGGTAACTATAACATTATAATTATCCAGTAAGCCCCTGTATGGATTTTGGAAGGAAATGATGTAAGAAAATGATGTTTAGAGAGTACATAAACTTGAATCCTAAAATTTAGAAGTGAAAACACTTCTAGTTCTCAATGATCATCTTTAACTTATCACTAGACCTCTCTGAATATTGCTCTTAGAATTTAAGGATAGGAACTAGGCAAGGGTGGCGAATAAACTGGCCTTAGTGGTTCCCACTTACCAGCTGGTTCCCTTTTATTGATTACTGATGGCTCTACCTTAATGTGCTTATCCTCTTCTAAAAAATTTTAATCACTGCAAGAGAGGGAACCAGGCAGAGTTCAGAGCTAAGTCTCAAATCTGGTCCTTTTGTCTTTGCTGCCCTCTGTACTCTATCACCCGTACAAAATATATCCAATTTACAGCAGTAGAGAGAAGATCTTCATTTATTATATGCAGACAGATATTAATTATTCTAATCCCCTCATATTACCATATTTCAATTTTAGAAATGCTATCTTTTATATAAATCAATAAAAATCCTGGATATAATTTACTGGATCAAAGTATGGTGTGCCATTTGTTAAAACATCCTCTAGAGAATGTTTGCTCATCAGAAGACTGAGAAAGAGGTAGGTTCCAGCAGACAATCCATTCTACCAATTGTTTTTGTGGTCCAGAGAGCTTACCCATAGCTTACCCATCTGATACCAAATATGATCTGATCCTGCAGAACTCCATGAAGTGACCTACCAGGCACTCAAATATAATGATTTTTTGAGACATTTCAGGCCTCTAGATAATGATTTTTTGGGGACAGGCTAAAAATAAAAGCTTGTTCCAGTCAAAATGCTTCAGCATGCTCTACTTTTCCTTGTAAAATGGTCTTCTTGCTCATCCTGAATTACAACTGTGATTCTTAAGCAAATGTTGGCTGTAGCTATGAAGACATAAAATGCTATAAATGTTATATGGACATGTCCAGGTATTAGGTGCTGTAATTTAAAAGCATCAATAAAGTTTGAGTTGTATTACAGAGTTTGCAAATCTGTCACGGTCAGATGAGTTCAAGTTTTCCCATACCCAACCCCTCAAATTATGCATGAACAGATTTAAAAAGCGGGAAAATACATTGTATTGTGTTCACTAAATATCTACCATTTTGGGGGGATCTTTAGCAATCAAATAACAAGAGAAAAGACACACTGGAAAGCAGTTATAACCCTGGGAAATTTTAATTTTATTGCTCAAGACAGAAAGTGGTATATTTCAAAACCGTGAGCAAAGATTAATGGAGATGAAGGGAATGGTAAGTGGCTGTGAACCAAGACATTTAACTTTAATGTCACTGCAAAACATGAGAAGTCATCATTTCAAGACTCAATAACCTCAAACTGAAATGCGTTCATTGCTATTCTTCCTTCTCTTTTTCCCCCAACATTGTACTCTGCAAGTTGAATGGGTCTGACAAGGAGTTGGTTTGAAAGTGAAGGGTTCTTTTCCTGAACAAGGTTAAGTTTAGCTTTGATGACAGCACAGCCTGGAAATCTCCTGCCAAGCATTTCCTGCGGGCAAGAAGGCAGAGGATTTTCACTTTCTCTGTCAGCTTTAGCTCTATCTCAAGTGGTTATGAGTCAAGCTTTGGAAGAGAAAAGACAGAATGAAAAAAAAAAAAAAAACCAACAAAAAACAAAAAACCCTTTAATGCACAGCATTGGTCTGAGAGTTCCAGACAATTTTTCAAGTGCATTTTGATGAACTGGGTCACAGACTCTAGTTCCTTGGAGTCAGTATAATGTGTGAGGAAGGCATTCTGTTTTGTTTAAATGGAATTTTAATTGGGGAGTAAATTTAGGAAAATGTGGATGCATGCCATTTGATACTAAATCCTGTATTTGCCACACAGACTTGGAATGAATTTATATGAACACTGACAAGTTGAAAAAATTTAGTCATTTGTTCATGTTTAATATGTACTGATGTTAAGTCTAGATAGTATTTTGTTTTATTTTGTTTTGTTTTTGTCCCTGCTGTGCCTGTGCCTTCAAAAGAGTTGGACCCTACTTCAGTCCTTCAGAAGTAGGTCCAAAGTAGTTGGACCTACTTCGGTCATCTAGCTGTAGTACTTAAACCCATTCTAGCATCCTCATGGGTTCTGTGGACTATTATGGTCAAGGTTTTCTGCTTTTGATTTCCTGGGGTACCACTCCCTGGAATAAATCCTGATTCAAGATTAAGTTCCCAGATCTCGGATGTCACACTTGGGTTGAGAAAGCCCTAGGATCCTTGTGGCCTCTGTCTTGTAGCTTGATCTCATTTTACTATTTCATGTAACCAATTCCACTGGCTTATTAGGTCCTCCAGAATCTGTCTGACACAGAGAGAGAGAGCTTGGAAAAGCTGTCTCACCCCATGGTAGAAGAAAAAAGAATGATAGATGAAGAGAAGGGAAGATTATCAGCATGGAAAAGTTATATGGATAAAGTTTCCCTTCTTATTACAAAGTGTCTTACAAAACAGGCCATCTGTATACTGTTCCAGTTGCTATAACTACCAGCATTACAACAGAACACACCACTTATGGAATTCAGACAACGGCACTCTGTGACAGGGGATTTACATAAATTACCTCATTGCTTCCTCCTAATACTAATTATGAATTAAGTATTATTTTCCTGGTTTAATAAGGAAGCGATTTCAGAGTATTTAAGTAACTTGTCCAAGGTCGCAGAGCTTGGATGGGCCCTAAATCTGCCCAATGACTGCTAACAATAACTACCTTATTATCATCCTGCAGAATTAACCCAGGATCCTTCAGTTCATTCTGTTCATTTTTTCCCCAATATCTTGACCAATCTTGGAATCTTAGACTCTTTACAAAAAATACAAGAGAGCTTCATATATACTCTGCCAAGTGCTATTACAATACATATGAGAGTATGTCCATACCAAAAATTAACTAAATCAGTAGGCATAGGTTGAGGTCCACTACTAAAACTTCCTCAGGAGGACCTCATCCAAGTACCTTTCAGAGATTCTATTACCTGGAATTTAAGTTATCCTGGGCACACCCAGGGATATGTCTCCAGGGTCTACAGAGCCAACAACACACAAAGGAGGTAAAAGGAGAGTGATGACTGATTTAGAGTGAGGGGCACTCTACTGCCTCTGCTTTGGCACAGCAAATGATTGGTTTAACCCTCTTGAAATTTAGAATTTTTGTTTTCTGTGACATCTCAGATATAAGTCCTCCCGCTATCCTGAACTTTCTGCCCTTCACAGAAGCTTACCTAGGCTTTGGAGGATCTTCCTATACAACTTGGCTGTGGACCCTCATTCTGTCTGTCTTCTGGCTTAACCAGAAGGATGACATGCAAACTCTGCTCCTGAACTGGGCTTTCTATTTCTTCTCGAGTCCAGCCCCACCTGGCCAGCAAGTTCCCACTCACAGACCTGCATGACAGCTTTTGTTTTTTAGATTTACACTACGGAAGAGATGCTAACATGAAACTAGCATGTAAAAATCAAGCCCTTCTTCTGAAACCTCTCAGGATGGCCATTGAATCACTTTCCCGAGTCTTCAGTGACATTCCTACAATCCATCTCCAGTCTCGCTGTAATGGAATTTGAATTATCACTATAACAGTCCTACTGAGAATAGTAAGCTCAGAGAAGCCTCAATCAGAGTTATAGGGACATTAATTAAATGATCGAATACATTCTTCTCCCTTGATTTGAAAAAGTTTTCAATGACCATATTAATATTTTTCATATTAGCTAGCTGCAGAAATTAGCTAGCTGCATACACATAATTATATTAATATTTGAATTAGAATCAGACTGTTTTATGTTACAACATAGATCTTTAAAACATGCTTCAAGAAGTTTCTTTACATAAATGGATCAGACCTCAATTATGCAAACACTGTTTTGGGGGCAAAGGAAAAGGAAAAGGGAAAACAATATCCATAATGAGATGAATGGGCAGAGTCTACAGCTCTTTGCCAGTTTTGATACCTCGGATGAGACAGTACTATGGAATATGAAATGTGTCCTGAAATAGTGCTTCTGTAAACCTATATAGTCGACTTTTGAGGACAAATCCAAGTACGCAAAATCCTAATATTCTGGATCATTTTCAAACACCATCTCTGAATGCATGGATTGAACTTTTGGAACCAGGCTATGGGTAGCTCCTGTCACTTACTGCTACACATCATAGTTACTGTCACCCCAATTAGATGTTGAGCCTCAGGAAGAGACCTAAGCATGCCTCTGTACTCTAGCCTAATGGTGAGCCCCACAGGGAACTGGTATCATATAAAAGGAACAGGGTTTCAGATGGATGCCCTTGAATAATTTATTTAACCTTTATAAACTTTGTTTTCTTTGACATAAAATGAGATAATTACCCTTTTTTTAGTGTGATTGTTTTGAGGAAAATTAAATGTGGTAACATATAAAGGACTTCATTTATTGTACGGATTTAGTAATTGCTCATTCTTGTTCTTTTTCCAAAGGCAATTATGGTCAAATATCTCCTGATTACTTGATTGATTAATATCATTTTCATAATTATAAATTGGAACACTTTAATCATGTTTGTATTTTTCTTGGTTAGGTTTATAAGTAGTGCACATACCTAAGAGAGGGCTTTGGAAGGCTCTCCCTAAAGAATTTTATCTGTCATCCTAATTTAGTTATCTTTAAAGACTATTATACCAGTGCTAGACAGTGTTTTGCACTCTGATGTAATATAGAAGGATGAAATACATGTCTTCATTTCTGTAAGCTGCCAACCTGTGGAACACATATGCCTACACTCTTCCCTCTATGACTAACGAAAAAGATCCAATATAGCCCCCTCTAGAGGGAGAATGGACTGAAAGATGTTTCAAGAAATATGTGGACCTGCGTATTCATTGGAAGAGGAGGAAACTGAAAATTTGACCAAAATAAATTTTATCCAAAATTTTATCCCTCTCCTTTTCTTTCTTCAATTCTCATAGACTTAAGATAAAGCTATTTCTTGATTTGCTTGGCACTGCAACTAACATTAAACAGTTTTATGCTCATACACTGGCTTTTAAAAGAAGATAAAAAGTAGTAATACAAATGACTTTTTTGACTCATTTCAAAATGACTGCTATAAAGAGCCAAGCATTCCAAAATGTAAGTGCATCTATATTTAATTCAAACCTCTGCTGATCACCCCCTTCAGCAAATCACTCCCCAGCCTCCAGCTCTATATCCAACCACAGCCCCTCCCAGAGGAAGAAAAAGAGAAAGAAAGAAAGTAAGAAGGAAGGGAAGGAGGAAAAGAAGGAGAGAAAGAGGGAGGTATGGATGGAGAGAGGTATGGATGGAGGGTGGTATGGAAAAAAATAAAAGCAACCCTAATTTTCCAGACATCCATTTTCTTAGAACCTTCTCAATTCCAGGATCATTTGGAATTTTATTAAACTGAATGAAACATAACTCTCTAAAACCGGAAGTCAGTGTTAATATTCTGCAATTTTTTTTTTCAGTCAAACCTGATTTTTAGCTCTCTCCCAACCCATACATCTAGATCTACTCTTTCTTTTAAAGATGTGTTTTGGTTTTGACCACGTGAATAACCTATATTTTAGTCATTCACTTTCCCATTGACTTTAGGTTGTATGTATGTATGTATGTATGTATATATGCATGCATTTTTGCTAATTCAAATAACATACAATAAACATCACTGTGTAGATGTGTGGATGCATCTAGAGGTAAAGTTTCTGACCTATAATATAGGTACATTTCCATTTTTAGAAGAAATTGTCATATTATTCTTCAAAGTGGTTATAGTAATTTGTACCCACCCACAACAATATAAGATAGCTTTAATTTATTCCTCATATCTCTCAACCTTTGATATCATAGATATTTTTGTCTTGGGTATTTTGTCAGGTAAGCAATATTTGCCAGATCATGGGGGGGGTGTCTTTTTAATATTCTATTAACCATTTACGTTTCCTGTTGAATGAAGTGACTGTTTGTACTCCTTGCAGACTTGTTGCTGCTGCCTGCTGCTTTGTTGTTATTTAATTGTGTTGCTTGTTTTCTTATTGATTTTAGAAGTCTACCATATATTCCAGATACTAATGTGCTCCTTATATTGTTAAGGCCTCTTTCCCCAGTCTTTACTTGCTTTAAACTAAATTTTTCATTAGCCTAAAATTCCCCTTAGATTTCAGGCTAATTCTGGTTCTAACCTGAGTTTCTCACCATAAACATGATAGTAATGCTACCTGATTTTCCTGCTGTCTATCATCTTCTTTCCGAATCAGCTCCTCCCATTTTCAGACCTCACCCTGGTCTTAAATGATGCAGAAATCCTCCTTTTGAGTGGCCTTGTACCTGCAAGGCTGTTCTTCTCCACTGTCCTCACACACTGCTACTCCCAGGATGAAACGGGACTGGGCTCTAGTCTATCTGCACAACCACATGCTTAATCTACCAAAGGCTTCAAATCTCTTTTTCGTCCATGTATCTCTAGTGCTTAACACAGGGTTGGGCACATTGCAGGTACTCCATTAAGCTGCCATGAGAAGTGTACACCTGGGCAATGGGAACATAAACATCAGGGGAAGTGAAAAGTGAATGGAGAGTGTTCACAGGAACTTGGGATATCTTGGAGCTTGGAAGACTGGGCTCTGACTGAGGAGTCCAAGAAGACAGTGTGGTGAGGATGGAAAATCCAGATAGGCAGAGCTTTAGTACATTTAGACAGATCCTGGACAGAGGAGAAGGGCTCCATTGAAGGCTTGAGGTCCTGAGAAGTGTAGTGATTTCAGTCATTTGGTAGAAAATAGACCATCCTGAGGGAAAATGGAAACATTAAGATGAATGGGCAGAAAGATGGCCTTCAAGGTAAGTTACTTCCCTGGTGACTGTGAACAATACAGTGAAGCAGAAAACAGAAGAGATAAGGCTTAGTCAGTTCCAACCTTGGAATTTCATGCTACTTCTCTGAAGTCTGTGGAAGGAAGCTCACTCCTTGGAATGAGGAAAGGAGTCACGTGGCACCTCTAGGTGTTCCTTGCTTGGCTACTCAAGACTTATGGGCCAGTATGGGTAGGGGAGCCTGGGCATTGCTCCACAATTTCCAGATAAGAAAACACTCTCAGCACTAGGAGAAAGTAGAATGGTCCAGGCAGCAGTAGGAATCAGGGGAGGGCAGTGCTATAAGCCTCAGAGTCTCATACTGGTACTAATAATCATTCAGTTGAATCACAGAAAATGAATGATAGCTAGATTGAGTCTCATTTCTAAGCCATGCTTGTCTACTCTTAGCACTCATGAAGGAGAAGTCTAGGAAAGGAATAAAATGAAGCATAGCAGGTTACCATCTATGTCTATGAACAAAATAGATGCTCAGAAAAGTGTTGATACTGTGTGCACTGAATCCAGAGAGCTTTTGGCCTCAGAGAAAGTTAAGCCTGAAGAGGAGACTGCTCCAGAGGGTGAATGGAGGGGGCTCCTTAAGAGAGCTTGCCCAAGCTGTGGGGAATTCAGGTTTCAGTCAGCAGTTAGGTATTAAATCTTCCAGGCAGATTGGAAGCAGCCAGAGTGTGGACAACTTCTGGACAAGAAGATCATGTCCCAGGTAGAGGGGTAAGAAATTCAGGATCAGACAGAAGTGTCTTCAGCCCCTGAATAAAGCTAGGAATTGAAAACAGGGTGTGACTGAAGGTGCAGAAGGGATTTTCAAGTTATTAGGAGGATATTCTGAACATTATGCCAGTAAATTTGAAAA
The DNA here is from genome assembly GCF_011764305.1 of Mustela putorius furo. Taxonomy (NCBI): domain Eukaryota; kingdom Metazoa; phylum Chordata; class Mammalia; order Carnivora; family Mustelidae; genus Mustela; species Mustela putorius. Next base: position 4,594,103 of record NW_025422019.1, read on the forward strand.
CCAGTTAAAGAGACATATCTTGGGAAAATGTTACATAATCAGTGGTGTCTTAAGAAGAAACGTGTGTGTGTGTGTGTGTGTGTGTGTACACCAGACAATTTAACAGGAATTTTACGAAATCATTAAAAAAAATCGTAAGTCTGTCCAGAGCATAAATGAGGAAGTAATCCTACAATCAATTACTACTGAAACTTAATAAATACAGTGAATGAAAGTTCTAGGCCACTCTCATCACCACTGAGGCAAGAATCCAGAACAGATCTAGAAATGTATTTTTTTTTGGTGTGTGTGTGTGTGTATGTGTGTTATGTTAGTCACCAAACATACACCATTAGTTTTTGATGTAGTATCAAATCCAGCATGTATTAAAGATCATCAGCATGGCCACGTCAGGTAAATCCTAAGGAAAGCCCAATACTTGATGCAGTAGAGTGAATCCTGTAGAGGGTTCAGCAATAGTAAACAGGACAAGAATGTTCATGTTAGGATTCTGGGTGGCTCAGTCGGTTAAGCACCTGCCTTCAGCTCAGGTAATGATCTAGGGTCTTGAGATCAAGCCCCTTTTTTGGCTCCTTGCTCAGCAGGAGGGCTGCTTCTCCCTCTCCCTCTGCCCCTCCTTCTTGTCTGTGCACTCTCTCTCTCTCCCTCAAATAAATAAATAAACTCTTAAGAAACAAACAAACAAAAAAAACAAAACAAAAATTAAGAAACAAAATTTTCTTAAGAAACAAAAATTTTCATGTTAGAAAATTGTTTAATATGATTTATTAAATTAAGGTATAAAAGAAAAGAAATAAAGTGATTGGTTCATAGATAGGAAATACCAAAATTCATTACCCAGTAAAAATATCACAACATCTATTTCTGACAAAAACTTATAGCAAACTAGAATAGAAAGGTATGGATGTTGAACCTAGGGCAAACGTGATCCACCATGATCAACTCCTGAAAGCATTTCCCTAGAATGGTAAAAAAAGACCAACAAGCCTATTGTGAACTCTACACAGAACTTAGCCAGCATAGTGTGGCCAGAAAGAGGAAAAGAGTTTTTGATCATTAGAAAAGAGGGGGTACAGCCCTCATCATCTGCCTTTGAGATGAATGTATACCTAAAAAACCATAAACAGTCCATGTAGAAATTGTTAAAAGAAAACTGTCAACAATCTGCCTAGAAATTATTAGCATTAATAAGAGCATTCAAGTTGCTAGACATAAAATCAATGTATAAAAATCAATTGTGTTTATACACACCAGCTGCAAATAATTGAAAATATGATTTTAAAAACAAAGTTTATGATAGTCTCGAGCAGCTTGGAATAAATCTAATAAAACAGTGAGAAATTTATAAAACATGTTTGGAAGACATTTTAAAAGACCCAGGTAAATAGAAATTAAGAAGACTTGTCATTGTAAAACTGGCAATTGTACTACTCCCTAAAGAGATATATAAATTATTGGAACATCAATCCTAAATGCCATGTCTGAATTTCTTTCCATCCTGTCTCGCTTCCTTCCTCCCTTCCTTTTATGACTCTGACAAGCTGATACTAACATTTATTTAGAAGATCCTAAGAGTTGAGATATTCCCTAACAAGAAAAATAAAATAAGGAGTAAAAATATTTAGGTATATATAAAGAATTATCTAAAAATCTGTAGTAATTAAGGTGGTATGAGTATTGGCATGAGACAGAATAATACCAATCCAAAAACAAATAAATATAAATCAAGAATCAATTAATCAAATTGACACAGTCCCTGAAATATACGGAGACTTGATTTATGATAGAATTGGTCATATGAGTCAGTAGGGAAGGAACAGACTTCACAATTCATGGTGCTGAAAAAACATTCATCTGGAAATATATGAAATTGGGCAAACCTCTTCTCACTCCATATATAAAGAACACATTCCAGGTAGATTAAAGGTTTAAATGTAGAAGACAAAACTAAAAAAAATACATATTTTAGAAAGCATTATAAAAGAATATTTTTATGACTTTGAGGTAGAAAACTATTTTTTAACAAAATACAGAAAATTCAAATTATCAGAGAAATGAAGGATTAAATCCCCCATAAAAAATTAGTAACTTCTGTTCATTAAAAAATATTCCATAAAAACAGAATAAAAATACAAGCCCTACACTGACGGGTAATTTTGACAATAATCTAACTGACTAAATAATTGAATTCAGAATATATAAATAATGCCTACAAATAAATTTTAAAAAGGCATATGATCCAGTTAAAAATATAAAAGACTCAAATGGCTCATAGATTTAACAAAAAAAAAAAATCTCATTAGTATTTAAGGAAATGGAAATAAAATACCATTTCACATTCTCCAAAACAAAATTTTTGACAAAGTTTTGATGAGGATAGATATCAACTGGGAGGCCTACAAATTGCGTGTGAGTCAGTATAAACATTTTGGACAATGACTTGATACTGTTAATATAGTTAAAGTCAATCACAATTTATGAGCACAAAATCCCCTTGCTTGATTCATACTCTCAACAAATGTCTTCCCAAGCACACAAGCACATGCGCCACATTATTCATCATGGCACAGCAGAAAACCCAGAGCAACACAAATACCAACTAACAGTGGAAGGAATAAAGAGACAGTTGTATGTTGTTACAAAGGAAAGTTATTCCACATGGACACCAAACCAGAGCTACCTGCAAAACACATCTATGGAAGTATAAAGAAGTTAATACTGAGTGAAGAGTGGAATCGTACAAGATGATACGGCAATTTAATCCATTCATATGAACTTTCCAATCACATCTTTGTTATTTGATTTGAAGTTCCAAATCCAAAAGCTTAAAAGAGAACTATAGGTGGTACAATCTTCTTAAAGGAAAACAAGAGTACAATAAACACAAAACTTCTTGGGACATGGAATACTTACTTGCATGGGTGGAGGCAAGACAGAAAGACAGGAGAGAGGAGGCCCACAGGCTAATTCTCACAGGATGACTATGTCATTTTCCTTGAACTGAGATGGTGAGTATATAGATATGTATGCACCGTTTATTATTCCTATCTTTCACATAATTTATTATTTCACATATTATTTTTATTAAGTTTTTTTATTTTTTATTTTTTATAAACATATAATATATTTTTATCCCCAGGAGTACAGGTCTATGAATCGCCAGGTTTACACACTTCACAGCACTCATCATAGCACATACCCTCCCCAATGTCCATAACCCCACCCCCCTTCTCCCAACCCCCCTCCCCCCAGCAACCCTCAGTTTGTTTTGTGAGATTAAGAGTCACTTATGCAGCCATCAAAAGAAATGAAATCTTGCCATTTGCGACAACATGGATGGAACTAGAGCGTATCATGCTTAGCGAAATAAGTCAATCGGAGAAAGACAACTATCATATGATCTCCCTGATATGAGGAAGTGGTGATGCAACATGGGGGCTTAAGTGGGTAGGAGAAGAATAAATGAAACAAGATGGGATTGGGAGGGAGACAAACCATAATTTAAATGTTTTTTTAATGAACTCTCAATTTAATTAAAAAAAACAAATTTTAGAGGTGAAATAAATATTTAGCATGAGAATGGAGTATATACATTATTGAGAACTGATTTGGAAACCATAAGATTCTGCATTAATGGCTTTTATCCAGACCACCTATCATTTCACCTGGAAGCTTGGAGGTGGGGGTGTGCTAACTAGCTGTGTCAGCGCCAAGAAACACTGGGAATCAGGCTGGGGCTGAATCTATAAGAAAAGCCAACACTGTCTCCAAGTCTTACCAGCTTTAGTCCTTGGAAAGGACTAAAGCAGATGACAGTCTGCAGCTTGTTATTTGGTTTTTGAGAGAGAGGTGTCATGGATGACCGTGGATGACCTTTGCCCAACATGGTGCGATCCTTTGCATTTTGCTAATTTTCTAATTAATCAATTACTTTATTAACATGGACTTTTTTTTGAGGTAATCTCTTCAAAAATATTTTGTGAGGGGTGCCTGTGTGGCTCAGTGGGTTGAAACCTCTGCCTTTGGCTGGGGTCATGATCCTGGGATCCTGGGATCGAGCCCCACATCGGGCTCTCTGCTCAGCAGGGAGCCTGCTTCCCTCTCTCTCTGCCTGCCTCTCTGCCTACTTGTGATCTCTGTCTGTCAAATAAGTAAATAAAATCTTTAAAAAAATATATTTTGTGAGTGGGACACCTGGGTGGTTCAGTTGGTTAAGTGTCTGCTTTCAGTTCAGGTTATGATCCTAGGGTCCTGGAATCGAGTCCCACATTAGGCTCTCTGCACAGTGGGAAGCTTGTTTCTCCCTCTCACTCTTCCTCTGTTCTCCCACTCTCTTTCTCTCTCTCAAATAGATAAATACAATTAAAAAAAATAAAAATGTTTTTGAGTATTTAACAATGGGAACTTGGATGTTTTCAAGACAATACGTTGGTAGTTCCTCTATAAAATATACTATGCTTTTGTGGTAACAATTTTCTCCCTGTTATGAAATATAATCCTTGCATGGAAACCTGGAGAAAAACAGAAATGAGGAATTGCTACTCATACAAACCATTAATGCATCTTCCATGATAGCAGTACTACCTTGTGTGCCCATCTTAGTTTTTAAATTGAGATTCTTACACTCAAAACAATCTCTCAAGGTATCTTTATTTTAACATGAGGAAACAGGGACTGATCAAGATTAAGTAATTTAGCTAAAAGTGGAAGAGCCAGGATATGAATCCCAAATTGACTCCTATCCCTTGCTTTTAACCATTGTTGCATGCTTCTCCCTTTCTACATTTCCCGTAAGAACAGGGTTTTCTTGTAAGACAGAGCTCCATTTCTTCTTTATCAGAGGTAATATCTTGAGCAATTTAAGCCATTGTACATTCAGCTTGACAATTTTCTTCTCCCCTTGGGCATTTTTCAAATTATTATTTCCTGATCAGGAGGAAAAAAAAAGAAAGGAAGGTTCTATTTTTACCTAGTGCCATTTATTTTTTGAAAGAAGGGCACTAAAAATGACTTTGCACAAAGTACAGTGATTCCCTCCGTAGTTAGGTACAACATCAAACTGGAGGCCCACATGTCCTGTTAACCCACAGCGGGCACTCAGCCGTGCATTACACAGTACTTCAGCTCTGGAAGTTGTGAGCAAATTATAGCCCCTTATTCAAAATGGCAGCTTGTTTGTCCTTGTTTAGAAAAAAAGAAACTGCATGTTAAGTACAAAATCTTGACTTAATGATATTCCTTATTTCTAGCTTCATTTTCTTTTCTTTTTTTAAGATTTTATTTATTTATTGGAGAGAGAGTGAGAGAGGGAGCACAAGCAGGGGGAATGGGAGAGGAGAAGCAGGCCTCCTGCTGACCGTGGAGGCTGCGGTAGGATTCGATCCCAGAAGCCTGAGATCATGACCTGCGCCAAAGGCAGACGGTTAATGACTGAGCCACCCAGGCGCCCCCTAGGTTCCTTTTCATCACTGCCCCACTTCTTATTCTTTTCTATATCATCCTTTTTCCCTCTCCATTCCCCAGAAGCCTCATTGATCTGTGATTAATGTGGATCTTTTATTATATTGAGCCTTGCCAATTTTTTTCCATGTGTTTATATTTAAAAACAGAATTTGCCATATAAGAATGGATAAACTATAGTCCAGGCCAAATCCAACCCACTGTCTGTTTCTGTAAATGCTCCTTCATAGATCACATCCATATCCATTCCTTTGGGTCCTGTCAACAGGACTGTTTTCATGCTACAGTGTCAGTGTTGAGCAATGGCAAGGGAGACCCTCTGGCTCAAAAAGCCTAATAAATACATTTACTTCCACACACTTTATGAAACAAGTGTGCTTACCTCTGCTCAAGGGTGTTCACTGACCATATTCTACCCATCCACTTTCCAGCATTGGATGCAGAGCCTCCCCTCTTGCTCCCTAACATCCTAAAAACCACTAAAAGTAAACACTTGTCAGGAGCAAGCCTCCATGGACCTGTGTGAGACTTTCTCCAGGACACATGCTCAGGACAAGAATGTGGGATCACAGTGGAGTGAGCATCCCCCACAACTGTCCCCCCCCAGCACAGTTACACCAGCCCACACTGCCAGAGCCACCTTGTCCACCTAAACCTTGACCTTACTTAGGTGTCTGCTTCTTTCCAGGTTTATCAACATTAAGTAACGTCTTGTTGTTGGCTACATTTACATTACAGAGCTTGAAAAAGATTGAGCTCCTCTTCAGATGCTTTTTATGCTTTTTGAGTTATTTCTTCTAAAAGTGGCTGTGATCTATATTTGGCCTGTTTCTATTGGAATGGTTGTCCTTTCAGGCATATTTTTGGTATGCAGGAACCCTTCTATATTTTGACAACAATCCCTTACTGAATTGGGACACTTCAAACAACTTCTGCCACCTGTCATTCATCTATTAATTTTTCTTTCTGTGTCTAATGTTGAAAGGAAATCCTTTCTTGGAGGATTAACAAATTAATGGCACTATCATTATAATGTGATAATCTTATATGTCATATATATGTCATTACATTATGTATACTGTTATCTATAATGTTGTATATGTTGCATAGCATATATTTATATATTATATATTTTTATCATACTATTTTTATAAATTTATAACAAGTATTCCAAGTGGTTTTGATGGGTATGCTTTTACTTGCAAATCATATAGATTTTTTTCCCTCTGGTTTAATAATTGATGTAAACTACTTTCAAATATTTGAAATTACTGTAGGAACTATATGGAGGCCCAAAGGATGCATCTTTGTCTAATGACCACATGTTCAAGACTAGAGGATCCAGACCTTGTTGGGTTATGTAAAGATATGATGTACCCATATATGAGAGACCTGGTTTATATCTGTACTAGGTGCAATCCAGGTTTCGTTAATATATATGACAGCTGTTTGTTCCTGCTTCTGCTCCTCCATAGCTGACTGAGTAATCGAGGGGCAGTGTGAAGAGTGTACTGATATATTAAGTGTTGGAAAGCCTCAGTGGCCCCCAGGAGAACAAAATGGGGGAGTGGCTGGGTAACAATTTGAAATGAAGAGATGCTCCAACAGCTGTATCCTGGAACCCATGAAGGGATCCTAATGCACAGGACCAGAAGGAGTGAGAGGTGGCTCCAAGTGCAACAAACAGGCACAGTGCAATAGGCAGAGATGCCTGGCTAAGCTTGATTAGACCACTTATGACCCAGAGCTGGAGGAAAGCGATGAGGCTAGTGGCACATAGGGTCCTGCCACATCTCACTTCCCTTTATTGCCGAAGCTTGCTCGCGGCAGAGGTTTGTAGCTCCTGTCTCCACCTCCCCTCTCCTACTGTGCCTTCCTCCCCAAGGTACATATCAACCATCTGCTGAAGAGTCAAATCCCAGGTCTGAAATTCAGAAGATGTGAGTAACATGGATTGGCTTAAAAATATGTGTCTCAGTTGCATGAACAGGTTGTAAAATATGGAAAATAAATCATGAGAGTAAAATGTGGGTCCACCATGGCCAGTGAGGTACTACTTTTCAAGTGAAAAGGTTCATGGTTTGGTGTCATTTTAAATCTTAAGCAAAGTGTTTCACTTTTCAAAACTTCACGTTGCCAAACCAGAGCTTCAGAGATCTTTCTTTTTTCTTTCTTTCTTTCTTTCTTTCTTTCTTTCTTTCTTTCTTTCTTTCTTTCTTTCTTTTTCTTTCTTTTTTTTTGTAGCATAAAATTCCATTCACATTTATCTGTAAAGCAGCCTTTACTCAGACTTTCCCTTCATTCAACACATGTCTACTGAACACTCACTATGTGCCCACACAATCTGAGATACTTGATCCACAGACTTGATACTTTGAATTAGTGAATAAAAGAGACAAAGGTCCTAACTCCGAGAAACCCTAGCTCTTGGCCCTTGAAGACAGACAATAAACAATTCACATAGTAAATAAGAAAACTATGTATTATAGGTTGAATTGTGTCCCCCTATGTATTATAGGTTGAATTGTGTCCTCTCCCCTGTAAGAAAACAAACAACAACAACAACAAAAAAAAAAAAAAAAAAAAAAAAAACCTGGCAAAGATCGAGTCCACACTACCTGTGAATGCAAACTGATTCAAAATTGGGTCTTTGCAGATTTAATTTAATCAAGTGAAGATGAGGTAATTAGGGATGATGGGCCTTAATTCAGTATGACTGGTGTCCTCCTAAAAGGAGGGACATTTAGACACACAGACCACTGGAACAATGTGTATGATGACACAGAGACACATAGACGCAGAGAGAAGATGGCTACATGAAGACAAAGGCAGAGATTGGAATTACGTTTCCACATACCAGGGAAAGCCTGAGGCTGTCAGACACTAGCAGAGAGAATGAAAGATCCTCTCTTTAGAGAATTCAGAGGGAACATGGCACTGCTGACAAGTAAATTGAGAACTTTACGCCTCCAGAACTGTGAACCAATAAATTGGTGGTGTTTTAGGTCACCCAGTTTTTGGTAATTTGTTATGGCAGCCCTGGGAAATTAATATCACATGAATGCTTGAAAATGATAAATGCTGCAAAACAAAGAGAAAGTTGAACAAGACAAAGAGGAGGAAGGATGCTCGGGAAGGAAGAAATGAGGTACAGTACTGAATAGTGTGGTCAGAGTAGAGACTATTATGACCATACCATCTACCAAGAGTTGAGGGTGGTAGCCCAGAGGATATCTAAGGGAAGGATAAGTAGATATGGGGATTGATGGCCAAAGTCCAAGTTATACATGGCGTGACTAACATTGAGGGAGAAGGGAGTGGAACAAGTGGTCCATGAAGTCACTGGCCAGATCATTAGGACCTTGTTGACCACTCTGAGTGGGAGGGGAGCCAGTAGTCGGAGGTTTCATGGAGTGACATGTTCTATATTATACAGCAATTTAGTTGTACAATTATTATATTGGGCATAAGTTATTAGGGGGCCAGTATAGCTGCAAGGAGACCATGTGAGGCACTATGGTACTAATCCAGGCAAGGCACCACAATGGGTCCAACCTGAATGGCACCCAAGAGGCTGGTGAGAAGAGGCAAGCTTGCATTTCGAAGATAGAGCCAATATGATTTCCTAAGAGATTGTGTGTGGCACAGAGGAGAAAGAGGGTAGTTGCAGGATGGGTGGCTCAGAGGTTATCAGTTTGACAGCTGGTAGGATGACTGAGATGATGCAGATGCTTACAGGTAGAGCATTGTGGATTTCTGTTTTGACATTTAAGACATCTGAAATGTTATTACACATCACTCTTTAGTCTGCATGTTGGCAAGAAGCAGATGGCACTTGGAAATGCATGGGCGAGAATACAACTAAATGACTGTCCTTGCAGTGTGGGGAGGGTGAAGAGAAATCCACATATGATGACATAGTACCATGAGTCATCCATAGTAGTGGAGGTCAGCTTGGAAGGTGTACGTGGATAGGCCAGGAGCAGGGCTGCAAAAGGCAGTGGGAAGTGAAAACAAGGGCAATAGGGAGGGCCTCCTCTAAGGACAGGCAGCCAGCTGGGGTAGCATGGAATAGGAATGGACTGTGCAGTAATAATAACCACATTCTCCTTCAGCCCTTGTTCCTTCTCCTCATGCCTCTTGGGACAGATCCTAGCAGAAGTCAGAGAGAAAGAACAACTGATAAAGTTAAGTCCCCAAATCCAGAGCCAGGGAAGAATGGAGAGTGGATATGCAGAGCTAGCAGAAAGCATTCCATTCAACACTTAAGCTATTTTTCACAGCAGTGAAAGAACTTCACAGATTTCCCATCACAGGTCACCTACCCAAGTACATAAAGTCCAAATCTGATATAACTGCAGCTCATTAAAGCACTGCAAGGAAGAGGGGGTTTTGTAATCTTCCTGTGTGACAAATTAGCAGTTTATTTTTTGTGTCTTTTCATGTACTCACATTAAAATTCAACAATGGCTCCTCCCAGATTTTAAAAACAGGTCAAATCCTTAGTATATCTACTATGGCACCAATTATGGCCCTTTCGCTTGTTCTGTCCATTTTCTCCCCATTTTTTTTTTCTACCAGGCACATCAAGTAACTTTTAATTATCCAAGTGGGCCAGTTCTTTCCTGCCTCCCTGGCCTTGGGGTGCTATTCTTCTTCCTGAAAATCCTAGTCACCCTCTCCACCTGAGTATTTCCTCAATATCCCAAGTTGATACTGTTTGCTTTAGTCTTTCACTGTCACCATGTTCCCCGGAGAGAAGCCTGAAGCAGTGGAGGGAGTGGAGACGGAGAGCCACAAATGGTGTAGAGACAGAGAACAGCCCAGGGGGTTGAGCCTGCACTCACCACCCTCTGCTTTCTTGTTTAAGGGGGACTCCTTCCATCCACTGCCCCAACCAAAATGGTTTAAACCCTCCAGTGCCAAGCGTGTCTGTTTTGAGGGTTCTTCTCGGGGTTCTTTCCTATAGTTGCCTGAGTCATCTAATCTATAACACTGCCATATTTAGAAATGTATCTGTCCATATCTTTCATCCCTTTGATGAAATCCACATTTTCTTCACCTTGTTCTCCAGTACGGATTTCATGTATCAAGGGAACCCATGCCTCGTTGTGGAGTGAAAGTATAAATGGCATCTGCATCCTTATGCGCTGCCTCTGGTTCTCCTTATAGATCCCTTCTGTTATCTTGCCTATTCTACTCTGTGAAGGACCCAGAGACATATAAACCTCTCTTCCAAGTAGTATCATCTGAAGTGACTTCAAATGGTATCTCCTCAAGATTTAAGGCATCCAAGGAAACTATGCAATGTTTGCAAAAGACTTTTTTTAGGGGGGGCGGGGGGACACCTGAGTAGTTCAGTCCATTTAGCATCTGCCTTCTGCTCAGTTCATGATTCCAAGGTGTAGGATCAAGCCCCAAGTGAGCAGGGACCCTGCTTCTCCCTCTCCCTCTGCTGTTCCCCCTGTGATTTCTCTCCCTTTCTCTCACAAATAAATAAATAAATTGTTTTAAAAAGATTTTTTTTCTTTATCTCTCTTTTTTTCTTTTATTACACATATAAATATGAAGGGTTAACTCTATATGAGGGATTTCACTGTCTGAATATAAAAATGTCATATCTCTTGTGCTTATTTAAAAATAATTACTTTCAATTGTAAACCAAAGTCACTCTTGCTCCAATATAGCAAAACATGCAAGATGCATGCATTCATACCTAGAAATAAAGTTTCTTAAACCTCAACAATGGATCAGAAGTGGGATGTGCCTTGGAGAATTTCATTTATGGAGAGTTAAATTTATTCTTTGAGGACACTCAGATGTGAGAAGATTAAGAAACAGAACAAGGTATGGGTCTAGTTTTGACTCTATAAAAATATATTGATTCAACAGTATATATGACCTTCCATTATACATCCGGATATATCAAAAAAATTTATTCTGAATGAAAAAGATGTGAGCAAAAGCTATTGATTTACAAGTACTAATTAATGCCTTCTTCCTTGTTTATTTTGTTTCAGGAAAAAATAAGTCAGAGCTGTTAGTTATAAGATGAAATAAAAGAAAAAAATAGGGATTTTTTTTCTTATAGAAATCTGGTTTACTAGCCTTTAGATTGGCATATAGTCTATGTTCATTACCACTTCTAACTTGAAAAAGCCACCTAGGCAAAAGAACCATCTTCAGAGTGGTGGTTAATATTAAGAATACTGACTCAAATTATCCAGATTTTAAAACCAGAAACTCTAGTTTCTCAGTAGCGACTAACCTCTAGATTTTCATAATATCAAGGCATTCTTCAGTGAAAGGAGAGCATCTGTTCTTCAGTCAGAATACAATTATCATTCATATTAATAAATACACTTGCCCTTTACTAACTTGTTAAACCAGATTTCCCCTGAGACTTCCATTTCTGTCAACATCAACATTTGCCAGAAAAATATGGCTTTTCTAAACAGTATACTGATACAACTTTCTTTTTTTTTTTTAATGTTTCTTTTTAAGAAAAGGGATTCAAGAACAAAATATTAGTAATGTATTTGGGGAAAAAATAAAAACAAAAACAAAAACCTTGAAGACCAAAAATTGTATAATGGTACTAAGGCTGGAAAGAGGAAACCTAAATTTTATTCCTCACTTTGTGTATAATAAGCCATGTGATATCAGCCACATTACCCTCCTTTTTACTATATATCCCTTGGAAAACAAAACAAACATTTGGGTTGTGAATCTGTAGTCTTGTGTTTTCAAACTGGAAAATCAACTCAACTTAAAAGGTCAACTTAATGTGAGCTCAATTATTATAAATGGAAGAATAATCACATAATAGATGCACTTACTGATCTTCAAAAGGTTGTAAATCATGCAGAATGGACTAAAGCTGAAACCATGTAGTCTTTGACTTGTGCTGACATGAGGAGAGTGAAAGTGGGTGATGTAAATTAGAAATTTTAGGATTGCTGACATGGGATACATTTTAATCATTCTTAATACACTGGTTAATGTTAAAGCCACAGTTTTGTAACTGATTATAAATTATTTTCAAGAATTTCAAGAACTGGGGTCACCAAGGGGGCTCAGTTGTTTAAGTGTCTGACTCTTGATCTCAGCTCAGATCTTGTCTCAGGATCATGAATTCACGTCCTGCATCGGGGTCCATGCTGGGCATGGAACCTACCTAAAAAAAATTTTTTTCCAAGAACTGGAAGTATTAAAAAAAATTTTTTTATTATGTTGTGTTAGTCACTATGCAGTACATCATTAGTTTTTGATGTAGTGTTCCAGGATTCATTATTTGTGTATAACACCCAGTGCTCCATGCAATACTTGCCCTCCTTAATACCCATCACTGGAAGCATCTTGTATAAATTTGTTTGAAAGAGAAAAAAGAACACAAGGAAAACTTCTTCAATGAAAGAAGCGTATGTGGGAACATGGAGGTTCAAAAACCCAAAGGGGCAAGCACAAACTGAAATGCACAACAAAGGCAGCTCATAAAATCCCAACCTTTGAAGTTTTCCCCACACACCAGAAAAAGTTTATATATCTATACATATAAAACCAGGTCTGTGTCATGCATATCTGTTGGCCTAAGGAAATGCGTTGAATAAAGTAGTCACTCAGTCTTTTTCAAGTCTTTAGTCAGAAAATTCAGATGCATTAGGTATTTGGTCTTGAAAGACAACAACATTTCTCCAAAGACAACAGCAAAATAAAACAATCCACAAAAAGTACAAGTATATATTCAACTTTTTGAGTTCCAATAAAATATGTTACAAAAAATGAAGTTTGTACCATTTTCATCCAATAGTTGAAGAGGCATCTACCTTTTCAGGATGAAAAATAAATATCTTGATGAGTGGTATCATCCCAGAGCAAGAGAAGAGGATACATGGGTGGTTCAGTTGGTGAGTATCAGACTTTGGATATTGGCTCAGGTAATGATCTCAGGGTCCTCAGATCAAGTCCCATTACCTCGGGCTCTGTGCTCAGTGGGGAGTCTGCTTAAGGATTCTCTCTCTCTCTCTCCCTCTGCTCACCCCCACTCATATGCTTGCTCACACACACTCTCTGTCTCTCAATAAATCAATCTTTTAAAAATTGATGCTAAGGAAAATAACACATACTCAGTGGCTTTTATAAATGAGGAAAAATGAAGAAAATACTTAGAACAAAGCCCTCACAGACATAGAATTTACATACATGTACAGACACACACACAGACATGTAATATATATATATATGTTATACACATATGTTATAAATTAATTATTAGATATCTTATGATCTTAGTAATGAGATGGGCTTCTTTGCGTTGCCTTCATTTCTCATTTAACGAAGAGGCAGTTTCAAAGAAATGGGTATCCTATGAGGAATTGCATTGTTGTACCTTAATTGAGATTTTTCTTTTCTCTAGCTACACACATTTTTTGATTAATTGATACACTAAGAAGTGGTTATTTGCAAGTTGGGATATATATGACTTTAAGATTAGGGGTACTCGATCCAGGAAGTGTCCCATGGGGCTAGTGTGGTGTCGGTTGAGTTCTCTAATCACACATGGAGGAAAGTGTGTTATTTGAAACTACATTAATCCCTCTTCCTTCTTAAGGGAGATTTTCTTGTTGGTTACTATCACCGCTATGTTTAACTCATAAAACAGGCACTATTAGACTTCTTCTCCAACTACCCTTGAAGTTTTCTCATAAAGATCATTGTTACCAATTGTTAGCCTAATAGTGGCTCCTATCACATCCGTATTCAGATCACCAAAACAATAAATTATTTAAACATACACATTATGGAACAAAGAGAGAGAAAGCTTACCCTTAAGGTCACTTAGGAAAAGTGGTCTAGCAAAACATATGAAGATTGTAATTTTTTTAAAAGCTTTTATTTATTTATTTGACAGAGAGTGAGCGCAAGCAGGGGGAGCTGCAGGCAGAGGGAGAGGGAGAAGCAGGATCCCCACAGAGCAGAGAGCCTGACTCTGGGCTTGATCTCAGGATCCTGGGATCATGACCTGAGGTGAAGGCAGATGCTTAACCACCTGAGCCACCAAGATGCCCCATGAAGGTTATAATTTTTAATTCAATCATAAAGTCTTTGTATCTTTTTTTCCCCTCTTTGGAGAGAAGCCTCAATTTAAGGACTCACATATAGACAAGTTGGCATTTTTTCTAATTTTCCAGATGCAAAAGAACACGATGAAGTTAAAATACATGTTCAAAAGGAGCATGAATCACAGATGGAAAGCCAGGTATGGAAGGGGTGCCTGCTCATTATTACTTACATATTTAGAATAGCAATTCTGTGACCTCGAAAGGTGCTTCGGAATTGATTAGTAATCTAGTGACAAGTGCCCTGCCAATTCTTAAGATCTAGATCTCTGTCCAGTCAATTAAATACAAACAAACAAGACAAAACAAAATGTAATGAAATGGATAAAAAGAAATTTTCTTCTTTGTTATTTGGTGTTAATTATGTTGATAAAAATACGTTAATGACAATTACCCAGAGCTCTCTTCATCACTAGTTATATTCATATTTTTCCACATCTGGTATCTCCCATAAAACTCTCAATAACTTTCAAGGTAAATATAATAGCCATGATACTAGGAGAGCAATAATTGAGGCTAAGGGTGTATCAATGACCTCTCTAGGGTCCAGTGGTGAGGAAATTGCAGAGCAGATGTGTGAGGGCTACTCCAGACAACATGGCTTTCATTCCTCTTGAGGTTAACAGCGGCTCCTGGAGACACACTGAAAAGGCCCTGGAGAAGATTTTGTGAAGGTTTTCAATGATGTGAAGTATCCAGAATATTACAAATTTTACAGATTTACTTTGTTTCTTTTCTTCTACTAGAATATAAGTTCCACAAGGTCAGAGATTTCTGTATTGTTTACTACTGCATCTCCAGCACCTTCTTTTTTTGTTTTTTGGGTTTTTTTTTAAGATTTTATTTATTTGTCAGAGAGAGTGAAAGAGAGCACAAGCAGGGGGAGCAGCAGGCTCTCCGTCGAGCAAAGAGCCCAATGCAAGACCCAATTACAGGACCCTGGTTTCATGACCTGAGCCAAAGACAGATGCTTAACCAACTGAGCCATACAGGTGCCCCATATCTCCAGCATCTAAAAGAGTGCCTGAAACAAGTGATCGACAAATACTTTTTGTATGAATAATAGCAATTAAAATTTAAAATGACACTTCCTAATTAATCAGAGGATGTACATTATTAGCATATGAAATTCTTAAACATTTTGGTTCATTTCAATTTGATAATGGAAGAAAACATATGAAGAACTCATGAAAGGCTTAATCTCCAAAATATTGAAATCATATTACACATGTTCTTGAGTTCAATAATCCAGACCAGACTTTAAGACATCCAGATGTTAAATCCTTCAGGCCACAGTCAGTCTTATTCTTCATGACAGCAGAAGGTCCAAGCATGGCAGATGCCACTCTTTTATCCTTGTTGGTGATGAAATAATCCTGTGTCTCTCCTCTTTCTTTCTTATTTCCCTTTTGCGTGTATGTGTGAGGCTAGATCTTTCAAATAATTGTTTAGTGAGGATTTATTCTGGGTTTTGTTAGAGGGTTTGAATTCCCAACTTTCCCCAATATCATTGGAAGCATCGACTTAGCTGATTCAGTGTTTTCTCTACCTTCAGGATCTCTTGTTTCTACATGGTTCCATGACAGATACCCTTTTTGCTTGAGTGAAGAGTCTAAAAGCAATGTACCTGGATAGACTTCCAGGAAAGCCTTTCTTCACAAGGTATCCTTGCTCCAAAAATCACCCCTCACATTTCCTTTGTCTAAAGTCACCTCAAAATTTTAGATCCTTCCCAAAATATTAGTGAGGTCAGAATATTTTTATCTCATACCACTAGAGTCTTTCATTTTTGGGCTTCTCCTGACTCCCTGATGGGACATTCTGTGTCCTTCTCCACTTCTTTGATAAACCGTAAGCTCAGAAGATGGTCTTCCATTGATTATACTTGCAGGTGCTAAGTCAGTGTTTTTCCTCTCTGCATTATTTACATTCAAATTATCTCATTTTATGGAATAAAATATTATCTCTTGTTAAAAGAGAACAAGTCAGGAAAGACTACCTTTAGACAAGGCCAATTCAAATTGGCACTTAACTTAATGATTATTGTGAATTTACCACAAGGCAAACATCCCAATAAAAATTATGGACATGAAAGTACATGAACACCAGACCACATACCAAAGATGATCTCCGACGGCCAACACAACACACACTGCATTTGATAACCACTGTTGCTGACAGCCCATCACATATACCTGACCTCCCATCCCTCACATCCCAAGCTTATTTTCCTGGTTCAAAATGCACAATTCCACTAGGTCTCCTACTGCTTCTCTCATTCCCATAGGGAAATGTACTTTGATAAATTTCCAGGGATGATGAATTATTATCTGGGTCTTTCTTGCACATTGTTTTAGGAAGGCCCTAATCACAATTTCTGGAGTTGTGCTTTGAAATCAGATAGATGTGCCTTCAAATTCTCACTCTTCTACTTTTAGTTGAGAGTCCTTGAGCATGCTACTGCAAGACTCTGAAGTTCAGTTCAGATAGTTCTATGTTAAGGACAATATTTATTGCAATATGGTGTCATGAGATATAAACAGAGCATGATCACATTCGTGAAACACAGAGAAATATTTCCCTCTGCATTTTCTTTTCTTCTTCCAGGTTATTCCTTCCTCTCTTTCGTTGTATTGGAAGAATGTTGGAGCACGGAGGATAAGGGTGAAGAGGAAAGGTATTATTACAGAAAGTGCTCCATGCAATCTGGTAAACCTGGTGCTTTCATTGCTTTTGCTTCTACTTCTGCTGTCTTAAGCATTAGGTCTCAAATTCTCGTTTCCTCCTCCTCTAGAGACAGTGTTTGCCTTTGACAAAAACAGACATTGTCAGCAGGGGGAGGAGATATGATCCAGGATCACACAGCACCCTGAGTTTGTACTACATTTTCATTCATTTTGCCAGTAAAATGCCAGAAAGACTGCATTATCTCTTGAAAGGAAGGAAAAAAAAAAAAAAAACAGACTGAAATTTGACTTCACAGGTAGACCCTAGTGGTTCCATTAAGAACATGGAGCTTGTTTAATTCAGCACTTTTGTATGTGAAATATGGCAAATGTGTAAGAGACTCCAGAGAAATTGAAAAGATCATCCCACTAATAGAGTTTAATAGGACCAGCATGAAGATATCTCTGCCTCAGGTAGGAACACTTAACAAATGCTTCTTGTAATGAGTTTAACATAAAATATGGAGTTCTATGTTTGACTGTTTTGTTATAAAAGGGAAAGACACATTCATAATATACACATGCACACATAGAGTGTAAGCATCACCTATGAACATATTTATGATCATATTTTTAGGTATAAAAATCTGTGTGCATGCAGATAAATAAAAAAAATTACATATTTGGGCTTTTACATTTGCATATGCATTTATATACATTTATATTCATATATAAACAGCTTTATGAATATGCATTCTATTTGTATATATTTATATGTATGTGTATATTTAAATACATAGATAAGCATGTGTATACTAATTTGTCTCTAATCATAATCCATTACTATGGAAGAGATGCATGCATACGTAAACCAACATGTACAAGACACATGCACAAAAAAATATAAGACTATATATTCTATACCCATTGATCTCAAGGTGTGATCCTGAATTAGTATAATCAGCATCACCTGGGAACTTGTTACACTTGCAAATTCTCAGAACTTACCCAGACAAACTGAATCAGAAACCCTGAGATCCAGAAAGTTTGTTTTAACAAGTCTTCTAGGGAATTCTGATTTACACTTTAGAATGAAAAGGACTGTCCTATATAATATACAGTAAATGTACTTTGCACATATTTTATTTATAGGTGCATATACATATGCTCTTACATTAACAAATAATAAAATGAATACTTGAATATAATCATAAATGTAAAGCAACTGCCCTTTAGTTAGGGACAGATAACCATTCGGTGCATAGAACCCTTTGGCATGCAGGGGGGACCCTGTTCAGACTCTTTTTACCGGCTCAGAGCTTTTTTTTTTTTTTTTTTTAAGATTTTATTTTTGAGAGAGAGACAGCGCAAGAGAGCACGGTGAAGGCCAGAGGGAGAAGCAGACTCCCCGCTAAGCAGGAAGCCTGATGAGGTACTGGATTCCAAGACTCCAGGATCATGACCTGATTTGAAGGCAGAAACATAACCAACTGAGCCATCCAAGTGTGTTCCCAGCTCAGAACTCCTAGAACCTGAGGAACGACCAAGGAGGACTGAAGTCACAACTCTAGGGCTGGTAGAAAGGAGCCAAGAACCAGAGCAAGCCACCTTAGGAGGGTAAGCATGTGCCAGCCAAACCTCTCATTTTGTCGCTCTGCTAGGCTGAACCCTGGTGCAGTTTACACAGACACTGTCCCTTTAGTGCAGTTGAGACCCAGTCCTGCATTAAGTCTAGGGAACAAATGAAGTGTCTTAGTACTTTGGCCTTTAGTTTTCTGTTTGCTCTGCTCTGTTCTCTCTGCTCACAAAAAAAAAAAAAAAAAAATCTCTGCCTGGTTCTACAAATGACAGAACAAAAAAGGGGTATGAGGATAACAGAAAAAAAGAAGGCTGCAAATCAAGGTTTTATTTCTGGCTGTGCCAATGCTAGTCTAATAATGAAACATTTACTAAGAGCCTTTTAAATGCCCAACATGTACTACTATCAAAGTCTCCAGATAAATGTGAGAATTTGCCCTTGTTTTTTGGCAGCTTATAGTCTAGTGGCTGACAATATGAATACATAAGATGAAATCAAATAAGGTCACAGAGAGCAACTATGTGTTGGACTTAATACTGTTGACATTGGGTTGCCTGGCTGGTTGAGTCAGTAGAGCATGTGACTCTAAATTCTAACCCTATACTGAGTGTAGAGATTACTTAAAAGCAAGAAGATATTAAAAAAAAAAATAATGCTAGCACTGCAAGTGGCAGGGAGAGTAAACTTGGAACAATGAAAATTTTCATGGGAGGTGTGGCATTTCAACTGGAATTTCAACAGCAAATGCAGAGCTAAGGCAGAGTTCTTCTATCTGTGTACATTTCTTTATCTGTCAATTTGGTTTAATAATAACTGATCCCTGACTGTGAGACCACTGTGTATAGATGTGAGATGGTGAGTAGGAAAGGAACTTGAAAAGTTTAAAACATCATACAAACATCAATATGGCACCTGTTTGAGAATGCATCCCTAAGACCAAGGTAAATTACAAAGACATTGGGTCTTTGCATCCCTTGGTTTCCTTTCCACAGCATCTGTGTTGGCACACATGCCTGTGGCAGGCATGCAAACATGCCACCTTCTCCCCAGTGGATTGTGTGTCAACCCTGGCCAGTAAAGTTACTCATTCCAAAACCACTAACTTCCAAATGATGCCTAAAGATCTAAAGATCTTAAGGCAGCTTTCTCTTCAATCTGTACCTCTCAGAGTCTCAGTAACCATCACAAGCTGGCCTACATCCAGAAATCTAGCATAGTGCATCCCCCTGCCACTGTGTCTCAAAGGGTTAATTGAGATTTTTAGTGACCTATCCCCCAAATTGTCCCTCCTGCCTTGTTTTTTCTTTACCAACTCATTCTCCACTCTGCCACCAGAGTAAGGTTGTCCGACTGCACATGTGAAAGTACAGGGTAGCCAGTTAAGTTGAATTTTAGGTCAATAATGAAGAACTTTTTAGCGTATGTCCTATGCAATACTTAGAATATGCTTAGACTAAACAGTTTTTCATTATTTATCTGAAATGTAATTATATTTTACCTGACAACTTTCTACCAAAATTTTGCATCCAAGTGCTCTTCTGAATCACACTGATCCTCTGTATAATTCCACATCCCTCCCCCCAAAATGATGGGAAACGCACATGTGGCCCTTTTGAAGGAGTTCTTGCATATATTTCTAGCTTCACTGCCTTCCCTTCTCTCAGATATGCAATTCCAATGTCCCTCTCATCCAACAGATATATTTTCAGTCCCAAACCTATGTCTCTGCCATTCTTGTCTATTTGTCTCTGCATGGGCTGCTCTCTCCCTCAGATGCTTCCTCAACATCCTTCACTTCCATAACCTACCAGGATTTCACCTTTAGCAAATATGTAACTTCCTCTGGAATCCTCCAAATTCCCTGATCTGAATGGCTTTTCCTTCTGCTCTCTGTCATAAAATCCTGGGTATCTATCAATCTTAGACCCAATAATATAATCTGTTGTATTTATCTACTCATCTACTTCTCTACCTTGATAGTGAACATCTGAGGGGGCGGATGCTATCTTTCATCTCTTTACCCTCAGCCTTTGAGAAGTTCCTTGCACCTTACACCAAAAAAGGGGGGGGGATGAATGTATGAAAAATGAAATAAACTTCATCATAACTTTCCATAGAAAAAATTAGAAATAGACCATGTGGGGGTTGCAGTAAAATACATTAGCTATGTTTTATACATTTTCCAAGTGAGAAAGAATTGACTGTGATTTACTATTTGATTAGATTGATTAATGCAATGGATGATGGTTTCTGAAAGGAAGCTATTCAACCCAGAAGAAATACTGTGACATAAATTCAATATCAATTGATTCTACCGGATTACAACACACTGAATGTACATTTTGTTTTTGACTTTTCATAAGACTTGAACATATTTCAAGGGAAAATAGACATTTTTACTATTTATTGAAAATAGTTAAGAAGGAAAATCTTTAAAGGGTTTCAAGGTTACCATAAAATAATTAGCAGACAATGTGTTTTTTAGGAGGTGATATTATAAATTGGATCAGAGAAATAGAGAAGTTTAAAGCAATCTTTCATTTTTGGACATATATTTCAGTCATTCATTCAAATGTTCACTTATTCTTTCATTAATGGATGTTTATACAATGCCAATAACTATGTCCAGTTGTAGGGATACAGAAATAAACAGCTGTAGTGAAAAAAGTCAAAATCATACTGATAATTATCAGTAATGTATCTATCATGCAGAATTTTTGGTAGAAGTGATGTCTAAGCCAAATACTGAAAGGCTAGCACAAGTCACAAAAATGAATAAGAAAAATGTGGAATGTCTTCCATACTGAGAGATTGATTTGATACTTCTTTGTTACTTATGAGAATGAATAACAAAATTTCTGGATCTGATATGCAGAGGTTTCATGGTAAGGAAGCCAAAATTTAAGCATAGAAAATTTGGAAGTGCAAAAGTGAAATAATTTTGCTGGTAGAGAACAAAATGGCAGAAAGCTTCTGACAGGAAGAGAAAGGACAGCACAGCCAAGACTGTTGGGACTCAAGACACAGGTGGAAGATGAGGTCAGAGAAAAGTTAGTACCTTAGAGACAAAGAATGACTTAAAGGCAAGAATGTGAAGGTAGTATCACAACAGCAGAATCTTGGTAAGTCTAAACATATTAGAGAATTTTGGTAGACATGCTTTCAAGCACTTGGCAAATACTGAGGTGAAAGCACAGGGTTAAAGAACCAGAGGGATGAAATAAAAGGATTATTTCCCGGATTTGTCAGTGAGGACATAGGTTCCAGGACTTTGTTATGCTGAAGTCAAAACGCTTGATTTGAGTGATACAAGCTTTAGGCTTCCCAGAGAACTGAGAAGCAAAGATGCATGGGATGAACCGTCAAAGAAACCTGGGGTCCAAAAGGAGTTTCCTGACCGCTACGTGAGTTTCAGTGACTTACTTCATCTTCCTGAGTCTCAGTTTCTTCATCTGTAAAATTGGGGTAATTTATCTCCCTGTGAGAAATACTTTCAGACTAAATGAGATACTGCCTCTAATGTCACCAAAGATTATTTTTTATTAATTTTTTATTTTTTATAAACATATATTTTTATCCCCTTGGGTACAGGTGGATTACTTTTAATGAAGAATACATAACTGTGTTTGAGATATTTCTGTTCTGTATTTCTTTTGAGGAGAATGTGAAGATGATTTCCAGTGCAGATAAATGTGTTCCTATAAAAAAATACAATGTTGGCAGATAAGGAACAAACAACATTTCTACTTTTCTATCACACTGGGAGAATGAGAGAAAATATAATGCTGAAAGTGTATTCTTAAATCAGATTCTTTTGGAAAGGAATTATACTTAGAAAGGTATAATCTTGAATTTACTTTACCCAGATTATACATAACTAAAGTCAAGTCAAAACTGTACTTAGCTATTTGAATGACATACCCTTCTGTCCCATAGGCAACTTCAAATCTCAAAATAACTTAGGAGACCAAACAGCTACTGATTCACTCAAGATGGAAGATGTCGAAGAGAGCATCCTAATTTGTTTGTTAATATAGATCTACTACCTAACCAATACTATGATCACCATTGTGTGAGTAATACTGCCTTATAAATATAAAGCACTTTCTACCTCTCAGAATGCATTGATAATCTTACTTGTTCCTTACCACAAACATGTGATGCGCGCAGATATATGACTTTCATCACATAAGAAAATAACACATAAAACAAAATAGCTTGCCAAAGTACTGTTTCCACTGATCTGTTTGCTAGATCAAAGAGTTCAAATGCTTCTGAAATGAAAATGTATTGAGAGATATAGATGATAAGCTAGCTTGAAACCAACAGCAAAAGAATGCAGGAAAAAGCAATACCTGGATATAGGCTTATTTGCATACAGGTAACACATATTCCCAGAATATCTTCATGATACTCGATACAATTAATTGTATCCTAAATTGCCATAGCCTGATTAGGTACAAGGGAAGGAATTCCTACATACTGTCAGTTTTGACTCAGAAATACAATCATTCTTTGGAACACAGAAATTCTTATTCTCTTTATCTTTATTCACTCAGTAATTTTTCATTGAGCTCCAAAAGCAAGGCACTGTACTAATTGCTATGACTATTCAAGGAGGCATCAAGGGTTTTTATAAAAAATGTAGAATTACATTAAAACTATAAATAATAGAAATACAAAATTAATATTTAAGTGAAATCAAATATGAAATTACACTGAAATGTTTTTAAAAGATCTGTTTTTGTTTACCTTTAAGGTATCCATCTAAATGCCTACTAGGCTTTGGTAGATGAAAGTGTCTAGCTTCCCCATAACTCCCCTACCCCTTCTCTTAAAGAAGGGGAATGCATACTGTTCTTGGTATCTCCAACCCAGCTCCTTTCCAGTGGAAGCTGCTGGCTTTTACCAGTCTCAGTACATCTGAGGGGAGAGGGTGGCACAAAAACATAGCTGAGGGGCCCATTGAAAGTGAACAATAAGAGGAAATGAGCTGGCAGAGCAGGGCACTTCCTGTTACTTACTCAGCAGCACTGGAATTAACAGGGGGGCGATTTTCATTTTCTGAAATCCAGAGCCCAGAAAACAGAAATATTTCCTAACCATAAGTAAGGAAGAGAGTGAGAGAGACAGAGTACAAGGAGCAGGGAGGGACAGCAGGAGAAGGAGAAGCAGACTCCCTGCTGAGTCAGGAGCCAGACAAGGGGAGCTGCATCCCAGGACCCTGGATCCTGACCCAAGCCTAAGTAAGATACCAACAAACTCAGCCACCCAGGTGCCCCTAAGTATGATTTGAACCTTATTTAGGTAAGGTTTTCTAAATCTCCTTATTTTTGGTTTGTATAAATTTAGGCTTTGTGTTCCTGACAACAGGCAGATTGGTGGGGAGGCAGTAATTGGGACTTAATACTGCACGATTATCTTTTCTCCATCTCTCACTAGCATTTATGTTTAGAGTGAAAACAGGGAACACTCAATATGTACTTAACTCTACTACATTCCTTGTGGAAGAAAACTACGTCTAAAAATCTACATAAAATATGAACTCTAATATCACTGAATATGATGGAAAGAAAAAGGAGAAATTAAATGACGGTACAATATATCTATTTCAAATTTCCATTGAGTGCTTCCAGAAAACAAGCAGAAAATAGACTCTCGAGAATCCTATCTGATGTTGGCCTAAAATCTTTGCTTCTTCACCATTTACAGGAAATTGATTTTCTGTGATGGAAATCATCTCAGCTCTGCAGGCTCTTTGAAGTCCTGTCAAAGACCAATGTGCATTTTCATGCATTGTTTGTAAACTAGAAGAATACTCTTTCATGAAATTAATTGTTGGAAAAGATACTAGAAGCCAAACATTCCCCCACCCCTTATTTATAGTCTTAATGTTTCTCAAATCATGTCTTTTCCTCTCTTTTATTTACTGTGGAATCCTCCAAATCACATCAGTAGGAAAAGAAAATACCACAGGTTTGTTTTTCAGAGACATCCTCACTGGTTTTGATGGAAATATAAAATGTGCACTCTGAAATAGCCTTGTCCTAGGGGAGCAGAAATGAGCAGATGAGCAGTGTCAAGCACGGGCATGGGGCCAACCACTGAAATCTGAAAGTCAAACCTATCAGGAAGGCATCGAAATCCTATTAATTCTGCCAGAGCCACAGGCTTTGGATTTTAATAGTTGGAAGTTGGAAGTGCATCTGTCTCTGAGTGAATTGAAATAAAACTCCCCCTTCCCCTCCATGTGACTTGCAGACTGACATTTCTTATAATTAAAGGAAGCATCTTCATCTTTAATGTTGCTCACTCCTGGTTTTGTGGAATGCAGTCTCTGACAATAATGTAATCACTCTAAGAAACACTTGAACGACATTGTTTCATGATTAAAGAGGAAGAAAAAAGAATGCACACACTCCCTTATGTAAAATTGATTTTGTGTGGTATACTATCCTAATATCTGGTTAAAGCTACAGAGTGAGCACAGATGCATCTGTAGGGCAGGCCAGGGGCACCACAAATAGTGAGAGGGGATTGGGCCGGGTGAGAAGCTAATTTTGACAGTGTTTCTTAGGAGATCCCTAAAATTCTGAGAGCTTTTCTACACTACTTTTTTTTTCTTATTTGAAATGCTGCTCTGTAGATCAATTTCTAAATTATAACCAATCCTATGATAATGAGCAAACTACCAAGAATCTAAAAAGGAAAAATGTACCTCAAAATTTGCCTTAATGTCAGGAGTTAAAACAAAGGAAAACAACTACCACCACCAGCATCACAGTAACAAAAGCATTTCAAACCTAAAATGGGGAATAAGTACTACCTCTGAGGGACTGAGACCGAAGCGGACTTGGTGGTCTTAGTGGAACACAAGCTATATTGTGGTGTACAAGGCATACTAAAACTGCAATATTAAGCAAGATGTCAGAATAACTATAGGATATTTCAGTATGGGGGAAAACACCGATTAGCCCCTAAATTTTGTGATCAGATTCTAGAATGATGCTCCAGTTTCTAATCTCAGCAACTGCATGATAATATCAACAGTATGAACAAAGTCTAGTGGAAAGCAACAGTTGTGTTTAAAAGAAAGAAATTAGACATTAAGAAAGAATTTTTAAAAAACTGATCTATAGTCTAGAAAAGACCTGGGTTGAGTGAGGGTTAAATTCTATCCATATACTAGATTCATTTGGAAGGGAAGCAATATTTAAGAAAAGGCATTTGTTCAGTGTACACATTAAGCCAGATGTGACAAGAATGACTGCCAAAGAAGGAGAACAATAAGGAAAATGTAAATCATTGAAAAAAAAAAAATCTGATCATTGATACAGAAAGTAGGAAGGATTTTTAATTTACCATTGCAGAGGCATTCCAGCCCTTCACCCGAGTATCTCCTTGGTGTCAGGATCTTAGGGCAGAGTGTCTGTGGGCAGGTGTGCACATGCAGAATGAGCACTGATTACACAGCGCCCAGGTGCCAGGCACTGTTCACACCCTATGTATCTATCTATTCCCCCAAAAAACCAAGATAAATACAAGTTTTGCCACCTTTTTTTTTTTTACATAAGAGGAAAAAGACACATATAAAATGGAGAAATAACATGTATGAATGTGCATGTTTCAAGTGGAAGAGGCAGAATTAGAACCCAGAGCTATCTGATTCTGCAGTCACCATTTTCTTACCTAACGCTGATAAAGAAGCCAGCAGCTTTTGTGAAGAATTTAGATTGTCGTCATCATCTGCCTCCTAGATATAAATGTTGCTTGGCTTGGCGGCTACAAAACCCCTGAGAGGAAGGCCTCATCGAAGCTTTCTACTTCGAGTTGTTGCATCATTAAGCTCAATAAGTGGCATTTCCTTCCCCTTAATTCTGCCACACAAATTAATTTATGTCTCCCAATAATGAGGTGTGAAGCCAGGGGTATTATCTCTCTGTTAATGACCATTTGTTACGTTTTAGGGGACTGAACTCTAGTGGAGCACATGCTGGCAGGTGTACTCACTCTTTGAGGCCAGGAACCGGGAGCAGGCAAGGAAGAGATCAGCAAAGAGCTATGCTGGGAACAGAGTGGGAAGGACAAAACACACTCCTATGGACACAGGATTTTCAGCCTCAAGGACTCAAGGGTGTGGGTTTGCATTCTGATAAATTAAAAACACTTTAGAAGCTTAGTTTTGAGTACCATTTAATTTCAGGGTAGAAGATCATAAAATAAGATAAAGTATAAAAAATCAAGATGCTGAATATTAAATATGTAGGCTTCTATGAACTCTTGTGTGTGTGTACATATATGCATATGTATGTAGTTCTCATTTATGTGATACATATTCAAGCATATATTCTAAGGCTAATAATTCATGCATATCTGTCTGTCTGTCTGTCTGTCTGTATCTATCTATCTATTTATAGAGAGAGAGCGTGTATATTTAGAAACACATCAAAATAAATGCCATGGAATCAAAATGTTAAGGAATTAATTCTCAGGAATTTCAGTATAGGTTTTATGTATTTTCTAAATTTTTGTAATTTTTAAACTTTCTAAATTGAGCTTGTGTTACTTTTATAATCTGAAAAATGTAAAAAACGTTATTTAACAACTTTAACATTATTTAACAACTAAAAATAATAACAACAATATAATAATGATGATGATGATAATAATAATGCCCATCTCAATGTGTATATGTTTTCCATTACACTTAAAAATTCCTATCATTTTCCCTGCTGTTTTGAGAGGGAAAAGCAGCCTATCTCAGATAGTTTGTTTTTGAAGTATGCAATTGGCATATAGAAACTTTGAATGCTTAGGGGAAAAAAAAGAAGTGAACTATATTTAATCAAATCCTGATAGAGAAAAGTAAATAAGACAGTTAACCATTAATTACTCAGTTATTAAATATTTTGGTATTATTAATGGTAGATGCCGTGACCAGGCTTTGAGCATACAAGGACAAATGAACATAGCTAGCTACCGGGCTGATAAATTGACCAGCAGACACTGTATCTTACACGTAGGTGGGGGAGGTCACTGTGCTGCTCTTTGCTGATAAAGAACATGAACCACCACCAAGTTTGGCTGACAGAAAACCTTTCTAGACCGTTTCCTCAGAGAGGCTGTTTCAGCATTTACCACATGTACCAGAACAGCTTGACCTTTACTCTACGGAATGCCCACCATGGCGAGGACATCTTGTCTTTAGCTCTAGTAGACAGGCCTGGACTCCAGGGAAACAATAAATTCCAAAACCAGAAATAGGAGAAGGTCAAGAGTCTGAAATAAAAGCAGAAGCTGTATGTATCACATGGCCCCTGAGGACAGCTCTAGCTATCGTGACGATCCCAAGACTTCTGGTGAGACCTATTTAAAGCCAGACAGCCTTCACCACCATTGCTCGGCCTTTCAGTGACTCTTGATGTCCAGCCAGGAGTTGTTGTCACAAGTCCTTCACCTTTTTCACATCTAAAGAACAGCTCAAATTACCTGTGTGTTGAGGGGTTGTGGGGATCTTGTTATGTCAGCCCCCTCCCCACCATGATCAAAAACAGCAAGGTCACTTTGCAGCTGGCAAATTGAAATACTGTAATTTGTGTGCTCAATAAATAACATGAATTAGATGCAGCTCTTTTATCTGACCTTTCTCAAGGAGAAGAGGTAGCATCAGGCCAGTGGGCAGGAAAAGAGAGCATTTTGGAAGGCAGAGGAGCCAACACGACATCTGAAATTACTTGATAGAAGCCAACATTTTATATCCCTGCTGTAATTCTATCCTGGTTTGAAAAAGCAATAACTTTCTTTCTATCTGAGTGACAGCCATATGGGGTTGTTTCTATAGTTCCGTGCAACGTAGAGATAGAAAAATCCACCTAGATGGTGGGATAGAGGGGCAGAAAGGAAGGAAGGGGCTTCTCAAATGCAAATGGTTCAGAACATGCCACAGAAGCCTGCTGAGTTTCCTATTTGAGAGTGAGGAGACTGAAATTCAGAGAGGTCAGGGTAACTGATTCAAGCTCATTCAACTGGAAGGGGCAGGCCACAAGGTCTGTGAGCTCTGTCTGTGCACTATGCCCTTCTATATAAGCTATGTTGGGGGCGGGGGCACTTCTTCCCATGCTCCTTACCAGTCTTTGTCTTCTTACCAATCCTTTGCCTACTTCAGCCCTCAGTCACTCTATGCCATGGAAGGGGGTATCTACAGGCTATGGGAGACACTGACATGGCTCACTGTGGCCCACAGCAGTCACCCTGACTGACCCTGTCCTGTCTCTGCCCATACTTACCCACAGCTTCTCATCACTGTGGAAGTGTACCAGGGACACTCTGAGACAAGCTCCTGTAGATGACCCAAAAGATGGCATTGGGAAGCCGCTGCCCCACTGTCTGCCTTTTAGAGTGGCAGAGGACACTGCCGTATGATTTAACAGTGCCATCTCCACCAGTGTCCCAGGGCACCACTCATCTGAGAAGCTTCTGCACACAATGCTAATATTGGCAAGATTTCTGAAAAGCTAACTCAGGTATTAAATCATGCCAAATGAACAAGTCAAATCCTTATTGGTCTTTTCCCAAGGTAACTCTCCTAGAGAAAAGTAAAGGTTAAGTCAGTGACTGAAAGAGAAGTCAGCCCTCTCTGGAAAAAAAGAAATAAATAAAAATGTAAGGCATCTGAAATCTTTTTTTTTTTAATATTTTATTTATTTATTTGACAGACAGAGATCCCAAGTAGCCAGAAAGACAGGCAGAGAGAGAGGGGGAGGCAGACAGCCCAATGCAGAGAGCCCAATGCAGAGCTCAATCCCAGGACCCTGAGACCATGACCTGAGCCAAAGGCAGAGGCTTAACCCACTGTGCCACCCAGGCACCCCAAGATATCTGAAATCTTAAAGAAGATTCCTTTATAACTGTCTCCATATGCCACCTACCTCTCCTTAATCTCTCTGTTCTGCTCCTCAAACCCTGTGTCGTTTGTTAGCATGCCTGTCCTGGTTTGTCACCTCTTTTCTCAACAAAACGTGAAGATGTCACCTGCCTCCCTTAAATGCCCCATCATGTTTGGCCTCAGCTATAGAGAGATTTTTTTTTCCATTGGTGCTGCTCCTGACCAGGATTTTGCCCACCATCTTTTCCCACATGAAGAAAAGAGCAGGACAGGTCTATGCGATATGGCAAGTGTTAGACCTCAGCTCAAGTGACCCCGACTTCTGGAACCAGAAGCTATGGCCTTCCCATGATTTTCCTTCATATCAACTACAGAGTTATACTGAGCCTAAGACTGAGTAAAGCCTCTAAATACACCATCATTTTGGCCTGCACCCTAAAAACATAAAACAAAATAGGAATATTTGGGCACTATATTTAAATTAGTGAGGCACTATAATGCTTGCTAATGGGCTGGAGTTCTTGGATCTTAGAAATGGAGCTTTCCACTGGGTTTTGTTGGAAATGCACCACAGTGTTACTAGTTTTCATTTTTCTAAATATTAATCAGCCTTCTTTTGAGGCCCATTGGCATGGAAGATGCTTCTCCATCCCTTCACTTTCAGTCTGGGTGTATCTTTAGATTCAAAATGGGTCTCTTGTAGACAACATATGGATGGGTCCTGTCGTTTTATCCAATCTGCAACCCTGTGCCATTTTATGGGCGCATTTAGGCCATTCACATTGAGAGTGATTATTGATAGATATGTTTTTATTGACATTGTGTTACCTTTGAAGTCTTTCTTTCTGTAGATTGTGTCTATATTTCTGTTCAATGCTATTCTTAGGATTTTTCCTATATTTTGTCCAGTGTCCCATAGAAGTTCACAACAAATGTCATCTTTGCAGTTTCTAGGTATAAGTCAAGGATTCTTATGGAAACTGCATCCATATTAAAGTTTTCTCTCAAAGACAGGCCTTTTCTTTATTGTGATTTTCCTTCAACCTCACAATTAATTTTCTCTTACGGATGAATGGGACCCATCTTTTTGGTTGTGTTCATGGATCCTTCATGTGAGTGGACACTTGCTTCGTGCTGCTCAGTGACCTGTAGCTCCACTTACGTCCTGCCAGCCCAAAGCCCAGCCCCAAGTGGCACACCAGCCACCACAGACAATACCAAAAGACTAAAGGCCTCCCACAACCTCCTCAGTGCTTTACTTGCTATCTTCCCATGTCACCTGCAGAAGAATAATGGCTGGGAAAGGAGCAACCGATAATGTCCACCTCTGTCCTCTAGGAGGCTTATAGCCTAGTAGCAAGAAGACATGAATGTAGAGAAAACAGTGAAAAAAAAAAAAAAAAAGAAGAAGAAGAAGAAAAGGGGGAGGCAGCAGTAGTGAGTATAGAAATAGCTGGCCTGTTGATTCCAAGGTGGGCCTTTGGGGTGAGGGCCTTTTTGGGTTCCACTGAGGAGGACGGCATGAATAAGTGTGCAATTTGGAAGGCCTCACTGACTGACCATCTAGAGTCTGCATCCACCCTAAAGCACTAGATAGCCATACCCACAATTCACGGTCTTTACTAATGTACAAAAGCTCAGCTTGGTTTGGCGTGAGAGACATGCATCGCTCAATGGTAATGGTAATGATGATTGTTACTTGTATTTATTCATACCCCATATCTTTATACAGAGGACTTGAGACAACTGGCGATGAGTGTTGATGTGCCCATGACCCAAAGGACCCTGAGCAATTCCAGTTGCTCATGCTTTGCCTGCCCTTCTCTCCATGTGGGGCCAGCCTCATCCCACATGGGATATTCCGGCAGCCTTCTGAGAAAATCAAGACATTTCCTGACTTACCATTTCTTTCTACCATATCTGGACAGATCTGATAGAAGGGCTTTCTCAACCCTAACCTGACAGTTTAGTAGGAAAAAGACTTTCTGCCCAAAAAACTGAGCTATTTTAGTGTATTACACTAGGCCCATGTCTGTCATGACTGTACCAAACAAGCAGGTCCTATATCGAGAAAATCTTGAAAATTGGGAACAATGTTTTAGCAGTCAAGAATTTCCCTTCTGCCCTCAAGAGCCCAAGGGCTGTGTACACACTCTTTGCCCAGTTTCTGTATAAACTTTTAGGGAATAATTAGAATCCCGTTGATGCTGTATTATGCACTGTAAACATAAGAGCCCTAGCAAACAAAACAAGCAAACAAACAACAGAAACAGACCCATGAATACAAAGAACAACCTGGTGGTTGCCAGAGAGAAGGGAGCTGGGGATCAGTGACACGGCGAAGGGATGAAGAGGTACAAACTTCCAGGCATAAACTAAATGTCACAGGGATGAAAAGTACAAGATGAAGAATATGTCAATAATAATTTAATAATTAAAAAATAGCTTTCTGCTTTTTGATATGATTAATAATTTACAATGAGGACACTTTTCAGAAGAGATGAAGGAAACCAATGATCTTTCCATAGATCTAGGACTCCTCTCTTTTGTAGCAAGGAGCTGCCTCGCCCCAGATCACACACCCAGAGAGGGATGGGAATCAGAATGCTTCTAATCTTCTCCTCCTTGCTGGCTCTCTTTCCTTTCTTCTTCCCTACATTTCCTCCCTCTTTCCTTGGCCTCTCTTTTCCTACTTTTTGCCATAGATGTGTTTTGACGGCCTGCTTTGGCCCAGCACCACTTGGGATTTTGCTTCTCTCCCTTCAGCCAATCTCAGATGTTAGAAATCTGCACACAGAAGGGGAAAGTAGTTCTCTGTGTATCTGACATTTCTGGACTCTTGGGGATTGGGCTGTTGCTCCTGTGCCACAGAGGAGCCCTGACCCTACGTGGAAGCAGCTCAACTGCCCTCAAAGGTCCAGGCTGGACAGGCTCTCTGCAACTGGCCTAACAGGGGGTGTAAAGTCACAATCTGTTCTCTAACAACTTGTGATTATTTTCAGAATCCTACAAAGACTACATGGTAATGAAATCAGTTTCTCCACATACAACTTGCTATACCTTATGTTTATACTTCAAAAAAAAAAAAAAAGTGAAAGAAAAAAAAATTCAGAAACTTTTATCCATTGTGGAGAAGAGTGAGAACCTTTTAAAAAATTGTTTTGTTTTTATATTGACAACTCTAAGTGATAAGCAGAGTTGAAACTGCCAAGTAAAAATGGGCTCTGGAGTATAAAAGAAACATTTTTTAATCTCTTATGATTGGAACTCTGCAGTCACACATGGAAATGTATTAAACAGGGATTACCTGTCAAACATTTTTTGAAAAGCAGAAGGAAGTTGTTGTTTTTTTTTTTTTTCTGATTGTGTATGGTTTCTAAAAACTATAGAACTTCACTTAAAAGTAAATCTTTAGGTGGGAGGAGAAACTAAGAGGGTATTCCTGTGTTTTAATTAGAAATATTTTATTTCAAAAAAGAAAGAGAGATGTGATACATACTTTATGAAATATAATGTGTTAATTTGAAGAATTTAAGGGAGATAATGGGACAAAATATAATATGAGGAGAATAATAAAGTTTTTATCTTTATTAATACAAGAGACAAGATGAATTAAAAAAAAGACCACTGGCATTCTACCACATAGAACCGAAGCCTTAGGATTGAACTTCCAGGGGCCACGGTCTTGCTCCCTTGGTTATAGACTGCTTCCGTATGCAAATAATAGTAAAATGAGAAAAGCAAAAGAACAAGAAATAGAAACTGAGCAGTACGTGACCTGACCACTTCATCTTGGGAGAAGGTTTGGAGAGGAAATTGAGGATGTTTTGTCCAAGGACAGAGGGAGTGGGCTGTGTTTCAAGCTTGAAATTTCTTGGATTCGTAGACCCCTCGTCCTTCCAATGGTGTAATCTTTGTCGATGTAAATATTCTAATTGTATATCCTGGATGTCCCATTTATTCCACCTGGTGGCCTACACTGCCTGGAAAGAACCCCCAGGGGTTAGAAATGGTAGATTTCTTTCTTTTGGTGGCTTTTGTTAATTAGCTTTGGTTTCAGGCACAATAGTGGAACTGCCACCACTATTTCTAATAAGTAAAAATGGAAGCCAATAAGGGAACAAGGTAAAAGGGAAAAATGACAATAACTAACTAAATGATAGCTAATGAAGCCAGGCAAGACTTTCATATCAACTGGCCCAAGTGATTCTGTTGGTTCAGGACCTGATCAAGTATGCAGGGAAGTAATGTCCATTTCCTCTCATCTTGGGTTCCCTGTACTTAAATCCCGAGGTAAGTAAGTGTAACTAGTTCCAAGCTTTAGATCATTAAATGTGATTTAGGTTCTTACTCGCTCTAATGAGAACTGCATATAATTATTTTTATAAAATCTCCCACATGATGCTTTAATCAGGATTATGGCACATCAGTTTTAAACAAAACAACAGTCTGTGCAATTCGATCCATGTTCTGTTTACAGACTCACAGATGTTAAGCCATAGGAGCGATAGATGGTGAAGCAAAGCAGGCAAATCACAGCCCAAATAATTGGCTGTTTGGAGACTTTAGTTTACTTTAGTTTGCAATATTAACATTCATGTTTCAACCAGAAAAATGAATTCCATGACCTGGATTTTTGGAGAGGCTCCACGTCTAGACCACATTTTTTCTTGTAACCAACCAAGGTTTCACACTTACAATCCTGTGTGCCATTGAGTAATGTGGATGGGTGAGGGAGCTGGGTGTAAAAGTAAATCGGGATTTGGGGAGTTGTGTCTTACTGAAGGCCCATGCCTCATGGACAGAGCCAGCTGCTATATACTATTGCATATTATAGTTGTAAAATATTCGTATTTTTATAAGAAAAAGTCAGTAGTCTGGGGCTCCTAGTGTTTAAAAAAATCCCTGATTTTAAATTTGGGAAATTATATTAAAACATATTTATGCATGCACCATTCCTGAGGCACCCATGGGCCATTAGTTTGAGACTTCTGCTCTGAACTGTGTATATTGTCAGGATAGATATCACATATCCTTGTGTTATTATTATTATTTTATTACCATTACTATTGCTATTATTATTATTATTATTGTTAGCATCTTTTTCATTGTCTAGTGCCCTGAAATGAAATGGACACTTGATGGGTGTGGAATAAATGACTGAAAGGCACCAGTGGGTGTAATGGTACTAAGTTGGAAAGGGACTCTTCCATGGGCAGATAGGTAGTGGCAGAGGCAGATGAATATCATTTCAAGTTCTGCCTAATGTCCTTGAGCCTACTGCCATTCCCCTTTTCAAGGTTTTAGTGATGTAAAAGCAGAATAAGAGGATTGCAGATATCCATTAGGCTGTGCATCAAAAGCCATTCATAGCAAAAAAAAATGTGTTTCACATGAAGGGGAAGGGGCAGCGAAAAGAAGGCGCTGATGATAAATATTATATTATCTTGCATCTTTTAACACAGACTATGTTCTGACAAAATATACAGATATATTCTTTCATTTTATCTTCACAAACATATCAGACATTTCCATGTTCTAGAAGAACATGGGAGAAACTGGGAGAAAGAGAAATTAAGTGAACCAGTCCCAAATCGTGCAGTTACTAAACTGAATCTACCCTACCTTAGGTGGCTTTAGTTCTCAGTACCTCTAAAGTCTCTAAAGTCCACACGTGGCTTTAGTTCTCAAAACAACCATGTAAGACGGATATCCTTTTACATATATTTCAAGGGAGGGGAAAGTCTTAGCTAATGCAACAAAGAGGCATGCACCCAGCAAGTGTAACTTGTTAAAACTAGATTCAAATCTTACTCTTTTGACTCACAAGAACATGCCTTTTCCATTAATAACAAGACTTGCTCTTCCAGGAGCACCTGGGTGGCTCAATTGGTTAAGTGTCTGCCTTTGGCTCAGGTCATGATCTGAGGGTCCTGGGACTGAGCCCACCATCAACAGGAAGCCTGCTTCTCCTTTTCTCTCTAACCCAGCCCTCCCCACTCATGCTCATGTTCTCTCTCTCTCTCTCTCAGATAAATAAATAAAATCTTGGGTGGCTCAGTGGGTTAAGCCTCTGCCTTCAGCTCAGGTCATGATCTCAGGGTCCTGGGATCAAGTCCCCCATCGGGCTCTCTGCTCAGCAGGGAGCCTGCTTCCCTTCCTCTCTCTCTGCCTGCCTCTCTGCCTACTTGTGATCTCTGTCTGTAAAATAAATAAGTAAAAATATTTAGGGGGAAAAAAAAATAAAAAGGATTGTTCTTCCACATGTTCTGTTTGTATTATATCGTGATGGCTCCTAATATCCCTGCAGAGTAGGCAACACAATCTACACTTCACGGTTGAGTTCAAGCTCCTTGTCCAAGTGTGTGTAGATACCAAGTCAGCCCAAGCACAGATTTCAATCCGAGGTACAAGTCCTGTTCTGCCTGGTTCCACCATGCTTCTTGCTATACAGTCCTCCTATACCCTCCCCTGCGTAAACTCATTACTCATCATTCCACCTACCCACAGACAGCTTAGGGCAAGCCTGCAGCTCTCTCTTCCCCAGTAAGTTCTCTCTACCGTGTTGTCTATGAGTGTTTGAGAACATTTAAACTGTGTCATTAAAGCTCTGCTCCAGCACTTCCAAAGGCTTCTCCTCCCACCTAGAATAAAATCCAAATTCTTTCATGGGATTTATGTGTCATAGACTGCCCCTTTCAGTGAAAATTTTCTTCTTCCAAAACTTGTTCCCTCACTTTATTGATCAAATATTATTTCCTCAAAGAGGCAATGTTAGAAATCATTATCTAAAATAGAGTGGCTGGGCACCTGGGTGACTCTTATCAGTGGAGCATCCAACTCTTGATTTCAGCTCAGGTCAGGCAGGATCTCAGGGTTCTGGGATTGAGCCCCACATTGAGTTCCCCACTCGGCAAAGAGTCTGCTTAACTCCCTCCCCTTCTACCCTTTTCCCTGCTTGTGCGTGCCTGTACTCTCCCTGTAAAACTATAAAGTTTTAATAAATCTTTAATAAAATATAAATGAGTCTCTGTTTTAAGTCTGTCCTCTTTTTATCACGTAGAGCTATTTAAAATTATATCATCTCTGTGTTTTCTTACCGCCTATCTCCATCACTGGAATGTAAGTTCCATGAGGGCAAGGTTATTGCTGCATTCACAGCTGTGTCTAAGCACTTAGAACAGTGTCTGAGTAAGTCCGACCTGCACAAATCCCCTTTCACGAATGGCCAAGTGACTTCAAGGGTCCAGGTACATTCTCTAACATTTGGCATGCACGCTGATGTTTTCAGAGCCGAAACACAAGGAGAACAGTCGTGTTATGAAATCACTGAAAACAAATGTTGTGAATAAACACAGATGTAAGAAAAAAAATGTTTGGTGGGTTCCAACTAAGTAACTGAAGAATAGAGTCATAGACCTTAGAACAGAAAATAAAAATAATTAAGCTGTGAATGTTGTTAGGAGAGATTCCAATTCTTTCAAAGATTCATGCAGAGAAAACAACTTGAAGTTAAAAGAAAAAGTTTTTTTTTTTTTAATGGAAGAAGAATAAACGTTATTTTCCTTTATCCTTTCCTTAAGTTGGAAAATTAGATGAGAGACAGAGATACGAAAAGAGGAAGAGGTGTGTAATTTTGAGGGCTATCATAGAAGTGGTGACTTTTCTGTAGTACACATGTAAGGAAGGAAACCACACTGATTTCAAAATTGGAGATTTAAGCAAAAGTTGCTTTTATTGACTTTTAAGAAGGAAGGTAGAGTTTGCTTGTTTAGGTTTATGTAGAATGATGGGCCCTGACAGCCAGCATTTCTGTCTTGAAGTGTTTTCATGCAGATAAGATGAAGACATCCATGCCTGACTCTTCGAGGAACCATAATCCCATCTTGGCATTTGCTGTAAATGGAAACTCTCTGTGGGCAGACAGATAAAATAGTTTCCTTCTGACATTTGCCTGTGATGATGACTTGATATAAACAAAGTAACTACTTCTCTGCTATGCTTGCAAGGCCCTGGAGACCACATGTTCCTGTCCTCATTACAGCCCAGGGAGTGGGGGTGGGCCTAGTGTGGTATGATTGAAATTGAAAACATGGTGGTCACGTTATGTTCATTCTGGTTGGACTCAAACATTGAGTATTTGCTACGTCCTAGTCTCCAGGAGTGCTCTTCCTCTGGTGCCCATTGGTGTGTATGTGTGCATGGACCTTGCAAGGCAACTGACTTCTGGCCTCTCTGCCTTCCTCACTAGTCTAGATGTTGAGATTCAGTTTATTTCTTCCAAATCCCAGTCCCATCATCACCCCCATCATTGTCTCCTCTCCACTAGTCTCTTACGCAGCAGAGTAGACAATGAGTCTGAGCTCACGCAGACCGAG
Source organism: Mustela putorius furo (assembly GCF_011764305.1). Classification (NCBI taxonomy): domain Eukaryota; kingdom Metazoa; phylum Chordata; class Mammalia; order Carnivora; family Mustelidae; genus Mustela; species Mustela putorius. The sequence continues at coordinate 4,632,190 of NW_025422019.1, forward strand.
TTTTCACCTCAGCTCTATTAATTTGCTAGCTGAATGAACTTGGCAAACATATTTTTGTCTCTCTGACCTATATGTATAATGGGATTTAGACTATCTACTTTGCAGGGTTGTTAAGATAATTAGAAATAAATTGATGTACTAGGTACTCCGTTCACAGAAGTTGAATGAATCTCTCCATTGTGCCAAGAAACATAGTCAACTTTTAGCCTCTTTCATGGTCTAGACTTCTTTTCTCCAGACTCCTTTTTCTCACTGATAATTCCTCTGATTCTACTTTTTTGTTTATCATTGAATTTGTACATTTTCCTGTTGCATTGTATATGGTTATTGCAGATAATCCTCAAAGCCTTTGTGAAATTGGTAGTGTATAATATAAACAAACAATATAAGCAAACACATAAAATAAAACAAATAAATATGGCCTCCAGCCACAAATTCCCAAAGCCTCATATTCTCTAGTTTTAAACTCTGTCAACAATGATGATAATTTATAAATCCCAAAGAGCCAACAAAGTGAGAATTGTAAAATTTAACACAGGGCCTGTATGTGCAGAAGCAATACTAATTGCAGTCATTTATGTCAACAGCTTACCATTTATACCTAATTACCATGCCTCAAAATTGCATTATGTATATCATTAGGTGTGTGTCAAATTAACTCTGTTGTAAGTTTTATTTGATTATGCCACTATTCTCCTCACCTGCATGCTCAGTTTTTATAGTTTGTTGCTTATGTATCATGGTCAATTGCTCTCAAGCTTAAAAAAAAAAAAAATGGTAAAGACAGCAACCACTGGAGAGAAGAGATCTAAAACTTGTGATATCTACCACTGAAGAACTGATTGTTGGGGAAGAGAGGGATCCAGCCTATTAATTTGATGACCCTAATGTTGACCTGCTGCTGCCCACCATAGGTTTGGGTTTGGTTTGGTTTGGTTTGGTTTTCCCTTTCCCTCGGTGGCAATAACTTTTTCTCCATTAGTGTAGGAAAATCTGACTTGGTAAAAACATAGGATTTAGTAGATGTGGATTCAAAGATCTGCCATTTACTTGGTGTAAAGTGGCTGGTGTATGTTTCCTGACTGTCCATAATCTCAACTTCTTTGGAAAGGAATGCTGATATCTCCTTCATAGACTATTTGTAAGGAGAAACAGTGACTGTTCATTCCCATTAAAAAATGGTAATATTGTTTCGTGTTTGGGAAGCTCTAAGTAAGTGATAGAGTTTCCTACCCTCATTCTTCAAATGTATTCATCCCTCCGGATAAGTATCCCTCAAGTTCTTCAAAATCTGGATGAACTCTTTCATACAGGTGGACATGTTCTTTGTTGACATTTGATAACGAGCTCAAATGTGACAGTTGGCTTTCAAAAGAGGACCATAACCTCTTAATCCTTGCCTGCTTGGTTTTCAGCTAAGCCTTTGAAGTGTCACAACTGGAATCACAGAGCATCATATATTAGCTTTAGAAAGAAACATAAGGATCACCTTGTCCCATGCCTTAGTTTTCTGACAAGAAACACTGGGACCCAGAAAGGTTAAATGACTTTCCCATGGCCTCTCAGTTGGTTAGTGACAAAACAGGGACAAAATGTTCACACTGATCTTTTTACTGACTAAGTACAGAGGTTGGCAAACTATGACCCACAGGCCAAATCTGGCCAGGCGCCTATTTTTGTAAATAGAATTTTATTGGAACAGTGACATATCCATTCATTTACATATTGTCTATGGTTTTTCGTCTACAACAACAGTATGAATCGTTGTGACAGCGACCATATGGCCTGCAATGCCTAAAATATTTACTTTCTGGAACTTTAGAAAAAGTTTGTGAACCCCTGATCAAGAAGAAAAGTTCCAAAACTCCAACTCATGAAGTGAGTTATCACCCCATTTTTTTTTTTTTTAATCTGAGTGGAAAAATCAACCAAGAAACAATGTTCAACATTTTTCACTCTGAAGTGAGTTTTGAATCCCAAGAGTTACACAAGTGTGATGTCAATGCTAAAAGCAGCTGTTCCTGTTAGGGGGCAGGACTGTGGAGGTTAGGCAGTAAAACCCATAAAATATATGTGTCTCTGAGCCACTTCACATGAGCATTCTCTCTCAGGTCTGCGCTGAGTTCAAATAAGAACTCCACTAAGGGGTTCTCACTTGAAGGGCAAGACGTGTGTGTGTGAGAGAGTGGACTGAAAGATTCCTGTGGGTCCTGAGGACAGATCACTGTCTCAGTCACTAAAACACAGTCTGTCGGCCATATGCAACACACCTCCAGAATACCTGTTTCCACCTAAAAGGGGCAACTCAAATTCAGCCTAACAATAGAAGAAACACCAAATGCCAACCCTGTTGGAATAGATAGGTAAGGCCCAGGCTCTGCTCTTAGGAAGAAAACAGCTGTGAGCAAGACGCGACATGCAACTGGACTCCCAGTGCAACTTATCAAATGCTGCAATAAATAGAGAATCACCAAAAATAACTCTAATGACCCTTCTCTGTTTCACACTTGAAAAAACCGAGCATCAAAGGTTTTTGAACTAATGGGAACACTTGGGGACAGATCCTTAAACACTGGCAAAATCTTTTGCATGCTTATTATGTACCAGGCTCTGCTCCATAAGCTTTGCATATATATTAGATAATTCAGTCCTCACAATAACTCTGTAAGGTAGCTTTTGTTGTCATCTCATTTTGCAGAAGAGGTAGCTGAGGCACAGAGATAAGGCACTTCCCTGGATCAATCACATTGTTAGGTGCAAGATGAAGCTCGGGTTTGCCTCAGCCAGAGCTTCTATGTCTATGGACTCTTAAGGATTAGGCAAAATGCTCACATTTACTGGGTCCTACTCTGGGCCTGACACAGACATGAGGTCCTGCCGTTCCTACAGTAACTGTTGGGCTGCGGTTGGGCATTGGCTTAATGGTGATCATTTCATTCATTTCACAGATGCATAAACCAAGGCTTGGAAAGCAAGATCACCCTGTGGTCATTCTGATAATCTGTTCTGGATCTGGGGGTCACAGTACTGCCTCTCTGATTTGTCTCTCCTCTTGGTCTCAATGCAACTTTATTGTCCTCTTACCATCTGCCGTCGGCCTTGCCAGTGTATCAAACTACCTGTTTACGTTTTTCAGACGTAACCTAAGAGTCTTCAAGTCTTAAACCTATTTACAGATTGAGATTGCTGATCACAGCCATATGCCAATTCTATTTGTCTCTGTTTTCTGAGATCATGTTACATTAACTGGCACAAATGTACCTTCTCCCCAAACCTTCTTTTAGAAGCACTTTCCAAAGCTAGCTGGAGTCTTTTTGTGTGTCACAGAGGGGCTGGTCAGGCATGCACACTGTCTCTAGAGCAGCAAAAGCTTTTTCCATTGCACTTATCCGGAAGAGGCTCCACTGCCATTGCTCCAAAATTTCAGGGAACTGAAACTGGTCACTGATCTAACAATGGCTTATCCTGGAGAACCACAGCCATTTAATGTTTTTCTTTCAAAGGTTAATTAATTAATTAATTTATTTATTGAGTTCATGAATCCAAAAAGACTGGTGACAGACCTCAAGGTAAACACTTCCCCTCTCATCTGTCCCTGTTATGCATGTTAAAAATATATCTGCATTACCTTGAAAAGCAATATAAGGATTAAGATGTCCCAACTAATTATCCAAGGGAGAAAAATAAGCATGGTTAGAAAAGGCAGCTTCTGGGAGATGGGAAAGAAAAACTGAAAATCTACTGTTTCCTAATAAGCCAATTAAAGTGGATCTACTTTAAGTGGACCCATCACTAATAACATTTTACACTGTGCTCATGCACACGCGCACACACACACACACACACACACACATACTTTATTTAACACATGGTCTTCTCTATTTTCACATGCAGACATAGACCATGGGTTAATTTTAGAATTCCAAAGGATGAAAGTGCTACTTGGCAAACTCAAATATGATTAGAGGAGGTTGAATAGCAGTTGTTGAAAGGCCTAAGAGTGTTCAGAGTGTAAAAACGAAGGTCAAGTTGGGGCATTATCACCGCCTTTGAATATCTACAGGGCAGTCATGTAGAAAATGGAATAGACTCATTTCATTGTTCCAAAGTGCAGAGCTAGTATGACTGATGGAATTTACAGAGGCAAGTTTTGGCCAAAATAAGTATAAAAACTTTGGAACAATTAGTTCTATCATAAAAGGGAATGATTTGCTTCGGAGAATAGCAAAGTCTTTCCTCATAAGATATTTCAAAAAGAGGCTTGTATGGGTTACCTGTCAAGGATTTTGTAGAAAAATTCGCACATTCTTTAAACAGCAGCAATGGTTCTCAGTCCCAGCTATTAAAAATTCTGAGACTGGGGTCTCACCCCACAGATTCTGGTTTAATGGATCCACAGTGGAGCCTAGGCATTAGGATATTTATAAGCTCCCCATCTGATTCCAGTGTGCAACCAGATAAAGAAACACAGGGCTAGGGAAGGCATTCATCTTATTTGTCACTCTGTTGACAGATATTAATGGAGCAAATGCAGGAGGCCTGATTCTCTGAACTGAAGTAGGGAGAGTAGCAGATGCTAGTGGTGCCCACCCACACCCCTCACTCCTAACACTCCAACACACCAGAATTTTCACCATCTGAAGACTGTGTTCCCACAAGAGGCCTCTTTACGTATCACATGGCAGGACAGAAGTGCCAGAGCATCGTTGCTCCTTGGACATATTCCTCAAGGCAGGATGGATGGGAACTCGCTCGTTCTATAGCGGGGCGACTCTGAGGTGAACGTTCTACAACTGGGCCTCACAGTTTCTCCAGTGAAATTAAGTTCTAACCATCTCGCCCCACCTTCATTAGCTAACACTCATTTTCTGAAACCTCCTTTCTCTTCTGTGTCTCATTTACGGGCCCCTTAGAGCTGTTCTTTTTACCTCCCAAAAAAGTTCCCTGCAGCTGAAAACTGTCTCAGAGTCTGCTCTGACAGAATCCAAACCAGGCTCATTTGGGCTTGGGGAAGCCCACACCACAATGAGGAAAGCCAACCAGTGAACAAATCTCATAACTAAAGGAGACCATATCCCAAATATTTAGGCAATTGGAATGTTCTGGAGGTTACCTAGCTGCTGCATCACACTCAGTTCTCTGGCAACCAAATCATGATGAGTCCAGCAACATTTGATGCCAGGGGTCACACTCCAAGCCAGCATTCTATGTCCTCTTTAAATGATAGAGATTATCATTTTAAATATTTATTAACCAGTATTTATTGTACATACACTCCCCACATTTTATCTCTATGTTTTTGTCTAGTTTTCTATTTTTTCTACTTTTTGATCAATGTCATTAGCCTTTCTCCCTTCTTCAGAAAATCAATGGATGGTATGAAATATTTAAATCGTGTCATTATGGTATGAAGGGTTAAATTTTTATAAATCCACCAGTAATCCTGACCTCAACCTCCAGCCTTAGCCTAAGGTAGTTTTAGGTTGGCTAACCACTCCTGGAATATTCTAGGTGGAATTAACCCCAGGGATGGTTTCGATGACCTTGGATCCAGGATTTTGTACAGAGCCTCACCAATAGTTTCCATAGCAACCAAAGTTGATAAATGAGGATGATTTTCATTTGCTTGTCTCTGAGTTACAACTTTCTTTTAATAGGAAACTAGAGGAGAAATATGAAATATGATTACCAAGCAGAGAGGGTTATATGCTATTATAGGATAGGATTACCAGCTATTTTCTTCAAAACTGAAATTTAGATCTTGGCTTGTCTGTTCTCTTCAAAGTCCCTCAAATCTGTCATGTTCTTCTCCCACACCATGCCTTTCGATGTTGTCTTGCTTGGAATGCCCTCCATTTTCCTTTCTGCTTTTCTGTATTTGCTCCAGCTACTATTTCCATATCTGCTGCCCCCTCCCTTAATAAACTCCCCTCTTATCCTTATCAATTTTAATTCCACACGATGTATATAATGATTATATTGTTGTTAGGTGGACCGGTTAAGAACAAAGAAGTTGGCAAAAGACAGATCTGTGATTCCAGCTCTGCTACTTAACAATTCGGAGGCCTTGAGCTATTGGCTTCACCTTCCAGGGTCTCAAGTCCCTCTGTTGGCAAAATTTGGATAACAATAGAACTGACCACCTCTGTGGTAAAGGATTCCCCGGGATCCCGGACAGACTATCTTAGCACAGTGACGGACATGTAGTGGACATTCAGTAAACGATAGTAAAGCAGGATCTGCTTTCATTGTTGGGTCACTTCATGAGGGAGCACTCACATCAGGAGCACAGATGGGACAGTCAGACAAATCCTGCTTCACGACTGCCCTACACACATGCATTGGTTTTCGTAAGTTAGAGTGCATTCAGCAAGTCGCTATACCCCCCAGGCTCAACATCTTTATCTATAAAATGCATTGGTCACCACCTACTTCACATAATGTTGGTCAAGTTTAACTCAATACATCACCACATGAGAAGCCCCTGGCCATTGTGTTTTTAGTGGATGTCCCACACATTTATTTCCCTTGCCCCACTTCTTCTCACCTACCCTTTACAAAGCTGTAATTGCCTTAAAAACAGTAAGCATCAGATGTTCACCAGATTATTAATGCATCATTACATGACTGAGGACACATGTGCCTTTGGTGCAAACACATGCAGAGCATTTGCATGCTAAGCTAACAGTAGGTGTTCTTGATCTTTGGGTCTGAGAACTTTGTGCACCTAAGCAGAAGGATAAATCGAGATTATTTAGGCTGAGGAGACAAGGGTACATCACCATCTATATGAGACAACTTCATAAAGCTAGGTCCCGGGTTATCTTTCCAACACAGCAGTCTCAAAATGTAGATATACATGGTTTTAAATGAATTCACTTGGCAATCCACTTAAGGGCCTAAGGCCAGTGAGTTAAGACATTTAATTGAAATTCATATGACAACGACAACAGAGGAGAACATTTTTAAAGTGTTGAAACATAGACTTAATTAGTAGCCCATTAGGAGGTCCAATTAAGGAAGAACATCTTAGCAATGCAATGCCGAAAATCACACAACCAGTAAGTGGCAGAACAGATTTTTAAACATGGTTCATTGTAATTCCAAGTCCTCCTGGCAAGGTTAGCAACAGTGAGCAAGTCTTGGGTGCTCAGGAGGGTGGTCGGAGAAGGAACAGTAACCCTGTGAGCAGGCAAAGCAGGATGTACCTGGAGGACACAGGAGAATGAATGTGTTTCTGTCACTTCTGTTTAAGAAACCTTCCATGGCTTGGCATTGCTCTTAAGAAACAGTCTAAGCCCCTGAGAGCAGCCACAAGGCTTCCCAATGTGTGCTCCAGACCAGTTCACCCTGAATCACGGACTGCTTCTCCTAACTGTACTCAATGATCTATGTGTCACTCCGGAATTCTTTCAGTGTAAGTCTCTCTTCTATGGCTCTTGATAAATGTTCTTCCTCTTGGAAACTTCCATTCTGTATCCCACTCTGGGGTGTTAGCTAGGACATCCCATCCCAGATCAAGTCCTCGACATGGGACTTCCTATTGCTGCCTGCAGAACATCTCTCCCATCCTGATTCTCTGTTAGTCACTTATGGATCTCCAGCACAGGCTTAAAATGTGGGCAAGCAGTAAGTGTTAAATAGGCATTTTAAAAAAATGAATAGGCCTGGATATGTCAAAAGAAGGACAGAGAGCTCTCCAGGAGGAGGGAGAGAGTGCTAAGTAACAACTACCCAGGATCCAGTATCCAAAATCAAGATTATCTGTGTCCATAATTCATATTTATAGCCAATTTATATGCTGCCAGAAGAAACCCTGGTATGGAACTACAACCTTCATTAGGAAAGGCAGTAAATGAATGCATAAAATTAATAAGTTGGAGCTGAGATATCACACATTGGGCAGATTTAGAACTATGGGTCATGGTACTTCAAATTTGTTATTTAACACAATGACAAATATAATAGAGGCCAACATTCTTAAATATATTGATATAATAGCAAACATACACTTTCTAGTTGTATTTTTTAATCAGAAATAAATTTTGCTTATAGAAAAAAATAGGTATTTCAGTTGGGAGTTAGGTCCTTTACACTGCATTTTTTCTTTTTTTTTAAGTAGTAGAGAGAATTAAGGACTTCCTTCCCCACTCCACCATTCCCAAGAGTTTTTGGAATGATACAGAGGTACTCACAAGAGACAAAAGCTTAGATTTTCAACTGCTAAGACAGAGGTTATTGAACAGCAGCAACACCTGCCCAAAAGTCAAAAGTCTGGACCCTCTCATTGCCAGAGAACTGGACTGGGAGGGTCAAGAGGCTGCCTTTGTGCTCCTCATGGATGACAAGGGGATTGTTCTGGCTGCAACACAAGATACACAGGCGGCCTGGCTAGATGTAGACCGTTCAGTGTTTGTTGGTTCCGTTAAAGCTCTAGGACTTAATTTTGTAGTCAGGGTCACAAGAAGAGAAGGAGGGCAGGCTGCCTGGATGCCGTGATTTCTCCCTTGGATTCTCACTACACATTCCATGTGGCTCTCAGAACTCATAATGGCCCTTAAAAACTGTTCAGTTTTTGCTGTTGTTGTTTATTTTTTCCTTCTATTTGAAGAAAATTTCTTAACCACGGGAAAGTAATGTAGAAAATCATGTTGTTTGCCTTGGTGACACATCTTACAGAGAGTTCTGAATCCAGATAATGCAGCCAAAAAACTGGCTTGTGTGTGATATCGACCTCCATTTTCACTAACATCACAATAAAGTTGGTTCTTTTTTGGGTTTGTTTACTCTGTGACAGGCACTTTCTTGGATCACATGGTACCAAAGTCCTATTTCCTCTCCTTCCTGCATTTAAGTTTTCTTTGTAATGACAACATCAAAATGTAATGTCTAAACAGCCACATTTTTTCTTTACTAATTTATCAAAATTAAATGTAATATATAAGGACTCAAAATAATGTAATTACTGGAAAAGTGGAGTAAAGTAGGAGATACATGTAGACAGACTAAAGGGGGTCATATGGTCTGGCTGGAAATAAAAAAGAATTTAATGGAACACGCACAACCTTGAAGAGTTCCACGAAAACAATGCATATGATTAACAAAAGTTAAAAATGATATATTTGCCCACAATTTTATAAGAATTTAATATGTTCAGGGAAAACTATTGATGAGATTCATTTATTCTGTGTGTGTGTGTGTATGTGTGTGTAATGCCTAGTATTTTATAGGCACAGTTTAAGGAGATGAGGATATAACAGGGAAAAACAAAAACACAACTCCCTGCCTCAAGGCATTTCCATGGTAAATTATTTTTGGAATTAGCTCTTGGGATACATAAATCAAAACTAAGTGAGAATATTTAAATCAGTCAATATTCTGGAAATTTTGGAAAGCATGCTTACTAGAATGATTTGAACAGTAAATAATACGTTAAAGTAGATCATAACCCTGGAAGACAAGACACAGTTAACCTAGGAGACCCTTGTGTAAGGCAAGGCTGGAGCAGCATGAGTTGAATTGTATGCAGCCAGATATCTTCATTTATTCAAAAATCCCTTCAACTCATATTTATTGAATCCTTCAATAAATCAAGATCACGTTCACAAAGGTAAATGGTGGTTTTTACCCAACATCTTCCCAGCATCTGTATCAGTGTACTCCCTTTGGAATAGTCACTGTTGAAGACAGACATCAAGAGATTATGCAGGGGGCGCCTGGGTGGCTTAGTGGGTTAAAGCATCTGCCTTCGGCTCAGGTCATGGTCCCAGGGTTCTGGGATCGAGCCCCGCATCGGGCTCTCTGTTCGGCAGGGAGCCTGCTTCCTCCACTCTCTCTCTCTCTCTCTGCCTGCCTCTCTGCCTACTTGTGATCTCTGTCTGTCAAATAAATAAATAAATAAAATATTTTTTAAAAAAGAGAGATTATGCAGTATATTTATGCCTTGATGGCCTGAGATCTTCTTAAGTAGAGAATAATCAAGGAGGTAAGCTAGCACAAGCCTCTTTGCAAAGCAAGAATTCTCTCTGTTACAAAGTCTCACCCACTTGGGCTCCAGGTAACAAGCAGCTCTGCAGCATAGGCTGTAAGTAGCTCACTTCATCAACTAACATCTGAACTATTGCCAAGTCTAACCAGGGATGCAGGGCTGTCAGAAAGACACCTGGAACAAGATGGTATACTTTTATGGCAATAAGTATGAAAGGTTATTTCAGATTGTAGAGCATCAACCAAGCTGTCTGTATTATAATTTCACAACCCCTGTCTGCATTCTGAAATCCAAAAAGATCTGAAATTAAACCACTTTTTTCCATAGGTCGCTTGATGAAGAAACCTAACCTGAACTAATGCAGGCTCTTTATTTATACCACATTGTGTGACTATTCATATATTTTCCTATAAAAATATTAATGTGTTTGATTAAGAGTACTCTCTTAGACCTCACTGGAGTTTTAGTTAACATACAGTACATCCATTCAATTCTTCCTATACATTTTTTAGCAGATTTTTAAAAATTTTTTATTATTTTCAGCATAACAGTATTCATTATTTTTTCATCACACTCAGTGCTCCATGCAATCCGTGCCCTCTATAATACCCACCACCTGGTGCCCCGACCTCCCACCCCACCGCCCCTTCAAACCCCTCAAATTGTTTTTCAGAGTCCATAGTCTCTCATGGTTCACCTCCCCTTCCAATTTCCCCCAACTCCATTTTCCTCTCTAACTCCCCACGTCCTCCATGCTATTTGTTATGCTCCACAAATAAGTGAAACCATATGATAATCTTCCTATACATTTTAAAAAATTCTGAAAACAAACTTGTTGTCAAGGTTCCAAAAATGGGGTTGTGTTTTGGCTAAGGCTCTCATTTCTTTTATGAACCTCTTGATGATGAGCTACATCATCATGCTACATCTCATCTATCTTGATGATAGCCATCCCTATTTTTATTTATTCTTGATTTATTTAAGGTTCAGTCACAGAGCATTCCCCATCTTTGTGAAATATTCTTGATAAGTATGAAATTTAACAGCTTTATACAATTCTGCCATATGGATACAATATAAATTATTTAAGTATTCTTCTAATGTTGGAGTTCATTTTCAAATATTTGCTTTCATAATTCTGAGCTGAACATCAAAATCTGCTCACATGTCTCTATCCATTTAGAGCAGATTCTAGAAAGAGGACTCCTACCTGAAAGGGCCAGGGTGTTAAGCTTGTTAGCATTAAAAGAAATTGAATCTGACTTGAAAAATTTCTAATATTCTTGAGTCCTGCCCCTCCTTCAGGAAACATCAGGAGAGACAGGCTGTGCGTGTGCATGCATGCGTGTGCACGTGTTTGGGAACAAAACAGCGGTGTGAGTGATTTTTTGGCACAATAACGATCTGGGCATTTAGCAACTAGGAAGAAAACCAAAGTGGCAGCTTCCAGTGGAAAGTATACCTGCCCAGGTGTCAGGAGAGCTGGCACAAGGTTCCTGGCTTCAAACACCCTTCTGTTTCTCTCCACTCCTCGGTTTCCCTTTCTCTGTTAACCTCTGCCCTATTGCTTTAAATGGGCTATTCTGAAGATAAAACAGTTCTCGTGAAAAGCCTTTTAAAGTAAAAATTTCTGTACAACTGCAAGGTGTTATTTATTCAACACACCAGCAATGGAAATTTTTGTCAGCTGTGTACTATTTACAGTTACTAGCAACATGTATCAGATTTCAATTCTTCCCGTGAAATCCAAAGCTCAAAATCCCATTAAAAATACTTAAAAACATCAAATCCTCCCTATAATTAATAACAATGATTGGGCACAGAATTCTCAAAAATAGACTTATCTCTATTCAGCAACAGCAAGTACTAATGAGAAACTGAAGGAAGTAGATAATTATAGACCCGAGTCTCCTTTGCCACTCTAAAGAGTACATTGAACATGAGCAAATTGAAGCCTTGCTCATATGACAAGTATACTATCTCCGAGTGTTAACACTGAGACCTCGTCTCTCTTCCTCTAAAGAGGTGAAGGGTTGGAGGAAAAAGGCTACAGCGAGAGAAGCCATGTCACAGAGCAATCTACCCCAACTGCATTTTCAGGGGCTGGATATACTTCAAGAGGTTCTTTTAACTTCTCTTCTCTTAGTATGTTTCAACTGGCAATAAGTCTTTGCTCAACGGCATAAAGATGATCAGATGGCATTTTGTGGAGTTCTTCAACTCTTGGGACTCCAGGTCTGTGTGCATGTGTGTTTGTGTGCATGTGAGTTGTGGTGTGCAGAAATAGAAAGTTTTTTATGTTAAATGCTTTGTTCTACATCGTTCATTGTGTTAGAAATACTCCAGGATTTCTTGATTAAAGATACAAATCATGGTCTTTACCTAGGAGTGGTTCATAGTATAATAAGAAAAAGGAATAAAATAAGTAAATGAATACTTACCATGACAGATTCATTTCCAGGATGGAGGGAAGTCTGAAGAGTTGTAGGAGTGAAGTAGAAAGGAACCAATCCCAGTATATGGAACCCTAATGCCATCCATCCCACAGGGCTAATAGGGGTTAGGCAAAAAATGTTCTGGAGAGGAAACATTTGTTGTGGTGGGCAGAATGTAGCTTCTTGTAGAATTATGAGTAATTCTAGAGAGCTGACATGCAGTTCTGTTGGTGTGTATGAGAGAGAGAGAGATGAAAGAGAGAGACTGGAGGGAAGTAAGCCACTGGAGAGAATCAAATCATGTGGGTTCATATATGCCATATTAAAGAGATTAGTCTGAAGTAATAGTGCTACTTATTCTTCTGTCAATAATCAAATTAAATAGGTTTTCTTTCAACCTCAGGGACTAATTCTTCAATTTGGTTTTGAGAGTAGAGCCTGGCTTTCTCTATAGCTCAGACATTCCAACAATTCCAGAAGAGTTGAAGCTTTACTGTATGGTAGTTGAGGGATAAAATGGCAAATCTTAAAGAAACCCTTAAGTGAAAGAAACAGAGTTTATCATTTTTATGAAAAGGCATGCTTAACTATCCCTAAAAGCCACAGTCAAATAGGCTTTGATATGAAATAACTTTCATATAAAACTTCTTTCAATACTATCCCATTAAGAATGCAAGATCCTCTAGAGCAGTAATATTGAGTGATTTTAAGGATCCTGAATGGAAACAAGATATTGATGATTGCTCCGTACAGAATCATGACACAAATGCTTTTAAGGAACCAGTAGACCTTGGCATATGTTCACCCCTCTGCTCTTGCTTGGCTGCTGTTGTGGAGGAAAAAGCATGTGAATAGGCAAAGGGTAAAGGAGCACATAGACATTTCATCTCTGTCAGTACCTAAATTCTGTCCAACTCTGATCACAAGCTCCTATGAGATGCTGACACCCAGATGTCGTCTGGGGCCTTTGGCCTTCCCTCCACCAGCTTCCTCATCTTCAGTGGATAATCTCTAACATTTCTCCTGGAGCTAACCATTGTGCTCACTGCCGAAGTTTTCCAGGAAATCCATCAAAACTGAATTGCCCCCGAAATATAGATCAATGGGACAGAGAAGGCCTTGACAGGGTATTCCTTTGGCTTATGTTCTGGTGTATACCCCAGTAACTTTTTCCACATGTTGTTTATTCAGCAAAACAACATTAGGCTCCAGGCTCAGAACCCTCTGGTTACCATGCTCCTGTGTTACTTTTAACCCAGAATGACCTATATTTCTTCTCCCTATACTTTGCCATCTCTTCAATGGCAAAGTTCAAACTAATGTTGATCTCTAAAGTTTTGGACAATGTTTCTATACCTGGCAATAGCACTGATATACACACGTGCCAACTTCTTCTTACAGAGTATAAGTTTCTTAAAACTTAAGAGACTGGTTTTAGTTTCATCTTTTATTCTCTTAAAGCATCTAAAAGAGCAATGTCTTGTGTGTGTTTGAAGCATGAGTGTCGATGAAGAAAAAACTCTCTAGAATTGGACTTCACTCACGTAATTTGTTTCTGAGCTATTAAAGCTACATAATTAGTGAATGGGCTCAGAGTTTATGTTAGATTACCAATCATGGTCAATAGATTTTAGCTACACCAAGCTATGTGCGGATCCAGCCAGAATCAAGCTTTTTCTTTCTTTCCTTTCTTTTATGTACAAATACAGTCTGGTTAATATTAACATGAAGAGCAAATTTGGGGAAAAATAACATCATAAAAGTGTGACAGGTTAAAAAATAAAATTAAAAATTATAATATGTGGTTTTATTTATTCATGTGTTTATTCATTCATTCACACATTCAAAGAACACTGATGTGATGTCAATGTTGAGGGGGAACCTATTCTAGACAATAGAATATGACAAGGAAAAGGACCATTTGACCCGTGAGGAATTCATGACCTGGTGAAGAAGATAGCCACGCACATAGAATGCAACATGCTTTTCTTCCTATGTGCTCTCTGCCCTTTTGCCATTATATATTCTATAGTGTGCCCTTTAGGGATGCCTTGTCCCAACTTCTTCAGGGACTTAGTCATAGCATCCTCTATGAGGGATGACTCCTTCTAATCTAGACTGTGTAAGATGTCCTTCTGGGCTATCCCATCTTTTATTTATTTATTTACTTATTTATGCCATAGGGAAAATAAATAAATAAACAAATAAATAAATAAATAAATAGGAGATGGGATAACCCAGAAGGACAGCTTAATGGAGTGTAACAAATAGCATGGAGGACATGGGGAGTTAGAGAGGAGAAGGGAGTTGGGGGAAATTGGAAGGGGAGGTGAACCATGAGAGACTATGGACTTTGAAAAACAATTTGAGGGGTTTGAAGGGGCGGGGGGTCGGAGGTCGGGGTACCAGGTGGTGGGTATTATAGAGGGCACGAATTGCATGGAGCACTGGGTGTGGTGAAAAATTAATAAATACTGTTATACTGAAAATAGATAAAAAATAAATTTAAAAAAAAAGGACATCTTACACAGCCTCGATTAGAAGGGACTAAGTCCCTGAAGAAGTTGGGACAGGGCATCCCCAAAGGGCACACTATAGAATATACAATGGCAAAAGGGCAGAGAGCACATAGGAAGAAAAGCATGTTGTTTACAATGGACAGAGTTTTTCTGATTAAGAGACATTTCCTAGAGGACTTGAAAGTTCATCTAAGCAATGTATATAGAAGAGGTCCACTGCTCCCAGCCAGCACCTCCAGCATTTCGATTTGATTCTGTAGGTTTCTAGCACAAACAGAAATATACGCCAGCAGAGGTGTATACCTTTGTCCTATGGTTGGCACTCATTGTTTCGCTTTTCTGATTGTTAGTTCCCCCTCCCATTCTAGTCACCCTAAGCATGCAGCAAAGGAAGAGCTCAAAAGTGAAGGCGTGGGTTCATTTTTCACACTCTCAGATTCAGCTAGAGCTCTGGAGTTAACCATGATGGAATACCCACGGTCCCCTCCTTGAAAGCCTCAGACTATTATGCAATAAGACTATACTCTTAAAAAATGGGGAACTGTAATGTAATTGGAAATGAGCATCGTATTATCTTAAGTATGAAGACCACATGCCCTAGATTCTGACAATTTCAGCACTTCTCATGTAATGCTGGTCGGTTCGTACAGATTTAGGGTTCATCACTGTCACCATAATACATTACGCAAGAGTTCAGAGAATTTCATAATAAATAAAGATCAAGGCCATTGATACATCTTTATGAGAGAGGCTGTGGTTTTCCTAGCTTTAGAGGATGAAATAAGAATAAATGAAGTTTGTAGGGTAAAGAGCAGCATGAATCACAGAACATAAGAATCACAGTCTAAGTAAATAATTTAGAAACAAAATAAAACAAATAAAACCTAGGTCACCATACCTCATTTTTGTAGGATTTTTCTTAATCCATGGATGTGGATGGGGGTAAATGCACAGATCTAGATGTTGGTGTATATAGTAGTAGTAGAGAAAGGAATGAGAGTGGAAAGTCAGTAGAGAGACTCATATCTGTAGCTTCACAGGGAAAGATACATCCCTTTGACAAATATAGAGGCATACACCATTTTATTGTGCTTCTCTTTTTTTTTTTAAAGCATTTTTAAGGAGTTTTTTGTTTTGTTTTGTTGTTGTTGTTGTTGTTGTTGTTTAAGATTTTACTTATTTATTTGACAGACAGAGATCAAAAGAAGGCAGAGAGGCAGGCGGTGAGCGGGGTGGGTGGCAGAGAGCAGGGCCCCCACTGAGCACTGAGAGCCCTACTCAGGGTTCAATCCCAGAACCCTGGGATCATGGCCTGAGCTGAAGGCAGAGGCTTTAACCCACTGAGCCACCTAGGCGCCCCTATTGTGCTTCTCTTAACTGCACTTCAGAGGTATTTTTTTTTTTACACAAATTAAAGGATTTTGGCAATCCTTCATTAAGCAAATCTATGAGTGCCATTTTTCCAACAGTGTTTGCTTGCTTTGTGTCTCTATGTCACATTTTGGTAATTCTTGCATATATCTAACTTTTTTATTATTATTGTCTTTGCTATTGTTATCTGTGATCAATGATTACAACTCACTGAGAGCTCAGATAATGGTTAGCATTTTCAACAATAAAGCATTTTTTAATTAAGGTGTGTACACTGTTTTTCTACACATAATTAATAGATTAATAAACTTATTTGACACTTAACAGGCTAAAATAAATATAACTTTTTCATTGGGAAACCAAGAAATTCATTTGACTTGCCTTATATCAATATTCACTTAATTGTGGTGCTCAGAGGCCAAGCCTTCAATATCTGCAATATATGCCTTAAGTTATTTTTAGGACCCTTCCCTTTCAGCTGTCCATGCATTTTTTTCTTATCTCTCTTCAAGCCCATCCTTACTAATCTAGTGTAGATATGCATAGAGAAACACAGAGCAAAGAAGGCACCAAACATACATCTCTTCATAGAGGGAAAAATTGAGACCTGAAGAGATGTAAGACTGCCTAGGTTCCTCCTCTTCCCTATGACTGAGCTACAATGCAAAGCTGAATCATCTGCTGCCAGCACTCATCTTGCTTTCTGGATACACACGTGGCCCTCACCTAGAGCTGGCTTGGGAAATGCCCTGCTCTCCTGCGGCTATGAATCCTCAGAAAATTGTAATTCTAAGGCTTCAGAAGAGGCGAAAAGCCTGGACATCCGTTAGTTTATGCAGAGAACTGCTATATAATTTTCAAGTTTTGAGGCTCTTCGTTCTTGTCCCTTTTGCCTTTCTACTTAGGAGGTCTCTGCTTCAAAGGGAAAGAAATGGGAATTAAGATGGAGCTGAGTAAGTCTTGCTGGCAGCCCTGTCCTTTTCAATTTAATTCAATCCTCCCAATAATCTTATGGCAGATATTTTTATCCCAATTATACAAATGAAGAAAGTGAAATGCTGGCATCAAATGTCAGCTCACACACCCGGGAAGAGGAAAGATCACAATGGGAAGCCTAGTGGGTCTGATTGTAAAGTCGGTGCTCTTACTGAAATATAACAAGTCTTCCACAAGGATGAGCTTTTGGGGTGGAGTCAGGTTGGGGGTCTCTTGCGGAATACTGGCTGCTAAGATCAGGAAAGAGTGTTGAGAAATACAGGTTCATCTCCAACACCACGTGGGGAAGATCATTAGAATATTGACTACAGCCAATTATTTGTATTTCTATGTCTTTCATTTCAATTATCCAGATGAATTCCAGGCCCCAGGACTATGCACAATTGAGTTTTATTAGATAGTGTGTTTTATTGACTTGAAGTAGACAATATGGATTTTACGAGATAGAAATAGCATTGTGCCAGACCCCTTGCTGGGGGTATTTTACTAATGGCAAGCTTTCTGAAGAAGAGATTGCCGTATAAAAGAACCCACTACAATATTGTTTCCAAACTAGTTTTTATTATAGACCCCACAGTTACTGTCTGGAACCCCAGTTCATTAATGCAAAAGTCAAGGAATACTTACCCATCTTCCCCTCCCTTTCTTTTCCTTGAGCTAATTCATCTGGGAAGCATTTTTATTTAATCGTCTCACTTCTCTTTCCCTTTAACGGAGGAGTCACGTTGTCCTTGTAATTTTTCCTTTTCACAACAGGAAGAGAATGAGGGTGAGAGGCGGTAACTAATGGCCCCATGGAAAGAACCCCAAAGAAACTCATCGATTCACAGAGGTGAAACTGTCACAACATCTCACCTTTAGTCTTTACAAATGAGTGAAACCAGAATTAGGCTCCACATACACTTGAAAATGCATTCAGCTGACACATAGAAGAATTAGCACATTACACCGGTAATGTTGCAGGGAGGAAGAGCAATTAAGGACCTACGACAAAAGAGGGGGCTGCTTTCTCCACTTCAGCTTCCTTCAGAGCACAGCGGTTTTGCCTACCATAGCAAAAGACACTTTGCACTTTAACAGGGGCCACAGGTTTTGTGTATTGGTTTATATCTCTATTCATTCATTTCAAAAATCCACCATGAGTTTGGTGTCTCCTGTGCTAGAATACAGACACAGACAGGCCAAGATGTAGTAGTGCCTCTCAAGGACTACACAGTGTACCCCATGGGACAGATCTGTGACTACATGGGGGAAGGCAAGCATGGCCCGGCTTCACGGAAAATCAGTGCTGGGAACAAAGGGACGCACAGAGAGCAGCACTTGATGAAGAAACAGTGTTGGCAAAGGTTTCACAGGAGAGGGGACACTTGAGCTCCATCTTCTCCAACACTCCATCCAGATAAGCACAGTGAGAGCATTTCCTGTAGAGAGAGCAGTGTGACCTCCAAGTCCCCATCTGTGTCACCAGGTCCTCCGGTGAGAAGTAACACAAGAAATGATCACTGTTGGAGAGCCTCCTCCAGACTGTCTGGGAGCTCAGGTCACCTGGGGCGGCAAGTAACATTGCAGAAGCTGGTTGATGTAAGAAGCTTTGAAGAAGGCTGAGGGACACTTCCAGGCACTTCTTCTGGACAAAAAGGACTTGGAAGGAAGAGGAATAGGCACTTAAAGCAAAGACAGCTATGGAGGAGAATGACAAAACTCTGGGTTTGAGTTCCACCTCGCTACTGATGTGAATTAGAAAAGTCAATCTTCCTGACTTTCGGCTACCTCTTCTGAAAAATGAAGATTAGGATATCTAATCTATCCTCTTCACAGTGATGGTTTTTAGATGAAATGTATAAAATGTTTTGTAAACCAGACAGGCTTCCACAATAGAATAATGCACTATTATTATCCTTCTTGTTGCTCTATCAATATCACTATTAAGGAATTAAGGAGAGAAATGTAAGTAGAGGTGCCTGAGAAAATGCAAACTGATGGTTGATTCAGTGAGTGAGGGAGAGGAGTGTGTTTGTACAGCCAAAAGGCTGATAAGTGAACACTTACTATTGAGTGGTATTTAACATGCCAACGCACTTGGCCATGCATTATTGCATCTAACTCTTCAACAACCCTGTGAAATTGACAGCACAGTAATTGTATCTCCAGATTACCAGTGAGAAATGGAGATAATTGTTAGCCGAGTGCCTGACACATAGTGAGTGCTCATCAGATATTTGTTATTATTAATATTGTTACTTTAGCATTACTACTATTTTATCACAATTACTTAATGTTCATACGGTTTGAATATTTGGATGTTGCCAGGAGCAATAATAATTAACCAAGCGGCTGATCTATAAAATGGGGTCAATTAGGTTGATTCTATTTATCTCAGATTATTTGAATAGGAAAGTCAGATGACCCATTTGGAAGTATATTATGTAATATGGCCAGATAAATGCAAGTCACAGTAAGATTACATTCCATAGGGAATATCTATCTGTGCAAGAAAATCTTAACACTTAATAGCTGGGCACGTGCACTATATTCAAATATCTAACTATAATAACACAAGCCATAAACTCTGCAGTTCCCAAAGCCAGCAGAAGAATTTGTGGAGAGTAACCATGTCCATTCATTATAGTGAGCACCACATGCAAGGTTGTGGGCTCTTTCAGTCAGCAATCTGTAAAGGAGGAGCAACAGTTTCTGCCCAAATACCCAGGCCTTTCCACTCAGGGATAAGGTAATCGTTACATAGCCTCAGCACCAGCATACTTGAGGTTCAGTGCATGGCCTTTGCGCAGTTTGTAGTTTGGATGTCTTCAGGTTCTGCTGGTTGACCACTGACACAGCTTCAGTCCTCTTTGGCTGACTTTAGGCAAGGCTGCTGCTCTTTTGTGTCTCTCTAGATTTGCCTCCCTGGTTTGTGTTCTCAAAGCTCTGTGGCTGCCCCTCCTCTGACGATGGCTATGGGAGAGCTTTCAGTGCCCATTTGGTGTGTCGACATCTTTCCCGCTCAAGTGTGCTCTGAAAACAGGCTCCTTTTAAACCTGATGGCACTGCCTATATAACACACTTAAATATTCTTCTTTATCCTGCCAAAGGAGTGCAGGATACCCCCATTCCCAAAGAATGTGAACACATTCAATAGACTATATCGATACTTATGAATATACTTCTGCTCATGCCTCTTTGATGTCTTACCCGGAGAGGACCAGGCCCTTGGTTTTCATCCAATCTTTACACGTAACCCCAAGATGCCTATGCTTGAAGCAGTGTCGGAACAGAAAGCTAAATGAAACATTGTCCTTGTCGTTGATTAAAAAGGGGGTTCATAAGAGATGGAATCACTTTCTAAAACTTTTGTAGTGGGAAGGAAAAGTATGCAAACAAAGGAATGCTTGTAACGTACCTATGGGACTTTTTTTTTTCTCCTCTAAAAGGCTTTCATTTAGCTTCTGCATAGAAACCACCCACTTCCCTCAATAGAGAAATAAAAGGAATGTGCTGCAGCTGTATCTACAAAAACACATTTGGATTGAATCAGCATGCAACCACTGCAGCTCAATGAATCCTGAGATCAATTCCCAATCTATTAACTTCCAATCACCTACCCATGAGGAAACTGTTGGGTTTGCTGAAGCAATGACACAATTCAATTCCTGATTACAGAGTCTGGTGAGCTTGAGATTGAATCCCCGCTTTGGCAGTTATGGACTTAGTCAACTTATTTAACCCTTTGTCTCCACCTCCTTATCTGCAAGTGAAGTTAGGAATAACTAACTGTCCTGTATCAAAAACACTCTACGACATTCCTATATAGGATGAACGATAAAGCATCTTCATTTAGAATGTGATCTTAATGGTCTTAGTATCAAATGCATCATCAGAGCATGGATGTGAATTAGAGAAAAAAGATTTGCTTTACTAACCCAATAAAGAGATTAGAAGAGTGGAGCCTCATCAACTTGAAACAATACATTTAAGGTCACACAGTTATTCATCAGAGTCAAAGCTATAATCCAAGTCAACTAATGTCCTTAGGCCAGTGTTCCTTTTATTAAAACACAAGCAGTCATATTAATGGAAAACAGATCAACTATTTCCCTGGTTGTTAGATTTTCCTAAAGAAATCAAACTTCAAAAGCAGCTACTGCTACTAACATTTATGGGAATATTGTGAATATTATTCTTGGCATTTTTATATTTCTGGGGATTGCTAATATTATACCAGCATGACCTTTCTTCTTCCCCATTTACAAAAAAGCGGAAACCACCCAAAATTGTTTTAATTGATGTATATTTATTCAGTCAGTGTTTGAATGTCTACTCGGACCACCCCATAATACTTTATTAGGCACTAAAGGAGAAGTGTGTCTATGCTGAAGTTAGAAACCTAGTTGGTGAGATAAAGTACATCTTCGAAGTATTTAAAAAAAAATCATGCAAAAATGAAAGGATTAAATATCAAGACGAAACTGGGGCTCACAATGAATGTTTGGAGAATTCTGGAGAATTCTGGAGAAGAGGGGAGTGTAAGTGGGGTGACCAGGATATCCGGGCTGGCCCAGATAAATCTCAGTTTATGTATCTTTTTCAGGCATAGTAATTAACGGTGTTCCTTTCATTCTCAAAAGTATCTGGACACTGCATGAATAGGCCAAAAGGCAGTTGTTTCATGTAGAATAATCATCTTGCATGAAAGAAGGGGACAGGTGGCTCGATGGAAGTCTGCATAACGGTGCTGTTCATCTGAGGTTAAGAGTCAGGTAAGGCCAAAGATGCTGCCTTGGCCTTGGGAAGGACCTTTGCTGCCCACGGATGGAAGGGTCTCCACCTCTTTCTCATTCCTCCTCACCCCACCCCATATCAGAATTAGTGCTTTAAAACCACCCAAATTCAACACTGAAAACAAAAGCAATTTCTTGGGGCTTACAGAGGGGATGAAAGCTGATTAGATCCAGACCCTGGCAATATATTTGCAATTTATAATTTTAAGTAGCAAATCCTTGTCATGGAAAAAGAGAAACCAGAAGAAGGATTTCAAAGTCTAATTATAACAATAGTTGTAGCCTTGAATTTGGCAAGTTGACAATCCATATGGAATGAAGATGAGGTCCCTGGCTGTGATTTAATGCCAAAAAACCTTTCTTTACCTCTGTGCATTTAATTCACTGTGATTCTGCAGCACTCAGGATTAGGGGCAGTATCTGTTTACTCATTTGCAACAGTGACAGAAAGCCTGTTAGAACGAATGTAAGCCAGGTCAGCTGGGGTCATCCTTCCCTCCCAATCAGATGGGAAAATAACAAACCTAGATAAAGAGATTTTAAAGCAATCATGCTGGAGCTTCAATTAAGCTTTCCTTATCCTATTTAACATGATTTTCAGGCCTTTCATCTTAAACCACAATTTTATTATGCTCAATCTAATACCTTGTGCTGGAGTAGGATGTGCCTATTATCTTTGCCAAAATTTGTACAATATGCAATATCAAAGGTCATCTTTAAACAGAGAATAAGCAAACATTCACAGAAATGCAATATTGGAAATGTTGGGTAGTTCTGCTCTCTCCTGATTTCCCCTTCCCTTTCTCATCTTGTAGATCTCTTCATTATCTCCATTCATTTTTCTTAAACACAAAGTAGATATCATTACCCCATTCTAAAGAAGGGGACAAGTCTTCTCTAACTGAGTAGTATGTCAGTGGTCACACCGTCCTCTGTCTGACCTGCCAGTGGGACAAAAGATCTGCTTGACCCTAGAGCCCACCAAGTGTTCTTCACTCCTCTCTGGCTTTAGAGATTTATCCCTTAAAAGGATTTAATTCATGAATGTGATCACTTCTGAAGAAGAACTACACCCTCACCTACTCTTTCATGTGAGATAATTTTTTTTCTTAGCCTCTCTTATCATCAAACTTATGGATATAAAGGTAGCAAGCATATAAGAAAGATCCCTCAAAGGAAGTGGAATTCAGCTAGGTGAAGGAGCTCCAACACTGGCTTCAGCGAGTACTCAGTTCAAAGCGTGATTTGTCCCTTGTTAGTTGCACCATGAGGGGAAAATGATCTTCGTTTGCTTTTTCTTTCTTTTCCCATCTCTGTGCTTAGTTTTCTCATCTGAGAAATGGTACTGGTAAGGTTAGTAATCTGTGGATGAGCCTGGCACAAAATAGGCATTCAGTAAATTGTAGCTTGGTTATTTCTATCTTTCCCTTCCACTAACCTCACCCACACACTTTGCTTCTAGAAGCTGTAAAGTATTAGATTTTCTAATTCCAAAAATTGAGTGAGGCTCAGATTCATAGAACCCGACCAGTTCTCTGCATTGCTGCTCTCTTGGACCCGGATTTCTCTTAGATTGCCTGTTATGCTTGCAGATACCGTGGAAATGAGCACTATATACTTGGTCTGATAAATAGAAACAATTTTACCAGAATCACTCAATATGCAAACACTTTAAAAATAAGCAAGAGCTGTTACGACTTTAAATATATCTGTGCTTGACAGGCTGCCTAATGTTTCACGATTTAATTAGTAATATCATTTCCCTGGACTTAAGGTTATCAATCATGTTACAGTTATTTCATTTCTGGCTGTCTAAATATAGCTGGCTAGAATTCTGGCATTGTTCCCTTTGCAGGGATGAGCAAGAATTTTCAAGGAGAAAATGGTGGCAGGAGGAAATGAGACTACCTTCTATAAGGAGCCATGGATCAAACCCTCCAAGAAATCCCATCTTTCATTAATCCACAGCTATTTAGCATCTTCTCTCTTTCCATCATGAATTAGCTGATATAAACCTCTAGTAGAGAGCTTATGCAAGAGTCTAGGAGAGAGAATGAACAAACAAAAGGCAATTAATCTAATTAATGGTGGTAATAGTCCCATGCATCTGTCTACTACAGTTCACAGCAGGCACTTCCACAGAAGTGATTTTATTTAACCTCATTTAATTAGCACTAAGTGCTAAATTGTTTGGTACACACTATAAAACTCAGCTGATGTTCATATAAGGGAAAGATCAACATGTGGTTTGTAGTGGTAGAGAAAAATCCAGGTCCAGATGGAGACTGAAAAAATTGGGTGCGTTGGATAATTCAGTTTGGGTTGGGCCATGGGGATAATGAAATCCTTACCTCATTTCCTCTGATAACATCTCATGACTCAAAATATGCCAGAATTTTCCCAAATGTAGACTCTCATAAAGCCTAATTCAGCATTTGACCACAAAAACATGTGTTTTGGTTTTGTATTTCTCCTCAATAATGATAATCCTCAATAATGATAAAAGTCCTGGAAGCCAGACATAAGCAGTCATTGTGTTGACTGTGCAGACTACAGTGAAACCAAAATACAGAGAAAGGAGAAAGCCTCTGAAATATTTTGGGGATGAAAATAAGTATGGGAAGCAGGGAAGGAAAATGTAAAAATGTGCTAGAAAGCCAGCTGGAGAGGAAGTGTTGCATTTTTTTCATCAGTGGTTTGTATTGATAAAATGTGCTTTAAATGGTCAGTCTGTACCTAATGCAGATCGAGTGAAGATACTCATGGAGGCTTATGAAATTGTTTTCATTCAAAGCAATGACCTTAGATGTATGTGCACACGTGTGTGTGTGTGTGTGTGTGTGTGCGTGTGTGTGTGTGGAGTGGGTAGAGCACTAATACCAAAACCTCCCATTCTTACAAGGTGAAGAAACACTGACAGTAACATGGAGGTAGCCAAGACTAGAGACACATCGGATGGTCCAAATATCCCAAATCCACCATGGTGTTCCAAAAATCTATTCACTTTTACCACATTGAAGATGCAGATTGAAAACATAGACCTCCCATGTACAACTGTATTTTAATAAATAAATAAATAAGCAAACAAATAAATAAATAATTTTTTTTAAAAAGAGCATCTTTGGAAACAAGGTCAGAGTATGGGTGAATACATGCCGGGGGCTTTTTCTGAGGCCCTATAACAAGATAAAAGCATATTTGTCTCCATTCAGTTGGTGTCTACTTTTCTCTGTAAAACCAGTATTTTCACTCAGACACACAAGGATCATTCTACTTTCATTAATGTAACTTCTTCTGATGGCACTTCAGTGGTTGAAACTTGTCTGAAAGTCTCCAAGTTTATAAGGGGGTTCTGCCCCTGACATGATTTGGTTGTTGGTTTGGGACAGTCTGGCTAAAACTTCTCTCCTTCAGTTACCTCATGTGTAAAATAAACTGATGAGGTGATATAATTTCTAAACTCTTTTTAACTCTAGTTTCCCCTAAAACTAACCTCATTTCCTCTAAGGCTCTTCATATTCCATCCATCTTTTAAGATACCTCTTTTGCCGCAAGCCCTTCAGAGATAGACCTGGCTATTTTCCTCTCCCTCACTTGGCATTTCCTCATGCTCCAAGGATGCCAAATGGTTCTCTCTAGCTCATCTTTGCTCCTCTCCACTTTGTATAAACTCCATTTCTGCCACAAATATCCCTTCTCCTTCTTTGGCTCTTTGTTCTTCCTAAGTCTGTTTATATTCTGAGCAGGGATGAGCAGGGTTGAGCAGCCTCATTGAGGAGCAACTACTGTGTGCTCCCATGGCACCCTCAGGTCACTGTTATTATTAGACACCACTCCTGGCTCTGTACCATAACTGCTGTACCTGTCACTTTTATCAGACTCTGACATTCACTGAACCTTGTGCTCTATCCCCAGAGCAGATGTCCTCAAACTGGCTGTGTAGTGGTGTGATCGGAGGACCCTTTCAATACCCCCACACCCAAGTTGTTCTACAGAACAATTAAATCAGAAACTATAGATTGGACCCTATCTATCAGTATGTTTTAGGCCCCTGAGGTGGTTCCAAGTTTGAGCATCACTGCCTTAGAGTGTCCAACAATAAGCATACAGTAATTGTTAATGAATGACCCGCATTAACTGGATCTATGATCCTGGACAAATTATATGGTTGCTGTAAACTTCAGTTTCCTTCTCTAAAATGGAGATGTAATTTGAGACAGTATGTCATTATGAAGATTGAGATACACATGTAAACACTCAGTCCATAGTGGGCTTTTAGCAGCTATCAATTCTCCTCACTTGTTCATCTCTCTAAAATATCGGTATCAGGTTTCCATAAGTCATAGAATAGGCAGTTTGAGTGAAAAAGCATGAGCTCTATCACAGAGCTATTTTTCCTTGACCTTCCACTACCCTTATCGCCTTCCAAAGCATTCTTTCTATGTTCTCTGTAAAGCACAGAATTCCCCCAAGCAAACCTGGTCACAATGATTTAAGAAGCAAACTGGCTTACTGTCGTGTCACTTCCTTAATGGGAAATAAGCCTCATTATTTTTGCACTCTCTTTCCTATCCCTTCAATCAGCCCCATGACAGCGTGTCCTCTAGAAGGGACAGGTCTGAGAATAACTTGTCAGCTCTTCTAAGTTGAATGCAAGACATGTAGCTTACAGAAATGACAATCTGAGGCAAGTATTGTGGCTTATAAGACTCTTCAATTATCAAAACAGTGGAGGATATAGATATACACTTGGCTTTTAAATGCCTGTGTGTGTGTGTGTGCGTATTTAGTGTGTGTGTCTAATACATATTCATATGAACACGTTGCATAGTCATGATCTTCTTTTTTAAAATCCTCTCAGAACAGAAATAGGGTGATTTTAAGATAAAACATAGACCAACGGTTCTCAAACTTGAGCACGAATCAAAACCTTTGGAAAGCCTAAAGCCCATGTTGCTCAGAATCCCACTCCCAGAGTTTCTGGTCTAGTCACCCTGGAGCAGGGACTCAGAATTTTCATTTGAGGACCACTGGTCTCAGTGCTGCAGTCAGATTTGTGCTTGAGTACAGGAGAGGAGAGGAGTTCAGTAGGGTTCCTGAAGAATAGATGTTACAGAAGGAACTTCTCTTGGACAAGTCCTTCTTGGCATGAGAGTACATTTGATTAGTGTTAAGTAATCACTATGATGATGAATACTCAAGGTATCAGTATGCTTCATCACAGATTGTTTGAATATCCCTTTCCCCCATCCTTCAACCTAACTCCTTACCCCACACTAGCATAGATAATTTAGAATTAAATGCATTTTGTTTTATATTGAGATAATTATCTTAACAAATATTTTTTGAGTATATGCTATAAATGCCATGTACTGCTCTAGGCATCTGGGTACTTATAGTAAAATATCTGCCTCTATAGAGTTTATATTCTGGTAAGGGAGGGGAGAAGAGACAGGTTAATTAAATAAAATATACAGTATGCTAAATAGTGATAGAGAAATACCAACTAGGAAAGTGGAATGAGGAAGTTTTTAGAAGAGGTGAAGCTTCTGGTAAAGGGGCCAGATTCAGCCTCAGATTTCTGCCCTAGAATGACTGAAATTGTTGATTTAGTCAAACCAGAAGATCAAAAGGAAGTAAGGAGAAGGTAAGCTGAAGCAACACTTTGAGAATTCTGTTGATACTGTTTCTGTAGCACTCTTCAGGGAAGCAGGTACGGGAGAAAGTAATTCAAGAAATCCCTTGGAGTTTTGAAGGCAATAAAATAGAAACATTGGCAAAACAAGTCAAAAACTTGTGTTTAAAATTGTAACCCTGTTTCATTTTCTTAAGAGTCCTGGCCTTCCACCTGGGATTCTAGTTCAGTTGCAGATAGCTGTATTGAATTTAGAACCAAGTTTGATGGGGAAATATGTGCAATCCTGAAATACATAACTAAGTAGGATGATGTAGGAAGAAGGTCACAGAGGACACTGAACCTAAAGAAGAGCCATTCTTTAAGGTAGTGTAACAGAAACACAGATATTTGAAAGTTATTCATAAGGAAATGCAAAATTCATGGTAGAAACATCCCAAAATGTCTAGGAGTTCTGGGCTATACATTTAAAATCAGGTAAGAAAGGAAGAGTTCATTCTAAGAAGAGCACAACCACCTTGAGAGAACTCCAAATATCTGTGGTGCTCCATGCACAGCCAGAAAGCCCATGTTGAGCCACCAAAATGGAGACCAACAGCAAAGCTCACCTCAGAAGTCCAAGTACCTGGGTGTAATTAAGTAAGGTGAGGATGCCAAGCTACTAGCACAGCTCCTGTCACCCCTTCCCATCTCTCAAATTCCTTTGTGTCAATAACTGGGCAGAAGAAAAGTCACTCCCTGTCCTCCTACAACCCTGAGGAAAGTAACAGATCCTGTGCTCCTGCTGTGGAGGCTGAGGTGGGAGGACTCACACCCTCACAGGCAGTGCCCCCTATCCAGCATTTTCTAGTGTGAATGCCTGCTGCTGACTTTATTCCTGTTCCAAAAGTAGAGGGAGGACCCATGATCTGAGACACAGTCTGGTCTGAACCTTCCTTTGGAAGTAACTGCTCCCACATTTTCCCTCCTGCCAGTTCTTTGTTTATACTTAAATCAGCCCTTTGAATAAACCAATGTTTGTCTTCATTGTTTTGGGTTTGTGTTAATTGAAAGCAGAGGCAGAGATATATTAAAAACTGAATTAGCAATATCTAAAAAAGATATATAGAGATCTTGATTTTATATGTCATGACATAACACCATAATAATCATATACTACTATCATAATATCATGCCATTGATTATATGTATGCATATTTATATATAAATATTTCTCATGAGCAGTTTGGGTATATTTAGAATGCAAGGTTGGTTTAATGCTCAAAAATTAATCAGTGGAATGAAGTATATTAACAAAATGAAAATATCTTCTTGAATGCAGTAAAAGCACTGGACAATTATATACCTATATATATATATATAGAGAGAGAGAGAGAGAGAGAGAAAATATTGCCTGTATTAAAGGAAATAAATTATCTGGTAAAAGGAATCTATAAATAAGTGTAAATAGACATCATATTTACTGATGAAATTTTGAAAGCTATTATTTTTAGCTGAGAAATTAACAGATTGTCCATTGTTCACTTCTACTGAACGTTGTACTAAAGGACCTATCCAATGCAGTACAGCAAAAGAATGATTTAAACAGAGGCGCATGGGTGGCTCAGTGGGTTAAAGCCTCTGCCTTCGGCTCAGGTCATGATCCCAGGGATCCAGTCCCACATCGGGCCCTCTGCTCGGCAGGGAGCCTGCTTTCCTCTCTCACTGCACCTGCCTCTCTGCCTACTTGTGATCTCTGTCAAATAAATAAGTAAAATATTTAAAAAAAAAGAATCATTTAAACATTAAGATCATAAAGGAAAATATATAACTGCCATTAATCATATATGCTATAATTATATACACAGAAAATATGTATCCATAGATGAAGGATTAGGACTGATGAAGTTAGCAAGGCTGATGGATGCAAGATCAACTTACTAAAATACATCTACTTCCATGTGCTGGCAACAAATAGTTAGGAGATGATATTTGAAAACTAGATATAATTTATAATAGCCTCAAAAATATAAAATGACAAAGAATAAAACTAACAAAAAAGTTCACTGTTCTATGTAGAAAGCTCTACTATTAAAAGAAATATACAATAAGACTGGATAAATGAAGCAAGGTAGACAAGCCAAACTCATTGGCTCATGATTGAATATTGTAAAGATGTCAGCTATTCCCAAACTGGTATTTTGATTCAGGGTAATCCTGACCAATATTGCAATTGAATTTTTTTGGAACTTAACAAGTTGTTTCTAAAATTTCTATAGTAATTTAAAACAAAAGACATGAAGGGCTAATGGTACTCGAATGAAGTGGGAGGACTTGTTCTTTCATCTATCAAAAGTTATTATAACTATAGTAATTAGGATCATGTGATATTGGCTCAAGGTTAGACAAATAGACCAGCAGAATAGAATCAAAAATAGACTGATATGTGTAGACAATTGATTTAAAGCCAAGGTGACACAGTAGAGCTACGGAAACATGAGGGTCTTTTCAATGATTCTGGGACAACTGGAAAAAAAAAATAGAAAATGTGACCTTACTCCACTCACCCACAAAAATACAGTCCAGGAGGATCACACATACAAATGTGAAGGGTAAAACATAAAGCTTGTAGATAAACTATCTTATGATTTCTTAAATAAGATACATGATGCTATAAAGAAAAACACTGCTGAACTAAATCATTGAAAGTATGAATATCTGTTTGAACTTAATTAAAAGAGTGAACGAAC
Organism: Mustela putorius furo; assembly: GCF_011764305.1. Taxonomy (NCBI): domain Eukaryota; kingdom Metazoa; phylum Chordata; class Mammalia; order Carnivora; family Mustelidae; genus Mustela; species Mustela putorius. The sequence goes on from NW_025422019.1 coordinate 4,662,641, forward strand.
AAAAAATAGGATGGGGGGAGATATTTCTGACACATGATAGACCAAGAGCTTCTACCTAGAATATACATAGAATTCCCATAGGGGGGGAAAAAGGAAAGGAAAACTTATATTATCCAATAGAATAATGGGCAGAAGTCTTGAACAGACCTAGTAGGTCATTTACCCAGCAATGGGGTGTAGAGTGCTTCTTCTAATTCAATTTATTAAATGAAGTCTGTTTTGTGGGTTTTTTTTTTTTTTTGCCTTTGTGTAATGTGAGAAACATAACACCTGTACAAGAAAGTACTCAAAAAACTTTAAGGATTTTATTATTCATTTATTTGAGAAAGAGAGACAGCTCAAGTTTGGGGGGGGGTGCAGAGTGAGAGGGAGAGGGAGATAGAGAGTAGACTCCCAGCTGAGCAGAAAGTCCAGCACCTGTCTTTCCTATGACCCTGAGCTCATGAACTGAACTGAAGGCAGATGCTTAACTAACTGAGCCACCCAGGCACCCCATACACAAAAAAACTTTAAAAACTCAGATTTCTCATACACTACAATTCATTGTATGAATATAATAATTCATTTTTTACTTTTGATTTGTTTTGGAGTGTTTCCAGTTTTTGATACTGTGAATAATACTATGATCATTCTTGTGTATGTTTCTTGGTATAAATTGTGCATGCCTTTCTGGGGGATGGGTAAGCACATTTCAAATTTCATTATGTAATAGAAAACTGGTTTCCAAAGTGTCTGTATAAATTTACATTCCCAATGGCAGTATAACACCTGATATTATTGGTCTTGATAGTGTGAGGATTTAAAAAATTTTATATCTATTGTCAGTTGTGTATGCAATCTTCTTTAGTGAATTTTTCCCTAATTACTTTTGGAAATTAATGGACTATAGTGACAAATAACAACTTGAAAGAATCTCAAAAGAAAGTAATATGGAGCAAAAGAAGCCAAATACAAAATGTTTCTATTTATACAGTTAAAAATGTCTGGTGCTTAAGGATGCTTTCTGCAGAGATAAAACTATAAAAACAAACAAACAAACATGAAAATGATTACTACAATAGTAGGGGAGGCTTTTAGGAAGAGGGAGGAGGTGGCAGGGGGGTCCACTCAGGGTCTTTTGGGTGGCAGCAATATATTTTTTTCCTTGTTATAAATGAATGAATACTACACAGGAGATCACTTTGTAATATATTTTAAGCCAAGCACCTCTATTTTGTAAAGAAGGATGATCTCTAATTTGTCTTCTTTAAGAGTGTGACAAGCTGGCTAGGCTAACATAGGTTCTTTGAGCAAGGCAGGTGGTCAGAACATCTCATATATGGAATTTGGAAGCTTCTAATCAGAAGAGAACAATGTTTTGTGTTTGAGACAGAGCCCTGGATCTGATCTGAACATCAGGCAGTGGTACATAGTCAACTCATGGAAAAAACTAGGAGCTAGAATGGGAAGTCAATGTCTTTGAGAACTAGGGAACATAATATCAAGGAATGACAAACAAAAAGAAGTGAATTGGAAGGTAATCCTTATGGATATTAAAGAAGCCATTCAGCGTCAGGCATCAGTTTGTTCTTTTCACTTGACAACTGGGCAAGCCAGGTTCATGTACAAAAACCTGAATGGAAGAGAAATGTGCTCCGTTAGCCCTCAAAACGTTTAAATTTCTTAAGGAAGACACGTCAGATACTACTATTATATTATAGCAGCACATGATTCCAGCAAACTCCAGTAGGTAGGATTCTGAGGTTCAGTGAGCAAAAATCACTGAAGATGTTGTCACCCATCAAGGATGTCTCTGGGGACAGTACAGAAGTGGGAGGGGCCTGAACAATACCATAGCAGTGGGTGTGCTGTCTACACGCCAATGAACAGACAGACAAAGGCTGTTGACTCAGAGCTCTGGATTTGGAGAAATTGAGAAGTCAGAAATGAAAGCTGTTACTTGGAAGGGAGACTCATGCTATGATTAATGTGGATAAAGGCCAGAAAGAAGACAATGTGGTGTTAACAGAAATTTTTATGACACCCCCGATATATCATCTGCCCAGGGCCTCGGAGACTTGAACACTCAGTATTTCTTACCATGTCTGCTGTTCTGGTTTTGTTTTAGGCATTTTGTAATCTCTTCATGAGGGCTGTTTCCAGGTATCCAAACCACTCATGGCGCATGAGGTGAAAATGATTTGAGGGTCTCAGAGAGATCAATAATTTTATGTTCCATGGATTGTCAAATATATACTTAACGGACTCCTACTTGTCAACATACAGGTGATATGGAGCCTGGGGACAATGTCAGAATCAGTCGCTACAGGCAGAAAATGTAGGAGACACCAAACCCCCAACGCACAGCCAGAAAAAGACTCTGGTTTATCTGCAATCACAGTCAATACATATAATTTTACTCTAAGATATGCTGTGATGCTTTAGCCTGTTTTCATAATGGGCTTTCAGCAGTCCCAGAAATGTACATTCATTTTAAACTCTCAATACTTCCCTTCTTCTTCTTTTTTTTCTTTTTTTTCTGTTCTTCCTTTGCTCTCTGTGACCTTTCCCAAGTGTGTATGGAATTTGCCCAAATTTCATTTCATTTTTGATTGTGTGCCAGCTAGATAATAACAGGCATCTGATCAAGGGTTTAGTTAAGTGCTCTATCCAGCAGTATTTATGCTACATAAATTATTCATACAGTACCACCCTGGACAAATTGCACTTTGATTATACAGTCATTTTTCAGTCCATTCATTTACCAGACAAGTAGAGATCGTGGGAGATCAGAGGAGCCACACGTGTGAATGGATAATGAACTTGGGTCCTTCACCCCCTCCGTGTCCCCAGCTCCCCTTTCTGGTGGTGAGCTCTTTATCAAGGGCCTTTGTGAAGATCAAATGAGGTAATAGATGAAGAGTTCTTTGAATGGTAAATGTACTGAATAAATAGAGACAGTTGTCCTTGGGAATTAAGCTCTTAAAGTGGAATGCCTTAAGGTCACAGAGATCTGCCTTTGAATGCCAACTACTTGTGTGACCCTGGGGAGCAACCTCAGCTGTCTGTGACTCAGTTACATTGTCTGTAAAGTGAGAATACCAATCGCCATCTCTCAGGATGTGTGGAAGGAAGAAATGGAGTCACGTATGGGAAATGCTAGCACTGTGCCATGCGGATGGCAGGTATTCAAAAAGCAGAGTTCTCTCTTCCCTATAGCTCTTTGATGGCGTGGCTTATTTGGCAGCACCATGAATGTATTAGCTTTTTGTTTGTTTTTCTTTAATGTGCATGTGTATTTGGCTGCCAATTTGATTCCAAGTTCCCAAAGACAACAAAGTTCTTTATTGTCTTAACCTCCCCGCTCCCAGGGCCAAAGAGGGTGCCAACAATATGCATGTGGATTCACTGATGGTAGGAGCCCCCAGAGAGCTTCACAAGTGCAATCTCTAATCAGCACATTACCTATCCTTGAATATCGTCCACTCCTAAATAGGAAGCCCTGTGCTTAGCTCCAAGGAGGAAGTCCACGCATATGTACAGCTGATTTAAGGGGAAGATGACGCAAATAGGAATCCAGATGCTTCCACTGAGCTGACAGAAAGACCATCAAAACCTGGAGAGATGTCCTGCACACAACTGGACCTACTGAAGCAAGCAAACAACAAAATCCTGATTCCTACCTCTCCGTGTATTCTGTAATAGTATTCTTGAGTACTTATTATAATTTCATGGAATTAAGCAATAAAAGTTAGAACCATTAGTAAAGCAGTCTGTCTTGTACCTAAATTACTTACACAGTTGAGTACATGCCTTTAATAGCCCACTGCAAAATAAAAACCTGGGTCCTTTTTTTAAAAAAATAAACAGAAAACGGGGCCATTAAAAGTGCTAAAATATGTATACATTTATTTTCCTTTCTTCCTAGTGTCTCTGACCTGTTACAGTGGTTGTTTTGTTTGTTTTGTTTTGTTTTGTTTTGCTTAGTTTTGTTTTGTTTTTAGTTAATGTCACACTCTGCCAGGCAAAGGGAGACTTGCGGGGTGAATACAGACTCTCGCAGGTGCTGGTAGGCTCACCAGCTGTCCTCCTGCCAGCTGTCTAACGGATAAACCATGACCAGGCCTTAGTGAGAAAGTTGGTGTTCCCTTCCCAAGGGACGGCATACCAATTAATGGCAAGTAGGCAGCCCCTAGGCGACTGGAAAGTCTGTTCCAGAACATGGTTGGGATCTGCAGTAGGACTGAGTAAGAGGTTTGCCTCCATTGAGTAAGAGGTACCTGACTAATGTGCCTTTGTGTTACTCACCTGGCACAGGGTTAGCTCTGTCATGCCCTACCTTGAGATGCTGTGAAATGTGTGTTTATTCCTAACTCTCTCCATGTGTGCTCCCAGGTCTTGCCATGAGTGGAGGGTGGCAGCTGTCCCTATGTGGGTGCCAGGAGTGGGAGGCTGGAGCATCAGTGGGTGGGGAAGTTGGCAGCTCGAAATCCATCTGGGAGCCAAGGTTCTAAGCCCCCAACACGTGCTTCTTTGTCCCACTGGACATCACTCACAAAGTACAAATTCAAAGGTAAAATTATTAATAATTTCGAGGGTGCCGAAATAGAAACCCCTCTGGTACATACTCATGATGCTGGTCCTGATAACCTTGTATTGGTATGTTTCCTAGGATTGTCTAAGCTTTCTGCCAAGATGTAAGTTTTACTCAATACAGTTCTCGAAAATTCTGATTTTGTGCTTTTAATGTGATGGGAACTTGGTAATAATCTGGTTTGTTAGACTTGTGGGTACATAAAGAGGACACGGGCTGAAGCAAGAGGCTAAGGAAATCTCCTGTGATGCACATGCAAGAGCTTTATGATCTCAACTTGAAAACACATTTTCTGATTACTTTTTGGGTTCTGAAATGTATTAAGGAAATTGCTATTATATCGGTACTGAAAAGGTGGTTCACCACTGCGGGGTTTCCACAAACTTGTGTGTGACTTAAAGCAGCATGCTCTGTGGCAGATGAACTGGTTTTAATATCATCTAAAGGATCAAATTTGGGAATCATTTATTTTGAACATATTAAAGATTACCCATGTGCTTCTAATGTGCACATGACAAAGTAAAGTAGGCATTTCCTCTTCTTTTCTGAGAAATGACATGAAAACATTAAGAAGCAATAGTATAAGAAACACAAATTATGGGGGCACCTGGGTGGCTCTGTTAGTTGAGCCACATGGAGTCTGTTTGGGACTCTCTCTCCCTCTATCCCGCCCCCCACTCACACATTCTCTAAATAAATAAATAAACAAAAATTATTAAAAGAAAAGAAAAGAAAAGAAATACAAGCCATGTAACAAACACTAACATTACAGAGAGAGATGTAAGGAGAAAGTTCAGAAGGGCAAAAGTATTAGAAGGTGAGAGGAAGTCATTCTTTACAGACTGTTGTTAAACACCAAAACTTCAAATAATAAAGTAATAAGTATATTCAATGTTATAAATGTAAACACTGAGAAAGAGCACATAATACACTAAGATCAGGTGGTGACCGGTGAGTGTGAGTTAGAGGAAAAGTTAATTTAATCAGATCATAACCAGAGGTTTTCCTTCAATGAAAGAGAGGATGAAGGATACTAGATACAACCGTTGCTCTATAGTTAACTAGTAGAGCAAATATATTAGGATTTCAAATTACTCAAAATGAATACCCACTCTGCACCTGCACAGGGGATCATGCATGCACACACACACACAGACACAAACAGATATGTCAATAAAACTAAGTCAAGGGGTGCCTCAGTGGTTTAAGTGTCTGCCTCCAGCTCAGGTTGTGTTCCTGGGGTCCTGAGATGAAGCCTTGTGCCTGGCTCCCTGTTTAGTAGAAAGCCTGCTTCTCCCCCTTACTCCTCTCCCCCTCTCATTTTCTTTCCCTCTCTCTCAAATAAATAAAATATTAAAATATGCAAATAAACAAACAAATACATAAATAAATAAAACAAAGCCAAGAACTTACAGAGTACTTGGAGAAATGTTTTTCTAAAGCTACAAGGAATAAAAGTGTATGGAAAATATTTGAGGAACTAACAATATTTCTGCCACGCAATAAATTCTATATAGCTAAACTAACCTATTAAATGAAAAAAAGACATTCCAAGATTGGACAGAAGCAAATCCCAATTTTATGTTGTATAGGAGAGACACACCTATAGTAAATAATTTAGATTTTAGAAATAAGATAATAAGCAAAGTGAGATGGATTGTACTGAGCCAATTTTGTTAATCCAGGAAATGATATTTGTCCAGATTTCCTTTTCCTATATGACTCTCTGTGTCAGAAGGGTGATTTGGGGGTTTGGCAGGTGTACTGGAAGGCGTCCCCTGTAAGGTCTTCATGGTTGGACATAAAGACAGATGGTTGGGCTCACTTGTCCTCACTGCCCTCCACTCCAGAGCCAGCTACTCCCCACAGCTGGCCCTGTTAACTCTCAGTGGTCCCCAGCATATCACCAGAGGCTGGCTGTGGACCCACAGAGGTGCTCACTCCAAGAGGCCACTTCCTTCTATTTTTCCTGAGCTCCCATTTCAGCCCCCCTTTAGCAACTGAACATGACGTCTCCTCAGAAGGGTCTAAAGTCTCCACTGTTTTTTACTCTGTGTTTCATGATGGTTGGTCCAAGGGGACAACTTCTGACCTGACCCTCCCACTGCCCCCTGCTGTCCCTCACTTCTCCAGCTTCTCTTACATTTGTGTAGGCCTAATTCTTATAACAGGAAGATGTATCAAGAAAAAGAAGTAAAAGTCTGTGGGAAAATACACAGAAACAAACTGATAGTAGAATGTGATTCCCCTCTTTCATTTCATGAAAGATCAAGTTGGCCAAAAGAAGTAGACAGATGGCTGAAATAATATAATTTAAAAGCTGGTATAGTAGATCTATTTAACTTCTGTAACCTGATAACTGTCAGTAAATACTTTTTTCAGATGATCCATAGAACATTCCAAATAAATGACCATGAGGAAACTCTCAATATGTTTTCAAACAGAAATAATTCAGACCATATTCTCTAATCACAATGAGGCAAAACTGGAATCAATACAAAAGCTAGGAAATCAATTAACTTCTCCACTGGGAAAATGAATAACAACAAGAACAAGCAGCAAAAGACAATGTGCTAAAACAACTCCCATGTTAAAGGGTGAATGGTAAATACTAAAAAATGCTGAATATTTAGAAAATGACAATCATGAACACCAAACACATTAATATTTAAAGAATTTATATAAAGCTGATAGAAGATGCCAATTAATTAGACCAAGATACCATTTTTTCTTTAATTAGGCTTGAATAGATCAAAAGATTAATAAAACTATTTTGACAAGAGTGTTTGGAAAACGCCAGTCTTTTAATTGCTGATTGGACTGTATATATTGGTCCAAATTCTCTAGAGGACAATTTGACACTATCTCTAAAAATAGCAAGTGTTCATATGTTTTGACTCAGCAGCCCCCACTTCTAGAAATTCCATATACATGTACTCAAACATTTGCAAACTGTGGAATGCGTGGAGTTATTTCCTGTGATACTGTTTTTAATGGCAGTGATTAGTCATAACCTAAACTGCTATTAGTGAAAGACGGGTTAAAGAAGCAATCATATACCACACAAGGTAATTTTCTACATCCTAACAAAGAATGAAGAAGTTCTATATGCGCTGATCTGAAGGGATCACAGAGATAGGTTGTTAAGTGATAAAAGCAAGATGCAAAACATTTCTCCTTATGCCAGTATGTGTGAAAACATCTATATATGTTTGAATGCTTGTAGAGTATCTCCAAACCATACACAGTAGACTATAAATGAGTTGCTTCCAGAGAGGGGACCTGGTTTTACACTTGATCTTAGCCAAAAGGCCAAGAAGTGATGGGGACCCAGTTTTGTCGGACATAGGTTTGTCAGGAGACTTTTATCTACCTATCTTCATACACATTTTTAACAGTGTTTGACGTGATTGTATTAATTTTTCCAAAGATAAGTAAAAATGAGGACAATAGCAACTGTACTCCCAACAAAATAAAGCGACCAGTCTGATAAGCAACAACTATGTTTTGTTTTGTTCTGGTTTTTTACTCATTTTTGTTTTTGTTTTGCCTTATTTTTTTCACTGAGAAAATCATAGACTAGAATTCATATCAGGTTCAGGAAACCGAATATAACTTCTAAAGCCTTTCTTATTTATACCAAGTATCAGACCCTCCACGGGATGGTATGAAGACCATCCACAGCCCAGGCAACCTCTGCATCAAAGCTCAGCAGCTGCTTCATTCCTTGTGGATCCTCCTCCACTCCAATGATTCCAAAATACCCACCTGTTGGCAAATGTGCATGCATCCTTGAATCCACGGCCCCCTCACTGTACTGCTTGCACATGGACTCTCACATTTACTCCCACCATGCCTATTTCTGAGTGTTGCCATCCTGCTGATGCTGAAAGCCAGTTCATACTCATTCTCCACCCTCCCCTGATTTTTTCAAAGTTTTTATTTATTTATTTATTTGAGAGGGAGAGACCACAGGACCAGCGGGGCGAGGGATAGAGGGAGAAAGAGCAGCAGACTTCCTGCTGAGCAGTTAGCCTGAAGAGGGACTCAATCGCAGGACCCTGGGATTGTGACCTAAGCAGAAGGCAGACCCTTAACTGATTGAGCCACCCAGGCACTCTGCCTCTCCTGATTTGTACATCTGACACTCTTCCTGCTTCCAGAAAACTCCTGCCACTCCTCTTCAATGCAGGGTACTTTTCATGTTTAGCCATTTATATGCATATCTCATTTCTCTGTCCAGTTTCTAAATCTCTTCGGTGGGAGGAGAAATTTTGTTAAAATTTGTCACTGTGACTAATGGGCTTTCCTATACTAAGTGGAGTTGTAATTACCATTCTTTTATTTATTTTTTAACAGCCTTCTGAAGCTATAATTGATATGCAAAACTGAACATATTTGAGATGGTCTTTGATGAGTTTGAATCTACACAATTTAATAAATTTTATGAGAATAAAGGAGCAAATGAGTATGCATATATTTATATATTTTTTCTCTTCAGTTAAGGTTGATGATGATGACAATGGTAAAATTATAGCTACTCCCTCCTTAACCAAATGAAATACTTCTAGCCTTATCTCTTTTTTTTAAATTTACCTTGAAACTGCAATTAATCCAGGCATTCACAAGTGCTTTCCACAGCTATAAAAGCAATAAAAACCAAACTTTTCCATTGTTTCCCCACACGAGGTCTCAACTTCACACAATAATATAAAAATAATCTTATACGGGCATTCCCTTAAAACTGTGCCAAGCACTGAGCTAGACCCTGGGATGACAGAAGATAAAAACTTATTCTCTGGAAGGATCTGTGAGTCTGTGGGAGGGAAGAAGCAGATGTACAGTAACAACTGAGCATAAGCAATGCTAGTGTGGTGAAGGGTTAAAAACATGGTTTAGAAATACCTTGTGATCTCAGAGAGATTCATCAGCAAGTAAAATCAAAGTAACATTTTTTTTTCTCATCCCCATTCTCCAAGTATAGCACAGAAAATAATGCCACATGTGTGGTTCAGTAATGTTACTGGGATCACCAAGAGAGAGAAATACTTTGGGAGGAAAGGGGACAAATTTTATTTGAGAATGTTTAATTTGGGAACTTTGTAGGGATACCTGGGTGACTCAGTCAGTTAAGCATCTGATGCTTGGTTTCTGCTCAGGTCATGACCTCACAGTTTTGGATGAAGCCCCAGTTCAGGCTCTGGGCTCAGTGCAGAGTCTGCTTCAGATTCTCTCACCTTCTCCCTCCTACTTACCCTCTTCCTTCGACAAATAAATAAATAAATAAATAACCTTTACAAAAAGATTTTATTTATTCATTTGAGAGAGAGAGAGCACAAGCAGGGGGAGTGGCAGGCAGAGAGAGAAATAGACTTTCCACTGAGCAGGGAGTCCAATATGGGACTTGATCCCAGGACCCTGAGATCAAGACCTGAGCCAAAGGCAGATGCTTAACTAACTGAGCCACCCAGATGTCCCTAAATAAAATCTTAAAAAAAAAAAAAATGTGGGAGATTTTGAGATTACCTAAGTGGAAGTACCCATGGGCAGGGGAACCAGCCCAAAGGGAATCAGGACATGTACATGGACTTGGGAGCTAAAGCAATGACTAGGAGCTCCCCCAGAGTAATTATGTAGAATGCCAAGAATAAGGCCCAGGTTCCAACGTCAATAAAAGACCTTGATAAAACCTATGGCTGTGAAATTACTTGAAGATATGATGGATAGGAAGTAAACAAAGAGGGTGAGGCACCATGGAAGCCAAACGGAAAATTAAGTAGCATTAATAATGCTACTTCTCACAGAATAGGCATTTTTGCCAAGAATTATGTTATATGATGCTTTATAACTTCCCCCCATTTTAAAGCTTTAAAAAAATAGATGTTAACAAGGCTAGGAAACTTATCTCAGATGTTAATATTAGTTTAGCCCTATCTCACTGTAAAGTATTAGAGGCCTCAGAAAATCAAATATAGTTAGGACAGAAAAATTACCATTAGACTGGACAATGTGAAAACTGTAGCTATCTTGGTTATAAAAGCAAAAACAAAACAAAACAAAACAAAACAAAACCTTTAACTTTTTTTTTCTCACCATAGCACATACCCTCCCCAATGTCCATCAACCAGCCACCCCAAACTTCCTACCTCCCTCCCCTCCAGTAACCCTCAGTTTGTTTCCTGAGATAAAGAGTCTCTTATGGAAAAAAAAAAAAAAAAAAAAAACCAAAAACTTTTAAGAAAATGGGAGCAATTGAAATAGAATGGCTAAATCACACAACCGAGAAAGGTAGGCCATGTACTACTTCCCAGAGAATTGAGAAAGATCCACCATGTGTTCAACGCGTCTATGAGTGGAATGGACAAGTGCACCTCTCTAGAGGAGTGAATGGAAATTCAAAAAGTAGAAATAATAATCCTCTCAATGACACTTACTGACATCTAGAAGATGGGAAATGATCAACTGAATGAAACATGAGTGGATAATTGATGAATCTGTGTAAGAATTACATGGGGTTCATTATACTTTTATTTTGCCTTAAAAATTAGGAAAAAAGTAAGATTGTCAATGGTGAGAACTGGGTCAAGAAGTCCAGCTATACAAAAAAATGGAGAAATAAGGTAGCTCGTAGGTAGAGGAGGATAACTGTCCAAGGAGGTGGAGATCTATATCCTTTATATTTATTTCTATGGTTAACTAAATTTTTCTTCAATTTTACTGATACATAATTGATATATATCACTGTAAAAATTTGAGGTCTATAGCATAATGACTGAACATACATATATTGCAAGAAGATTACCACAGCAACTATGTGAAGGGAAATAAGTCAAGACAGTGGAAGACAAACGCTGCATGATCTCACTTATATGTACAGTCTGAAAAAAGGTAACTTCACAGATTATATTTTAATAATATATAGCATGTATAATTATAATAATATGTAATAATTAAATTATATATAAATATACACACACACACACACAAAAGACAGTATGCTTATATCATATAAACATTTTAAGATGATAGACACCTGAAAATTTCTTTTTTGGGGGGGGATTTCTTATATGTGGAGATATAAGTACCAGAAATAATAAAAGCTAATATTTATGGTGTACTTTGAATGTGCCAGGCACTTTTTCAAGTGCTTTATCTGATTTATCTCATTTATCATTACAACAGCATTATGAAGTAGGTTAATATTTAAATCCAAATTCATAGATAATCAGTCCAGAGTTTAGAGAAGCTCAGGAAGTTTCCCAGGTTAAATTTCCCCAAGGGAATGGGGATCCCTTTCCAGAGCACAATGGAGAGATCAGCTTTCATCAAAAGACTCCATTCTTGGCATTGAAGGAGTGGGGCACGATCTCCATTGAGACAGAGACAGACTACTTGGCTTTCTCATGGTTCTAGGTCTGCTCTGTGACTTCTGTTGGTGTTACCATTCCAATGCAGCAGAAGAGTAACTGAACTGCAGAGTCTGCTGGATTGCCTGAGGGGTAGCCACAAAGCCAGTGGATGGGCAGACTGGGGATAAAGACCCTGGTCCCTCTGCTTGTTGTCCTGTGCTCTGTTCATCGGCTAAGTCAACCAGAGTCCAGTATATAATTATCCCGGGAGGATGATTTAAATTTCTTTATTTTATTATTCAGCAATTTTTGCCAGTAGTTTTGTATTTTCTTCATTTGTTTTATGTAGAAGTTTACTGACTTTTCATTTCCTTGAAAAGTGACCCAAGAGATTGGGATGAGTTTCTGTGCCTGTGGCATTGTTTTTAATATTTGCAAAAGAGAACTCAAAGGTCACTTCTAAAAAGTACAATGTATTTTGTTTCCTTGATATTTAATTCTGGCTTGGGTGGTGATGGATAAGATCTGGAAACCTCAGTGTTTATAAGGGGTTCAGTTTACAGGGAGGGTATGGTTGTCTTGAACACGTGCAGTGGGTCCTAGAAGAGGTAAGCAAGCGTTTCTGGAGCTGGTAGCGGTCTGCGGGGATATGTTGCCAGGGATGCCATTAGCTTCTGTGAAAGAGAAAGCATAAGGAAGCTATGCTTGATTTGAGACAGAACTACTGATCCATGTTAAATAAAGCACATGTCTAATACAACTGACCTAATTCTATTTGCAAAAAGGCCTCAAATAAGTGATCAATGTAGGGTGGTCATTTAAGTACTCCAAGATAACATTGACTTGCTGCTTCTGTCTTGGTTCAAATATCAGGGGTGTATTGGCACAGTCCCTAGTATTTCCCGTCCATGAGTCTGTAAGGGCTGGAGTGAGCAAATCACTGAATTAAATAAGCTTTCAAATTAAACTTTGGGCTCTATTCTATAATCAGAATAATACCTTATCCGAATTTGCTCTTTAACACGTGTACCCCCAAGTCAAGTCCTTTGTTAAAAAGGGAGCTATATTGCATGCTGGGGATTCCCCATGCAAGTTCTGAATCCACCTCAAATACATCCTGCCTGTCTGGTGGCATCATCCTTTGTCTGCCCTTGTCTGGGATTCTGACATAGCTCAGAGTCAGCACCTCCTTGGAGGTCAACCCTGGTCAGACAGTGTAGGATTCCCATCATGGGTTTAATATTTGAAGTCAGACAATCTGAATTTGAGTTTTGGAATCTGGTTCTCTCACAAACCAAATTTTAATGTTACTTAATTTCTCTTGGTTTTCTCATTTAATAAATCAAAACAGTACCTGTTTTAACTGTAAAGCAGTTAAAACCATCAATGTCGTAGTAAGTGATCAGAAATATTAGCTATGACGATTTTCATTTTCATGAGGAATATCATTGATGTGACCCATCTCAGGGCTCTCTTACCTCCCTACTACTGTGATTTAGGCTTGGCCAAGTCCTACAGGCCCACCCCTTTCTAGCTAAGCCATGGGTGATAAGAAAAGAATACCTAAAGTCTTTCAAAAACTGCCTTCCATTCTGTGTGTCAGCACCATTGATTCTCATGAGTTGTGATTCTTCTGCTCAGTTTCCCAAACTGTCATCTCACTTGGGGGAAAAAAGGCAGGGTAATGCAGTGTGCTAACCTGGGAACCAATGCCAGACTCTAAATGGTGCTAGGTTTGAGCCCTTCCTGTTTCTATCACTTCCTTATTATATGTTTTGCTTATTAGATGCAATTTTGAATTGCATCTTTGATTGTTCTTTGATTTCCCTGAGCTTATGTTTCTTCATCTGTAAAGTTGGCTTGGTAATGCCACACTCATGAGGCTCTGTTGAGATTAGAGCTGGAATCAAAGTACCATACTCGGGTTTCATACATAATTCAGTCCCTTTTGGATACTTAACATATGTTGGGTGCTGTGTGAGATGCTAGGACACAAAAGTGGTTACAGCAGATTCGCCCTCAAGGATCCTGCTATGTGGTTAATGACAGAAACAAACTGACGAGGTCCTTCTAAGTAAATATTCAGACGTATGTGAGGACTTGGTGCTCTAGAGGCCAGAAGCAAAAGATCTCACCTCCAAGCTGTATGCCCAGAGGAGACTTCCTGCATTGGATTATAGTTGAATTGAGGCTGAGGTGTTCAGGCATAAAGACCATGAAGGTCTTTTCAAGCAAAAAAGAGCATAAATAATGCCTTCAAACATAAGGGTGCAGTGGAAGCAGTGAACCCCATGTTCTTATTAGAGCTCATAGCATGAGGAGGGACAAAGTGGAAGATGAGTCTGAAAAAGTAAGCTGGTTCTTGAGGGCTGCACTAGGACCTGAGGCTTTACTCATAGGTCGACATTGAGAATCATAGGAATTAGTTAATACATGGTAGATGGTATTATTATTACTTTTGCTAATGGGGCAGTGTCCTCAGACCAATGTTGCTGACACAGGATTGATTCCCTTGCACATGTGAAATCTTTGCCATTGGGCTGCTGACATTTTACACCCCTTCCTGACTTTTTCCAATGGAATAAAATCAATTTGTGTAGAGCACTAAGCCATTCTTCAAGCTGACATCTTGCTAGATGTTTTTTTTTTTTTTTCCTTCCCAATTCTAACCTATCCTAGGCACAGATAAAGTCATGGAGCACAGACCTCTAGGGTAGAATAGTCTTAATATGTATCCCAACCCTCACACTTCTTAGCTTTGACTCTGGACAAGCACTTTTTTTTCTTTTTTTTTTTTACTTGTGCTTTAGTTTCTTCATCTATAAAACGGGAATACAAAGAGTATATCACTTCTTGGAGCTGTTGTGAGGGTTAAATGACTCAATACACAGAATAGCATTAGGACCATCTCTAGGATGTGGTAAATAGCCAGTAAATTTAATTACTATTAATGGTCTAAATTACGTAGATCCTCCTCCACTACCCAGTTTTGGCATACATGATTTAGTAAAGGTTATCTCTTATGTTCTTTGGGTAAAACACATAGAAAATGGGGGAAAGGACCTGATCATTCACTGAAGGGTGATATGTGTTGAGTCCTACTGGCACAGTAAGACAACCCAGGCTCTGGTGTTGCCAGAATGTCTTTAAATGGGAGCTTGACTACAAGGTGAGGGTGGGAAAATATAAGAGAAGAAGGCACTTGTTTTTAATCTGTGTTTGCAAAACATACATGCTGTTTCACTTTGTGTGCTTATTTGGTTGCTCATACAATCATGACATTGGTGGACTGAAGAAGACACCTGTCTTTGTCATTAGAGGATGAAGAAGTCAAGAGGAGGGGGTGGTTAGAAGCAAAGGTATCACGGTGCAGATGGAACCAGCTCTGATATCTGCTGATTGTGAAACCTCAGGCAGTTACTCTTTTCCTCTCTAATCCTTAATTTTTTCATCTGGAGAATGGGGCTGATGTGTTTATCTTATAAGTTTGTTTTAAAGTTTAAATAAAATAATAAAAATAAAATAAAATGTAAAATAAATAAGGACTGTAAAGTGTTTACCACAGTGACTATCATGCACTGGGCTTTCAATACAAGCTGACAAAACCAAAAATAAACAAGAGAAAAAAAAAGGTGTACATGAATATGAAAAAAAAAATGACAAGTTAAAAAAATAACCCTAGACATATAATTTTATTCTCAATGGAAGACAGCAGAAGAGAGATTCACTCATGACTTATTTGGAAACAATGAACCCAGTATTTAAATATTTTCAGGCATTTTCCTGTGGATAAAGGGACGTTGAGATTTGCCCTCATCCTTGCAGGAAGCTCACATTTCAGCGAAAGACCAGACAGCTAAATGGACAGTTGTACTGCAGCATTTAAAGGTAGGGTTGTGGAGAGGGGGGCAATCAGTATACACCTGGTTGATTGGTCTTGTAGCCCTCAATGGGTTCATTTACCCTGTAATATTCCATAATCCCACATAGATCCCTACTGAGCCCACCATCTTTTTGGTGGGCAATGTCAATCCTCAAGGAATGACCATCAGAGATTGTCCCCACATTTCACTCCCAAATTGGCCCTTCATTCTGCACCACCTTGCTCTAGGTCTTACGTACACCTAGAACCATGTAATCTTTGGTACTGCCATTATTTCCTATGGTGCCTTTGACAATTTAGAAAAAGAGCATCTTCTCAACATACTATTCCTCCACATATTTGAAATGTTTTATAATATACTGATTAAAAAAAAATAATGTAAGGTTTGGAGCCATCTGCAAGAACACTGTTGTAATAAATGGACTAATGTATCCTGTATCTGATGCGGGGAATTCCCCCTCAGCTGAGGCTTATTACACAGTGCTCAACTAACACCACCATACCAACAGCCTTGGTAGATATTACTATTCCTATTATCAGAGGGAAATAGTGTTTGGCCAGATGAATAGAATTGTCCCAAATCATATGAATTTGGACAATGACAGAGCAGACCTTAAACTCACGTAGACCTGACTCAAAGTTCCTGCTCTCTCTGTTCTCTGAAATGCCAACAGCCCAGAGCACTCCTTCCCTCTGCGGACCACTTCTGCCACTCTCTGCATGGGAGGTACACTTTGAGTTTTCAGTTTAGAGCATCCCCTCTAATAACTCCCCAACCTTCCCTATTTCATTGTACAGAAACAATTCCAATTCATTAGGCATTCCTTCTCTTTAGTCTGTGTTTCAAAACTCATTCAACATTTATCTACACCAAACTGTATTTGCCATCCATTAGTTCCCTGCTAGCTTGAGGTGCACAAATGAGCAAATTTCTCCTCCATCAGAATGCTCTGTACCTCATTATTTGTTGTTCTCCATAATTTAGTAGCATCTGCAAATTTCCAAGCTTGGTTTTGAACACTGGAGCTGTGATATCAGTAATACAAATCATGTACAATAATGCTGAGTTGAAATAAACATCTTTATTTTCACCCCCATTGAGCTGGCATGTAAATGCAATGCGATTATTATTGTGGTCCATATCCTATGAGGTATTTCCCTTATCTTATACCAGAATATGGAGATTAGAGAGCATGTGAAAATAAGAAGTCTACACTAGACATTTAGAAAGATAAAATAACAACTATGGCTTTGTTGTGCTTTGTCTTTTACAATGTCAAATGTTCTTTAATTTTTAATGTGACTCTGGGTGCACATTTTCCCTAAAAAGAAAAGATCCCATCTTCTCATCCACTAACCTGAACATCTACTGTCTAATCATTCATATTCAGGCATTCACAGAGAATCATCAAGCATTCATCTGATACCAAATCAGTACTGAGCTGCTGACGCTGAAATAATCATCACTCCTTCAAAATGCAAGCCAAAATTCTATAGTGAGTAATCATAATAGGTACCATTTATTGAACACTGATCACGTGCTAGCCTCGACTAGAGGCGTCACATCTACTTACTTCTCCTTACCACATGTCTTAAGGTAACTATTATTATTTCTCCTGTCACAGATAAGGACATGGAGGAAGAGAAAGGTCAAGGTATTTGCCAAAATCTCACAGCAAGAATACACCGGAATAAGATTTCAACACGGGTTTGCCTAATACCACAGGCCACGGTCTGCCCCAAAAAAAGAAAAAAATCAACCTCTTACGTGATAATAATTATGAAATTAAAAAAAAAAAAAGATCTTGTAAAATCCAGCTATTTGCATAATCTGGATTTGTGCTGTGCTAAAAGCCTCCTTCCCTAATCCTATTCCCACTTGCTGACAAGGATTATGTTAGCAAGAGATGATGCCCTTTGTTCTATGAGTGGAAATAAAGTTGCACTGCAAATATCCTGGAATGTCATGAAAGACTGTTGGAGTACCAGGTGTTTAATGGGAACAGAAGGATACTGACTACACAAAGAGGTGAGCTCATGCTGTTGAAACAGTAAGTGAAAGTCAAGTTCCCATGTTCACTACTTTGATAGGGGGGGTAATTAAATGTACAAGCCTGAAAATACTTCAATGAACAGTGCTCTCTATAATTTTAGATAGGATCACTAATGCTTGCCTGTTTGCCACTATATTCCAAGAGCCCCAAATGTGCTCACTAAATATCCACTGAAGGAATGACTGTCTCCCCTAATTACCATTCCCAGCCTGTTTGCACAGCATAACTTTAGGTGTAGGTCTTCGAGAAACTGCAAGATATCCAGATGGAGAAGGTAAAATAAGGACTACGGTTCTGAGAAGGAGCAGATGGGATAAAGCAATGCCTGGAAAATGAGAACCTAGAGGATAGACGGGCTCCGAACGGTCAGTACCTTGGTTTAGGATGAGGGATTATGCATGTAGTTGGCTTGAGAAAGCAGAGCAAAGAAGGAATGAGCAAATGTCCCCCAAGAAGGAAGCAGGCCGGGGAAAGAGGAGGAAACTGTGTGTATGTGAGGCCAGATACTCAGGAGGAATAGCTCCGATGATTCCAGATGAGCCGTCAGGCATTGCCAACTTATACAGGCCTTCATTTCACCAAACAACAAGATGATTGGCAGTCACCAGACTAGGTGAAAACTTCAGGAAATGTTGTCTTGAAATACTGCACACCCTCAGCCAGATTGGGAAAGGGTGGACATCAGAGCAGAGTGGACAAGAAATCCAGTAGCATTAGGAACCTACTGTGTGCAGAGCGTTTGGTAATTTGAATGAAAACAATGAGTGGCAGTGACGCCTCTGCCCCTGATAAGAAATGTTTGGATGAGGAAGGCTTGGCCTGGCCCAGATTTTATTATCCTTCTTCCTCCACTTTAAAGCTGGTCTTTTTGACGAGGTCTGGCTCCTCAAGTCTTCAGAACAGAAGGATAGAGGGACAGGCTTAGGTAACAGGGCCAAAGGGGTGGGCGTATGCTCTTGTAGCTACCACCTGCCCCACCTTCCTTCTCATTATCTCAGACTTCACAGCTGCAGCGAAGCTAAAGGTCAGAGGGCAGGGCGGTCTACTCTCTGTGGCTGTCAGACCTGTAAGTTGGAAATCTGACATTGGTATCTGTAAAGAGCTTAGAAAATCAGGCTTCTTAAAATGCTATTCCAAGTATAAGAATCCTCACTCCCAAATCTTGGAGACAAAAGAATGGGGTTTTCCAGAATCTGAGCAACATCCAGGAATTTATAATTATACCCATTTTAGTTGTGCAGCCTGGGTCACATCATCACATAGTGCACTCTTCATGTGGAGCTCTTGGGGAATCTCAAAACTACAAAAATGTGTGTTGCAACAAACATCTGATTCTTTTTAATCTTCTGGAATGGGCTTTTTGACTAACCATGAATCTCACTCTGCAATAAGTACTCGGAAGTTCAAGGCAAAATTTACCCCCTACTGTGAATCTTTTTGGCATTCTTATTTTCTTATTTTATTTTGTACCTCATGTGATAGCTTCATTTTTTTTTTTTAATTATTATGGGTTATTTGTGCTTTTGTATACAGCCTCAAATACTCTGTGGACAAAGGCAATGAGTAACTCTATAAAGAAGTGATTAATGAGGACAGGCACACAAGGGGAGAAGCAAGGCCTGTTGTCCCAATCTTCAATGGCCCTTCAAGTGGGCCTACTTGGACTTTAAATAGCTAAGTAACTATTTCCACTACTGGCAAGTATCCGAGATACCGAATTATGGTGACAAAGAAATATTGGGTCTAGTCCAGCTCTGCCACTGTCTAGCCAGCTGACCTTCACCTCATCAGATGGATACCTCACTGAACCTATGTCTTTGTTACGTTACCTATAAAATGAAATGTTTGAACTAACTAGGAGTTGGCAAACTATAGCTTTTGGGACAAATTTGGCTCTTTCATTCTTTGTACAACCTGCAAGCAGAATGATTTTTTAAGTTTTTAAAGTATTTTTGTTTGCTTACTTTTCTTAAGTTTAAGAATTATTGAAGAAAAGGAAGGGGAAGAAAGAGGAGGAGGGAGAGGAGAATAGGTAGCAGACAGGATAGATAGCCTACAAAACCTAGAATATTTACTGGCTGGCCCTTTACAATGTTTGCCAACCCCTGAGAGAGCTGATGGCTCTCATTTCTTCAAATCCTCAGTTTTCTCCACAATTCTATAATCCAAGGTGAAGTTCCTTCACCTTCCTGTAGCTTAGTTTACTTCCTTATGTAATATAGCCTAGCATTGCAATAGGATAATTGTAAAGCCCAGAGATTGTGGGGGAGGGGGAGAAGAAGGAGGAGGAGGAAGATGTTCAGAAGCATAATGTGCTTTTATATATATATATAGAGAGAGAGAGAGACATCATAAGTGATGTAGAGACTGGGGTGCCTGGGTGGTGCAGTCAATTGAGTGTCCAACTTTTGGTTTGGGGTCGGGTTGTGACCTCAGGGTCCTGAGCTGGAGCTCTGTAATCAGCTCAGAATCTGCTTGAGATTCTCTCTCTCCCTCTTCCTCTGATCCTTTTCTCTCTCCCCTCTCCTCACTTTTTCTCTCTAAAATAAACAAATCTTTAATAAAAAAAGAAAAAAAAAAAGAAGTGATGTAGTGAGGATTATTCATCTAAGTTCAAAAGGGCCCAGACTGACACAGAAGCCATGGACAGCCCATATGCAAAGCACAAGACTCCATATTCCCCCAGGGCTTGGGTGGTACATGTTGACCTACTTTAGGTTTTCAACAGAAGCCATCCACAGTAGTGCAGGCACAGACAGCTCTGTGCTGTTTTTACCTGAGAATCTTAGAGCACAGAGGCTATAACCTGACTTCATGATTAGGGGCCCTCATCTACCTTAGGGTCCATACCCAAACGCACTTCTGGGCTCCAAGTCACAATCTCCTTCTGCGCACTCTTCTGTGCTGCTTCTCCCTGTAAAAGGAACTAGCATCCATCCAAGGATATGAACTTGCAGTTGTTGGGAGGCTGTATGGGCCAGGTGCTTTACATATTTTATTCCAGTTAATTTTTCTAGTAACCCTTTGGAGAGGGTCTTATATTTTAATGATATAAAATTTTAATGATGAAGAACCCATAAAGAAGTTCAGAGTGGTAAAATAGCATTCTTAGATCACTAACTAGTATGTTGTGAGGTCACAACTTCAGGCGTCTTCTCCACCATGTGCTTCTCCTGCTCTAACAACCAGGCAGGTGTGAGCTATGCAAGTCATTCCTGTCATCTCCTCTCACTGAGTCCCTACCCAGACCCAGGGGGCAACATTTCCTAGCAATGATCTCACCTTCCTCTCTGAATCCAGGCCTGGATGAACTTCCCCTGTCCCTAGTTGTTCCTCCTCCCTGGGAGTATGCCTTATTCTGCTTCACTCTGCCCAACTGCAAGATTAGCCACTGAATCATACCAAAATTATATTACTCTTCTGACCAAAAGTCTCTGACATCCTTCCAGTTTTTGTTTTTTTTTTTCCCCCATCAAGTCCAATTTATAGGCCTCTGTTCATCACCTGACCCCAAGAGGCCTCATTCATTTCCTAAGCATCTCTATCAGCATCTACTCTTCCCGGTTTGAAAGATCTCTTCATGTCTCTGGCTAGGCCCCTTCTCCGTCTCCTTTTCTCCATGCATTAAGATGCTACACATCTTAATCTCCACACTTCCTCTACACAGGCTTCTTTCCTTCCCTCGTCTGCTCATTCTTCTCTTAGTTTCTAAAATACGTATTATTTATTATACCCTCACTGCTTATTCAGCTCAATGGGCTTGATGTGTTCTACAGAGAACAGATTTTATTTCAAACCTCATTTGATCCTGGCTCTTTCAGTTAATGTGTAGCATTAAGAAAGTTATTCAACTTCCCAAAGTCTCAGATTTCTCATATGTATAAAATGAGACGGATATCTATTTTGAAGGGTTTTTCTGTGGGATAACATTTAAGGTGTTGTGAATAATGGCTACTACATGGTAGGCAATTAATGCATATCTCCTTCTTTTTCCTTTTTAGGCTACCACTGTTTCTATGCAACATACCCTATACAACCCAGTGTTTCATTTCCTGTCTTATTTTTTTCCCCTCTATTTTTTTCTCCAATAGAAAACATGTATTTTCTCCAATAGAAACCATGTAAACTACAATGTGAATAACATGAAAGGAAGGTCCATACAATATATTTTTTTTCTTTTTTTTCTTTAGTCTTTGGGATTTTGTTGAACATACAGGAATCAATCAATAAAATGTTTGATATTAAGTAGAGTCTCTTAGATAATGGGGGAAATCAGTGGTTTAACCCAAGGTAAAGTAGTCAATATAATCCTGAGAAAATTTACCCTCAGGCAGTGCTTTGCAATTTTTCTTACTGATATTTTTACTGGAAAAAAAAAGATCCTCATCAAAAGTAATCTTTTTAAAAGATTAGATAAAAAATAGAGCATGATGGGACTGATAATTTGTGTACTTTTACAATCATCTTGAATTATTTTTCAATGTAGGCAGTATATTTTTACAACATAAAACAATCACAAAATACCTTTCACAAATATATGATTGTTCAGTCCAATTATACTTTCTTTGCCTTATCCATATAGTCAATCAATATTGTTTCCTGAGGCCCTACCATGTGACAGTAGGCCAGCACAGGTGCTAGGATTGTTAAGATGAAGTTTGAGTTTTCTCTCAGTGACCCTGCTCTCAGGGGGAAATGTGGATTCACAGAGAAGCCACAGTAGTATGAGATGACATCATAATGACATATGTACAAAGTAGCTCTGGTAATTCTTCATAGCCTGAAGGCTGAGATTTGAAGGCTGCAGGTAAATGAACTCAAAGGATGGGATTAGGTGAGGCCAGAACATTCCAGGAAGCCAATGCCTTTGTAAACATCCTATTATCTCTGTAGAGTTGTGCTCAACTAAGCGGTTCAATTCAATAATTGGATTAATGGATTAATTCACTGTCCCTTTGTTGTAGCAGAAGGTGCACGTGGATCAAGAAGATCTGGATTAGGAAACATATTTTGAACCAAAAATTCGGGAAAATTAAATTACCTTTTAGGTTTCTTTATTCTCAAATTCTATAATTTTGATTCATAATTCCTCCTCTAATTGACTTCCCAAAGTTATTAAAACATTTGAGAATTATTTCTATTAAACTGTTTTGCAAAGCTATTGCAACCGTGAAAATATTACAGCATTGAAGGAGGGCAAAAGCATAGTGAGTGAAGCATAGGCTGGTAAGGTAGCCACATGAGGGCCCTTAATTTTATCTATTTCATGTTTCATCTCTGTGACCTAGAGCAAGTTTCTCACACTTTCTGGAAACTGAATATGTCATATGTACACTTGGGAAGATACAAAGAGAGTAGGGAAAACATGATATGAGATGCAAGTCAAACACCTGGGATATAGTAAACCATCAAAATGTTTTTCTCCTTTTGTACTTAAAAAAGACTGGGGGTCTTCAGCTTTCAAGAAGATGGAGTAGACATACTCTTCCCTACTCCTCCCAGTAAGTACAATGGAAAACTCTGGACATTATCACTAAAACAAGTTGTAGAGAAAAAAGACAACCAGCTAGGAAACTTGAAACCTGAGGAAGAACACAGCGGAGAGTGCCCTGAGATTTCTCTTTTCCTCATGTACCTCAAACATGGAGGTGAAGAGGCCGGCAACCTGGAAATGCCTTTAGGGATAGACAAAATAACCCCCCAACAAAAGCCTATTCTCTGTAGGCAAAGGACCAGGAAAAGAGCAACCTAGCAAGTCAGAAAACTTAATGACAATAACTACTTTGTTATAGCCAAAAAGCACAGAATAAACTAAGGCTCCATTTCTCCCATGCAAAGGCTGAGTGAAAAAACTATACTTCCACCCTTATCAGACTGTAATAAGGCACCAAGGTGGGATCAAAGAAGGCCAATGAGGAAGCCAGGACTATTATCCCAATGGCAGAAAGTGGCTCTCCACCCATAGTTTCAGTGGAGACCACCTCAGGAGTCAGAATTCTTACCCTGCCTAGCAGTAATGAGGAGCCTTTGAGTCAGGCGTCAGTGGAAATTGAGTAGAGAAACCTTGGTTTCTACATTCCCATGAGATGGTACTCTTCCATTTGACTGACAAAACAGTGTCACAAAAGCCACTTAAAACAGAAAATTTAAATGTGATCAAGAATGTCATAACATAATATAAAAGCATCAAAGTTTAAATTGAAACCTGCTCATTCTACCAAGAACTAAGAGGATCTTAAACTGAATTAAAAAACAAGATAACACCAAGATGATATATATTAGAATTATCTGGTAAATATTTAGAAGCAGCTATGATAAAAATGTTTCAATGAGCAATTATGAATAGACTTCAAGCAAAAGAAAAATTAGAAAGCTTCAGAAAAAAAAGGTGTCAACAAATAAAAAGAAGACAGAAAAATAACCAAATGAAAATATTAAACCCAAAAAATTCAATACTGAAATTAAAATTTCAGTGGATGGCTTCAACGGCAAAAGAAAAGAGAGAGAGAAGGGGTGCCTGGGTAGCTCAGTTGCTTAAACATCCCACCCTGTTTTAGCTCAGGTCATGATCATGGGGTTGTAAGATCAAGTCCTACATCCGGTTCCCCCTCAGCACAGAGTCTGCTTGAAATTCTCTTCCTCTGCCCCTCCCCCTGTGCACTTGCTCTATTTCTCTCTCTCTCAAATAAATAAATATAAATATAAATTTGTATACATAAGATATTTATATATATAAAGTATATATATGTGCATATATATATAAAAAAAGAAAACATACAGAGAATATAATCAAAAATTGGAAAAAGGCAAAAAAATTTACTCAATCTGAAAACAAAGTAAATTGAAAAAAAGAAAAAAACAGAACTTCAGTGACTTAGAGTCTATAAATAAAATTTAACACATATCATTACGATATCAGAAAAAGAAAAGAAAGTGGGTGGGGTTGAAAATAAACTCAGAGATATAATAAATGAAAATTTTCCAAAGTTTTTATGACAATAGACATAATCTACAGATTCAAAAAGCTGAGTAAACCTAGGATAGGATGGACCCAAAGACATCCATATCAAGACATACGGTAATTAAACTTCAAAACTAAAGACAAAAATTACTGAATGCAGCCAGAGGAAAATGACACCTTACAATAAAGAAACAAAAACAATTAGAGCGACAGCATTTTATTCATCAGAAACCAGAGATGCCAGAAAATATGTGGCATGACATTTTTTACAGCTCAAGAAGGGGACTGTCAATCATAATCCTTAACACAGGAAATACATTTTTCAAGAATGAGGAGAAAATAAAGAATCAAGAGGAAATAAAGAAAAAAGGGAATTAAGACGTTTTGTTACCAGCAGACCTCTCCTAAAAGAATGGCTAGACAATGTTACCTAAACAGAAAGAAAATAATAAAAGAAGGAACCCTGGAATATCAAGGAGAAAAAAAAAAAAAAAAACACAGTAAGCAAAGCTGTGGATCAGTTTAGTGGGCTCTTCTCTTCTGGAGTTTTCTAAATTGTCTTTGACAATTGAAGCAAAAATCATAACACTGTCTGATGTGGTTCTAAATGTATTTGAAGGAAATACTTAAAAATAATTGTATTATAAATGGAGGAGACTAAAGGGACTTAAAAGGAAGTAAGCTTTCTATGCTTAACTTACTCTGGTAAAATGACACTAGTAAACTCTGATAAATTACATATATAATATAATGCTTAGAGCACCACTAATAAAGTTATATAAGGAAATACACTCAAAATTACTATAGACAAATCACAACGGAATTCTAAAAAAATGTTCAAGTAATCCACAGGAAGCAAGAAAACATAAATAGAGAAGTGACAGAGATAACACAAAGGAAAAAAATGTTAAATGTTAAGCAAAATACATCAACATTAAAATCAAATATAAATGGTTTTAATACACTAAATAAAAGACAGATTATCATGGTGGATTATACCATCTCCAAAATATGCTGTTTATAAAACCTTACTATAGCTATAGCAGTACAGCATGTTGAAAATATAAATATAAATAAAAAGAGATCTAGATCTAGATATAGATATAAATATAAAGATATACTATGAAAATATTAATCAAAGGAAAATAGGAAGGGCTCTATTAATATCAAATAAAGTACACTTCAGAGTAAAGAAAATTGTCACAGCCAGAGAGGGATATTATATGATGATAAAAGGGTCAGTGCACCAAGAAGATATAGCATCATAAAAGTATATGTAGCAAACAACAGCAAAATATGTGAAGCAAACGCTATCAGACTAAAATGAGATACAGACAAATCCAGTTACAGCTGGTGACTTTAGCACCATTCTCTAAATAATTAATAGAACGAGACAGAGGTTCAGTGAGGTCATCCACCAACAACATCATCAACCAAAAACAACAGCCAAACATAAGTTCTTTTCAAGTTCCAAAAGAGACCATATACTGGGCAATAAAGCAGACCTCAACAAATTTAAAAGAACTAAAAATCAAATAGGGCCTGATTTCTGTACCACAGTGGAATAAACTAGTTAGCAACAGAAAGAAACTCTCCAAATACTTGGAAACTATAAAATGTTGTCCTAAATAATTCATAGGGTCAAAAAAGTGGTTTTGAAGATGATCAAAAATATATTTAATTGAATGCAAACAAACATACAACATATCAAAATTTGGGGCATATGACTAAGAGAGAAATTTAGAGGACTAACTACACACTTCAAAAAAGAGTTTGGTCAATAATATAAGCTTTAACCTCAAGAACTTAGAAAGTAAAGAAAGCACAGAATTGATAGGAAAAAAGGTAACACCCAAAACAATAAAGAGCAGAAATCAAAGAAATTGAAGGAAAAAATAGAGAAAACCAATGAAGCAAAGAGCTAAGTCTTTGAAAAGATCAATGAGGCTGACAATACTCTAGCAAAACTGACAAAAGAGAGAGAGAAGAGGCTCTATCGGGAATGAAACAGGGGCTATCACTACAGACATCAAAAGGATGAGAGGATATATTTTTTAAATCCTTTAACTCATAAAGTTGAAACTTTTATGAAAGGATAAATTTCTGAAAAAAGCACAAATTACCACAACTCAACAAGCATGAAATATATTATTTGGATAATTCTATGTCTATTAAGATACTTGAATTCATAATTTTAAAACACCCCCAGAGAAGAAATCTCCAAACCCAAAGAGTTTCAGGAAGGAATTTCACCAAAGAACTAAAGATGAATCAACATCAATTCTACACAAATTCTTCTGGGAAATACAGAAGAGGGAAGCTTTGTCACTATTTATCTTAAATTAATTTTATATGAAGTCCCTACATAACAGTTGTTGTATGTGTATATACATATATACTCCTCATGAGTACAAATGCAAACATTTTTAAGAAAAATATTTGCAAGTAGAACTCAGCAATATATAAAATAATTGTACATGGTTACTGACCATAATTTCTCACCTCCACCCTCAGGGATGTGAAGCTGGTTAAATATTTGAAAATCAAACAAGGTAAATTAACATAGAAAATAGGCTAAAGAAGAAAAATCACATAATAATATCAATAAATTAAGTAAAATAATTTCATAAAATGTAACGTTCACTCATGATAAAAATAGAAATATTGGAGGACCTTTCTCAACTTCATAAATGACACTGACAAAAACCTACAGCTAGCATACTTAATGGTGAAAAACTGATGGGAGACAAAGCAAAAATGTCTGCTCTTACCATTCTTGCTCAACATAATGCTGGAATTAGTAGCTAGGGCAAAAAAGCAAGAATCTATAAAAAAAAAGACCTCTAGTATTGTTATAAGTGACTCCGGCGAGATCATAGAGTAAACATAAAATATCTATTGCATTTCTATAAACTAGCAATGAACACGTGAATTCAAATGAAAATAAAAATACAATACCATACCATTAGTAATCACTCAAAATATAGAAGTTACATTCAAATCTGACAAAACAGGAACAGGAGTGATATGCTGACAACTGCAAAACAGCAATGAAAGAAATCAAAGAAAATCTATATAAAATGGAGAGATAGATGTATAGTGTACATGAACTGAAAGACTCAATATAGATGTCAAATCTCCCTAAATTGATATACAGATTTAGCACAATTTATATTAAGTTCCTAGAAAGTTTTGGGGGGATTAGGGTAGCATATATGGACAAAATTATTCTCAAGTTCAAATAGAACAGCAAAGAAATCAGAATAGCCAAAATAATTTTGGACACAAATGAAAAATAAAGACCAAAGTGGAAAGAATCGGTCTAGTCAATTTCAAGATTTGTTATACCTGTAGCAATTGAGACTGTGTAACATTAATGATGGTATAAACATATAGATCAATGGAATAAAAAAGAGTCCTCTTTTAAAGACAAACACACAGATATGCCCAACTGATTTTTGACAAATGCTCAAAAGTAATTCGGTGGAGAAAAACAATCTTTTAAGTAAATGGTACTGGAAAAATTAAACATCCATAGGCAAAACAAAACAAAAGAAAGTGAAACAAACTAAACTTGACTAAATTCTCACATTGTATATAAAAATTAACTCAAGATGGATCATAAATTTATGTAATTATTATTTTAAAAATACATTTAAATATAAGCAGAAAACCATAAAAATTTTAGACAAACAGAAAATCAACAGGTTTTAAGATAGACATCACATCAAATGCATAACTCATGGGGTGCTTGGATGGCTCAGTGGGTTAAGCCTCTGCTTTTGGGATCAGGTCCTGGTCTCAGGATCCTGGGATCGAGCCCCACATAGGCCTCTCTGCTCAGCGGGGATCCTGCTTCCCCCCATCCCTCTGCCTGACTATCTGCCCTACCTGTGATCTCTCTCTCTCTCGGTCAAATAAATACATAAAATCTTAAAAAAAAAAAAAAAGCATAACTCATAACGATAAATTTGACTTCATCCAGATTAATAACTTCTAGTCCACAAAATATGCCATTCATTGTTTTGAAAAACAAGTTACCGAGTGAGAGGAAATATTTTCAAACCACATAGCCAACAAAAGAATAGTATCTAGAACATACAACTAACTTTCAAAAGTCAATAGTGGGTAAACAAATTACAACTGGGCAAAAGACATAAAGAGAAATTTTACCAAACAGGATACTCAGATGACAAATAATCACATGAAAGATGTTCAACATCATTAGGCAGTAGGAGAGTGCTGATAAAAACCACAATGAGATCTCATTACTCAGCTATCAGAATATCTAAAATGAGTGCCCCTATTTTCAGTGGGTTAAAAGCCTCTGCCTTCAGCTCAGGTCATGATCTCAGGGTCCTTGGATCCAGCCCTGCATCAGACACTCTGCTCAGCATGGAGCCTGCTTTCCACCCTCTCTCTCTCTCTGCCTGCCTCTGCCTACTTGTGATTTCTGTCCATCATATAAATAAGTAAAATGTTTTTAAAAAATAATGTCTAAAATAAAAAATAGTGACAATACCAAACGCTGTCAAGGATGTGGACAAATTGGATCATTCACAAATTGCTGGTGGGAAGTTAAAATGATACAGGCATCTGGAATACATTTTGGCAGCATTTTCAAAAATTAAATATGTTACTACCATATTGTACTTCTGGGAATTTATCTCAAAGAAATACAAATAAAATGTATTCACACAAAAACATGCACATAAATTTTATACCATCTTTATTTGTAATAGCCCAAAATTGCAAGTAGTCTAATTCTCCTTTCATAGTACATAGTTAAACAAAGAGTGGTATATTCATAAAATGGAAAACTACTCAACAATGAAAAAGGAAGAATTATTGATATATAAATCTCAAGAGGATTATGTTAAGTGATAAAAGCCAATCCTCAAATGTGCACATTGCGTGATTCCATTATATACCCCTGTTGATGTGACACAAATACTGGAATAAAGGCCAAGAGGTAAGGAGAAATTCAGGTTGGGAGGGAATTTACTAGACTAGAGTGATAAGAGGGATCCCTGTGGTGATAGAAATTTTCTATATTTTGATTATATTAATGTCATTATCCTGATTGTTATGTTGTAGCTTTTGGAAGATGTTACCATTGGGAGAAACTGGTAAAAGGTATATAAGATCTCTATGTATTATCTCTTACAACTGTATATGAATCTACAATTATCTCAAAATATAAAAAATAATTAAAATGTTGAATGTGTGGGGTATTTACTTTATGCTATTTATCCTTGGAAAAAAGTACATTTGATATTCTGCCCAATGTCCTCTTTTAAAGGCAAACTCTCACTATCTGATCTGTTTCTAAGAAGAAACAGAAAGAGAAATTTAATGCACTGTAAGAAATTTACACTTTTTGGAAAAGAGTCCCTTAGGTTTGCAACGCAGGAAAGGAAGCTATAGTGGAATGCTTACATTTTCCAGAGACAAGTCATAAATTAACACCTTAGAGAAGCTTGTACATTTTAAAAGCTATTTTGACAAACCAGAGAGCATCTAAAAAAGGTTGATAGGCTAGAGAGTAGTCAGGAAGCCATTTCATATGAGGAGTAGTTAAGATACGGAAATTTAGCCTGGAGAAATGTTAGCAGGTACATGTATTTGAAGGGCTCTTAGGCAAGACAAGTGGGAGCTTATCTCCTCTTACTTATAAAGAGTATTTCCCATAGGGTGGTTCATACAGATGATTTTAGGTGGTGAAAGAACTAACATATTTCATGTTAATTGTTATGTTCTCGTTTGTATATGAATTAGAAAGATGAAAATAGTACATCTAATAATACAAATTTTTCACTTGTAATAGGATGTATACATTCTCTATTAAAAAGACATCTAGATTTTAAAAGACATTTTTTGAAGAAAACTATAAGTAAATAAGAGTATAGATGGTTCATGACTATGACAATTTTCAAGGCTGTTATGAAGGCGGCTGTGGGTTTTCACTAGAGACACATTTATCATTGTATCATTATAAGTCTTCAGTCAGATCTAACAAGATGCATCGAAGATGTTGGAAGAAGGGTTCTTATCACAGTTGACCTTCTGGAAAAGGTAATCTCTTAGATCCTTACTTGACATTTCAGGATCTTAGGATCCATGATTTTCTGAGGTTGGTTTTAGAGGACCCGTGATGATTGTATAATGGTTGCAGATGTACTAAAAATAATTGCAGTGACATTAATTCAACCTAAGAAAGAGAATCAGCAAATTCAATTCTCAAAACTGCTTATTTTTGGATCCAAGGTCACCTCCCAGGAATACTATTCACACAATGGATTTGAGGGCTCTCTCATGGTTTCCTATACAATTGGTCCAGTGCAACTGGGAAACTGCTTTTAATAGTCCCCCAGATGAGTTTGATGTACACTCTACTCAGGAATGACTACCCTGGATTATAAAAACAGAACACACCCATACTCATCAAGATTTGGAGGTCACAGTCAAGAAGCCCAGTTGGCAGTGTTCTTTTTGAGCTAGGAAGTATAATTCAGTTTTAGTTTATGGCGATTTAAAGTTATTTGTTTAGACTGTAAGACTATTTACAACATAGGCCATATTATACAGATTATTGATCCTCCAGGATACTGGACAAAATAAATATTTTAATATAGTTCAGCTTTCTGATGTAAAATATTTACATTAATTTTAAAGTATTCCCAAATTAAATTAATAAATACATTAATAAATGCTGTGTGTATGGAGCTATAACATTTACTAATGAGGAATAGTTAGGAGACAATACATAGAAAATTTTGGTAAATTTTTATTTTATGGGTTTTTTTTTAATATTTTTATTCATTCATTTGAGAGAGAGAGAATGCATGAGTAGGAGAGAGAGGCAGAGGGAGGGGGGAAGCCGATTCCCTGCTGAGCTGGGAGCCTGACACTGGGCTGGATCCCAGGATCTGGAGATCATGACCTGAGCCAAAGCTGGAGGCTTTACCGACTGAGTCATCCAGGTGTCCCAGAAAATTTTTATTTTAATTCCATTCCAATAATACATTGTCTAAACACTTGAAAATGTTGGTGATTTTCATCTCCCTTGTTCCATATTGAAAAAAGATTGCACAGAAATGTTTACTTTATGGATTGATTGAACATTTGCAATAATAGTAACATTTACCTATTGATCCTAATGTGCCAGACACTGTTCTCACCACCTTATATATATAGTAATCCATTTACTCTCCTCAACAGCCATGCAGGTTGGTAATACTTACAGATAGGAAGACACACCCAGCTAATGTGTAGTGGCACTGGGATTTTACTCCAGGTGTTCTGAACATTATCAAGCACCAAAGTAATGACTTTCAAAGTTTTTATCCAGGATGAGTTGTATGAAATAAGCTCCTAGTAGATCCTAAAGCATGCACATGCACACACACACACACACACACACACACACGCACACACGCACACACACACGCTGGAAACAATCATTTTTGAAATGAGAGAACCCAGGCATTTGCAATATTTTTCTCATCTATTTCATTTTTAAAACTCTAGATGAGGGGGCGCCTGGGTGGCTCAGTGGGTTAAAGCCTCTGCCTTGGGCTCAGGTCATGGTCCCTGGATCCTGGGACCCGCATCAGGCTCTCTGCTCAGCAGGGAGCCTGCTTCCTCATCTCTCTCTGCCTGCCTCTCTGCCTACTTTTGATCTCTGTCTGTCAAATAAATAAATAAAATCTTTAAAAAAAATTCTAGATGAGGCCCACTAAACTAATTTCACAACCCATGAATATATTGCAAACCACTGCTTGAAATAAAATGCATAGTGCACTATCTTTGCTATGAGGGAAATTAGGGGTTGCAAAAGAAAAAAGGATGAAGACCCTATGTCCAAGTTCTGATGTTAAAGGAGATTTAGAAGTTGATCAATGGTATTCAGGGCAAGCCACTGTGGTAGGCCAAGGAGCTATGGAAGGGGCAAAATGCCTAGAGCTCCCACACAAGCATAAAGTGCTTGCAATTTTTGGAGGTAGTGTGATATGATGGGAAGAACCAGGAGCCAGGAAACCAGAACTGAAGATTGGATCTGCCAATTACTACTCATGTATTCTCAGGAAAATAATTAATCTCTCTGAGATCTTATCTGTTATTCTAGAATAATGGAGCAGGTGATTTTGTTGCTGGAAATTACATCTTACTTATGAGTTCAACCACAACTTCAATGGACAGATTTATCTAAGCACACACTTACACAGATGGAGTTTCATTTCTATGTCCAGCCCTGTGTATTTTCCTGACCTTTTGGATCTCCTACATGTTCAGAGGAATTAATAACCAAGAATTCAATCTTCAACTGGTGAATAACTTCCCAACTCTCCTCAGAACAGACAAATTGGAAACTATTCTCTTCAGAGAGATCCCACAGAAGCGAGTCTTTATGTTGGTTTCCCCTTCTTTTCTGTATTACTCTTTCCACTCCCATCCTCATTCTTTCTGAGATCACCTTGCAAATCATCAACCTGTACCCAAATCCTTGTCTCAGTCTCTACCATTGGTGTAACATGAATTAAGAGAAGAGAACTAAATGAAAGAAGTATGTTCTATCTCTAGTGGAATACCTAGTACATATCAAATAATTGATAGAATAATATAAAGTCTTCCTCTGTGAAGACTCTTTCACAGTATAGAGGGCAAAACCAATGTGTTGGAGCCAAAAACAGTTTGAAATTAAGAGCAAATATCATAATGCTAGTAAATAAATAGAAATTTGAACCCAGGCCAGTTACGTAGAGGTTTCTCCGAAGGGTATAATTAAAGATGGGTGCAAACAAAAACCATTGTGCCTAAATACAATAAACTGTTATGAACCAATAAAAATATGAAACATATTTACAGATATAGAAGGCTCTTCATACCATATTGTTGAATAAAATTAACAGGTTATAGTTCAATATGTAGACCATGATCTTATTTGTAAATCTTATCTATAAAATAATATATATATTGTCTACAGAGTAAGGTATACATGACCATAAAAAATAAAATTTGATGGTTATATACGACAACTTAAAGAGTAGTTGCCTTTTATGGGTAGAATTTTGAATTTTGTTTAGCATTTTTATTTTTTCTCTATATTTTCTAACATTTTATTTTTGGAGTCAACATACACTCCTTGAGCTAACTCAACAAATAATACGGTTGACTCCATAGTCCTTGCTCTTTTAAGCTTTTGCACCACTGTGCAATCTTGCAGTGGGCTTTGAAAGAAAATGGAGAACCATGTCTGAATACCTTCAAAATATCTTCATGGTATATCTAAGAATCCTTTCAGAGCAGTGTCAAACTCCTAACTCTGAAAGGTTGACTCAAGGCAAGTTGTATTACAAGCCAGAGTGAATCTGGCTTGACTCTACCTACTTTCTCTAAAGCTGGTATCAGAGCTTTAAAATCTCATTTTGTCCATCTGTTTAATCAGAGTCAGAAGGACTGGTCCAAACCCAAGGCATGACTACATATGAGAGAACATGAAGTATAGATACAAACTGAAAGAACATGGACAAAGGCTTTGGGGCAGACCCTGGGTGATAAACGGTAGGGGCATTTCCTGAAGAACCTCTAGGTTTCCACAGGGGTGAGAACCTACACCAACATACCCCTACCTGTATATTCATCAGACACTTTTATCAGGTTACAGGTATACATAAGGCATTCTCAAGCAAGGTCTCCTAATAATTTATGACAGCATAAATGTCAGGAAACTACAGCTGGAGTGTGAATTTGTGAGATTACTTGTGGTTTGTCAAACAGCTTAGCTTAGGAGGAAAATCTACTGCCAAGGAACTCTTTCCCAAACAAAGTTTGTAATTCTAATTAAAGTTGTCTGGCTGTACCTGTTAAATTGAAAGGGCTATATTCAGAGTCATTTGGAAGCATGCTGCCCAGATTATACTTAATAAATTGGTCTATGAAGTTGCTTACAAGAATTATTGGAGCACAGATTTTGGGGGGATATGACAAAATATTCTAAACGAATAAATGAATGAATAAAAAAATGCATAATGTATACATATCACTGTGTCCCACTCTTTAAGTCCTCATAACAAGACAGGTCGCATAAACTACATTTTAATTCTTGTTGCCTCATGAGAGTTTGAGCTTTTCTTTCTTTATAAAGGAGGTTTTAAAATGCTCAGCTTTTCCCTAAGCCACAGAGGTGGTAGGTGATGGAGCTGGCCTGTGCATCTTATACCTGGGGCTGTTTCTTCTATATTATACTGGCTCCAACTCTAGCATCACTACATAGGAACAAGCATTAACCTCCTCTTGAAGCAAGCCCTAATCTTTTTACTTTGTTATTCTTTCTGGAAAATGGTAATGAAAGCAGAGAAGATAATGGTCATGTTGGCATCATGAAAAGAGTAGATTTTGCTATCCAAACAGAACCAAACTAGTGCACAATTCAACAATT
This sequence comes from Mustela putorius furo, assembly GCF_011764305.1. NCBI lineage: Eukaryota > Metazoa > Chordata > Mammalia > Carnivora > Mustelidae > Mustela > Mustela putorius. Next base: position 4,697,902 of record NW_025422019.1, read on the forward strand.
GTTGAATTGTGCACTAGTTTGGTTCCTTCCAGTCTCAAATATTCAGGCTTATTCCATCCCTTAGTCAGAGAATGAGGGTTGGCACACTCTCTTAAAAATGGAAAAAATGCAAAGGACTTACTTGGGAAGAAAAGAGGGTTGCACAAATTTCTTCTCCGCTGGCAGAAATTAGTGAGGAGAAACATCAAAGGCACCAAGAAGGAGTTTGTGGAAAAGAAACAAGAACCAAAGGGGAATTGACTTTGGGTCCAATAGAGTTAACTGAAGGAGGAGACTCAAGGACAAGCTTGAAGTTTTCAAACAAGTGGGCCTAGTCAGAGGGTGGAGGAGACAAGAAAAAAACATCAAAGGTGGACATTGTCATACAAACTCTATAGTTCCTCAGGAAAATGGAGATGCTAGAGACTCTAACAGTAGCAGAAGATAGTGTCCTTGCTTAAGTAGAGATGCTGCAAAATGAACTGCTGTCCCTAGGAGGCAGAAGTGACTGAGATTAGCATTCAGAACTTATCTGGTTGTTGAGAGAGCTGTGGGTAGGAAACTCAGGCTGAAGCCCAAAAGTGTGAAAGTGAAGCTGTGGTAAGGAGTGAGGCTACCTAGATTTTAATTCTGGCTTCACCACTTAATACCCTGGGTAAATCACTTAATCTGTTCTGGGTCAATTTTTAAAAAATGTTTTATTTATTTGTTTGAAAGAGTCAGAAAGAGAACACAAGCAGGGGGAGTGGGAGAGGGAGAAGCAGGCTCCCGCGTTGAACAGGCAGTCTGATATGGGGCTCAATCTCAGGATCCTGGGACCATGACCCAAGCATAAGCAGATGCTTAATGACTGAGCCACCCAGGTGCCCCTGGCTCAATTTCCTCTTTAATAAATGGGCAAAATAATAGTCTCCACTTCAGATCAGAAGCATCCTCACTTTGCATGTTTCTGGCATCCACACTTTTGACTTCCACTATTTGAGTAAATAACAAAGTCCTCAAATGACATCATTTAAATTTCCATTCCTGTGGTATATTAAGTGTGAGAAAACTGCATAAAGTCAAAACTTGGCTGCTACCTCCTGAGTCTTCATATCATCACCCACATAACAGATGGGCTGTGTGGCCAGTGGCCAATCACACCACATCTCTCAAAGTCACTGTTTCTGTTATGTAGTTCACACACAGACAGTCAAGCATGTGATTGTGTTTCTTCCTTGTTCCAGTGACACAAGAAAGGCGGCATCTTACATATGTGGGTATTTAAAAGAGGGGATTGGACAACAAAAATCCAAGTGCAGTAAAGAAAGGAAAAGTGGTGACACTGGAAATAAAATGAGAATTATATATAAATGGAGCTAGAACACCAAGAGCTGACCTTGGAAGTGTTGACATGCTGCTCTTCAAGAGATTCCACAAGAAGCCAGAAGACTTTAGGGAAGGCAGACTTGTCAACATAAATAAGAAAAGATGTCATGATAAATGAGACGTTCCAGAGGAAGGACAATGAAGAAAAAGCCACATTAAGAAGAACCTCAGAGTCTGATGCTAAGTGAAGTAAGTCAGACATAGAAAGGCAAATACCATATGGTTTTGCTTATATGTGGAATTTAGAAAACAAACAAAAAGCAGAAACAGACCCATAAATATAGAGAACAAAGTGATGGTTGCCAGAGGGTAAAGGGTAGGGGCGTGGGTAAAATGGGCAAAGGGAAGTGGGAGGTACAGGCTTCCAGTTATGGCATGAATAAGTCACAGGGATAAAACGTACCGCGTAGGGAATATAGTCAGTGAAATCGCAATAGCTTTGAATGGTGACAGATGGCAGCTACCCTTGCGGTGAGCACAGCATAAGGCACAGACTTGTTGAATCACTATGTCCTACACCAGAAACTAATGTAACATCATGTGTCAACTATACTTCGATATATACATAAATAAGAGACCCTCAGAGATATTTTGCAACATTGAAAGGACAAACAATAAAATGTTACAAGCTGATCCAAACTGAGAACGGAGTTTGCCAATACACCAAGGCAGGGAAAAGATGTCTGCTGCATACTGTAAGTGGTACAATGAGAAGGCAAACACTGCTGCAACTCCTCTTGGTAAGTTTTTTTTTTTTTTGCAAAGAAATAAGAAACACTTTGATTCCCTATATTTCTAGTATTTCAAATTAAAGTATACTAGCTAATTATTAATTTAACTACTTTCCCTATACATTTAAAACTAACTGTGAGAATGTCTTTCAATGTTTAAAAGTAATTTTTTTTTTTTTTTTTTTTTTTTACAGAACAAGGGTGCCTGGCTTGTTCATCTGGCTAAGCAGCTGCCTTCAGTTCAGGTAATGATCTCAGGATCCTGACATTTAGCCCTGGACTCTGGTTCCCAGAGTCTGGCTCCCTGCTCAGTACAGGGGTCTGCTTCTCCCTCTCCTTCTGTACTCCCACCCCTAGTCTGCCACTCACTCTTTCTCTCTCCTTCAATTAAAGAAATAGAATATTTATTTTTTTAAAAAGTCACAGAATAATTGTACTTTTTCCCATTGGCCACTGAGTCTAATTTGAACGATTTCAACTTGTACAGACAAAAGAAATGTCTGCATTGCTCTGAAGAATAAATGAGATGAACTATGCAAAGTGCTTTCACCACAGCAAATGGCAATTTGGAATAAAACTAACAAGACCAAGTACACAACAAACATTAAGAACTTTCTTCCTATAAAAGTATAATCTATGATTAAAAGCTACAGCTGAATTTGTGTACTATTAATAGTGAGTTAAAAAAAAAAAAAAAGAAGTCCTCCTCACCAAAAAGGGGAAAAAAAAAAAAAAAGACATCCATGTATTGGATATCTTTTCTGGAAGTTGCAAATTTTCCTTAAAGGAAAAACAAACAAACAAACAAACAAAAACACAGAAGAGTAGTTACAGATGTGATAAAATTAAGAATATTGAGATGGAGAGATTAGCCTGGATTACATGGGTGGGCCTAAATGCAACCATATTTATCCTTAATAAGTGGGATATGTTTTTTTTTTTAATTCTCAGCATAACAGTATTCATTGTTTTTGCACCACACCCAGTGCTCGATGCAATCCATGCCCTCTCTAATACCCACCACCTGGTACCCTGACCTCCCGCCCCTGCCCCTTTAAAACCCTCAGATTGTTTTTCAGAGTCCATAGTCTCTCATGGTTCACCTCCCCTTCCAATTTCCCCCAACTCCCTTCTCCTCTACACAGAAGAGGCAGAGGCAGTGTGATTTTCAAGGCAGAGACTAGAGAGGTGCGGCCACAGCCAAGGAAAACTGGGAGTCTCCAGAACCTGGAAGAAGCAAGAAACAAATCCTCCCCTAGAGTCTCCAGGGGAAAATTGTCCTCCCGACACTTCATTTTTGGTCAAGTGATAGTAATATCAGACTTCCGGATTCCAGACTGTGAGACAATAAAATTCTGAAGTTTAAGAGATCAGGCTTGTGATCATTTGTTACAGCAGGCATAGGAAACTAGATTATTATCTTCTTAGATTTTGCATATTATTCCAGGATCTTTTTGTTTGTGGAGTTAATTGAAATCCAAAAATATTTACCAAGTTCCTACAAGTACAAGACAGCTGAATACAAATCTGAGTAAGACAAGTCTCCTGTTTTCTAGGTGCTCATAATCTACACAAACGGGCAAATGGAACTGTTATGACACAGTGTCATCACTTAAATTCTGGCACTTGCTTACAAATTGTGGCATATTTGCATAACGGAATATTATCTGACCATTTAAAATGTGGTTGTAAACAAATGTATTAACCTGGAAATGTCTTCAGATGTATTGATATATTTAAAACTCGTACACTAAATAATTTCGACGGGGCAAAAAAAGTTGTTCATAAGTATATGGTCCAAGGCATGATTCATAAGTTTGTCTGGGTAGTGGGTTTCTAGTGTTTATTTTCATCTGGTTTTTGTTTGTGCTTGCCAATATCCTGATTTTTTAATAATGAGAAAGCAATAAAAGTATTTTTATTAAAAACAGTCTGGGTTGAGTGCCAGTTAGAAATACATTCAGGATGAAGACGTAAGACAGAGGAGGGATAGAGGATCACTAACCTAGTAACATGTTTCCTCATCAAAGGTCCTCCTCATCAAACCACAGAAAATGACAAATGATTTGGCCACCCAGAAGAGTATAGGCCACTTTCATTCAATGCTCAGATACCACTGATTAAATGGAATGTTATTAATTTTTTAACAATCTTCGAAGAGAACAAAAACCCTCATCATTAGATTACATATGCATATCCTAAATTCAACGAAATACTACAATGAATAGTATTACAATAAAGCCTATCTTAAATTTCAAGAAATGCGGTAATTTTCTAAAAGTAAACTGACTTTATCCTCCTCTCAGAGCAAAAGTGAAATCACTGGGATGTAGCACAGGATTCTAGAGGTTGAGCTGGAGCGTCTATTGTCCATAACCCTCTTCAAGGAATAAGAAGAAAAGAAATACTGTCTGTCAGGTTGCACCCCACCTGCCAGCGGGCTCCCCCAGCCCTAGTCCCTGATGCACTTGCCACACTTCCTGTGGTAGCTGAGTTTAGACTTTTAGAATCTAAGCAGTAAGGCAGCAACAGAGAGACATTCCTCTGACTGCTGCAGTGGCTACTTTGATATTCTACCTCGAGAGCATATCCACTTACTGTTAATAGCTCCAGAAAGTATTTCTCAATTTGAAACTGAAATCAGACTGTGAACACATCGTCCTTTTTTAGCATTATAAAGCAGATGGACTTTAAGCTGATAAACCTCCAGACGGAAACTAACATTAGTATCAACACTGTGAACTAAATTGGATTTTTTTTACTTTTGATTATGAGTCATCTAGTTTGTGGATTGTAGCTCAACCATGTGAAACTGAGAACACCAACCATGAGATGAAGGAGCTATTGCTCAGCACTTGAATTCCTATTTCTGTTGGTTGCTACTGCCATTCTTCTGGTGTTCTAAATTTGGATCCTTTGTGTTATTATAATGACAAGCTTCATTTTTCAGTGCATTATAGTTTCTGTTATGCATACAAAGTCTGCATTTGTACAACTCTTTAAAGAATACTCTTTCACTTTCAAGATATGGAAACATACACTTAGGGGGATTTAGAAACTTGGCCAAAGTAACGGAGCTTGAAATTAGTCATGTTGGCTTCTGACCCCAGCTCTTTGTGACTCATTCATTTCTAGGCTGACACTGTGGGCTCACCTTTGACTGTGGGCAGTTCTCCTGTTCTTAGTACCACATAATTAGGTCGAATAATTACTGCTGCAGCACATGGGGACCAGGTAGGACAAGTGGAGTGAAACTGGCCAGGAGTAACGACATGCCTCAGGGTTGGCATCAGGGAACCTACCTGTGTGTTATGTATTTTTTTAACGCTTGTCATTTACTCACTCTCAGGACAGAATATTGAGTAATTAATTGTTTTTCTTTTGCCAAACTACACGTTTCCTTATCCTCAGTGTCTGTGCCTGCCCTAACATGACTGCCTTGTTAAGGATTGTCTGCCTGATTACCCATGGCCTCACATGATTCCTCTCTTTAGTAAGTATGGAGTACTCACTCTAAGTGGGCACTGGGGATTACAGCGGTGAACAAGACAGACTAGAACCTGCAAGAACGAAGAGAAACAGCCAGCCAGTTACAGTAGAATGGGACAAAGTGGATACAGTATTATGAGAATGTCTAGCAGGAGGAAGCAATCTAAACCAGAGTCAAAAGAACTTTCACAAAAACTGACATTGTAACCAAAACCTGAAGAATGTCAGGAGTCAGTCTGCCATGGGGCATGGCATGCCTGACTTCCCTGTGAAAAGCCTGTCTGAGGATTAACGGCATGTGAGGACTCACATGCATTAGTAGGATTTCAAAGAGATTCAGAATGGCTGAAACCCAGAATCTAGTTATGGAAGATAGAGAAATAGTGAATAATGATGTAGGATTAGTAGACAGAAATCTTATTACTGACATTTTCATAAGCTATTTTAAAGAGTTTTGACTTTATCCATAACAATGAGCTATCACTGAATATGTTCTTTAAGCCAGGGAATGATGATGTCAGATTTATATGATAAGGGATAGAGTGGAGGAATGAAAATTGGGTGGATGTAGGGGACCAGTAAGGAGCCTGCAGCAGAGTATTGATCCTGGTGTGCAAAGATGGCAGTTTGCACTGGGTTGACCTCATTAGATATGGAGCAAAGATATAGCAGGGTCACAGAATTGACAGGGTTTGTGATTGATTGGACATGTAGAATGAGAGAAAGGAAGGCCTATGGATCCTTGCCTGGATTCTTCCTATACCTGAAAAACAAATTATATTAACCCTACAACTATTGACCTTTATCAGATAGTGTTCTTAATTCTTGACCTTTAATAACACTGTGGGGTCTGTTCACAGTATCAGTTTTGTTCTTTCTATTCTAAGTAGTAGAAACCCCAATTCTGATGCACTTAAAAAATGCAGGAGGATTTCATCTTAGATATCCAGAAATCCAAAGGGAAAATAGTCCCAAGGTTAATTGATTTAGCCACTCTATTATATCACCAGATAGTTTCTTTCCATACTTCCCTTATTTCTATAAGCATCAGCTTCATCCTAAGTCTGGTTTTGTAAATATTTATAAGATAGTTTACTGCAGCAGTGGGAACAACATATTTTCGTGTCGTTTCCAGAAAGAGAAAGAGCCCGGCTTCTCTTTCCAAGAAAATAATGGCAGATTCTGCTTTGCAATTCATTGGCCTGAATGACCAATAGTCCTACCTATCCCTGAACAAAATCCCTAGCACTTGTATGAAAATCTTGTACTTCTGAAACAATTTACCCACCGTGGAACATCCTATACCTGGATTTATCCTACTACTTTGACAGCTTCCCTAGGGTCTTGAGATGTGAGGTCTATTAAGTCTGGAAATGAAGGATGCCTTGTATCCATACCTTCCTCTCAACATAGACCTCTTTGGGTTCATTTCTGACTCTTGGGTCAGAATCTGCATCTTGATCTTGCTCTCTATCCTAATGGCTGTCATATTAACAAAGCTTCTTATCTCCTGGCCAGATGATTTTGGTAGCTCCCTAAGTGTTATGTTATCCTCAAACTCACTCTTCTGTTCATCTCCCACCTCTAACCCTACTCTATTCAGCCAATGAATCCTGCATAGTGGCCAGATTTTAATCATGAGGACTCCCCCACCCAGACCAAGACCATGTGTGACAGTGATATAACTGACTTGCCAGTCCTCTAATAGATTTCTGTTAAGTTTCATCTGAGCAAATGACTTACACAACTTAAGTCTGAATTACAGCTGTAAGTGAGCATGAGATTAAGTTGCAGCCAATGGAAAAGAAGCACAAATTGATTATTTTTTGTTGCAATTTTTATTTCATCCTATTAAAAAGAATTCATTCCATCTCACAGGATACAATAGGAGTAGCCTTGACAGCCTACTCCTTTATAATCCTGTTATATCTCATACTTCTTATGAATGCTATATTTTAAGTGGCTTATATTGAAATTAATAATTCTTTGAATAACTGTCAGTTTGTGTTACTACACTACAGGCGAAGACTTTGCCTTTTCTTTTCCTTTATATTCCAGGCACTCATCGTAGTGCCTAGCATATAAAAGGACTTAAAGAGTGTATGCTGAATGTGAGAAATATGTGTTGAGTATAATAAATCAAGCCGAGCATAAGTGCTTTCGTAATTCTCATTTAATGTTTTTTGTACTTTAAACTTCTCTTTCTAGATGATAACTCAGTAAGAACAAGAACCAGAACTTCTTATTTTGTGGCTGGTTTTTATAAACATAGAGGTTTCAGTAAATATATTTGAAATCACTTCAACTGGAATTATAGAATTTAGAATCAGAATACCAAAGTCATAAGGAATCTTAGGAATTATACAAATCAATATTCCTATTTAAGAAAGAGGAAAGTTATACTTGGAGACGTACACTAACTAGTCTAAGATGACATAACTGGATATGACAAAACGGAAGACATAACTTGATTTTCTAACTCCAAGTCAGTGTCAAATGACACTTTACTATGTATTGTGATTTCTACTGTTCATAAATTAGCACTTCTGAGTTCATACTTTGGTTGTATCATATTTTTTAGGCTTTATGGAGAATTAAAAAAAAAAAAGGTATGATTTGCCCCAAGTTTCTCTTTATCTTTTTGCTACAACACAACCATCAAGAGAAAATCATTAGAACTCTGAAAAAGAATCAAAAGCATAACAAAATAAACAAACAAAAACCCCATAACAACCTACATCTCTTATCACTAAGATTAGAACTCTTTTTAGTCATTAATTAGATGAATTCACAAATGAGTAAATGTGATGATACATCTGCCCAGAGTCCTTTCTGCCAATGTGGAGATATAAATATGAATGTTGGCTCCCCCATGGAAAAATGCCAAAAGAACCCTCCGTGCGCATTTTCAAAACAAAAACAAAGACCTCCACAGAAGAAAGAGGCCTCTTTCTTTTTGGCGTTCTACTCAGCTTGGCTACAATTCAGTAGGATTTCCTACATGGGCAGCTTAGAACTTTCTGCTCCTCTAGCTCTACGTCTCTGGCCCCCACCTGATCTTTACCATGTCACATGCCAGGAGAAGTCTTTCTGTTGTGTTTGGAAAGCATTTGTTCACCATCCACTATGTGCTAGAGACTGTAATAGGTACTCCAGTGAAAACAATTGATTAAAATGGGGTCCCACCTACCAGTGAGGTGCTGCTCATATAGAGACTCACACAGAAAGAGGTCTTTTTCCTCTGCTGTGTACACAGTTCCAAGAAGTTACAGAGAAGTTACTAGAATGCCAAATATACTCCTGGACAATGTAATAATTGCTTATATCAATAAACTTGCTATCCAACGAGAAGGCAGTATGCATGGTAAACACAGAGAACACAGAGGAAAATGGGCCAGGGATGTGAGAGGTCTGAAAACGGCATTTTATAAGGTGTGGATGGAGTAGCTGTGAGACTGAAGTGTCTGTAGGATTCCAGAGTAACTGCAGTTCTGGAGTCATTGCAGGATTTTTGGAGTGGCTGAGGGATTCTGTAGGAAGTGTGGAATTCCAGAGTCAGGCGTGGGACTCCAGAGTCATTGCAGGCTTCCTAACTCTAGGATAAGAAGGGTGAGCATCTTCAGAGAATGTTTTTTGTTTTTAATGTGGAAAATATATTTTTGTAAGAGGAGGGGCTTAAACTTAATTTCTGTAATTGTTTTAGAAAGTCCAAACAACAAGGATTCATTGATCTTAGAGGAAAACTCTAGTTCAACTTAAGAGCCAGCATTCTCAGCATCAGTGTTCTTTCTCAGGGAGGTATGGCGCTCAGCCATTGAGTTCACTAATGGTCAATGTGCCATCACTGGGTCACAAAGGGACCAAAGCAGTGATTGTCTCAGTTCTTGAGTAGAAAGTCGGAGCCTGGATGGACCAAGTCTCTGGCCAGTTGTTTATAACCAAGAGCTGCCTTGCCTTTACCTCAGGGTCCATGCTGATATTTTGATTTTCTGTGCCCCATGGTGTGAAACATTTTGTGAAGCACTGCTATAGAATGTATTTCTTGAGGTACGTTGAAATATACAGTCTCCAAAGTGTCGATTTTAAGACTCTATGTGAAGTGTTAAGGAAGGAAAGAGGAAGATCAGAACTATTTATTGAGCTATGCTTTGTCTCATTTGTTGCCTCATTTAATCCTCACCACAGTCCCGCAGGTAGGCATTATTTCTCACTAATCTATTTGGAGAGGTACAGCGGCTGCACGCAAATCAATTAGGGAAGCAATGAGTTAAGGAAATGTGAAATGGCATGGGGTTGGTTAAGTGCAGGAGAAAACAGAGAAGACAGCTGTGTCGGATGCCCTGTGATGATCTGGACAGGCAGGACCAGGGCTAGGGGAATAAGGTCATTTTGGGAAAAGGAAAGACACAGCAGACTTGAACTATGGGACCATGAGAGCAAGCAGGAGATGAAGACACCAGAATGACCCAAGCAAAGTCTGGCAGACAAAGTTGGCTAAGGAGGAGAGAGTCAGATTTAAAAGGTCTTGGGTTCCATGAGAAAAAATGTCGACCTAAAGCTCTGGCACTGAGAAACATCAATGACAATAATATCAGAGAAAACTAGACTGTAACAGAACTGGAAAAACACCATCCCTGAGATTCCAGATGAAAGTCTGTTGCTGTAGTCTCTGAGGAATACTATGCTCAGCTGTGATTTTCATGTTCTGAAGTAAATAAAGGTCCTTGGATCTCTGCTGGAGTCTTCTTCCATATAGAAGTCTCACTTTGACCAAATTTAATAAATATTTATTGAGGACTGACTCTGTATCAGGCTCTCTTCTAGACACTGGCAATACAAAGATGAAAAGGAAATGTTTCATGTTTTTGATGAACTTATAATCTGGATGTGTAAAGGGTAGCATATGGCATGTACACCAGCAAGACCTCCAGTGAGGCAAGATAAATCTCATTATCCCCATGCTTCAGATGACAAATCTCTATGGATTTGGGGGCCTTGACTTTTGCAGCAGCACCCAGAGAATCCCCTGTGTTACTAAGGTGCCCTTACTTCCTCATCACCAGACTTTCCTTTCTCTGAGACCAAGCCTTTCAAGAGCCCACTGGAGGTCCAGATGCCACCAAAATGTTTACCTTTCCCCTTTGGGGAGTGTTGCATTTTTAAAAGGAGCATTCTTGTTTTAACCATTAAAGCAAAATTACCATGGTGAAAATTTCTGGCACTCTGTAAGATTATGGGGAGATAATTTTGTAAAGAACTATTAAATGTTGATTAAATCATATTCCTACCTAGAAATAGAACTGGGTAGGGTGAGGACTTTTGTCTTTTTCAACCACATGTGAAAGAACTTGGTCACACTTAATCCTAACAATAACTGTGGAGTATGGCTTATTGTTCCTATTTTACAGCTGTAAATACCAAATTCACATGACTTGCAGAGGCTCACACAGCCAGGAAGTGGCAGAGCCAGGATTCAAAATAAAATCTTCCCAGTGCTAAATTTTATTTATTTACTTTTATTTATTTATTTTCTCTGTCCCCTGAAGGCTTTTCCCTATCCACATAAGCCCACAAAGCAGGCACTCACACAGGTTTCTCGTACATTGACTCCTTTCAGTTCACGCTTTTGACTACCTGGGGTTACAATTTCTGATGGTTTTTTTCTATAACTCTCCTTCTCAGCTGTAAGAATAGGCTTGCCTGTGGATTACAGGAAGAGTTTCCCATGAGCATCGGAATAATTTCATAGGTCCTACAATCTGTTTTCCCCTGGTAAGTTGCTACCTCCAGCTGCCTCCCAAATTAATGTGATCAGGGCATGCCTTTGCAGCAAAACAAACTCACTCATGCTTTCCTTATTGAGAATTGCTTAGGCTGATTAATCATGACGGATGTCTTCATAGTGGATGGATTTCTTGTACCGGTGTCTCTCAGCCTTTAATTCCACATTGTGCTTAAGTTCAGGAAAGGTAAAAGGGCCACCCTACACATGATAAAATAAAACTCTCCTTTAGCTACATATATGTGTTGAACATTGAAGGTTATGGACATCTGTCAACTACAGAAAAAGTCTTACATTTCATTGGCCATTAGAATCAGAAAAGACCTGAAGCATTTCCATTTGTAACTTCATTATTTTAAAGAAACCATGTTTGTGAGAAGGAGAATTATTTTTCAAGCAGTGTTGCTTCCCTTACATAATGTTATTCCTGCATTTTTTTATTGCATTCGTCTGATATTTTTATTACTGAGCACACCCTGTGTTGGCATTCATAGGCTCTTGTCCTTGACAAACTTGCATCTTGTTGAGAGACCACAGTCACAGGTATATTGAATAATTTTACAGTGATGTCAGACAGAAGATAATCAAGGCTGACAAAGCAGTGCCAGAGCCACGAGAACAGCATTTCTCAACTCCTTAATGGATCTATGAGAAACAAGTCTGTTTTCTGATAGAAAACACGTAAAAAGACAGGAAATAGATGTTTTGAATGCCTGATATGTGCCAGGTATCACAATAAGCAATAAGCACTCTGGGGTATTTTTACCTCTACTATCACATCCCTACAAAGTTCATATCATTGTCTCCATTTTATAGACGAGAAACCTGAAGATCATGCTAATAGTTTAGAGAGCCAGGACCCCAACTGTGTCCGATTCAAAAGAGTTTGCTCTTTAAAGTGTAGCATGGCTTCCCTTTGGGGAGAAGAAGCAAAAGCATAATTTTCTGAAGACATTCACAGGATTACAGGCTTTCCATTATTTTATTTATTGCCCGCAGGAATGTGATGTATATACATCATTTTAATAACCAGTGAATCCATTTTATAGTCGTGACTTTAAAATACACACAAACAAATCTAATGAGTCCATTAGTTTTTGAAAATGTTAATAACCCTGCTAAGGGCAACTTTTTCTGCTTAAGGTAAGAGTAAAGAATAAATATAATAAATAAAAAATGCACTAGTATCATTGAAAATACATTTTATTTCCATGACTTATCACATAGACAGGGAACAATAAATACATTAGTAACTAAAATTTCAATAACATTGTTGGCAATAATATTCCTGTTAATAATTTCACTTCTATAACTTAAAAAAAAAAAGCCTGTGAAATAAGAAATAATTCCATCACCAGGTAGGACAATAAGTTACTCTTCAGAATAACAGGGGAATAGGCACAAGGCCAATTAAATATCCCTGGCAGATTGGATCAGCAGGAAGCAGCTTACAAAAGCACTTGCTTAGAAGTACCAGGATGGACAGGAAGATGAAAACCTTCCACACAAGGTTAGTACTTGAATTTCAGAAGGTCATTGATAGACAAGACTTAGCCCACAGGACTGGTAGGAGAGAGCCAATAGACATCGTGATTTAAAGAGATAAAATTCGGGGTGCCTGGGTGGCTCAGTGGGTTGGGGCCTCTGCCTTCGGCTCGGGTCATGGTCTTGGGGTCCCGGGATTGAGTCCCGTTTTGGGCTCTCTGCTTGGCAGGGAGCCTGCTTCCTCCTCTCTCTCTGCCTGCCTCTCTGCCTAATTGTGATCTCTCTCTCTCTCTGTCAAAATGAATAAATAAAATTTAAAAAAAAAAAGAGATAAAATTCTTCAATTAACAAATAATATTTTAGGACCTAATACATGCCATCCATCTTTTTCAAGTGCTAGGAATTTTCTAGGCTGGTGAGAAAAACAAGCAAATAAACAATTAATGTCAGTGATATATGTAAAAAAATACTGTTGGCTTTGGAACAGGATAAGAAGGAAAGGGATTGTGACCTAAAGATGTCTTGGATTATGGAAGCATGGAAGATGGTTATTTATCTCAGACTGAATGGGTGGTGAGTAAAGAGTTACTCGGAAGCCTTGCTAAGGGGAAGATGATTGATGTGAGCTAGGCTTAGAAGGATGACCAAATGTGGAAGGTGAACCAGCAGTGGCAGGACTCTGACGTTATGCAAAGTTACAGTGGTACGAAGGATCAGACCATGTGATGAGCATGCAAGTGATATGCCCGGATGGTTGACGGTGAGGTTGGAGAGGCAGGAAGAGGTTAAATTATCCAAAACCTTATGTAACATTCTATGGGATTTGATCTTTATTCCAGAGTTAATTGTTCCCACCTTTCAGTCTGTAAATATCACCCAGCCAAGAAATATTGTGAGTTTAAGTCTAGAAATCAGCATTATAAATAATCACTCCAGGCTATATCACTTCTGGTACTTCTGGTACTTCCAGCAACCCAATCCTCTACTGAACAGGAACTACTGAACAGTTTTTAACTGGGAAAAGTGGCCATGTTTATCTGCTTAAGTTTTTATTCCAGTAAAGTAAATTGCAGATTGGACACTCAAAGAAGATGAGGCAAATGGGAGGCAGAGTAACTCCTCAGTAACTTATTGCTATAATCCAGGTTGAGTAGTGATACATGCATTAAGTAAGGCTGAACTTGTTACTTTGTGTAGGGGACAAGGAAAGGGAAAGATTCAAGGATGACTCTTGAAAAGTGGTACTACCATGCAGTGTGAGAAGGAGGGACAGTGTGGGAGCTTGATTAGTGAGAGATGAGCTCAGGGTGGGCATTCTTTTCCTGTGCTTCCTCCAGATTGTGATGTCAGTTCATGTAACAGAGCTCAGGAGATCAACATTGGACAAGAGCACCTAATAATTGTCAAAATATTAATATTAGCTAAAGTCATAGTCTGGATGAGTAAAGAACACACACACACACACACCAAAAAAAAAAAAAAAAAAAAAAAGGAAAACAAAGGCATCCATGGAATTTTGAAGAAGGCAGTGTTTGATGGAAGATAATAACTTAAAAAAAAAAAATGAGGGAATAACCAGAAAAAGAAAAGAGAAAAACTCCAAAAGAGAATTTCTATAGTGTGAAAATTTTTGTGGGATGTCAAATTCATATGTTCTACTTGATGATGTTCTCATTTACATTCTCACCCTGACTACATGGTCGAATGCTTACTCCAGACTTGTGGAAGATGCAGAGACACAAAAGAGACTTATTAATTTGCCCACAGTCACATGGCTCATGAGAGGAGAAGGGTCCCCAGTCTCACCTTTGCTTAGTCTGGAAGCCGATGACCCATCCTCTATCACATGCTGCCTATGAAGGAAATGTCAACAGACTCACGTCTAATGAGTGGAAGGGTGAATAACAGGGGCATTGCACATCAATGATTCTTTCTAAAACTCTATGTCTGAAAACAAAGGGAAAGTAACATGAGATGAAGGGACATGAAACTATGAAAGAAAAATAGAAGTATGGTTCCATTCAAAGGGGAAAGAGACAGTAGAGAGGGAGGAGATGACAGTGCAGGAGAGAAGCATGTTTTATTTGTAGAGTCACAGGGGAAGTGGAATTCAGAGCCCATGACAGAAGACATTTTAATGGCAGGAGAGGGACTCAAGGATACAAATAATTGTCTTATTAGGTAGGGAAAGGAAGAGTTCAGGAAGTCTCTCCAGAGAGATGGCCTTTATTTTTCCATTTTCTCATTGACTTAGGAGACATTTGCTGAAAATAATGAGATCTGATGGTAAAAATAGGAGCTGGAATAAAATGAAATGAAAATGTGACTAACCCCTCAGAGGACATGGAGTGGTGGGTTATCAAGGGCATATAGAAATAAGGCAAGGAGTTTAAATGGTCCAGCTCAGAAAGGGGAAAAAGGACCTGGAATGTCCTCTCTTTCCATGGTCAGGAAACTATCAGTAACTTATGGCAAAACTTGATGTCCACTTCAGACAACCTCTGTGTTCCACCAGGAGGATCACATACCATTAGTTAGGAATAGCTGCATGAGGGCATTCTAAGGAGCATTCATGAAAGGGTGAGGTCTGAGGTGAAACTTTAAAAAGTTCAACAGAGTGTGGACTGGTGGGAGGGAGGGAGAAAACTATTGCAAGAGGAATGAGCCTTGAAATGTGAAAAGGTGTTATCTAAAGGCTATCAAGTAACATGGAAGTGTTGAAAGGGATATGAGGAGAGGGATACTGTTGGGGGATGTTGGAGAATGGAGTTAGATGCTTCTTAGTTTCTGAAAAGATCGCCAGTCTAGCTGAAGAAGCTGGACTTCATACTTTGTCAAGTCTTTCCAAAGTAGACACTCACCATTGGCTTCACTAAGTGTCCTGCTTAAAGATGTGCATATTCAGCTCTATCCCATGATATTGTGGAAAGGAGGGGGTAAAAAAAAAAAAAGGTTGGCTCCTTGTTTGAGTTGGAAAGAGACTTTATATATAATCTATCTAATCTTTACATAGGTAGTGATCATGCTCATTTTTTTGGGCCAAGGTCACACAGGTAGGAAGCAGAGGCTTTCAAGTCCACACTCCCACACATCCATTTGTTTCCAGCCCATAAACTTCCTTAGGTACATAATTCGTGGAAAAGCATCAATAGTCACTTTCTAATGAGAGCCCTTTTGCGTACAACAAGAAGAGCTACTCTCTTTGTCCTAATGGCAGAAAAGATTTGTGGGGCTGTTATAGAGAGGTCACCTAGATGATGGAAGGTAATTTTACCAACAAACCAAAGGAAAGAAAGGGCTTTGGTGAAGCGTCTTATGTAGTCTTCATAGCCCTGGGAACTATAAGGAATAGTCACAGACTGCCAGTGTATCTGGGGCCAGGATCTACTGCAGTAATTCTGGGATTTGGGCAGCAATAAAATTCCAAGATATCTAAACTTATTTTGTGTATCCACCTCTCCTTGGGCATTCTATCTCCCCCTTTTACATTTTAATTTCACTGTGTATTAAGTACATTTATATTAGTTTCAGATGTATAAAATAGTGATTCAACAATTCCATGCATTACCCAGTGCTCATCATAAGTGTACTTTTTTAAAAATTTCTTTTTAGCGTAACAGAATTCATTGATGATAAGTGTACTTTTAATCCTCTTATTTCACTCACCCCCCCCCCAACTTATTTCACCCATTTCACCTATTCTACCCAGCCACCTCCCTTCTGGAAACGCCCAGTTGGTTCTCTATATTTAAGAGTCTGTTTTTTGGCTCATCTCTGTCTTTCTTCATTTTTTTTTTCTTAAATTCCACATATGAGTGACATCATATGGTATTTGGAGAATTCCTTCTCCAAATTATTTCACTTAGCATGATTCTCTTTAGATTCAGCCATGTTGTTGCAAATGACAAAAATCTCATTCTTGTTTATGGCTGAGTAATATTCCACTATATATACATATACCACTCTTCTTTATCCATTTATCTATAAACAGACATTTGGTTTGTTTCCATAATTTGGCTATTGTAAATACTGCTACAATACACATAAGGGTGCATATATCTTTTCAAATTAGTGTTTGTATTCTTTGTCTGTTCCTTCTTTTTTTCATGACTCATGTTTCCAGCAACTTCCAGCCAGGCTACTGGAGGTGGAGTGATACCATTGCTAGATGCTAGTGATACCATTGCTCATTGCTAGTGACCTGGACAGGTCACTGTGATCCTGCAATCCTTTTAAAGCATCATCTAGGTTCACCTTTCTTGGTGTCTGGAGAACAGGGTCCCAGGAGCTCAAGGACCCTACTGCATCAGCTATATGTTCTTTAATATTTTTAAAACCAAAAGGATTTTCCCACTTTCCAAATGCTCATTTCCCTTCTCCTCCCATACACATGGCTTAAAAAGAAAACCAACTCAAACATCTGGACAAAAAGCCAAGAGCACATAGTTTCATGGGAGATGGCAAAGGGTCCATGTTTCTTTTTTATGTACAAATGGAGGAATTTTACTGGCCCTCTTGCATCTTTAGTGGTCCTCTAAGCTAGCCGAGGCATCTGTCTCTATATTTGTAGCCATGAATCCTGTCTGATTTATACCATTCTCTGATGCCAGTTAAGAAGCCATTTTCCTCCAATAAGTCATATGGCATAATTTCTTGCCTTAGTTTCATTTCATCCCATTCCTCAGCAGCAGTTCCACAATTTGGTAAAATTTAGATCCTCCAACATCTTCATTAAAGGGGGAAGGCTAAGAAATACTTCCTAAGATTAAATGTTTGTTATAATTTCTAGGGAAGATTTTAAGAAGAGTAAAGCCATGCTCTGATGGACCTTCTTAGAGTTTATTCCCCCTCAACTTTGTTTCTGGCAATATAACATTAGACTGCAAGAAACTGCATAGCAGAGTAACATAAAACAAGCTTTTAAATAGACTATAAATTAAGAGTTGCCTATAATCATAATGGCCACCATTTATTGTGGCTGACACTGTACCAGGTGTTTATGTAAATCATGCCACTTACCCCTTACCCCTCAAAATAATTCTATGGCATAGCTTATTAATCCTTTTTTTTTTTTTTTTTTTGTGGAAGAAACAGAGATTTAGAAATGTCAACAATCTGTTGAGCTTGAAAGTAGCAAGGGAAAAATTCCAGTCAAACCTGGGGCTCTCTCCATTATTCTAGACTGAGCCTAACATCTCTCATGCTCATTGCTACCCCAATATGGAGACCTTTGTGCTGGTGGTTGATGGTGCTCAATTTTAATTTGGCTTAATATGTATGTATAAGTTTTTAGTGTATATCAAAGGGGGCCAGGGCCAGAGCTGCATACAGAGTGTGCCTTGATTACATATTTAACTGATAGGTGATTATATATCTAACTGATAGGTGAATCTGATGATCTTCTGTTCTGCTTTGCTTCAGCCAAATTTGTGGAATAAATTATGGTTTTAGGCTTATTAGTATGCAGGTCTATCCTTGAGTGCCTCTCAACATGGCCATGACAGCTACCTCAGTTATGGTCACTTCTCAAAAATTTATTGGGCATTTGTCGATGAATAAGAAATGAGGACAAACAGATGGTTGCAGAATAATGTGGTTGGTTCGGCGGTCAAGGTATGCAGAGGAAAGTAGGGGCCCACAGAGCAGGGACATCTCACTCAGAATGTGGGAGGGAGAGTCAGGGCAGACATTCTGGAGGACAGCTGAAGTTATTCTTGAAGGATAACTAAAAGTCAGCCAGACAAGGAGGGGTCGATGTTGGGCTATGCAGCGGAAGAAAGCATGAACAAAAGAAGGCAGAGTAATGCAGGAGTGAGAGGTGGACAGGGAACTTTCAAGGATTCAGAACAATTAGAACACTGAACACCAAGCAACTGCAGAGGGAGAGAGGAAAGCTGAGGTCAGCCAGGAGTCGTCCTCAGGGTCTTGAAGCTGAACAAAGGGGAGTGGCATAGACCGATGTGCGTTTAGAACATTTGCATTCTAGTGGAAGAGGTCCTTGAAAGAGGCAAGAGATGGAAACTCACACTACCAGCCCAAGTGATCTCCACCCTCTCCAGAAAGCAAAAGGATCATTAATAATTACTGAATGGAAACTTTGGAGTGAAAAAAGATCTATAAAATATGAAAAGTTCTACACGTCAAAACACATGCATTAATTTCCACTTCCTCTGTGCTGTGAATACCGGGAAGCTTGGTAGAAAGGGACTGAGTGGAAAGCCCAGGCTACCTCTAATTCCTTCATCTCTTGGACTGTGCCTGGTGACTCTCTTCTGAGTAGTCCCCTGCTGTTGTCCTTGATACTGGTGTGTGCATGGTTACTTCCTCGGGTCAGGTTTTTATCATCACCTGCAAATGAAGATTGGTCTCTCTGGAGATATTAGCATGACATAAAGTCTTCAAATGGAGGAACTCAGGGATTTCAACTTTTAATCACATTAAGGACACCATGTCTGTCTTTCAGTTTGAGCTACTTAAAGTGTAATCTGTAGACCACACCGCACACCATGTCAGACCCAGGGATGCTCTGCTGGGTCCAGGATGGGATAGGTACAGAACTTTGCTGTAGCATTTAGAGACCTATTGCAACCTGGCTGCATGATTTTCTCCATGTGGAATCCAATGGTAAAAATTTGCCTTTCATTTTTTAATATCTTTGGCATCTTCTTCATTCTACTTTTTCCAGTAATCCATTTTGTTGTGTCTGCAAATGTCTTAGTCTGTGATGGATGGGGCCAGAGGGAGAAATGTAGGAGGGACTGGTCCTTCATCACAGATAGTCTGAGAAGCCTTGTTCTACTTTCTGCTGCAAAATGAATGCCATAAGAAAATAAAATAAAGCAAAATAGTCTTAAAACATTTCTGAGTGACTGTGTCAGGCAGGTAAACTGGATGTCTCACTTGACCCTTCCCAAGGCTCTGTGAGATGGACATTATTACAGCTGTTTTGCAAATGAAACAACCAGAGCTGGCAGCATTTATGTAGATTATATGGGTTGGAATTCAACCTCAAATCTATGTAATCCCCAAATCAATATTCTTTTTAATACCCCCTGCTCCCTTGTTACAAAGTATATAATTTATTGCTAAAATTAGGCTTAGCTTCTTCAAGAGATAGAAAGGTCATTAAAATCAGGGCCCACATGATACACCATTTTAAATGCCTGTGATACAAGGATTTATATAAAATATTTATTTGCACATTCAGATATTTTTGGTATTCATCCACAGTCCTTGAAAACATGTCGGAGCCATGAATGTGAAATGTGTGTCTTATTCTTAATGAAGTTGAAATTCTGGACCCCACCCAATGGCAGGGGCTTGTTGTCGGGAGGATCCACCATGTAGTTAGAGAGATGGAATTCTGAATCCTAATCCTCCTCTCCAGGGAAGGGAGAGGCTCTGGAGTCAAATCAGTCAATGCCAGTGACACTCAGTCATGACTATACAATGACACCTCCATAAGAACTCAGGAGGATTGGGCTTGGAGAGCTTCCGGGTTGGTGAACACATGGATATTATAGAGAGTCGTGTGACTGGAGAAAGCATAGAAGCTCTGTGCCCTTTCCCCATTCCTCACCCCGTGCATCTCTTCATGTGGCTATGGATTCATGCCCTTTAATAAACTGGGAAGTGTGAGTATGTGTTTCCTTGAGTTCAGTGAGCCAGTCTAGTAAATTAGCCAAACCTGAAGAGGAAGCCATCAGAACTGCCAATCTGGTCAGAAACACAGGTAACCATCTGAGACATGCAACTAGCTCGGAAGGGAGGGGAAGGCAGTCTTGTAGGACTGAAGTCTTAACCTGTGGAGTCTGATGTTATTTCCAGTGGAGAGTGTTGGATTTGAGTTTAATTTTTGGACACCCTGTTGGAGTCTGAGAATTGCTTGGTGTTGTGTGTAGAGGACCCCACCCCCATACTGAAATTGAGTCCAGAAACCTAAAAAGAATGTTCATAATCCATAGCACAGCAACAGAGGCGATGATGATTTTCTATATATTCTGGATAACTAGCGCCACCCTAGAATTGTCCTTGCTATTAACATAGTGTTTTAGAGGTAAAGGAAAGGCAGTGCTGAGCACCCTGGAAGAACCAAGTGAAGGACCTCTCAGAAGCCTGCCAAAGCTTCTATCAGGGGGAGTCTTTGCATCAGGTCTTTATAGAGAAACAATTAAACTTCGAGCTATGTCTTTGTGCCTACTGGGACACTTGGTGTTTATCGACAAGGACTGTGTATGTGTGCATGTTCATTTTGAGAAGAGAGAAGAGATGGAAAGAAAACTAGGTTTTGTCATTGTTAAGGCCTCAGACACTTGTAGATGCACACACAGGTTTTAATGTCAATGGGAGACACTTTGTCACATGCCATTATATCTGCTCCTATCCCACCACAGCTGCCTATAATGTTAGATTAACTGAAAAATTGCTCACACTTCTCTTTCAGGTTTTGAACAGGGACACTTAATATGCCACAGTCCAAGAGAACATTCTGCATGCTTAAGATTAAACACTGTTGAGATTTTCTCCTGTTGACTATTTCATTCAGAAATCACACACTCTGAAAAAAAAAAAGGAAAATCACACACTCTGAAGGGGCGAGGGTGGCTCTGAGCTGGTTCCTCCTATAAATTTTATTTCAGTACTTGCCAGTGCCCGAGCATATTGTGCCAAGTGTAACCAAAGCTGCAGACATTTTGAGAGATTGATATTTCAGAGAAATTGAAATTCATTCAAAAGTAGTCTTCATCAAAGTCCAGAGCTATGCCTTGAAATCTGAGAGGAACCTGGGGTTCAAAACCATTCAATATGCTCATCAGTATGTCAAGGTCCCACATCAGGAGAAAGAGCAGCACACAGAGGCAGAGATAGCTTCAGAGTTTATCAGGACAGGCCCAGATATCTCCCCAAGCATATTTATTACTATTACCCCCAACCTACCTTCCTTGCTAAGATCTTAATAATACAATCTAATTATTTATTCTTGATAATCTCAGTTGTTTTTAATAATATCTCTCAAAGCAAGGCAATACAGCCTAATGGTTAAACCCATAGACTTTAAGCCAAGAACATCCCTTACTGGATGAGCACCTATTGGATACTAAGCACCAAACTTAAAGTATAATGCAAAAGGTAGTTCCTTTAACTCTCTCCTTAATCATAAGGGTATTTTATCATATTATCATCATTTTCCAGATGAAGCTCAGGGAGTTCCCAATCCAGAGACTATAACAGAGCCTATATTTAAACTCAGATTCAACTCATCCTTAAGCATTGCTTTTTTGTTAATTTTTAAATTTTTATTTTGTATAATTATGTTTTATCTAACAGAAAATATAGCAGACCTGACAATTTTATTCTGGTTTGAAAAATACAGGTCTGTACCTTAAAGGGTGAAAAGTATACACCAAACTTTTGACCAGGTTGCAAACAAACACCAGAGTCATTCTCTGAACATTAGCTTAAGGTTTACACAGGTACTGCCACCACCTCCTCTTGCCTCCTGAGATGTAAATAAAGCATTATGTCGTCTCCAATCATTGGCATTATTTGCCTCCAAAGAGCAAGATGGGGGTTTCTCGATGACAGTAAATGTTCTACTACATTCCCTCTGTATCACTGCTGGACATTTAAAGGGAATAAGAAGACAAACCCAGAGACCGGTGGTGGCACCAGAGGAAGGCTTATTTATCTCATCATGTTTTAACTTGTCCCCATTAGAAAGTATGATGAATTCAACAGTATATACAAATAACTTCACACATAATTTAAGGAATTTTGCACCTACCTCCCAGATGTCCTGTGCTCTGACCCAGCTAACAACCCCCTACATAGAAATTAGAGACAAACAGGAGTTACAACTATAACTCTTGGTACCTTAGGAAGAAGTGGTAAAACTCTTTACTGGGTACCTACTAGATGCAGAAAAAAAAGGAAAGAGACATTATTAAATGACACATAAGCATTGTATCTGGCAGGAATGTGTTCAATAAATATGAGGGGGTCAGGAAAGGAATTCTCATTTTACTGATGGGAAAACAGTGATTAAGAGGTTTTTCCCAAGATGATGTCGAGCTAGGTTTTGACCTAGGTCTGTATGACTTTAAAGCGTGCCTTCACCACCTCATGCTGCCAGTTTAATGGGAGCTGACGACCACTACTACAGGGATGAGTAAGAAGTGGCTCTCACTTCAAGGAACAATCTAGTGGGTGGGAAGATTAGAGACGTGCATGACAGGAAAACTAGTAACACAGGCAGAAAACATGCCCAAGGGACTCAGAAACAGAGAAAAATGAAGGCTTTGGCATAGGCTTGGGAATGGCTGTGACTGAAATCGGTGCAGGCGTCCTACACAGGTGCGCACGCACTCACTATAGGCAGGGCCAGGGAGCAGTGTGAAAGCAATGAGAGCTCTAGAAACAAGAGCCCTAGGGGCCTCTCCAATCCTGACCTCTACATGCTGAAGGGGCACAGAACATGCTACCCCAAAATAGATCTATTTGGCATAAGGATTATCTCGAGCTGGTTATTTTTAAGAAATAGCAGACACAAGAGAAGCTCTGGAAACCCTAAGTAGTGTTTAGCCTCTTGAGACAGTCCAAGTTATAAGGGGAAATCTCCATTCGTAAGGGTATCTCCCTCTTTGTTCCAGGAAGAGGAAGAGGACTAAAATTCTGGGAACTTAAATCCCCACAGCCACCTTACTCTTGTTTATTGTGCTTTTCCCTGGTGAGCCTCCATTGTCAGCCTCTCCCATCGCAGCACCTTTCTTTTGTCTTTAGCTGAAGAAAATATTTAAGGTGAAGGCTTGGGCCATTTTAGGGAGTTACTCAACTTTCCCACTATCTCCCACATGTATATGAGGTTATGTAATTAAATGTCTGGGGTCTTTTGTTCATGTTGATCTGTCTTTTATTATGGGGGTGTTGGGGTTAGCCAAAAACCTAGATATGTAGAGGAAATATTTTCTCTTTCTTACAACTGCACGCTGACTCCACACAATAGGCACCTGATAGATCGACACCAAGCGTATGGGAAGACAGGGCTGCAATGGGAGACCAGCTGGTTTGAGGAAGACCTCACATTTCTGAGTCGGGAGCCTCTATCTTACACCTTTCCTAGTGGAGTCACTGACTGCACTTGAATGTGTAAGAGACCCAGGAATTCCAGGGTGATAGGCTTAATAAGGTCCAGCTGAGATACAGCCTTTCTGCTTGGCCACGTTCAGGCACCAGAAGTGGGAACCAGTATTCCCTCAAGAGTTGAATTCCCATATAATGATATGCAAGAAGCAGGTTCTATGAAGGAATATCACACTGGAAAAGGCATGGACTGTCAGACAGACCTAGGTCAAAGCCAAGCTCCATGTGAGGCAATGATAAACCCTGGGTGAACTTCTTGGCTGTTAATGATGGTCACTCATGATTAGCTTCATTTTCTCTTTCGTTAAATGAGGAACATAATGCCAACCTCAGACACAAAATTTTCAGTCCTGGAGCCAGACTGCCTGTGCTAACATTTCCACTTTCCAGCTGTGTGACCTCAGACAAGTGATTAACCTCTCTGTGCCTGTTTCCTTACCTGTAAGCTCAGGTTGGACATATCCTTAGCATGCAGGGTTATTACGAAGATCCTATATTATGAAGATAAAAAGACAGGATTGTTTTGGTCTATAATGTCACATAAATGTAGACCTTCCCCTTATTACTGCTGTCAGATAATAACACTCAATTTTTAGGCCATGGCAGATACTGGGGAAGGATGATTTGAACAAGTGGCTCTCCCACGCTTAGGCATAAGGATTTTTGAGATTTTGGTATCAAAGAAATCTCTTACATTGGAGATTTTAAAGGCCATTCCAGCACTAACCTAACAAAAATGTGTGCCCAAGGCAACAGCCCAACCTCACCCTTATTTCCTGGTTTCTGAGTCTCAAGAAACAGGATTACTCAGGGATTGTCAAGCCACTCCTGGGGAGCCTTCTCCTATTGTGAAAACCTTTCTTCATTTCTGTCTGTAGAAAGCTCCTTTAGCATTAACGACCCAATTGTCTTCTTTTCTAGTATGATATGTACCTCACCCTGTAACTTGACCTGGTAGGAGTGTGATTAGTTAATTGCCGTGGGCACCTGATATTTGAAGGAAAAAAAAAAAAATGGATACCTCAGCCATTTTTCTTTTCAAGCAATGGAAAATGATTAAGGTTCAGTGATTTCTCTGTGGGGGGTAGCTGTTTTCAGGTGGATATTCAGAGACTTGCAAATGCTAGACATTAAGCTGTTCTTTTCTGTCTTTTTCTCTTTTATGAAGGCATAACAGGGGAGGGGTTGGAAAAGACAAAGGGACAGGTTCTGAATAAGTTCTTTTTAAAATCTCCTTTCTTTGTAATAAAAATGTTCATCTGTATAAATTCCACTTATTTGCCATGTGCATATTTGGCCACTGGCAAAATTGTGAAATCTCCAAGTTTCCCTTTCTTGTCTTTGCCTTTTAGATTCTGTCTGGCTTTTTCCCTTTGAGGGACTTCTCACACAGATCCCTCCCGCCCCCAGCCAGTCCCCACAGGGTTCACACCCATCTTGTCAGAAGCTGGGGAAGAACATGCCACTCATGCACACTCAGAGAAATTTCACAATCACTGGCATTTAGAATAAGACCTTCCCCTCCTCCCCTCTCCAAGGACTTGCAGGAGAATGAGTCTCTCAGAATCTTTCTCTCTTCATCTTTTCTGGGTCATGGACGGGTTTTGGAAATCAGGTGAAATATAAGCCCTTTATCCAAGAAAAATGCACAATGGCATATACAAACACAGCAATTCTTGCACAATTTCAGGGGATTCACAGGCCCTCTTAAATGCACAATGGAAATCCTGAAGAATGTTAATGCAAAGTCCCTGCTCCACTTTGTGTGGGGAGGTTGGGATGGGGGGGGAGCTGGGGCAGAAATACAGGCTTTCTGTCACTATCACTTATTGCACTTTCTTTCCCAACACATAAAGCCAGTAGTGGAGATATGTTTAAAAATTGGTTTTAGAGGGGCACCTAGGTGGCTCAGTTGGTTAAGCTTCTGCCTCTGGCTCAGGTCATGATTCGAAGGTCTGGGGATTGAGCCAGAGTTGGGGACCCTGCTTACTAAGGGGTTTGCATCTCCCTCTCCCTCTGCCACTCCCCTCTTCCCACTCATGCTCTCTCCCACTCTCAAATAAATATATAAAATATTTTAATAAAAAAGAAAATAAATAAATTGGTATTAGAATAAAAAGTGAGTATTAATATTATCATTACTCACACAGTGCCTATTTCAGAGGGTCAGGAGAAATCAGACACACACAACTGTAGTATCATTCTTTTGTAACAGAATGCAAACACAATCTAGTAACTCTGTCCTATAAGGGAAAATAACTTTTCCCTAAAGGGGAAAAGTGTTTCAAGAAAGACATTTTCCACTGGAGGCCAAGCTGAAATGCTTAATTTTGGCCTGGAGAAAAGGACTCAGGGAAACTCTACCAATGTTTTTTCCTGAGGAGCCCAGAAGTCAGAAAAGGGTGAACTGATAAACCTTGACTAAAGACACATTTTGAAGCCAGAGACATGTTTGCGATCTGAGTTTTCATTTGAAAAGTCCATGTTATTTCATATCCTACTCCAGAACATATCTGTTGTTTTCTTTGATATTAAAATAATGTGCTTTTCTTAACCTTTGCATGAATTGGTTCTCAAGAACCAAATTAATGTGTGTGTGTATCAGCGTGTCTATTTCTTCATTATCATTGCTTCCTTCTGTGATACAAATATTGCTAAAGCTATAGTTGAAAAGCTTGGGTTCAGAGATGAGGCCACCCTGAATGATAGGTGTTCTTAAACATGCTGTGATAATTTCACAGCATCCATCATCTCAAGACAGTAGAGGAGGCAGGAACAACCATAGCACTTTATGAAAAACTTAAGCAACAGTAAAATTACAGGGGTGGGTGGGTGGGTACAGCCTAGCGGCCGATACAAACACCATCTCCATAAACATGGCCTTGAAAGAGAAGACGCCTAGGCTGCTGGGACTCTTCCACTGTCAAAGTGGAAGTTGAATGTGTTTCTTCACTAAAAACTAAAATCAGTTCCTAGTTTGGAATTGTATTCCAAAATTTGGTGGGAAATGAATGTGATTTCCTCCAGTCAGAATATATTGATAAACTGTTAGGACCTCAGTTCCTACCAAGGGTCTAAAATTCTCTTCTCAGTGGAAAGAATATAGTGGTTTGGAATCACAGGTCAACTGCTTAATGTTTAATAGTAGACTACTCAGCCCTCTCTAAACTGTTAAGTTTCTTAGCAAACATTAACCATATTAAGGTTGTGGGGCCAATTAGTGGTGATGCATGTTAATGACAAGGCCAGGCATAGAGTAAGCAGTCAATCATGGTAGCTACTAATACTATAAACAGAGATGAAACAAAGATGTGATATATATCCTATAGGCTTTAAGGGTTAAAGGAAAGCAACAATAATGAAGTCCAGGGAAGAGAGGCTGAGAGCTGAGGACTGGACCATAGAGATCTCTGAAGTTAGAAGCTAAGATGAGACTTTCTAGTTTACTCAATTCAGGAGAAGCCAGCAAGAAAACTTATCCAAGATAGCCTTGAACAAAGTTAAGAGAACCATTTATATCAATGGAGGGCTAACTAAGTGACAGTGATGAGAGGGAGAAAGAAAAGACACTGATGGCCTTCAAACAACACAGCTATCTGATGCTTGCTAGCTTGATTTACTTTCAACTGAAAGCCTTACGCTGTGGTCAAATCTTTCCAAATCTACTCTGCAATCCAATTTTCCTAATGGCTGTCACACTGTGGCTCTCGCAGATCGGTAAGACAAATCTGGAGGAATGACTGTGTTCTATTCTGGACATTATATCTTCCCCCTGGACATTATATTTTAAATACAGCATTGTCAAAGCAGAATGTCTACAAAATAAGGAAACATGATGCAGGGACAGCAAGGAGGGAAAGCATACATCAGGAGAAATAAAGGAAAAGAAGAGATGAGAAGACTAAGACAAATGGTGTTGTTCTCTTTATGGATTTGCAGAAAAATCATGATGAAGAGGAAGGGCACTTGGTTTGAGATGCCCCGGGGAGCAGAGCTTAGTAAGGGCAGTGGTTTTGTGGTGCATGAAGACAGGCTAGAAGAAAGGATGCCCTATATTGGAGGAGGAAAATAAGTCGTCCTATGAAGGAAGTATAATGTAACTGCCAATTGTCTGGAATGCCTTTAGAAAATATGGAGATCCGCATAGGTTATAAAGGTTATGGCTGGATTATATAACTTCGAAGGTCTCTTTGTCAATTCTGTATTTTCTGATTTTTATACCCTGCCTTTTTCAAAAAGCAGACATCCAGTAGAGGCCAAAGCCAATCATCCCATTTCCATTGAGAAGACAAATTAAATACTGTGTATCTGTTTAATTGCTTTAGAAATTGAACATTTGATTGGGGGCAGATAAGCAATCAAAGCCAGAATTCTTATCTAACCGATCTCTGAACTGCTAGATGAAGTAGAAAAGGTCATCTGCATAGATTGGTTCATGGCCTTTCCTGAGTGTCAGGAAGCACCTCCATAGACCATTTTGGTACTTTTTGTTTGTTCCTAGAATTCCTCAAATATTTATGTATGCTAGAAGGGAGGTGCTATAAAAAGAAAAAGTAACACAAAAAATTAGAAAATGCTTTGTTATGAAACAGAGTTTTACTACCATATGACAAAACCATGGTACTCTAAGGTGGCATGACCAGATGGCTTTCAAGATAAGAGTTAAACTGAACCACAAGGTAATTAGAAAAATGGTATGGAATTGATCTTCCCATTCCCAGTCCACGATACATCCCTTTCACCCCTATTCACACTGTGCCTAGATCTCCCCCATCAGTATATCCAGATCATTATTTCTCCAAAAACAATAACTAACTACCTAACTAAATAAATAAATATTAAAATTATAATAAATATCAATATGTCAGAAATATGCATGCACAGCTTCTCCACAGACACTACTTATCTCATTTGTTATTTACCATAGCCTATCTGCTAGAGCTATCTGCTCTATTATCCTTATTGGGCGAAAATGTGGAAGGATAAACACAAAGGCATACACCTAGTAAGTGGTAAAAACATGACTAGGATATTTCTTATTCTATTCTAAGAATTTTCCCAAAAGTGAAAAATGGTAGAAGAAAGACTTGGGGTATGTGTGTGTGTGTCTTTTCAATTAATACATGATATTCTGTAAATAACTCACAGATCTAAACAGTTTCTCAGACTTCGGCTATCATGATCTTTTGGGCGAGATATTTATCTGCTTATCTGCTGTGGGAGGCATTCCTTTGCTGCATGGCTGCATGCTTATTAACATCCCTGGCTCCTCTATCCATGAGATGCAGTAGCAAGACTCCAGATGTGGCAACTGAAAACACCTTCAGACATTGACAAATGTATCCAGGGGCAAAATCACTTCCAGTTGACAACTGCTGATCTCACACTATTGGGCTGATTTTTTTTTTTTTTTTTAAGAGAAGCACAAACTAAACTACTTGACATTGAGCACATACATGTCTTAATCTAGGCATGTGTGCACAAGCACATATAAACAATGACGAAGGAACCTCCCAGTGCATTTGGCTGCTTCTAGGAATTAAATCTCCCTAGCACAGAAAAAGCAAGGTGCCATCTTGACTTTGGTTTCTAATCTGGAATGAGAATTGGAAGGTGTGTAAAATGAGAATTTCCTTGGACACCAAATGAGGTATTTTTATTTCTCCATATACAAAATGACATCATTTCCCCAATGAAGCCACAAAACACTTAGCTATAGGAACCCAATAAGCCAAATTGAATTTTCCAATAAAACTGACATTTATACAGAAAACATAGAAATCTTTACCCCAAACAATGTATCAACAAGGCTGAGAACATCAATAGAGTTATACATTCTCCCCTTAAATTGATTTTGTTTCACTCGGTCCAATGTTTCTTGGATTAACTTTACTAATGAATTTTCACAGTAGTTTATTCCCTTGACTGCTAAGCCACGGTCTGTGTTTAATTATGATATTCTTTCCTAAGTCCAGATCTTTTATCAAATCATTAATGGCAGGAAAAGATTCGCTGACATGACAGCTAAACTAATCCATCTTGTTTATAAAGGACAAAATCAGGAATGTGATGTGGGTGCATATTTGTAGAGAAAAGCATATCTACATCCCATGCATATATGACAGCACACAGCACACAGTGCCTGTCACAATTACACTTTCATCTAAGTGTCTTATCAGTTCGTATTAAGTCAGAACATTATCCAGAGAGTGTGTGTGTGTGTGTGTCTGTGTGTCTGTGTATTAGGTAATTCAATACCCAAAACTGATAAAACAGTGATGAGGAGAACAACAGCAAATATTTCTATTGTAGAAATTTTAGAAAGAATATTAACCTGGTTTGATATACTGAAAACGTACCAAAACATGTTGTACTAACTTTTGTTAATAAAGAAGCAAGCATTACACACACACCCCAC
Organism: Mustela putorius furo; assembly: GCF_011764305.1. Lineage (NCBI taxonomy): Eukaryota > Metazoa > Chordata > Mammalia > Carnivora > Mustelidae > Mustela > Mustela putorius. The sequence continues at coordinate 4,728,293 of NW_025422019.1, forward strand.
ACAAACACACAGGCTTCAAAGCACATAACGTCCCATAAGGTTATTTCAAGACAAAAACTCAATACCGCAAAACCAAAAGAACCACGTTGTGATTTTATGTCTCTTCCTGTATTCTTCATTTAATTAGATCATTGTTGAAGGAGCTGTGTGTGTCTCAGGTAAATCCCAGGGCCAAGGTTCTCGTTAATCCCATGTATACTTATCCATATGCTCAATTATCACTATCTCCCGATAATGTTACTAAAATGTCAAGCTGAATATAGCTGAAGATTTGCATTCTGTCCATCAGGTAATAGAACTATGTGAAAGAACTATAAAAAAATAACCCCAGTAAATTGGAATGCGAAGGATGCTTACTTGAATGTTGCCCTGACACAGAGCAGCCACAGTGGAACATGTCTGCATGCCTCCCCCCAGCATTTATCCACCTTCTTGGCAAAACATACTCTATTTCAGAAAATAAATAGATATTAATTTCCATCCAAATGTCCGTTTCAATTCATTATCTACAGAAGTAAATATTCACAAAGGTGACACCCAAGTCAATATTGACCTTGGGGGGATAATAAATTTTGACATTTGCCAGAATAAGCAGTTTGCATAGAGTATATACACATGTAAAACTCTCCCTGGTGTATTAACCATGAAGGGAAACTCAAATATATAATACATATGTGTATGCATATACATTATCTTTAATTATTTATTACATTAAATTCTGTTAAGAATGCAGAGCAAGAGCATTTGGAGTTCACTAGAGGTTTTATTTCCCTATATAAGTACAGTGTAGATCTATATACAATGGGATTTCCCAATTCACGGAACTTTAAGCACACACACAAGCACGTGATTACAATTATGAGTCTAACCAGAATCAGGAGCCAAGGCTGAATCCAGACATTTATTTAATTTGTGTACATTTACCACTTCGAGCCACATTAATTAACATTCGAGAGCACACTGAGAGGGCCTCACTGGTGGAGAACGAAGGTCTATTTTTCTCACAAAAGTTGAGAGGCAGTGTAATGAGATTATGCCTCCATCCACACATGATGAACTGAGGACCCGTATTCAGAGGTCGGCCTCTATTCCCGTCGCTCACCCAGGCTTGCTGTCTGCATTTGTGTTTCATGTAAAGTGTCTATGCTTTAATTCAACCTAGCAAGTAGTTATTTTGCTCTTTGCTGATGGCTAACATGAAATCCCTTCTTTTGAGAAGGTCCCCAAGGAATTTCTGGGATGGAGGTAGATAATTCAAGGGCCTTCATAAGAGCTACTGACTATTCACAAAGGAGATCAAAATGAAGAGACATGTCCTGGAGAAGCTACTCTCTTCTCCCATCTGTAAATGCCAGTAAGAGTCTCTTGTCCTAAGACTTCTATAAAATAGCATCAGGACAAAAACAGATTTTCAAGGGGTTAAAAATGGGCACCAGGGTAGAGATAATATTTAAAGTATTTCATAATCTCAACAGCTGGACACTGTTGCAAGCAGATGCAAGTGGTGAGCACCCAGGGCAGACTTGCTGCCAGCACATCAGCCAAAGGTCAGCCACCATGGAGGGCACTGTCCCCCGACTCCTCAAAATTTCCCTATGCCTAATCACATCTGCATACAATTACAAATTTAGAGATACCTGCAAGTAAGCTGGAGGCTTCACTTCTATGAAGAATCAGAAAGAGAAGAGGAGACTGAGCAGGGCCTCACCCCATCTCCCCCAAACAGCAATCTTGGTCATTTCTTTTGTGTCCAGAAAGTCTACGTAAGAGTTCATTTTGGAAGACAAAAATTCCTGCTTATGAACTAAGTTTGAGTACAAAGGGCCTTATTCTTTCCGAGAGCTAGAACACAGCATCTCTGCATTGCCTCTGTGTGAGTGACTTCTGAATTCTCCATTTCCTTTCCCTTCCGACTGCCATGGACCGAGAAGAGAGGCGAGACTGCAAGGCAGTGGGCCATCGGATGAGTTCCTCGGCCTCTCTAAACCCAAGCATGAAGGTCCACTGAGCCAAGAAAATAGATGAAAAAGAAGACAAAGGAGACACACAAAGACATAACACACAGCCAAGGCAAGCAGCAGCCAGACTGCAGGGATAAGTGCAGGAGAGCCGGAGAATAAAGCAAACCATTGCCTGGCCTGGTTTTCCACACAGCCATTTCCCTCATGGGCTGGTCTTCTTCTACAAGCAGACACTACAAGGACAGCAAGGCAGAGGCTCATCATCACACCTAGTCTGTGGCAAAGAATAATGGTACAGTATATACACCAGTTAAACCCACCTTCCCATCTACACCCACTGGATGGAAGGAGATTTGGGGCTGTGTTTGGGCTTTAAAGCAGCTTGAACTCTGTAGCCCAAAGATGCAGAACAGATCTGAAGGCCATCCAATCCTTGCCTTATTCGAACCGGACCTAAGTATCACAAATAGGGTTTTTTTACTCACATGGAAAGAAGGAAGGAAGGATGGATAGAAAGAAAGGAAGAAAGAACAAACGAATGAACCCACCTAACAAATTCTAGGAGCAATACAGTATGATACAGATTTAAAAAAAAAATACTGCACTTATGAGGAAGATCTCAAAGGAGCAGACACTGATCATGGAATCCACAATACCATTAGTGATAGGTTTGGAGCCTGGCCACAGAGATCTGATGGCACAAGCTTTAATGAGTAATACAACTTTTCAACTTTTACAAATTGTTAGATATACAGGAGCTGTTTGCCACAGGGATTTCTAGATGTAGGGGAAAAGATGGCCTGAAAATTAGGAAAAGACTGGCAGATTGGGAGGAATCTGTAGGTCTACCCTGACAAGGGTTTTCTCATCCTGCATCAGGGAGAAGGCTTGCTCTGCAAGGCTGAACATCAACTTGAGTTTAAGGATGGCTCAGCCTTGGGTTTGGGTTCAAGGAAACAGCAAGCAGAGAAAAGCAAGTACAGACTTCTCAGTCAGGGAAACATGGACTATGATCCCAGTGTGACCACCTCCCAGCTATTTGATCTTGTGTAAATAACCTGACCATTCAAGCCAGCACATCCTCAGTCTGTAATGGAGAAGACAATGGCTGTGGTTAGGAATAGGAGGAGACCTCATAAGGCATCCTCCTGGCACCCAGTGGAGGTTTGGAAACCCTGCCAATGAAGAAACACATTACTTCACTTTATCTCTAATCTCCAGGGTTCCAACATTCCAATCTACTGGATTCATTTCTTTTGATTGTGTCAAAAGGTTCCTGATTGTTGTAGAATGAGAGGCATTAATCTCTCTTTTAATATCCTGGTGAGCTCAGCCTGTCTCCAATCAGAAAGAATCTGCCCCTGTTGACCCCAATCCTGTAACCTGGCAGAGCTCATTCACTCAAAGGTAAACTTCATGCACGTGGCAGAATATTGGGGTGCAGCCTAGACCTGGAGTGGGCCAGGCAGACTGCTTGCCCACAGCCCCTACAAACAGCTCCTTTTCCGTTCATTTCATAGGCTGTGGGTTTCTTTTCTTCCTGTGAATTGATAAGCCCTTCTCACCTCCCATTATTGATTAATCGTAATGTGCAGCTCACAGAACTGTCATAGCTGATGGCAAAGGAAACTGCTGTTCCAAGGAGAGACAAAGCAGTTGTTCTCCTTCACATAGGAACCCTGGAAGGCAGATGCAGGGAGAGAAGCTAAAAAGCTCAGACCTGAGCCTCCGGGTGTATGCGGCCCTCTGCCATGGGTTAAGTGAATCAACTTTGCCCATCAATTTTTAATTGGAGATCTTGAGAAGCTATTTTTTATCGTAATATAAACATGGCTATAATGTAGAGCAGAATGCAAATGTGTCTGAGGCTTAAGACAAAAATTCAAGAAATTAAATGCTTCAGTGACTACTTGAGGAGGAACTGAGAATCTCCTGGGTCTTCCTGCACTTTATTTATTTATTTATTTATCATGTATGTGTGTCTTTATTTATTTATTTATTTATTGTGGTGAGTGGCACTTCAAAGGAAAAGTCTGAAAAGTGTTAGCACCAGCCATAACACATAAAGAGGAGTCATTTAGTATTTGCTGATTGAGATAGGCTGAGCGGAGGAAGAGAGGCAGCGATAGAGAGAGAACTGAGAAAGGAGGAGGAAAAGAGCAGAAGAAGGGAGTGATGGGACAAGGGGAAAGAAAAAGAAGGAGTCTCAGGAAGCAGGGGCGTTGGGGCAAAGGGGAAGAAACACTGAAGACAAGGAAGCAGAGAGACAAGATCTGGGACTAGGAAAGGCTGCTTACGAAATTGATCAAAAGGGGTGGGTGGCTCAGTGGGTTAAGCCTCTGCCTTTGGCTCAGGTCATGATCTCAGGGTCCTGGGATCGATCCCCCCACCGGGCTCTCTGCTCAGCAGGGAGCCTGCTTCCCTCTCTCTCTCTCTGCCTGCCTCTCTGTCTACTTGTGATCTCTGTCACATAAATAAAATCTTAAAAAAAAAAAAAAAAGAAAAGAAAAGAAATTGATCAAGAACAGAGCAGAGGGGCTACAGGACCATAGTACCATCTTGTTGTGAAGAGATACTATTGGACAGCAATCCTAATAGTCCATCAGCGAACAATCAATAAACAAAGGCTTTAGGAATGCACACAAAAATGAATGCACAGCAGGCATTTCATAAACATTTTTTGAATCAATGAATGAATGAATGATTCACTTGAAAATGGAAGAAGCACTTACAATACACCAATCATTGTACCAGTACCTGATTTTTAACTCAACAGCAGTAAGAGCATGTCTATTATTTATTCACCCAGTGCAGCTTCAGCAGTGCGTGAGAAGAACAGCTCCCAAACTCTTGCCTGAGCCTTCTGCTTCAGACACTGGGAAAGCTTCACACGTAATCCTGCCCCAGTTCACTGGCTTTTCTCAAGGTCTAATCAAGGACACTTCTCCCATCATGCTGACAATATCTGCGAGGGTCTAATCACTGTCCTGGAAATGTGCTCCTTATTTTTCTAGATAAACACCCATTCCACTCTCTTAGAAGGCTCCCTTTGTGAGCTTTTTAGCGAGCATGTTCACTGGCCACAGCCCAGAAGCAGTGGTCATACCCTGACAGAGTTCAGGAATCAAGTGAGGAATCCAGACAGGCATGTTTTTGTCAGGTGGAGAAAGATTCTTCCCACAGTCCTCTTGACATTGGAGTTAAAATGAGAACAAGTTTCCATCTGCCTGGGCAATCACTCAGCTCTCTGCTCACCCAGATGAAGGGAGAGTGAGCTCTTCAACCTTTGCTTGAGAATGGAAACATTTTTGCCCTAATATGTATCATAACTGATGACCTACACCCTTCCACTCTCCTTCAACTACCTCCCTGTTGCCCACCTGCTTGGAATATGGAGGATCCTGCGCAAAATCAGAAGTTGGCAACACGTGTCTTAGACACCGTGAACATCCCTATTATTTGTCCTTCTTCCACTCCGAATAGTCTCTTCGTCTCCTTCAGGTACCCAGCATTTTCTCTGCCAATAAATTTTTGTTTGTTTTGTTTTCTGGAAAAAGGTCTGTTCCTCTCAGTCAAAAATAGTTCAGATACACAGGCATCCCTATATTTTCTTTCCGGTGGAGGGGGGGGGGGCGCTTTGTGTCTTAAGGCTTATCTCCGTGCACTGAAAGTCTTTCTCTCGTATTTACAAATTCAGAGCACTGATGGAGCTAGCGGAAGAGTTGTTTGGGGACAGATGGGTAGGGGGTGTTAGAATCAAGTGGGCTTTCCCAAGTGTCCTGTGGGTGGCAGATCCCTGTCAGGCCTACCCTTAGAATAGGCCTTGATGGAAGGCTTCATCACATTTGGTGACTGTGCCCACGTAGTTTATAACAAGGAAACACTTGAATCCAACAGACTTTTTTTTTTCTCCCGTCCTCTGACATCTGAACACAATCATGAACACAGGGAAGAGCCAGTGATAATACCAAAAATACATGGCCACATGATGGAGAGAGGAGTGGGAAAGGGAGGAAGAGAAAGCAAGAGACGGGGAGAGAGGGATGGGGCAGGGGGCAGAGCGAGAGAGAACTGAACATGTATATTCAGCAAACAGTGGCCTAGACTAACACCTACAAGCATCTGTCTGTTAGGCGAATTTCTTTAAACTGCTATTTGCCTTGGATTGTCTTCAAAGGGATATTTCTGCTTCCAAAGGTGGATGGTTAAAAATAAAATACATCATGAGTGTGTTTTGGCATTTCCCTTTCGTATCCCCCCTCCATATTCAACATTACTGTTGTCATCCTTTAAAACTCAATCAATGCAGCTGATCCAGTGAACAGATGGCATTAATCAACCCCCAAGAATATGCACAAAAGCAATTAGAAATGTAGAGACTTGGAATTTATGCCAGCAAATCAATTACCAATGATAGCAAATCAACGTGGCACACCCAGCTTACATTTGTTTCTCTTTCCAAAGAGCAACCACTGGTAGGAGTGATCCCTGGTTTACCCCCTGCCAGAAGGGGATCAAGAACAGAAACACTGAGGTTTAATTACACACTTCTTAATGACTAGTTCTCACTCTGCTGACAAAAATTGGTGTAATTTACAGACTAGAGGATGCATCAGAATGATGGATACAGACAGCATATGCTATATAGTGTCATGCAAATATGAAATATACTGCTCTGAGAATATGGTCGTTTGGTATTCCCAGAGAAGAACTTCATTTCAGAGAACAGAGCACCTTCTCTAGCATCTATGGCCCTCATTTGTCAAAAACAATGGGAGCAGCAATAGCATACATTTTAACCACAAATCTGGCCCTTCTGTGAGTTTACTAGTTTATATACCCCTGGTTTCAATGTACTTGGCCATTATTTTCTTTCTGGTTTTTTGTGACCTTTGCAGATTCTGAAACCTCCTTCTTCAGGCTCTTACCACTTGATAATAAGCTTATCACTTACTGTGATAAGCTAAGCGCTCAACTAGTTTTCTTGCTGCTAGTGTTGCCCTGGGCCAGTCTACACCTCACGTGGTGATTTTTTTTAAAACAAGTATCTGATTATGTATTATCTAATTACATACACAAAATCCTTCAGTGAAGCTTCATAGTTTGACAGTAAAAACAAGATCCCCCACACTTACCAATTTCCCTCATTTCTTTTTTCTTTTTTTAAAAGATTTATTTATTTGAGAGAGAGAGAAAGAGACAGAGTGAATGAGAGCAATAGAAAGCAAGAGAGAACATGAGAGGGAGGAGGGTCAGAGGGAGAAGCAGACTCCCTGCGGAGCAGGGAGCCTGAAACAGGACTGGATACTGGGACTCAAGGATCACCACCTGAGCTGAAGGCAGTCTCCCAAACAACTGAGCCACCCAGGTGCCCCCTCATTTCTTTTTCTAGCCCTCTCCCTATAGGCCACTCTCGCAAGTAGTCCCTACAACAGGTCTCCCCCTTAAGCCTCCACCAAAAAAAGCCTGTGAGAACCTCTCCCCATTTCTGCAGTGAGTGAAGTCCGACTTTGTTCAAGTATCACCTTCCATCTCACTCCCCTGCCTTGACACCCCAGCCAGTGTGAGATGCTCATTTGGTGCCTCATATTACACCTGGCACTTACCTATTCTACAACATTTATCACATTGATGTGATTAAAGATTTATTTTTCTGGTTGTCCATGTTCAAAGTTCCTTGAGATCATGGACAGTTCTTCTGATTTATCTCTATTTCTCCTGTTTCTAGAAAAACTTGAGTTTAGTAAGGAAAGCCTTTAGTTGGGAGACACTTCTTCAGTAAGTTTTTCAAATGAGTAGCACACATGAAGTATTGACACTGAATCTTCCAACCACAGCTTAGAGAGAGGATATCAGAGGCTCAGGATAGTGTTATCGAGGTCATGTTGTCGGCTTGCAATAAAATATAATCTTTCCAGTAATTTAGTACAAATGCCCTATAAAACAACATTTAAACTTTTCTTTTTTATGCTGAATGCTGGACCATGAAGAAAGATTTTTTATAGCTATATATTTGTGTACTTTCAGCTCTATAGGAAATGTTCATTAAAATCGCAAAAGCAAGTTAATAAAATTAGATCAAACTTGGTTCTGAGGTCAGATCTTAGCATTTCCAGAACAATAATAAGTGATACTTGCCAGTTAAAAATAAAATAAACCAAATAAATTTAAGACTCTAGCAACAGGACCATAGAAAGATTATTTTAGCTTACAAATTAAACTTCTTAGTTAGAAACCATTCACTACTTCTCTCATCCACTCATTCACCTAATGTTTTATGTATTGAATACAGACATTGAAATGAAATATGATAATCAGGGAGCTTTGCAACTACTCAAGAAGACAAGGATTTTAAGAAAGTGCTATGGAAATATACTAAGTCATACATAGGGGCATTTGGCCCAGTGTGGGGAAAGCCTGTGTGTGTGTGTATGTGTGTGTGTGTGTAACTGGGAGAAAATTAGGGTGTGTAAAAACTAGAAAAGGGTAACTAGATCAAACAGATAGCATACACAAATAAATGCAAGGGAGATGCAGGACAGCATGGCTTGTTTGTAGAATGTGGAGTTCCCAAATTGGAAATTAGAGGACAGGGCAGGAACCATGGACATGCAGTTTAGACCATTAGGTAGGGCCAGATTAGAAGAGCCCTGTGCAGGGAGAAGGAGCTCATACCTACTATTTAATTAATACATTTGGTTTCATCCTAGAGACTGAGAAGACATGATGCTAACAGAGGTAGATTTCATGGTAGCGTGTGTGGTCACAAGTCTTCATCAAGGCTATGCCCTTCCCCATCCAGTTTTTTATTAAAACTTGTAAAATAAAATTAAAGCGTCTGATGATCATACAAATATGTGGCCTCTTATTTTTGACCATTGTGATATTAGGCATTTTGCATCAAATCTACATTCCAATTTTTGTGTGTTTTGTTTTGTTTTGATAAGGTATAACTCAGGTGTTGGCTCTGGTGGAAAATGTTACCTTCCTGCCCTTTGCTATGGATAGAGCTACAGAGACTAACCATAGGGATCACAATGCAACTTGCCAGCTCACACACAACCCCGAACTGAATGCATGGGAATTAATTTCATATCTTGCAGACTCTGATCTTTGGAGACAGACAGCGGTCCAGATCCTGATTTTTTTTTTTTCATAGGATCATACCTTTATGATCCTGGGGAAATTATTAACTTCTATTAACCTTAAATTTACTCATCTGTAAACTGAATTTAATAAAGTCTACCTAGCTGCAATGCCTTGCCAAATTATGTGCCCACGGCATATGAAGTGAGAGATACAATTATTGGGAGTTATTAGGAATTAAAACCCTATTATGTTGTTATTCTAAATATAATTGCTTAACAATTTAGAATATGACCATCCCAGAAGTATCCAAATGGAATGACCAGTAAGTGGGTAACATCAGTAAAGACATAAATACATTAGGACTAGATAGGACCTTAATCACCATATGATCCAACTCTTTCAATTAATCCACAACAATCATTGGGATAAGTCAATGACCTTCTCAAGGACACTTTCCGGAAAGTGTCAAGAGTTTTGATGAATGAAGACAGCTTCCCTTAGGTATTAAAAATGCCACTATTAGCTCCAAATGAGTACACTGAATCTTCAAAACAAAGGTCCAGTGAGTGAATGACTATTGTATTATGATCTTTGTGGTAACTAGACCCTCTCCCCACCCTCCTAACTAGTGAGGATAATTAGCTTTGTATATAGACAAGGCATATTTCAGCAGAGTTCCGGCATACAAACTGAAGGGCTTTGGATCACCAACTAAAGCTTTTCGGAACATTTCAAATGGTATCATAAATCTTCGTTTTGTAACAAATGAGCACTGAAAAGTAAGGAGATGTAGGTAAGGAGAACTGGGTCCTATTAAAGAAAGATGAAGAAACTGGGAAGAGCAGGGGGAAAAAAGAAAGAAAGAAAACTTCAATTTAGAGAATAGGGGCTGGAGTGATGTCATTCTAATGGAAGCTAATTCTCTCATAATTCTGTACCCTGGTATGGACATTGCTTTTCTAGTTTTTCATTTACATGTTCCAATAGTGGAAATACGAATCTGGTTTGGAGATGTGGGCTCTGAGGGATTGAAGAGAAAGAGAGTTCACATGGATTGTCAAAGACAAGCCTATTCAACCATGGGAAAATCTTTAGGACTCTCTTCCAAATGAGCATTCTAGTGCTTCCTTCACTTCTGCTGACTATAATTGTCAGAAAAGTATACCGCAAACACTTCCCTGCTGAAAAAAGTCAGCCTGGTATTTGTTTATTTATAATATTACCTATTGATTGGGTTTGTGCATAAGCTTCAGATAACTCAAGGAATATTGCATTCTCTTTATTTAAAGATGTTTATGACTATGATTGACATCCTTGTATATTTTACATGAGGTTCTTTCTGTGATGAAAGGCATCATCATAGAATAGAGTTTCTGATTTCTTTCTCAAGGCTGTTATCTCTGTGAATTGTATGTAGCACCAAACAGTTAAGATGCTTGAAGATCCAAGTGACTCATTAGGTTAAAATTAAGGCAGTCATAATCACGTAACATCTGAATATTGGCAAAAATAAAGTGAAGAGTGACCCTTGTAAGTATCCTGCATTGCTCTTATCTTCTGAATGCAATTTCTTGCATTATCATAGTCTTTCCACATAATTAATATTTGAAGAATCTCCTTAGTAAAATACGGAACTGCTGTTCTGTTTGGGAGAAGATACATATCTCAGTTGCTGTTTTATATCCAAGCCTGTGAGCATGGCAAAGTTGCATAAGTGCACAGACATTCAATGTGTTAGCTGTGGCATAACCAGGGCTAAAACCCATCAGCATTTCAAACTCCTAGTTTCATTTGGACCAGCTATCCTCAAGTTACATTGTTTCTTCTTGTGCCAAAGGAGTTGATATCACATGTAAAATGGTTTTTCATTTAACAGTGGCCTATCATAGCTACATTCGAAATTAACTAATTCCCTCAGGGTAAACCCAAAGGAAATGTTGTAGCTACTTAATATCCTGAAAATCTGGAATGGGGGAATTTCCACAGTTTTTATTACTGGTTGGTAATTATGTTCTCTGCACAGATTCATAATACCTATTCTGTAGCTGGCCTTCTAACCTGACTTTATTTTAATTGTGTTTAATTAGAAACTTACAAAATCCATAATGGGTAAGCATTCATTTCTCTCTTACAGACAAATGCCCAAGTTTTGGTCAGATTATAAGAAAATTAAACACACACATACATATACATTCTATATGCAACAGTAATAACAACACACTATTTTTAGAATAATACAAACAATTAAAAGTTATTTTTATTTGAACAAAGGTCACAGGTATACTTAGATACCACGGAGCATCTTGCGTAAATAACTCATGTTTAGGGATACTTTCACAAATGACATAAAATGTTATCTCAAAAAATAAAAATCTTGAAAAAAAATTCTCCAAGTAATCTGTATACTTATACAAATTGACTATTTGAAAGGAGATTTATCTTCTTCAATACATGCATATAAATGTTCATGGACTGTAGATAAATAGTATATCAAAGCCTTAAATTTAATGGATAAAGTATGTGGACAATTGAAGTCAGGAAGAATTGTGAAATGCTAATGTTTTTCTCTTAGAGGTTCTGCATCACTGTTTCTGAAGATCACCGAGATAAACTGAGTTGAGAAGTAATTTTCTGCGGCCATGCTACTGAACTAATACATTTTGTTCACCATAATAAAAAAGCATTCATCATTATTCTTTAAGAACACTGACCCTAAAATATTTAGCAAGTAGCATGCATTCAATTGAATTGTTGATTGGAAATAAGAAAATTAAACTGTCACTGATGAAATACTAAAGCTCATTACCACAAAGTTTCATTTGAAATGTTGAGAATTAGCTTTATTGCTGCATCAGTAATGATAAACATGAGTCTTAAATCCACGCCATTTAGGTTTTATGAGCATTATTAAAACATATTAACCATAATTCAGTTAATTTACACAAACTGGCATTCTACAATTTATTTATTTCCTTGCTCTTAAGAAAAGGTGCTACATAAGGAAGCCCCAACCATATTCCTGTAGGGTATGTTCTATCTATTTTACCCTTATTCCTCGCCCCACCTTTATGGATCTTCAAAATATTCACTATTTCCAGATAGGTAAATGTGCTAACGGAAAAACAGCTCTTTTGCAGCTATACCTTTGCATCATTAGGACAATACTGACCTCTAGTGTTTTAGGAGGTAGAGAGGCTAGCTCAGCACCATGCCTAACTTCCTCTAACTAAACCGCTTAGATGTTTTTCTAAAGCACTATGGGAACAATTTCACTTAAGAAGAGGAAGAGGAAGAGGAGGAGGAGGGGGAGGGGAGGAGGAGAGAGGTGAGGAGGAGGAAGAGAAAAGAAACATCAGATTCTAACCTTGTCCTACCTATTATCTGAAATGATTTCTATACTAAGTCCCTCTGGCTCCTCCCTTTTAGAGAGGTTGACCTCACTCCTTTAGAATAGAAACTTTAATACAATCTTTATAAGACATTACCACTAAGGATGGATTCTGAACCTCCAAAACTTCCAATCACAGAAACACTGGCTCTTTTTTGGACCATTTTCACTAAACAACATTTGTCTAATTGTCTTCCCTTGAGGAGCAACTCTGGGTTGAGTATGAGTATCTCTTACACCAGGTCCTCTTGAACCTGAGTGTGGGAAGTGATGTAGAGGGACTCACAAGTACTAAGTAGTCTTTCTATCTTTCTCTTAAAGTGGTGTTATGTTCCAGTACAGTTAAGCATTTCAGAGGTTCCTGGGAGTTGGGAGGTAGCAGACAGAGGAGCAAGCCCAGAAACTCAAGGAACCTTGATAAAACATCTCTGGAAAAAACACAGATGGCTTAATTGCGTTCTTTCTCATTTAGGAGTTTCCAAGCTGGAAAAACTTCCTCTCTCTGCCTAGAGAGGCAGCTGAGCAATTGAGCTTGAACCTCTGATGGCTCTAGCGATTTATTCAACTTTGAGGAACTGGGTTCTTTAAATACACAGTGCAGGTGGTGGATCCCCAGGTGTCCAGCCTTCCTGCCTATTAAATTAAATGCCCTGCACTTGCTGAGGTTAGAGCTTGGACGACAGAGTGTACACTTAGTGCATACTCATTATGTGTTCTTTGGCACAAAGATTTTGGGGGTGGAGTGTGCATCAAAGCTCTTCCTCCTGTAACAGGGGCAGCCATTGATCTTGTGGTTTGACTACATTGGGCCATGACTCTTAGGCCAAAACTCCCAATCCTATTAAACCGATGCCTATTGGTTGCAGGATACCCCAACTGAAGCCTCCTGCCTACGGGAGAGCTGAAAGCCATGTCTAGTGAGGTACTGGGTATATTGCAAATCCCAGGCAGCCGCATTCAGAGATGAGCCACTGTCACCGAGTGCGGTGGCTGGGAGCATCTCTATCTCTGGAAGCTCAGCCTTCAGTGCATACAATCCGAATCCGGGGCCCTTCTCCGGAAAAGCTTTGGCGGAGACCAGGCAGGCGAAGAACACGGACCTGGTGTGAGGCACGGGGAAGAGAAACCTTCCCTTCTCCCCCGAACTTTGAGATTCGGGAAAAAGGGCAGGAAATTCAGCGGGGCTGGCTCATCTGAGCTCTGCTAACTTTTGGGATGGTTTGAGTGCTAGAACCACACCAATCAGCACTTCCCCCCTTCCTCTCTGTTCAGGGCAGTCACAATTGAACATGCTTGGACAGCTGAGTGTGTCTCCCCAACGCTGGCGTTTCCCATCTCACCTACCCGCCCCCAGCTCCTGGTACTCACAATTTGTCGCTGTTAATCCTAAATGCCACAAGCCGGAGAACAGCAAAGTGAAAACGCTGGTCAGCCTTGGTACAGAATCCATTTCCCCCGAGTAAGCGGTCCCTCCCAATCGAATCCCAAATTCGCAGGCGCCAGCCGCGGCTTCTTCTTCTGCTCGCTCTCTCTCTCCCTCTCTCTCTCCCTCTCTTCGGCACCGCCTGACCCCCTCCCACCCCCCCTAGGAGAGGCACTCGCGGCTTCACTCCATCCCGTGTCCAGACGCTCCACCGAAAAGGTAGCGGGCTCTGCCTCTGAGCTGCGGCTGAAGCTACGGTCCCCGCAACTGCCGCTTGCTGTACTCGCCCTCCTCGCCCGCCTCTTCCTCTTCTCCCCCTCCTTAAAGGTGCAAATCCAAAGCCCGCTGCAACACGAGGCGCCGAGCCCGGCAGACAGCCCCTGCACCTCGGCCGCCAGCGCTGGGATCTGCACCCGGGCCGGCCGCTCCTTATAGGCGAGCTAGGCGCGCGGCACCGCCCCCGGCCAGGCCCGCCCCGAGCTCTCATAAGAGCGGTCTGGGCGGGTCCTCTGCGCGCTCCGGCGCCCTGGCTCCAGGCCCCGCGCCGCGGCGGTGCGCTCCGGCGGCCGGGGTGGGGGTCCCTCTCCCGCGGGCGCGCCTCGATCCCCTCCCTGCGCTACCCTTCCTCTGCCTCCCCACCCGCCCTCGATGGGGGGTGCAGCGAAGACATTTCAACCAGGTTTTCCAAGAACATTGCTGTCCGAGTGATGCTGAAAGGAGTTGGAAGACAGAACACATCAGCAAGAGCGAATTTCCCATGGAAAGCTTAGCAACGAGCTAACGAGATGCCTTTTTTTTTTTTTTTTTTTTTTTTTTGAGAGGAGAGGGAACACTTGAATTATTAAATGATGAGCGATTTTCAACCCCGTGTTTATTTCCTACTTGGCCGATGGGTATTGATGATATTGGGATTTCTGGTTTAACTGTTTGACGTTACAGCCGAGTCCCTGGTCTTCAACCCTGCGCCCCACTCCGTCGCTCGCACTTTTAGGGCGACCACATCCACACTTCGCTCTTAGCTGTTAGCATGTAGCTTGGGTCGAGTACTGCAAGGTGTTCAGGGCTTTACGTTCCCGAAAGAGGGAGAGAAAAATTCGGTCTCTCAGTGACAAATGATGGGAGTCAGGCCGGGGGTCCTGGCTGGCTTCTAAGATTGGAAATCTGGGCCCGCCTTCACCCCCCACCCCCCACCCCCGCCATGGAAGAATTAAAATTTAAAAGGGGGTAAAGAGTAGTTCTGGTTCCTTCCTAGAAGCTTCCTGTTGGAAATTCTGGTTCTCTCTTTGGCTTCTAGTTTACATCTGGGGATTCTCCTGCTTTACCATAAATCAATTTTATTTTGTTTTTATTGGAAGCTGTCAGAGAGCTGTCAAACCTTAACAAAATGAGAGACCATAATGATTTCTCCTACGTGAAGCTTAAAATTAAGTTGGGGTAGAGTCACTTCAGAGGAAGTGGATGTCTCCTCTTCCCCCCCACCTCCACCCCCCTTCCCCAGGCAGCAGCAGCAGCGCCCAGGCAGACTTATTTCACATTATAGATTCCTGACAATAACCTTTGGTCTTCCCCTATCAGATGAACAGGGAATAGCGGATTGAGTTGGGTTTCATGCAGCTTCTGCGTGAATCTTGAGGTTAATAAGTGGTTTTGGTTAGGACTGGACTCTCTGCTCTGGAATACTAAAAGGTAATTTGAATGACAATTGGATTTGTGACACCATTATTTTATCAAAGAAAGAATTCTGTCACTTAAAATGATTCTCTTGTCTGTAAACTCCTCCTCCTCCTCCTCCTCTTCTTCTTCTTCTTCAAGATTTTATTTATTTGAGAAAGAGAGAGCACCATTGGGGGTTGGGGATAGGCAGAGGGAAAGAGAGGAAGAGAGGAAGAGGAAGCAGACTCCTTAGTGAGCAGGAGGTAGGGCTCAATTCCAGGGCCAAGAGATCATGACCTGAGCCAAAGGCAACCAAATAAACCACCCCAGTCAGTGCACTTTGTCTATAAGCTTCTAACTGAAAATAATTGTTAGCTACTAGATTCTTGGGCGACCAGAAGACTTCTCCAGCTTAGGCTTTACCTGTGGAAGAAGAGCCATCTCCAGGAGATGGTGAATCACATCAGATGAAAGCTGAGGTGATCCAAAAATCTGTGGGGTTCAAAGAGGTCTGAGTAAGGAGGGGGCCTGGTGTTCAAAGTCAAGCTGACCAGGCCTGCCTCTCCTTCTACAGGGGGCCCCAAGCAGCTGCCACCCATCTTTGGCCTTTGAATATTTCAGATAAAAAACACCTTCGTGGCTAGTTTAATCATACTAGAGAGTCTAGAAAAAATACGCACCATTATCCAGGTTTATATGTTCTTTAACATTTAGACATGTTTTAAAAGAAATAAAATAGTACAAATATAATTTAAGCTGCTTTTGCATTCTTGACTTATCCCATTTATTTCCTGTCATACCTAGAAGTAAACACTTTCTTTTTCATTCTTATACATTATGTTTTTATACATTTACCACAAGTATTTACATCCCTAAACAATATATGGTATCACTTTGGTTGTCTTTAATCAACATATAAATGGTATCATACTGTTTCATTTTGCACCTGCAGTTTACTCAAAGTTATACTTTTTGAATTTATGCATTTGGATACATGTGGTGCTGATTCTTTCATTTTAACTGCTGTATTATAGTTCATTTTATAAATATGCGACTTTATTCATTAATTCTACTGCTTATGAATCTACAGACTATTTCCTGTTTTTTGTTTGTTTGTTTGTTTGTTTTGTTTTGTTTTGTTTTTTAGGGGTGGGAGGGCAGACAGAGAGAGAGAATCTTAAGCAGGCTTCATGCCCTTTACAGAGCCCTATGCAGGACTGGAGCTAATGACCATGGGATCATGACCTGAGCCAAAATCAAGAATCAAAAGTCAAAGTAACTGAGCCTTACAGATCTCCTCCAGAGAATTTTTTCTTTTTTCCCTAACATAAGCAATACCCTCTTGTACCTGTCCCTTAATATTTCCCAAATATGTACTTAGGAGTCAAATTTCTGGGTCATAAAGCATGCTTATTATCCTCAGCTTTAGTAGGTCTCTCCAGTTGCCGTATAAAATGATGTTAGCAGTTTACTCCCCTTCCCCCATAGCAGTGTGTGAAATTTGCCCTAGCTCCATAACCTTGCTGAAACTTTAAGACCTCTCTTTTTACAAATGGGAAAATGATACCCAGGGAATACAAACTTTTTGTTCAGTGAGTAATGCTCTAGGGCATCATCCTACCTTGTCCACCAATCCAAAAATATTAGATAAATAATTTTTTTTTTAAATTATGGAAGATGTGGGCTTCATTTCATGTCACAATGTCTTAAAATTGAATCTACCTATGTCAATAAAATGTGCTTGAAATATATATTAAAAGACAAGCAGGGAAATTGTTATGTGAAGCTCCTAAACTGAATAATCTTCTAGATATTAGTCAGTATTAGAACTCTGCATTTAGATGCCCATATGCAAACCTAGTGTATACTATATAAATTGCACCTAATTTAAAGTCCTATTTACAGTTGTAGCTTTTTTCTCTCTCTCTCAAATACACCTGTTCTCAAAGCAACTTTGAGCCTTAAACAGCAGATATTTGTCTAAGATTTGTTAACATTTCAGCAAGAATACTGCAGCTCTGAATGGAGCGAGGGGTAAACAGCTGTTCCTTTTAGACAATAGTGTAAACAATGCCATCTTCTGGGGGCATTTTGCCAACAAGTTTTTATTAGCTGCAGAATATTAATCACTGTTAAAACTGTTCTCAGCCAGACTGATATTTACCTTTTGAAATTCTTTTGTAAACCTTTTTGTTTGATAAATCCACCTTTCAAATGCTGGAGTAGAAGGTGAATAATCTATCAGTTTCCTCGATGTTGCTTTATGTAGAAGAAGAAGAACTCATACTTGCAGAGTGCCTTGCTTTGAAGAAGCTTAAAAATTATGCATAGATAGAGCAGATTGATTGCTAACAGGAAATGGGGGAAAACAGATAATTGAAATCCTCAAATGCCTGAATTTTAGAATGATAAATCTGAGCATCTTCTCAAGACAAACTTTTGTCCAAAATATTAAAAAAGGAATGACTTGGACAGGCTTTGGTGTTCATGTCCCTTTAATTTTCCCTTGGGCCCTTCTACTTCTTTCCCTTTAATAGAGCTGAAGGGAAAGAATCATAATCAACTGGAATCTTAGCCTTGGTATATTCAACAAGTGGTTTGCCTCATGGATTTTGTAATCCTCCTGTGAGGCATGTAGGAGGTATGTTTGGCCATCTCCATTTTACAGATGCTATCCTAAGAGGAGACAGATATTGACATGTTAAGTATCATACAGAATTAACGGCTCTCACCCATATGGTACTTTAAAATGAAAACCACTCATCTTTTTTCCTTTATCTTTTGAGAGCTAATAGGTCAAATTCACTGTGACGTTATTGGTGCCTGTCACATATAGGGGAAGAGTTGGCATTGATCACAATAGGCTACACTGTTGTGAGTATCAGTATTCTGGGGTTATTTCAGCTTCACATATTTGTGGTTAGTTGTAAAGAAGGAAGGATGATTTCTGCTGCCATTCATATCTTTAAAATAGAGTTTTTAAAAATAATGATGTGTCAGAAAGTTAATTTAATATTTATCCTTTCACCTTTATTTCTTAAAAATATATATATATATATATTTTAAAGAAATAATTTTTTTTTCTTTTTTCCTCTTTGGAGCATGGAGTCAGCAACATGCTATACCTGAAGGGTGTAGGAAATAAGAAAAATGTTCCTGCTCTCTTGGAGCTAAAAACGATTTGGAAAAGTATGCTGTAAACACATTAAAAAGTTAAGGTAACAGTACAAGTTAGCATGTGATTAAGTGCCAAATGGCTCAGATACTAAGTGTGATAGGAGATTTTAAGCGGACAAAGATTACTTCCCCTGGGAAGGAAGACCTGCATTTGGCATAATGAAGTAATTCTCTCTTCATGGGTGAAGGGATTTGAATCACCCTGGGCCATGGAGATTGTTATTCAGATTAGGTTAGGTCAGGTAGCTTTGCCTCATAGGAAGTCACATTTTAGGATCATGTAGGCAGAATTCTACTTTTACAGGATGGGCTTTTCTATTCAGGCAAAGAGACCTCAGCCAAAGGCGGAGTACAATTCACTTGAGTCTCTCCCCACTATTTTTCTCTCCTTGTGCCACTTCACTTCACACTCAGTCTCGTCACCACCATAGTCATCCTTGACCTCAAAACTAGTTATCTTCTAACATCAGTCTCCTGCAGATAGAACAACCCTTTACGTACTTTTACCTGAAGTGCAGGTTTCTCAGCTGGTAATATGTTGTGCTGTTTACACATATTACTCTTTCTTCCTTCTATGGACTACGTCTTCCCAAATGGCTAATTTTCACTCACCATTCCACTCCAAATTCAGCTACCACATCTCTCTTGAATTTTTTGGTGATTTCTGTACAATGTTTTTCTTCACATGTGTTTTCCTAACTCTGAGTAATTTCTCAGGAGTAATTTATCAATGAACATTAAATTCTTAGTCTTCAGCATACATGCAGGCTTTCAAATAAAATATATATATTTTTTATATTAAATATATTTTTATATTAAAATATATATTTTAACATGTATATATATAAGTGTGTGAATATATATGTATACATATATTTTTTATTTGAAAGCCTGCATGTATATATGTATATATATACACATGTGTATATATATACTTTTAATATATATATTTTAATATAAAATATTAAATATTTTAATATAAAAATATATTGAATATAAATATATATTTTTATTTGAAATCCTGCATGTATATTTTAATATGTAAATATGTAAATATGTATAAAAATATACATATTTGGAGCATGGAGTCAGCAACATGCTATACCTGAAGGGTGTAGGAAATAAGAAAAATGTTCCTGCTCTCTTGGAGCTAAAAACGATTTGGAAAAGTATGCTGTAAACACATTAAAAAGTTAAGGTAACAGTACAAGTTAGCATGTGATTAAGTGCCAAATGGCTTATATAAATATATATATTTTTATTTGAAAGCCTGCATGTATATATGTGTATATATATATATATACTTTTTTTTTTATTGACAGAGATCACAAGTAGGCAGAGAGGCAGGCAGAGAGAGAGGAAGGGAAGCAGGCTTCCCGCTGAGCAGAGAGCCCAATGTGGGATTCCATCCCAGACCCTGGGACCATCACCTGAGCAGAAGGCAGAGGCTTCAACCCACTGAACCACCCAAGCACCCCTCAAAAAATATTTGATGAATGAATCATGTTAGATACAAAAAGACCTTGTCAGCTTTTTAAAAGGCTACATCTACCCCCTATCTTCACCTCTATTCACCCACTGCACCAGAATTCAGAGGCTCCTTTGAGGGCATTTACTCTTATTTTCCCTGTAAATCAAAATGTCAATTACATGCAAAATCAATAGGAATATAGTTTAGGTTAGTATCTTTATAGTTCATTTTTCCTAGACATATATTTCTCAAATACTTGGATTTATTTTGGGGGGAGGAATCCACCCTTTAAAGTATTCATCTAATTATATTTGTACAATCCCAGCTGTGTCGTATCTGGAAACATATATCAAGAAAAGGATTGGGAGGGGGGTGGAGGATTCGGTGAGCCTGGTGGTGGGTATTAAGGAGGGCACATATTGCATGGAGCACTGGGTGTGGTGCATAAACAATGAATTCTGGAACACTGAAAAGAAATAAAAATATATAAATAATAACAACAAATAAAATAAGCTTCAAAATACAGTTGTTTAAAATAAATTTAAAAAGAAAAAGATTGGGGTGCCTGGATGGCTCAGTTGTTAAGCATCTGCCTTCAGCTCAGGTCATGATCCCAGGGTCCTGGGATTGAGTCCCTTGTCAGCCCCTCTACTCAGCGGGGAGTCTGCTTCTCCCTCTGCCCCTCCCTCCAACTTGTGCTCATTCTCGCTCTCTCTCTCTCCCCTCTACGTAAATAAAATCTTAAAAAAGAAAAAGAAAAAGGAGAAGGATCTCTCTTCTTCACTTATTGCTGGCTCTTTCTGAGGGGAATCTTCCTTATAATCTCTGAGAAGTTGTTTGTGATATATATCATATTTCAGGATAAACTTGTTTGGAGTTTAATGAAAAGTTCTGAGCTCAGAATCAGAAACCCCAATCATTAGCTTTGACTTTGCAGCTTACCAGGTACAAAACCCTGAGTAAATAATTTGGTCTTTTTTTTTTTTTTTTTTTTTTAAAGATTTTATTTGACACAGAGAGAGAGATCACAAGTAGGCAGAGAGGCAGCCAGAGAGAGAGGGGGGAAGCAGGCTTCCCGCTGAGCAGAGCCTGATGCGGGGCTCGATCCCAGAACCCTGGGATCATGACCTGAGCTAAAGGCAGAGGCTTAACCCACTGAGCCACCCAAGTGCCCCTAATTTGGTCTTTTGAGAGTCAGCTTTTATAACTGTAAATTGAGATAATTTCTGGTTTAGGTATTTTGGCATAGTGAATATAATCATACATGTAAAAGCATTTTTGTTATATATGCACAAGTTATAAATATCATGCCTTAGTCCAAAGAAGACAATTTAGTCAGCCTCTAACCACTGGATTTCTCATGCATTTTATTTGCTAGTTCATCCCTGAAGTAAAAATTCATGTAAGTATCCAAAAACATTACCTGTTCTATGGGAAGTACACATAATTCATTATTTAAAGGCATCACAATAATTAAATTAACCAACATTAATTTATTGAGCAACGTTGATGTGCCTAGACATGTATTATTTCCTTTTGGTTAAGTAGGTGTCCTAGGGTGTACCTGAGTGGCTCAGTGGGTTAAAGCCTCTGCCTTCTGATGAGGTCATGGTCCCAAGGTCCTGGGATTGAGCCCAGCATTGGGCTCTCTGCTCAACAGGGAGCCTGCTTCCCTTCCTCTCTCACTGCCTGCCTCTCTGCCTGCTTGTCATTTCTGTCTGTCAAATAAATAAATAAATAAATAAAATATTTAAATAGGGTCCCTAGAAAGAGTTGGCTTGGTCCAGTCTTCACGGTTCTTACACTCCTCTCAATTTCAAAATAAGAAGTTAGTGTATATAAACATAAGTAATGAATGTTTACAGGTGAGAAAACTCTAAGTTTATGGTTTTCCAGTCCATTGAAGTGACAGATATTATTGGTTTCTTGACCAACAACCATTTGCAATTTCTTCCTTGATTGCAAAACAGGCTGTCAAAAGAATCATGATTTGACTAAGCCTTTACAAGTATATTTCCCTTTGAGAGTGATTATGTGATGTTTGCCTTGTGGCCCAGTTCTGAACAATAGTATTCAAGGGGAAGGAGAAATTTTTTTCTCCCAAAAGGGAGAGAAGCATGAATAAAAATCCTGTTATCCCCACTGCTTTCCCACAGCATGGTTACTATCTCACAAGGGCATAAGGTTTGTAACTCCAGTAGCCAGCTTGGGAATATGAGGGGATGACCAGGACAATGACATGGCCAAAAACAGAGACATGTCATGGGTATTAATGACAATACGGAGTTATTTCTACTCTGGAACAATAAATGTCTGTATTGTTTAAGCCACTGCTAGTTAGGTTCTCTAGAGGAAAACAGAACACATATTAAATATCAACCTGCAGTAGGCATTATGGGTTTGTTTTCTCCTCTTAGAATTCATGGAAAAATTCTGAAGGAAGTATCATTAGCTACATTTGGCAGATAAGGATACTGAAGCTTGTGAAAATTAAGTAATATTGTCCAAAGCACAAAGCTATTAATCAGAAATGGTTCTGATTTTAGAGTTTTGGTTTATCATGCCATCACTAGTGCCACAAATGTTTAGAAATGAAATGCATATATTAATCGTGTGTGTGTGTGTGTGTGTGTGTGTAACTTGCCCATTTACTCTCCAATATGACTGACAATTTGATTTCTATGATTAAAAAAAAAATTATTTGGGTTACTGCTGGCCTGCTTCTACGTCTCAGGGAACAGCTGTCTCTAAAGCCAGCTTGCTATGACTAACTTGGTTAAAGAAAATTAGTGAAGAGCAGAGGTAATCTCTTCAGTTCCAGGTACTCACCAGATCTTTAAGTCAGTCAGGCTGACATCTGAACATAGGATTTGTGGTAAGTACTACTATGAAAACTCTTCTACAAAATTTAAATTTCTTTGAAGGTATATTTTTCAGGAAATACATTATTTGGAAGGAGAAAGAGCTGATTTCAAAGGATTATTTCATTATGTAACCTAATCCCTAGCATTTATGTCCTTTTGTCCCTTTTGCATTTGAATCAGCATAGAAAATACAGTGAAAACATCTATAATTTGCTTTTTATTGGCATTTCTAATAAGGTAGAATGAATGTTAGCCTAGAGCCAGCAGGGGGTGTGTTGACTAGTGGGAAGAAAAAAAAAACCCAGAGCAGATTTGAAGCAGCAGCGTGGGAAACTGTAGGTTACTGAATTATTGTTCATTTAGGGGAAGGTAGAGAGAGGATGCTAAAGAAGGTAATGTAATAAAACCAAATCTGTTGATGACTTTCTTTAAATTTTTCCCTACAACTCTGATATTATGTCTATTAAGAAATCATGCATGACCAAAAATAATAAAAGTTTATGATCAAGCATATTGAATAAAATCCATTATATTTAATTATTTTTATCTTTATTAAAAAAATAAATATGCTACCTCTCTCTTTCAATAAAAAACTTAGAGTTTTTAAATCACTCAAAGCTGTATAATTTAGAAAAAAATTTCAGTGTTTCATATGTGTAGTGAAATGGACATTTTCATTATGTATTTTTTTCTATATAGCCCCATTTTTATTTTCCGTATAAGTCACATCAATCACTATCTAATAAATATCCTCTTTCTCCTAGCCCTGTTTGAGAAACTTCACATACTGGCTTCATTAAGGATAATCTGCAGTTTTGAGGAAATTGTAGTGCAGTTATGAAGATGAATGCCTCAAATTCCAGGAAACTCCCTATATGGTAAATAAAATGTTTCTTTTGTTTTAGCATAAAAGAAACCCTCTTTTAAAGGTCAAAATAATATGTATGTATGACTTAAGACATTTTCCATTCAAAACTGTTAAAATAGGGATGTTTGCTGTAAGAGTCAGTTATTTGAATTCATTTAAGTGGAATATGTCTTGATTCAAATTCCATAACATCTCTATTTGGGATGCTATTATAAATCTAGCCATGTATAATTAGATGATGGGGTTACATAGATAGCAACTCCTCAAAGCCTTTATACAATTTAAGAATGATTGGTATACAAGCCAAAAGAAAAGGTAGAGACAAGGATTTTCGAAACCTTAGCCCATAGATCAGATTTGGTCTGTTTTTTGTGTGTGTGTGTTTGAACAGTGCACAAACTATGAATGATTTTTTACATTTTTTTAATGGCTGAAAATAATCAAATAAAGAGTAGTATATTATGACATTTTCAAGTTACATGAAATGCAAATTTCAGTGTCTACAAAGGAGTTTCAGTCTATAAATAAATTTCAGTGTCTACAAAGGAGTTTCAGTCTATAAATAAATTTCAGTGTCTACAAAGGAATTTTCCTCCTTCCTTCCCTTCCTCCTTCTCTCTTTCTCTCTCTCTCTTTTTTAAACAGCTATGGTTATTTGTTTACATGTTATCTATGGCTGCCTTTGCATTACAGTTGCAGAGTTGAGACATTTCCACAGAAATTTTAAGACCTGCAAAACCTAAATTACTTACTTGATGACTCTTTACTGAGCCCTGACAGGGTCTACTAGGTGGAACACTAAAGCAGAATACAAGGTACAGAGGTACTACACTATGAAGGACGTGGTAGAGCTCATCCATTCAGAATATTTTTTTCTTTTTTACCAAGACTCTTTGATGTATCAGTACCATCGGATAAGCTGAGGAACAAAATAATCACTCAAGTCTTGGAAAATCTAAGGTGGATATATAGATTTATTGGCAGTAATTGGATTGGGTTAAAAACATTTCTGTTAAATGTGTTGAGTTTGGATCTTCACATTATTCTCTTAAAAATATTAAATGCATTCTTTCTCATTCTTTTGATTTTACCAGATTATTGAGCAATTTTAATGATCTTCCAAAAAACTCCTGTTGCTTATTGACTGCATGTTTTTAAGCATGCTTGCATGTTCATATTTATTGTGGTATACTTTAAATTTTTATAATGGCAAAAACTTCTATATCCATTTTACTTTTAGCATTTTTTTGTATTACCCCATTTACTTAATAATATATATTCTTTGTCTCTCTTCCCCTTCTTTCCATGGCCATAATCTTCTACAGTTCCTCTAATCTTCTGACTCATCCAACACTTGGGTCAACATAAGGAAAGGTCCAGAAATGGCAGGTACAGAAGAGCAGTGAAAGCTCATGAATACTCACGGTTTAATATACCCGCCTTAAGCTGGTTTAATTTAAAAATGTTTTTGACTTTCCGTTGGTCTGAAAGTGATACATATTCAGTAGAAATGGTACTTGAAATTTCAAATTTGGATCTTTTCCTGGGCTAGTGACAATGTGTAACAATCCTGTCTCAAGACACTATGCAGTAATAGTGAACCACAGGTCCCAGTTCCACAGTGATCACTGATACGTTCTGTACCGTTCTGTACTGATACAAACATTCTGCTTTTTACTTTCAGTATAGCGTTTAATAAATTACATGAGATAGTCAACCTAATATATTACACTTTGTTATAAAGTAGCCTCTGTGTTAGATTATTTGGCCCAGCTGTTGGCAAGTGTAAGTATTCTGAGCATGCTTAAGGTAGGCTGGGCTAAACTATGGTGTAGGTTAGGTGTAATAAAGGCATTTTGACTTAGGATATTTTCAACTTATCATGGGTTTGTCAGGGCATAACCCCATCATAAGTCAAGGGAGATCTTCATTTTGTCCCTGTCTGACAACTAATTACAATTACATTACATGCCAAGGAGAACAAACCTGGCATACTAGGAACTCACACTGGAAGAGGGCTTGACCTCTCTCCATGGATGCCAGGGAGTTTCCTAGGGAAAGTAACTTATAAGATGAGCTGATGGAGGTGGGAGGAGGAGGGTGTGTTTAAGGAACTTCAGTGGAGGGAGCAGAATGGCTAGGAGGAAGATTACCAGAACTAACTAGTGACCTCCAAATGGAAAAGTGAGTTGAGAGTCAGCCCATAGAAAGATTATTACAGGTTTGGTATTTGTTAAGAGAGATAGTATAGGTATTGTAGGGATTTTTAATTTATTTTTTTAAAGGAAGGAAGTGACTCATGTTTTCGTATTTTGTGGTTCTTTGGGTCCAGGTGTCAGTCAGGTCATTTCTCAGAGATAGATTTGTAGTTACAAGGAAATAATGTTTACTCCTCCTTTCAACATTTGTTTCCACTTTAGATGTCTCTAATGATGAAGGAAAGATGTTAGAGTTAGAAGCTGATTACCAAGAAAGAGTTCCTGAGACGTCTTTGGTGCAAAAAGGTGGTTTTATTAAGGCACAGGGACCTACAGAGGACAGGAAGAGTTGCACCAGGGTCAGGAGGAGTGGCCCATTATATATTTTCTTTTTTTTTTTCCCCAAAGATTTTATTTTATTTATTTATTTCACAGACAGAGATTGCAAGTAGGCAGAGAGGCAGGCAGAGAGAGAGGAGGAAGCAGGCTCCCTGCCGAGCAGACAGCCCAATGCAGGGCTCGATCTTATGACCCTGGGATCATGACCTGAGCTGAAGGCAGAGGCTTTAACCCACTGAGCCACCCAGGTGCCCCCCATTATATACTTTCAAGTTGGGAGGGGGTTACAGATAACATTAGTCTCTAAGGAATTTGGAAGCAAGGTTTCCAGGACCTTGAGGGTGCTAGCTATTGTTGGGAAAAGGTCATTTATTACCATCTTTAAAAAAACCTTAATTATGAGACCCTTCAGATGTATATCAGTGGGTCATATGCCTGAAGGATAATTGCCATCCTATATTTTGGGGGCTTAGAGATAAAGGATAATATCTGAAGGAATTTTAATATATTAAGGCAGACTTACAGGATGGGGAGTGGAAGGGGGGGTGGCTAAGTAGACCTTAAGCCCTTAGCAAGGTGTTGACATCAAGGCAGTTGAGTGTCTAGAGGAATGTCACTCTACCAGTTTCAAGGACTTGTCAGTGGGCTGTAGATAATAAGGAAATCTAATAATTTTTCTTCTGCCTTTGTTTCCCACATCATCTAACACCTTGCTCAAAGATATAACAGCTTATGGATTTAGATTTGGTGTCCAGAGTATCAATTATATATTAAGTTTTTATCTCATTTTAGACATAGGATAGAGGACAATTTATTTAAATCCTTTTTACCTGTAAAATGGAATGGTGCCAAATGACAAGGTGGTTGTGACAATTTACAAATGAAACGCACTGCTTACTGCTTTAAGTGCTCCTGAAATGGTTATTGTTATTGACAATTTGTTGCTGTTAAATATGTTGACTTAACTTCCAGCAAGTCCTCTTTGAGACCATTCAATGTCTTTCATATAGCAAAGCCGAATAGGGGCAGCAGTATCATAGTTATCAACAATAATCATATTCCCCTGGGGGGAAAGGACTGTAGAATGTGGCCAATGTAAAATTTTCATATTTGACATTTGTCTGACAATTCGCTTCTGGTGGACAATGACTTATTTTCTGAAGAATTAATAACAGGTTTCAGAATCTGAATGATGATATCTCACCCTCAAAAAGAATTTGTTTTCAATACAGCCAGAATGAGTTGGCATAATAAAGTCTGTCTTAAAAATTTATAATGGGAAAAAGACAGATGGAAAGCAATTTATTTAGAAAGGATTTTTTTTTTTTTTTTAAGAGGACTTTAGAGTAAAACCAGAAAGTTGTAGCTCAGTGATTTTGGCCAAAATGATTAGAGATTGGGGAAGATTAGCTTCATAAATGCTGAAGTTTGAAAGTTTGGTGCTGAATTTACTAGACAAATACTTCTCAAAGAAATTTCATTGCTTGGAATTTACCGACACTGTATCTTGACTTTTTGATGCACAACTCTTTCTTCTTGGTATGATGCTATTCCTTGTTTTAGGAAAGAGTCATCCCACCTACAACTCCAGAAAGTGTTTTATCCATAGCTATACTGAGCATGGAGAAACTTTAGTTGGTTTCTTAGGAATGTCCTTACAATATTCTTGGAATTCTATATTAAATGGTATTACCATCTTTTTTCCTCCTATTTGTCAGGAAACCTGATTAATGGGCTTCAAAATCCACATCTTGGTTTCCTTGCAGTTTTTCATTGGATGAAAATGAGATGTTGATTCAGCATGAGTCTATGAATTGCTAATGTGCAACTTTAGATTTATAGGATTAAATGGAATTCAATTAGATTTTTGGGGAAAGGTATGTATGAATAAAGTATATATACAATTTAATCTTGATCAAGGTTTTCATATGGGGGACTTTAATTATTTTAGCTCACCATCTTTGAACCATTTGCATAACTCTGTAATGGCATTTGCTCTGCTATTAAGCAGAAATTAAAGCCAGCCCAGACCAAATGTGTTAGGGTAAAATGTAGGAAGATGATAGCATCACTTAATAATGTGTTGCAACTAAGAAGGAAATTAAAGACTTTGGTAACTTTGGTATAATTTATGAAAGACCAAATTTTCCTACTTAGACTGATTTAGGAATGTAGGCTATTGGCTTCTATTATAAAGACTTTCAATCATGGCTTGAAATTATACCCATTTCTGTTTACATGGTTTAATTTTGCACAGCAGTAGATCATTGGGGACATTGATCAAAAAGTGACACATATTTTCTTTATAGGTAATTTCCATAGACATGTTTGATGTTCTTGATGTATCATTAGAGCCCTAAGGACTCTGTAAGTAGGGTAGTTTTAGACCTTTTGCTGTGGAGTTAAGTCTGTGATAGGAAGAGTCAAACAATTTGGAGTTTATACATTCAACAAACATACTGAAGACCTACCAGATGCCAGGTCACCATGAGAGCTGCACTAGTTATAGAATGAGTAAGCCAAGTTCTCTGCTTCCAGAATGCACCCATAGTGAATGGTAAGGCAGACATCATAACCACTAAATATATACCGAATGATGAATGTATCAGGGAAAACTAGAGTAGGAAGAAACGGACTCTGCCATCCTGAAATTCAGCAAGAGAGTTGTTTTTGTTGTTGTTGTTGTTGTTGTTTTAAATCCAGAGCTGATGAGCAAAAATTCATCTGTTGTGGAGACAAAAGAGGGAATTTCAGGAGAAAGTAAAAGCCCAAAGTTATGAGTCTGTGTGCCATGTGCTGGGGAAAATTTGAACATTTCTAGTAAATTAGAATAAATGTTTGTATGTCTAGGATGCATACAGATACAATGAGAAGAATAAATAGTATATGTAGTAGTAAATGTGTCAATGTGTCTATATTTCTGATTAGTCAGAAAGTGGATTTGAATGCAGAAGGCAAAATGCTAATCTGAAATAGAATCGTTTTTATGTTTAGGCTTAGGAAAGACTATAGATATCAACTATTAAAGTATGAGAATAGATGACATGACAATATTTTAAAATTCATTTAACTTTATTTTTTGTTGTTATGACAATAACACAAAGTGAGATCTGCCATCTTATAAAATTTTAAGTGCATGAGACAGTGTTGCTAACTATATAGTCACAATGTTCTATAGAAGATCTCTAGAACTTACTCTTGCGTAACTGAAACCTCATGCTTCTTGATTAGAAACACCCCCCTCATTTTCTCCTCTCCCCAGGCCTTAATAACCATCATTCCACTGTCTAATTCTATGAGTTTGACCATTTTAGATGCTTCATAGAAGTGGAATCATGCAATATTTGTTTTCTGTGTCTGGCTTATTTTATTTGGTGTAATGTCCTCAAGGTTCATCCATATTGTTACATACTGGGAATTTCTTTTACTTGTAAAGCCTAAATAATATTCCAGTGTGTGTGTGTGTGTGTGTGTGTGTGTGTATTCTTAACCATGCATCTCTCAATGGACATTTGGTAATTGTGATATCTGAGCTATTGTGAGTAGCACTACAATGAACACAGAGTGCTAATATTTCTTCAGGATTGTGATTTCAGTTCTTCTGCTAAATACCCAGATGCGAGATTGTTAAATCATATGGTAGCACCATTTTTATGTTTTTGAGGAATCTCAAAATCTTCAAAATCTTCCTTTCATAAAGGCTATATACCATTATACAATTTAATTAACGGTGTGCAAGTTAATGAAACTTTCTTATATTTTCCTTATATCTTCATCAAAATTATTGCCTTTGGGTTTTTTTTGTTGTTGGTGGTGGTGTTTTTTTGTTTTTTTTTTTTTTTACAATAGCCATCTTAACAGGTGTGACATGATATCTCATGGCAGTTTTGATTTGAATTAGATAATTAGTGACATCGAGAATCTTTTCATATATCTGTTGGCTCTTTGTATGTCTTCTTTGGGAAAATGTCCATTCATGTCTTTAACCCATTTTTAAAATTGGGTTATTGGAATTTTTTGCTATCGAGATGTATGAATTCTTTATAAATTCTGGAAATTAACTCTTTATCAGATATACAATTTAATTTTTTCCCCATTCTACAGGAAGACTTTTGACTCTGTTAAGTATTTCCTTGGCTATGCAGAATCTTTTGCTTGATTTAATCCTACTCATCTATTTTTGCTTTTATTAGCTGTGTTTTTGGTGTCTTATCCATGAAATTATTGTTAAGCCTAATGTCATGAAGCATTTCCCCTACATTTTCTTGTAGGAGTTTTGGAGTTTCTTCTAGGAGTCTAATATTTAGGTCT
Source organism: Mustela putorius furo (assembly GCF_011764305.1). Lineage (NCBI taxonomy): Eukaryota > Metazoa > Chordata > Mammalia > Carnivora > Mustelidae > Mustela > Mustela putorius. Next base: position 4,759,035 of record NW_025422019.1, read on the forward strand.
TTATTTTGAGTTGATCTTGTGTGTGGTATGAAATAAGTATTTCTTTTTTTCTTTCTTCTTCTCCTATCCTCCTTCCTACCCTCCTTCTTTTCTTTTCTTTTCTCTTCTTTCTTTTTGTTTTTGTTTTGTTTTGTTTTGTTTTGTTGTGCATATCCAGTTTTCCTGGCATCATTTGTTAAAGAGACTGTCTTTTTCCCATTGTATAGTCTTGGCATCCTTGTAAAAAATCAGTTGACCATATATGTGCATACTTATTTCTGTTCCCTTTATTCTGTTTATATATCTGTCTATATGTCTGTCATTATTTCAGTACCATGTTGTTTTGATTACTGTAGCTTTGTAAGATACTATGAAAGTAGTGTATTACAGAAAGTATGATGTCTTCAGTTTTGGTCTTTCTCAAGTTGTTTTGGCTATTTTTTTTTAAAGATTTTATTTATTTGACAGATAGAGATCACAAGTAGACAGAGAGACAGGCAGAGAAAGAGGAGGAAGCAGGCTCCCTGAGGAGCAGAGAGCCCGATGCGGGGCTCGATTCCAGAACCCTGGGATCATGACCTGAGCCAAAGGCAGAGGCTTTAACCCACTGAGCCAGCCAGGCACCCCTGTTTTGGCTATTCTTAAATTGACTTGGCTATTCAACAAAATATTGTTTTGATTACTGTTGCTTTGTAATATATTATGAAATCAGAAAGTATGATGCCTTCAGTTTTGTTCTTTCTTAAATTGAATTTGGCTATTGAAGATCTTTCCCTATATCTTGAAATGTAGGGAAAAGGAAGAGCAAAAATAAAAGAACAAAAAGAAGAAATAAACAAAACAGAGATTAGAAAAAAATTAATAAAACTGAGCTGTTTTTTTCAAAAGATAAAATTAGCAAATCTTTAGCTAGATGAAGAAAAATGAGAGAAAAAACTAAATAAATACAAACAGAAATAAAGATGAGACATTAAATCTGAGGTCACAGAAATAAAAAGGATTAGAAGAACTAATATGAATAATAATATACCAAGAAACTGGATAACCTACAATAAATAAGTAAATTTTGGGAAACATAAAACCACCAAGATTGAATCCTAAAGCAATAGAAAGTTTAAATAGACCTATAGCTAGTAAGAAGATTAAGTCATCTTTTAAAAAATTAAACAGATAAAAGCTTAAGGACTAGGTGGCTTTACTAGTAAATTTTATCAACAGTAATCTTTCTCAAATTCTTCCAGAAAATTGAAGATAAAGGAAAACTTTCAAACTCATTTTGTGAGGCTAGGATTAACCTGACACCAAAGTGAAACAAAGATATCACAAGAAAGAAAACTACAGGCCAATATCCTAACAAATGTAGAAGAAAATGTTTTCAACAAAATACTACTAAAATGAATTTAGCAACACAATAAAAACATCATAGAGCATGACCAAGTAAGATTTATCCCTCAGATGTTCAACATACAAAAATCAATTCATGTGATATACCTCATTGATAGAAAAAAAGGCCAAACCTACATGATTATTTAAATAGATGCAGAAAGTACATTGAAAAAATTCAACATCCTTTCATGATAAAACTTCAAAAACTAGAAATAAAAGGCCAGAATAAAATTCAACATAATAAAGGCCACATTCGAAAGCCCACAGCTAACATCATATTCAACAATGAAAAACTAAAAAGCTATTCTCATCACTTTTATATAACATAAGAAGTTCTAGCCATAGCAATTAGTCAAGAAAAACAAATAAAAATCATTCAAGTTGAAAAAAAGAAATAGCATCATTCCTAGTTGCAGATGACATGGTATTATAGACAGAAAACCCTAATGACTCCATGGGCAATGGAGGGCGAGTTAGAAATAATAAATGAATTCAATAGCGATGTGGGATACAAATCAAAATGCAAAAAAAAAAAAATCAATTTGCTTTTTTTATACTCCAACAATGAATTACCTGTAAATAAAATTAGAAAAATAACTTCATTTACAATAGCACCAAAAAGAATAAAATACTTAGGAATAAACATAAATACAGAGGCAAAATACTGGTACACTGAAATCCTCAAAACATTGATTACAAAAATTAAAGAAAACACAAACAAATATATGATATTCTGTTCTTATGGATTGGGGAAAACTTAATATTGGTTAAAGTATCTATACTACTCAAAGCAATTTACAGACTAATTTAAGCCTTATCAAAATTCCAGTTTAGTTTCTGTAGATGTATAGAAAAAAACAATTTTTGAATGTCTTAACTTTTAATTATTTGGAATAACATTTTTTATTTCCTCCCTTCAAATTTGCTTAGAGTAGTCTTAGCCTGAATGGGAACAGAGCAAGCAATGTTTGGGTAGTTCAGTGAGCTACTTAAAAAAGAAAATAATTCCAGTCGTGTTTTCCCTAACTTCTTAAGTTCCCAAAGCAACAGAAAGAGGCACTGGCTAAATATGAAAATGATTTTGCAAACAACCAAGTCGTTTCTTTGAAGAGATTTTAAACTCTAAAGAACAACCTACAGATCTTTTCACTGTGTTTATAAGTGGATAAAACTGTTACCTTAAAAAATAAGTGACTTATTTTACCAGCAAATATTCCCCTTGCTGGGAATAGCAGAGGATTGAAATCTGGAATGTGCAAGGTAAGGCATGTCCAATGGACTCAAGAGAGGAATGCTATTTTATAGAGAAAAAAGAGGAAATTGGGAAGGGTTCTGTTGAATAAAAGTTCACATAGAAAAGCAGAAGATGAGGGATTATGGCTTCTCACTGACTGAATTGCAGGAATAGTTGACATCTTTTAGAAGATTTAATGTATATCTGTCCTGTGATGGCTCACTCTTTCCTATTGATGGTTCTTCTGTTGGGATCTATAGTTAGCAATCCCTCCTATAACTGACATTGAGTGACACTGCTTTCCCTTTTAGTCTTCTGATTCCACTTTAGTGAGGTTTCCCTTGATCAATTTTCACGGAATATTTTTTTGAAATAAAGTGAGTGACTTAGAACATAATATTTTACCCAAGAACTAGGCAAATACTTACTTTCCCTAAAGCCCTATGATAGTTAACTTGTTACAGAATTCTAAATAGAATAAATATAGAAATGTTGAAGGACTGGGGCACCTGGGTAGCTCAGTCGTTAAGCGTCTACCTTCGGCTAGGGTCATTTTCCCTGGGGTCTTGGGATCAAGTTCACTGCTCAACAGGAAGCTTGCTTCTTCCTCTCCCTCTCCCATCCTTGTATTCCCCCTCTCACTTTCTCTCTCTGTCAAATAAATAAATAACAAATATTAAAGGATTATGTGAGTGGAACCATAGCACGGATATGTCTTCTTCAAAACCCACTATAAGAAATAATGGTCTGTGTATATAGCTGTGAACAAATTGTCAGACCTGACTTTTACTCCAGATTCTAGCATTTTCATAAAAAGAGAGTTTATTGTTTCTTGATGGCATTCCTCTATTTATCAGGCATTCTTCAGTCTCATGAGAGGTTAGGAAAACACATTATTTCAGATGGCTTTCTCTTCTGACTCACAGCAACCTGGGTTATCAGTCTAGTCAAAGTAGGGCTTGCAGATAACCAGGAACTTCTTGAAAGCTCTGACCCCACTTAAAGTTTGGTCTGGTCTGATCCTTCCTCATTTTGCCATTTAAAACTGGAAAAGAGAGACCAAATATCAGCTCTTCTTCCTTCCTTCAGAACTTCTTCAAGAGAGGAATCACATGCTGCAACCATACCCTATAATAGGGACTTGTGTGCCACCAATACATATCTTCATCAGCTTTCATTATTATGTTAGAAACTCACAACTTTAAAAACCTACAATAAAATGGTTAACCATGGTCAATAACTTTAGAAATCTTTCTAAGAATTAATAGAAATATTTTGATGAATTCCCAATAATTTATTTTTTGCTTTTGTTTCCCTGGCTTCAGGAAACATACCTAGTAAGACGTTGCTATGGCTGAAGTCAAAGAGATTTTAATGGATTCCTGACTCACATTGAGGTCTTTATTCCATTTTGAATTTATTTTTATGTATGGTGTAAGAAAGTGTCCACTTTTATTCTTTTGTATGTTTCTGACTAGTTTTCCCAACATCATCTGTTCTTCAACAGATGTTTTTTCCCATTGGATATTCTTTCCTATTTTGTCAAAGGTTAATTGATCATATAGTTTTGAGTCCATTTCTGTCCATTGACTGATGAATGGACAAAGGAGATGTGATATATACATATATATGTGTGTGTGTGTGTGTGTGTGTGCATATCTACCTATTTACCATCTGTATCTACAAAAGAGAATATGATTTAGTCATAAAAAAGGATGAAATCTTATTGTTTGCAATGAAATGGATAGCACTAGACTGTATTATGCTAAGTGAAATAAGTAAGTTAGAGAAAGATAAATACCATATGATTTCACTCATGTGGAATTTAAGAAACAATACAGATGAATATAGTGGAGAAAAAGAGAGGCAAATCAGGAAATAAGCTCTTAACTCTAGAGAACAAACAGATGGTTACGAGAGGGTAGGTGGGTGGGGGATGGGGGCAAGAGGTAATGGGGATTAAGGAAGGCACTTGTGATGAGCACCTGGTGTTGTAAGTGTCCAATCACTAAGTTCTACACCTGAAAATAATATCACACCATATGTTAACTAACTGGAATTTAAATAAAACTTAAGAGTAAAAAAAAAACAATAGAAAGAGCACTGTCCTCTGGGAAGGTAATTGTAATATACACATCAAGAATTGCCAAACCTGTATACTTTGTTACCCTGTGATGTTACTTTAGTCTGCCTATTCAATATAATGTGTAGATAGATTTTTTTTTTTTTTTTTTGAGAGAGAGAGAGAGAGAGCATGAGAGAGAGACAGCAAGAGAGAGCAAGCTGGGGAGCAGGAGCAGAGGAAGAGGGAGAGAGAGAATCCCAAGCAAGCTCCATGCCCAGCATGGAGCTCCATATGGGGGAGGCCTCAATCTCCCTATGCTGAGATTATGATCAGAGCTGAAATCATAAGTATAATTCTCAACTGATTGAGCTACCCAGGCATGCTAAAATACAATAAAATCTTACACAACAATTACAAACCACAGTTATGGAGAAAATGCAGACCCCAAATTGCATGACATATGAAGGCAATTAAGCATACAATGTAGATTTAAAATTTAATAAATGCTCACATACATATAGACAAATAATATAATGGAGTAAGCAAACATTGAAATAGACCTGCTAGAATGAAACATTGTGAGATTTTCCTTTTAGAAAATTTTCCTTAGTGTTGTTATATCCATTAATGGTCTAAAAAATAATTTCAGGGACACCTGGGTGGTTCAGCTGTTAAGTATCTGTCTTTGACTCAGGTCATGATCCCCAAGTCCTGGGATGGAGCCTTGCATTAGGCTCCCTTCTTCAAGGGAAGCCTGCTTCTCCCTCTCCCATTCCCCCTGCTTGAGTTCCCATTCTCACTCTCTATCTCTCTGTCAAATAAATAAATAAAATCTTTAAAAAGGTAGATAAAGAAGAATCAATGAAACAAGATGGAATTGGGAGGGAGACAAACCATAAGTGACTCTTAATCTCACAAAACAAACTGAGGGTTGCTGGGGGGAGGGGGGTTGGGAGAAGGGGGTAGGATTATGGACATTGGGGAGGGTTTGTGCTTTGGTGAGTGCTGTGAAGTGTGTAAACCTGGTGATTCACAGACCTGTACCCCTGGGGATAAAAATATATGTTTATAAAAAATAAAAAATTGTAAAAAAAAAAGGTAGATAAATAAAAAGTTTAAAAATTTTTCAAAATGCAGCAATGGCTATCACAGAACAAAAGAAAACAATTGATGATGACCACATTAATTAAAATGTTAGCATACTAATTATTACTGTTCATGATATAAAATCAAGTTACAAATGAGGTAGCCTGTTGTGAGAAGTGAGAAGTAGAGGCGAGATTTTACTGCATATTTCTGAGTTTGAAGTAACCATGTGTGGCCAAGGAAGACAGTATAAGGGGAAACTGAGAAAATCAATGCAACTGGCTTTGTGCTGTGTGCTAGGCACACACGTGGGTTTGTGCTATACTTCCTTCACGTACACATGGGGTTTACTAATAATGTTGAGCATGAACCAGTATCCTGTGTGATCATGAATTGAGCACGTTTCTTCTCAGTTTCCTCATTCTGTAAATGGCCCAATAATTTAAAGGGTTATCTCAGCTCTTAGCAGTATTTTATATCAATTAGACATAATCTGAAAGGATTTAGTGGGCCCCATCATAATGGATGTGTTTGACAGAAAAAAATGATAGCTAATTGGAGGCCATACACCTGTCTTAGGGCTGTCAGGATGTGTGACTCTTGTCTGCACAGAATGTACAGAGAGGCTCATTCAAACAAGGCCAGATAGGATAGAAAGAAAAGGACCAGTCTGAGGGTTGCAGAATGTGACCTATACTCTTAGCTCCTCCATTGAGTGACCTTTGGCAATTTATTTGACTATAATTGGCCTCAAATGCTCCACCTATACACGAGTCTAATAATAGCTTCTCCATCTTTTTCTTTTTTTGCAAGACTTCCTGAATGAAATATTATATGTGTAAGCATATTTAAAATACCAGCACTTAACAAAGTATTGGATACACCAGATATGCTCACTATAAACTAGTTACCAGTTGCAGATGTTACATGTTCCAATCAATCTCAGCATTTGCTTGGGTGAAATGACTATCAGTCATTCACTGTTGATATCCTAAAACTGTACAACCATTTTGGAAAACACTCTCACAATGTGTACTTGGAGGCTTGAAATCATCACTAAACTTTGATCTAGAAATACCAATTTTGGGGTCAATTCTGAGGAATTAACACTAGAAAGATAGATATTCCAGAGTTGTAATTACCCCACAAGAACATAAAAGACAGATAAATGATTAGCCATAGCAGATTGATTAAGTAAATTAAGGCATGATGGATTAGAATTATATTAATCATATTTGCAAAGACATTAGAAATGTCTCTTTGTATCGTTGGGAAGAAAATCAATATACATCATGTATGCAATGTATATAAGCAGCTCTATAAAATATATGAATATAAAATATATTCATATATAAAATATATGAATAAAGGTGGGAAATATTTCTCTTCTGCAGTTGGAGTTTTTCTAGTTTATTGAATGTTCCAATTTCCTATAAATGTATGTTATTTTAAGCCAGAACAAAAATTTTAAACCTGAAATGACCAGTTCTCATTAGTTTTCAAAACAAGGGCTGACTGGTTCAATGGTGTGATCACTGAGAAAATCAGAGTTCGTGTTATTTTGTTTCATTTATAAACATCACACATGTCTACTATATTTCAGACACTGTGAGTGAGCACAGATTGGTTGATTATTTTTTAATTTTATTTTTGGCTATTTCTTTTTCAGAAAGATAGTCACTAAGAGATTAAAATTCAGAAGATAAGATGTAGTATATTAAGATCTAAGACATATAAATGGCAGTTTTAAGCAATGTTTTTCTGGAAGTGTGAAAGAACTGGAAAAGATAGAGTGTGAATTGAGTGTTCCAAACAACAGCATTGCCTGTTAAAAAAAAAAAATCTAAAAGTATCACAGTTGAATTAAGAAATGAGAAAAGGAGTGAGACAAAATCGCTACATTAAATGAAGGGGGCCTCCTGGGTGGCTCAGTCAGTTAAGCCTCCAACTCAGGTCATGATCTCAGGGTGCTGGAATCTAGCCCGTGTTGCCCACTGCTCACTCAGAACAGGCTCATCACTCCAGTAGGGAATCTCTCAATAGGGAGGATCCTCTCTCTCTTTTTGCCCCTCTCCCTGCTGGTGTGTGCTTTCTCTCTCTCTTTTATTTAAATAAATAAAATCTTAAACACACACACACACACACACACACACACACACACACACACCTCTAAGTGTTATTTCTATCAGTTCTTTAAATTAAGACTTTTGATAATGTGGTCATTAGGTTGTAGTTTGAGGTGTGGTTTCATTTCTACAGTTGAAAGAGGTTTCCCTCATTTCACCCACACTTATCCTTGCCAGATTTCTATTAAGGAGAAAGTACGGGAAAAAAAAGCTAGCAAAAAAAAAAAAAGAAAGAAAGAAAGAAAGAAAAAAAGACTACAATATGACATTCTAAATATATCTAGAAGATGTGTTAAATTGCAGTGACTTCTTAAGGACACCAAGGTGCCTGGGACTCAGACATTTTAATTCAGACAAACCTTATCTGTAGTGTGCAAAATCTGAGCCATTTGCAGGACTCCGGAGAGTTTAATTGCTTAGCATTTATAGATTGCATGCATCCTTTAACTCTTTCAGGGGTAAGGATGGGAAGGAATGAGATGAGATTTGGAATCAAGGCCTTCCACAGCCTCAAGGCTAGCTCTGCCAATTAATACTATCTAACTGGGAAAAAGTTGCTCAGCCTCCCTACTTCTGAGAGACTTAAAAGTTGGATAGGGTGATTATTTATCATACTGCAACAAGGATTACATGAGATAACACCTGAAACCACGTCTGGCACAGAATGGATACTCATTACATAAATGCTCTTCTTGTTATATATTAAGATACTTAAAAAGAATAAATGGGAGCAGAATTGTGCTTTCATGATCTTAATCAGATAGGAAAATGGAAGCTGCATTATAATAGGAGAGATTAGTTACTGGGAAAGAAGTCAAGAGGCGTTTTTAATGATCTATATATGAGCCAATAAATATCAGAGAGGAAGTAATATTTACAGAGAGCATTTGGGAAGGTATTACAAGAAAAAAAAAATCATCTCAGGAAAGAATGGTTCAGGTGTCAAGTGGAAATAAAACAGAACAGAGTGATTCCAGAAATTCAGCCTTACAATATTGAAGGAGCAGATATCCTTGAGATCCAAAGACTAAGAAATAAAACTGAGGAATCTTTGAAAGACAGGAATTAATTTAAACTAGCTTCTTGACAAATATCACATAGGTATGGCATTCACACCTGTTGACAAAACTTCCCTAATGAAAAAGATCCCACAGGGGAAAGATGAGGGCATAACCCACAGTAAAACCTTTCCCAGGAATGGAATAACTGACACTGGCAAGGATTATTAGAGCAACGGTTTTTTAAATAAACTACGTTTAGTTTCAAGAGGTCCCCCTCAAATGGAAAGGAGAGTGGGAGATAAAAAAAGCAAATGCAGACATCATCTTTAAACTAATTGATATTAAATACACAAGAAATCTGTTTGTTTGTTTGTTTGTTTGTTTGTTTTGAGAGAATTGTATTGCTAGGGAACAGGGAGCTTGAGCTAAATTATAAGCTCTTTGAAACTCACAATAATTCTTAGGTCTTTCAACTTTCTCCCAGAGCTTTATAGCTTTCAAGAAAGATGAGATATTCCCAAATACTGATTTCAGATGTGTCTAAGAATGATAATAGAAAAAGTAAGAATACTCCAAGTCTAGAACTAGAGACTTTGAGTTTTAGGATACAGGTTCTGCCAAAAAATGTTCTCTGACCCAGAGCAGGAGGCCTTCACAATATTCGTCCAATGAAATTTTAGGTTTCTATAGATCTATGTCTGCTGACTATCTCTTTCTTTCTCACTCTGAATGAGATAAGGGTGTTTATTGTGGTTACCTTGACTCTGTTACATAGTAAAATTTAAGTATAGGCAGTGTAGATGATTTGTATTTTTCCTTTGTAAGTCTCTAGTCCAAGACAAGTTATGCTTGCAACTAGTGACAAAAGTACAGAACATCAGCCTGAGACCCCAGACTTCGAGCTTAATTTCCTGGATGGATGAGACTTCGAGCTGTTTCCCTTGCTGAGGATTCGAGCATATTATATGTATAGAAAGAGTATAAAGAAATGTTTAGTGAGCAGACATGTGGACGGTGGCAAAGACAGTGGTCAGTGGTGCTCACCCAAAATTCCAAGCCCTTTCATTGTTAGGCAGGACCAGGTGACTTGTTCAAACCGTGGGAAGAAATACCGGGTTTTCTTGCTGAACTGAAGCATGCAAAAAATGATAGACAGTTTTTCAGCTTCCATACCCTGGGAGACTGTGCTTTCCAATGGTGTAGCTATCAGACAGCGGATCATCCATAGCCAGCAACTTCCCTCCCCCTTACAATCTGAAATAAACATGTAACAAAAGCAAGAAATAAAGTTTGGAAAAAATTGATTTGGTAGCATAAACCTAGGGTATCCTAATTCTTAGATTATCTAGTACAACAGTTGAGAGATAGAGTGTGTGATTTTAAGAAACTTGGTCTCTTGCTCTCTATTTTCTAGAAGAGAACACACTCAAACTTTCATTAAGTGAAATGACTCAGAATGCATCCAGCCTGGGCACCAAGGTCAAACTGGGATCTCAGAGGAATAAACCTCCCTACACCAGTTCTAGACATAGATTATCTTGTTTCAGAGACCAAGGAAGAAAAAACAAAAGTCATATGCTCCACAATTGTTCAAAATACGGCAGTGGAACTCACAGTAGGAAACCTGAAAGGAATTATATAAAAGCTTTCACTGAGACTTCCACGTATTTCCCTATTCTCCTCTCCTGGTAAACTGAAGGAATTGAGGGTATGTTTGCAGCCAATACCTCCACTTCTTCTCTCATTCATTTTACTTTCTCAGGAGTCTAAGACATAGATTAACCTCTTTCTTTCCCCCTTATACTAGATATCCTCCTTTAACTTTTCAGTGTACAACCTTATATATCATTACCTTGACTTCTATTCTCCATCAAACTCTAGCATTTTTCATCTCTCTTTTACAAACAAAAACAAAAACAAACAAACAAACAAACAAAAACCCATGAAAATGCCCCAGAGTTGCCACCTAGGTTTCTTTACCTCCCAGTCACAAGCCAACTATGTCAAGCCATCAGAATGGCTCAAGGTATGATCACCAGTGCTCCCTGATGGTAGAGTCATTGATGACCATTGCTACTCTTAGCAAACTTAACCTCTCATACCTCTCATAAGCATTATCTTGCTTGGAAGCACTCTTTCCTCTTGGAATCTACAGATTATTCAGTGTCTCCTGCTTTGCTGATAGCTCCTTTATAGAGTTCATTTTCTTCTCATACGTCTTTCAACTTTGGAGTTTCTCAAGGTCCAATTTTAGGTTGTTTCATTTTTTTTCACTGAATACGAGTTCCCTAAGTGAATTCTTATACCCGTATGCCTCTGAACTCCAGATCCACAGTTAGCTGCCCGCCTGACATCTCTACTGTGATGTCCTTGACACCCAAACTCAGCATGTCCCAGGTATCTTACTTCACTAACACCGCTTGTGTTGCCCACACAAGACACAATATCTTTTCCTGAAATTTTCAGAATTTCCTCTCCCTCCCCTTTCTCACACACATCCCACCAGTTCTTATCTCTGTATATGTCCAGAAACTATTGACATATTTTCAGAACCTCTTTTAGCACTTGGTGAGACCCACCATAGGTTACAGATTCTACTTAGGTAGTCTTCTAAATAGACTCACATCTATTTGTTCCCAGCCAAACATCTCTAGACTGCAGAAAAGTGATCCTTTAAAAACACTTCTGAACATTTAATTTGTAAAAACTTTTCAGTGGTTTTCCATTGCAGTCATAAAATATTCAATATTTGACAGTCTCTCAGGCCATAAAGGAGTTGGCTCTGCTTCTCTCTGGTAACTCTCTCCTCTGTCCTCCATTCCTTTTTTTGCATCATGCTTTTTCCTTGTTATGTTCTCCTTCACATGGCCTCCTTATACATTCTCTTCTGTATAAAATGACTTTTCTCTCTATTCCAACTTGTCAACTGTGACTTATCTTTCCCATGTCCAATTTATGTCCTTTTCCCAACTTCTGGGACTATATTAGACCACTTATACTGTTCCATCTTGGCACTAATCATACCTATGATGGCTCAATCATTTGTACTTTTTTGAAAAATATGTATTTTGTCTCTTGACTACCAGGGTCTGTGAGTGAGGATCCTATTTGTCTTCTTCATCAATACATCTTTAGTTCTTAGGATAGTGCTTGCCACAAAGTTGGCTCTCAATATATAGTTATTGACTTCTCAAAGGACAGACCTTTAACTCACAGTAAAACCCTTAGAGGATAAATTAAAATGAACACATGGAAAATGAAAGTCACAAATGGACCATCAATGAATATGTCAGTCCGTGTTTTTCATTGGTGGAAGTTGTAGGGGACAAGGAGACAGAGTTTTCTTGCTCTTCTCCTGGGGCTTCTCTGTTTATCTTGCAGGGGGCTGATAGGGGAAGATCAAGAAGGATCCTGCCAGCCTGGGTAGAGGCTGAAAGAAGAGGAAGACTAGAGCAGGTGGCTCAGGACAAGTTTCCGCCAGGTTTAAGTCTTGAGGGTGAAAGGGTCCTGAGACTCCCCTTATTTTTCAACATTTTATAAGGAAGTTAGTCAGGATGGGCACCAAACTGATAGGTATTAAGAGCTTGGGTTTGCAAAGATCGCTCCCAGTTAATAACTACTCTGGGTAAAAATCCTTTTGAGTGGGGCGCCTCGGAGACTCAGTGGGTTAAAGCCTCTGCCTTTGGCTGGGGTCATGATCTCAGGGTCCTGAGACTGAGCCCCACATCCGGCTCTCTGCTCAGCAGGGAGCCTGCTTCCCCACTCCTCTCTTTCTACCTGCCTCTCTGCCTACTTGTGATTTCTGTCTGTCAAATAAATAAATAAAATCTAAAAAAAAAAAAGAAAGAAAAAATCCTGTTGAGTATTGATAATAACACTTGTCACTAAGATTCCATGATAGTTGGGGGCCAAAACATTATTCTGAGCTTCCTATATGCATGATCTCATTGATTCTTCACAGGAAAGCTACTGAGTAGGTGATATTTTAATACTTTATAAATAAAAAAACGAAGGCATAGGGAATCCATCTGCTTACCCACGGACTTAGATTTAAAAATGTCAGGCCACCACTCCAGTCCAGGGAGTCTGTGTTTAGAACCTAGGTACTAAGCCATTGTGAATTTCTTTATACTTTACACTTTACACTTTTGCTTGGTCTTCCTGTCAGATGTTACAATAACTCTGTAAGATGAATACTGGTGAAAATATATCCCTTAAAATTTTGTCTTTTCCAGTAGCATTATCCTCCCATTGTTTTCTATTCTGCACACAGGAAAATCCTTAGGCATTCGATCTTAATGTTGCAAATATTATTTAAAAAAAATCAAGAGTGTCCATTCAGCTTTATGGAAAAAAAGGTGCACCGCATTATTTTCAAAAGTGGTTACCTGTGGTTTTGACACATACAAGCATATTTCCTTTCTAAACATTTCAAAGATACAGATATTTCATGAGGTTCTAATTTATTCTTAGATTTGTGTTGCAGAACATCAGACTTCATTGTCGGAAAAAGCTAAGGTCTAGGAATGCTCTGTGCAGAGGTAGGGGGAAGTAGCTTGGTTGGTAATATCAGAAATGGCTAAATGGATTTTTGATTAAATTTTCAAAATTCCTTTTCATGTGGATGAGGCAGAGAGATTTTTAGCCTAGTAGCTAAATCTTCTATACACATCAAAGTATTAAAAAATAAAGCCCCATTAATGCAGTTTCTTCCATGATGGTATGGAGTGATTTAGTGTGTCAGAAGCAACCCATTGGCCCCAAATATCTTCACACTAGATTGTGCATGTTGTTCACAATTCCAACAGAGAAGAATTCTTTCAAGTTTAGGTGATATATCTAGTTAAAATGCAAATCATCTTCCTGAGGAAATACATTACACCCAATCTAGTTATTAACACATAAATACTAATTGCTTCTCAGATACTGTCTAGTGAGACAGAGTTGAGAATAGCTTCATGAAGGACAGAAGAGGAGGGATGACTGGGAGAACGGAGTGCTAGTCCTTGGAGCAGACATGACGGGCAGCCTAGATAAAGCAGAAACCTACTTTGGGCCAAGCCATACCTTGGCCAAAAAAGCGAGCAACGGAGAGAGAGTGGGATATATAAAGGGCCGTTTGGGCAGGATATACAATCTGAATTTTTATAGGGCCGATCATGACCTAGGTAAGCATCTGGCTGCTGTATTCTACCACTTTCAAAGGTGTTTTGATAAAACAAACACACAAACAAACAAACAAACATCCTGAACCCTTGATACTATTTCTATCTATAACCCAACCTTACAATCACGATCAGATGTGGACAAGAAATCAGAGATGGACACGCGTGCAAGGCTTGTTTGCCTTGAGTGTTCTGAACTCATCTGACCATGAATAACATCTAGGGTGACCTCCTCCTCTTTGAAGGTTCAGATTTAGTTCATCTAAGGTGGGCCCTGGAAATCTATTTTGACAAGTATCTTATATGATCCTCATAATTGAGCAAGTTTGGAAAACCCCATTCATTTAACAGATCAGAAAACTGAACCTTAGAAAGGGAAGGGACTTGCCCAAAATAACTTGTGATGAGATTCTTGCTGAGCTATAAATCTAAAAATCTCCATTCAAAGTGCAGTGTTCACTATACTGAGCCCTCCCCAGCTGTCCTTTGATTTATCTAGTTATAAAACTAGCCTGATGGTTTTTTTTTCCCCCCCTTTTCCTTCTCTGTGATTTCTCATGTATGCTACAACCCCAGATAAATCAGATGAGAAGGGTGGGGAGTGAAGATTAGATTGCTCTGGAATTAACCTTTTAATTAAATCAATTTCTTGTGCTTCTAATAAAGAGAGTGTTTAAATGGAAAACAGAAAAGAATTAGGATGACATATTAAATGCCCTCACTAACGTGGAATGCAGAAGATGAGAAGGGCCAGGAAGCCAGAATCCTTCCATTGGAATGGAGGAGTGTTCAAAGGTTAGAACTCTATAGGGTCCTGCCGTTGTTAGAAACGAGAGTTCAAGTCCATAGACGCCTCAGCAGTGGCTCCACTCTGCCGGAGGAGGAGGGATGAAACCATTCCCAGAGAGTACCTATTAGCAGGTTGGAGCAGGCCCAGGAAAGCAGGCTGCCTTGTTATTAATGGCAAATGAACTGTGGATGGTGCCGTGCGATGACCTCTCTCTCTCTCCGGCCCACGTTCTCCACTCCACATCATTGCCCTTATGGTGTTGTTCTTGGAATTATGCTCAGGCTGGGTCTGAAGTCTGTTTCACTGGCTCTAGAAATGGCTGGTAGCCAAAGTGCTTTTGTATTGAGAACTAATTGGGGGTGAGGTGAGGTAATGTGGTCGGCTCCTGGAGCTAGAGCAAGGGAAAATGTCTAGAGAACCTATTTTTAACTGCATTGGCGCCTAAATTGGCTGCTCAGGAGGAGCCTTGCAGGGAGGTCAATAAGTATATTCCTAATGTATCACTCCTGAAACAACATTGGTGCTTGCTACTGTGTACCTTATTATAGAAAGGTCATGTTTCTCACCAGCTGGCTTTCAGTTCAGGTCCCTTTATCTACCCACAACTTCCTGTTTATGGATGATTTTACGGTGTAGCAGAAAAAATAAACAGCTTCAGGGCTGCGAAGTCTTGGGTTTGAATACCACATCTACCCCTTTCAGGTATAGGATTTATCGCTTAAATTTCCTGAGACTTAGTGTTTTCACCCATCAGTTGAAGATACTACTTTCTCTTCTCTGGGTTTTTAAATAGGGATATATTTGAATTAATATGTCATCGTTCAACAAATAACAATCGTTAGCTTGTAGATTTCTTGAGGATAGATATTCCTGTCCTCAAGAGGCGTCCTTACTTGTTTCTATAAACCTAGGACTCACTGTGAGATTTGGTATGGAAAAGAATCTTTATATGTTTGCGTGAATGGATAAATTCAGAGTTAAAGATGGAACGGAAAACACCATTTAAACTTAACATGGATGAATATAAATTCCTCAGAGATCCTTAACAGCTAACCTACTCTCCTCTCCTTTGTATGACCTTCCTAACTTCATCACACACTGAATACCTTATCCTCAAAATTTCATGAGTGGTTAATGTCTCTAACATTTATTAAACATTGAATTTTTTTTTCACTTGTAGTTTTACTTATATTTCTTGAGCATAACCTGTATGCTGAATCCTCTGTGATTTGCTGAGGAGAACTTCGGGTGAGAAAAACATGACTATGCTCTCAAAAAGTAGGAGCCTATGCCCATTTTTGCTAAAATAAATAATAATTACATATAATGTCTCACTTGTGATAGAAAAAGGCACAGAATGCTAAAGAAACACTAGAATAAAAGCACCTAGCTTCTATGAAGGACTTGGAACAGTTTTCAGAGGTAAACCCAATACGGTCATAATATCCCACATGTAGGATTTTAAAAAGATTTTATTGATTGATTGATTGATTGATTTTCAGAGAAAGCAAGAAAGAATGAGTAGAGGGAAGGGCAGGGGGAGAGGAACTCCACGCTGAGTGCAGAGCGCAACTTGGAACTTGATCACAGGACCCTGAAATCATGACCTGAGCCTTGAAACCAAGACTTTGAGGCTTAAGCCACTGAGCCACTCAGGTGCCCCTCAAATACTTTCTGTTTGTACGTATGTGGGTTTGTGCATATATAGGCGTATGTACATGTCTTACATATTGGAGTATGGGGAATAGATTTTCTTGTATTTTTGTGTGAACTCAGTACATTTGGAAGAGAGAGATTTTGTAATTCCAACTGATGATTTCCTTACCTGTTCAGTATATTTATAAGGTAATGTAAAACTCATCAAAAGTTTAACTCAGAAGCTTGAAATTTCTTTTAAAAATCTTCCCAAAGTATATTTTTTCCAATGACAGTAATAGCCAAAATCCTATAGAAGTTAGGAAATGTGTTTTGCTAGTGGGCTATTGATTTAATAAATATAAGTGATGATGGAAAAGGACATGTCCACTTTATCTCATGGCTATTGTCCTAGGATGATAACTGTGGTAGACAACCCCAAATACATGAATACCTCAAATGGGGGTAAATAGATGTTGTGGATGGAGTTAACCTTTTAGTTGTGTTGTGGGGATGCAGGCAGCTGGGCAGACATATTATCAGACTTGACTGCATCCTCATCATGCCTTCCTAGCAATTACACATAGTGCAGGCCCCAAATAATTTTTGATTGACTTGTATTTTATTTTGAGGTGGAACAGGATATTATGAGCACTGAGGTCAAGCTCAGGCTAAACCAAACTCCATCAGGAGATTTCTTAGTGAAAAAGCAGGCCCCTGCAGATCTCAGTGCTTCAGCCGTGCATCAGCAATGGTAATTCAAATTTGGGGAAATTTTCTTCATGTGAGGAGTTGTCAGAATTTCTTGGAATGTAGTCCATTTCTTAGGGTCAACAGATATATGTGTGTGCTGAGGCTACATATACCATTGAAGTTAATTCAGAGCTTAACTCTGGTGAAATGGAAAGATCTTGTAGAAAAATATAGCATAATGTTTAATTGTTAACTTTCCTCCCTGTATTGCTAGAGATGACAGACAAAACAGCTCTGAGCCTCATACATTGAAGACACCCAATAAATGTGAAGTAGTAAAACTTCTTGTACATACATTTTTTAAAAGATTTTATTTATTTATTTGACACAGAGAGAGACCACATGTAGGCGGGCAGCAGGAGGGAAGCAGGCTCCCCACTGAGCAAAGAGCCCGATGCAGGGCTGGATCCCAGGACCCTGGGATCATGACCTGAGCCAAAGGCAGAGGCTTTAACCCACTGAGCCACCCAGGTGCCCCTCTTGTACATATATTTAGGCAGACATTTAGTTGGCAAAGTAAGTGGTTTCCAAAATCCAATTAACAAGGAAATGTTCCTGTTTCTTTACCCCAAAATACAATGAACAACCCAACACACATGCTTTCTCTAAAATCCATGCACAATTCTGTTTATAGGAAAGCTTGGGAGTAATCTTCTCAGTACATTTAATACAGGAATGGCATGTGGAAAGTTACAATGGTCAAATGCATGAAGAACACACAGGAAATGGGATGTTTGCCTCTGTTGTTGGCAAGATTTTGGACAAAATATCAGATTGCTGGCACATTGTGAAGAACCTTGAGCACAGGGCAGAATGGATGTATATTGTACCATTTATTGAATTTCTGTTGTGACTCCAGCATTGTGTAAGGCATGCATCATACCCCAAAAAACCCCTGCAAAATTGTATCCCCCCTTTTTCTATTATGGTGATGCTTAGACAGTATGAATAACTTTCCGTCATTCAGAGTCTTCAGAAGTGGAAGAAGTTGGGAGTTGAATTCAGCTTTAATAGAATTCATATCTGTATTTTAACAAAATATTCACTGTAGGTCCTTGAGCAGGAGGAATATCTGTTGATAGACAAAGCTATGTTGTAAGAAATACTTGTTTTTACTACTTTACTACTTTTGCCTTTTCATATTCTGTTCTATTTTTGAGTTCCTTCTCCCCATGTTGTTCTCCTGCCAAAGAACATTACCTTCAGCTGCCTGTTCCTGCTGCTGCTAAGTCCAATGAACAATATCTAATGTCTTGAAAAGCACCCTGCGCATTCCAAGGAGGTTAGAATTTCAATGGGATGTGGCAAAAATGCCTTCAAAATGTATTATAAAAAGTCTCAAAACTGTATTTTCAATAAGTATAATAGAACAATGTTTCAGATGGGGTTAAGGCAGCAGTACTCCCCCCCCACCTCGTTATTTGAATTCAAATCACATCTGGTTGAACACTCTTTGGTGACTGTTACCTAACCTAAGCCTATTAAGGGGATTGGCATGCATTCATTCAACAAATGGGAATTAGCACAATTCTGTGCTGTTAGTGGTTTTGGCACTGGGTGTACGGAGAAGGATCAGCTAGTCTACACCTCAAGAAGGACACCACCAAATGTGAAAAACTGCCAGGAAAAGAGGCAGTTAGAGGAGAGAACAATGAATCCACTGATGACATGCTCTTATGGAAGATGTGTGGAGACACCGAAGGTCCCTCTAGACCAGACTGTGAGATCAGGAGCTGCTATCTACTTCCTCCAAAAAAGCAAGGTTGGATGTAAGTGGGGGGGGGGGGGAAGAAAGAAAGAAAGAAAAGAAAAAAAAAAAGAAAAAGAAAACAACAACAAAACATAGAAATGGCTAGATAAAAAGTAATGGCTTTATGGAGGAAGGTATAGTCTCTACTCTGGCTGGCCCTCTCCATCTACTGTGGTGCCTAAAAATGCTAAAATTAAATAAGATCATTCTTTTGACACAGAAACCCATATTAGAAATATCTATATGACAATGCTATCATCTTTGTTTCAATGATGGCTGTGTCGAGGTGAATCTGCCCAAGATTTTATAGATCTGCTCTGTCCAACGTGGCCACTTGTGGCTATCTGAAATATGGCTCATATGACTAAGCATCTAAATTTTTAATTGTGTTGAAATGCTCTGTAAGTGAAAACTCTACATTAAATTGTGAAAACTTAGTGTGAAGAAGCAAATGTCAAATAGCCCATTATAATTTGTTTTTGCCTATTGATTACACGTTGAGGGATATATTGTACTAAATAAGATGTGGCATACTTAAAATAAGTAGGGGAAAGTTCACCCCATGAGAAGGAGATAGCACATGGAAAGGCAGGGAGCATGAAAGAGACCATGGCACATACAGAAACAGTCCTGCTCAGCTGGGGCTGTGAGAGCAAGGTACAGGAGACCAGGGGGCTTCAACAACATACCTTTACTTATGACATTTCTGAAGGCTGCGAAAGTCTAAGATCAAGGTGTTGGCTGGGTCACTTTCTGGTGAGACTCACTTCCTCTTTGTAAATGGATACATTGCTCTGTGGTTGAAGACAGAAAGAGAGGGAGAAAGAGGGGAAGCAAACATTCTTGATTGCTATCTCTTCTTCTAAGGGCACTCATGGCCTTATGATTACTTCACACTTGTTGCCCAGTTACCTCCATAGAATTAAATGGGAAAGACCCCATTCCCAAATACGCTCACATTAGGGATTAAGTTTTAACAGTTAATTTTGGGGTAATTGCAAACATTCAGTCCATAGCAGGCAATTGCAAATTATATACTATGGCTAAAGCATCCTATAAAGGATAGATGAAATGAAGTTTGAAAAAATGATCAAAGCTGTGAACGGACACTTAAAGAGGATCTAGGTGGAGGTGGGGGGCTTGATTGGGTTTGTTCAAGGAAACTGAAATATATAGACCCCAAACCCTTGGCTCTACTGGAGGATATGAAGTCGTTTTGAAAAAAATAAATAAATAAAATAAATAAATAATCAACAGGTAGTCACGTTTTTATTCAAAGCCATGAGAAATGCAGGTTTCAATGATAGCAATGCCCTGGGTAGTATTAAGGGTCTCTTGGAGAACATCTAAGAAATTGTAACTGCCAGGCAACTAATTACTTACTGAATATAGATCTTTTTTCTCCCAAAGTAAGGATAATGAAGTACACTTATAGCTATTTTCCTATCAGTAGATCTCTACTCACTGGCAGAATACACAACCAAGGAGTTAAGGTTATTGATCAGGGATGCTTTTAAAAGCAGGAATTTGAATTTATTTTGCAGTGAGAGCAAATGTCCACCAGATGGCAAACAGCAGTGAATCTTGGTCCAACTGGGCCCCTCTCCCTGTTCTTCCTACCACCTCTTCAGCAAAAAGGTCTTGGGAAGCATGATTTCACACCTGGGGGGTTTGATGTTGCCATTTGTCATTTGACTCATTTCACTTCAGAAGAAGACACTTTGAAGAGGAAGAAAATAGGAGACATTTATTTTTGCAAGAGTAAAGGAGGCAGGTTTACTTGGATCAGGTTTTTAATTGACATTTTAAAAGGATACTTTGAAGAGAATGCTTTGTCATGGGGTAAGGGAGATTGGAAAAAGGAAATGTGAATTTTCCATGAGAACCCAGAACACTGATTTCTACAAGAAGACCGGTAGGATCCATAGACTAGCAGTGTCAACCTCTGCTTACCCTTCAAAGTTTCCTAAAGGATAAATAACATAAAGATATTCTGAATCAGCCAAATTTATGAGAAGCTTACAGTTGTCTTAGAGCAAAATGATATGGGTTTCAGTCCTACATATGCTAGGAACTGGTTGTGTGCCTTGGGCAAGACTTTTGCCTTCTCTGGGTGTCAATTTTCTCATCTACAAAGTGAGGATGTTGGATAAACACGGCATTAATAATTCTCATTAATGACCACTAATTAAGAGCCAGATTCTGTGCTAAATGATTTGTGACAATATCTCACTTGTTCTTCATAACAACCCTATAAGCAGACAAAGTTTAATCCCTGTGTGGGTTATAAGGAAACAGGAACCCGAAGTTACACAACCTTTCCAAGTCTCAAGGCTGGTAAATGTTGGAGTCAGGATTTGAATCTGGGTTTGGTCAACTCCAAGTCTAAATTTCTATCACAGCATAGAATTCCTTTATGGATTATCTCAAAGTGTCTATTTTGTGCAAGAAAAATAACAGAATTTGAAAGACTATTTAGAAAGTAGTAAAATAGCACTTTTATAAATTGAGGAAAATACCTCAGAAGAAAGAACTTACTTGCTTTAAATGATTGAGTGAGTCCCCTATCGATGATACAACAAATCACCATGGACAGTGGCTGAAAACAACACAAATATTTATTTTGTATTATTTTGCAGTATTGACATTCAGAAGTCTGAAACAGGTCTCCCTGGACTAAAATCAAGGTGTCGATGGGCTGTGCTCCTTCTGGGGTCTACAGTGAAAAATCCATTTCCTTGCTTTTTCTAGTCTGGGAGTCTCCTCATTCCTTTACTCTTGCCCCTTACTTTAAAGTACATAGCAGAGCATCTTCTGAATTCTCTCTCACCCTCCCACCTTCCTCTTTCACGTGCAAGAAAGGACCCTTGACATTACATTGGGCCCACCCAAGTAATCCCGGATATCTGAAGATCCTGAACATAATCACATCTGAAGAGTCCCTTCTGCCA
Source organism: Mustela putorius furo (assembly GCF_011764305.1). Taxonomy (NCBI): domain Eukaryota; kingdom Metazoa; phylum Chordata; class Mammalia; order Carnivora; family Mustelidae; genus Mustela; species Mustela putorius. The sequence continues at coordinate 4,780,956 of NW_025422019.1, forward strand.
TGAAAAGTAGCATATTCTTGGGTGCTGGAGATTGGGATGTGGACACATTTGATCAGCATTATTCGGCTTACCATAATAGCTAACACATACTGACTTTTTACTGTTTCAGGCCCTATTCTAAGCATTTGATACTGATTTAATTGTCTCTTTCCTACAGCTCAGAGAAATAGTTACTACTGTTGGCCCCATTTTTAAAATGAAGAAATGAAGGCTCAGGGATTTTATGTAACAGTTCAGGATTGTGAGCCAGTAAATAGTGTATTCTGTTTTCTCCAGAGCCTCCATTCTTATTATTTTATACATAAATAAGGTCTTTGCAGCGAGAATAATGGGTGCTTTCAAAAGTGTATTCAAGGTACAGATATTTTGATGATTAATATTGTCATTTTCAATTTACCTTGGGCCTTCAGGTCCTCTTGTGATCCGTTAAAGCTGGATTATAGCACCAGAGGCATTGCTGTTTTAGCCATTTCCAGTGGGGTGATACCTGTGTACCATGCTCTACAGAGACTCAAAATTCCATATATGGTGATGTGGCTACTGGCTAAAAATAAATTTGTCAACAATGGATATAGTTTTGCCTCTTTGTCTACACTAGCTATGATTTTTAACCTTTTTATTATAAGTGTTTAAATATCTATACAACAAAATTGATCATCTTCTTAGGCTGTATAGTTCCATTCACATTCCTCGCCTGCCCCACCCTAACTCCTCCCCCTGACTGAAGGATCACTGAGATGTGTGTTTTTTCACTTCCACATATGTGTATATTTTTCATATCTCTTTCTGTTATTAATACCCAGCTTAATTTCATTATAATCAAGTGATATACTTGAAATATGATTTGAAGTCTTTTAAATGTAGTAAGGATATTTTATAACCCAATATATGGTTTATCTTTGTGAAAGTTCCATGTACACTTGAAAATAATTTGTGTTTTGCTGTTTATTTTATTTTTTATTTTTTTATTTTTTTAACATCTTAATTCAATTTTATTTTTTTCAGTGTTCCAAGATTCATTGTTTATGCACCACACCCAGGGATCCCTGGAATATGTGTTTTGCTGATGTTATATGGTGTGTTTTGTGAATGCCGACTAGGTTCCAAATGGTTGATCGTATTGCTTTGTTGTTATATATATTTTCTAATACAATCTTATCTATTAATGAGAGAAGAATATTGATGTTTCTGATAATACTTGTATATCTTTCCACTTTCCCTTTTCATTTTATCAGCTTTTTTTCATGTATTTTCAGGCTCTGTTATTCTGTATCTAGGCATTCAGGATGGGTATGTCCTCTCAGTGAACTAAGTGACATCTTTTTCATTATGTAATATGTCTCTTTATCTCTAATTTTTCTTGTTCTGAAGTATACTTTGTTTCATACAAATGTAGCCACTTCATGTCAAGAGCTGTGAGAGTCTGAGACTTTATTTTACTTGCAAGCTAATAGCATGCCGCAGTTCTATGGATGTTGATGGAGGGCACAATAGTGAGTCAGAGATTAAGGGCAATTTATGTCTCACAGAAATCACAGTATCCTGACTATTAGGTTGAGGTTTCCCTCATGAGGGAAACATGAGGGGGCACAAGAGGACATGTGCATTAGTATCAGGTTGTGTTCTAAGTAAGGAAGTCTGAGTGGAGACCACACTCATCTTTCAGAATTGGAAGTAATATGCCTGCCTTTTGGCTCAGAGTTTAAGATATGGTGTCTACATAAAAAAGATCATTCACCACATAAAAAATAGTTTGAAACAAATATCAGTCAGTGTTTGGCTTTCAAGAGGCACAGAAATGCAAGATACCCTGGGAGATGGTCTCCCATCACTTCTGCTTCCTTCTCAATAGCGTTTGCATCCTGTATCATTTTCTGTCCTTTACTTTTACTCTTGCATTTATAGTGAGTTTCTTGGAAACAGGGTATAATTTCATCCTTTTATTTATCCACTGTGATATTTTATTTGGTGTTTATTTATTTATTTATTTATTTTTGAGAGAGAGAGAAGGGGAAGAGGGGCAGAGAGAGACAGAGAATCTCCCTGCCAAGCGTGGAATAGCTGGGTGCTCCATCTCAGGTCACTGAGATTATGACCTGAATCTAAGGCAAGAGTGGGTCACTCAACTGATGGAGCCACCCAGGTATTTCTTTAGCATTTCTTTATAAAACAGATTTAGCATTTCTTATAAAACAGATCTGCTGCTAACAAATGTTATCACTTTTCCTTTTATTCCTTAAAGATATTTTTTGAGGGATATAGATTCTGAGTTCACAGATCTTTCCTGTTACCTTTTTAAGAATGTTAAACTGGGGGCGCCTGGGTGGCTCAGTTGGTTAAGCCTCTGCCTTGGGCAGGGTCCTAGGATCTATCCTTGCATCAGGCTCCCTGCTCAGTGGGGGAGGGAGTCGTCTCCCTCTCACTCTCCCTTTATGATCTCTCTCTCTGTCAAATAAATGAATAAAATCTTTTAAAAAATAAAATAAAAGTGTTAAATTATTTTCAGCCCTTCTTGGCTTTTTTGGGGGGGTGGGTCCACAATCATTTGAATTATTGTTTCCCCAAAAGTAATGCCTTATTTTTCTTTAGCTTCCTTCACATTTTAAAATATTTTTTAAAGTGTTCAGTTGTATCATGATGTATCAGAGAGAGGATTTTTTTTTTTATTTGTCCTTCTTGGGATTCAGTGACATTTTTGCATCATTTAAGTCCTACATTTTGCCGTCTTATTTCAGAAACTATTCCTTTATTTATTTATTTATTTATTTATTTTTATTTTTTTCCCCTGAGCCTATTTTCCCGCTTTTTCTCCCTTGCTTCTTGAACTTTGATGACACTAATGCTAGATCTTTGGTATTATCTCACAGGTCCCTGAGGCTCTGTTTATATTTTCCTTCTCCCGCACCTCTTTCTATCATATTAGATAATTTCTTTTTTTTTAAGATTTTATTTGTTTATCAGAGAGAGAGAGGGGGAGAGAGCGAGCACAGGCAGACAGAATGGCAGGCAGAGGCAGAGGAGGAAGCAGGCTCCCTGCCGAGCAAGGAGCCCCATGTGGGACTCGATCCCAGGATGCTGGGATCATGACCTGAGCCGAAGGCAGCTGCTTAACCAACTGAGCCACCCGGGCGTCCCCATATTAGATAATTTCTATTGGTGTATTTTCAAATTTACAAATTATTTCCTCTGGTATCTCCCTCCACTACTGAACCTATGCAGTATTTTTTAAAAATGTATTATGTTTTTCATTTATAAACGTATTTTTTCCTTTTCCTCTCTTCCATTTTTTATTCTGAGACTTTATATCTTTTCAGGAGTCTCAAAAGCATTCAACCTGACTTTTTGGATTATGTTAATAGTTCCTTCACAGTCTTTGCCTGGTAATTTCAACATCTATGTCATCTCAGAGTTGTTATCAGTTGTTTTTTTTTTTTTTCCCCCCTTACAAGATGTCAAGATTTCCTGTGCTGTCATAGGTGGAGAAGCTATGGATTATATCTGTGTATTATTAGATACTATGTGTCTCAGAGGACTATTGACAATGTTGCTCTTTCTATTTTAGCAGGCAATTGACTGTGTTATGTTCAGCAGCCAAGTCCCTCCACACCTGAGGGCTCTGGTGCTCATGTCAGGTCAGTTTTCAGAGTTCACAGTTTTATTCAGGTCTTTTGCATCTGATCACTCAATGGCTAGTCTAGGACCTGAGTGGTGGTCAGTGATTTAGCTCAGTTCCCAGACTATTTGGTGTGTTGGATAGATGGGTACATGCACAGATCAAGGGTGAGTTCAGTGGTTCATAAACAACTGTATGAGATCATTTTCTTGAAATGTCTTTCTTCTTTAACTTCCTTGAAACTTTCTTGTACCAGGAGATCCACGTTCTGACCTCCTAACACAAAACCTGTACATAATCTTCTTATTTTGTCATGAACTTTCTGTGACTATTGCTCTCTCTAGATAATAGGGATCCTCTGCACCCTTTTGAGACCACAGATGATTCTGTCTTGGGATTTTAGGTGTCTTCTAAGTTGCTAATTCTTCTGTTTCACTGTAAGATTGTCCAGGGGCCAGTTTAGGAGAGAAAAACAACAAAAAATTAGTGGGTTATCTCCTATTAAATCTGCCCCATACATGTTCCTTGTCCCACTACTCATACAGAGAGATTCTTCTGAAGTTCCTTCTGTCCGCAATGGGTATACACTGCTAGTAGCATTTTTGTCTTTGATTCCAGACTAGGAGAAACTGAAAGAAATAAAAAGGGAAACTTACTGCCAGTTCAATAATAGCTCCAAACATATTTTTTGACCATAATCTTCCTGCCATTATTTATTTTTCAGCTCTCAGATGGTTTCTTTGATACATTCTGTTCAGATTTTTGGTTGCATTTAGTGGGAGACACATCGACATCTCACTTACTCATCTTTACCAGAAATAGAATCTGTTAATTCGCTATTAACTATGTTTAAATTATAACTGATGTGAGTTTCAATATAGTTTAAAATGCTGCACAGAAAAGACAGAAATATTCATGTCATCATGTGGCTTTGATTTTTTTTTTCTCTACTAGTTATGGCATTTCAAATCACCACAATTAGAAATCAAAATTTGGTCTGACAATTTGGGCAGACTTTTTGCTGTGGCAGTCCAGAAATGATGATCTAGAACATCGGTATCCAACTAACTCAGAGTATTAAGACGAGCTCAAAATAGTCAAACTCATGGAAGACTTCATTTTTCCATTAAGCCACAGGGGGCAGCAAGGAATAGGAAAGACCATGGGCCTGCTGGAAAGAAGACACCAGTTTGGCTCCCTAACATGCTGTAAAGTTGCTTGACTTGTACAGGACTTCATAACTGAATCTGTGAAGCAGGCTATAAGAAAACTCCACCTAGATTTGCCACTGATGCAGAGACAACATAAATGGAAAGTAACCAGTAAAGAGAGGCACTCAAAAAAGCAAGTTAATGACATAAGATACAAGATACATTTTTTTTTTTTTAAGAAATCACATGAAACACAGGAGACTGGAAAATTAAATAAGACATTAGAAAAAAAAGGCAGTTTATATAAGTTTAGGGATAGTGATAGCTATCTTGAGAAGTTATAAAAGGAGTTAGAAATAATGTATATACCTGCTCAAAAATCATGATAATATAACTCTTTTGTTTTTAAAGATTTAATTTATTTGAGAGAGAGAGAGAGTCAGGGAGGAAGAAGAGGGGGAGAGGGAGAGGAAGAGAGAGAATGTCAAGCCAATTTCCTACTGAGCACAGAGCCCACCGGGGAGGTTGATCTCATGACCCTGAGATCATTATGCAGAGATCATGACCTGAACCAAAATCGAGAGCTGGATGATCAACCAACTGAACCACCAGGTGCCCCATGATAACTCTTAATACATGTGCAACATTTCCTCTGTTTCAAACATTGTTCTTTGTCCTTTACACATGGTGTCTCATTTAATGAACATCTGAAATAGTTGCTTTTGTTATTCTCCATATCTGACACATAAGAAAACTGAGGCACAACAAGAAAATGTCAGAGTTGAGATTTAAGATTTTAACCAAGCAGTTTGGGTCCAGATCCTTTTCTATTAACGAGTGTGCCTTGCTACCTAGCTCAATAAATTCTAGTTTGCATCATAATTATTATTATTATTATGTGATTTTATTATCATTATTATTCCTGTTATTTCTAACTAACATCTCCCTTTGGAATAATAGTATTCACTCTTCCATGGTCTTTTAATTTATAGCTAGGCTTGAATAAGTAAATCACTCATTAGGGGACTCATATCTTTCATAATGCTCTTTAGCTGCCAATTATCCTTATGTAATAACATCATTCTGCCACCTTTTAGAACAAGAGAATTCCTTAAGAACAAGAGAGTTGCCAAAAATCACATCTTTGAGAAGGACACACATTTTATTTTCCTAAAATGTAGCTGATAACAAATTTTCTAGGGAATCATATGCTAAAGCCAAATCATCAAATAATAATGTATTTGTGAAGCCACTATATTATGGGGAGAGAGATGAAGCTATAACTGATAATGTCAGATAGCTCCAGGTAAGGAATAAGATAGTCCCCAACATATGCAAAAATATTTATAGCAGCACTAACCATAGTAGCTGAGAGAGAGAAAGAGAGAGAACAGCTCAAATGTTTGTTAACTGTAAACTGTATCAATAAATTTTACATTTGTGGAGCAGCCTATTAACAATGAAAATAAATGAACTACAACCATACTTTACAATACACATGAATCTCAAGAAAATAATTTTGAATAAAAAGATATACCATATGCTTTTATTTTTTTTAATTCAAAAACAGGCAAAATTGCCTATTATTCTAGGGGAAATATAGAAACCCAGAGATGGGTTGAGGTGGACTTCTGAGGTACTGTTGATCTTGATTCTTGATCTGAGTTCTGATCACTCCTTCCTTCCCTTCTCCCTTCTCTCCTCTAGTCCTCCCTCCCTTTCCCATTTCGCTCCCCTCCCTCCCTCCCTCCTCCCTCCCTCCCTCCCCCCTCCCTCCTCTCTCCCTCCCCCCTCCCTCCCTTCCTTCCTTCTTTCCTTCTCATCACCAAAATGCAGACCTTGAAGCTTCATGCTACAACAATAGTACAATTATTTTCAGGAATGACTGCAAACAGTCAATGATAAGACTTTCTCAAGGTGGTCACAAGGATGGAAGGCAGCGGGGAGTAACAAGAAGTTGAAGTAGATACACTTCTCAACTTCCTTTTTCCTAAAAGGCAAAAGAAAAAGAAAGAAAGAAGATTTCCAAGTTGTTTTTCTTCTTTCTCATTATGTTAGCTTCGTGTCTGTAAGAAGACAACTCTTCTGGATACCTTTAAGACCTACTGGGCACGCATCTTCCCAGGCTGGTGAATGTGTCTAAGCCTCCTCTCTCTTTTCAAAGTGAGTGATTCCAGTGATACTTTCAAGAATTTCATTTTTTAAGAATTTATTTTTAGATCCCCTTGAGGTATAGTTGGTAAATAGTGAATAGAGTTTTGGACAGACACACATAGGCTCAATCTTTGTCTCTCCTGCAGTAGCAGCTCCGCCTTGCATGTGTGTATGGCTAAAATGCTTACCAACAACCAGCATACTTATTGATAGAGAATGTTTCCGTTGACAGTTTTATTCTCAACAGTCTCTCAGTGTCATCAGCATTTTCTCATGAACATCAGACTGTGTACATGCAGTGTGTCTTTTCTGAGACCTGAACCTTGTTGAGCTACTGGCGTGGGGAGACAAGTAGGACAAATCAATGTCAGTGTGCATAAAATGATTATTAAATTTAATTCACTTGTAAGGGAGAGAGCCCAATCTCTTTGACAACTGAATAGAATCAGATGGCCCAAAACCAAGCCTGAAAAAAATCTAAATGTTTGTCTATGATTTTTTAGAATTCTAGCTGGCATCAAATCAGAGACTCATGGGCCTTAAATTCCTCACTTCCTCCTAATTAAATCTCTAGGTCCTGTCCTCTTGTACATTTTGTTTCCACCTATACTACCTCACCCCAGGCAGACAACTGCTCCTTTCCATATTTCATAATAGATGAAATGACACAACCTAACAGACAATGTGAAATAAATAAATAAATAAACGATGGCATATGTGTGTGCAGAAAACTTTGTTGGAATTGAGGTGAGGTGTTGGAGGGGACAGATATCCATCATAACTGTGCAAAACTCTCCAAATGGAATGTTAAATATCCTCTGGCTTAAAATGGCCTTGGGTCAGCCTTCCAGTTGACCTTTTCCTGCTTGCCTCTTTCTGCAGAGTACCCAGCTTCAAGCGCCCCCTATTCTCACCACTACTCACATCTTTCTCAGCCTCCCCCAGCGTTTGTCCCTCACTCACTGAACACAGAACAAGTCTGTGGAGTAAAGCCCTTGAGCTTTTCTTATTTTTATTTGCTTCCTGCCAACATTCATACCTTCATGCTTCTCCTTTCCTCCCCCAAAGCTTATCAAGGCATTTTCCCAAACAAAATCATTTCCTTTTCAAAGAAATTGTATTTCCTGCAGGCAAGAGAATGTTTCAAAATTTCCGCCTCACATATTTATGCTCTGTTGTTTCTGGCATAATCCATTGATTGAAGAAAAAAAAAAAAAAAAAGAAAAGAAAATAGTAAAAAGAAGTGTGTCTCTTAACTATAGAGAACAAACTGATGGTTACCAGAGGGGAGGTGGGTAGGGAGATGGGGGAACTAGTCGGTGGGCAGTAAAGACTACACTGATCATGATGAAAAAAATAATAACAAAATAAAATGTGAGAAAAAAAGGAAATGTCTGATCTGTGGTGTTAAAGGATTCGCAGTTACACGAGGGCTATTTCTCCCAGTGGGATCAAGTGGCCATCTTGTAGACTCTCTTCTCTCCTACCCTGTAAACTAAGGTATGATATAAAATCCTCAGTGTAGAAGCTGGCAATGATGATGGTGGGCCATACTGAGGGACAGAAATCTTTTCATACCTTTAGTGCTCCATACCATCAATGCCAGAGATTGCAGAACCTTGGCTTCCCTGTTTTCCCCTCCCCAAAATAAAAGGTTACAGAGCTGCCTGTCTCATGAACTTTGTCCCCAGAGTCAAGGCTCTCGGCAGCCAGGGAAGCAATGGAGTGCTGTTTCCACAGGTGAATTCATTGCTGCGAATTTCCAGGGTGTGGCTTCCAATTTTCTGATCCAAACCCCATCCTTCCTTTACCAATAAAGGCTCTAGAAGAGTTTAAATTGAAGCAGTGTGAGAGTCAAAGAGGTTAAAGTCTAGATTGGGGAAAAGAGAACCATGATCCATGTTTTCTGATGGTGTTGAGTTTTTATTAAAATTAGTAACTGAGAGGTAGCAGATTACGTTAGGTAAGTACAGGCACTTTGTGGTCCAGTTGTCACTCTTTAAATTCCAGCTCCGCTGCTTGCTAGTGTCACCCTAGACAAGTCATTTAATCTCTTCTTGCCTTCCTTTTTTCATAATATTGGTCTCTAAACATTCACTAGTAAGTACTCAGGAAATTATACTTCTTATTAATGATAGTTAGCATATTCTCATACTCGTTTACAAATATGTGTTTCATGGTGAATATGGAGAAGCCCTATACTATGTCTAGAAAGGCCAAACAGGCAGGTTCTGTAGTTTCATAGAGCTTTCATCCCAGGGACTGTAGGGAGATATCACAATTATTACGTAGTTGCAATTCTTATCAACTACTTTATGAAAGAAAAAAGCATAAGAGTGAGAGCGAGCTCAGTATGAACATATTCTAGAAAGATTGAACCTGGATTGGAGGGGGAAAGATACACTCTCTAAAGAGGGGATATTGAATCCGAGACCTGAAAGGTTAGCTAGGTGCAGATGAGCTTGGCAGGATTAGGCAAATAGGGGAGCAAGGAGTGTTTTGAGCACAAAAAAGTCATATGTACAAGGTCTAGGGCAGGGGAGGGATTAGAATTGGACAGCCAGGTGAGAATGGTAGGAATAGTCTGAGCAGAGAGACAGTATGGCAGGGGGCAAGATTTATTGGTGGTGGTTGTGTCAGGGAGTACTTTTGGGTCACATTATACCTTGTGAGCATGGTTCTTTTTTTTTTTTTTTGACTTTATTTATTTGACAGAGAGAGACACAGCAAGAGAGGGAACACAAGTAGGGGGAGTGGGAGAGGGAGAAGCAGGCTTCCCGCTGAGCAGGGAGCCTGATGCAGGGCTGGATCCCAGGACTCTGGAATCATGACCTGAAGGCAGATGCTTAACAACTGAGCTACCCAGGCACCCTCTGATAAGCATGGTTCTAAGATCCTCCAGGAAGTCACTAAAGATATTCCATTTCTCTAAAAAAAAAAAAAAGGATATATTTATCTTCCTAAATATGGTCACTATGATATTGAGGGAACCTGAAATTTAGGGCACATTTTAAGACACTGTGTTAATTTAACCCTGAGGAATGCTTAAAAATGTCTGAAATATTTGCAATTCTGCCACATGTAAGAAGAGTTAGAACATGCTGGGAGGCCTATTGTGGCCCTCACCTGGCCCTGATGCATATCCATTCTTCTTCTTTCCAGAATGTATCCTGATTTCTGTTCAGAGAATTCACTTTCCTAATTAGCAACCATGTGACTTAGGTGGGATTCACCGGAGACAGCTCTAGAAGCAGAATGCGCAACGTTCCAATTGTATGCATATCCCACATTGCTCTGGCAGAGTGATTAGATTAAGGAAATGTAACTAATTAAACCAGGGAGAAGTTGACTGGAGATTTGAGGAATGGAAAATATTGCTGTTTCTGTGAGATTTAACACAATTCGCTTTCCTTTTTTAGAGCAATTTAATTTTAATTTCTTGCTTGCTGTTTTTCTGCCCTTGCTCCCACCCTGCCACACCCTCTGCCCCATTTCTCTTTTTCGTTCTCTCTTTTGTTTTGTCCATTAGTGATGATAAAGTCCCTAACTGATATTGGTCCCCACAAGTATAACTAGGATCAGTGAGTAGAAACTACAGATAGACCAATATGCCTCTATATGGGGGAGAGAGAGAAAAAAAAGAAAAAGAGAGAGAGAGAGAGAAGAGAGGTGTGTGTGTCAGGGGAACTGAGAGCTTTAACCTCCTGTACACCAAACTGTTTGTAGTTTTTTTATGTGTGTACTGATTTATGTTTTCATAGGTCTATGTTATGCTGTTTCTTCTGCTCAAAACAGTCTTTTTCCCCCATCACATCTGAATAGCTCCTGTTCTTCCAAGACAGCTCTGGACCCTTTCTTCTGGAAGCTTTCCCCAAACCTTCCCGTTTCTCGGCTGGGCTGAAAGCTCCTCCACACACATATCCTATTTACTCACATTAGTATCTCCTTCACCCACCTGAATGCCTGACACATGTTCTTCACACTGTCAAGGTGCAGAAATGCAATCACCTTGTCTCAAGACAATGACCTTTGTGATAATGCTTGAGGTGTTCAAACATAAATTACATGAGTGCTGTAACTTTTTATTACAGTCCAAGATGAGATAAGTAGACAAAGTAAGAAAAGTGCTTATTTTATAGGAATTGAAATGAACAAATTATCCACGTTGTATTGTGTTATGCAAAACTATCCATCAGCAGGATTGAATTTTTTTTAAACAGTGGGGGTACTTCACAACATCTGGTTTGATAGCTAGTTTGGGATGATGTGGTGAAATATCTTCAAACATCACTCCAGGGTCATATGGGATGACTTGTTGAGTCTCTCTCATTTTATTGTGAAGAGAAAAGGAAATAGGAAAGCCTACTCTTGACATTTGAAATGTTGGATATTGTGACATATATATTTTTCCTTCATGTCCTCCTGCCTATCCCATCTGTTATCCCATTCTTGCCAAATGATGTTCATGCTGCCTTGAGTCCACCGTTTCAAGGAGATTACCTACCCATTGTGACATAAGTACCATCTCATTTCTGGGTCAATGTCTAATCTAACCCAGAAGAGGAAACCACTGTAGGTGGTCCTTCACACTTCAGTGATTGGGCAGAGGGAGATGTGTATGTGTGAAGCGGGAGTCTGTCTCCTTGTTATCTCCATAAGTGAGTGCTTCCTCTGTCACTGTGGGAGCTGGGCCGTAGGAGCAGCCCTTAGTTTAGAAGTAGGGACAAACTAAAGGCCATTTTTGCCCTAAATTCTGGACCCCTTTTCTACTTCTGCCTTATTCCATCTTACTAATGTTGAATATTTGCTACATATTTTCTATTTGGGCTTTGGACATTGGGGATAAATTATTTTTATTTGTAAGATAGTTTTTTGTGTCTGTGTGTATATACATTGTACTTAATTCATTCTTCTAATGGAGAGAAAAAAAATCCGTAGGTACTTATTATGGTATTAAGCTCACTGCATTAAGTACACCATACAGTTCTTCCTCTTTTTATTAAAATTCGCACAGCCCTAATGAGCTATGATATCACCCCTGTGCAAGGATCACAGTTCTAATGACAGCGTTGAGTTTTATAAAACTGCTTTAAAAGAGCAGTTGTGAAAACATCTTCAAAGTGAACTGCCTAACCGAGTCTGCATTCCCATTTCAAGCATAAGGCTGTCACCCTCCCAGGCAGGCATGAGAAATTCTGGGTAAAAGGTGGAAGCTCTTTCTTTACTTCTCTGTGAGCTGCTTCCTCTGAGATCTCCTGCAGACTCATGAATACATTGTTCATCCCCCAGAGAAGACCTAAAGTTTTCATGTTTTTAGTAGTGCTTGTACAGGATTTCAATCTGGAGAAGCTAGTGTTGGAATTCTGTCTCCAACACTGAGTAGTTCTTGGATTTTTCTTAATTAATATAATCTCTTTAGTGTTTTCCAATCTGTAGGTCACAACCCATTAGAGATTGTGAAATCATCTAAAAGTCAAAACAGCATATGCAATAAAATAGGTTTTATCACACAGTTTAAGAATGAAACTTTTGTTTTATTTCTACACAATACAACATATTTCTTTGTGTTTCAGAGTTTCTCAAATTGTTTTTTTTTTTAAGATTTTTTTTTTTTTTTTTAATTTTAGAGAGAGAGAAAGAACAAGAGCATGAGGGGCAGAGGTAGAAGGAGAGTGAGAGAGAATCTCAAGAAGACTATATGCTGAGAGAGGAGCCCCATTTACGGCTTGATCTCATGACCTTGAGATAATGAACTGAGCCCAAACCCTGAGTCTTATGTTTAACTGAAACCCTAGATGCCCACAGAGTTTCTCAAGTTATTTTCAAAGCAAGCCTAAGTCTCCGTTGTGTTGTCTCCAATCACCATTTTATTAACTTAAAATTCACGAGAAAACAAAGTTGACTTATCACCTTTCCTCTGCTAGGGCTAGAGTTAATTCCTTTCTCAAGTATTTGGCTCTTTGTTTAGGAAGATGCTCTAAGAAGTTGTGTAGTGAATGGAAGGTGAAAATTCTTCAGCATAAGGACTGGTGGAACCACTGAAAGTAGGATACAACTCAGTTTTTCACATCAGAGAGAGAGAGAGACAAGGCCTGGGAGGGTCAGTAATAGTGGAAGACTGACAATTAGACTGGGAGAAGGAGTCCAGTGATGATGATGTTTGTTTTTATGAGCTCTCTACACAGTGCCCATAAATAAATAAATAAATAAATAAATAAATAAATACTAAATATAATCTAATAAAATTAAAACTATATAGTTTTTTGATTGTGCCATAGTGTACTAATGGTATTTTTTACCATGTTTTCAGTAGAAATATAGAATACTGCTGAATCTTATGTAGTGATATGTTATGAACTGAATTGTGTCCTCTCTAAAATTTATATGTTGAAGACTTATCCACAGTGTGACTACATTTGGAGATAGCACCTTTCAAATAGGTAAGTAAGGTTAAATGAGGTCATAAGGGTGGGGCCCTAATTCAATAGGAGTTGTTTCCTTAGGAGAAGAGGAATGTTTTTGCACAGAGAAAAGGCCATGTGAAGACAGAATAAGAAGGCAGCTATGTACAATTCAAAGAGAGAGGGCTCAGGAGACACCAAAACTGCCAATACCTTGATCTTGGACTTCCAGGCTTCACAACTATGAGAAAATAAATTTATTTTGTTTAGCTGGCCAGTCTGTGGCATTTTGTAATGGAAATCTGAGAAGACTAATACATGTTACTGACAAGTGATTATAGAAAAGGGGCCAGTAACCTTAATAGCATTAACTGCAGGAATTAAAACAAAAGGCAGAAAAAAAAATCTAAGGTAGAAAATTGGAGTGAAATGGTCTCTGGAAGATTACAACTATTCACTCCTCCAGAATCACAATCTCCAGAAAGATTTGATGATATGCTGGATTTTTACTGGTATGTCTGTGATGGGAGACTCCTTAAACATGTTATAAGACAGACTGGAAACTTGGCACTACCAGGCAATTGACAATTGGTTTACATGTGGATCATATAAAATGAAACTTATATGTAAACATGTGTGATTAGTAAATGACCAAGAAGAAAATGAGATTAACATTCCCATGTGGATGAAAATTAAACAAATGTATGCAACTATTTTAATATCTGTTAATATCTGTAGACCAACTGTTGACAAAGTAATTTATAATGCTACTTAGCAGGATATAGCTTAACGGTTACAGATTAATTAGAAGATCAGAGTTTGATGTCAGAGTAATTCCACATTATACTTCAGGGATTTGACCTGTTGCATGTCCAAATTCATATTTTTTTAAAGACATCCTGTATTAGTAGTTTATCATATAGCTGTCAGAGTAATTAACACTAAATGATCTTTAATAAAGATCAAATTTTGGAGAGGAAAAAAGGAAGGAAGGAAGGAAGGAAGAAAGAAATGGTTTACTGAAATTTTTAGTTTGCTTTTATACATTGAAATAATATACACACTGCTTTGCAATGGTTTGTGGGCATACATACATGTCCATGCAAACATGCCTGTGTATGAGTGTGTCTTTGATGCCTAGTTTTAGAGTCAGTAGAGTTCGTCGGCCAATATTCTAGTTTGTGCCTCCTCTGAAGTTGGGTATGGCCATATGACTTGATTTGGCCAGTGAAATGTGAGCTGACATGATGTTTGTCACTTCTGGGTGGCATTAAAATAGTTATTACATTTTCTTCTTATTTTCCTGGTTACCAGTTCAAGATGGTGGAGGTCTTGAATGAAGAAATTGTAGACTGGACATATTTTTATATGCTTTAAAATAGACATGCATGAGTGAAAAATAATACTTTTTGCTTTAATCCACTGACAGTTAAAGAGTAGTCATTATTGAAGCATAACTTAATGTATCTTGATTGACACAGATGGCAAGGGTGGATAAGAGGACACACTCTAATTTATGACTGCCTGAGTTATAATTCTGACTTTGCCTGCAAGAGCTCTGTGATATTGGGCAAGATATTTGACCCATATGTACTAGCTAAGACCTTCTCATCTCAAAAATGAGGTAAGTATAATATCTCCCTTTTGGAGCTATTGTATTGTTGCAAACATTAAATGTGTTAATAATGTAAAACAATTAAAGCAATGCCTAGCACCTAGTATGCACCTAATATGTAGTCAAAAATTTATTATTATTATTAACATGGTTCTAAATAAAATCAATTTGGCTTCAAGGTATAAAAAAACTTTTCATTAAGGTTTTGGAAAACATTTGTTTTTATTTCTCCAAACACTTTAACATTTTTAAAAATATGTCCAGTACATAAGGAGAGTTTATATATTACATTTTATTTAACTTTTGCAGCCATCTCGGGAGGATGATAATTGTTTTTATTTTTTAATGGTTGACAAAACTAATGTTTGTTCATCATGAGACCACAGCCATTTTTTTTTTTGTAAAATACTATAGTTCATGATATGTTTATCCCACCCCATGTTCAGATGAAATGCTACAGCTGTGAGAGTAACATGATTTTTATTTTATGCCCATTCTGATAAAAATTGCATTTTAAACTAAACTAATTACTTAATTCAACTGAGCAGTCATAAATAGAAAAGTATCCCTTGGTGGAAAAAAAAGATAAGCATAAATGAATGGATGTTAGTGGTTATTATGGAGTCTCCCACTCAGGTACCTTCTTTCTGTAGCTCTTGAATTAATTTGGTCTTCCAAGTTGGCTTTTATCCCAGAAGAAAATAATTGACTAGTCAACTAGTGAACTTTGCAGGAGTCTCCATCACTGAGAACTTCTAGGTAAACATTTTACACTGACCAGTCCATCTTGAGGTTGAGACTGTTTTTCAGGGGCTGATTTTTTTTCCCCCAGGGGATTCCTTTTCTTGACTCCACATCTCTGATCCTGGAGGACTGTCCAGCTCCTTTGAGGACATTTTCAATCATATACTGCCAATCAGACTGCCAAGCAAGCAAAAATAAACCATTTTAGTTGTAAATTCAGATTAACTAAATGTTCTTTCACTAAATTGTAAGGTTGTTTGACCAGAAATACAAAAACTAAATGAATGGGACTGGATTCTTAAACTCAGTTGGTTTTTTTCCCCCCATTTTCCCCTCTTTCTCCTTGAATTCCCATTTTCCTCATTGACTTAATTTAGACTTTTGTTCTCTGTTATTAGTGGGTCATATAACAAGACAAAGGAAGCATGTCATCTCCCGTGACCAAGACTAGGAACGGCAGTTCGCTATCAGTAATAATTCATTTTCTCAAAAATCTTAATGCTTGAAGATATTTTGACTCTGAATGAAATTGGCAAGTGTTTACATTATTTGCTCACTGATGTGGCTGTGAGATATTTGGGTGCATGTGTGAATAAATTTTCTCCAAACTAGATTATTTTTATTGCTATGAATCATATAGGAAGGCATGAAAAATCATCTATCTGTCCTTCTGCAAGAGTTGTACAGAATGGATTTAATAGAAGAAGCTAAGAATTGGAAACCAAGAGACTTGGGTTCTAGACCACACTTTATCATGTTTGTCTGTGATGCCATACTGGCTGGGTAGTAATGAGAACAAAACCCCACACTTATTTGGTCTTTGCTACTGTGACAGTATAATGGCAACCTGACATATGCAAAATGTGAATTAGAGCTTCAAAAAAAGTCTTGCAGCTTTAAAGAAAAAGTCTACATTGTAAAAATGCCTCATGTGCAAAAGTACTCATCATGATGCTAATTAAATAATACAAAAGTCCTGGGAGGGGAAGAGGAAGCAATGGATATATGAGATAGAGCATAATTGTTTAAATCACGATAATAATTATTAGCGTTATTTACTAGAAAAAGTCCTTTGAGTCAGCAATTTTATTAGATATTTTAAATGTACTATTTTATTTAAATATCCCATGAATCTTTTATTTGGAATTATATGCTACCCATATTTTAATCTGAGAAGACTGGACTTCAGAGAGGTAAAAGTAATGAATATCTTCATTCATAGAAAGCTTCAGAGCCAGGATCTGATCTCAAGTCAACATCTTTAATCACAATGCCCTGTGCTTTTCCACCTATTTTAATCACAAGCAGTTCTTAAAAAGATCTTTGTGAGGAATTTGCAAAAATAATCCTGGTAAATTAAGTAAAAAATACATGATAAAAATATATATATTAAGTGTGATCAAAACTTCAAAATATCCACTTCATATGTCATCAGGGAAATGCAAATTAAAACAAGGAAATACTCCTACACACCTATTTAGAATGGCCAAAATCCCGAAGAGGGACAATATCAAATATTGGCATGGATGTAGAGTGACAGGAATTCTCATTCAGTGCTGGTAGAAAAGCAAAATGGTACAACCACTTTGAGCAACAGTTTGTGTCTTCTTACAAAAAGAAACATAATCTTATCATACTCTTACCACACAATCTCGTAATCATATTCCTTGGTATTTACCTGTTGAAGTTGAAAACTTATGTCCACACAAAAACATACAAATGGATGTATACAGCAGCTGTAGTAATAATTGCCCAAGCTTGGAAGGAAACAAGATATCCTTTTGGTAAACAGATAAATAACCTGTGGTTCATTCAAACACTGGAATACTATTCAGCCCTGAGAAGAAAGGAATTATCAAGCCATTCAAAGACATGGATGAATATTAAATGCATACTATTAAGGGAAGAAGCTAATTTGGAAAGGCCACATACTGCATGATTCAAACTGTATGTTATTCTGTAAAATTTAAGAATGTGGAAAAAATAAAAGGATCAGTGGTTGCTAGGGGTTGGGACTGGAGCAGGAAGGGATGAATGGGCAGAACACAGAGGATATTTAGAGCAGTGAAAATACTTTACATGATACCATAATGATGATACATAATATTATACACTTGTCCAAATCCATACCATATACAACACCAAGAGTGAACCTTAATGTAAACTGTGGTCCTTGAGAGATTATGATGAATCAAGGTAGATTCATCATTGTAAAAAATGTACCACTCTGGTGAGTGATGTTGATAATGGAAGAGGCATTTGTGGGGATATAGGGGTACATGGGAAATCTCTGTACCTTCTTCTCAATTTTGTTTTAAGCCTAAAACCACTCTAAAAAACATTAAGTCTTAAAAAACAAAAGAGACTATTACACATACACTCCCAAATGGCTGAAAAATGTTATATAACAAAATGTTAACAGTTGCATTCTTCAGGTTTGTAAGATTCTTCTTTTTAAAGTTTTGCTTATATATTTTTCTGCATTTTTACATTTATTAAGCAAATTGTTTAATGAGAACTATATTTCATAATCAAATTATTATTTTGGGGGTGAAACCAAAATAAGGGTGATCAGGCACAGTGCTTACTCATGGCTTCACTTCTCACGATCCACATTAATCATGCCATTTTTATAAACTAAATTGAAAACCATTTTGCACATTGTCCAAGGAATGATAATAGTGACAGACATTTCTTGAATGGTTTACATGTGCCAGGGATTGTGCTGTTTTATATTTGTTCTCTGTTTAATTCATATAACCACTTTATACCAAAGGTTATGTTCTTCCTTTCATCTTATAGGTTAAGCTACAGAAATCCAGAAAAGTGAAACAACTTTTCAAGTTCATTCAACTAGTAAATAGTGGATCTAGGACTCCACTCAAAGTGTGCAGAATTCCAGAGTGGGCTCTCATTACCGTTAAATAGCTTGCCTGTCCAGCCTCACAGTCATAAAACCCAGCAGGTCACAGCTTACAGGAGCTAATTTTAATTGCCCTTCTCATGTGAGCTGAGAAAATAGACTGTGAGCATTTGAGTTCATAGTCACAAGGAACATTAGGAATTTTAGAGTTGACTTCTAATGAATTACTTTATCAATTTCTCATTTATACTAATTTATTTGGTGGAGAAAAAGCAACCCATGTCCCAGTTGACCCCACAGGCTATTTCCTTAGTTTGGAAACTATTTGAGGCAAAAACATACACTCTTTAATTATAAAAGCAATTTTGGTAAAAAAAATGTCAGCATTTTTATTCGTTGATGGATTGATTTTTAGAATGCCCATAGCTATGCAATCCAAGACTCCACAATAAGAAAATAAATTAACGTTCAGAAATAACACAAAGTAAAATGTCTCGTGTATGGATCCCTGCAGTTGTCGGTAACACTAATGTTTCAGGAAAAGTGAACACAATGAAAGTTTAGCCTGGGAATCCTTTTGTAATTATATCTGGGGGTAACACGGTCAGGTTTACCTATTCATGTAATGATGCAGAGGGCATGTGACTCTTGAGAATCTTGTCAACACTTAGGCATTAGCCCCCAAACAACTGCCCCACTTCTCTTGTCAAGCTGTTGATATCTCAGTTCTGTTTGTCATGCATGTGCCCACAGCCTGACTTGAGCCAGTCATTCTCCTGAGGACTGCAGAGGTAATCACTATGATGACATCCCCAATCTTCAGGCCTATTGGGTCCTACTCATAGACTGTTTTGGTTAAAGCATCTCAGTGTGCATTTAATGCACCAGTTAGGATTCCAGAATGGGGCCACTGCCCAAATATGACTAAATTGTAGGAAAATTTAAGCCTGAAGCAAAGCAGAGGATGTCTTATAAGTCAGAGTTAATGGAAATGCCTGGGAGTGGAGACACAAATGGGGAAGAGAAGCAAAGTGGACAGTGTGTTGATCTAACTCCCAAGGAGAACTAAGACTCAGCCCACAAGGCTTCACAAATATTGCAGTCTATTAAAACTTGATGGGGAGGTAACTACACAAAATGCACTGGTGGTTTTCTGAGTAGAAGGAAAAGATGAGGGACAGCAGCCAGCATGCCTTCTAGCAGTTTGTGGAGGCTTCTGGTACAGCCTCTGCAAAGAGCTCCTGATCATTCAGACCTCCAAAGCCCACTTAAATGGACTAGGTGTCCCTCATTTCACACAACGCAAGCCAGGAAGAAGTCAACAGTTTCAAGTGCTGTAGGTTAAAAAAACGGGCTCTCTTCTCCCCAGCCTCTGCCCCTATCAATCACCAAGAAGATCAAATACCTCTTAAATGGATTAAAATGACACCTCCTACCTACCCTCAACTCTTTCCCCACTTCGAGTTTACTGAACTGCAGAAGTTATCCAGACTCAAAGACTACAACCAACTACATAGGCTAACCGAATGTGCAATGATTTAAGGTAAATCCTTTTACTTAGACCTCTGTCGATTCCTATCACAGCCAATATTTTAACAACTTTATCAAGCTGTGATTCACATGTCATATAGTACATCCATTTAAAGTGTACAAATCAGTGATTTTAGTATAGTCCAGAGATGTTCAATTATCACCACCGTCAAATTTCAGAATATTTTCATTATCTCAAAAAAAAAAAAAATCCCATAGACTCTAGCTATCACTTCCTTATCTCATCCTGTCCTGGTCTTAAGTTACCTGGTCCATTGTTCCATATGTTTATTCTTTATCTTCAGGTTTCATATTTCATAGGAATTTCAAATAAATGGAAGAATATGGTGTGCGGTCTTTAGTTACTAGCTTCTTTCACTTAGCATGATGTCAGGGTTCATAAATGTAGAGTATGATCAGTACAGAGTTCCTTTTTATGACCAAAACTATACCTTCATACAGGTTTACCACATTTCTTAAATCTAATCATTACTCAGCAGACAAGTAAGTGGTTTCTAACTTTTGGATATTAGTCTTTATGCTGCTATAATCATTTATATAAAAGTTTTGTGTAGATGTAGTTCATTCCCTTTGGGTGTGGAGTTCTCTAGGAGGGGGATTGCTGGGCTACACGGTAACTTGATGTTTAATCATTTGAGGAACTGCCAACAACTTGCAAAAGTGGCTGCATCATTTTGTATTTCCACCAGCAGTTAGTGAGAGACATATATATTTTTTAAGATTTTATTTATTATTTATTTTTCAGAGAAAGAGAGAGAGAGAGCACAAGCAGGTAGAGTGGCAGGCAAAGGGAGAAGCAGGCTCTCCACTGAGTAGGGAGGGCTCCCTACCCCACCCCATGCAGGACTCAATTCCAGGACCCTGGGATTGTGACCTGAGCCAAAGGCAGACACTTAACCCACTGAGCCACCCAGGCATCTCTGCGTGATGCAAATCCTTGCTAATACTTGCTATCATCTTACTTAGTTCTTGATTCTAGAGATCCTAGTTCTTTTGAAATAGTATCTTACTGTGGCAAATAATATCAAACATTTTTCATGTGCTTTCCAACAATTTGTTCATCTTCAGCAGAATATTTATTCATATCACCTGCATATTTTGTGTGTTTGCATTGAAATATATATTACATTTCCAGTGTTTATTTGATTATAGTTGACACACAATGTTGTGTTAGTTTCAGGGGTATAATATACCAATTCAACAACTGCATGTGTTGTGCTGTGCTCTACAACCTGTCACTATACCAGGCTATTACAATACCATTAATCATATTCCTTATGCTATACCTTTTATTCTGTGACTTATTCATTCCATAACTGGAAATCTACCTCACTCTCCCCTTAACCATGGATTTTATTGAGAGTTGTATGAGTTCTTTATGTGTTCTAGACATAGGTCTCTTTTCAGATACGATTTATAAATATGTTCTACCATTCTGTGGGTTGGTTTTTTACTTTCTTCATAGTGTCCTTTGAAACATAAATGTTTTTAATTGTAATAAAGTTCAATTTATTTATTTTTACTTTTGTTTTCCCTGTTTTTTGGTGTTATACTTAAGAACCCATCTAAGTCCAACTCAAGGTCATGATGATTAAATACTATGATTTATTCTAAGAATTTTATAATTTTAGCTCTTACATTTTGGCCTTTGATGCATTTGTGTTAATGTTTTAATGTGGGATGAACTAAGGATCTAATTTCATTCTTTTATATATGGCTATCCATGGTCTTAGTATCATTTGTTGGAAAGACTGCTCTTTTCCCATTGAATGCTTTTGGTCCTCTTGTCAAAAACAAGTTGATGATAAATACAAGTGTGAGAATAGGATGCTCACTTCTATTCCATTGTTCCATATGTTTATTCTTAGGCCAGTATCATCGTTTTGTGATTATTGTAGCTTTGTAGAAAGTCTTAAAACTGGAAAGTGAGAATCATCCAAATTTGTTATTTTTAAAAAATATTGTTTTGGTTATTCTAAGCCCTTTGGAGTTCTTTTTTTTTAATTATTCTTTTTTATTTTTTATTTATTTTATTTTTTTATTTATTAGACAGAGAGAAATCACAACTAGGCAGAGAGGCAGGCAGAGAGAGAGGAGGAAGCAGGCTCCCCACTGAGCAGAGAGCCCGATGCAGGGCTCGATCCCAGGACCCTGGGATCATGACCTGAGCTGAAGGCAGAGGCTTTAACCCACTGAGCCACCCAGGTGCCCCGCCCTTTGCAGTTCTATATGAATTTTAGAATCAATGTGTCAATTTCTACAAAGAAGACAGTTGGGGACTATTGTCACATTAACATTGTTGCCTTCTGATCCATGAACATAGAATATTTTTCTATTTTTTCAATATTTTAAAAATACCTTTAAACAAAGCTTTATGGTTTTCAGAATATAAAGTTTGAAATTCTTTTGTAAAATTTACTGCTAATTATTTTATTCCCTTTAATACTATTGTAAATGGAATTGTTTTCTAAATTTCCTTTCCACATTGTTCATTGCAGGTTTATAGAAAGAAAACTGATTTTTTTTAAGTATTTTATTTATTTGACAGACAGAGATCACAAGTATGCAGAGAGGCAGGCAGCAAGAGGAGGAAGCAGGCTCCCTGCTTAACAGAGATCCCGATGTGGGGCTCTATCCTAGGACCCTGAGATCATGACCTGAACCAAAGGCAGAGGCTTTAACCCACTGAGCCACCCAGGCACCCCGAAAATGAGTATTTGTATATTGATCTTGTCCTTCAACCTTGCAGAACTCATTTATTAATTCTAATGATGTTTCACTTAGCATGATATTGTCAAGGTTCGTCAATGTAGAGCATATATCAGTCCAGAGTTCCTTCTTATGACAAAAGGTAATTGCTTCATACTGGATTCTGTCATCTGCAGATAGAGATTATTTCACTTTTTCAATCTAGATGCCTTTTAGTACTTTTTATTGATTAATTTTCTTGGCTAAAACCTACAATGGATAGACAACATAGAAATGATGTTGAGAGCAGACATCCTTGTCTTATTTCTAGACTTATGGGGGAAAGCTAGTCTTCCAGCATTAAATATGATTTTTGCTGTTTTCTTTTTTCTTTTTCTTATATGCCATTTACCAGGTTAGGGATGTTTTCTTCTTCTAGTTTTCTAAGAGCTTTTGTCATAAATAGGTATTGGATTTTGTTAAATGGCTTTTCTGAATCTATTGAGATAATCATGTGTCTTCTGTTTTGTATTCTATTGATATGCTATGTTAATTGATTTCTGGATATTAAAGCAATCTTGAATCCCTATTTAGTCATGGAGTATAATTCTTTTTATAGGCTACTAGCTTTGGTTTGATAATATTTTGTTGAGAATTTTGAGACTGCACTCAGAAGTGTTAGTGGTCTGCTGTTTTCTTTTCTTGTAATGTCATTGTCCAGTTTTGATAGCAAGGTAATAAACTGATGGGAATATTTTCTCTTCTTCTGCTTTTGTAAGATATTATGAAAGAGGTGCCTGGATGATACATTCATTTAAGGGTCTGCCTTCAGCTCAGGTCATGATCTCAGGGTCCTGGGATCAAGCCCCAACCAGGAGCTTGTTTCTCCCTCTCCTTCTGCTCCTCCTGTTTCTTTCTCTCAAATAAATAAATAAAATGCTTAAAAATAAAAGATATTGGGGCGCCCGGTGGCTCAGTGGGTTAAAGCCTCTGCCTTTGGCTCAGGTCATAATCTCAAGGTCCCGGGATTGAGCCCCGCATCGGGCTCTCTGCTTGGCGGGGAGCCTGCTTCCTCCACTCTCTCTCTCTGCATGTCTGTCTGCCTACTTGTGATCTCTGTCTAATAAATAAATAAAATATTTTTTAAAAAGATATTATAAGAAAGTTATGCTAGTTCTTCTTTAAATGTTTGCAATAATTCACCAGTGAAATAATTTGGATGGTGTTTTGTGTGTGCTGGGGTAAATTCTTATTATTATTAATCAATCCTTTTTTTTTAATTGGTCTACTCAGATTGTCTACCTCTTTAGTCAAGTTTCAGTAACTTATGTGTTTTCAGGAATTTGCCCATTTTATTTAAATTATCTGAATTTATAGACTTACAACTATATACAGTACTCCTTCATAATATTTTTTTGTTTCTGTAAGATCATTAATAATGGCCTTCTCTTTCATTTCTGTTTCTAGTTATTTGAGTCATCAATACAGTGAAAGGGTTATCAATTTTGTTGATCTTTTCAAAGAATTAGCTTTCTTTAAATTTATTATTCTCTATTGTTTTTCTATTCTCTACTCCATTAATTTTTTTTTTTTTAAGATTTTGTTGGGACTCCTGGGTGGCTCAGTGAGTTAAAGCCTCTGCCTTCATCTCAGGTCATGCTCCCAGGTCCTGGGATCAAGCCCCACATTGGGTTCTCTGCTCAGCGAGGAGCCTTCTTCCTCCTCTCTCTCTGCCTGCCTCTCTGCCTACTTGTGATCTCTGTCTGCCAAATGAATAAATAAAATCTTAAAAAAATTAAAAAATACAGATTTTGTTTATTCATTTGACAGACAGAGATCACAAGTAGGCATAGAGGCAGGCAGGGTTTGGGGGACGCTCTTCCACTGAGCAGAGAGCCTGATGCGGGGCTCGATCCCAGGATCTTGGGATCATGACCTAAGCTGAAGGCAGAGGCTTTAACCCACTGAGCCACCCAGGCACCCCTCTAATCTATTAATTTTTGCTCTTTTATTATTTCTCCTTTTGTTTGTTTCAGTTTTAAAATTGCTCTTCTTTTCTCCAGGTTCTTAGGTGAAACGTTAGGTTATTAATTTGAGATCTTTCTTCTTTTTTACCATAGACATTTACATTGATTTATCTCTATCTTTTTTAGTTTTAGGAGATTGTTGTCTTCATTTTCATTTATCTCAACGTATTTTCTTATTTCCATTTTTTTCAGATTTATTTACTTATTTGAGCGAGAGAATATGTGTACACGAGTTGGGGAATGGGCAGAGGGAGAAGGAGGACAGAATCCTCAAGCCAACTCCCTAAGCATGGAGCCTAGTTCAGGGCTCCATCTGACCCTGAGATCATGACCCGAGCCATTGTGATTTTTGTTTTGACTCACTGTTTATTTAGGATTGTGTTTTTCAATTTCCATATATTGAGTTCCCCCAATTTCTCCCTTAATGCCTTTTTTCCCCCCAAATACTACAAAATTTTGCTGTTCTTACTGAATTTCTGTAGCTTTGCTTGAGAATAGATACTTTTCATTTTCTGTGTACCTTTAGGACGGTTTTCAAAGACTTTAAATGGTTGCTTTTTTTGTGATTATTTTTCTAATTTTACTGGGGAGCAGGTCAGTGGAGCTCCTATCTCTGTCATTCCTCAAATCAATTACCACAACTGTTTTCTGTGCCAAATCTTAACCACGGATACATAATTAAGTTAAATGAATAATTCTAGACTCATAGAAATACAGAGATGAAGAAGAACTTTGAGATATTTGATCTCCAAAATCTGCTTTTTGAAAGGAGGTCATAGACCTTGACCTTGTTTGCAGCCGTCCCCGGCCTAGGCTGTTGTCTCCAGATCCACTCCAGATCACTTTCCAACAACCACGGTGTTCCA
Source organism: Mustela putorius furo (assembly GCF_011764305.1). Classification (NCBI taxonomy): domain Eukaryota; kingdom Metazoa; phylum Chordata; class Mammalia; order Carnivora; family Mustelidae; genus Mustela; species Mustela putorius. Next base: position 4,806,629 of record NW_025422019.1, read on the forward strand.
AATGATAGTCAACAGGTCAAATCTCACCATACCTACTCATTTACATATTGTGTAGAGCTTCCTTCATCTGATAACAGAATTAAGTTGTTGTGACAGTGATTCTTGGCCCAAGAGGCTAAAAAACCTTTACTACTCTCTGGCTTTTTACAGAAATACTTACTCTGCTTCAGGTTAAACTCTCCTTAAAACTCATTGTTATTGGTCTAGTTCCTGAGATTACTCTTTTACTAATTAAGCAGGATCTAGGTTGGAGACAGAAATCATATTAGGTATTTTATCAGAGGAAAAAAAAAGTAATTATAAAGAATTAACTAAGTATAAAGTTAAAAAATGTAGAAAGAGAACACTAAGATGTCGATGAGGTAGTTGCTGCCTCTAGGGTTGGTTAAGCAAAGCAGATGAAGCTGCGATTACTTACATTTAGAAACCTGGAATAGGAATGCTGCTGTGCTGAACTCAAGATTTCTATGAATAGGCTAAGTCGGACTGGTGTCTCTAAAAAGTTTCCCTGGGACTGAGATATCTGAGGAGGGGGTCTGAGGGAATACCCTGACACTAGTCTTGCAAATGTTGGAAACACTGAAAATTGATTTAAACTATTTTTCCTAATGTGAACCACAGCCACCACAGTTTTGATCCTCACAGGAACAGGAACAGGAACAGGAAGAGGAGAGGCAAGCAAGTCTCTCCCTCTAGAGCTTGCTGGCCCTTTGCAGTCCCCATGGCTGAGCCAAACAGGAAGCAGCTGGCACAGTGTTAATGTGGTTTTGAGACACTGCTGGCATCACATAGCAGAGTTTAAACTACAGGTTTGAAGCTGAGAGAGAAGAGCTGAAGACTGGCACACTTTTCGGGGCACCTGGGTGTCATTAATTGTCTGCCTTCAGCTTGGGCCATGATCCTGGGGTCCTGCAATGGAGCCCCACATTGGGCTCCCTTCTCAGCGGGAAGCCTGCTGCTCCCTCTACCACTCTCCCTGTAGTATTCCCTCTCTCACTATGTCTTTCTCTGTCAAATAAATAAATAACATCTTTAAAAAAACAAAACAAAACTGGCACACTTTTCATGGAATAGACCATAGGGTAAGCTTGAGGAAGGTACCTGAGATAAGAAAAGGAACTACTTAAAGGAAGGTATAATCTGTGCATAAGGGGTATGGGAAAGAAGAAGCACATATTTATTTCAAAGCCATAGTCACTACAAAATGAAATTAAAACTCATATGGAATGAAAAGTAAGCACCGGAATGTGAGGTGTTTCTTCCAGAGGAAGACAAGTTGTTGGTAGGGGGACTGGTTGCATCACTAAAAACATTCAAAACACGACCCAGCCTACGATTAGATAGTACAAATGTGAGTCTCCCCGGAGTCCAGTGCAAGAAGGAGTGTGCAACTTGTGAATATTTTTTTCATAATTGATGAGAATTATATGAGAATACCATATGATTTATAAGCACTCAAAAGTGAGAAATGATGCAATACAAACATCTAAACAGAATTGCATGATATCTAACACTGTTTTTAATTTAAACTATAAGAAAATAGTGGCAACTTTACAAGGAACTGTCCTCACAATCAGAGTCAATAATGAGTGATATTGCAGTGCAGCTCTGAAACATATTTGTGGCTCTGCTTTGTGGCTCTGTATTTTTGTAGTACCAGAGATAACCTAGCTGCAGAGGATAAGAAAGCTGGGAGCAATTCCCACACATTGCAGTAGGATATATGATTTCAATATTATATTATTATTATTAATTATTATTATTTCAGCCACTGAGAATACACACATGACCTCATTTTTATTTTGAACTTTGGTACTTTTAAAGCAATTTCACTTCCATTGTTTCATTTGACTTAGCCATATAAGTTGGATACAGGAGACCATTTATCCATTTACAGAATGTTTTTCAACACTATGCTCCAGGGCCAAGGAGGTAGATAATTTTTGTCTTTGTCTTTTATGCCATGTTAGAAAGTTTTGAATTCATGTTGTGAGAAAGATTTCTGAATACTTACATCCAGGGATTTACATGATATGGCTAGTATTTTAGGATGGAAATGCAAACACCTCTCACCTTTAAAAATATATTTGAAGCATTACAGAAAAGAAGATGCAAATGAACATGTAGAGAGAGTTACCACTATTATATGTTTCAAAGCACACTAAATAATACTATAGTGGTTGTGATAAATTATCTATGGAGTAAAATTATTAAACATACATAGAGCTGTTAGCAACAGTTTCAGAAACCTACAATTCCTGGAGGGAATGGGAAGGAAATGTCCATTTTGAGTTAGAAAGAAGATTTCAACTGTTGTGTTTCTTTAAAAGAAGAATCAGAAACATTATTACTAAGGGCAAACATGTGTCACATGTGCCTGATATATACTTGTTATATTATTTCCTATAACTGTATGTTTGAAATAATTTGCCAGTTCTTTTTACTTACTTATTTATTTATTTTTCTGTCAGGGAGGGAGTGTGTAAGTTGGATTAGGTGTAGAGTCCAGGACGGTTAAACTTAAAGCACTGGAAAAAAGTCAAAGGCGGTTATAGGAGTTAACTGTTTTGGACAGAAGAGAAAAATGAAGACATGGTATCTTCCCACACAGAGTCCCACAGTTACTATTGCAACAACTTGTGTCTTCTGAATCCTAATCTATTCCTCCAGGATCCATGGACTCAACTCTGGACAGCCACACTTTCTAAGCTAATGACAGTCTCCCCGTCCCTCTCCCATTTTGTGTTCACATCAGAACAACTCATAGATTTCATGCCTGGTCCAGTCCCAGCACATAGGAAATGATTATTAATAATACAGTGACATTGTAGCAAAAAATAATATTGACATTCACTCATCTGTTTTAAGGAATCTTGAATGATGGCTGTTTGGACTGCTAAGGGAAAAGCAATAATCATCTGCTTGACTATTGGCCTCAGGAGATTTCTAAATAAGATTGTGGGCTTAACTTCTTAAACGTATATTAAAGAGACTGGTTACCTCAGTCCAATCAAAGATTCCTGCTACCCTAGAGCTGGATAGTAAAGAGAGCAATCATAGCTCTCGGCAAGCAAGTCAATGTGTGTCGTAGTTGAGGAATGTTATATGGATGATGTATGATGTGCCCCATGGTTACTGAGAAATGGGGCTATGAGTGCACTGTGAAAGATGAAGTGTGCTCTTTTTTTTTTTTTAAGATTTTACTTATTTATTTGACAGATAGAGAGAGAGAGAGTGAGAGGACACAAGCAGGGGGAGGGGATGAGGGAGAGGAAGAAGCAGGCTCCCCCCAAGCAGGGAGCCCAACATGGGGAATGATCCCAGGACTCTGGGCTCGTGACCTGAGCTGAAGGCAGCTGCTTAACCAATTGAGCCCCAATGAAGTGTACCATTCAAACATTACACATATATATGCCCCTCTAGGGTTTTTGGTTTCATAGTGTAGTGCCACCATGCCCTGTTCCTTGTAGAACTTGAAGTCCTTGTAGGACTTCTGTGAATACTGACAACTGACCTCTGGAAAAACTAACTTGAACACACCTTTAAATGATAATAATAATAATAATAATAATAATAATAACATCTAGCATGCCACATCAGACCAAAATTGTTTAAGACAGACAATTGTCCTGTTTTCAAAACCAGCATACATCATTGACTAAAGAAGAAGGGCTTTTAATATAAGTACAATTAATTTGTCCTCTTGAAACCTAGGATCATAAAATAGCCCCTGGAAGAAAGTACCTATCTACCACCTGCAACCTCTTTTTGACCCACCTACTTCTAGATAAGACTCAGTATGACTCACAAACTCATTCTAGATATAAATTTGCTTATGAGCAAAAAGACTTATTCATTCAAAATATAGGTAGGATCCATCACTCTATCAGTCAATCATTCTATCATCTATCAATCAATCTATCATCTATCCATCATCTATCTATCTATCTAATCTATCATCTTTCATCTTTCTATTTGCCTCTCTATCTGATAACTTCCAAACACTTGCTATTCTAGGTATTGGTGATACAGCATAAACATGCTCACTATATCTGTCCCCTCAGGAAGCTTCATTCAAACCAGGCTCTGACCATGGAAAATTGAGTTTGAATCACATGTTTCCAGTGATGTTCATTCCAGACAGGATGTAGGACACTTTAGGAATAATAGGAATAATATCAAGTCCAAGAGAAAGGTGGGACTCAGGTGCTCAGAGTCTCTAAGAACAGCATGCAATTCCTCAGGCAGGAAAATCTTATGAGAAACTTAGAGGACTCCACTGTTCAGGTGTACTTAAGCAAGACAGGGATAAAGAGGTAACCCCTGGAGAACTGAGGGTGGGAAAATCAATCTTACATTTGAAGAGAATATTATAGCCACTGAATTAGCATACTACCTAAGGTCCTTCAGAGAAACATAACCAATAGGAGATGTGAGAGTGTGTTTGTGTATAAAAAGATTTATTTTAAGGAATTGGTTCACAATTATGGAGGCTGGCAAGCACCAAGATCTACAGAGTGGGTCAGCAAGTTGGGGGGCTCAAGAGACATGATGGTATAGTTCTAGTCTGAAGGTATCAGCTGCAGACCTAGAAAGAGCCCATATTTCAGTTTGAGGACAAAGGCAAAAACAAAAGCAAAAACAAACAAACAAACAAAAAAAAACAAGCAGATATACCAGTTTGAAGTGAGGGAGGCAGAAATAATTATTTCTTACTTGGGAGAGGATCAGATTTTTTGTTCTGTTCAGGCCTTCAACTGATTAGGTGAGGAGGATCCACATTAGGGAGGGCAATCCGATTTGCTCAGTCTACTAACTGAAATGTTAATCTCATCTAAAAACACACTCATGGGTATCTAAGAGCAAAAACATCTAGAATAACATGTAACCAAATATCTGGGCATACTATAGCTCACTTAAGTTGACACATGAAATTAATAATCACAGCTACTTAGAGTTTACCCATCTCTGTATCTTAAAAAACCAGTATGCTGGGGCTCCTGGGTGGCTCAGTGGGTTAAAGCCTCTGCCTTCAGCTCAGATCATGATCCCAGAGTCCTGGGATCAAGCCCCATATCAGGCTCTCTGCTCACCAGGGAGCCTGCTTCCTCCCCCCCCCCCTCTCTCTCTCTGCCTGCCTCTCTGCCTACTTGTGATCTGCCAAATAAATAAATAAATAAATCTTAAAAAACAAAACAAAACAGTATGCTACTTGGCACACCAGATACTTATTAGATACCTATCAAAAGCTCAGTGGAATGGAGTAAATAAATTATAGCCTATTACTACCTTGTAATGCCTGTAACTTCAAAGTAACTGCCATGCTCTGGGTTTCAGTCATTTTCTTAATAGAATGAGGTACAATAATGATTCATATTATTTAAAAAAACGGGGTGGGATTATGGACATTGGGGAGGGTATGTGCTTTGGTGAGTGCTGTGAAGTGTGTAAACCTGGTAATTCACAGACCTGTACCCCTGGGGATAAAAATATATGTTTATAAAAAATAAAAAATTAAAAAAAAATAAAAATAAAAGAAAGAAAAAGTCAAAAAAAATATAAGTATTTTGAGATGATTACAAATTTACATGCACTTATAAGAAATAATACAGGAAATAATTCATAAAAATACATGTACCCTTTACCCAGTGTTATGGGCTGGATTGGGTCCCTCAGAATTACTACGTCAAAGCCCTAACAGTATCTCAAAATGTGTCTGTTTTGAAGATAGGGTTGTTCAATAGGTAATTAAAGAAAAGTGAGATCACTTGGATGGGCCCTAATTCAATCTGATTGATGTCCTTATAAGAAGAGGACACCAGAGCACAGTCATAGAGGAAAGAGTATGTGAACCCAAAGGGAGAAGGTGGCCATGTGGAAACCAAGGAGAGAAGAGGTGGAGGGCATGTGCTGTGATGAGCACTGGGTGTTATACTTAACTAATGAATCACTGAACACTACACCAAAAACTAATTATGTACTAAAAAAAAAAAAGAAAAGAAAAAAGAAAGAAAACTAATTATGTACTATACAGTGGCTAACTGAACATTAAAAAGAAAGAACAAAAGAACAAAAGAAAGAAAAGAACCTTCTCTAGTAAAGCCACACCTGCTGACACCTTAATCACAGACCTCCAGCCATTAGAACTGCAAGGAAATAAATTTCTTTTGCTTAAGTCATCAAGTGTATGGTATTTTGTTATGGCAGCCCTAGAAAATTAATATGCCTAGTTTCCCATAATGGTAGCATTGTGCAACAGTAGAGTAAAATATCGCAACTGGGATACTGACATTGATAGAGTCAAGATACAGAACAGATCCGTTACTATGAGGATTTTTCCTGTTGCTTTTTTAACACTACATCCATCTTCTTCCCACCTCCCTCTTCTGGTCCCGGAATGCCAGCGACAGCTAATTTGTAAGAATGTCATATAAATGAATCATGGAGTATATAAACTTTTGGGATTGGCTCCCCCCCCTCAGAAAATTGCATAGACATTTATCCAAGTAGTTGTGTACATCAGAAGTCTGTTACTGAGTAATATTCCTTGATATGGATGAACCCAGGATATTTAACCAATCACCCCTTAAAGAATGTGTTTAGTATCTCTAGTTCTTGGCAATTATGAACGGATCTTCTTGGAATAATTGTGTACAGGTTTCTGGGTGAACATAAATGTTCATTTCCTGGAGATAAAGGACCAAATATGCAATTGGGTCATTTGGTAGTTACATAATTTGTTTTATAAGAAATTAACAACCTGGGGACGCCTGGGTGGCTTAGTCATTGGGCATCTGCCTTCGGCTCAGGTCATGGTCCCAGGGTCCTGGGATCAAACCCTGCAACAGGCTCCCTGCTCAGTGGGAAACCTGCTTCTCCCTCTCCCACTCCCTATGCTTATGTTCCTTCTCTCATTGTGTTTCTCTCTGTCAAATAAATAAATAAATAAATAAATAAATTTTAGAGAAATAAATAAAATACATGGAATATCATTAAAAAAAGAAATTAACACCCTGTTTTTCAGAATCACAGTACCGTTGTATAATCCCATCAACAACCTATGAATGATCTAGTTTTCCTATATCCTCATGCATATTTGATGTTGAGACTATTATTATTTTTTTTAAAAGATTTTTTCTTTATTTATCTGACAGAGATCACAAGTAGGCAGAGAGGCAGGCAGACAGAGAGGAGGAAGCAGGCTCCCTGCAGAGCAGAAAGCCCGATGTGGGGCTCGATCCCAGGACTCTGGGATCATGACCTGAGCCGAAGGCAGAGGCTTAACCCACTGAGCCACCCAGGTGCCCCGAGACTATTATTTTTAATTTCAATCTTTGTGATAAGTACAAAGTGAAAATTCATTATGATTTTAATTTACATTTCCATGATTGATGATTATGTTGAATATTTTTATTTGCTTAATTTATATTTATATGTATTCTTTGGTGAAACGTCTATTCATATCTTTTGCTCATTTTCTAAATGTATTGTTTCCATATTGTTGAGTTTTGATTTTTTTTTTGTATTTTAGACAAAAGTCCTTTGTCAGATATGTGATTTGCAAATATTTTATCCCATTCTGTACCTTCACTTTTTTCCCCCCTGTTAACAGGGTCTTTTGTTGAACAAATGTTTTTAAGTGTGATGAAGTACAGTTGCTCAATTCTTTCATCTATGGATCATGCTTTTAATGTCAAGTCAAAGAAATCTTGCCTGGATCTTGGATCCTAAGATATTTTTCTTTTATTATTTGTTATTTAGTTTTGTCTAAGACTTTTATAGTTTTATGTTTTACATTTAAATTTGGGATATATTTTGCATTATTTTTTTGTACAATGTGAGGCTTAGGCTGAGGTTCTTTTAAAAACTTCCTTATGGGGAGAAACTGGGTAGCTCAGTTGATTCTGTCTGACTCTTAATTTTGGCTTAGGTCATGATGTCAGGGTTGTAAGATCGAGTCCCACATTGGGCTCCAAGCTGGGCATGAAGCCTGCTTAAGATTCTCTCTCTATCTGCCCTTCTGCCTCCTTTTCTAAATAAATAAAAATAAAATAGAGATAAAATAAAAATAAAAAATTTTGCTTATGGGTACCCAGCTGCTTCAGTACCATTTGCTAAGAAGGCTCTCCTCAACTGAATTGTGTTTTGCTTGTTTGTTTGTTTTTCTTTGCATTTTTGATAACAAATCATTTAGGTACATTTCAATGGGCCTGCTTCTGGGTTATTTTGTTTTGTTTCATTGATCTATGTGTTGTCCATTTTTCCAACATCATACCGCCTTAATATATATCTGTAGGTGCTTATCAGGCTTTATATTAGGTACAGTGATTCTTCCCACCATATTTTCCTTTGTCAAGTTTGTTTTTGCTATTGCAGGATGTGTGCCTTTTTGTGTAAATTTTATTATGAGCTTCTCTTTGCAAAAACGCTTTCTTGGATATTGTGTTTTTAGTTTTAGTTTTCATATTCATTGTGAGTATACAGAAATGTGGTGACTTTTTGTGTGTTGGTCTTGTACCCTATGACCTTGCTGAACTACTAATTAGTTCTAGGGTTTTATTATTGTTGTTGTTAGCTTCCTACGGATTTTTAATAGACAGTCATACCATCAGCAGATAGGAGCAGTTTTATTTACTTATTTCCAGTCTATATATTTCTTTCCTTCTTATCTCATTGTAGTGGTTAGAACCTTCATACTTTGTTTGAATAAGAATGAGGGAGTGGATCTTTGCCCTCTTGCCAATCTTAGATGGAAAGTTATCAGTCTTTCATTACTAAATATAATGTTGGTTATAGGAAGTTTTTGTAGATTCTGTTTATTAAGCTGAAGAAGTTCCCATATGTATCTTGTTTGGTAAAAGTTTTCATGTGAAGGGGTTTTGGATTTTGTAAAATACTACTTCTTTATCAATTGATATCAAAATATGATCTCCTTAGTCTGCTCATATAGATGGTAGATTATAAAGATTGGTATTTGAATGTTAAAACACTTTAGCATAACCGGAATAAATCCTGCTTGACAATGGTATATATATTCTTTGTAGACATTGCTGGATTGGATTTGCTGTACTTTGTTGAGAACTTCCGTATCTAAGTTCATGAGAGACAGTATCTGTATTTTTTTTTCTTTTTATATTGTCTTAGTCTGGTTTTGGTAACAAAATAATACTAGCCTCATGAAAATTACTTGAGAAGTGTTTCCTCCTCTTCTGTTTTCTGGAGGTAATTTTATAAAATAGGTATTAATTTTTCTTTAAATATTTGGTAAAATTCTCTAGAGAAGCAATCTAGGCCCAAAGATTTCTTTTTCAGTAACCTTATTTTAATTGGAAGTACTCTGAGAAACGCATACTCCTGCTTGGAAAGGTGGGAAAAGGGTAAGAAGAGATGTGGTGGAAGAAAAATCATCAACTTCTTGCTCAGTGCCAATGAAACCACAGTGGGGAGGGAGGAAAGCATCCTAGTTTTTCTGTTAGTATTTAGCTGGAGTAGAAAATAGATTACCAGACAACATCTAATGTTGGGTTGTCCAGTTTGGGGCCATTTGGTTATAGTAGCAGGCTTTATTGGAGACTTTTTGGTTTGTTTGTATTGATGATTCAGGATTGGATGCTTCTGTAGGACATTAAGAAATCCAGGGAACCCCCTGACATGCTATTCTTCAAGTCCTCCATTCTCCAAGCACCATGTTTTCTTATTCCCATCTTTCAGAGAGTTCCCATGCTTTATGTGCAGGGCTTTTTTGTTATGTGTGAGAAGACCCATGAGGAATGGGACTATTCCACACTGACAGAATTGGAAATCCATCTATGTTGCCCTATTTTTTTAGAATAAAATAAAAATTGAGATAATGTTTGTGAGAATTACATGATGTGATGATTAACTCAAAGTCTGGAATATTAAAAGTATATACTTTGAGCTATTAAGGGTCTTCTAATGACTTTGATGAGAAATAAGTTCAGAAGCAGGAAGGGCGGGGAAGAAATGAGAAAAATGGAAAGTAAAAAAGGCCAGAGTATGAAGTACAGATTAAAGCTCTGAAGGACTGAGGTGACAGATACTCAGTTCAGGCACACATCTGGTGACCTAAAAGTGCTGGGCAGGACTGGGCCATTCTCTCTCCTGTCTTTTGGTGCCAATCCACTTGCCTGATATCAGATATTTCTCAATGTCAGAGAAATACTGATATGGCTAATGGAGAGAAAGTGAAGATAAATTTTGTTTTCATCTGAGGATAGATAAAAATGAATTATTTTAATCATCTGTACTTTTTTTCTTGGCTTTACTACAAACTCACATTTAGAATATCTACTATAATCTAGTCATGAAAAACACAAATTTAAAGCTATGTCAACAATCATGCAATAATTCATAGAGGTAGGGGAAAAATACCTGAGACTTGAAAATAAAATATTAATATTTGGTGATTTAGAAATACTCCTAATAAGTAAAATAAAGCAAAGTCAGGAAATATAAACATAATTGCTCTATCAATATTTAATCATAATATTTTATCAATTCATAAATCTTCTCATTTCTCTAGAATTCTGAGTGAAGTTCATTTGAATCATAAAATTATCATCCATCTTTTATAAACTTCACTAATGTAAATAAATTTAAATATTGACCATAAAATTAATTTTATAAGACCATCAGATAAATATCTTTTTTTTTTCCCTAACAAGATAGTGGACATTTTTTTTTTCAACAGTTAATCTAACATGTTATGAGTTTACTGGTAACAGGAGGCTGAGAAAACTTCCAGCAACCTTTAAGAATCATTGAATTCAACATCACTTCTTTCTAGAAAGGACCATATTCACATGCTGCTAGATAAATTAAGTTTTCCTTTCTTTCTTTTTTTTTCACTTTATGGCAAGCATTTTTATCTTTAAACAACTTTAAACTAACATAAAAATGACAAGAAAAGTACCAAGAATTTCTTTTTGCCCTTCACCTGGATTCTGCAATTGCTGACATTTTGTCATATTCAATTTTATTACTGTCTTTCTGATTCATTAGAGAGTAGGCAGCAATCACAGGACTCCTTTCCTATTAAGTATGTCAGTTCAGATCCCCAAATTATCCACAAATAGGAAACTTAATATTAATAAAATAATACTGGCTAAGTAAAGATTTCAAGTTTTTTTTTTTTTAAATTAACACTTAATTTATTATTTGCCCCAGGGATACAGGTCTGTGAATTATCACGCTTACACATGTCCCAGCACTCACCATAACACATACCTTCCCCAGTGTCCATACCCAGCTATCCTATCCCTACCCCTCCACCCTCCAGCAGCCCTCAGTTTGTTTCATGAGATTCAGAGTCTCTTATGGTTTGTCTCCTTCTGATCCCATTAGATTTCAAGTTTTGTAGATTGTCTCAATAGTGTTTGTTACAGCAAAAATTATATTTCTGTTCTATGATACAATCTTGAATCACATTTCACATTTAGATTTGGCATCTTTTTTATTAATAAAAACTAATATTTAATGAGTATTTACTAGGTGTCAGGCATTTGTGTAATGTTTTTGCATTGGTATTTTATTTATTTATTTATTTACATTTTTTTTTTTAATGTTAAAAAACCTCATCAGTTTTTGAGGTAGTGTTCCATGATCCATTGTTTGTGTACAACACCCAGTCCTCTATGCAATATGTGCCCTCCATAATACCCATTACTGGGCTTACCCATCCCCTCTACACCCCCCAACCCTCATTTGATTTCCAGAGTCCACAGTCTCTCATGGTTCATCCAACCCTCTGAATCCCTCTCCCCCTTCATTTTTCCCTTCCTTCTCCTAATATTCTGCATGCTATTCTTTATGTTCCACAAATAAGTGAAACTGTATGATAATTGCCTTTCTCTGTTTGACTTATTTCACTTAGCATAATCTCCTCCGCTTACATCTGGGTTGATGCAAATATTAGGCATTCATCCTTCCTGATGGCTGAGTAATATTCCATTGTATATGTGGACCTCATATCCTTTATCCATTCATCTGTTCAAGGGCATCTCAGCTCCTTCCACAGATTGGCTACTGTGGACATTGATGCTATGAACATCAAGGTGCATATGGCCCATCTTTTCACTATATCTGTATCTTTGAGTTAAATACCCAGTAGTTCATTTGCTGGGTCATAGGATAGTTCTATTTTTAACTTTTTGAGGAACCTCCACACTGTTTTCCAAAGTGTTTTACCACCTTGTATTCCCACCAGCAGTGTAGCAGGTTACACTGGGGAAAGGATCCCCTTTCTCCACAACCTCTGCAACATTTGTTTTTTCTTGTCTTGTTAATTTTTGCCAAGCTGATTGGTGTAAGATAGTATCTCAGTGTGGTTCTGATTTGAATTTCCCTGATGGTTAATGATAATGATCATTTTTTCATGTGTCTATTAGCCATTTGTATGTCTTCTTTGGAGAAGTGTCTGTTCATGTCTTCTGCCCATTTTTTGACGTGATTATCTGTTTTGTGTGTGTTGAGTTTGAGGAGTTCTTTATAGATCTTGGATATCAAACCTTTGTCTGTAGTGTCATTTGTGAATATCTTCTCCCATTCCATGGGTTGTTACTTTGTTTTGTTGACTGTTTTCTTTGCTGTGCAGACTTTTGATCTTGATGAAGTCCCAAAAGTTCATTTTTGCTTGTTTCCCTTGCCTTTGGAGACATGTCTTGATAGAAGTTGCTGTGGCTGATGTCAAAGAGGTTACTTTCTGTGTTCTCTAGGATTTTGATAGATTCCTGCCTCATGTTGAGGTCTGTCATCCATTTTGAGTTTATCTTGTGTATGGTGTCAGAGAATGGTCAAGTTTCATTCTTCTGGATGTGGCTGTCCAATTTTCCCAGCACCATTAATTGAAGAGACTGTCTTTTTCCATTTTTTCCATTGGATATATTTTTTTGCTTTGTCCATAGAGTTGAGAGTCCATATCTGGGCTCTCTATTCTGTTCCATTTATCTTTGTATCTGTTTTTGTGCTAGTACCATGCTGTCTTGATTATCACAGCTTTGTAATGTATCTTGAAATCAGAAAACATAATGCCCCAGCTTTGTTTTTCTTTTTCAACATTTCCTTGGCAATTCACGTTTTTTTCTGGTCTCATACAAATTTTAGGATTATTTATTCTAGCACTCTGAAAAATGCCATTGGTATCTTGATTGGGATGGCATTGAAAGTATAGATTGCTCTGGGCAGTATAGACTTTTTAACAAAGTTTATTCTTCTGACCCATGAACATGAAATGTTTTTCCATCTTTTTTGTGTCTTCTATAATTTCCTTCATAAGTCTTCTGTAGTTTATCTAGAGTATAGATCCCTCACCTCTTTGGTTAAGTTTATTCCGAGTTATCTTATGGTTTTGGGTGCTGCTGTAAATGGAATCAATTCTCTAATTTCTCTTTCTACAGTTACATTGTTAGTGTATAGAAAAGCAGCTGATTGCTGTGTATTAATTCTTTATCTTGCCACATTACTGAATTGTTGTATGAGTTCTAGTTATTTAGGGGTGGAGTCTTTTGGGTTTTCCACAGAAAAGTATCATGTCATCTGCAAAGAGAGAGTTTGACTTCTTCTTTGCCAATTTGAATATCTTTTATTTCTTTTTGTTGTCTGTTTGCCGTTGCTAGTATTTCTAGTACTAAGTTGAACAATAGTGGTGAGAGTGAGTATCCTTGTCATGCTCCTGGAAAGAGAATGATATTTGTTGTGGGCTTTCATAGATGGATTTTATGAAATTGAGGAATTTTCCCTCTATCTCTACAGTTTGATGAGTTTAAATCAGGAAAGGATGCTTATTTTGTCAAATGCTTTTTCTGCACCAGTTGAGAGGACTATATAGTTCTCTCTCCTCTTGTTAATGTGTTCTACCACATTGATTGATTTACAAATGTTGAACCATCCTTATATTTCTTGGATAAATCCCACCTGCTCATGATGGATAATCCTTTTAGTGTATTGTTGGATCCTATTAGCTAGGATCTTGTTGAAAATTTTGGCATCCATATTCATCAGGGATATTGGTGTGAAACTCTTCTTGATGGGGTCTTTGCCTGGTTTTGGGATCAAGGTAATGCTGGCCTCATAGAATGAGTCTGAAAGATTTCCTTCTGCTTTTATTTTTTGAAAAAGCTTCAGGAGAATAGGTATTATTTCTTTAAATGTTTGGTTGAATCCCCCAGGGAATCCATCAGGCCCTGGACTCTTGTTCTTTGGGAGGTTTTTAATCACTGCTTCAATCTTGTTTATGGTTATTGTTTGTGGAAACTGAGGCTGTCAGTTTCTCCTGTTTCAGTCTTGGTAGTTCATAGGTTTTCAGGAAGACATCCATTTCTTCCAGGTTGCTTAATTTATTGGCATATAGTGGTTGATAATAATTTCTAAAAATTGTTTCTATTTCTTTGGTGTTAGTTGTGATCTCTCCCCTTTCATTCATAATTTTATTAATTTGGGTCCCTTCTCTTTTCTTTTGAATAAATCTGGCCAGTGGTTTATCGATCTTATTAATTCTTTCAAAGAACCAACTTCTAGTTTTGTTGATTCCCTATTTCTGGCTTCTAATTCTTTGATCTCCGATCTAATCTTATAACTTCTCTTCTAATTCATGATTTAAGTTTTATTTGTTTTTTTTTCTCCAGTTCTTTAAGGTGTATAGTTAATTTGTGTTTTTATTTTTTGATTAAGGCTTGGATGGCTATGTATTTCCCTCTTAGGACTGCCTTTGCAGGATCCCATAGGTTTTCTCCAATGTGTTTTTATTCTCATTGGTTTCCATGAATTGTTTAAGTTCTTTCTTGATTCCCTGGTTGACCCAAACATTCCTTAGCAGGATGGTCTTTAGATTCCAAGTGTTTGAATTTCTTCCAAATTTTTCTTGTGATTGAGTTCCAGTTTCAAAGCATTATGTTCTTAGAATATACAGGAAATAATCTGTCTTTTGGTATCAGCTGAGTCTTGATTTGTGACCCAGTATGTGACCTATTCTGGAGAAAATTCCAAGTGCATTCAAGAAAAATTAATATTCTGTTATTTTAGGGTGGATTCTGTATAAATCTATGAGGTCCATCTGGTCTGGTATCTCATTCAGAGCTCTTGTTTCTTTATTGATTTTCTGCATCAATGACCTGTCTATTGCTGAATTGAGGGCTGAGGTCTCCTCCTGTTAGCATGTTATTATCAGTATGTCTCTTTATTTTGGTTAATAGTTGGCTTATGTAATTGGCTGCTACCATGTTGGTAGCATACCATATTTACAATTGTTAGATACTCTTGTTGGATAAACCCTTTAATATTTATATTGTGTCCTTCTGTAAAGACTATAGTCTTTAACTTAAAACCCAATTTGTCTGATATAAGAATTGCTACCCCAGCTTACTTTGAGGTCAACTGGCATGAAAGATGGCCCTCCATCCCTTCAGTTTCAATCTGGATGTATCTTGAGGTTGAAAATGAGTATTATGTAGACAGCGTATGGATGGGTCCTATCTTTTTAGAATCTGCAACCTTGTGCTGTTTCATGGGAGCATTTAGGCCATTCATGTTGAGAGTGATTTTGAAAGATATGATTTTATTTTCATCATGTTGCCTGTGAAGTCCTTGTTTCTATAGATTGTAAATTTCTGTTCTATATCACTCTTGGGGTCTTTCTCCTTTTATAGACCCCCCTTTAATATTTCTTGTAGGGTTAGCTTGATGGTAACAAATTCTTTCAATTTCTGCTGGTCTTGGAAGCTCCTTGTCTCTCCATCCATTCTGTTATGTTGCTGGATAAAGTATCCTTGGCTGCATGTTTTTTCACTTATTACCCTGAATATGTCTTATAGCCCTTTCTGGCTTGCCAAGTATCTGGGGACAGGTCTGACATTATTCTAATTTTCCTCCTTTTATAGATAAGAAACTCTTCCCTCTTCCTGCTTTCAAGATTGTTTCCTTGGATCTAAATTTGCAAATTGTGCTATTATATGCTGTGGCATTGGTCTGTTTTTGTTGATCTTGTGAAGGGTCCTCTCTTACTCTTGGACATGAATGCTTATATTTTTCCCCCAGATTAGGGAAGTTCTCAGCTACAATTTACTCAAATATATCATCTAGAACCCCCCCCCACCCCTTCAAGTATCCCAATAATTCTTAAATTGAACATTTCATTCTGTCACTAATCTTTTCCAGTTTGATTTCTTGGTTTTTAATTTGTTTTTCCCATGCCGCCTCAATTTCCATCTCTTCTATCATCTTATCTTCTATCTCACTAATTCGTTCTTCTGCCTCGTTTATTCTGACAGTCAATGTATCCTGCTTAGACTGCATTTCATTCATCACATTTTTAAGTTCAGCCTGATTAGATCCCATCTCTGTCCTTAGAGATTCTACATTGTTGTTAATATTTTTCTCAGGCCTAGATATTACCTTGATAATTGTTACTCTAAAATCAATTTTTGACATTTTGATTGTATCCATATCCAGTAGTTCTATGGCAGAGACCACTTTTTTGGTTCTTTCTTTTAGGGTTCCTTCTCCTAGTCATTCTGTTGAGGGGTGGTTGAAGGGATGTACAGAGTCCAAATTATTGAACACAATCCAAGCAAGATGCACCTGTTTTATAGGGACCTTAGAGATGTTGGCCTCTTGTTCTTCCAGCCTATTTTCTGGTGGATGGTGGATAGGCCTGTGGTGCTATTACTCAGGCAACCTTGTTTGGGCGAAATTACCCTGCCCCCTGTGGGTAGGGGATGTATTCATTGAAACCTTTTAGTTTTGATTTTTGTTGTTGTTGTTGTTGTCTGGCATCTTTCCCTGGCAGCTTTGTGCATCTCTTCTGAGAGTCAGAGCAGAAGTGATTGTATCCAAACCTTTGTCTCAGAATAGAGAGAATGCAGTCTGATCTTCATGGAACTCTCCAGGCCACACTGTCTCTGCTTTTGTCTGTGCTGCTAAAAACCACAGTGTTCTGGGTTGTGCACCCCACAGCAGCACTCCCAGCCCTTGCTTCTAGGTCCAGGCATGTTTCTACCCTTTGTGCTTCTACAACTGCAAGGCACCCCTGGGTTGCTTGTGTGCTCCTAAAGCTCTAGGTGTAAGTCTTGTGGACTGTCCTAAAGTCCTTCCTTACTGCTATGGATCTTCAAGTCTGTGCCTGGTCCATAGTGTGGGAAGCTTTTGAGTGCTCTTGTGTTATTTCACCTTCCAGGCTGAAAAGAGAAGCAGGTCTCTTCTCCTGTTTATCTTACAATATTTGTTCACGGAATCATGGATCCCTGCTTCATACCTCAATACCAACCACCAGAGATATTGTTTGTGGAGATCCAGATATATCTTCTTATATCTCAGGCTGATTTTGTAGTGTTCAGACTGGTCTGGTAGATATCCTGCTCAATTCAGAGGACCAGTTGAAATAGGGTCCCCTACTTCAATGCCATCTTTTTCCTCTTTCTCTGCCATCTTTTTTATTGCTATGTAATTCACATATGATGACATTTACCCTATTAGAGTGTTTGTTTTTTTTTTTTTTTGCACTTATTTGGTTTTTAGTATATTCACAAGGTTGTATAAAAATCACCACTATTTAATGCTTGGAATATTTTTATTACTTCAAAAGAAAAACTGCATATGCATATACACTAGCAGTTATACTTCATTCTCCCCTCCCCTAGCCCTGGCTGCCACTAGTCTGATTTCAGTCTCTTAGATATGCTTTTTCTGGACAATTCATTTTTATGAAATTATACCATATGCAGCCTTTTGTGTCAATCTTCTTTCACTTAGCATAAGGTTTAAAAATTAATCTGTATTGTAGCACATACAATATTTTATTTGTTTTAATAGTCAAATAGTATTCCATTGTATGGATATATCACAATTTGTTTACCCATTTTTAGTTGTTGGACATCTGTGTTGTTTCTATTTGGAGCTGTTAAGAAAAAAAAAAAGAATAATGTTGTTATGAACACTCATATACATGGTTTTCTTTATGTAAACATATATATGTTTTCAGTTCTGTTAGAAATATATACCTAGTAGTAGAATTCTTGGTTTATATGATAACTCTAAATTGACTTTTTGAGGAACTGTCAAATTGTTTTACAGAGGAAATCCATCATTTTATGTTTCTTTTTCTTTTAATTACTCCATTTGTATAGAATATTTAGTTTTTCAATTATTTTATGATGATTCTATATTCTTATAGATTAATTCTTGTACAGATATTTGATTATATCTTTAGCATAAATTCCTAGGTGTGGAATTATTTAAATCTTAAATGCATTTGATTTTTATTTTTTTCTTTGTTTTCTTTTCTTTTTTTTTTAAGTTAACATATAATGTATTATTTGTTTCAGGGGTACAGATCTGTGATCCATCAGTCTTATACAATTCACAGTCTTCATTATAGCACATACCCTCCTCAATGTCCATCACCCCCATTTTATGTTTCAACAAGGAATAGATGAGGATTCCAATTTCTCAAAATATATAGCAACACTTTTTATTTTCTGACTTTACTGATTATTGCCATCTTGATTGGTATGAAGTAACATTTCATTGTGGCTTTAATAAGTATTTAACTAATGGCTTGTGATGTTGTGCCTGTTCACATGCCCTTATTGGCTATTTGTATTCTTGGAGAAATGTCTATTCAAGTTATTTCCTTATTTTCTAATTGGGTGGTTGTCTCTTTGCCATGTTGTAAGAGTTCTTGATATACTCTGGATGTGAAAGTCACAAGATATATGAATTGCAAATATCTTCACCCATTCTGTGGAAAGTCTTTCATTTTCTTGATCATGTCCTTGGAGATGGAGAAAAAAATAATTTTTGTGAAATCTTATTTATCTGTTTTTTCTTCGTAAGTTGGACTTTACGAATTATTTCTAAGAAACTATTACCTAATTCAAGATCAAAAATATTTACACATATGTTTTAATCTAAGAGTTTTATAGTTTTAGCTCTTATAGTTTATTTATTTATTTATTTAGATAGTTATTTTAAAAAATTAGATAGTTAATTTTTATATATGGTATAAGGTAGGAGTCCAACTTCATTCCTTTGCATAAGATTACTAGCTGTCCTTCAGCACTAATTGTTGAAAAGACTATTCTTTCACCTACTGAGTTGTCTTGGGACCCTCATCAAAAGTCAGTTTCTCAAAGATATATGGTGTTATTTTGGAACATTAATTTTTATCCCATTAATTCATTCATCTACTCTTAATCCAATAACACACATAATCAAATTTTTAACTTTGTGATAAGTTGTGAATTCAGGAGGTATGAGTCTTCTAATTTTGTTCTTTTAAATTTTTTTTTTTTTTTTTTTTTTGCTATTTGGAGCCCTGCTGGTTTTGATAGAAATTGTATTATATCTATAGGTCAATTTGAATAGGATTGCCATTTTAATAGTATTAAATGTTCCAGCTCATGAACATGGTATATCTTTTTATGCATTTAGTATTTTATAAAATTTCTTTCAGTGATTTTTGTATTTTTTACTGTACAAGTTTTGTAGTTCTTTTAAGTTTATTTCCACTTAATTTATTATTTTTTTCTATTGAAAATTAAATTGCTTTCTTAATTTCATTTCCAGATTGTTCATTTCTAGTGTATAAAATCACCACTAAATTTGTATATTGATATTGTATCCTGGAACCTTGCTGAATTTATTTGCTCTAAATTTCCTTGTATATTTTCATATGTTTCTCTAGAAACATTTCATATGTTTCTATACACACAAGATCATGTCATGAAAATACAGATAGTTTTATACTTTCCTTTCTAATCTTAATATCTTTTCATCTGTTCTTGCATTATTGCTTTGGCTACAATCTTTTAAAATATTAGCTAGAAATAATGAGAGTGGCCATCCTAGTGTGGTTTTCAATTTATGGAGAAATTTTTGGTCTTTCATCATTAAGTGTGATGTTAGCTGTGGGTTTTATCAAGTGGTTTATCATCATGGATTGATACAATTACATTTTCTCCCCTACTCTCTTAATAATACATATTGCATAAATACATAATCTTTTCTTGAAATACATCTTATACTTGGGATAAAGACTATTTGAACTTAGATTTTTTTTTTCAAAATATACTGTTGTGTTTGATTTAGCATACTTTATTTAATATGAAGGTGAATTATAATGAAATCAGTAGAAACATATTTTTCCTAGACTACCTGGTGCTATCAAAAGTAGCTGAAACATGAGCAAAAGCATTTACTCTCTTTGTCACTCAAATCATGTCTTTATAAAAACTAAATAATATCATTTAACTCACATGTATTTTTAAGGATTAAATAAACTAATACAGATGAAATTTTATGTTTTTTTCTATTTTTATAATTATTACTACTGCTTTTTTTTCTGTAAGAGAGTTGGTCTTTTATATTTTTTTATCTGTTTCTACTTTGTTTGATTTAAATCTTATTCTATCCTTATAAAGTTTGTTAGCCATTTCTTCTTATTTTTTTGAACAAATATTCACGCTGTGTTTTTCTTAAAAAAAAAAAAAAAAAGTACTGTAAGGGCCTATTTGGCCAGAGCAATTCCACCTGGTTAAACAATGACCTTGTTGTTTACACAGTAAAATTTAAACTGTCCCTGCCCCCCCTTCCCCCAGGGGACTTACTTAAAACAAGTCCTGGAAACTAGTCCCAGGTAACAAAGCCCAAATACAAGGGTGGGTCAGGCCAGGTGGAGGTATTCAATCAGTAGGGGCTCATACTGTCTCCCTAGCTACCAAGGAGTATGGGCCCTGCCTTTGGGTGCCTTTTGGGCACTAATTCTGACCAAGGTGATAAGCTAGTTCAAATATCTACTATAGGGTAAATTGTAATTCAATTGGTCACTTATGCGTGACCTAGCAGGACTGCACAGCTTTCTCTGTGTTACAATCTCATTGGCCACCTGTGCATGGCCAGGCCCAACCACATGGCCTTCGCCCTTAAAAGCTAGTCTGTAAGGCAGAGAGAGGTCACTCTTTGCAAAAGATAGCCCTGGCTGGTCAGTTTGATTCTCAATGCTTGGCACAAAATAAAGCTTTGCTTGACCTTCGCTTTGTATCAGTCTTGCCCCCTCTTCCATGGACCCAATAGTACAATAAGGGAATTGCTACTTTATTGAAGGTTCCCTGGCATTAGCTTATAAAACATTTTTGAACTAACAAATAGTATTTTTGGTAACTTTTACTTGCTGATTTAATCTCTTTTATGGCTTGGATATATTTAGATTTTATTTGTGTGTGTGTGTGTGTGTGTGTAGAAAATTTATAAAGATATATTGATAGAAATGTCATTTTTACCTTTTTTCTTATATATCACTTGAAGTTGTTTATATTTTCTTCTGATTTTTATTTTTATTTATTTTTAAAGATTTTATTTATTTGACAGAGAGAGAGAGACATCACAAGTAGGCAGAGAGCCAGGCAGAGAGAAAGGGGGAAGCAGACTCCCCACTGAGCAGAGAGCCCAATGTGGGGCTGGATCCCAGAACCCTGAGATCATGGCCTGAGCTGAAGGCAGAGGCTAACCCACTGAGCCATCCAGGCACTCCAATTCTGATTTTTAAATTTCATTTATATATCCAGAATTATTTTCAATTTTCAAACCCAATATTGTTTGGGGATTTATTTATTTATCTTTAGTCAGTTGCGATAGAAGTTTGCCTTTTGGGGTTAATGTTCAGCATGAAATCAGCCCTAATACAGGGCTTGCTACAATGTAACACTAAGGCTGCTGGGGGGAAGGAAGTTTTCAGAGAAGGGATAGGCCTTTGGAATGCCTAGGCCTGATTGACCTCTCTGCCTTGGGAATGCTGCAGAGACTTGCTTTCCCCAAGGCTCTCTCTTTTTTTTTTTTTTTTTTTAAAGATTTTATTTATTTATTTGACAGAGAGAAATCACAAGTAGATGGAGAGGCAGGCAGAGAGAGAGAGAGGGAAGCAGGCTCCCTGCTGAGCAGAGAGCCCGATGCGGGACTCGATCCTAGGACCCTGAGATCATGACCTGAGCCGAAGGCAGCAGCTTAACCCACTGAGCCACACAGGCGCCCTCCCCAAGGCTCTCTTAACCCAAACAGCCACCCTGTGATCTAAGAGATATATGCATTGTCCCTTAAGCTATGTTTAGGAGGGCAGGAAGATTAGCATATCTTATATTTCCTGTAAACAGATCCTCCTAGTTTCAGAAAGACCCCTTGTCAACATCACAGGCCTCAGAAACAGTGATAAGGATTTGTGATTATTGTGAAGGATCAATAAAAGGAAGAGCATTGACCCCCTTGCCTTCTACTCTCTTTCACAGCCAAGTCTGGAGTGACCTTTCATTTGTTGGTATAGGGATTGCTGGCCATTCCCAGCATTTGCCTGTGTCTAGGTCTTCAGTCTTCTTCCAGGTTTCATACGTATATCTGTGTACAAATGACAGTCTGTGTTTATGTTGTTTGTAATTAAATTGAACTCACACACACGTGTGTGTGTAAAACTTTTATGTGGTTCAATAGGAGATGTGTTCCTTATTAACTATAAATCCATATTATCTGGTGCAATGACAAAGTATCTTTAAAATATTATGCACAGTGAAACAATATTTTTGTAACATATATGCTTATATAATTGTAAAATGCACTGCATGCATGGAACAAATCTAGATTTAAGTACACTAAAACATTAGTACTCCTTACCTCACTGTAGGTGAATTGGAGATGATTTTATTTACCTAATCTGCAGTTTAGCATTTCTCAGGAGCAACCATTACTGATTTTCATTTTAAGTGGAAAATTTTCTTTTATATTGTACTGATATTTTCCAAAATGATTCCTTTTAATTATATCAATCATTTTCTCAAAATGCTTCAGTGATTTGTTGTTCCCAAAGGATGGAGTTTAAATTCTTTATTCTAATATTCAAAGTCCTCTGTCACTTGGCAGCAAACTGTATTTCTTCTCTTATCCTAATTCTCACACTCAATACAACAATTCCAACCAAATGCTTTTACCAGCTGTTCTCACAAATTTCTCTCTCCAATCTTCATACTTTTTGTGCACTCTGTTTCATCTACCCAACTGAAAATATCTCTATCTTTTTTTTCGGCCTATGTGAATCCTACCTATTCTTCAAAATGCAATTACTCTTTCTTCATCTTTTATAAAGTTTTCCTGGGGGGAAGGGAAACAAAACAAAACAAAACAAAAGGAAGTTCTTTAAATATTTTAATGCCAATATTACTTTACTAATTTTCTAATTAATATTTTACTACTCTGGCATCCATTTTAGTGGCATTAACTCAGGATTGCATAAACTCGTTGCATTTTGGGACATGTTTGAAGCTGCCCAGCTAACAGGGTAAGTGGGGAAAGCTATCCAGTGCATGCATGCTGGCTACTCAAGCTGTGTGTCTTAGTATAAAGCTGCATCTGCCCAGAGCAAAGAAAGACTATTTTTATGAAAAGATTCCATCCATAGAGGAAGTCATGTTGCAATTATAGTCTGTCCAGAGGCTGCATCCTTATATAAGCCACAGGATGTTCAGATAAATAAGTAATTTCATGGCTCCTCATAATTAACATTTTAAAGGGATTATATCTGTTCCATCAAATTAGGATATGGAGTATTTCTGTAATTTTTTGTATACATTAGATCACCTAGCACAATGCCACATGAATGATTTATGAACAGATATGCACAATTCAGATATATCTGACATGAAACAAAATCTCAGGGATATCAAGACAGATTCCTACATTTCAAACAAATTGTAGCTGCAGCAACTTGGCCACCTACTTGTACAAACGCCAGTGAGGCAATGAGAAGAGTTTGGAAGATAATAATCACCATAACCTTTACTCATTATCAGTTATTACTTAACAATAGTAACTAGCATTTAAAGACTATTTTACAGGTTTAAGGTACATCATCATTAGATAATAACCATGTCCTTTCCATTTCTTTTTTGATGCCTAGGTTGGTACCTGGAAGAGTAGCCTCCTGGCAAATATTTCTTAAAGGAATAAAATAAATTCAATATTAATTATCACTACATACATAAGTGAAACACCATGGACTTTTTCATACTGTTTAGCATCCTGTGATGAGAGTGGGAAAAATCAGAATCACAAGGCCAGCAAGTGGAATGTTCTCTCTGTTATGGCTTTCTTATTAAAACAAGGAGTGGAGAAAGCACATTTCCTGCAGAGTACAGGTAATAAAGAGTATACTAAACTATAAAAGTCACTTAAGCATTCTCTTACATGTTCATAATGGTATTTAAAATCAAATAGTTTATTTTCCTCCAAATTAGAAATGTTTTTCTGGTAGAGGCCATGCTGCCTGTGTTTATTTGAGAAACAAACCCAAGTTAATATGCTTGTCCTTAGGGGTTTCAACAAGTGACCTTGGAAAGTTGTCACAACTAAATATAGAGCTGATTATTGTGATGAATGCTATTAGAAATAGCCACTTTGAAAGTTTCTCTCTAGCATATTAATTGTGGAGATGTCATCAAATCTTCTACATATGTTTACAATGGCTAGCTACAAAAGAATACAGGTTGAAGAGCTGTTCACACAGACGTGATGGAGGGTCATGCACCACTCTTCTGCTGAAGCCAGAACAATGTGTGCGGCCTTTTGCAGGGAACATGCACTTGGTTTATTCCATACACTCTCACTAAAAATGCTTTCTGCTTCAAAGCACCAGAAAGTGGTACTTTTTGATAACACAAAACTTGTAACCTCCAGTTGTTCTATCAGCATTAGCTTCTGGGAAATTCTGATCTGAGCTTACAGCACAGCTTTAAGAATTGTTCAAGTCCTTGCTGCATGCATATGTTTCTACGTGCTCACTTTCACTGTGGTTGAATACTTCATTTTCATTTTTCTTTGAATTTAAAAATTTGTTTTATCTTAATTATTCATGTTTTTGGTAATTTGCCTGAAAGTCCTTAGAAGGAACTGGGGTAAACATGTAGACAAATTGTTCTCCAGTTCAAGCTACCAAGTTAAAAGTAGAAACAGAAAAATGTGGGAACCCATTTTACAGATAAAGAACCTGAGGCACTGAAGTGTAGCATGACCTAAGGACAAACACAGATTTTTAAACCATAGCTGTGTGAATCTTCACAGTCCCATTTGTTTTCCTCTTCTCACAGGGACATGTGATGAGCGCACACAAACTTGCATAGTTTCATCCCGCACTGGTTTCCACTCTGTCCTCAGCTGTGCCCTCTGCCCCATTTGCAACAGAACCTAAAAAGGTAAAGAAAAAGACTGTTGATTTAGATTAGACTGTGCCCCCAGACACCTAGTGTGTTCCCACTTAGAAAACGGGTTGACGGGCACCTGGGTGACTCAGTGGGTTACAGCCTCTGCCTTCAGCTCAGGTCATGATCTCAGGGTGCTGGGATCGAGCCCACATTGGGCTCTTTGCTCGGCAGGGAGCCGGCTTACCCCCTCTCTCTGCCTGCTGCTCTGCTTACTTGTGATCTCTCCCTCTCTCTATCAGGTAAATAGATAAAATCTTAAAAAAAAGAAAAAAGAAAAAAGAAAGAAAGAAAGAAAACGGGTTGACTTGAGTTCAACTTTTCTTTTTTTTTAAAAATATTTTATTTATTTATTTGACAGAGACAGAGATCACAAGTAGGCAGAGAAGCAGGAAGAGAGAGAGGGTGAAACAGGCTCCCCACTGAGCAGAGAGCCCAATGAGGGGCTTGATTCCAGGACCCTGAGACCAGTGACCCACCCAGGAGCCCCTCAACTTTTCTTTTGCAAAATTTCAACTAGGCATCTTAACACATGCCAAATATTAAACCTTGAATTTGAAATATTTTCTGTGGATTTCTTATTGATAAGGAATGCTTGGGAGGGGATTTTTTTAATGGCAAACATTGTAACATAGCATCCAAGTTAAAGTTCCCTAGTTGGACCAGCTTTGTGAAGGAAACAAAAAATTGCATCTGCATCAGGACTATGTCAGAAACTGTGCCAAGGAAGTTCTGGAATGAATGAAGATATTACAAAGTGCCACAAGGCTAATTAGTGTGCTGAATCTTCCTGTAGAAGCAAATTTGCTGGCATCACCCCTGGGTCCTAATTTGAGAATGACCTCAAGTCATACTCCCCAAGGTACTATTAAAGAAATACCATACTGAGGAGGACTTTTGATAGATGAATAAAATAAATATTTATTCTCTCCGTACATAAATAAGTTTATTTCTTTAACTGTTAAAGCTAAATTATTTATTTTTATTACAGGTTTCTTTATTGCAGAGAGCCTTAATGTGTTAATGAACACTGTCAGTCTCAAAGAAAGGAAGGCAATGATCAGTTTCTCTTTAGTTTCTGTAGCCAAGGGTAAAAAGCTTCCTGAAGATTGTGCCCTACAAATCACAGTTTGTGAAATATTAAGACACATAAGAAATGATACATCACTTTACTTACTGTTATTCTAAAAAATAAAAATGTAAGTGTATAGATAGTCTTATATGCATATTTGATTTTATGGGTGTGGAATCCTGTTGCTTGGGTTTGTACGTGGCTCTACCACTTACTAGTCGTGTGAACTGGAACAAATAATTTAGCTTTCTGTTCTTTGGTTTACTCATAGGCTAAATAAGGATAATGAAAGAAGACAAATTGCAATGATAAATGTATTTAGAGCCTATAGCTGCACACTTTTCATTTTCTAATTCACGATTTTTCTTCTCACATGAACATATGTGTGGTGTGTGCATTAACTTGGCACAGCCTCCTTCCCCTCTTCACTGCTTTCCACTGATTCTTCAAGTGTGCCCTTCTCTTTTCGAGACAGAATTGGGTTGTTTTGATGATTCCTATGTATAGAAGAGCCTAGAAAAAAACTCAGTGAATATTAGCTAATGTACATGTGATTTATTTTTTATTAAATATATTATTATATATTATATATATGCATAAGAAATATATATGTTATGCTATAATTATAAATAACATACTATTTATATATATTTATATATATTCATTTATATGTCACTATATTATAATTCTTATATAAGTTATATATTATAGAACACATGTAATTAAATAATATTTATATATTATAATATTATAATTATATAATTATATATAAGGCATATATATTTATAAGGCATAAATATTTCTACAATCATGAATAAAATAATTTAAAAATAATTATATTTAAAAACATCTCCAAGTTGTTAACTTATATTTCACTGTTGTAACACATATACATTAAGTATCATGCATTTTCAGTCTTATAAAATCTCTCTAGCATGCCTCTAAGGCAAGTTCCCTCAAGAGCTGGAGAAGTCTTTTGGCCAGAACCTTTGCACATTTAACGTCTATACTGTTCTGAGACTAAGTATAAGCACATGTCTCCATAGGAAGCATTTAGTAAAGAATTTGCTACCATCAGCTGAGTCCCTATAATGTGCACAATTCTTGACACCTGCTATTTCAAATCCTCATGCTAGTCTTATAAGGTCAATAATGTCACTGTCAGATAAAGAAACTGGGGCTAGAGGAAGTTTCACAGCTAGTAACACATGGAACTTGGATTATAAACCAGGACTTACTGATGTGAGAGTTCACTTCTTTGAGCTCCCTGCTGCAGCCATAGGAGCCATAGGAGCTCGGAAATCCAATCCAGACTCTCACATGGAGAGGCTAGGTGGCAAAGCAACTGAAGCACACCAACCAGATTAAGGGCAGCAAAACACGGAATCAGGAATTATCCCAATGAATCTGAATACTCCATGCCATCTTCTATGTTTAATGTAAAATGTGAGAAAAATGAAAGGATTATTTTCCCAATTTTCTATTCATTAGATTTTTGAAAATGTCTGTTTAACTTCTCCCCATAAATCAATATCAATGGTATGTCTTAGCTTAACCATGAGGCTTGCTTACTCAGTTGTATTGTTATGTGAGGTTGCACAGACATACATTTAGCACGTTTTCTTAAGAAGAAATAAAATATTTCATATTTTACTTCATTAGTCTCCTCAGTACTCCTATAATTTCTAAGGAAGTATTCACTTATACATACGAATCAGGTACACTGGATTCAGAAAGAGCGGCATCAGTAGAAGCTTTAATTTGTCAAGTTGACAAGGGCATTTCCTTGTTCATGATGCCATATCTAAAACTCAGGCTTTCTTTAGTGGCCACAAATCACTAAATGAGATTATAATGAATAAGGTTTGGACATAGAAGAGATTATCATGTTTTCAAACTATGTATTACCTAGGTGCTCATTTTACAATATTTACCAAATACCTACTAGATGCAGGCATTGTTTGAAGGGCTTTAGATACAGCAAAGGACAAAATAGGAAAAAATCCCTGCATGTGTAAGACTTACATTCAAATGGGAAAAAAGATAATAAACTGGTGAATTACACAGACACACCCTTTACATACACCACACCACCTTACATATAAAGGTGATAAATGCTGTGGAGAAAATGAAAGCAGAAAAGAAGAGGAAATACAGTTCAAACAAAGGGAGGTCTGATTTTTAAATAGCGTGGTCAGGAAAAATCACTGTGAGAAGTCGTTTCCTTTTTAGATTTTTTCCTTTTCTTTCCTTTTTCTTTCTTTCTTTCTTTCTTTTTTTTTTTCTTTTTGTTGCTCTTGTTTTGTGATTTTTTGTTTTTAAAATTTGAAGGTGGTCAAGCGCAACCCATGCTGGTGTTGGCCAGGACTATTCCTGGCAGGAGAAATGATTGCAAAGATGGGCATGTACCTTGTGTGCCAGAGGAATAACAGAGAAATCAGTGGGGCAGAATGAGTTTGTGGTGAGGAGCCCAGGAACAAATGAGATCAGACAGTTAATAGAAGCCCAGCTCTTACTGGTCTGGAAGAAAGTTCTAACGATTTTGGTTTTGGCTGAGAGAAGATAAGCTATCTAGTAGTAGGTTATCTGGCAAAGACTTTGAGAAGAATTATGTGATAAGATTTTTATTTTAAAAGACCACTGTGGACCTTTTTTATCTAATTTATAAAAAGCTGCAGAAGACTGGCCTACAGATCTTAAAATGACAAGAAGATATTTCATCAGAAGGCAGAAAACACAAAGAATCATAAATGAGCTAAATTTCCGAATGGGTGAGGCTGTTCTTAGGAGTCTAGAGACCCATGGATGCTTTATCACTGGTTCAGAGCTAGAAGGAACAATCATAAAAGAGGGAATTGAAGAAAAAACCCACCTTCAAATGACACCATGAGGCCTGGTATGAGGAATGAGAGTTCCCAGATATCCTACCACGTAGTGAATCAACAACAATCAGCACTCCCTGCCCCCCTCACCCCACCATGGGCCTTCCACGACAGGCAGCAGTACAGAAAAGACTCAGGAATAAGTGATAAAGTCCATAGAATTTCTCCCAAAACATCCAAGACCATTGCTTGGTGCTGAGCAGCAGCCTAATGAAGGGTTTTAAAATAACTATGGTAAATATATAATAAAACCAAGTGGAAAATAAAAGTGATATATAGGATCAGATAAGGAGTCTCAGCAACTCAAGGAAAACTACAAAAAGTAAGTAATGGCAATTTTAGAATTTAAAAAATACATTAGAAATTAATAGTCATTTGGTAGATTTGACCATAATCCAGACACAACAAAGGAAAGGATCAGGAACAAACATATAAAGACCCAAATAGATTTTAAAGAACCAAACAGACCATCTGAGACTTGTAGGAGAGTATTAAATGGTCTAACATACTTGCAATTGAAGTCCTAGTAGGAGATGTAAGAGGGATAGAGATATAACTTTTTGTTTTGTTTTGTTTTGTTTTAAATGATGAAGAAAATAAACCCACAGATCTAAGAACAGCAATAAACTCCAAACAGGAGAAATACTACTTAGACACATCAGAGACAAACTGTTGAAGACCTAAGATAAAATGAAAATCTATAAATCAACCAAGCAATTTGACACATGACATTCAGGAAAACAAAAATAAAGATGTCTAGGGGAACCTGGGTGGCTTAGTTAAGTGTCTGCCTTCAGCTCAGGTCATGATCCCAGGGTCCTGGGATCAAGCCCCACATTGGGCTCCCTGATCAGAAGGAAGCTTGCTTCTCCCTCTCCAACTCCCCCTGCTTGTGTTCCCTCTCTTACTGGGACTCTCTGTCAAATAAACAAATAAATATAAAATCTTAAAAAAAAAAAAAAGATGTCTGTCTTCTACTCAGAAATAGTAGAAGCCCAAAGGCAGTGGCAGGGAATTTCACCTAAGGCAAGAAACATTCAATGTATAGCCAGTGGACATGTTTTCAAAAATAAGGTGATATAAAATTATTTTATGACAGACAAAGACCAAATAAATTAATTTTCAGGCTAAAGAAGGGAAATCATATGTACATGTGAATTAATGTGGATGAAACATATGACAAAATTCAAAATATATTATAATGAACAACTCTCCACAAATTAGGAATAGAGAGAAATCATCTTCATTTTCTGAAGAGTCTTTACAAAATTCTAATGATAGCCTACTCCTTAATGACAAAAGACTGAGTCCTTTCTTTCTAAGACTAGGAACACAGTAACGATGCTTGCTCTCATCATTTTCATTTGACACAGTACTGACATTTCTAGTCATTGCATTAAGGTAATAAAAATTAAAAGCCTACATATTAGAAAGGAAGAAGCAAAGTAACTACTTCTATTTATAGATGACTTCAATGTCTGTATGAAAAATCCAAAAGAATCTCTAAAAAACAAATCCTAGAATGAATACATGAGGTTGGTTAGGTCACAGCATCCAAGACCAATACACAAACATTAGATTCATTTCTATATACTAAAAATAAACATGTGAAAATCAAATTAAAAAACAAAATACCATTTATAATCATTATACAAAAATGGAATAGCCAGGTACACCCTTAATAAAACATGTATAAGATATGCATGTTGAAAAATATGAAATGCTGTTAAAAGAAAGAAAAGGCCTAAATAAATGGAGAAACATTATGTTAATAGGTTGAAAGACTCAACATAGTGCCAATTCTCTCCCACATTATTTATAAGCTTAAAACAATTTCTACTAAAATGCCAGTAAGATGGTTTTCTTTTGCAGAGAAAAACAAGTTTCTGATTATGTTTCTATGAAAAGGCATTAGAATTCATATAAAATATATATGAGAAGGCACTACAGTAACTAAAAAAAAATCTTGTAAAAGGAGAGTAAAGTGAGAAAAATCACTCTACCCTTATGGAGGAGCTAATATATATATCTAGACTAATTACATAGTGTAGTCTTGATAGAGGGAGAGGGGCTGCGGTCAGTGCAACAGAACAGAGAACCCAACAATAGACCCACCTAAATCTGTCCAGCTGTGTTTTGACAAAGGTACAAAGGCAATTCAGTAGAATAAAGATATTCTTTTTCAGGAAGTGGTGCTGGAGCAACCAAAGGTCCATAGGGAAGAAAGAGCTTTTATGGAGAGGTTAGGCCAAAAGACTGAATGCGGAGGATGCAAGAGAGAACAAGGGAAAGATGTTTGCAAAACCCCAAGAACAAAATATTATTTGGAACATAAGTATCATAAGGACCAGAAAGAATTATGAGAGTGGCAGGAAAAAGCAGTCCGGGTCAAGAAAGTAACATTAACACAACCTTTGTTCTCACTTAGAAAGGGATTATAGATACCAGTCCTTTGTATTCATTAAAAGTCATGCCTATAATCCATTTAATTAATAGAAGCTATTTGCTTCTACAAATTTCTGTTATTGCACATTGTAATTATAATTGGATTTTTACTACTTTTAGCTGATCTTCTCCTCTGATATACCAAAATATTTAATAACCTGTACTGTGGTTTTCCTCATCACAGTTCCAATGTCTAGTAACTGCCAAGCATATAGCTGGAACTGGAGAAATATTCATTAAATGCAATTAAACTAAATGAAGCCAAGTTACTAAATGGCTTGATTTCAGTTCCAAAGCCATTGCTCTCATGCTCTTTACCCCCCAAAACTTTGCTTAAGCAATTTCCCCCCAGACTCTCTCCAAATGAGTCTAACTTCAGCCATAGGCCCCACTCCTTCTATGCTATTTGGATGCAAGTTCAAATTAACTCTTCCAGATTCATCTCTTGTAGTTACTAACAAGCTTCATTGCATGGTTTTCTCTGTGAAATGTAGTACTTATCTCTCCAACTGATATATCACTTCTAGAACGTCCCTAGAGTTCCCATAACCTTTAGATTTTGTTTGTTGATAGATTATATGTTCCCAGAGAGGGAACATGAATCTCCTATTTCTTCTGTTCCTTTGGGTTCATCCTTATTTCTAGCATTTCTTCAAATGTGAAGTCAATGCTGTGGTTATTCCATTCATGTACTAGATTGTATTTGACTCTATAATATTCCAAACCCTGAAACTAATGAAATAGATTTGCTTCTTGGATAATTTACCGTAGCAATGATATTTTCAGTCTAGATTTCTACAGCTTATCTTCACTAGATCATCCACTTAGTACATGACATTTCTAATAGTTACTTATAATCTGGTTAAGATATGTAGTGTTAATACAGGTGTTTTTTTCTTCTTCTTTTTGTTTCTAACTACATGTCTCTGGTTGAGTAGAATTAGCTGTGGGCTGTTTAAACCAATGGGTCAACAATGGCATGGAGTCCTTTCTAGGGAGAGCGTATCTCAATGAATGTTTGAATTGTTTATGGATAAACTTTTGCTTATCATCAAATAGGCAAGATAAATAAAGTAAGAGCTAATTAGGTCTACATAGTAACTAATAGCATTTATGAGCTATATGTTTGTATTTTGAGATGGTTGATGAGAATCCAGACAGCGAATGCAGAGAGTACTTCAGGAGAGAGCAAGATCCATATGAGGAAAAAGTGATAATTTTGACCTCAAAAAAAAAAAAAAATTCTTGCTCTGTGTCTGATCCCATTAAACAGACAAAAGCAAGCTTAAAGAGTAGGAGAAAATATTTGCAAACTACATATCCAGCAAAAAAGCTTAGTAATTAAAATGCATAAAGAACTCCAAAAACTCAAAAGTATTAAAAAAAAAAGAAAAAATAATCCACAAAATTCCAATTAGGAAATGAAAAAAAAATACATAAACAAACCTTTCATGAAAGAGGAAATACAGTTGATGAATAAACACATAAAAAATGTTCAATGATGTTGGCTATCAGCATTGGCTACAAAGAGATATCACTAAACACCTACCAAAATGGCTTTTTAAAAATAGTGATAACCAAATGTTGCCAAGGATGAGGAAGATCTTTATCACTCATGCATTGTTTAGTTGCACCAAAATAGGGGAGCCTGGGTGGCTCTTTGGGTTAAAGCCTCTGCCTTTTGCTCAGGTCATGATCTCAGGGTCCTGGGATCAAGCTCCGAATGGGGCTCTCTGCTCAGCAGGGAGCCCGTTTCCCCCTCTCTCAGCCTGCCTCTCTGCCTACTTGTGATCTCTGTCTGTCAAATAAATAAATAAAATCTTAAAAAAAGAAAAGATGCACCAAAATAAATTCTTAGTGGATCTAGTATTTGCAAAAAAAAAAAAAAAATCTTATATAAGGCTTTTAGAAAAAAATTCTAATTATTTTGTTCCTTAGGTATCAGAAAGCAAGAGAAGGAACCAAAAATGTACAAAGCACAAACTATCAAATTTGACTATATTAAAATAAAATGAAAGACAAAGAGATTGCTTTATCTCTCTAGAAAAAAAAACCCTAAAATTGTGAATAGACGAGACAAGCAACTCATTTGCACATAATATGAACAAGAAAGTAGCCAAAAATACATGAAAATGTAGCTTCACAGAAGTACTGGAAATATAAATTAAAATGATTCGACATCAATGTTCGCGCCTCATATATTTTGCTTTTGGTTCTATATATTCTCTGATTTTCCCACATGGACATCCACTTAGCTTCTTGGTACACGCAAAAACAAAAACAAAAACAAAAAACCACCCAGGTATATGAAGAAGTTAGCACTCATGTCATGGACATGTGACCGTGGGCAATAGGAACTGGTAGATAAATGGTCCTTTTTCTGTTAACTGGCTGGGTAATTCTTGGTTGCGTTCTCTATAGATTCTCTAGTAGGATCTAGACATAGCTGCCCACAGGGGTAATCAGCTGGATAGCATATATAGATAAACTTCTTATACATAAGGCTTTTTCTCCGTCTGCTTTTTTCAGGAAACTTAGCAAAGATATCTGTCTTTATTATAAAGCAACATACATTAGTTTTATGACTATAAAGTCATTTAATCAGTTATAAAATTATCTATATATTTCATTCAACACAAAATATTTCTTGAATGCCTGTAAGTCTGGAATTATGTTATGCATGGATCTAGCAGTAAGCAAAACTAAAAAAAAAAAAAAAAAAAACAACAAGGAAACTTTATCTTCTAAGAGTGTATAGTCTAGTTGTGAACGTGTGTATTTAACAAAAAATCACACAAAACAAATTAGAAAACGTGCAAAGCAAGTACAAGGGGTTATAGACTGGTTTAGTAAGGATAACAGATCTAGTCATGGGGACCAGGGAAGGTTTCTCTGAAAATGTGGTGATTTGCTGGACAGAAACCCAAGGAAGAGTAGGGATTATTGAGGCAATGAATATATGGTTAGGGGAAGAAAGGACATTCTAGAAAGAAGAGCAGGGGCAAAGATTTGGAGGCTGAAGTATTAATGAAACATGTATCATGAACATACAAAACATGAAACAAACAAAAATATACAAACAAAGCATATGGGGCTAGGTATCAAGAGGAAGCTTTGTGCAACTGACACTAGGGATACATAGGGACAATGTCAGGTGATTCTGTGGGCCACATTAATGACTTTTTTTTTTTTAATCCCAAGAGTCATGAAATTGAAGGAAGCATATTTTTTAGTAAAGAATTGAAATTATCGATTTCTGTTTTCAGAAGATCATTCTATTATGGCTAATATTCATTGAGAATTTACCCTATGCCAAACACTGTTCTGAGCACTATGTGTGTGTTACATTTTGGGTGCTCATAATTTCCCTACAGGTTTTGCATTGTTATCCACACTGTAAGAGTGAGGAAATTGAGGAGTAGAGCAATTATCTTGTCCAAGCTCACACGGTGAAAGTATGGCAGAGCAAACCCCAGTAGTCAGACTTTAGCACTCTTACTGTGAATGCCCAAACTGAACTGCCCCTACAATGTGAGAAGGAGAGAGTGGAACAGTAGATGTGGGGACCCAGTTAGAAGGCTATTCCTGCCATCCAGCGAAGGGAGGTACAAGCTCGGTCTATGTGATCAAAGTGAGATGGACAGAAATGGATGGATATACTATGATTCTCAACTGGAAGAAACTTTGCTCTCTATTCCCAAACCAGGATATTCAGCAATGTCTGGAGTACTTTTGGTTGTGAGAACATGGGAGGACCTCTAGTGGTAGAGGTCAGGATTGAGGCTACACCTCCTACAATGCATAGAACCCCACAACAAAGAATTATCCAACCCAAAGGATCAATGGTGTCTAGGTTGAAAACCCTAGTATAAAAATATCTGGGGAGAAAAACTGATAAAACTTGATGGTGAATGGGGGGAGGGTTGTGGGATGAGAGAGCAAGAGGTGGATGGGATTTGTGGGATGAGAGAACAAGTGATATCAGGGATATTGTGTAACAGAAAAACTGTCACAACACTGTAGGGAACACAGCAAACATACTGGGTTTGAAGGAATTTAAATTGAGTAGTCAGCCAAAGAGAGGTATCATGTGATCACTAGGTTTTAATTAATTATAGGGCACAAAAGAGAATTGTGCATTAGAGACATATATTTTAAGTTATCTGGGTGTAGACAACATTTGAAATCATGAACACAAATAATGTTTTCAAGGGTTAGAATATAGGCTAAAAGAAAATAATGCCTTAGGACTGAGTCTTTTTTTTTTAAAGATTTTATTTATTTATTTGAGAGATGGAGATCACAATTAGGCAGAGAGGCAGGCAGAGAGAGAGGAGGAAACAGGCTTCCTACCGAGCAGAGAGCCCAATGTGGGGCTCTATCCCAGGACCCTGGGATCATGACCCAAGCCAAAGGCAGAGGCTTTAACCCACTGAGTCACCCAGGCACCCCATAGGACTGAGTCTTGAAGAAGTCCAATGTTTAGTGGTCTTTTACTGCAGGAAAAAAAAGATGAGCAAGAAAGAGAGAGAGTAAATGGAGAGAGAGAGAGAGAGGGAGGGAGATATCAGAGAAGTAGTAATAAAAACAAAATATTGTGGTATTTAAGAAGTTAAGGGCATATAATTTTTAAAATAATAGTGCTTAGAAGTTAAATAAGGTAAGTGGGGGGAAAAAGTCTGTTTCAAGTATATGGATGTAATTGGGTTCTAATTGAGAACTAATTTGGAATAAGAGTTTTTTGGATTGCAGTGTAGTTAGACATATCCCCAGCACACACACACACACACATGCACACACATCCTCACACAGATCATTGTCCCCCACCCAAAAAATCTAAATAGCTTACTGAATACTATGTAGCTTACCATGTTCTAGGCGCTATAAATGCAAAATGATAAATGTTTACTCAAATAGCACAAGGTGTTTGTTGGTAACCCCTTTTCAGAGATGAAATGAAGGTTTAGTGATGTTAGGTGATCTGTCAGAGGCCACATAAAAGGCATAATCTGGTTCCTAACCCAAGACATACAGTCTCCAATGCCCATATTCTTTCTCTTAAATAGAACAATAAGGAAAAGCTCCAAACTCAGTGGCATCTGTGTATGTTGACTTTAATCTTATTTACAAAATTTGGATTCATCTCACTCTGATACAAAATTGTTTTCACATGTTTTCTTCCTTTTTATAAGCAAGGTGGACCATGGGGCTATTAATCATTGCTGCAACAGATAAAGCTGATGTGTAAAAACCAATCTCCATTATTCATTTGGAACCACATTGTGGACTGAGATACTGTATCACCGAAGGAAACAGATGGTCCATGTTCCTGGTAAAAATACTTTACAAAGGCATTCCTGTCTGCAGTTCACAGGTTCTGAATCCATTCCTATCAAATGTGATACTCACAAGGTCATCACATACAGCTGGTCTTTAATGACTTTGCAATAGAAAATACAACACATTTGTAAATGACAGTAGAAAAAACACAGCAAGTTTAGATATGAGAATCAAATAAATATAGTATATTCTGATTTCAGATATAACAATGAGAATAGCTAATGAAATGAATAAAATCTGTTCTATAATTCTTCCTAACCGCCCTCTGTTTATCCAACTGCCCCCCTTTTAAAAATTTCTTTTTCCATTTTTAAAATTTTATTTTATTTTTTTCAGTGTTCCAAAATTCATTGTTTTGCACCATACCCAGTGCTCCATGCAGTATGTGCCCTCCACGATACCCAACTGGCCCCCTTTTGTTTAAGTTCCACCATTTAGTTTAAAATACTTTTTTAGGGGTGCCTGGGTGGCTCAGTGGGTTAAGCCGCTGCCTTCGGCTCAGGTCATGATCTCAGGGTCCTGGGATCGAGTCCCGCATCGGGCTCTCTGTTCAGCAGGGAGCCTGCTTCCTTCTCTCTTTCTCTCTGCCTGCCTTTCAGTGTACTTGTAATTTCTCTCTGTCAAATAAATAAATAAAATCTTTTTTAAAAAAAAAGACTTTTTTTAAAAATGCTAATCATACTACTCTGCTGACCTGTTTAAAATCTTTAGATGACTTCCCATCACCTACAGGGGGGTAATTTTGAGCAAGCTACTTAAACTCTCTCTAACAAGTTCAAGATTACAAAGTTAATAAAGTGACTGAGTTGGGAGTAAATCCCATGACATCAGCCTTCTGCTTTAGCTTTCAACCATGAAGTTGTAAGAATTTTCTAAACAGGAGCTGGTAAACTATGTTCCGAGGACCAAATCCAGGCTACCACTTGTTTTTTACATCCACATGCTAACAAACTTCTCTACATTTATAAATAATTGAAAAACAAGTTATAAGAAAATGAAATTTCATAACATGTGAAAGTTACATGAAAATATCAGAGTCCATGAAAAATGTCTTCTAGGAACACAGCCATGACCATATTTTATGTATTGCCTATGGCTCCTTTCATGCAACAACAGAGCTGAGTAGTCACAGCAGAGATTGCTTAGCCCACAAAATCTAAAATATTTAGTATCTGGTCCTTCATAGAAAAGAGTATGCCCACATCCAAATTAACAACTAGCATCAGGGAAGAAGGAAATAGAAAGCTAGAAAGATAAGTAGAGTGAAGTTAGCACAGGTCAAATTGCTTCATCCAGAAATTTGGACTGAAAATAAATATGCTTTATACATTAAAATATATTCTTTTGAATTTTAATCTTTCTTAAATTGAATTGCCTAAAATACATAGATGGATGTATATAATGTATATAATATATACATAATGTATATAATAATGTTGCATACTGTGGTTAAACATGTCTAAATTATGCATGGATAATCAATTGGGTGTATTTTGCTGTGCTATATCTTTTGCCCTTAAAGCATTATTCTTTTTCCCTCAAAACTTCTCCTTTACTATTTCATTAACACTATTTTTTTAAAAAATTTATTTTAGCCATCATCTTCTCTAGGAAGGTATCCCTGACACACTCCTTCCCTTCCTATTAGGCACCCCTTTTATAAGCTCTCGTAGCTTATGCTACTATATGATAGACATTTTCAAATTGTTTTGTCATGATTGATTTTCATAAGTGAACTGAAAGCCTTGGAGTCTTCTTTTTTCTTTTCTTTTTTTTTTTTTTTTTTTTTTAATCCCTTGTGCCTAAGACATTACCTAGCATGTAGTAGACACTTACTAATACAAATTTGTGAATTAATATTCAAGAAATGCCACACACATCTTCCATCTCATGTGATACTACTTTCCCTCAAGGCAAAGACTGGGGTCTTTTTTTTTTTATGTAATATTGCTGGAAATGTCAGAGAGTCTTAGTGATCTGCTCACACCTTTGGGAAAACTAGGAGCCTCTTGGGAAAAGATGTGGTATGTATATATACAATGGGATATTGTTCAACCATAAAAAGAATGAAATCCCGCCATTTGAAACAACATGGATGGAACCAGAGCATGTTATGCTAAGTGAATTAAGTCAGACAGGAAAAAGATAAATCATATGATTTCAGTTCTATGCAAAATGTAGAAAACAAACAAATGAACAGGAGAAACAGAGAAAGACTCATAGATATATAGAACAAACTGGTGCTTGCAAGAGGGGAAAAAGGGTGAGTTGGTGGGGGAAATAGGGAAAGGGGATTAAAAGGTACAAAATTCCCATTATGCAGTAAGTAAGACACAGGGTTGCAGTATACAGCATAGAGAATATAGTTAATAATATCATAACAGGGGCGCCTGGGTGGCTCAGTGGGTTAAGCCGCTGCCTTCGGCTCAGGTCATGATCCCAGGGTCCTGGGATCAAGCCCCGCATCGGGCTCTCTGCTCAGCAGGGAGCCTGCTTCCTCCTCTCTCTCTGCCTGCCTCTCTGCCTGTTTGTGATCTCTCTCTGTCAAATAAATAAATAAAATCTTAAAAAAAATAATATCATAACAACTTTGGTAACAGATGGTAGCTAGATTTATAATAGTGATCACTTCATAATGTACCTAAGTAAACTATATTGGACTTCTGAAACTAGTAAAATATTAGGTCAGTCAACTTCAATAAAAAATGTAGTCACCAAAAGCTTATCACATAGGGGATAAAATAAATACCTAGAAAAGTGCTTGAGATATCATGGGCATTCAATATATATGTGGCAAGTGGATTTTTGAGTCAACAGATCACTAATAAGGGATATAGTAGAGTTACCATAGGGTATCACGAAAGTTTAGGTACAAAGGGCATCTTATGAAAGTCTATAATTAAAAATATAATAATTCTTATTATTATTAACATTTTCTGACTGCTTTCTTGGAGCCAAGCACCATGTTAAGTGTCTTAAATGCATTTCTTGAATTCTTGCAACATATCTATGAGGCAGGTACCACATTACCAATGATTTCTTTTTTTTTTTTTTTTTTAAGATTTATTTAATTGAGAGGAAGAGAGAGTGTTTGGTGTGGGTGAGAGGGCAGAGGGAGAGAAGCTCAAGCAGACTCCCTGTTGAGTGCAGAGCCCG
This sequence comes from Mustela putorius furo, assembly GCF_011764305.1. Taxonomy (NCBI): domain Eukaryota; kingdom Metazoa; phylum Chordata; class Mammalia; order Carnivora; family Mustelidae; genus Mustela; species Mustela putorius. The sequence continues at coordinate 4,846,768 of NW_025422019.1, forward strand.
ACATGGGGCTGGATCTCACTACCTATGTGATCATGAGCTGAACCAAAACCAAGAGTCAGAGGATTAACCATCTGGCACCCAGGAGCCCCGCAGATAGCTTATAATTCATGGCACACATACTGCCCTTTCTGTTTGTGTCTTTCTGGCTACTGCCTTCAACACGAAGCACTTATTCTCCATATATCTTAAACCTATGCTCCTGAGAAATATTTTTGTTTCATTTAAACATAATCCTCTTTCCTTTACTTACGTTTGGCCAAGTTCTTCATTCAGGGCCTCTTCATAAGCTCTTGCTCATCCTACAGATTGGCTGCAGAGCTCTCTGTGGAAGAGATCAATGAATATGTTTTTTCATTTACCCATTATTTCACTCAAATACCACATATTTAGCTTTTACATGCCAGACAGTGGGAATTCAGAAAAAAAAAAAAAAAAAGTCCTTCATAGCCATGGCCTTCCTAAACTCATAAGCAGTCAATATGGTAGTAGGTGTTTTGACTGAGGGGTCATGGATCACAGCTCACAACAGAAAGTGTGCCTAGGCTAGCCTGAAAGGCCATGGAAGTCTTTATGGAAGCCACAGGATCTGAGTAAAAGAGTATCAGAGGAAATGAAGGGTATTGGGGGTAGTGCCAGGAACCAAGACAACAGCACTAGCAATAGCACAGAGGCATGAGCCAGTCTCATGTAGAAGTCCTTGTAGTTTATTGGCCATGGAGTGAGAAAGGAGAGCAGTGGGAAGGAGCACAAGGTGTATGGGAGTAGTACCCGTGTGGCAAGCAGGGTGGCCCAGGGATCATCATGTCATGTGGGGGATGATCATTTTATGCAATTTTGTGTTTTGCTGCCCTGGTAAATAGTCAGGGCTATGTTCCCCACATGAGACAGGAGTTCTATCTGATGTGGAAGGTGCTGAAATAGCATGAATAAAAGTGGGCAATATTATAGAAATGGGATTTGAAAGGCAAATCATTATTCTGGCATTTTGTAAGTGGTTACTTAAAAGAATGTGTTGTTTCAATGCAATGTTTTCCTTTTAACTGTGCGTGTGTGTGTGTGTGTGTGTGTGCGTGTGTGTGCAAACTTGCTACTAATTTTGTGGTTTCCTACTTTTTCTTTTTTCTCTTATTCTCATTTAGTACATCACTACAAATTGAGCAGAAATTTCAAATTGTGGGTGGAAGATTAGTCAACCGATTGAAAGGTTAAAAGATACTTTATTTTATAAATATGTGTTTTCAAAAGTTCAATTGTTAAGGAAAAAGAATAATGTCTATTAGTAAATCTGAGCAAAATGTCATTCTTTGTAACAACTCGCTATTGTTTTTGAATAAAAAAGAGAACATTCTTAGGAATGAATAATAAGAGAATGGGTGAATGAGATGAATCCCCCCCACCAAAAAATGCAGTTCTATATTTGTTAATTGTAGAGTGCCCTGAAAAGACCTGTATATAGGAAAGAGGTTTTCCAACCTCAACTCATTGGAAACTTAATTAAAATAGAAAGTTATGTAAGAGAACATTTTTACTATGTCATTTCACTCTTATAACAAACTTATAAGTTAGATCATAGTACATCTATTTCATATGTAAAAGTAGCTGAGCAAGGCCCAGAGAAGTTAACTGTCTCACCCAAGGTCAAATGAAGGTCTATCTCCAAAGTCCAGGGCTTTTTCTGGGTTGCCCAACATGCAGAGAAATTGGTTTCAGGGAGAGATACTCTGCTTTTTATAGCCACAGCTTGAATGTAAATACTATAACTTGAGGGCTTTTTGAGATTAAAAAAAAAAAGGTCTTATTTAATGTCAAAAATAAACCTTCAGCTATCAGAGGGTGCTTATGTGTGTGAAAGAACGATACCAGCACCCTGCACCTGGGTTATCAGTAGCAGCTTCATTGCACCAGAAATGGACAGAATTGAAGTCGTTTAAGAGAGAGCTTATAAACGTAGCATTGTTTTAAAGTGAACCTCCATGATTTTTTCAAAGCTTCCAGTCCATAAAATTGTATCATCTTAAAGCCATAGAAGACCTAGGTCTTCTATTCCTAATGCCATCATTTTCCTCTGCTGATGTAACCAAGAACCAGAGAAAAGGAGAAATTATGTAAATGCCTGATTTTAGTCTGTTTGGTTGAAATATGTACTAACAATTTGCTACATCTTTAATGAATCGCATGCTTAATGGCACAAGTCAAAATTGGTACTAATATTTTTATAATAGAGATAAGGACCCTGAGGCTGGAAAACTTTGGTGGCTGTCTAAGGGTTGCATATCTAGTTAGATGTTACACAACTAGTACAGTGACAAGGCTGATACTGAAACTGACCTTGCTTGGTTCTAATGTCTACCTCATCTGATTAGAATGAGGACCAGACCACAGATTATGTCACACCCTAAAGTTCTTCATCTCCTATGTCACCTGCCGTATGGCAGGATGGGACAGGAAAAATAAGCAGGGACAAGGAAAGCACATTCATAATAATCCCAGTTTATTATAATTGTGATTCCCCCTTTATTTCAAAGCTTCCACCAAATTGTATCCCTGGTGAAACGACCCCCACCCCTGCCCCTGCTCCCAAGTACAGAGAACCGTTCTGCTTACCAGTTGTCAGTTCTGTGTTTGGCTTCACTCGTGAGTCATTCCATGACCTTGATCAAACCATTAAGCTTTTCTTTATCTCAGTTTCTCCATCCATAATGTGATTATAAATAATACATCCCCCCTAACTACTTCACAGGGGTCACAAAGGCATTAATAATGTAATTATTTCTAAAGTACTTTGAAATCCTTGAGTGAAATATGATATTAAAAATATCACTGCACTCAAAATATTCCCAGACAGGCAGACTTAAATGAGAAAACTATTGCTCTCTGAGTGGAAAATATGTCTGACAGGATAACATAATTTTCCAGGAGAAAAATGCCTTTCATATAAGGGTCTCAAAACCCCTTTAGTTTTGTTTAAGGTGCTGAGACTGTGGTTTGTGCACCATGGGTAAGAAGACTCAGTGGGCTGTGCTCTTTTCTGTATGCCTTTACAACTCTACTAAACCCAGAAGAGGGAATGAGATTAAAAAGCCCCCAAACTAGGGTTATCAAATAAAATACAGGATACACAATCACATTTGAGTCCCAGATAAACAAAAAATAATATGTTATATAAGTACAGTCCAGGTATTACATGAGACATACTTACACTAAAAACAAAAACAAAAACAAAAAACGTATGTGAAACTCAAATGTATTGCATGCTATTTTTGTTCTCTAAATCTGGCGAGCCTGCTTCAAGTCCTCCTTATTTAACTGACTTCATTATTTGTCGATCTGAATTGCTAAGAACCTTATGTGGAACGAACGCAAAGATAAATAGCCTCATTCATTTCAGATAACATAACAATGAAACAAGTGATATCAATAGTCTAAACCAAGTTGTGATTTCTGAAAGGCAAATACTGTGTTCGGATTTCCTTTATATTTCTTGGGTTTGGCATAGTTTCTGTAACATTTTAAGCAGCAGAAAAATGTTCAATAAATGAATGAATAAATGGTGGAGTGAATGAACAACTTGGATTCACTGAAGGAATTTAAGGCATTTTGGAAAATTATTGTAAAAATATATTTGGGTTATAATCAGTTACTATAATAACTCTACATGGTAGTTTCTTCTAAGATAACTAAATTAGTTTATTAAGTTGCTATCCCTACAAGATTTTATTAAACTCAGCAAACATTTATTGAAGGCCTTTTTATGTATGAAGTATTTATCTTGGTGTTAGATTTTACTATTTATTACTTATCAAGTTATTTGTTATGAATTCTGCAACAAATTTTACCATCTTCAATTATAGAAATAATTACCTTATTATAACTGCTTACTTACTTGTAATTCATTGCAGAGTAAAGAAATCCTAAAGAAAAGCAGGTGGGGTGAGAATGGAGAATATGGAAACATTTTGATAAACCATTTTCCAGCTTTACTGTGATATAACTTTCAAAAATTGTATATTTACTTTACAAAATATTTTGATATATGTGTACATCATGAAATGATTACCACAATCAAGCTAATTAACATTTTCATTACTTCACATAGTTATTTTTGTGTGTGTGGTGAGAACTTAAAGTCTACTCTCAGTAAATTTTGAGTATGCAGTATAGTTTAATTAAACTATAGTCATCATGCTATAAATTCAATCTACAGAATTTATTTATCTTGCATAAGACACTTTGCATATTTTGACCATTTCTCATTTCCCCCACACAAACCCTGAAAAAAGTCATTCTGTTCTCTTCTATGAAATTGCTTTTTTTTTAAAGATTCCAAACAAAAGTGAGATCATGCAGGGTTTTGTTTGTTTGTTTTTGTTTGCTTTGTTTTTTCCTATGCCTGTCTTATTTCACTTAGCATAATGTGCTCAAATTTCACACATATGATTGCAAATGTGATAAACACTTAGGTTGATTTCCATGTCTTGGCTATTGTGAATAATGCTGCAATGAACATGGGAATGCTTATATCTCAAGATATTTTATTTCTTCTGGATATATATCCAGAAGTAGGATTGCTGAACCATAAAAGTTGCATTTCTTTTAACTTTTCTGAGGAATTTAAAAACAAATTTTATACTGTTTCCCATAAAGGCTATAGTAATTTACATTACCACCAACAGTTTGTAAGGGTTCTCTTTTGCCTATGTCCTTGCCAATACTTATCTTTAATGTTTCTAACAGGTGTGAGATGATCTCTTATTGTGTTTTTTGATTTGCATTTTCTTGAGGATTAATGATGTCCATGTTTTTCATATCCCTGTTGACCATTTTAAATATTAACTTTTATTATATGTACAGTTCAAAATTATCTTCTCCCATTCCATAGATTGTCTTTACTTTATTCCATAGATTGTTGATTATCTTTACTGTGTGTAGTGTCTTGTTTTGATACAGTACTATTTGTCTATTTTTATGTTTGTTGCCTGTGCCTTTAGGGTCATATTTGTAAAACCACAGCTTGTACCAATGTCATAAAGGTTTTCCCCAGTGCTTTATTCTAATAGTTTTAAATATTTAGGTTTTACATGTGAGTCTTTAGCACATTTTGAGTCAATTTTTGTATATGGCATGAAATAAGAGTCATTTGCATTCTTCTACATGTTGATATTCTGTTTTCCCAAAATAATTTAATAAAGAGACTATTCTTACTCCTTGTGTGCAACTTTGTTGAAGACAAATTGACCATAAAGGCATGGGCCTGTATCTATTCTACTGGACTAAATGTCAGTTTCTATGTCAGTATCACATTGTTTTGATTACTATAGCTTTGTAGTATATTTTGAAATGAGGAAGCATGATAACTCCAGTTTTGTTCTTTATGCCCAAGATCCCTTTGGCTATTCATGGATTTCATGATTCTACAACAATTCTGCTATTATTTTTTCTATTTTGTGAGAAGTGACATTGGAATTTTGATAAAGATTGCATTCAGTCTGTAGGTTTCTTTGGATAGTATGGGCATTTTAACAATGTTACTTATTCCAATCTCTGAACACATAGATTTTGGGAAAGAATGGTGTTAATTCTTTTATAAATGCTCAGTAGAATTCACCAGTGAAGCCATCAAGTCTTTTGCTTTTATTGTTTGTTAGGAAGATTTTGATTACTATTTTAATCTCCTTACTTGTTACTGGTCTTTACTTTATGACTCAGGTTCAATATGTTTCTCAGAAGGCATTAATTTCTTCTAGGTTATCTGATTTGTTTGTATCCAATTATTCATAGCAATCTTTTGTCATCCTTTGTATTTCTGTGCTATCAGGTGTAATGTCTCCTCTTTCACTTATAGTTTTATTTATTTATTTGAGCCTTCTATTTTTTCCTTTGATGTAGCTAAATGTTTACTAACTTTATCTTTTTAAAAGTAAAAAAAAAGTTAAAATTATGTGGAAATTAAACAATATACTCCTTAAGAAATAGGAAAAAAAAAAAACCTTAAGACAAATGAAGATGGAAACAACATATCAAAATTGATGAAATGGGGGCACCTGGGTGGCTCAGTGGGTTAAAGCCTCTGCCTTTGGCTCAGGTCATGATCCCAGGGTCCTGGAATTGAGCCCCATATCGAGCTCTCTGCACAGCAGGGAGCCTGCTTCCTCCTTTCTCTCTGCCTGCCTCTCTGCCTACTTGTGATCTCTGTCTGTCAAATAAATAAATAAAATCTTAAAAAAATTAAAATATAAATTTAAAAAAATGATGAAATACAACAAAAACTATCCTAAGAGGGAATATTAAATCTATAAATGCTCACATTAGGAAACAAAACAGATCTCAAACAAACAACACAACCCAACCTTATAACTCAAGAAACTAGAAAAAGAACAAAGAAACAGGAGCTTCTAATGACATACTGGCACAGAAAGACCTCATAGATATATACAGAACATTCCACCCCAAAACAACAGAATGCTCATTCTTCTCGAACACACATGGAACTTTCTCCAGATTAGATCACTTGCTGGGTCACAAATGAGGTCTCAACCAACATCAAAAGATTGGGATTATCCCCTGTGTATTCTCAGACCACAATGTTTTGAAACTGGAACTCAATCACAAGAAAAATTTGGAGGAAATTCAAACAATTAGAATCCAAAGACCATCCTACTAAGGAATATTTGGTTCAACCAGGAATTAAAGAAGAACTTAAAAAATTCAAGAAATCAATGAGAACAAAACCACATTGCTCCAAAACCTATGGAATACTGCAAAGGCAGTCTTAAGGGGAATATACATTGGCATTCAAGCCTTACTTTAAAAAAAAAAAATTAAAAAATTAAAAAATCCCGAATTCACCAACTAACTTTATATCTTAAAGAACTGGAGGTGGGGGAAAAAGAAAGAAAAAAAAAAAAAGAAAAAGAAAAAAAAAGAACTGGAGAAAAAACAACAAATAAAGCCTAAGTCATGTATTAGAAGAGAAATTATTAAGATTAGAGCAGAGATAAATGAATTAGAAATCAGAAATACAGTACATGAGATCAGCAAAACTAGAAGTTGGTTCTTTGAAAGAATTAATAAAATCAATAATCCACTGGCCAAACTTATCAAAAAGTAAAGAGAAAAGACCCAAATTAATGAAATTATGAAAAGGGAGAGATCACGACCAACACCAAAGAAATAAAAACAATTACTAGAAATTGTTATCAACCACTATATGCCAATAAATTAAGCAACCTGGAAGAGATGGATGTCTTCCTGAAAACCTATGAACTACCAAGACTAAAACAGGAGAAACTGACAACCTCAATAGACCAATAACCATAAACGAGATTAAAGCAGTGATCAAAAACCTCCCGAAGAACAAGAGTCCAGGGCCTGATGGATGCCCTGGAGGATTCAACCAAACATTTAAAGAAATAATACCTATTCTCCTGAAGCTTTTTCAAAAAATAGAAGCAGAAGGAAATCTTCCAGACTCATTCTATGAGGCCAGCATTACCTTGATCCCAAAACCTGGCAAAGACCCCATCAAAAAAGAGAATTTCAGACCAATATCCCTGATGAATATGGATGTCAAAATTCTCAACAAGATCTCAGCTAATGGTAGCCAATAGTACATTAAAAGGATTATCTATCATGAGCAGGTGGGATTTATCCCTGGGATACAAGTGTGATTCAACATCTGCAAATCAAACAGTGTGGTAGAACACATTAATAAGTGGAGAAAGAAGAACCATATGGTTCTCTCAATTGATGCAGAAAAAGCATTTGGCAAAATAAACATCATTTCCTGATTAAAACTCTTCAGAGTGTAGGGTTAGAGGGAAAATTCTTCAAATTCATTAAAAAAAAAAAAAATCTATGAAAGCCCTGAGCAAATATCACTCTCAATGGGGAAAAGCTGAGAACTCTTCCCTGAAGATCAGGAACACAACAAGGATGCCCACTCTTGCCACTGTTGTTCAACATAGTACTAGAATTCCTAGCAACCACAATCAGACAACAAAAAGAAATAAAAGACATTCAAATTGGCCAAGAAGAAGTCAAACTCTCTCTCTTCACAGATGACATGATACTTTATGTGGAAAACCCCAAACACTCTACCCCTAAATTACTAGAACTCATACAGCAATTCAGTAATGTGGCAAGATAAAAAAATCAATGCACAGAAATCAGTTGCTTTCCTATAAACTAACAACGTAACTGTAGAAAGAAAAATTAGAGAATCAGTTCCTCTTACGATAGCACCAAAAATGATAAGATAATTTGGAATAAATCTAACCAAAGAGGTGAAGGATCAATACTCTAGAAACTACAGAACACTTATGAAGGAGATTGATAAAGACAAAAAAAGATGGAAAAACATTCCATGTTCATGGATGAAAAGACTAAACATTGCTAAAATGTCTACACTTCCCAGAGAAATCTATACTCTCAATGCCATCCTGATCAAAATACCAATGGCATTTTTCAAAGTACTAGAATAAACAATACTAAAATTTATATGGAACCAGAAAAGACCCTGAATCACTAAGGAAATGTTGAAAAAGAAAAAAAAAAAAAAGATCGCTATGTGAATCACTTTGCCTGTTCATATATTACAAAGCTTTGAGCACCAATGGTATTCACACAAAAACAGATACATAGATTAATGGAGCATAATAGAGAGCCCAGATATGGATCCTCAACTCTATGGTCAACTAATCTTTGACAAAGAAGGAAAAATATCACTGGAAAAAAGACAGTCCTTCAATAAATGGTGCTGGGGATAATGGACAGCCACCTGCAGAAGAATGAAACTTGAGCATTCTCTTATACCATACACAAAGACTTAAACTCTAAGTGGATGACAGACTTCAATGTGAGACAAAAAAATCTATCAAGATCCTAGAGGAGAACATGGGTAATAACCTTTTTGACATCAGCCACAGCAACTTCTTTCAAAACATGTCTCCAAAGACAAGGGAAACAAAAGTAAAAATGAAATTTTGGGACTTCATCAAGATAAAAAACTTCTGCACAGCAAAGGAAACAGGCAACAAATCAAAGAAATGGGCCACCTGGGTGGCTGGGTGTCTGTCTTCGGCTCAGGTCATGACCCCAGGGTCTTGGGATCAAGCCCTGCATCACGGTCCCTGCTCCACCATGGAGCCTGCTTCTCCCTCTCCCACTCCTCCTGCTTGTGTTCCCTCTCTCACTGTATCTCTGTCAAATAAATAAATAAAACTCTTAAAACAAAACAAAACAAAAACAAAAACAAAGAGGCAGCCCATGAATGGGAGAAGATATTGCAAAAAGAATATCAGATAAAAGGATGATATCCAAGATCTATAAAGAACTTCTCAAACTCAACACTCAAAAAACAAACAATCAAGTAAAAAAATTGGCAGAAAACATGAACAGACACTTCTTCAAAGAAGACATACATATGGCTAACAGACACATGAAAAAATGTTCATTATCATTAGCCATCAGGGAAATTCAAATCAAAACCACATTGAGATATCACCTTACACCAGTCAGAATGGCAAAAATTGACAAGACAAGAATCAACAACTGTTGGAGAAGTTGTGGAGAAAGGGGCATCATGTTACACTTTTGGTGGGAATGCAAGTTGGTGCAGCCACTTTGGAAAAGAGTGTGTAGGTTCCTCAACAAATTAAAAATAGAACTGCCCTATGACCCAGGAATTGCACTACTGGGTATTTACCCCAAAGATACAGAGGTAGTGAAGAGAAGGGTCACATGCACCCCAATGTTCATAGCAGCAATGGCTACTGTAGCCAAACTGGAAAGAGCTGAGATGCCCTTTAACAGATGAATGGATAAAGAAGATGTGGTCCATACATACAATGGAATATTACTCAGCCATCAGAAATGATGAATACCCCAACCTTGGCATCAACATGGATGGAACTGAAGGAGATTATTCTAAATGAAATAAGTCAAGCAGAGGGAGTCAATTATCATATGGTTTCACTTAACTTGTGGAAGACATTAGGAAAAAGAAGGGAAAAATGAACGGAGGGGAATTGGAGGGGGAGACAAGTCATGAGATACTATAGACTCTGGGAAACAAACTGAAGGTTTTAGAAGGGAGGCGAGGGGTTTGGAGGATGGGTGAGCCTGGTGATGGGTATTAAGGAGGACATGTATTGCATGGAGCACTGGGTGCTATATGCAAACAATGACTCATGGAACACTACATCAAAAACTAATGATGTATTTGTATGGTGAGTAACATGACATAATAGAAAAAAAAAAAGAAACTTGATATTTGCAAGACTGAAATATTTTAAGGGGGAAAAAAAAAGAACAAACTAAGACCAAAGGTAGAAGAAGGACGGAATGACAAAAAATAGAACAGAACTAAATGAAATAGAGACTAGAAAAACAAATGAGTTCTAAGTAGAACTCAGAAATGTGTAGAGATGAGGAGAGAAATCAGAGGAGGATAAAACCTCCCTTAGGATGTGAGCCTGATGTCTGTAGGCTGACCATCTGGGTTCATATTCTGACCTCTTTCAACATTTGCAATCTGGGGAAGTTTTATTTAACCTCTGAGTGTTCATTGCCTTTATCTATAAAGTGGGAATAACAGTGGAATTCACCACAAGATCATTGTGACTATTGAACAAGATAGTGAAAGGGAAGCCTTTCACCAAGACCCTGGAAAGAAAGACACACTCTACTTCTTGATCAGTTTTTGTTACCATTCATTGTAACTGAAGCCAAGGGTACAGGTAGAATATCTCTAATTACTTATTTACTTAGATTAAGTCATTTAAAAATGACTCTTCATCTCACAAAACAAACTGAGGGTTGCTGGGGGCAGGGGGTTTGGGAGAAGGGGGTGGGATTATGGACATTGGGGAGGGTATGTGATTTGGTGAGTGCTGTGAAGTGTGTAAACCTGGTGATTCACAGACCTGTACCCCTGGGGATAAAAATATATGTTTATCAAAAATAAAAAATTAAAAAAAAATGTATTTTAATAAAAACAAATAGAATTATATTTCAAACTTACATGTATAACTCACATAAAAATTAACACACACATAAAGCATGTATTCATACAAACTTAATGCTATCTGTAGGCCACATTGGGCTCTGTCTCTGGATTGCTGTGGTATCATTTCTATCCCTTTTGATATTAAAGTTATTATAGTGAATATGAAAAGGTCTAGGGTAAAAATTAAAAAAAATACTGAGCAAGTATATATTAGAATAGGTTGCTTCATAAAAGCCAGCTATTATTTTGTTCCATTCTGTTTATATTTTTCATCAGGTTTGGCTCCCACAAGAAATGGTTATGTTAGGGTTCATTGTTTCTGATGTACATCTGAGATAAGAGAGTCTCCAAGGGTCAGGAAACTTCTTCAGGACAGTCAGCTTGTTTAATGTGCTAAAGATCTATATTCTCCTGGTGCCAAAGCTTATTGGCTTTTGATTTAATACCAACTCTTAAATGACGAAATGTGGCTAGGGTCTGTGTTGGGGGGAAGTAGTCCTACTTGAGTATATAGAAAAGGATCCAAGGTGGAGTACTTATGCTTGTTTTACTCCATAATGAGCTGGGTCATTCAGATGTGTTCCTTTTCCTAAAACTAACCTCACTAACCGTTAAAATAAACTCATAAACTGAAAAATGATCATTACAGACTTGACAACAAGCACTAATAACAAAAATGATAATGACTTTAGGAACCTAATTGTTTCTGAGTCTATCATGCAGCTACTTTGGGAGCATCCCCACTGATAGAGGAGCATGAGGATACTCCCTCTGCAAAAGGACACTTCCTCCCAGAACCAGAGCAACGTCTGTGAGTCTCGGTCTGATGACAGTGTTAATTTCAAGCTCTGTTAAATACATAAAATAATAAGTGTTTAATATCTTATTCAGAACAAAATTACAACACCATTAACTGCTTCACTAACAGTGAATAAATTACCCTTTGACACATAGTTTGCATTAATCAAGCAGAAAGAAAATGCTAGAGGAAAAGAAAACTGATGTGCCCCCAACTCTTTTCCCTAGGCCTATCTTATTTTTCTGTAGGTACCTCATTTTTCTTTTCTGTATCCCCATGTTTTAGACTGGCTTGCTCCCTGCACTTTCCTCACTCATTCAATCCACTGAATTACTAATTACCTTCTTAATGACCTCTCTCCTGTCCTCCCTCAGAGCCCAATTTTATCTCCAGTTCAGTAGTTTAACTTCAGCAGGCATCTTGATCTCCTGGAGAGTTTGCTAAGATAATGGCTGCTTGGCTCCATTTGATCCTCTTTCTTGGGACCAGAGTTTGAATTTGTAACAAGTTCTTAAGTGATATTGCTGCTCCAGGGTACACTGAAAATTGGTACTCTGGCCAGAGGGATACTGGTTTGGAAGGGTTTGGAGTTCAGTATTCAGCTGTTTGTTGTGAGTAGTGTGTTCTAATCTTTTGCTATGGGTAACAAATTCCACCCTTGCAGTCTCAAACTTTTCAATTATTTGCTTAACTCCTACTACCTCTTCACTGAGCCCTCATGCCTTGGTTGATTATACAATAGCTTTCCCCTCTTACATCCATACCAGATATTTCTACTTCCTATTGGGAGGCAGCGTGGAGATTATCAGACAGGAAGCAGGTTCTAAAGTAAGACAGATCTTGGTGTGAATATTAGCCTTGATGTTAACATTTTACATGTTCCCTAGTCTCACTGAGTTGCTTCCTTATCTTAAAAGTCAATCTAAACAATACTCAGCCTGCATAGCTGTTGTGAAGATTACATAAATTAACACTGATTGTCTCACATTGGAGGCACATCAGAATCTCCTGAAGATTTGTTAAAGCAGAAATTTCTTGGCTTGCCCTAGAAGTTCTGAGCCCAGGAGTGGGGTGAAACCTGAGAATTTGCATTTATTCAAAGAACCCAGGCAATGCCCATGTGGCCATGTTTTGAAAACCACTAAAAAAAAAAAAAAAAAAAAAAAAAAAAAAGTCCTTAGCACAGGGTCTAGCCATGTGCAGGGAGTAAAAATCTGATTTTCCGCTTTTTGTTCTCTTTTGACTGATCTTCCTGGTCTTTATGATTTCAGTAGATCTGTTGAAACTTCCTTGTCTCAAGATTTGCCTACCTTGATTTCTCGAAATTTGACATTTCCATTTACCAGTTCAGAAGTACATTCCATTTTTATTCTTTATCCTCATGACCAATCTGGTCTAATTGCAGCGCATTTCTTTGGTAATATTGGCATCTTTATCCACATTTCAGGCTCTTAATATCCTGTTTCTCTACATTTTCAGCTACATGTGGCCTCACCTCGGAAACTCTGTCCCATAATTAGTCGCACACTTTTGCAGCAGTGTAGATGTGAGACTGGGCTATTTTCTGCTCCAGGTGAAGGCAGAAGATCATCTGAAGTCCCGCTCTTGGGCAGGCTTTGAATGCAGTGTTCTGTGAAACCAAACAGTCTCAATGCAGATAGCTGTGTCTGCCCCTAAACACTTTCACTGTTGAAAAGCCACAGCAAGATAAAAGAGCATCAAATTCATTTGTAAATTTGTGTGCTGGTAAGAAGCTTCTTGTTTTGTAGTCTGGAAAGGCACTTTTGAGCCTCCACTTCTCTTTTCATCTCCCTGTGCCCATCTCCCTTCCTTACACGTGTGTGCCCATGCACTCCCACAGTCCTCCCCTATCCATTGTGCCTGGCTGAAGAGATGCAGAAAGCAAAGGTTGTACTGTACTTTTAAAAGATAAAAGCCACCGTACTCCACTTACAATGCTTTTCTCTTCCACATTTTTCATCTCTGGATCTCCAACCACTACCTAAATGCTTTACAAAACTTGCTATTGTCCTTAGTTCCCAAAGGAGAAGTTGGATGCAAGCCACTCTCTTTAGGATACTGCATTCCATCAATGGATTGTAGACTAATGGGCAGAGTCTGTGTGCTTGCTGGAGCTGTGTCTGTTACTCTAAATTGTATGAATTGTTTAAATGGCATTGTAGATAAATATTAAAATGTAGTTCCTGTGTAAGAGTGTTCTCTCAAAAGGAGTTTTGGAAGATGAAACCTTAGGACCAACTCCATATGATACATGAAATATGACAGATGGAGTGATTACTTGAAAAAAATCAATTCTTAAATAGCACACTATAACAGAATCTACAAAAGGGAGTTAAGACACCAAATACATTAAAAATCTAAAGCTCATCATAAAGGTAAGTAGATAGATGCACTTTAGATGTACACATGCACGCGTGTGCGTGCACACACACACACACACACACACACAGTGGACAATTTAGAGAATGAAGAGCAACGGCCGGAATGTCATCCTTCTTGTGCAGTGCAGTGCTTCTAGAGGTGTTAGACATCTGATGTGAAACTCAAGCTGCTCGGCCTTCCAAAGACTCATGAAACACTGCAGAGTGAATCAGGGAGCAAAGACCTAACCCCAGTGTTCAAAAAGTTTCACTGGCCCTCTTTCTTCCTAATATTTCCTCTCGATAATCCTTTTCTCTTTTGTATTAATGCAAAGTAGAGCTTCTAAAACAGATTTTAAATTAATCTGTCTATAATTAGTTAGAAGTGGATCAATCCACAGAACTTATTGTGTACTGAAATGAAGCCATGCAGACACAATCCCTACAGTCAATGACATGAAGTCCATTTGCAGAAATAATTATCCATCATTGGAAGTACAGTGACCTTCATTGGCTGTCTATTCTGGGGCATGGTAATGCATATATTATTTTATTTGTATAAACAACAATGTAGTGTATCAAATCTCAACAATCCGGTCTACCAAGTTAGGTCAGAGGCTTACAGAGGATATGTAACTTGATTGATTTTATATCCTACTGAGAGAATCAGATTAGAAACCAAACTTGAAAAGATCAGCAAGTTATATCCTTATTCTTGGCGAATATTGCTTCTAACCTACATGATGAGAGAGATATTGACCCTGATTTTATCAAGTTTAGTTGTTTATTCTCATACACACATCATAGTTTTCTGTATGTGAGTTATTCAGACTGAGCAATTAATATTGGTTGAGCTGTTGCTCAACTTGAACGTAACCGGTTAGTAACTTCCAAGGTTAAGAAGATTTAACCACACGGAAAACAGTAATGATATGTTTAGATTTGATTTCAAGGATCACTTAGCCAAGCCAATAGTTTTCCATGTCTGGGGGATGTTTTGGTTTATTGAGAGGTGTTGCTGGTGGTTTAATGGGCAAAGACAAACATAGTAGAACATGGAAATATCCTCCAAAATGAATTACCCTGCATTCTGCATCATTTTCAAATATCTGAATGGGTGCTCATACAGGAAGAAAAACTCGTTCAAAATTTTTTGAGCCTAGAAGCTAAATCCATTTTACATTTAGAAAACATAGGGTTTTGGTTTCATGCCTTTAATATTTCTAATTTTTTTCAAGGATGCAACTAACCTGCAAATTGAGGCAAGATTTTCCTTTTATTTATTTATATTTTTTTGTTAAGAATGCTGTCAGGAATTGTTCACTGTTTTGGAAAAGCACATCATGAGCAAAGCTGTACTATTTGAATTGCTAATAAAATACACCTGTTTCAGGCAGCTTCTACAGCATTCGTTTCATTATCATTCTGTGTACAGATGCGACCATTTATTCCTTTATGTCTTCTTTACTAGGGCTTTCTGGTCATTTGCAAGTTGAAAGCATACTATTTCATTATAAATTACTTTCCTTTTGTTTCTCTTTTATGGTAGTCTTACAGCAATAGTTTAAAACTATTGTGTTAGTAAGTTACATTATCTATAAGTTCCACTTACAAATAGTAAAGGGGCACTATGAAACATTTATTATAAGATAGTGTATTGGTCACTAGACTTTTGAGAGCCACTATGTTAAGCTCTCAACTGCCTCCACGAGTTCTTTGACTTTTGCCACCTCTTTATCTTCCTAACCAAAACTAGTTAAATGTAGACTTCAACCTTTCTCTTGACTAGAATAGTCTTTATTTGCTTTACCTTAATTGGAGGCATAGAATTGTGGTCCTTATAAAACCATAACCTAACCTGCATTGTTCAGTTAAAAATTCCCACGATAGGGGCGCCTGGGTGGCTTAGTGGGTTAAAGCCTCTGCCTTCAGCTCTGGTCATGATCCCAAGCTCCTGGAATCGAGCCCCGCATTGGGCTCTCTGCTCAGCAGGGAGCCTGCTTCCTTCTCTCTCTCTCTGTCTGTCTCTCTGCCTCCTTGTGATCTCTGTCTGTCAAATAAATAAATAAAATCTTTTAAAAAAAAATTCCCACGATAGTTAAAATAACACCATCTAGAATTAAAATACCTATTGACACACTAGGTTCTAACCCATTAATCTGACAAAGATTATAAAGATGTTGAAAGCCCAGTGTTTGCAGTGGGTACTAAGAGTTACATTAAATATATGTATATGTTTTGATTTGCCAATTCCACTTCTAGTTATGTACCTCAAATATATCCTTGTATATATACATCAAGGAAGTTTTCACCTAGGTCCATAAAAGAATATATACAAAAATGTTAATTGCAGTATTATGTATAGTGTCAGAGAATTGGGAGCACTTGTGTGGCTAGAACCAGGAGAGTGGGCAAGTAAACATTTGGAAGTTGTTGTTTTGTTTTGTTTTACAGCTTTACATTAGTGTCACTAATGAAAGCATTATAGGGATATAGATGAACCTTAAAATCTAAGTGATTAATGAAAACATAATAGAAATTATGTGCTATCTAAATATAATATTATATAAATTAAAAAGTATGTAAACAGCATATGCATTTTGCAATAATATATAACAACAAAACTATGTATTATGTACACTGAAAAAGTGGGTTATACCAGACAAGTGCAATGATAAGGTAGTTTCAGGCTAAAAAGGAATAGAGGGTTAATATTAATTTTGTTAAATCTATGAAATCAAATGGAATTTCAAATGTATGTGCTCTGTTTGTGTTTCTTCATAAAAAAGATGCATAATTTCATAATAACAAAAATAGTCCTGTTTGGTAGACTTTTAAAAATCCAATTGCTTTTGCCTTCAAATAAAGCCAATACATGCTACATGCCAAGTAAAAAGTTCTTACCGGGAGAATGGTTTCACCTAGGCCGCTTTCCTCAGTGTTCCTGAAAAACTTCCCCCAGCCCTGGCTCTCATGCACTTTCAGGAATCTGCTTCCTTTCATATTTTCACTCCATTTTTCGTGGCAAAATTTCAAAAGTCAATGTCACAAAGTAAGAACTCCCTTGGAGGATGGAGAATGAGAGGATCTGCTGTAGAACAAGCCGGGGTCTCTCAGTGGGAACAAGAGAGAGCCAGAGGCAGCCTCCCTGTGAACACCCACCCACACTGACACCCCTTTCCATCAGGGCAACTGTGTGAACGCCCACAGACTCCTCCCACGGGGAGTGAGAGCCAGTCAGTTCCAGAAATCACCTGCAAAGAAAAAAAAAAAAAAAAAAAAGGAAAAAGGAAATGAGTAAAGTGGTTCTTAAGCAGTATTATCATTACAGAGATAATACAGGGGATTTTCCTGGCCTACATATTCTGAGCCCTATGGTGGTATATCTTTTTGTGGAGCAAACTTTTTCAACAAAGTTTACCATAGATCCAATAAATATAACCCAGAGACTATCCTTTTTCTGATGCTTCAAAATTTTGATTATGAATTCAATTTTCAGAGGCTCTGACTTCAAAAGGGAAGGGCCTTGAATGTGGGACAAATATTTCAGTCATAGGAAAGGGAAAAAAAAAACAAACATCTCAATTCTAAAAGTCACCCGGAAGTGTAGACATGTGAGTCAAGTAAATTCCGTTTACATAAGTACACTTGAATCCAATCCATCAATTGCTCTGATGAAATCAACTTATGAAATTCCAAAATTGAAATTCATAATTGAATGAAGGTGGTACCCAGTTGGGGGTTGACGAGAAGTGAGTCTATATCTGTATGTTCAGTTCACTTTTGGATGCCATCTCTCATTTTCAGCTGTTTCACTGTGGCTTAAAGCAGCATCTAGCACCAAACAAGCATGTCCATAGTTGAAAACTGTTTGTCTAAATAATGGCATTGTCTTTGGATCTCACTCTTTAAATAAAAGAAACTATTTAATTTAACCACACACTCCACCAAACCTAGCATACACCTCCACTATGTAAGTACAATGAAAATTTGAAATGAATCAAAAGTTATCAGACCCAAAGATTGTGTTTTCTATTTTGCATCATGTTCCATATCAAGAAAATGACCTAGCTATTGAAGATTAAAAGAACATTGGAAGTACTCACCTTAAGAAGAAAAACGAGGATAGTTGTCTTTCTCCGCTTGACTTATTTCACTAAGCATGATACGCTCTAGTTCCATCCACGTTGTCGCAAATGGCAAGATTTCATTTCTTTTGATGGCTGCATAGTATTCCATTGTGTATATATACCACATCTTCTTGATCCAGTCATCTGTCGATGGACATCTAGGTTCTTTCCATAGTTTGGCTATTGTGGACATTGCTGCTATAAACATTCGGGTGCAGGTGGCCCTTTGGATCACTACGTTTGTATCTCTAGGGTAAATACCCAGTAGTGCAATTGCTGGGTCATAGGGCAGTTCTATTTTCAACATTTTGAGGAACCTCCATGCTGTTTTCCAGAGTGACTGCACCAGCTTGCATTCCCACCAACAGTGTAGGAGGGTTCCCCTTTCTCCGCATCCTCGCCAGCATCTGTCATTTCCTGATTTGTTGATTTTAGCCATTCTGACTGATGCCGAGTGATATGGAGCACTTTTTCATGTGTCTTGTTGGCCATCTGGATGTCTTCTTTGCAGAAATGTCTGTTCACGTCTTCTGCCCATTTCTTTATTGGATTATTTGTTCTTTGCATGTTGAGTTTGCTAAGATCTTTATAGATTTTGGATACTAGCCCTCTATCTGATATGTCGTTTGCAAATATCTTTTCCCATTATGTCAGTTGTCTTTTGGCTGTGTTAACTGTTTCCTTTGCTGTGCAAAAGCTTTTGATCTTGATGAAATCCCAATAGTTCATTTTTGCCCTTGCTTCCCTTGCCTTTGGTGATGTTCCTAGGAAGATGTTGCTGTGGCTGAGGTCGAAGAGGTTGCTGCCTGTGTTCTCCTCAACTATCATATGGTCTCCCTGATATGAGGAAGTGGTGATGCAACATGGGGCTTAAGTGGGTAGGAGAAGAATAAATGAAACAAGATGGGATTGGGAGGGAGACAAACCATAAGTGACTCTTAATCTCACAAAACAAACTGAGGGTTGCTGGGGGAAGGGGGGGTTGGGAGAAGGGGGGTGGGGTTATGGACATTGGGGAGGGTATGTGCTTTGGTGAGTGCTGTGAAGTGTGTAAACCTGGTGATTCACAGACCTGTACCCCTGGGGATAAAAATATATGTTTATGAAAAATAAAACATTTAAAAAAAAAGAAGATAAACGAGGAAATAAAATAAGGAACTATAGAGTGTTCTAAAGATATCCTTAATTGTCCACTAACATTATCTATAGGTCTTTACTTCTCCCTGTGAAATCATCTGAGTGATCTTGGCTTGAGATAGATTTGATTTCTATATTTCTTTCCAGAGTGGGTTCAGAACCCCAGGTGCTTAACTAGAGTGAGGGACACAGGCTTGCCAGAAGGCAGGTTGCCTTCTTTGACTTCGTAGGTAATTTAATTAAACTGAACCAAAGTTTGAGCTAAGATCATAAACAATCTAAACATGTGACATTTTCCTTTTAGGCAATGAGTATGGGTATTTGATTGGCAAATTATGTGGAGGAAAAACAATGTTTTAGTGACCATAATTTTGCTGTGTTGTGTATTATAAAATCTCTGGGGCTAGGGGTCAGAAAACATGAACTTAAAGTCTATCTCTGCTGGTTTCTGGCTGTGTATATCTGACAAATCATATAAACCTTTTGAACCTCATTTTTTTCACTTGAAAATATACATACTAACCTTGCAAGATTGTTGTGAGGATTGAATATGTTAATGTATATAAATCATTTAACACATTGCTTCACACATGGGTATTTTTAAATTTTTTAAGGTATGGAATGGAAGCACTGGTGTTCAAGGTATAATCCGAGTTATAGTGGAGGAGAAATCGCAAGCAGGAAGAACACATGGTCCAATCCGTTTTAAGGATTTATCCAAATTGTTGTAAGGATTTGGGCTTGAAAGAAAGATTTATCTAATTGAATCTGATCCAGGATACATAACTTATTTGGATTAGATGAGTCAACCATATTGATGACTGTTTTATGTCATCAACAACTGTGCAACCATACTCATGTCTGTTTCATGCAAAAAAAAAAAAAAAGAGTGTGCTTTTGAGTGCTCGGTACTTCAGGGACAGAATGTGAGATCATAGTTAGTTAGGATATAACTGAGAATGTCAGCCAAATAAACTGAAAGCAAATGTTCCTACCTACGAAATAGCAGCATGTGCCAATGATAGCACATCTGCTAATGAAATGAGGATGATAATAAAAAAATGCTAACATTTATAAGGATTTTGGAATGTCAAATTGTGTATGCTTTCAAGGGGCAAAACTTTCAAAATGTAATTTTTCTGCCACCGATTGCAACTGTAGCTGTTGTTTTTTAAGCCCTTACTATATTCTAAGGTCTCTGCACACATACCATCCTCATGACCCCTGTGTGTGACAGGCATGATCCCATGTTGCAACATAGGAAACTATAATGGGAAAGGTGAGCTTCTTTCCTAAGGTCACACAGCCATTAAATAGCAGACCTGGCATTTGAATCTCATTCGATTTTATTTATTTTTGTCTTAATGTCCATGTTTGCTCCACCAAATGGTAGTGCCATTTTCTGCTATTATTTTTGGAGCCCAAATTACTGAGTACCATGAAGTACTGCTAAATGTGAAGTTGAAGTGATGAAAGAAAAAAAATGCAAACAGATACCACTGGATTATTTAGTAATAATTTTTTTAATAACATTCTGGTCGATCAGAGGATCATCTGGAAAACGTTTTGCTTCACCATTTCTGGTTCTATCATTCTGATTTCCTAGTAAATATGCAACTTTTAGTCAACACCAAGAATGCCTGAGACCTTTATATACAAGTATTCAATGGAATGAAATATACACTCATGCTTTCTTCTTTGATTATCCTCAAACAGATTTACAGAGCTTGAAAGAAGCATTAAAGCCAGTATATATACCACAGCAAGTGAAAGAATAAGCTAACATTTAAAATTTCTGGTAGAAATACAGTTGCTTTCCACTGGTGTTAATTTATATGCTTTAATTATACACAGTATTCAATGTCATCTGAAAGACTGCAAATGACAGTCTTGATGTGATATACATCAAGTGTGTATATACAGCGCTACCCTTCAATGACTGGAAGATACCTACCCATGCTGGTGGCTCCTGGAAACTCTCTGCATCTGGCTTGACTCCCACAAACCACTTGTGTAGCTTAGTCTTACTTAGCGGTAAGTATGCTGCTCTCACATTCCCTAAATAGTGCCAGCCTTAAGCTCCCATTCAATCCTGCATTTTCTATTGCTTAATGACACCCACTGACTTCCTTACCATCACCCCAAGTGCACTGGATCAGAAACTTACATCATCTTCTATCTTCTCTGCCAGGGTGAGCTCATCTTGTGAATAACTGACTTGTGTCAATGACAGCCTCATTTTGTTTTAAAGAAATGCATTGAATAGAGTTTGTAGCTGTGCAGTCACTTCAGTATGTATATTCTAATTTTACCAACTCAAAGCCAACTGACACACTTTAGTACCAGGAGAGATGAAATGGGTTTGACAGGCTTGCCTGTGACTTTGGAAGTCACCTGACAGTAAATTGGGTACAGGTAGGATGAATACGAAAGACCTGTATTCTTTTCTTTGTGTTATCAAAATTTATTTTATAATAAATGTATTATATTTGCAAAAATTGAGATATTGTAATTTTATAGAGATGACTCCTGTTCCTTATTAACAACAAAAACAAAATCTCAATAGTATTGAAAGGTACAGAAAAAGAAAAAGAGAGGGTAAAAATACTATCATCTAGCACAAATTATTATTAACATTTCAAAAATCTTGTTATGGGTATACACAGAAAGATTTATAAGTGTTCATAAGTAGCTTAATAGGTATTTAGAGATAATTTTATAAACCAATAAAACTATATCACTTCATATATATCATCAAATTTGAAAATTAAAAAAAGTGAATTTAAAAAAATGGATAAACATAAGATAAACATTTAATCAAGAAATATTGATTTATAAAATACCTCTATGATTAGAGAAATATTATAAAGTATTAGTAGTTTCCATTTACAATGATTTCACATTAACTACATATTTAAACTTTACATACAGCAATTTTCTCTCTAACTCAGAACTTAAAAAAATAGTCACCATAAGATTTTTCACCTCTTTCATCCTCTGAGATCCATGTTTTTTTAGTTAAGTAAAAATAAAAAAAAAATTAACCTTGTTATAGTTCAAAACATTTGCTTTCTTCCCTGTAAGTATAATTACCAGATGGATTTAATCTTATTTCAGTATCTCAGGGGATGAAATACTCACTGCCTGTTTGTTTGCCATAGCTTTTTCATTCCTCAGTCATTTACTTTGGCTTACATTTTTCCCGGTTCACTATAATATAGACATTATAGAAATAGATCAGTTGTGGCATATTCTGATTTTTGTGTTAGTGGCCTTGTCTGTGTGTTGTTTTTATATATTTAAGGAAAACCTTGCTAAATATAAAAATTTATTTGACCATTTAAAATTGTTTGGATACTTGAAGGTGTGGCTTCTTATCTTCAGTAGTTAAGATAGCACTTTTACCATGGTCATTTAAGTTGCTTGAATTTTGTCAATTTTTCTCTTAAAGAAACTTATATGCATACTGTCTACATTTCCAAGTTCTTATACATTGATTATAACTTTCCATGTCCTCTTTCAATCAATAAAAGATTGACTAGAAGTAATAGTTGCTCTCGATGTTCTCTCCTCCCATGTCATTCCACTTTCTTCCTGCAAACTACACTTGTGCTTTGCCTTAAAGTGAGTTAATTTTTATGACTGACTGATTTACACATTTTTTTGATCTTTATTATTTTGGAAGTGCAACAGCTCTTGAAAGTTGCCTGTACTTGTCTTTACTTTGCTCATTCTTCTGTGACTTTTGTCCATTCTGGGGTCCACCCTACCCTGCTCCAGAGGAACAGCTCCGGTCACTGGTGACCCCCTCATCACATCTAAGGGGCAATCTTCAATGCTCTTTGTAGTTAAAATGCCAGGAGCTAGGGATACAGTTCTTTGTCCTGACAGTTCTTACAGTCTATTTCTATTAATCTCTTTGTGTTTTTCCTCTGCCTTTACTTTAACCATTTCAAGGCTCTTTTCTATTTTAGTACTTTGATTTTTAGTATACCCATCTCTTCCCTTACTTGTTTTTTTTTTTTGTTTGTTTGTTTTTTAAGAGAAAGAAAACATGCACACACATGATCTCAGAGGGGGAGGGGATCCTTTTTAAAATTAGAATGCTTTTTTTTAATGTTAAGCACTTGACTGAATTCACACTACTAATTTCTTCTAAAGCATACACACACAATAAAAGGTGGAAAAAAGATCTAACAAGTCAATACTGATCAAGATATTTGTATAGCTCTATTAATAATAGTAAGTCAAACACTATTCACAGATAAAGAGGGGGACTAAATACTAAAAATAATGTAGCAATAAAATATAAAGAAGCCTAAAACATCATGTACATAATAACATAGTATCAAACTACACAAAGTAAACAGTAACGTATTTTGAAATAGAAATTAACAAACACAATTAATATTATTGTCAGTAATATTAATTTCCATGTGACAACAACCTAGCAATCTAGTAGGGCTATAGAAGATTTAAAAACCCTATCATCAATGCTAATGCAGCATAGATAGATAACTACAACCAACAATTTATAGAATACATATTCTTTTCAAGCACAAAAAGAAAAATGATCATTTACTAGGTCACAAAGAAAATAACCAAAAAATAACAAAGGATATTCATATAGATGTTGTTTTCTGATCACAATGATATAAAATCAGAAACCAATAAAAACTTCCTTCAAATATTTAGAAACAAAGACACTCCAAATACTTACAGAGGAAAATAAGAAGCAATCTTTTAATAATTTCAAATAATGGTATAAATTTTCTTCTAAGTATTATTTTAGGTGGATGGCATTGTTTATAGTGTATGATGTATTATTGAACTCTATAAATGTTTTGTAAATAACCATTAGGAAAGAAACTAAAGTGTTGCATTTAATTTGACAACAAAATCAAAGTCTTCAATCATATGGGGGAAAAATAATAAACAGTGGTTCTCAAACATTAGCATGCTTTGGTATCATGAGATACCAATATGAGATACCAATACCTATATGAGAACTTATTAAAATATGGATAGTTGGGGGCGTCTGGGTGGCTCAGTAGTTAAGTGTCTGTCTTCAGCTCAGGTCATGATCCCAGAGTCCTGGGATTGAGCCCCACATCAGGCTTCCCGTTCAGTGGGAAGCCTCCCTTCCCCCTCTCCCACTCACCCTGCTTGTGTTCCTTCTCCAGCCGTCAAATAAATAAATAAAATCTTTCTCTGACTGACTTATTTCGCTAAGCATGACGGAGAAAGACAACTATCATATGATCTCCCTGATATGAGGAAGTGGTGATGCAACATGGGGGCTTAAGTGGGTAGAAGAAGAATTAATGAAACAAGATGGGATTGGGAGGGAGACAAACCTTAAGTGACTCTTAATCTCACAAAACAAACTGAGGGTTGCTGGGGGGAGGGGGGTTGGAGAAGGGGGGTGGGGTTATGGACACTGGGGAGGGTATGTGCTTTGGTGAGTGCTGTGAAGTGTGTAAACCTGGCGATTCACACACCTATACCCCTGGGGATAAAAATATATTATATATTTATAAAAAATAAAAAATAAATAAAAAGTACAAAAAAAAGGAAATCCAAAAAATAAAATAAAATAAAATCTTTAAAAAATATATAGATGGTTGGACCCTACCCTACAGTTTCTGATCTGCTAGCTTCTAGATAGAGATCAAGAATTTGCATGTGTAACATGTTTACAGGAGATGTCAATGATACCTAACTGGGAATTCAAGTTTGAGAAGACACTGGAGTGGAATGATGAATTAGAGGTGATAAAGTGGGGAGAATAAACAGGAACTATTCTCCCAAGTGATGAAGGATATTTTCAGTTATTAGGAAGATTGAGAAGATGTCTTTTTTTTTAATTGAGGGGAAGATTACACACATATTAAGCTTTAAAAAAAAAAATAAGATGGTAGGAAGATGGTGTGTGTTCCAGGTAAAGAAAGGGAATAATTTGCTCATGAACAAAGCATACAGAAGGATCAGAAATAATTTTTGCTTGCTTGTGTGTATGTTTTAGTGATCCGACACATTCTTATTGAGAACTTGCTCTGTGCCTGATGCTATAAAAAGCATAAGAATAACCAAAGTCAGCCAGCTAGTCTCTTCAAAGAGATCACAGGTGAGTGGAGCCAACAGTGTAACAGTGAGTGGTAATTACAGTTGAGTTTGCTTAAAGTCAGCATGTGGTCTCTGAGTGCACAGAAAGGGAGAATGTGAGTCAGCCTAGAAAGTTCAGAGAACACTTCTCGAAGAAATTACACCTGATTTAGTTCTTTATTGTCATTTTAGGAAGGGGGACATTTACTTTGAGACAGAAGGGGATCTCTGCATTAGATTATAAACCCTGAATTAATAAACCACAGAGTAGGTGCTTACTAAATTTACATAAAAATGAAAGGAAAGAGCAAAAAATCCCAAGGAGGGTAGAGAAAAGAAGGATTGCAGGAAGGATAGATAAAATTGACAAGAAGATAATTTTGAAGTAGAAAAGGTATATAGAAAGGCCTACCAAGGTCTTCTGGAAGCACCAGTAAATTTTCATCTGTGGTGATTGAGAGGATTTTAGCATTGGAAATAGTGAGACCCCTTTGCCAAAGGTATGTTCAGAAGCCAACTGGAGATGAATAAAAAGAATACTAAAGTTCAGTGGGGCCCAGCTATGGTTAGCACAATTTTATGGTGTTACCAGTTGTAGATGACATTTTCCAGCATAATCAAATAGCCTGAGGTTCTCTCTGAACTTCTCATGGCAATCAGCCCTGTGGAGGGGCTGCCAAATGAAAGCCTAATGATATTGGATGCTTTTATGAGGTCAGTGGGCAGTGTGTGATGTTGCTCATTAAACTTCTGTGTCCAAAATGGAGCACTCTGAAGTCTGTCAATAGATTTGGCCACTCTGAGTGTACTGGAAATCTGAGTGTCTATAACATTGTTTAGCAACTAGAGGATTTGGGCTGCTGAAAGCAACATCTGGTAATAAAAGTAGGTGCTTTTCAAACCCTTGGAGATAAATTAAATATTGTTGTCATTTCTCCAAAGTAAATTCCTAATACCTGGGAAGAGTCATAGCATTTCCTAAATGGATAGACACAGCTACTCGGCTATAGCTTAAGTGGTAAGTTAAATGTAACTAAGAAAGTCTGTATCTGGTAGGGACATGAAAGATGAAGAACAAACGAGGACAAGAGCAGCACGGTATCCTGTGCTGCAAAGAGAGACACTAACTATGGCAGATATGAGCATTCAAGTCAACAAACAGCTCTTCTCCAAGTAGTTGATATGCTACTTGGCACAACAGCTTGTAGGAAATTCTCTTGCTGACTAACCATTCCTTTTCTCAGGAAGCACAGCCTCAGAGAGAGAGAGTCATTTGGAAAACCATCATAGATACACAATGGAAGTTAATACCTTTCATTGGCTTATATTACTTGCAAAGGAGCAATAAGCATCAACTCTGAGCAGCAATCTTGCCTCACTGTCAGATGT
This sequence comes from Mustela putorius furo, assembly GCF_011764305.1. Lineage (NCBI taxonomy): Eukaryota > Metazoa > Chordata > Mammalia > Carnivora > Mustelidae > Mustela > Mustela putorius. Next base: position 4,873,714 of record NW_025422019.1, read on the forward strand.
GCAGGGTTTCCTGGCCCTTTCTCCAAGATGGCCTCACCAGCACACAGCTTTGCAGAAAAGCACCCTTTCTTGACTATATCCCTTGCACTAACCAGGTCAGCCTCCTGCCCTCTATTTGCAGCACAGGTTGATTTGTAAGCTTTCTTCATCTATCTCAAGCCTATTACAAAAACAGTTTCCTACTCTGCCATCCACTTCACCTCTCCTTTCCTTTAATCTCCACTATGCTCTGTGATATCCCAAAGAATCAGATCCTGATTTAGCTTCAGTGATGTGGAGTCACAGTCCTGACTCTGACCCAGCTCTATGTCTGATCCTCTATTAAATAACCAACCCACACATACACACTCATGGTTAAATTAATGGAGGGATAACCAATTCAAGGGGATTGGCCCCTTTTCTAGCAAAGTGGCTGAACTTTTGGGAAAATGAGAATTACTCTAGATAATACAGGACAATGAAACTTGCAGGAATGTTTCTGTTTTGAGTATAAAAATTGAATTCCCTGCAGGAATTATGATGTGTGTGAAGCCAACTGCATTTCAGAAAGGAAAAAATATATGCCATACTGAGGCAACCATTCACAGGAAAACTAGTTATAGCTTTATGTGTCACTCTCTGTTTAATTTCAGCAACTTCTATCCAAAAATAAAGCAAAACATTTTATGGATAATGAACAAGAGATTTAATATTGTATGGGTGACTAATTTGGTTACTTAAGAAAAAAATTGGAAATGAACCGGATATTCTAAACTTGATTAGTGTTTCTGTCATAAGGATGCAGCATTAGCTTGACAACAATTGAAACTCATAGCTCATTATTTCTGTATGGCTTCTCCATTAGCTATACTTCTTAGAGTTTCACTGCTCTGTTGGAATTGTTAATGTTTGCTTCTTGCAGAAGTTTTTCTTGGTAAAGCCAGTTATGAGAAGCCCAAATAAAACAGACATGAAGCAATTATATAGATCATTCTAGACCAAAATTTTGTCCTTCTCTCCTTTCCTTTAAAGTTACCTCAAATTTCATAACAGCCATGAAGACCTAGACTAAAAATGAACTCTTTGATTAAATAATGAAGTTTAGAAAATCCAAGGCAGGGTCTTTCTTCTTTCTTATATGAAGTACTTTACGTCCACTATCATTGCCAGAAAGGTGTTCATTAAGATGCAACAGCCATTGGTGCATCAAGTGAGTTATGAGTCATTCACACCTTAACACAAACTATTTTAATAAACCATATTTCTCTATAACACCGTACCAAAGAAACGAGCGTTTGAGAGTAAGGAAAAGGGGAAGAGAATTTTTAAAATAGATGCATTAGTGAAGAGGCGATGCCTGAGTAGACACTCAAAGCAGAGGGATTTAGGGAGTTGGCGGTAGCAACTAGACCCCCTCTCCCTAACCTAAGCTAGACATACAGCAACTAGAAGAGAGAGAAAGAATAATATAAATGTATCCATGTCATATCATATTTCTTTTGCAAACCTAGAAAGCAAAAGAGTTTTTTGCTGACCTCTTTTGTTTGCTACAGTATGTCTTAAAGAAAAGAAAATATGGTAGGTATGTGGGAAGATCTGCCTTGTCCCCTACTTTATTAGAAGAAGAATAATTTACCAACAATCTATAGGTTAAAAAATAATTCTCCACATGACTAAGTCACCATATAACCCATTCATGGGACACTGTATCTAGGGCAGTTAGGATAACTGGCCTGAAGTTTTCCATGGGGGTGTAGCTAAAGGAGAAGCAGCAGCTCCTATGGTTTCATAATGTGTGTGTGATGCTCACACATGCATGTGTGCACGCATGAAGGTGCACACCCAGGACACCCAGGGAGAAAAAGCAGAAATCAGCCCCAAGAGTCTGTTTTGGGGGGGACTAAAATGTTTTGGTTTTATTCCTCTCTTTCTTTTATAACCTTAACCCACTCTCACTTCAGGCTTACCGTCTAAAAGAGCACATTAGAGACTCAGTTTGACTTCCCTTTTCTCCTGACAAGTTGACAGTCAACAGATCTTAGAGCCAGTAGATATGCTTTAACAAATCAATATCAGCAAAATGGCTTGGAGGTTTTAAGAGTTTTCTGGATGTTCTTTGGTCCCCTACCTGGAGTTCTGCACCAAGCATGAGTTTGATTGCCTTTGGATAGGAGTCCTCTTATGAAGTGTCAAGTCAGTATCCAGGGTCTCCATATCAGGTCAGCCCATGTGAATCATACACTGATCATCTTCTCTTCCTTCAGTAAATGAAAGATTACATTTCCTTGCTTTGCTGCTACATTTTCACAAAATTAGTTCTCTCTTTTCACTTATTAATATCCTTGACTAGAAATTTTTTTTTTTAGTACTGGGGGACAGGGAATGTGGATGACAGGGCTTCCTTCATGCCATGAAACTGCTACTCCCAGTCCTTGTTGGGACAGCATGGTCATGCACATATCTTTGCTCCTGTCTACTAAGCATCCACATTATGTCAACCTCCGGATTTGAGCTCTTTGCTTATTTTCCATAGACAGACTTCTGAGAGTTGGTGCTAAATTCTTACCAAGACCTGCTCTTAATGTCTACTGCTCACCTCTTCATGCAGTGCTATTCTCAATAGTGAGGGAAGGAGAAAGGAGAGAAAATAACAGCAGGGCATATAGCAACTGCCAGGCACTGGTACATGCATTATTTATTTTAAACCTTATCAAAACTCTAGTTGTTAACTCTTTGTCACCCTTTCCCCGATTGTTATGACTTGCTGAGAGATTATATTCTCTACTACAATCCCAGTGCCTACCAAAGTACCTTGAACATAGTAGGATCAGTGACTATGGAAGTATGATAAGTTTATAGAACATAGTCTTGAGAATTAATACTTGGTAAATTCCTGGAGTTGTTAAATGACATGGCAACCATATATACTCTAGCATCTTCTGATATTTAACAGTCAAAGTTACCTATAAATTAGGCTAAGAATAGTGCTTCCCAAGTGGATTTCATGACACTCTATTTTGCTGCCATGTTGGGTGGCAAATGGTTCCATGACACAGTAAGATTGGGTAACACCAAGTTAAACAAAATCGCACATATTCATTTATTGCAGGATGTCTCTAGCTATTTTGCTAGACTATATAATATACTTAAGAGACAACATATTCTTATATTCTCTTTACCTCAGGGCATTATCTGGAACTAATGTCCCTTAGAACACAAATTAGAAAACTGTGCTTTAGTGAATATATAAAGATCTAGTTCAGTGGAGACTATAATGTACAAGAAAGGACTTAAATCATTGCTGAAGTTGATCTAACTCTAGAAAAAGATGCCACAGGCACAAACTTTACTCAATCTTCCAATATTAGACTGCCATCAGTGAGCATAATAGAATTACTTTCATTAAATTCCTAACTTTATCAAAACTATCTGGATTGTTTGCAGAGCTAAATCTGCAACCAGGATACGCCTATGGTTTTCTAAATCAACAATGAGTGAGCATGGCGGGTGGTAGACAGGGAGTGATTAACAAAGCAGTTTGAATAACAAAACTAAATATAGTTCCTATTTTTTATTTTATTTAAGTAATAATCCCCTCTGTTTCTTTATCATGAATTAATTCTTTTTTCCTCAAAAGTTAATCCTTAATTCTGATGTTTTTAAAATGAAAATATATGCCTTCTCTCTGGTTTAAATTTTCCAAAAGTTATTGTTATTAAAGAAAAAATGTAGGGGTGCCTGGGTGGCTCAGTTGTTGGGTGTCGGCCTTCGGCTCGGGCACAATCCCAGGGTTCTGGGATCACACAGAATGTGAAAAAAAGAACAGTGTCAAGAGTGACAGTAAGGCATATTTGTTAGGGGAACCGGTGGTTCAGTTGGTTGAGCATCTGACTCTCTCGCTGTCTCTTTCTATCAAGTAAATAAAATCTTAAAAAAAAAAAACTACCAATGTTATCTATTAAACACTGATTATTATAGAATGATATCAAAAACAGATATCTTTTGTGGGTTTAAGTGTTTTTCCTCTAAAAGAACAATATCTTACCTGGTAAGTCAATTACTTTTGCTCACCTGCAAATAGAGGTGTGGTTTGGACACTTTGCATATAATCTTCTTATAAAATCTAGTATGCATTATTCTTGCTTATTTGGAGACTGTGACTTCCCTACATTGACACAACTTTTCAGTGGTGAAGTAATAAGCTATATGCAGATATGTTGTATAGACATCCATATTCAAACATCGGCAATAAAAATAAAGGGATGGCTAGAACCATAGCCAATAATGGAGTGCAAATAGTTACCAGGGAGGATCATCTATTCTGTTCCCCTATATTCCTTTACAGTAACCCATTATTCAGTCAGCTATGCTTTGGAAAAGTGATTCTAAAATTTGGGAATATAGTAAAATCATCCTATGCCCTTGTTAAAAATTCAGATTCCTAGGGTTCAGAAACAAAAAAAATTCTGGCTGTATGGGTTTGGGAAACATTTCAGTAATAACTTCATATGCTTCAGATGTCAAAAGTCACTGACAATATTAATGGCATATATTGACAGACAATCTGGAATTGTTTTACTTAGTAATAAAACAGTGTTACAAAACCCTTCAAACATTAAATTAAATAATGTATATGAGGTGTTTAACATAGTATGGTGCCCAAAGTTAGTTTTTTTCTGTTTAAGTATTTATTGACCACTGGCTATAAGAGATCAGTATTTTTTTTCTGGACCTCTTAGAGATACAAGTGGAATATAGACATAATATGACCTTTGCAGGATTTGCAATTTTGGAAGGGGGCATGAGAGCTGCTGAATGATGTGATTATTTCCTCCACTGTTTTCTGTATGCCTCTTAAAACAATTACTTTCTTCTAGTGGTTTTGACAAAAGGCCGTGCTGTCACTCTTTTTTTTTTTTTTAATGAAGATTTATTTATTTATTTTAGAGAGAGCATGAGAGTGGGAGGAGGGGCTATGGAGAGAAAATCTCAAACAGGCTCTGCACTGAGTGTGGAGCCCCAAGCCTGGGCTGATCTCAGAATCCTGGGATCATGACCTGAGCCACCACCAAGAGTCAGATGCTCAACCAACTGAACCACCGATTGCCCTGACAAACACGCCTTACTGTCACGCTTGACACTGTTCTTTTTTTCATTCTGTGTCTAGTATATCTGCACTACATCCAGAGTCTGACCCATTTTAGTCCTTCTACTATGCCCACCCTGATCATAACTAGTGTTTTTGCTCCTTGTAGTCTGCTCTCACAAAGCAACCAGAACGACCCTATTAAAACTGGTCAGCTGTCAGGTGATACCGCCTCTCTGCTCAGTTCCCTCCACTCTTCCTATGTCACTCAGAAATAAAGCCAAAGCCATTAAGTTTTTAATTGGCTGGCCCCAATCTCTCTCTCAAGTCATCTTCACCTTTCCCCAGATCCCTGTGCTCCAAACATGCCATTTTCTTTGCTGTCTTTAGATGAAGTCTGGCCAACCCCACCTCAAGCTTTGGCACTCTCTTTTTTCTGACTGGAATGTTCTCTCTGACATCTGAATGGTTCATTCTTTCCTCCTCTTAAAAAGTGTGGGCTCACTATCAGTTTTTAGGGAGTCACTTCCTGACTACCTTATTTAAAATTGCAAACCCAGGACACCTGGGTGGCTCAGGGGATTAAAGCCTCTGCCTTCGGCTCAGGTCATGATCCCAGGGTCCTGCATTGGTCTCTCTGCTCTGCTTCCTCCCCTCTCCTTGCCTGCCTCTCTGCCTATTTGTGATCTTTCTGTCAAATAAATAAATAAAACCTTTTCAAAAAATTATAAACCCTCTGCTTCTGACACTCCCTGTCTTTCCCCCTGCTTTATCTCCCTTCCCCAATAATTATATTATTTATAATTATATACATAATCTGAATTTAAATTAGATACTATATGGTTTACTTTATTTCACTGGGGTTGTTATTTCCTCTCCCTGTTTCCAATAGAATATAAGCAAATGAGAGTAGGGATGATTTTGTCTGTTGACAAAAAAAAAAATTTTGTCTGTTGACAAAAAAAATTTACTGATGAATCACTAGCACATAACAATAGAACTAAACACACAGAGTTATCATACAGTAAATATATGAATGGAGAAATCCATGAATGTCAATAAATAAGTGAATTATAATAAATAAAAGAAATGAATTATGAAAAACAATTGCATTTATTGGTGCCCAATATATTCCAGATACTTTACTTGACCACTTATATACATTATTTCTTTAATCTTGACAATAATCCTTGGAGATGAGTATCACAAGCTAGGCATTTGCAGATGAGAATCAGGCTCAGATACGTTAGGTAGTGAAGGAGGTATTTGAGAGAAGACCCATCTGGTTCTAATGTATATGCTAGGTTTTCTGGAGGAAGTTATTTCTAATATTCTTGGAAATATCCTACTCAGCTCACATTTCCAAGAATAGGCAAGGTCTAAATCTTCTGGTTTGGTAAATTTCTTTAATTGACTAACAAAAGTTAACATGGTTAAACCAAAATAACAGCGTCTAAGTCATGTTCATGAAAATTTATGTATTGTCAGATAATATTGCCAAAGAAATTTTATTAACTGCTAATTTTCCACATTGCTACATCTTGTGAAGTGTGAAAAGTCTAACAAATCTATATCTCCCTTTAACATTAATTAGAAGAGTAGAGATTACCCTCACGTAGAGACTATTATAGAAACTTGTCATTGTGTCACTAGGCAATAACTGTGCTTGATTGATTAAAATGGTAGTATTAATCTATATCTATTTAATGTTTCTCATAACATACCATTAAGGACCTGTAAGGGATGGCATGTGGATCTTGTGTAGATATGCCTTTCATACTTGCCTAACCCATATGCCAACTGACTTGTCTTCAGATACTCTGAGTTCATTCTCACTAATATCTATTTGTATTAGTTATCTCCCATTTGAAGTTCCTCCCCTTTCCCTGAATGTCCATCCAAATGAAGAATCTTCCAAGGTCCATTTAACACTTTCTCATTATCTATAAACTTCCTTTGTTGTTGTTGTTTTAGTTAACATTAGTATCTTCTTTATTATCAGTTACATATAATGCTTTCTCCTTTAGTTTGCCTTCCATTCAATCACATTTACTTATCAAAATTATTGAGTTCCTACTCCGTATGAAACTCAGAATTTTCTCAAATGCCAACAGGAATATGACACAACCCTCACCTATATAAACTGTACAACTGTTAGGCAAGTATTTTCGTTTTCTTCAGTTAATTATTGTTTTGACATCTGCAACACTCCATATTATTTTATTCAGAATATAAAGTGTATAAGTAAAATAAAATATATTCTTTGACCTTCAGGAGTTCACAGTCTAATGAGAAAGAAAGACATTTATGATCACAGTCTGATGCAGCCAGTATTATTGAAATATGTAAGAGTGATGTCAAGAACACAGAGGAAGAACACATGACCCATTTTGGGAAGGGTAGGCCAAGAAAAGGAACAGAAGGTGACACCTGAGTTGAATTTTAAAGCAATCATAAGAGTAAGCCCAACTAAGACTGCTAAAGGTGGGATATTTTGCAGGTTGAGAGATAGGCTGGTCTTTGGTTTTTAGGCCGTCCCCAAACCTTAAGAGATATTAAGCTCTCAATGAAGAGAGAGTTTAATAATGGTCATCTCAAATGGTAGCACAATATAAGTCTTTTACTATTTTCTGAGTGACTGCTTTAACTGATTAATAAAAGTATTATTTAGGTAAGGGAAAACTATGTCCTAGCCTTAGTTTTTTGAAGACAGAACTAACAAAATTAAAGATATCCTTCCAGTCTTTATGTGTTTTCCTTAGGCAGAAAGAAAAATTTCTGTTCTTCCATTGTGCTAATGTATATTCTGAAAAAAATGAGAGAGGAAACTAATAAGTCAATATGATATTTGTTATCTAAGTTTCTGACTATTTAAAGAATTCTTCTAACTTCGATTTAAAGTTTTGTTTTCTCTATTTATTCACCCCATATGTGAGCTGATTTCTTTGCAATGATGCTTTCCTGTCACCTGTGGGTTTTTCCTAGTAGGGTCAATTGCAGTGTAACCTTCTGAGGATACATGGGGACAGGGAAATGAATCTATTCCCAAACACAGTTGGCAGCACAAAGCCTTAAAAAAGACTCCAGGATAAGAACATGTCCCTAAAATACCTCACCATTATGTTATAGTCCTTTTACTTTTTTCTGTATGGCTTCAGTTCCTGCCACATGCTGGGGAGTTAGGAGGCATAAAGTCTGGTTCTGGCTAAGGAGCTAATTAGTTGTGTAGCCCTTAGCAAGTCACTTGACCTCCCCAGGTCTCAGCAAATCTTTATCTATAAAATGAAGAATGAGATTCTGATTATGAAATTATATAAAAATTTCTTTAGAAGATATTCCTAATCTTTTCATTTCCTTGTGTTCTTAACCTCTTTTGCTTCGGTGTTAGGTGTGGTAAGAATCTCAGTGAGAATAATGCCATTTGCTTCTTTCAGACTCCTTTCAAGTGTCTTTTCCTTTGGAAAGCCTTCTGGACTCTCTGCTTCATTTAATTTCCCTCCTTTGTGTCTCCTGAAGGATGTTTTATGTGTGGCTATCCTTGTGTTGTAATGATGTGTCTGTCTCCATATGGTACCCTCACCTCTGTTGTAAAAGCCTTCACATGGGAACTCTGACTTTTCATCACATCCTGTATATGTATAACACAGTAACTTCTTAGTAAATATCGCATGATGAATAAACTTATTATATGGTGCTTCCTACACATTGAACAAGTATTACATGCACTGTACTATCTCTTTAATACATTAAAGAAGAAATATTTTATTACATTTCCAATCAGCTTCATTTTCAACTTCAGTATCCTAATATTGTATTATTGCTGAGTTAGATACTTAAAAATTTTTTCATTCCAAATATGTTTAACTTGGGCGATTGCTTATTAATCAGTATAAATGTGTCTATTATCAAAATTTATATCAAATTATGCCAGTTGAGCCAAGTTCTGTGGGTTTTTAAAGAATACACATGTTATATTGTTTTCTATTCTTTTTTTTTTTTTTCAGAAGATTCTATGGTTGATAAGAAAAAAAGCAACAAAGCTCTTCTTTAACCAAATCTCTTGTATGTCATATACCCACATCTTTGTCTGTTTTGTGTGTGTGTCTCTCCTACTGGTGTTTGAGTTCCATTAGAACCTGTGTGTTAATCATATACTTAAAAATAATAAAAATAACAATATTAAGGTACAACAAGAAACCAAATACTGAATGTTCTTCATAAATGAAATAAATCACATAATTATAGTCCACTCTAATTCATTTTCAGAAATCTAGTTAAGAGAAAGAGTCAATTTGAATTAAGTGGCTTAATGGCACAAGAGGAATCAGAGGCTCCTATTGCTACTTCACTGATTTATGCTGATGGTATGTTTTAAAATAAAGTGTATTACTGGAAAATTGAGTTATAGTAAGAACAATAGATGGGGAAAAGATTGCCATTAAAAAGACAGTTTGCTTCCTCACAGATCCCAAGAGGTGGAGTACATATCAAGCTTCAGGGATGGGAGAGGGTCATGGATCAAAGGGGAATTCCCAGGATTATAACCAATTACCAGGACTGGTTATAAAGCAGAATGAAAGGGGAGAACTGTAAGAGCCTTAGTTGTGACTTATTCAGAAAAAAACAGGTAAAGCATGGTAAGCTGTTTAAAATTGGCTAATTTGAATAATTTCTTCTTTTATTTTTTAGTATTTATTTATTTATTTGAGAGAGAGGGAAAGAGAGAGCACAAACAGGGGTAGAGGCAGTGGGATAGAGAGAAGCAGACTCCCCATGGAGCCGGGAGCCGGATGAAGGGCTCAGTCCCAGGACCCTGGGATCATGACCTGAGCCAAAGGCAGCCACTTAATGACTGAGCCACCCAGGTGTCCCTAATTTTTTTTTTTTTTTAAGATTTTTATTTATTTACTTGACAGACCGAGATCACAAGTAGGCAGAGAGGCAGGCAGAGATAGAGGAGGAAGCAGGCTCCCCGCAGAGCAGAGAGCCCGATGTGGGGCTCGATCCCAGGACCCTGGGATCATGACCTGAGCCGAAGGCAGAGGCTTTAACCCACTGAGCCACCCAGGCGCCCCCAGGTGTCCCTAATTTGAATGAATTCAACAGACTCTGAAGCTCGGCAGCTGTCCTTTGTTGTTAGGTACCTAGCACAGGTGTATAGTAGCTGGAGTTGGTTGGGGTGTGAACTTTAGATTGGTCAATTTTGTATTTGGAAATTATGCCCTTGAGAGGCGGACTTCTCCTGAGGACGAAAGGAGCCATAGTGGAGACAGGAGGTCAAGGGCTGGTATCCGGGAGGCATGTTATCATGTTGTCCCAGACCAAGTGTGTCCAGCATATCCATGTATGGCAGATGTTAAAGCACCATTTTTACAGAAGCTAGAAACATGATCAACACACTGTTTTCCACTAGAATCAAATGCAAGTTGGCTGAAGGGCAACAAAGACATGATACCCAGACTCTTAATCAAACAAAAGTTTCCCTTTACATTGGCTTGATGGCCATCATGAGCACCTAAAACTTTTCATTTTTATAGTTTTTTTTTATTCACCAAACTATATACAGTGAAGAAAAAGAAACATAATTGTGTTTTGATTTCCACCCTTATTTAATTCTCCCATTACTGAGACAGACAGAATAAATTTGGCCAATGAAGACACTAAAGGGCAGAATAATTAAATGACTTACTCCAAATTCATACAAAAAGCAACTAATAAAACCCAGCTCAAGAGCTTGTTTTTTCCGTAGCATTCTACTGCCTACCTCTGCTGTCACAACCAAAAGGACAACATATGTTCTCTTAGCATGCAGAACATTCTCTGCCTTCCATGAGTAGTGTGTTTAGAGTGCTATTTTAAATGAAATACAGGATTCAAAGGAGTTTAAAATATGAATATCATTCACAAAGAATATAGAGTCCATCTGGGAAACAAGGTATATATATGACTTTTATTGTTAAATCATCTATTTATTTACATACTGTGGAAAAGTAAAACTGTATATCATCTTGAAGTTAGTGCCCAGAATTTCTTTCTTTTAGAGACATTTTTAAATGATGCTTGGGGAAGCTGATAAAACTCTAGGAGCCTCAGTTATCTCTTGTCTAGACAAAGGAACAAAGATTCATTTTTGAACAAATCATCTGACTAGAAATGGATACTGGAGCCTGGGGATTAGAAGAGAGGATTAAAACACGGGAGGAGAAGACATGAAAAATTATACTCTGAATTTGGGAAATGACAGTGAAATTTGCATTGAAATATAACCGACATGCAGTATTATATTAGTTTTAGATATATAACATAGTGGCTTCACAGCTACATTTAAAAATGACCACCCATATAAGTCTAGTTACCCTCTGTAACATACAAAATTAATACAAAATTATCGTCTATATTCCCCACACTACATATTACATCATGACTAATTTATTTTATAACCACAAGTTTGTACCTCTTGAACCTCATCATTTTGCCCACCCACCAGCCTCTTCTCAAGAAACTATCAGTTTGTTCTCTCTGTCAGTGTTTCTGTTCTTGTTCTGTTTTGCTTGTTTGTTTTGTTTTATATATTCCATATATAAATAAAATCATGTGGCATTTGCTGTTCTTTTTGTGACTTATTTCATTTAGCACAATACACTCCAAGTCCATCCATATTGTCACAAATGGCAAGATTTCATTCTTTTTTGTGGCTGAGTAATATAATATCCCATATATATAAATTAAATATATATGTGTATATATATATTTTTTTCATCGTTTTCTTGTTTTTCTGTAGTTCTTTGCTCCCTTCTCTTGCTCTCTTCTTTGCAGTTTAATGATTTTCTTTGGTGTTTTTTTTTTTTTATTTCTTTGTTATTTTGTGTATCTATTGTATCTATTTTTGTGTATCTATTATAGGTTTTTGGTTTGTAATTTCCATGAAGTTCATATGTAATGGCATGTATATACCATATATATATATTATATATAATACATAGACATGCATATATAAATATACATATATAATATATATAAATATGCACAATATGGACCATAATATGGTATATTTAGACATATTTAATATGTGCATATATGATATATGCCATTATATATGAATTATTATGAATTATAAGTATATGTAATATGTATAATAGATTATATATTACATTATATATATATGTACACACATATATACACATACATATACATATATACACATACATTATATATACAATGCAATATATTATATAATGAATTATTAATATATATTGATAATCATGTCATTATATATGAATTATATATATATATATAAAATACAGTCTATTTTAAGTTTGACCACATTACAGAAATATTACTTTTTTACCTCTATCCATATTTCATGCTTTTGATGTCATATTTTACATATCTTTATTTTTTGTCTTCCTTAATTATCATAGTTATAGTTGATTTCACAATATTGGCCTTTAGTCTTCATGCTAGCTATATAAGTGGTTGATCCAATACATTTACTATATATTTGCTTTACCAGTTAGATCCTTTTCTTTCATATATTTTCTTATTTTTAGTTATAGCCTTTTCTTTCTAGCTTAGTTTCCATTAACAATTCTTGCAAGTCTGGTTTAATAGTAATGAACTCCCTTTGCTTGTCTGGGAAACTCTTTATCTCTCCTTCAATACTGAATGATAATATTGCCGGATATAGTATTTTTGGTTGGATTTATTTTTTTTTCCTTTCAGCACTTCAAATATATCATGCCATTCTCTTCTGGCCTGAAAAGTCACTACTGAAAAATCTGCTGATAGTTTTAAAGGGTTTCGCTTGTATTAGTTTTTTTTTCTCTTGCTTTTATGGGCCTTTATCTTTGTCTTTTGACATTTTAATTATAATATGTCTTGGTGTGGATCTCTTTGCGTTCATCTTTCTTAGTCTTCTCCCTGTGCTTTCTAAAGCTAGATGTCTGTTTCCTTCCTTGAGCTAGGAAAACATTTAGCATTATTTCTTCAAAAAAGATTTTTGCCTATTTTTCTCTCTCTTCTCCTTCTGAGACTCCTATTAAGCAAATGTTAATACATTTGATGATGTCTCACCAATCCCTTAAGACATTATTACTATTATTATTATTATTATTATTTATTATTAATTTCTTTTTCTGGCTCTGGGTGATTTCCATTACCCTGTCTTCTAAGTCACTCAGTGATTCTATTGTTATCATTTAAATGCTATTTGGAACATGGTTCTCTATTTCTTCATTTTGCTTGATTCTCTGTGTTTCTGTTGAGACTGCATGAACAGCATGGATATGCAGGACTTCTCACCTGCTACATCTATTTATTGGGGCTGCATGAGTGGTATGAGGAGGCACATGTCTCCTGCTGTGCCTGTTGGAGCACAGTAAGCAGCAGGGGGGTGTAGATTTGCTCATTTTCTATGCCTGGCAGTACTGCATGAGTGGTGAGAGGAGGGGGATTCACCTGCTGCTGTCAGGTCTTTAGAATGAAGGTTTAAAATGGTGTCCAGTAGCCTTCTTGCTGGTAATGTAGAGGTAGGGCCTAGGAAAATGTCATCTACTATCATTCTGTTCCTGGAGAGAGTCCTGGCAGACTTCTGTCCCTTTGGCAGATGCTTTAAATTTAGCAAGTGAAACTTCTTTACTTATAGTCCAGACTCTTTTCAAACTGCTGTTTTTTGTGTTGGGTCCTGAAGGAAATGGTTCTACACACCAAAGCTTAAAGAGTAGAAACTTCATTATCTGTAGCTCTATATTTACCTTGAATGTAATCTTCATAGCTTTTCAAAGCCAAATATTTTGGGGGCTTGTCTCTCATATAAGAATTGAAGGTTGGAGTGCCTGGTGGTGGTGTTATTCTGTAGAAGAAACTTCATTTATATTTCTGTTTGTTTTTGAGATTCCTACAAATTGTAGGTTGCTATCCAAGGGGTGGAGTTTGGGGCACAAATGTTGCTCTGCTTCTTTTACCTATCTCAGTGTGGTCCTTCCATATTTTGCTATAGAAGACGTGTTCAGCAAATTCTCAAGTTCTTTTTGGAGTGGATTATTCTATATATAGCTGTGTATTTGTTATGTCCACTGGAGGAGTTGAGTTCAGCATTTTCCTACCCCACCATCTTAAACCACCTCTAAGAAATGTCTTATACTGAATTGAAAGTTGTATATATTGCTGCAATATAATATCTTCACATCACTAAATTTTGAGTAATTCAGTGGCAGTCAAAAGAAAGAGTCTAACAGCAGGGCTGATTGAAAGGGTGCCACTGGGAATATAACCTTGAGCTGACACATTTGTAATGGATTCAGCAGAAAACAAAAGTAAAAACACACCTCCGAACCAGAATAAACATAAAACTATAACATTGCTGGAAATACATAGAAATTAGGAACATTTCTACAGGGGATGAAATGGGAGTGTGAAGAATGTTCTATAAGCTATAATGATGGGGAAATTGATATCTGATTAAACCTATTTCACTATAACCTTAGCAATATGTTCCACAAATCCTATAATGGATTTTGAGTGTCTTTCAGGTAAATTAAGTTCTTCAGTTCTTCAGTGTTCTGCCCTGTCAAGTTTCTATAATACCTAAACATTAGATAAAAGGAAATATTCAGAGTACAATATGGAATTCTACATAATCTCTGCAGCCCATCCTGGTTCCAGCACTGATCTGCAAGTATCTTTATCCTTCTACACTAAAGCAAATATAAATTGCAAGGAAAATCTTCATGCATATCTCTACCAGACTAGAAGGTCTGTCAGAGCAGGTTGTTTGTGTGGTCATTGTTATATCCTCACTGCCAAGCAGAATGGCAGATGCCAGGCAAAAGAGCCAAGGCCAGATGGTGATTGAACTAAATTATGTTGGGGTTGGGTTGACTTGACAAAGTGACCAAATTAAAGGGGGTTGTCAGAGGTAGAATTAAATTATTTTTTTAAGATTTTATTTATTTATTTGACAGACAGATCATAAGTAGGCAGAGAGGCTGGCAGAGAGAGAGAGAGAGAGAGAGAGAATGAGAGAGAGAAGGGGGTGGGGAAGCAGGCTCCCTGCTGAGCAGAGACCCTGATGCTGGACTCGATCCCAGGACCCTGGGATTATAACCTGAGCTGAAGGCAGAGGCTTTAACCCCCTGGTCCACCCAGGAGCCCCAGAATTAAATTATTTGTGAATTAGCTAAGTATAAACACCCAACACTTGTTCTTATTTTGTGGAACTTCTTATTCAAATGACCACTTTGAAGTTTATTCTAAAACAAGCCAGGGGTGCCTGAGTTGGCTCAATTGGTTAAACATCTGACTCTAGGTTTCAGTTCAGGTCATGATCTCAGGGTGATGAGATCAAGCCCCATGGCTGGCTCCATGCTCATTGGGGGAGTCTGCTGAGATTCTCTCTCCCTTTCTTTCTGCCCACCCCAAATTAAATAAACAAACAAACAAATAAATAAATAAATAATTAAATAAATAACAAAACAGACCAGACTCTCTGTTTCTTGAAGCTTTATTTTTTAGTTTAATTTAATTAAAATAAACCATTACAATTATTACCAAATATCACTTATGACTGCAATTTTAAAATTTTACAACCTAGTCCTCTTTAGTGTATGAAGTAGGATTGTCAATATTTTTTTTAAAGATTTTATTTATTTATTTGACAGAGAGAGATCACAAGTAGGCAGAGAGGCAGGCAGAGAGAGAGGAAGGGAAGCAGGCTCCCTGCTGAGCAGAGAGCCCGATGCGGGACTCGATCCCAGGACCCTGAGATCATGACCCCAGCCGAAGGCAGTGGCTTAACCCACTGAGCCACCCAGGCGCCCCTGTCAATATTTTATATATGATTCACTCCATCATAAGTCTCAGCATTAAAAAGGAACAGACACTAAATGCATGGCACTATGTTCTCCATACTCTAAACATTTCAAACTGTGGAGAGGTGCACTCCAGGAATGTCTTTTAAGTGTTCAACAGGTGTAGTTTTTTTGAGCTGGACTTCACTGTACAATCTCCACCCAGTCTGTTTGCTTAAGGAAAGCTGGCGGTTCCAGAGATAATTACCATCCTAGGGTGGTTCTATAATCCTTTCTTAATCATCATTTCTTTAAATAGACTCATTTGCTTCCTAGATACTCTGTTTGTGTTTCAGAATGGAATTAGTTTTCTATTTTTATTTTTAATAGTCTCAATATTTAGGAACAATTTATAGAAAGAGCCCTGGGAATGAATACTGAATTCATAAAACTTAAACCTATAATATTTAAAGAGGCCACTTACTTTCATTTTAAGACAGGTGTCACAAAAAGAGCGTGGACACTGTTGCTTTCAAAGTCAATTTCTGCCTTGTATTATCTGTAATGCCAGTGCATGGCTTGGTTCATTGTGTGAGCCATGGTTTATCTATCAGGGAAACAAGAGTAAAAATTATATAATAATGGGCTTCTGTAGTGCTCTACAGAGCACTAAGATGATGTGTGAAGCAGTAAGAGGATGATCAGTAAATGATGACTATTATAATGATTAATTTCAAACATGATTTGATTTTGAAGTACGAAATATCTTAGCTAATTCAGGTCAAATGATTTGTTTTTCCTTCTATCTGCCACATTTTCACACAGACTGAAGGCATTGACAAAGTGGGAATTTAGAATATTAGAGAGAGAAAACTAATATTTATTCCTTACTGACTTCATACCAATCTCTAATTTTAAATATATCATCGTTATGTTTATCAAGTTATTACTGGGTTTCTAGGATCTCAATAAGATTTTTATGCACGTTTTCTCATTGACTGCTTATATATCTGTTTATCCGTGTTTTGTAGATAAGTAAGCTAAAGTTCTCTGCAGTTGAATTAGGAAGTAGGTTTGGAATTTGAACCAAGTCAGCCTGATACCAGAATGAGTAGGATTCCTGCAGTTAGCAATTTACTGAGCACTTATTTTCTGTCAAGCATCCTCTTTTTAAGTATTTTATATGGATTACTCATTGGTCTTTGTAACAAAACATTTGATCTAATTACTATTATTGCAGTTTAATTTGTAGATGAAGAAAATAAGACACTGGAGAAGGCAAGCAACATTTCTAAAGTCACCAAGTTAGATATGTTAACTCAGGGAGTTAATCCCAATCAATCTCACTCCAAAACTAATATTAAAGCCACACTGACTTATGGGGAAGAGTCTAGCTTTAGTCTGTCACTATGTGAAGGCTTCTTTGCCCCTATATCTCTCCAAATATATGTTGCCTATAATCCTAAAGACTCAGTGATTAGATTCTTATGCTCTTTCTCTTCTTAAATTTAAACATATTTTCAAGAGTTATGTATTGGTCAAAAGTATATTTCTATGAAGTAGCAGATTAGATCCCCAAGAACACAGATAGGATGACACATGATAGTATAAAACTTGTCAAAGAACTCAGTGCAAGGCAGGGTCTACAAGCTCAAACCTCCTCTTATTTGCATTAGAATGTTGATAGATATGATGGGAGTAAGCAAGTGCAGGGTTGAGTGAGGAGAGAATCTCTCTAGGAATGAGTCATGCAAAAAACCCCAAGGAGAATTGTGTCTAATCAAAAAATACACTTTAGTAGCAATTCTGATGGACAAGGTTCAGTGGGAAGGATTCATGGCATGCTGTTCCTCTAAAGGTGTTTTCCTCAGATGAAGATAAGGAGTAAGAGGCAGAAAGTTCTTATGTGTACCTCTTGGACATCATTTCTAACAGTCACATTGATAACTTTAACTTTTCTTTTTTTTCTTTTTTCTTTTTTTTTTTTTTTCCTGAAGCAGACAGGAGGCAAGATTGCTAAGGTCCTTTCTATAATGGCCTAATCAGTACATTTCAAGTGTCATTATGGTGAAAAATCAACTGTAGAGGGAATTCTAGAATTTTCTTTATTAACAGACACAGAAATAGGAAGGGTAAGGTTAAAATCTCTGCTTAAAGGATGGTAGCACTGAATGAATAATGTCATAGCTCTGTTCACGCCTGAATTGTACCCCTGGGAGTTTAATTTTACTGTTTTTAACCAGTGACCCTTTAAACTATAAACATTGAAAAAAAATGTCTCTTTATGTCACATTATTAACCCCAGAGAACTGCCCATATGAGTCCGAATGGAACACAAAAGAGCAGCATTTATGTTGCAATTTTTTCACATTAAAAGATTTCAGGCCAATTTGAGGAATTGTCAATTTAGGGCTTACATCTATAGCTGCTAAGAAGCAGGATGAGTTGTCAAGGAATTGAGTCAGGAATGAAAACCAAGAATGATTGTAGAGATGGAATTCAATATAGACAATCTAATACGTATTACTTGACCATCTAGCAAAAGATGAAAGATGAATCTGCACTACACAAGATACAGAGGGGAGCAGGATTGGACAATCCAGTAGGACACAGAGTCATAACCAGCCTGGCTGGAAAACCTGGCTCCCCACCCCTGGAGGGAGCTCCCTCAGAATGCATTCAGCACTGTATCACTGTAGTTTTTTCTTCTGAAACACACAACTCTGTGTGCGTGTGTGTGTGTGTGTGTGTGTGTGTGTCTTTTTTAAAAATGTAAGTCTAGACTAGAAGGCTTAAATTTAAGGCTTGTAAGTTAAATATAATCTACGGATTTATTTTGTTTATGTTTCCTTGTTAAAATTTGAGTGCTATAAAGTGGGAAACCCATTCTTTCCTTATAGCACCATCCTTATTATTCTATTGTTTTCCATCATCCAATGATAAAAGTGTGTGAGTTTGCAATTCACAACAGATTGTAAGCTCCTTTATAGGAGTTACTTTTTTGGACTGTGATTTTAGATTTTCTGCTTTTAAATCTTCACAGGCATGAAGTATATTCCCATTGTTGTGCAACCATCACCACCATCCATCTCTAGAATTTTTTTTTTAATCTTCTCAAACTGAAATTCTGTATCCATTAAACACTAACAATTCATTGCTCCTTTTTCTTGCCTCAGGCAACCATCATTCTACTTTCTATATGGTTTTTATTATTTTAGATATCTCAAATAAGAGGAATTATTTTACCATTGTGATTGATAGATTTCAATTAGCATGATATCCTTAAGGTTCATTGTTGTTGTAGAAAGTTTTTTTTTTTTTTTTTGGTAACATTTTAAGGCTAAATTAAATGCCATAGTTTTATATACCACATTTTGTTTATCCATTCGTATGATGATGGATACCTGGGTTGTTTCTATCTTTTGGCTATTGAGAATAATGCTGCTGTAAATGTGAGTGTATAGCTATCTCTTTGAAACCTTACTCTTAACTATTTTAGGTATATGCCCCCAAATGAAATTACTGGGTAACATATTAATTATATGTTTAATTTTATGAAAAACCACAACACAGTTTTCCATAGTACCTGCACCATTTTACATTCCTACCAGCTGTAGGCAAGATTTCCAATTACTGCACAGACTCAACAAAACTTATTTTCCTGTTTTTTTGTTTGTTTGATTTAATAATAACCATCCATCCCAGTGGGTATGAAGTGGTATTTTGCTGTGGTGCTTTTTGTTTTTGGGTTTTTTTTTGAAATATTATTTTTTATTTTTTTTAAAAACATATAGGTTTACATACTTCACAGCACTCACCATAGCACATACTATCCCCAGTGTCCATAACCCCCACCCCCCTCTTAAACCCCTCCCCCCAGAAACCCTCAGTTTGTTTTGTGAGATTAAGAGTCACTCATGGTTTGTCTCCCTCCCAATCCCATCTTGTTTCATTTATTCTTCTCCTACCCCCTTAACTCCCCATGTTGCATCTCCACTTCCTCACATCAGGGAGATCATATGATAGTTGTCTTTCTCCACTTGACTTATTTTGCTAAGCATGATACCCTCTAGTTCCATCCATGTCGTTGCAAATGGCAAGATTTCATTTCTTTTCATGGCTGCATAGTATTCCATTGTATATATATACCAAATCTTCTTTATCCATTCATCTGTTGATGGACATCTAAGTTCCTTCCATAGTTTGGCTATTGTAGACATTGCTACTATAAACATTCGGGCATATGTGCCCCTTTGGATCACTACATTAGTATCTTTAGGGTAAATACCCAATAGTGCAATTGCTGGGTCACAGGGTAGTTCTATTTTCAGAGAAATGCATCCATTTCTTCCAGATTGTCAAATTTGTTGCTATAGAGTTGTTCATAATATGTTCTTGTAATTGCTTGTATTTCTTTAGTGTTGGTTGTGATCTCTCCTCTTTCATTCATGATTTTATTTATTTGGGTCCTTTCTCTTTTCTTTTTGATAAGTCTGGCCAGGGGTTTATCAATCTTATTAATTCTTTCAAAGAACCAGCTCCTAGTTTTGTTGATTTGTTCTATTGTTTTTTGGGTTCTATTTCATTGATTTCTGCTCTGATCTTTATGATTTCTCTTCTGCGGAGTTTAGGCTTTCTTTGTTGTTCTTTCTCCAGCTCCTTTAGGTGTACAGTTAGTTTGTGTACCTGAGACCTTTCTTGTTTCTTGAGAAAGGCTTGTATCGCTATATATTTTCCTTTCAGCACTGCCTTTGCTGTGGCCCACAGATTTTGAATGTTGTGTTTCATTATCATTTGTTTCCATGAATTTTTTCAATTCTTCTTTAATCCTGGTTGACCCATTCATTCTTTAGAAGGATGCTGTTTAGTCTCCATGTATTTGTGTTCTTTCCCAATTTCCTCTTGTGATTGAGTTCTAGCTTCAGAGCATTGTGGTATGAAAATATGCAGGGAATGGTCCCAATCTTTTGATACCGGTTGAGACTGATTTATGACCCAGAATGTGACCTATTCTGGAGAATGTTCCATGTGCACTAGAGAAGAATGTGTATTCTGTTACTTTGGGATGAAATGTTCTGAATATATCTGTGATGTCCATCTGGTCTAGTGTGTCATTTAAGGCCTTTATTTCCTTGCTGATCTTTTGCTTGGATGATCTGTCCATTTCCATGAGAGGAGTGTTAAAGTCCCCTACTATTATTGTATTATTATTGATGTGTTTCTTAGATTTTGTTATTAACTGGTTTATATAGTTGGCTGCTCCCATAAAATTAAATTGTTAGATCTTCTTGTTGAACAGACCCTTTGAGTATGATATAGTGTCCTTCCTCATCTCTTATTATAGTCTTTGGCTTAAAATCTAATTGATCTGATATAAGGATTGCCACCACAGCTTTCTTCTGATGTCCATTAGCATGGTAAATTGTTTTCCACCTCCTTGCTTTCAATCTGGAGGTGTCTTTGGGTCTAAAATGAGTTTCTTGTAAGCATCATATTGATGTTTGTTTGTTTGTTTGTTTGTTTTTATCCATTCTGATACCCCATGTCTTTTGATTGGGGCATTTAGCCCATTAACATTCAGGGTAACTATTGAAAGATATGAATTTAGTGCCATTGTATTGCCTGCAAGGTGACTGTTACTGTATATTTTCTCTGTTCCTTTCTGATCTACTACTTTTAGGGTCTCTCTTTGCTTAGAGGACCCCTTTCAATATTTCCTATAGAGCTGGTTTGGTGTTTGCAAATTCTTTCAGGTTTTGTTTGTCCTGGAAGCTTTTTATCTCTCCTTCTATTTTCAGTGATAGCCTAGCTGGATGTAGTGTTCTTGGCTGCATGTTTTTCTCATTTAGTGCTCTGAATATATCATGCCAGCTCTTTCTGGCCTGCCAGGTCTCTGTGGATAAGTCTGCTGCTAATCTAATACTTTTACCATTGTATGTTACAGACTTCTTTTCCTGGGCTGCTTTCAGAACTTTCTCTTTGTTACTGAGACTTGTAAATTTTATTATTAGGTGACAGGGTGTAGACTAATTCTTGTTGATTTTGAGGGGGATTCTCTGCACCTCCTGGATTTTGATGCTTGTTCCCTTTGCTATATTAGTGAAATTCTCTCCAATATACCTTCTGCTCCCCTCTTTCTTCTTCTTCTGGAATCCCAATTATTTTAATGTTGTTTTGTCTTATGGTGTCACTTATCTCTCAAATTCTCCCCTCGTGGTCCAGTAGCTGTTTGTCCCTCTTTTGCTCAGCTTCTTTATTCTCTGTCATTTGGTCTTCTATATCACTGATTCTTTCTTCTGCCTCATTTATCCTAGCAGTAAGAGCCTCCATTTTTTATTGCACCTCATTAATGGCTTTTTTGAATTCAACTTGGTTAGAATTTAGTTCTTTTATTTCTCCAGAAAGGGATTTTTATCTCTCTAGAGAGGGTTTCTCTAATATCTTCCATGCCTTTTTTGAGCCTGGCTAGCACCTTGAGAATCATCATTCTGAACTCTAGATCTGACATATTACCAATGTCCGTATTGATTAGGTCCCTAGCCTTCGGTACTACCTCTTGTTCCTTTTTTTGTGGTGAGTTTTTCTGCCTTGTCATTTTGTCCAGATAAGATTATATGACGGAGCAAAAAAAAAAAAAAAAAAAAAAAAATAATGAAAGGGTGGCAAAGATCCCAAGAAAATGCACTTTAACCAAATCAGAAGAGACCCCCAATCGTGGGAGGGAGAAAGGGGATAAAATGAGGTTCAGAAAAAAAAAATTTAAAAAAGAAAACAAAAAATTAAAAAAAGAAAACAAATAAAGGAAAAATATAAAAAAGAATAATATATATATGTATACATATATATATTAGATAAACTAGTTAAAAACATTAAAAAGAAAAGGGAAAAAGTTAAAAAAATTTAACAGAAGAAAAAATAAAATTAAATTAAAAAAATTAAATTAACTGCAAGACTTAAGAATCATGGTGAGAAAACCATGAGTTCCATGCTTTGCTTTCCTCCACTGGAATTCTGCTGCTCTCCTTGGTAGGTGAACTTTGTCTTGGCTGGATTTCTTATTGATCTTCTGGGGGAGGGGCCTGTTGTAGTGATTCTCAAGTGTCTTTTCCCCAGGCAGAATTGCACAGCCCTTACCAGGGGCTGGGGTAGGTAATCTTCTCGGGTTCACTTTTGGGAGCTTTCTTTTCCCGAACACTTTCCGTAGAGTTCCGGAGGACGGGAATGAAAATGGCAGCCTCCCAGTCTCTCGCCCAGAGGAGCTGAGAGCTCGGGGCCCCACTCCTCAGTGCGCCCTCAGAGAAAAGAGCCAATCACTCCCATCTCCCTGGCCTCTGGCCATGCTCTGAGTTCACCCAGCCTGCGACTGGTTCAAGGTAACCCCGAGCTGAGATCTCACTCCTTGGCTCTGTCTCTGTAGCCGGCTTCCCCAGTCTAATACCTGCAAGCTCTTCTGACACTCAGACACCCCCTATCTTTTTGTGACCCTGCGGGACCTAGGGCCACGCTGGCCCCACGTGGGCTTCACACCAGTTTAGCCTCTGGAGCTATGTCCCTCAGTGGAACAGACTTTTAAAAGTCCTAATTTTGTGCTCCATTGCTCCGCTGTTTGCGGGGAGCCGGCCCCTCCCCCCGCGGTCTATCTTCCCGTCGCTTTGGATTCACTTCTCCACCAGTCCTACCTTTAAGAAAGTGGTTGATTTTCTGTTTCTAGAATTGCTGTTCTTCTCTTCAATCTCCTGTTGGATTTGTACGTTTTGCAATGGTTTGATGAGCTATCTAGCTAACTCCTGCTACCTGGTGTAGTCTCAGCCTTCTCCGCCATCTTGACCTCTCCTTGCTGTGGTTTTGATTCACATTCCTTAACAATTAATGATATTGAGCAACTTCTCATGTCCTTATCAACCATTAACAGGTCATCTTTGGAGAAATGGCTATCCAAGTCCTTTGCCCACTTATGAATCTTTTTGTTGTTGACTTTTAGAAGTTCTCTGTGTACACTGGATATTGATTCCTAAAAGACATGTGATTTTGCATTATTTTCTCAAATTTTATGAGTTATCCTTTTAATTGGTTTACAGTGTCTTTTGATGTGCAAAAGTTTTATATTTCAATGAGGTCCAATTTGTCTAGTTTTTATTTTGTTGTCTGTGCCTTTATTATCATATCAAAGACATCATTACCAAATCCAGTGTCCTTAAGGATTTCCCTGTGTTTCAGTCTAATAGTTTTAGAGTTTTAGTTTTTACATTTATGTTTTTAATCCATTTTGTGTACAGTGTAACATAAAGACTCAACCTATTTATTTATTTATTTAGTTTTGTATGTGGGTATCCAGTTTTCCCCATACCATTTATAAAAAAGATGTTCTTTTCCCATTGAATGGTTTTGGAATTCTTGATGAAAATAATTTGTTCTTAAAAATAAGGCTTTATTTCTGTGCAATCTCTTCTATTCTGTTGGTCTATTTGTCTTTTTTATTCCAGCACTGCACAGTGATGACCATTGTTTTGTAGTAAGTATACAGGAGGTGTGAGGCCTTCAACTTTGCTGTTTCTTAAGATTGCTTTGACTATCCAGGATTCCTTGAGACTTTATATGAATTTTAAGATGGATATTTCTATTCCTGTAAAAAATTATAATTTTTGATATACTTAGTATTGAATCTATAATCATTTGGGTGCTATCGACATCTTAACAATATTAGGTATTTCAACCCATAAACATGTCTTTTCATTCATTAGTGTTTATCTTATTTTTTTAATAACATTTTGTAGTTTTCAGTGATAAATATGCCACTTGGTTAAGTTTACTTCTAAGTATTTTATTCCCATTGATGGTCTTCTGAATGTAATTGTTTTCTTAGTTTCATTTACAGATTGTTCATTGTTAGTGTATAGAAATGAAACTGAATTTTGTGTGCTGAATTTCACAGAATTCATTTATTATTTTTCTCCATTTGTGGTGTGTGTGTTGTGTGTAAAATATTTAGAGTTTTCTGTGTATAAGATTATGTAGTTTGCAAATCAAGATAATTTTATTGAATTTTAATTCAATAAATAAATAAAATAAATTGAAATAATAATAAAAATAAATAAAATAATAAAATACTAAATAATAATACTAAATAAATTAAATATAAATAAATAGATTGCATAAATTAAAAGAAAATAATTTTATTTCTTCCTTTCCAATTTGAATTTATTATTATTATTATTTTTTTTTGCCTAAATAATTTGGCTAGAATTTCTAATACTGTATCAAATGGAACTCAAAATTTGGTCTGTCCATTATTGAAAGTAGGGTATTGAAATCTTTTTCTAGAGCTGTCTATGTATCTCTTCAATTCTGTCAGGGTTTACTTAATATATTTTGGAACTCTAATATATAGTATAAGTATGATTTTAATTGCTATATCTTCTTGGTTAATTTATAGTTTTCTCATGTATTTTATCATGTTTTGATTAATTTACATTTTTATAATGTCTTTTTCTGTCTCTTAGTAGAATATTTGACTAAAAGTCTCTTTTTTCTGATGTTAGTATAGCCATCCCTGCTCTTTTAATTAATATTTGGATGGAATTTTTGTCACTTTTTTCAATTCAACTTATGTATGTCCTTAGATATATAGTTAAACTCTTGGATATAGCTTGTAATTTGATCCTAATTTTTTATTCAGTTACATCTTTTGATTAGAGAATTCAATCCATTTACATTTAAAGTAATTACCGCTAGGGAGTGAGTTACTTTTGATATTTGTTATTTTGCTCTGTGGGTGTCTTTCTGCTTCTTGCCTACATTTCCTCTATTACTGCTTTCCTATTTGTTTAAATATTTTTTGTAGTAAGCTATTTTGATTTCCTTTTTATTCCTTTTGCATATAGTCTATAGATACATTCTTTATATCATAAAGATTAGCATAGAGATTTCATATAACATCCTAAAGTCTTTAATCCCTATTTTAAATTTATACAAAATTAATTTAATTGCATATAAAATCTCTACTCACAGTTCAACCTCTCCTGTACTTTATGATATTGATGTCACAAATTACATCATTATACATATGTACCCATTAATGTAGATTTTACAGTTTTTATATGTATTTTTATTTAAAATTCTGTATAAATAAAAAGTGGAGTTACAAATCAAATTATGATTATATTGGTTTTTATATTTGTCCGTGTATGTATATCCTTAACAGAAAACTCATATTTTAATGTGACTAACAGTCTACTTACATTTCATTTCAACTTGAAGGACTACATTTAGCACTTCTAGTAGTGCAGGTGTAATGTTAATGAAAACCCTCACTTTTTGTTTATTTTGTAATGGCTTAATTTCCCTCTCATGTTTGAAGGATAGTTTTGTCAGATACCAAATTCTAGGTTTATAGTTTATTTTCTTTAAATCACTTAACATAGATTATCTCACTGTCTTCTGGCCTCCAAGGATTTTGCTGAAAAATCTGGTAGTAAGCTACTTTAAGATCACTTTTTAAAGTGACAAGTTACTATCCTTGTACTGTTTTCAAGATTCTTTATTTTGTCTTTCAAAATGTTTGATTTTAAGGTGTTTCTCTGTGTATCTCCTTGGGTTTATCCTACTTGAATTTCATTGAGTTTCTTGGATTTGCAGATACATGTTTTCTGTCAAATTTGGGATGTTTGTAGTTATTACTTCTTCATATAGTCTCTGGCCCTTTCTGTCTCTTTTCTCCTGCTACATAATGTATATATTGATTGGTTTGGTCGTATATCACAATCATTTAGGCCCCTATTACTGTACTTTTTCTTTTTTTCTGTTCCAAGACTCAGTAATTGAATTGTCCTATATCCAGTTTTGCTAATTCTTTCTTCAGCTTATTTGATTCCTCCCTCATGAATTTTTAAATTTAATTATTGTATTTTTCAGTTCCAGAATTTCTATCTAGCTCCTTTTTAAAAATGTATTTATCTTCTTATTCATATTTGCATTTTCTTCATATGTCATTTTTATGATTTTTTTTAGTTCCTTGTCAATGCTTTCCTTTATTTGTCTAGTAGTATGATACCTGTGTTTCTTTGGAGATGGTTTCTGGAGTCTCTCTTTTTTTTTTTTAATGCTTTCTATTTTCTTGCTTATTTGTATTCCTGAAGAAGTTCTGTTTCAAAGTTGGGAAGACAGCCAACCCTCAGATCCTTAGCAGATTTCCAGGAAAGAACTTCAATAACTAATAGGGCATATTATGACCTTGGGATCAGTTCTGTGTGAACGCTTAAGATTGTTTCATGTCTCTTTTCCAGACGGGTCTTGTGTGTAACTGTGCATGTGCGTTAAAAAGGAATCCCTCCTATACACAGTGACTTTTAAAGATCTTAATTTCCCAAAGACTAACTTCAGTTCTTTCTGAGGGCCTTAGGGGTTTGATTGTATTTCTCTAGCCACAGTCTCTTGTTCTAAGTTTCTTTAGGTGTTTAGTCCTCCTGAAACTGTCACAAATGGTGGGGTCAACCTCTTCTTTCTGTGCCATTTCCCAACCTGAAATCTGAGCTATGCTGCCTTACTTCATCTAAGCTCCCAGTCAAGCAGAGCAAAGTAGTCCCTATGGTACACCATGGAAAATTTAGACATTTGCAAATAAATTCTGCTCTATTCCTTTTTGTCTAAGAAAGGGAACCAGGGACTGGAGTTTTTCTTCATTATTCCACAAGAGGAAGATCCTGTGGTAAGGGTGAATAAAATTGCCACAAATTATCCTATCATTTGTATATACTTTAAAAAGTATTTTATTTATTTTTAGCGAGAGAGAGGGAAATGCATAAGCAGGAGGAGGGGCAGAAGGAGAGAGAGAATCTTAAGCAGACTTGCACTGAGCATGGATCCCTATGTAGAGCTTGATTTCAGGCCCCAGAGCTCATGACTAGAGCTGAAATCATGAGTCAGACACTTAACTGACTGAGCTATTTAGCCCTCTAGCTGATTTTTGTTTGTTTGTTTGTTTTTATGCTTCCTTCAGAGATTGAGGAACTGGAGCTTATTAGTCTTCCATCTTCCTGATGTCTCATGGTAGTTAGTTTTAAGCCAGGTGATGGGTATCAAGGAGGGCAGGCATTGTGATGAGCTCTGGGTGTTATATGCAACTAATGAATTGTTGAACACTGAATCAAAAACTAATGATGTACTGAATGTTGGCTAACTTAACATAATAAAAAATTTAAAAAATTATGTATCTATGTAACAAAATTATAGTGTCTGAGAAAAAGGTGGATTTCAATTAATTAGGAACTATTTTTAAAATAAGTCAGCAAATGAAGAGCAAGAGCAATAGTGTGAGAAAGCCATGTATCAGAGAACTCTTAAAGAAGAAAGAAACTAGCATTGGCAAGTAGATCAGGACTTCAATAAGGGAGCAGGGAATGTTTCAGGAAGAAATCTTGAAGACTGAAAATAATTTTTTTGGCAGGTTTGTCAGAGGGGATTTAACTTAAAAAATACAAAAAAAATGAAGATGGGAAAACTATTTTTAGGGAGAATTTGGATAAAAACAAGTATATTATGAATTAGCATATATGAACATTATTGTGTGCTTTAGGAGACTTTGAAATTTTAAACTTATTTAATCGCTAGAAGAAGCCTATGAAGTAGGTATTATTCCAGTGTTACAGTTAAGAAACTGAGGCTAAGTAACTGGTCCAAATTATACAGTAAGTATGGAGTGGCTGGGATTTAAACCCAGAGAGCCATGTACTTTACATATAGCACATGACCATGCAACTCCTTTATAAGTATATTTTTATGCATTTATTTCTATGTGAAAGTTGGAAGCACAGAAAACAAACCACATGACTTCAGAATAGGCTTTTTGTTCTTTGTTTTGTCTGTGTCCAGAGCCCGTATGTTTTACCACTATTGGTAAGAAAGCAAGTAGAAAATCTGGTGGATAGTTTTATGAGAAAATCTATTGAATATGAGGATAAGGAGACTGAGTCCTATTCTCTATAGAATTAAGGACTTTTAATTTTTTTTTTTTAATGGGTATGAATTGATCTGTGCTTTAGGAAAAATAACCTGACAGGAGTTTGAGAAAGAAGGGATACTTGTTAAAAGGCCATCTCTCTAGGGCTTATGTGGTACAAAGAGACCTAGAAAAGGAGGATAGCAAAAAGATTGGAGGGCAAAGGGGAAAGACATCATAGCATTGAAGAGCCTTAAAGAGTTGGTACATGTTGAGAGCAGAATACAAGGGAGAAATGCAATGGACAAGATATTGAAGTTTTGCTTTCAGGTTATTTTCAGGTTATTGGCCTACATAAGAAAGATGCTGTGCTAAATATTATGTTGGGCATTACCAGTGTACAAAAATGTATGAGACCCTGATGATTTTTGCTTTCTTCCTCTCTCTCCTTTACTTGTGGCTGTCCCCTTCTCTCTTTGGTTTTCTCTTTTTCCCCTTCCTTCCTTCTGTTTCCAATTTCCCTTCTCATCTTTCACCTTTTAAAATTCTCTTCCTCTTTTTCTTTCATCTTTACTGATATATATATATATATATATATATATATATATATGATTATTTCCTACTCTGTGCAGGTCTCCTAGACACTAGGAGTTTAGTGTTAAATGTGACAAAGGCATCCATATAAAGTTTTCTCAAGGGATGTGAAAATTAATTTATAAACTAAATATGTAAAAAATAAGTAAATTTCAAGTACTGACATATATTTTGGGGGAAAAAAGGGTTAAAATTAAACATGAGGGGGCAGGTACAGCTTTATAGATAAGACCGTTTAGAAAGACTCTTTGAATTACAGGGAGACATCCCAGCATTGCTAACATAGCCATAATATGGTAAGTGTGAATTAGTGGTTCTTGACCAATCTTCTTTTGTTGTTGTTGTTGTTGTTGTTGTTGTAGGTGATGGTGGTGGTGGTGGTGGTGGGGTGTGTGTGTGTGTGTATGTGTGTGTGTCTTAGGGTGTGGTTTTTTGTTTATTTATTTTTTGTTTGTTTGTTTCTTGTTTGTTTTCTTGACAGCCCTCCTAATGCCAGGTAAAATACTCCAGATCCATTATACCCCTCTCCCTATATTTTGGGGAACTAAGAACTTACTGATGCCAGAGAATTAAAACTAAACTAAACTAAACTAAATATTTACAGGATACCAATTATACTGGAACAGCAATAGGAAATCTAATTCTGCAAAAATATTCTAAAATTTATTTACATATGGAACTGGGAATTGTTAACCATGACTATCTTAAACCATTATTAAACATTAACAATGTATATTTTTATTACCTGCATTCATTTTATTGATAAATGTGTACAAACAAGAGGAAACATGTAACTTATCAAAAAATTAGGGTTCTCAATAAAACACACAGTATCAGACTTCATTAAATGATAGAAATAAGGCAAGTTTCAGTTAATAAATACCAAATTTTAGAAAAACTAGCTTAAGATGTTAATATTGGTCAAATGTTATAAATTTCCAGCTGTAAGAGAAATTAGTTCCAGATACCTAATATATAGTAGGGTGATTATAGTTAATAATAGTGTCTTATATACTTGAAGGTTGCTAAGAGAGCGGCAACTTAAATGTTCTCACCACAAAAAGAAATTGACAATTATGGGAGGTGATGAGGGTGTTAACCAACCCTACTGTGCTAATCATTTTGCAATATATAAATGCACAACATCAACAAATTGGACACTTTAAACTTTCACAATGTTATTTGTTAATTATATCTCATCAAAGCTTGAGAAAGAAGAAGTTAATGGTTAATTACTCTGAGGAAAGAGTCTCTTCCAAAGGAATCCTCATCTTGTAGAGGACGGAAAGGGTAAAACTAGCTCTCCATTTCTAGAAAAACACTATCTGTCCAAAACTTTCTCAAATTTGGCATTGCAGATACCACTTTTAAGGGTACTAATGAATACTCCCAGGAAATCAAGATAATAGTAATTTTATCAGAGGTAATGCTGTATTCTATATCCCAACTTGCCTATTCGCATGGACTGTTATTTGCATACCATAAGTTCTGAGAAGCATCTTTAATAAGAAATAAAATAGAAAAAATAATTACTATGTTCAGAATGTCTCAAACTGACATGCATGTGTTTAATTTTTTATACATGCTTTTAGTATTTTGAATAATATTTTTGAGGATATCAGCTTGGGCCAGTTGCTTTAGGTTAATATTTTTTTCCTTTAGGAGGAATTTTTTCTCTTTCTTCTAATTTGTGTTCTAAGGAATGTGATTTTTCTTTTTATTCTTCAGGACCACTTTTTCCAAACACAGGTTTTGTTCGTTCTGTATTATCACTGAAGTCTGTTGTCCCCATTATCATTGCCATATCAGGCCTATGGAAGAATTCTGGAGGCCACAAGTGCTAAAAAGATTCATACTCTAAAATTTCCCCTATGCATCCCTGAAATACCCAAATAAGTGGAATAAGGCTAAAACAGATTTAAAATGCAATTTTCCCTGAAAGTTTTAATAACAAAATTCTCACTTCTTTTGGTACTCCTGCTCAGCTGATATCTTGATTGTGTGTTTGGTCTGCCAATCAAAAATGCATACTGCTCTGTATCTCATACCCTTAGCATTATCCATTTAGGTTCACAGTAAAACAAATGCCGGCTCATGGACTTCTACTCAAGAGGAATTTATTGGGTGACAATATAGTTGTGTGGTGCAATTAGATATTCGTTTTGAACCTTAATTTATAACAAAAAACCTATTATTACTTAAGATTTCATCTTGATAAGAAAGGGTTTGGGAATTTTTGTAGAAATTTAAGAGGCGAGAGAGAGAGAGAGAATAAGAGAGAAGAAAAAATAAAGAAGACTTTGGAAGGCTAAAGCTCTACTCTCAAAGCATATTTAAGTGCTGCTGCTATGTGTGGGGATGTGGGGAGATAAAAAGAGGTTTCTGAATGTGTATAAATATCAATATGAATATTGTAGAAGGTGATAACCCAGTTCCTTTCAACAGTAGTGAGCTGATTGGACTTTATTTTCAAAGTTTTAAGATGTCTAGGTGCTTCCTGAAAGACAAGTTTCTGGCATGCTTAATTCAAATCTCAGGCAGAGGAAAGCAGACAACGCCTGGTCATGAAAGTTGTAGGAGCACTGCAGACACCTGGAACAAAAGATCAACAGATAATGGTTAGAGGAATACAGCTGACCATCTGATACTGTGAGATTCCAAGCTGAGACATCTGACATTTATATACATATATGCCATATATATGGGGAAATTAAGAAAGCTACATGCAGATGCAGTCAAGAAATATGTCCAAAACATACTTGGGAATGATTCAAACTCTCATTTTGGGTTTATCTTTAGTCTTAGAGCAGGCCCAGCTAATCACAGATGGACTGCTTTGGCATGGAATCAGTCTGAAAAAACTGGGAATTTTGGCCATTGTTATATTAGATCAACAACTTTCACTAAACAGACACACACACACACACACACACACACACTACAAAGAAACAGGAAAGCATGATTCATTCAAAGGGACAAAATAAATTTGGAAAAATCATCTCTGAGGAAGTATAGACATTGAACTTACTAGGAACAGACTTTAAAATAAGTGTCTTAACTTTAAAGAGCTAAGGGAAACATAGAAAAGAACCATAGAAAACAAGGAATACAATGTATGAACAAAATAGGAACATCAACAAAGAAATTGAAATGATAAAATGAACTGAACAGAAAATCTAGCTAAAATAGCATAATAACTGAATATTTTGAGTAGTCAGAAAAAAAGGACTTACTAAACTTGAGGACAGGAAAATTAAAATTATTGACGCTAAAGACAGAGAAAAAAAGTGAAGAAAAGAAAACAAAGGGACTTATGGGATACTATAAAACAGACTAATATAGGCATTATGAAGGTCTCCCAAGTAGATGAGTGAGAGAAGGGAAGACAGATTATCTAAATAATGGCAGAAAACATCCTAAAATTAAGAAAAGACATAGATCTAAAAATCCAAAATGCTCAATGAAATCCACATCGGATAAATCTAAAGCTATTCATACTGAGATACATTATAGCCTGGCTTTTGAAGGATAAAGACAAAATGGGAATCTTGATGGCAGCAAGAAAAGAGTAGTTTGTCACTTAAAAGGGAATCTTCAAGAAGATCATCAATAGATTTCTTAGCAAATCTTGAAGGCCTGAGGGTAGTGTGCTGTGACATTTAAAATGTTGAGGAAACGGGGCGCCTGGGTGGCTCAGTGGGTTAAGCCGCTGCCTTTGGCTCAGGT
This sequence comes from Mustela putorius furo, assembly GCF_011764305.1. NCBI lineage: Eukaryota > Metazoa > Chordata > Mammalia > Carnivora > Mustelidae > Mustela > Mustela putorius. The sequence continues at coordinate 4,906,820 of NW_025422019.1, forward strand.
CATGATCTCAGGGTCCTGGGATCGAGTCCCACATTGGGCTCTCTGCTCAGCAGGGAGCCTGCTTCCCTTCCTCTCTGCCTACTTGTGATCTCTCTCTCTCTCTCTCTGTCAAATAAATAAATAAATAAATCTTTAAAAAAAAAATATTGAGGAAAAAAAAAAGAATTATCTGTCCAGGGAAACTTTCTTTAAAAATTATGGATAATTTAAGACATTCCTAGATAAAAGCCTTGTCACTAGGAAAATTTAAAAAAATAATAATAATAAATAAATAAATAAATAAACTATACACAAAAGAAGTCAATAATAGGAAAAATGAGGGGCAAAAACATGTAAGACAAAGAAAAAATAATAAAATGCAAACATAACTTCTCTTCATTAATAATTATTTTAAAAGTAAATAGAGTGGGAGAAATTGGAGTGGGAGATGAACCATGAAAGACTATGGACTCCAGGAAAAAAAAAATGGAGAGTTTTATAAGGGAGGAGGGAGGGGGGATATGTGACCCTGGTGATGGGTATTGAGGAGGGCATGGATTGCATGCAGCATTGGGTGTTATATGCAAATAGTGAATCATGGAACACCACATCAAAAACTAATGATGTACTCTATGGTGGCCAACATGACACTATTTAAAAAAAAAAAAAGGAACTAGTCACCAGGCAGCATAAGAAGAGATACAAGTGACAGTAAATTAAGGTGTTCTTGAGTCCTTGGTTATAAGAAAAATTACAAATGTTCTAATATCCTAGAATATTTCTACTGCCAAATTCCTATTTGCTTATTAAATGTATTCTATACATATCTTTTTATAAACTTTGCCTTGCAGTCTGTAAATATCTTAACATGTGACAGAATTTACACTCATTTTAATTTCTGTGTTTTTATTTTAAAATACTTGTTTTAATAACTATAAAGGACAAACTGATGGTACCAGAGGTTAAATGAGTGGGAGGATGAGTGAAATAGGTGATGGGGATTAAGTAGGACACTTGTGAGGAGCACCGAGTGATGTATGGAAATGCTCAGTCACTAAAGTGTACACCTGAAACTAATGTTCCACTGTATGCTAATTGGAATTTAGATAAAAATCTAAGGGAAAAAGTAAATGGATTAAAACCCTCATTAAAAAGCCTTAAATTGATGACATGTGTTAAAACAAATCCAATTCTATGGTGCTCACTTATTTGAGTCTATTATGGCACTAACTTTATAACTGAAGACACAAGTAGGTTAAAACTGAAAGAACGGAAAAAAGACATATCATGTAAATAGAGAGAGAGAGAGAACACGGGAGAACTGGGCCTCTACATAAATATTAGACAAAATAAATTTTGTCAAAAATTATTGCAAGAGACAAAGAAAGACATTATATATTGATCAAAGCAACAGTAATCAATAAGATATAAGAATTATAAAAATATATACACCAACATTAGAATAGAAAAAGCTATGAAGCAAAGCTGAGCAGAATTGAATGGAGAAATGGATATTTCTTCATAACCATTGAATATCCCACTTTCAATAATGGATAGAATTACCAGATAGAAGATCAATAGGGAGATAGAAGACTTGAACCACACTGTGTGTCTAATAGACACATACAGAATATTTCACCAGACAACAGCAGCATGCATATTTTTCTCATGTATACATTGATTATTATTTTTTTTCTTTAATATAATTTTTTATTTTTTATAAACATATATTTTTATCCCCAGGGGTACAGGTCTGTGAATCTTTTTTTTTTTTTAAAGATTTTATTTATTTATTTGTCAGAGACAGAGGGAGAGAGAGCGAGCAAGCACAGACAAAGATTCAGGCAAAGGCAGAGGGAGAAGCAGGCTCCCTGCCAAGCAAGGAGCCCGATGTGGGACTCGATCCCAGGACCCTGGGATCATGACCTGAGCTGAAGGCAGCTGCTTAACCAACTGAGCCACCCAGGCGTCCCAACATTGATTATTTTTAATAGACCATTTGTTATGCTACAAATCAGTCTTAATACACTTGAAAAGATTGATATTTTTCAAATTATCTTTCCATATCATAGTGGCATAAAATGAGAAATCCCAAAGTAATAATACTAGAAAATTCACAAATATGTGGAAGTTATATAACACACTCAAACATCAGATGAATCAGAAAAATTATATGAAGAATTAGAAAATACCTTAAGACAAGTGGAAATACCAACATATTGAAGCCAGTGAAAGTAGTTCTAAGAAGGAAATGTTTAAGAAATACCTCAATTTAGAAACCTAAATTTATACCTTCAGGAAGTAGAAAACCAGAACCAAAGTAGCAGAATGAGGAAAATAACAGATTAGAGACAAATAAAATAAAGAATAGAAAAATAGTAAAGAAAATAAAGGAAAATAAAAATTGTTTCCTTGAAAAGATCAACAAAATTGACAAACTTGTTAGATTTACTAAGATAAAAAGAGAGAAAAATCAAATTACCAAAATTAGAAATGAAATTGGGATATAACTACCAATTTTACAGAAATAAAAAAAAAAAGGACAGAACTCTGAGTAATTATTTATCAATGAATCAGGTAACCTGGATGAAGTGGACATTTCTAGAATCACAAAATCTACCAAGAATAAATCATAAATACATAGAATACCTGGATGTACACATATCTACTAAGGAGAGTGAATCAAAAAACAAAATCCCGAAGGACATCTTGGTGGCCTCCACTTTGTGGCAATAATAAAAAAAGCCTCTCTAAAAATTTGAATGCAGATTTTTTTTTTCTTTTTGGGCACAAGATTTCAAATCAGATGACAAATCAATAGAAGCCAAATGCTGTATCATATAGTATGTCTACATTTAGCTTTATAGGAAAGTATCAAAATATCTTCTAAATGGTTGAATCATTTTTCATTTTCATTCCTACCAGCAGTGAGTGAAAGTTACGGTTGCCCCTCATTCTTGCTAGCTATTAATATTGCCAGTTTTTGTTTATTTGCTTGTTTTAGCCATTCTAATAGGGGAGTAGTAGTGTCCCATTATTATTTTAATTTGCAATTACTTAATGGCTGATGATATTAAACATCTATTCTTGTATTTATTTCCCCTCTATATAACACATTTAGTGAAGTACTTTTTGCCCATTTTGTAACTGAGTTATTTATATTCTTATTGTGAGTTCTAAGAGTTATTCCTATATTCCTATATTTTGGAAACAAACTATTTTTTAAGATTTTATTTTTATTTATATTTTTATTTATTTGACAGAAAGAGATCACAAGTAGGCAGAGAGTCTGGCAGAGAGAGAAGGTGGGAAGCAGGCTCGCCACTGAGCAGAGAGCCTGATGTGGGGCTCGATCTCAGGACACTGGGATCATGACCCGAGCAGAGGGTTTAAACCCTGAGCCACCCAGGTGCCCCTGGAAACAAACTCTTTATCAAACATGTATTTGAAAATAATTTATCTGATTCTGGGGTTTGTCCTTTCATTATCTTAATAGTATTCTTTCTTAGAGCAGGAAGTATAAACTTAGTAAACTTCAAATTATCAATTTTGTTTTGAGGATCATGTTTTGATGTTCTATCTAAATATTCATGGTGTATATCCACACAAAGGATGGTATCTTTTTAAAATTCTCACTGTGAGAATTTGGTGGTGTGTCTGGAGGGAAAGAATGTGAAAGTGTAGGGGTCCCCTTTAGACTCTAGCCTCAGGAGTTTCTCATTCTCATCCTAATCCTACACTTAGCTCCAACAATTTATCAAAATTATCAATCAAATGCTCCTGTTAGTTGATTCCACAAAAGCTTCTGTTTCACTCAAGTAGTTTTTAGCTGTGCCTTTCTGGAGGTGGAAGTTTTCCCATCAGCTATAGTTTTCTGGTGGATACAGGAAATGTCAGAGGTTTTCCATTTCTATAGTTTTTCTTACAAGGATATGAGTAATGATGTTTTTTGCCCTTTACTTGTCAGAGCTGAAGCCCTCTATTCGACTTTAAGCCTATGAGAGCAAAGATTATGTTTCTTAAGTACACTGCATGTTCAGTAGCTAGCACAATGTCTAGCACATAGCAGATATTTAGTAAATATCTGAAAAAATAATGTATTGGGGGATGGATAGATACTGTTCAATTATTGTTCAATAGGTATAGAGTTTAAGTTTTGCAAGTTGAAAAGAGTTATGGGAACAGATGGTGGTGATAGTTGTACAACATTAATCTATTTAATACTACTGAGTTGTTTACTTAAAAAAAATGGAAAATATGGTGAAATTTTTAATTAATTAAATTTAACCAACACAGCTTCCAGAATTAGGGGAACTTCCATACAAACAATGCAACCATTCTCAGCCCCTGGACTTGGTGCTTTGTCAATTTAGGAGGAAGTTATATATATTTGTTGAATGCTAAATGTAGGAGTTAGTGTGAAGCTAAGACATGCCATTAATCTCTTCACCTCCGGTGAAGTATTTTGACTATTTTGTAGTTAGAACTCCCATTTTAGAGATCTATAGGACAAAATGGGGGTACGAACATCAACCTAAACACAGTCTTTTTGAATAATTTATTTGAAAACATTATGATGTGGCCTTTTACTGCAGAATCCTTATATATATATATATCAGGGAATTTAGCTGTGCTTATTATATGGCAAACAAAAGGAAATCTCAGAATGCACATAGTGTCCTTTTTTATCATAATTGCATATGTATTTTGTATATTGTTAACCTAGTTCTGCAAAACCAAGAAAGAAGTAAAGCTAGCCAAAATGCCAGCATTAAGCTAAGTTACTCATATGCATTAAATTAGAGAAAATAGTGAGTGGAAATCCCATGTCCCCTGGAGAGCTAAAAATCAACCTGGAAAACTATGGATTTTGGAGTTAGTAGATGTTTCCAGTCATAGTAGTATGTGACACTAGTCAAGTTTATTTTTCCCCTAATCTAGAAAATGAGAAATGTATCAAAATGTTTTAAAAATTAAAAGGCATATGTATTATTCAAATACTCAATAGGAACATAGTAGGCCCTCTGTGACTGACAATTGAATAATAATCCCATTCAAATGCAGGGTAGGACTGGATCAGAGAAGGAAAGAAGATTATGAGCAAAGTAAAAAGGGTCTAGGACAAATACCTGTGTGGAGTTGTGTCTTAAGTTTTATTGTCCTTCAATTATATTCCCTGTGGAAGGTAAGGCAAGACTAATGGTGGGAATAAATCTCAAATTATTTACACAAATGTGTTTCTAGAGAGCTAAGCATGTTTCAGTAGAACAACAAGTATACATATGAAGCTTTTATTTCAGCAAATATTTAATGAAAATTTTTATAAAATGAGTACTTGCCCAATTATTGTTCGCTTCTACTTCTGGAGATTGGGGTTTTGTAAAGAAATGGACACAGGTAATGTACACTTGAACACACACACACACATGTGTGGACTCAAATGCATGCATATTTGAATACAATAATCAGATCCTGGAAAATATTGGTTTTTACCTGTTTCTTTGGAAACTTTGAGCTCATTTTTATCAAATTTGTGTTTCTATCACCGAGAATGTTCAATGATTCAAAAATAATTATTTTGGACAAATTATCTTGCATCTGACTCAGCTACTTTGACTTAAACTTGGAGAAAAACATTATAAAAAGCTTGGCTCACATCTTACAGATATTATATGAAAGAATGCCTCACATAGAGCTTATAATCCTAGTTGTTTCTAATGGTGTGCTAAAATCATTCTGACTGGCTGCTGGAAGATGGGGTTTCCCACACTGAGGTATCATCTTGAAAGGAGAAAAATATCCTGGATTTAGAACAGGTTTATTCACAGTCAGAATACATTTGAAGCTTCTAAATTCATTCTTTTAAATCACTTAGAGGAATGCCTCCCAACTGAGTTCATTTCCAGAACAATTTCAGAAAGCTAGAGCTGAAAGGGCAACATATGGTTATTGGTCATTTACAGTAGAAGCTCTCTGAACTGACTTCCCCTTAATAATGCACTGCTTTAATCTATACTCCATAAACCTTATAGACTGATGTTAATAGAATCCTGAATACTCCCTGTTAGTAAGTTCTTGTCTAATATGGTTGCACCATTCTCCTCATACAGGACATGGTTGTTTCCAAAATTTTCTGTGCTTTACATAATTTGAATTATTATTACATGAACAAATTCCAAATGAGTGCAATAAAAAAACAGCATTCTTTCCTTCTGTATTTCTGTCTCCCTGTCTCTCTCTTTTTCTCTCTGTTTCTCTGTCTCTCTCTCTCTAGCTCCTTTCTTCCCTCCCCTTTTTCAATTTATTGCTAGTTTATTGATCTTTGCAGATACTGCATAGCTCTGATATGTTAGAACTTTGAAAAGTACTTAACTTAAAAAAAAAAAATTACTGTGAGCAGCTACTCTCCCAGTCATAGAGTAGCAGTTTTGGTCAGAAACTGAGTTTAAGAGACAGATAGCACTTCTAGACTAGATATATTGAAATAAATGAAAAATCTTGTGGATTCTGTTCTATCAAGAGCTGTAGAGCTTTGAACTTGCCTTTGATGATTGGGCAAAATGAACAGATGCTGTCCACGAGAATGGTGTTCTGAGGCTCCCTGCCTCTCCCTTTGCATGGATTTTTAGATTTATTGAGTCTAAATTACTGTATGGCTGCCACACACCTACCTGATGATTTGAGTAGTATTTTCCTTGGCTAGCAAGGTCTGCATTTCATTTTTCCATCAACACTGAACAGACTGAAATAGAGTCAAAATCTAAATTTAAGGCCTATAAAAAACATTTCCAGAGATGATAAGATCAGGCTAGTTCTATCTATATTTTATTACCATTTGCTATTTTTCACAATTATGACATCCTGGCAACAAAGTGAAACTACTAAATTCAATAAATACACTTAAGGAAAGCTATTGGTAGTCAATCTTGCAACTACACTACAAAAGGCCTTAGAGAAAAAAAATGAATTCACATTTAATGGACACAGAAGAATTTTAGTTTTTCCAAAATGATCAAAAGCTTATTTTTCAATTGCTTCTTATCTACGGGAAACATCATTCCTTTCTTGTTCTATATCCACATTTATTTGGAAATAAATTATTAGGAGGCCTCAAGAAAATAGTAAGGTAGAGACACAGGTTAAAGAGGAAATACTTTGAAGTTCTGCCTCATCAATACCTTAAAACAATAAGTGATAAATAAGCTATATATATATATATATATATATACACATACATATATATATAAACACACACATATATATGTATAATTTAAGATTTTAAGATTAAAATTAAGAATTTAAGATTAGAGAATTTAAGAATTTAGGAATTTAAGAATTTAAGATTAGAGACTATATATATATTTATTTTTTAAAGTCTCTAATCTAAAATTCATGAATGTGCACACAAGCACACATTTATACTTTCATAGACAAATTCTGCATTTCACATGGAAATTTCTGATAAAATTCAAGGATACAGGCAAGTGTGATCTTAGAATATACTCATCCATGTAATTATACTCATATACTCATATAGATATGCTCATCTACAGTATTTAATAATCATAGTAATCAAAAGTGATTTAAAGTCTGTTTGTAGAGCACAGACTTTTCATAAAATGTTACCCCTTTGCCCTTTTTATTTAAACCAACTTTCCTAGGAACTTCTTTTCTGCTACTTTAAAATTGCCTCTGTCCTTTCCTAATGTGCAGTACATGCCTATCATTAGATAATATTGTTTTATAATTATTGAGATTTTTCATTGTCATTACAGATGGATATATACTTATGTTAAGAATGATACAGAAAAGGGTGCCTGGGTGGTTCAGTGGGGTAAAGTCTCTGCCTTCAGCTCAGGTCATGATTCCAGGGTTCTGGGATTGAACCCCACATTGGGCTCTCTGCTTTGTGGGGAGCCTGCTTCCCCTCTCGCTCTCTCTGCCTGCCTCTCTGCCTGCTTGTGATCTCTGTCTGTCAAATAAATAAATAAAATATTTAAAAAATAGATACAGAAAAATGTGGAGCAAAAGTAATAATTTCCCATCATCTCTTCCTATTTATCCAAACCCATTTACTCTCTTCAAACACTAATTTTAAAGATATCTACTGTTTTTATTTTATTTACTTATTTCTTTATTTTTGCCAGAGTGAGATAAATCACAAATAGGCAGAGGCAGACAGAGGGGGAGTGGGAAGCAGGGTCTCTGCTGAGCAGAAAATCTAATGCCAGGCTCAATCCCAGGACCCTGAGATCATGACCCAAGCCAAAGGCAGAGTTTTAACCCATTGAGCCACCCAGGAGCCCTTAGATATCTACTGTTAATAGGACTATATTTTCCCCAATTTTTTTTGTTCTAAGAACACATGAATCTCAGCATTTGTATTGCACTATCACTCCACTTTTAACAGAAATCTTGCCTTTCTATTTCAATATATACAGACTTTATACATTCTTTGTAATGAGTCCTTATTATTCCTAACAAAAGCTACATTATTATTATTTATTTTACTACATTCAGATTGTTCTCTCAGGATTACTGCTATATTTCCTGCATACAGATTTCTCTGGATGAACTCTGAAAAATATAATTTTTAAGCCAAAGGCTATGCATATTAGAAATCCAAAGTGGCTGAACTAATTTTTACTCTGTATCTACAGTTTATAAAATAGCCATTCTATCTCCACATCCCCATGAAACCCTCAATATTATCAAACTTTGACAAATTTAACCAATCTGGATAGACTTTGCTATTTTAATTTGCTTTTCTTTAATTACTAGTAAAGTATAGTGACTTTTCGCATATTCAGGCCTTATTTATGTTTTATTTTGTAAAATTATCAATTTTTACAAAAAAAGTTATCAATTTATCAATTTATCTTTTGGTTTAGTTATGGCCTTTTCTATTTGAAGAACTCATTAATTTTATATATTCAAGTATGTGTTAGCTCTATCAGAAGTATTTTCTTCCAGTATATAGCTTTTGTTTGTTTGTTTATTTATTTATTTAACCTTTTGCTGTTCAAGTCTTAGTTTTTTATATAGCCAAATTGTAGCTCTGAGTTTTCATCTTGCTTACTAATATCTTATTCATTTACAATATCAAGGTGATTAAGTAAATTTTTTAATGCCTTTATGATTATGTATTTTACATTAGGTTTTTAATCCATCCACTATTTGTATTGACTATAAATGAGGTAGGGATTGATTTTTTCTGAATATTTAGCCAAGAATCTTCCATTTCTTGCTGATTCATACAATGACTTTTAAAATAGCAAATGCATGGGAATAGAAAGAATCTGATCCAAATGTCCTCTTTTCAATATAAAATCACAATGCATACAAAGAAACAAGAAAGTTTAACCCATTCAAAGGAAACTAATAATCTATGGAAAATACACCTGAGAAAACTAAGAAACTGGAATTACTAGTACTAGACAAAGACTTCAAAACAGCTGTCATAAAGGTGTTCAAAGAGCTAAAGGATAACATGGATGAAGATGGAAAATATATGAAAAAAATTATAATATAAATAAAGGGATAAAAATTATTAAAAGAGGCCAACAAGTAATTGTGGAACAGAAAAGTCAAATAACTATAATGGAAATTATACAAGAGGGATTCGAAAGTTAAATTTCAGTTAGCTAATGTACAGTGTAATATTAGTTTCAGATGTACAATATAGTAATTCAACACCCATACAACACCCAGTGCTCATCACAGCAACTGCATTCCTTAACTCTTAACACCTATTTAACCAATCCCCCCACCCAACCACCCCAAGCGCCTCCCCTCTGGTAACCATCAGCTTTTTCTCTAGAAGTAATAGTCTGTTTCTTAGTTTGCCTCTCTCTTTTTTTTCTTTTTTTACCTTTGCTCATTTGTTTTGTTTCTTAAATTCCACATATGAGTGAAATTATAAGATATTTGTCTTTCTCTGACTGCCTTATTTTGCTTAGAATAATACTCTCTAGCTCCATCCATGTCTTTGCAAATGGCAAGATTTCATTCATTTTATTACTAAGTAGTATTCCATTGTGGAGATTATAGATAGATAGATAGTCACATATTTTTCCATTCATCAGTCAATGGACACTTGGGCTGCTTCCATAATTTGGCTATTGTGGGTAATGTTACTCTAAGCATCAGGGGGCATGTATCCTTTGAATTAACATTTTTGTACCCTTTGGGTAAATACTTCACAGTGCAATTGCTGGATTGTAGGTAGTTCTGGTTTTAACTTTTTAAGGAAGCTCCATACTGTTTTCCAGAGTGGCTGGACCAGTTTGCATTACCACCAACAATACAAGAGGGTTCCCATTTCTCCATATTCATGCCAACACCTGTTGTTCTTTGTGTGGTTGATTTTAGCCACTCTGGCAGTTGTGAGGTATGAGGTCAATAATATGTCATTGTAGTTTTGATTTGTATTTATCTGATGATCAGTGATGGTAAACATTTTTTCATGTGTCTGTTGTCCATCTGGATGTCTTCTACGAAAAAATGTTTATTCATGTCTCCTGCCCATTTTTAAATTGGATTATTCCTTTTGAGCCATTGAGTTTTATAAATTATTTATATTTTTTTGGATACTAACCTTTTATCAAATACATCATTTGCAAATATCTCCCATATTGTAAGTTGACTTTCAGTTTTGTTGATGTTTCCTGTGCTGACTTTTTTTTTTATTATTGTGTTATGTTAGTCACCATACAATACATCTTTAGTGTTTGATGTAGTGTTCTAAGATTCATTGTTTACATATAACACCCAGAGCCCCATGCAATACATGCCCTTCTTAATACCCACCACCAGGCTCACCCATACTCCCACCCCTCTCTCCTCTAAAACCCGCCATTTGAACAAATGGTGCTGAGAAAACTGGACAGCAACATGCAAAAGAATGAAACTGGGTCACTTTCTTACACCAAACATAAAAATAAATTCAAAATAGATTAAAGGCCTAAATGTGAGACCTGAACCATAAAAATTCAACAGGAGACCACAGGTAGTAACCTCTTTGACATCAGCCATAGCAACTTCTTTCTAGATATGTCTACTGAGGCAAGGGAAGCAAAAGCAAAAATAAACTATTGGGACTTCATCAAAATAAATCAACATTTGAGAGGGACATTGCTATATAGTTTTTTGCTTATGAAAATTGTTCCATTTCATTCAATACTTTGAAAGAGTTTGAGGAGGATTGGTGTTAAGTCTTTAAATGAAGTGAGACTATTCGGCCCAAAGAATTTCTTTATTGAGAGGTTTTGATTACTGATTTAATCCCTTTGCTATTTGTAGATCTATTAAAATTTTGTATTTCTTCACAGTTTAGTTCTGGTACATTGTATTCTTTGTATTTTTCTAGAACATGTCCAATTCATCTTTGTTATCCAGTGTCTGAGGGTATATTTGTTTATAATATATTCTTTAAAATGTTTGTTAATTCTATAAGTTCAGTAATGAAATATTCACTTTTATTTATGATTTTATAAATTTGAGTCTTGTCTCCTTTTTATTAGTCAATCTAGCTAATGGTTTTTAAAAACATTGTTGATCTCTTCAATAAGACAATATTGGTTAGTACTGATATCTCTCTATTGTTTTTCTAATCTCAATTATATTATCTTTGGTGCAAGCTTTACTATTTCCTTTCTCCTGCAATCTTTGGTTTTAGTTGGCTCTTTTTTTTTCCTAGTTCATTAAGGTGTAAATTTAAATTTAATGTATGTATTTATAAGTATAAGTTTTCTTCTTTTCCATATACTCACTATATTGCATAAATTTTGGCATGTTTTGTATTGTGTTTTCACATTGTCTCCATAATTTTTCTAATGATTATATTTATCTCTAATTTTTCTTGTGACTTTACCTTTGACCAAATGATTGTTTAAGGTGTGTTATTTAGTTTTCACATATTTGTAAATTGTCCAGTTTTTTTTTTTCTGTTGTTGAGTTTAGTTTCATTCCATTGTAGTCAGAAAAGATACTATGCGAGATTTCAATGTCTTAAATTTTTTCTTTAAAGATTGTATTTATTTACTTGACAGACAGAGATAACAAGTAGGCAGAGAGGCAGGCAGAGAGAGAGAGGAGAAAGCAGGCTTCCCACGGAGTGGAGAGCCTGATGTGGGGCTTGATTCCAGCACCCTGGGATCATGACCTGAGCCGAAGGCAGAGGCTTTAACCCACTGAGCCACCAGGTGCCCCAATGTCTTAAATTTTTTGAGACATGTTTTGTAGGCTAAAAGGAGTTAGCCGTCTTCATGGCCTAACTTGTTTTTTGTTTTGTTTTTGGGGGGTTCTTCCTGGAGAACGTTTATTGTGCCCTGGGGTGGGGGGGAGTGTATTGTTGGGTTGAATGTTTTATGTATGCCTAATAGGTCTACTTTGTACAGAGTCTTCTTTGGTCCTCTATTTTCTTATTGAACTTCTCACTAGATATTCTGTCCATTTTTGAAAGTAGTGTATAGAAGTTTTTTATGTATACTGTAGAAATCATTCTCCTCTCAATTCTGTTTTTGCCTTATGTTCCCCCTCTCCCGGTGTCTGATGCATATATATTTATTATTATACCTTCTTGGTGAATTCACAACTTTTTATATATAAAATATCTTTTTTTTCTTAAAAATATTTGATAAAAGGTCTATTTTTTCTGATATTAGTATAGTCACTGCAGCTGTCTTTTGGTTATATTTGTATAGAACATCTTTTTCATCCTCTCAGTTTCAATGTCTCTTATCTATTTAGATCATTTTGATCTATTTAGATGTACAGCAGTTTCTTATAGATAGCAGAGAGTTGGAGCATGACAATTTGTCCATTCATCAGTCTTTGCATTTTTACTGCAAAAAAATACACTTTACATTTCAAGTAATTACCGAGATGGAAGGAATTAATTCTGTTATTTTGCTATTTGTTCTGTATGCTTTATGGTTTTTGTCCTTCATTAACTCCATTACTGCTTTTCATATTTAGTTGTTTTTTTATTTTGAACAGTGATACATCTTGATCCCCTTATCATTTTATTCTGTGGATATTCTATGCATATTTAATTTCTTGCTACTATGAGGATTACAAATAACATCCTGAAATCATATCAATCTATTTCAAACTGATGCCAATTTAACTTTAATTGCATACAGAATTGTAATCCTGTTCAACTATGGCCCCTACCCATTTGTGTTATTGGTGTCAAAAATTATATTTTTATGCATTGTGTGTCTAATGACAGATTTATAATTACTTTACATATTTGTATGGCAAATTCTATGGTACATAAAAATTGGAGTTATAAAACAAAATTGCAATAATATTCACTTTTTATTTTCCTATGTATTTACTTTTACCATAGATCTTTTTGTCTTTATATGGGTTTGAATTAATATCTAACATACTTTTATTTGAAGCTGAAAGATTTCTGCAGCCTTCTTATAAGGTAGGTTTAGCAGTAATAAATTTACACCGCTTTTGTATGTCTGAGATTACATTAATATATCTTTCAATTTTGAAGGACAACTTTGGTGGATATAGGATTCTCAGTGACAGATTTTTGTTTATTTTGGTTTTGGTTTTGGTTTTGCTTTCCCCCTTCAGCACTTTAACTACATTATTCCACTGACTTCCTTCCTCCAAGGTTTCTGGTGAGAAACTGACTGAAAACATTATTTGCAAACCCTTTTATGTGAGTTACTTACCTCTTACTACTTTCAAGATTTTCTCTTTATTTTTGATGTTTGATATTTAGGTTGTAATGTGTCTTGGTATGGGTGTCTTTGTGTTTATTCAATTTTGGATTTATTGAATTTGTAGAATTGTGTCTTTCAAATAATTTGGAAAATATTCAGACATTATTTCTTTGAATATTCTTCTGTCACTTTTTCTCTCTCTTTGTCTTCTGGAATTCCTACAATGTGTATATTGGTCTGCACTATGCAATTCCACAAGTCCCTTAGGCTATCTTCACTTCTTTATTATTTTTTTCTTCTTGTTGCTCAGACTTGGTAATCTAGTTGTTATCCTAGTTCATATTTGCTCATTCTTTCTCCATAACAACTAAAAAAAGAATAGTGTCTTAAAGATTAAAAAAATGTTAGCATACTAATTCAGTGGTGTGTTAAAAGGATTATAATCATGACCAAGTTGTATTTATTCCTATAACACAAGGATGGTTCAACATATGGAATGTAATATAGTACATTAATGGATTAAAGATAAAAATCACACATTATACTTTAAATTGATACCTTTTGGGGCGCCTGGGTGGCTCAGTGGGTTAAGCCGCTGCCTTCGGCTCAGGTCATGATCTCAGGGTCCTGGGATCGAGTCCCGCATCCAGCTCTCTGCTCAGCAGGGAGCCTGCTTCTCTCGCTCTCTCTGCCTGCTTCTCTATCTACTTATGATTTCTCTCTGTCAAATAAATAAATTAAATTAAAAACAAACAAACAAACAAATAAATAAATAAATTGATACCTTTTTTGTAATGAGCACTGGGTGTTATACACAACTAATGAATTGTTGAACACTACCTCAAAAACTGAAAATGTACTATATGTTGGCTAATTGAACATAATTTTAAAAAAGAAAAGAAGAAAGGACCTTTGACAAAAATTCAACATCTTTTTTAATAAAATTTTTCAGCAACCCAGGAATAGAAGAAAACTGCCTATGATAAAGATCATATATGAAAAATGGACAGGTAATGTCATGCACAGTGGGGAAAGAATGAAAGCTATCCTCAAGTTTAGGAGTAAGACAATGATGTCCACTTCCACCATATCTGCTTAACATAGCAGAGTAATTTTTAGCTAGAGCACTCTCCTGAAAAAAGAAAAGTGAAAAGAAAAAGACAAACAAGCAAAGAAGAAAAGTAAAGAAACTTCCAAACTGGAATTAAGTAATTCAAATGATGTTTGCAGAGGACCAGCTCTCATATGTGGAAAATCCTAGATTCTATTAAAAAAAAATGTAGGATTTAATAAACAAATTAGGCAAGTTTGCAGGATATAAAATATAAACAGAAAAGTCAGTTCTGTTTCTAAACATTAACAACAAATAACTGGAAAACTAAATAAAGAAAGCAAAGCAACCATTTACCATAGAGCCAAAAAAAAAAAAAAAAGCACTGTAGGAATAAGTTTAAGAAATTGAAAGGAAGGGGCGCCTGGGTGGCTCAGTGGGTTAAGCCGCTCCCTTCGGCTCAGGTCATGATCTCAGGGTTCTGGGATCGAGTCCCGCATCAGGCTCTCTGCTCAGCAGGGAGCCTGCTTCCTCCTCTCTCTCTGCCTGCCTCTCTACCTACTAGTGATCTCTCTCTGTCAAATAAATAAAATCTTAAAAAAAAAAAAAAGAAATTGAAAGGAATACACTGAAAGCTATAAACCACTGCTGAAAAAAATTAAATAAGACATAAATAAATGAGAAGCTATTTCATGCTCATAGAATAGAAGATTTAATAGTGTTACAATGAAATTACTGCCCTAAGAGATCTACAGATTCAATTCAACTTTTATCAAAATCTCATTGGCAAATTTTTTTTAACAGAAATTGAAAAAAAATCCTAAAACTCAGTCTCAGGGGATCTGGAGTAACAATAACAACAACAAAAATCTGAAATAAAGAACATATTTGGAGGACTTACATTTTCTAAATTTCAAAACTTACTAGAGAACTTCAGTAGTTAATTCAATGTGGTACTTGTATAAGAAAACACATATACCAAAGAAATAGAATAGGGAAACCAGAAACAAACCTCATTTATATGGTCAAATGATTTTCAGCAAAGTTGCCAAAATCATCCAATAAGAAAAGGACAGTCTTCAACAAATAGTGCTTAGAACGTTGGATATTCACATGCAAAAGCATACATTTGAACTCTTGCATGATGGCACACACAAAATCTAGATGAAAACAGAAAAAACCATAGAATAAAAACTAAAAGCATAAAACTCATACACACACGGGAGAAATGTTCATAAAATTAAATTTGACAATGATTTCTTGGCTTTGATACCAAAAGCCCAGGCAACAAAAGAAAAACAAAAAGAAAAAATAAAGTGGACCACATCGAAATTAAAGTTTGTGTGTCAAAGGACATCAAAGAGATTGTCAATTTGGGGGGGGGGACAAAGGAGTGGGAGAAAATATTTCCAATTTTATATATAATAAACACTACTACCCAAGCTATATTAAAACTCCTCAAACTCAACAACAAAAACAAAGAACCCAAATTAAAAATGGGCAAAGAATTTAAACAGCTATTTCTCCAAGTATGATATGCATATACATAAGCTGATGAAAAGATATTCAACATGACTAGTCATCAAGGAAATAAAAATAAAAACCATAATATGATTTATCATATCATCCCTATTGGGATGATTTATCTTTTTCTTGAAGATTCATTTACTTTAGAGAGAGAGTAAATATGGGTATGGGGAGACACAGAGGAAGAGAGTTCCAAGCAGACTCCCCACTGACCATAGACCCCAACTCAGGAATGTCTCCATCTCACAACCCTGAGATCACAACCTCAGCTGAAATCAAGAGTCTGATGCTTATCTGAATGTGCCACCCAGGCGCTGTTAGGATGACTGTTATCAACAAAATAGAAAAGGCCAAATGTTAGTAAGGATGTGGAGAAATGGGAATGCTTGGGGTGTCACAGTTTTGCTGTTTTTCAAAAAAAATTCAACATTTAATACACTGGTATCAGTGAACTTAGGGAGTAGTTGGCAGACAGGAGCATAATCTGAAGGCAAAGCTCACAGTATTTGCTGATGGCTTTGATACAAAACAGGAGTAAAGGAAATGAATAAAAATAATTCCAGGTTTTTGGCTTGAAATAGCTGCTGATGTTTTCCTTTACCAAAATAGGGAATACCAGTAACAGAGAACTTTAGAAGCACCCCTGTACTTATAAAATATTATCTACTGGTGCTTATGTATTCTAAAATATCCTCGTTGTCACAGTTCCCTCTGTCATGAAGCTTGGCAAGACATGGTCACTGTTACACATCCTGATTAGCCTCTATAGTTTACATTGGCCTCCATAGCTTTGCAATTTTGGATAAACCTCACGAGCTTATAAATCTGTATAGTTAGAAAAAGAACCTGGCTCCATTTCTGAAGCAGAAAAAAAAGTAAAAATAAATATTCTCACATAAGAAAGGAATCCAATGTTGCTCTCATTAGCCCTTAGTTCTCATTGCTTAGTGGAAATCTCTTGAAACTCTATGATTAAATAAACCTGATAGTTAACCTGAGAGCGAAACATGAGATATGTGTCCACAGGAAAAGAAATCATAGTTGTCTTTGACTGAAGGAGAGTGTAAGGGAGGTCTTGGAAATGGAGAATGAGGAGGAAGAGTAATCCCTTGGCCATTTATACTTTTCAATTATAATGGTTAATGCTTGTGCCTTTGTATGTATGGTGTGTGTAAGTGATATGACTACCTTCATTTGTTTTATTTACATTTTATTTATAATTGGGTTTTTATATTCTTATCTGTAGAATGCAGATAGTATGCATGGAGCTAGTGAACTTCCTCCACTATAGACCTATCTTAACTCCTTTCCCTAGAAATAAACAGCATGGTGTTATTATATATGTCAACAGCATGCATTTGCCATTCCTGTGTAGACCCCAGTGTTTAGGGGGAAAGCTATCTTGCATTGCCTGATGGCACCTCAGCCCAGGGTGACCATGCAGCTAGTCCCAGGGAAGCCTGCTATGTCAAGTGCTAGCCTGTTTGTGAAAATGCCATAGCTGATCTTTCTAAGGACATGGGAAATAAGCCAGTGGGCACAGCAGTTAAGAGTATATAGCTGTTTCTGATATTACATGGCTTTAAACTGCTGCCTCTCTTCTGATGCCTGGATGTGTCTCAGTGTTAACTAATGTAAAGATCAACTGATTCAATTTTGCATATCACAGAGCTGGGTTTCCACCTCAACTGCCTCAACAATATTTCTCTTTCCACCAGGCATGAAGTTAGTCAGCACCATTTATTGAGTTTCCACAGTATATATAGACACTTGAAGTGATGTATGAGTATTAGTAGCAGCAGGCTGCTTTGAAGGAGGTACTGAATAAATTATTATTTAATTAAAGCTCAAATCAAGGCTGATAATAAAATGAATGCCTGAGCAGTTGGACGGTCACTGCCTGATCCAATTGGACTATAATTATATACAGCCATGGACAAATCACTTTTTTGGAACATGGATGCCTGTAAAAGTGACTTGCCCCAACTAATGGCTATTGTAAATCAGGGGATGGTGATAGCTAATCAGATGGAGACCTTCTCATAGTGGGGGCTTGAAGTTTTGTGAAAAACAATTCCCGACATCCAACAAAGTGAAGATATATCGTCTTCTTTCTAAAGGCATCATGAACAGTCTTGAGCAATGTCACCTTGAGTTTCCTCCTTGTCACTTTGATAGTACTGGTTTTTGAATGGATGAACATTCATGTGGAAAGGAAGTGAACTTGGAGCCATGCAGATATGGATTTGAATCCAGGCTTTTCTATTTAACTGCAATATGATCATAGTCATTAATAATAGTCATAGGGCAAATTACTTAGGTTTTCCAACCCTTGATTATTTTTAAAGAATATATAATACCGTGGGGCACCTGGGTGGCTCAGTGGGTTAATACCTCTGCCTTTAGCTCAGGTCATGATCCCAGTATCCTGGGATCAAAGCCCGCATCAGGTTCTCTGCTCAGCAGGGAGCCTGCTTCCTGCTCTATCTGCCTCTCTGCCTACTAGTCATCTCTGTCTGTAAAATAAATAAAATAAAATCTTAAAAAAATAATATATAGTAATCTATATTAGCATGAGGTGCTGAAATTGGAGATAGAATATGTAGAGTACTTATAATATGTTAGGCTCCAAATACATGATGGTCTTGGTTGCTACCTGTCTTATAAATATATTATTTATTGCTAAAAATAGTCTAAAATTACTGCACTGTTCTATTACTTTTAAACTCCAGGGCTTGGGGCTTATTTGGAACAATACCTGGAGTTATTACTTTAACTAATGTGCTTCAACAAAACCCATATTAACATTTTTTAATTAAATCTTTGGTTTTTTAGAGCAGTTTTAGGTTCACAGCAAAATTAGAAGGATGATACAAAGCTTTTTCATATACGCCCTGCCTCCATGCATTCATAGCCTCCCTCATTATCTACATTCCCCCCTGGAGTAGTACATTTGTTACAACTGATGGATTTACAGTGACATATCAAAATTACTCAAAGTCCATAATTTACATTGAAGTTCACTGTTGCTGTTATACATTTCATGAGTTTGGACAAATACATAATGACATGTCTCCATTGTTATTATATAATGCAGAGTAGTTTCAGTGCTCTGAAAATCCACTGTGCTTGGGTTATTCATCCTTTCCTTCCTAAGCCTTGCCCCCAAACCCACACAACCACTGATTTTCTTACTGTCTCCATAGTTTAGCCTTTTACAGAATGTCACATAGTTGGAATCATACAACATGTAACTTGTTCAGACTGGTTTCTTTTATTTAATAATATATAATCAATTTGTTATATTGTTTGTATTGCTACTATACACTTTATTAAATATTTGTTAATATAACTGGATAAGTATCCTCAAACCAAAAAGGGTCATAATTTGATATCCAAACACAGCCGCTTTAACTTTATGATTATACATCATAATCATTTTCACATGTAATTATTATCAAATCTGATAATTACTTGAATCAACAGTCTGATGGTACACTCAGTATATACGCTATATTTTTACTGTTAGACATTTAGATTCTCTTTAATTTTATACTGTTACCAATAATCTTGTCAATACTCACAGGATTTTCAAAAAAACCCCACATATTTATTGATATGAATTAGTATATATAGATGTGTGAAAATAAAACATAATTAAAGCACCCTTTACTGGGATATGTTAATTTAGGTTGCATATTCTCATTGGTGGAACCAGTGAAAATGAGAATGCGGCTCGCCCGTCCTTCAAAATTATGTCCTTGGTGCTTCTGCCATTCTCTCCACACCTATAGGACAGGTCCACATAGAAATTCCTGGTATTTTGCCCTTTTTGCACATCTAGCCCATAGCTCTGCTTCCAGTGATGTGTCTAACTTAGTGGTTATATTTGACCCCAAAGACATTTCAACCTTGATTTTTAATAGTCAGTATTTTAGCAATGGTTTTAATGTTTATTTTTCTGTATTTAATACTTGTTTTCAACATTTGATATGTTAAATATTTCATCTAGATTCTTACATTTTTATTACTTATGTGATAAATTCATGTAATTTGGAAGATCAAGAACATACATTCCTAATTACTCCCTTTTTGAAAGAAGGAACTAGTAACCCTAAGAGAGTACATACATTTCCTAAACATTTTAGTATGTTTGCTTTTCTACAAGAAAGACGGGGTGAAATAAGCCTCACTCCCCACTCACTCACTTCAGCACACCAGTCTTAGTTTGGAAACTTTGTAGAGATCAGGCCAAGCATGAACTGCCTTTAAATTGCACCAGAAATGCTTAATGCTAAGTAGCCTGTGTATTGTGGCTCTCATAGGTATAGCTACTTTAGGGCTTGCTTTCACTGAAAATAAAATAAAAAGCAAGTTTCCAAAAAGCACACTCCACAAAGTGTGGCGAAGTTTGCTTGTAGTTTATAATATGCCTCATGTTACTTTACTGGTCCATTTAAAATGATAATTAACCATCTAAGTAATGGATAAAGCTATTTTTCCTTAAAGTCTTAGAAATGATACCTTGGCTAATTGGCCTTCTTCAGCCATCCTGTTTCTCTTCCTTCTTCCCAATGTGACATAGAATTAAACACAGATATTTTTCAAAGGGTTAATTCTTCACAATGACTCTATTCATGGAAGAAGCTTTCTGCCAAAGTGGAAATGGGGCCTTAGGTTTTAGGGACAAAAGGTTATTAGAATAAGAACATCTTGTACATTTTCTAAAATGTCAAGATTCTAAATTGATATTTCATTATACAATTATGTTCAGAACGATCAGGTCAAATTTTGGAATCATTGGAATTTACCCCATTTTGTCATGAAAAACAACTACTGAATTTGTTTCTTCAGAAGCATTGTATTTTATCAGGAAAAAATGTTTATTTCTAGGTGAGCTAATTTCTGTTCAGAGATGATTTTGTTCAATTAAAACAACCAACCTCTGGCATTTATATAATCTAGACATCATATTGCAACAGTTTCAAAATATGAACCTGTTTTTGTACAAGATTACTCTCCTTCTCTCTCTCTCGATATATATATATATATATATCGAGAGAGAGAGAGAGAGAGAGAGAGAAAGAGAGAGAAGGAGAGTAATATATATATTTTAAGTAGGCTCCATGCCCGGTGTGGAGCCCAATATGGGACTTGAACTCCTAAACCTGAGATTAGCCTAAGGTGAGATCAAGTGTCAGTTGCTTAATGAACTGAGCCACCCAAGGGCCTCTGTAGTAGATTCCATTAAATAAAGCAATAAAAATATTACAGTTTTTTTAAAATTTAGTTTAATTTTATTTTTTTTCAGTGTTCCAAAATTCATTGTTTATGCACCACACCCAGGGCTCCATGCAAAATGTTATAGGTTTGATCTTTTAAAAAATCACAAAAGCATTTACGTTGAGCATAGCATAATGTATAGTGTTCTTAAGTCAATATATTGCACACCTGAAATTAATGTAATATTGTGTATCAATTATATGTCAATAAAAAACTATGGTGGGGCACTTGGACTCAGTCATTAAGCATCTGCCTTCAGCTCAGGTCATGATCCCAGCGTCCTGGGATTGGGCCCCACACCGGGCTCCCTGCTTCTCCCTCTCCCACTCCCCCTTCTTGTGTTCCCTCTCTTGCTGTGTCTCCGTCAAATAAATAAATAAAATATTTTTCAAAAATCATGATAAAATCAGATGTATAGGAATACATGGTACAAATTAGAATGTAGAAACAATAGAGATCTAGACAAATTATTGATATTGCTTTTTATACACAGTAGTAAAAGAAAGTTAAACTCATTAAGGAAAATCATAGTCATTAATTTTTTTTTCCTTTGTGATGAGATACTTCAATTCACATTAGGGAGATTTTTTGGAAAATTCCATCATACTTTAACCAAAATTATTAATAACCAAAGCCTATCATATCACAACCACTCTTTGAAATAAGGTGAAGAAAGGTGGTAATGATGGTAAGTAGAAATGTAGCACATGAAAGAAAGGCTCTTAAGATGTGGCTTGCATGTTTGTCATTGTCAGTTTTATATTTAGTACTTCCATCAAGAAGCTAGAAGGATGTATAAAATGGCTGAAATGCAAACACAAAGGAAGAGGTTGTTTAAAAAATTATCAGAACAATGAAAATAAAGTGTAGAAAATGTCACAATGGTCTGTAAGACTGAGTTAAGTCAACCCAATGATTTATAATTAAGTCAAACAGTAAAAAGGTAATTTTCTGAATTAGCATAAAAATTGAAGTATAAATAAATGTGAATCATATATATATGTGAATCACATGTAAATTAATATAATATATATGTGAATCATGTATAAAATATATGAAATATAGAAATAATGTGAAATAAATATGAATCATACTTATAAAAATATATTTTGTATTTTATTATATCATATATCATATATTAAGTATATATTATATATTGTATATATATAATTATATATTATATTACTAAATAAATATTGTGTGTGTGTGTGTATTCTAGTAAAGTCAAGTACCAAAGACCTAAACATTGCAATTTATTTACAAGGAAGGAAAGGTATGTCATCCAATGAGAATGCTGAGAAGTTCATGCAGATCTAGACATAGATAAAGCTTGAGGGAAGTAGATGTGCAGCAATAAAAAATAAGAATGTGAAAATAACCCTACTCTCTATTGAAAACTAAGGACAGGAGATATTCATATACCACTACATCTGAGGAAGGACAGGACTGAAATTTCTTTTTGTATGAAGGCAGGAATTAAATGAAAACAAAATTCTGGATTCTATGAGTTCTCTAGAATTTGGAAAGGGGAAAGGAGGCCAAGATATCTGGAGAACGTGCCGCTTGGATCCAGTGAATAAAAACCATGGAGTTGATTGTGCAGCCAAGGAAATGACTTTCCACAGATTAGAAATGTGCTGCCTTGGTGAACAGACAGTGACTCTTGGACCAATGGTAGAATTGAGGGGGATTGTACCTTGGAGATCCAAGGAATGGGTTCCACTTAAAAAGAGCGTATCAGCTATGGCATATCAGCTATGGCTCTTGAGGGAGATAAAGGGGATGTCCTTGTCCTTTAAATGGTAACTGTGGGCAATTTCAAGAATGGGGCTGGAAAATAATTTGGTAAGCCTCGGATTCAGTAAGTCATGAATCCATGAACAATAGAATGGCTCCCTGTGGCATTTTTGGAGACATGACAGTGTTCTTTTCTTTTGAGATAGGTGTTGACACAGGGAGGAAGCCACCAAAAAAACCTCATGGGAGGTTGGAGAAATGACAGGAGTTTCTTCAGAAAGACTATATGCTATTCCGTGATACTGAATATTATAGTAACAAGAAAACTTGTAAGCCTCATGAGATTTGGTGCCTGGGAGGGGTCATGAATTTCCCCTGCTCCATTCCCTGTGACTCTGGCCCTTTGTACATATCTTGGGCTGCTGAATCAGCTCTCCCCACCACAGATACAAGAGGAAACATCTAAATGTAAATGCGACATATCAAATACAATTATCCTTACTTTGTTTTAGGAGCAGACTCTAAATCTTAACAGTTATCTCATTTTAAAAGGATGAATAAAGATGGAAAAAAATAATATTAAACCAAAGGAAATCTTCTATTATGTCAAAGAGACAAAACATAACAATAAAAGGCAAAAGTACATATTTTTCAAGAGCTTCACTGTAGGGAAGAGGAGTAAACTTTAAACAGCATCTGCTATTATCTTAGTCAAATTTATGGAGCATGGATTCTACAAAATGAGAGATAAGATAGGATAACAGTGTGAGGTGAAAAGTTAATTGAAAGGCAAGCAGAAATTTAAAACAAATAAACAAGATAATATAAAGAATGCTATAAAATCAAATATGCTTCAACAAAATTGTAAAGAATTCACATTACACAAATCCTTAAAAGGGATAATTCAAAAAGCAAATTAGTGATTTAATGGACATTGTTGTGTGTGTCTTTGGTTGCCTCATCAAAAACACCTCTTAAGTTGGGGGTGACTCAAAATGAGAAAAGGGCAAAGCCCAGATCCCTTTAAGTAAGGGTCCATATTCCCCCTTGTTTCTTTGCCACGTAGTGAGTTCACGTGGCCAAAATTAGCCAAGTTGATAGCACAGCTCAGGAATTTGAATGGGATACTGCTCCACAGAAAAGTTATGAAATTTTTTGAGAGATTTATGGTAGATCCAGGATTCAGCAATGTGGCAGCAAATGTCCTGGAGAGCAGAGCCCCAGATGTCACTTGTGAATGTGGAGGAGCATTGGCAACAGTGACCTAGGTGAGTGTCCAGAGACCATGGTGGTCATACAGTGTCTACATCAGATGGTTTCTGGTGATGCTTTCATCTGTGCTTTGCCACCAACTGCTCTTGCAAACTCTTTGCTTCTAGTTCTGCAACCCACTCACTGCTATAGGGAACAATTTCAACATTTGAATATGCTTTCTACAAATACCCTTTCTGCTGAATTTTGTGAAAAGTTCATTTCTTTTGTCTAAAACCAAGACCTTTGACTGATCCATACGATTTTGGGGGTGAACTTCAGGAAGCTGTGGAAATACACAAGGAGGAAATAATGTTGGAAATATAGGAGAGGAAAAGGATGGCAAATATTGATGAAGGGGTAAGAAAAACCAAAATAGAAGCAATAATTGATAGTGCAGTATAACAAAGCTTTCCATTGACACATGATATGGGGATTTATTTAAAAATGTCACAAGGTATGAAAAAATTATTTAAAGGTACTAATACTTAAAAAAAGCATTTATTAAAAGAATGATTGGTTCATGGATGTGGCTAACATTGATAGGAAGCAAGTGTTTGAATATTTATAAGAGTTTGAAGAACATCAGATAGAGCCTGGATTCACCAGGTTTCCTGACCACAGGACTTCTTATAGCTTGACATGTTAGTGTGTACCATAGTTCTTCAGGAAGGATGATACAATATAATCCACTTATCAAATTATAAAATCATGAAAGCTTTTTTTCCAAATGTATTTTCTGGGAATATTGTTTCATTGCACATATCAGCAAATGTGAAAACATATATATCCTGGTGAAAGTAATGAACTTCAAGGTTAAGTAATGAGTTCTATGAGTTCTAGAGTATAAGGCACAAACAGGTCAGAGAGAAAACATCACTGTGATGTTAGACTTCTCACAGCATTATTTCCAGCAAAGTAATGAATCCATTTGTCAATTTTGAGAGCAAAATGGTGTCTCAAATATGTTCTATCTATCCAGCCAAGTTGTCATTCATATGAGAAAGTAGGGAGATTCTCAGATCTGTATGCATCTGCCATCCCATGTTTTTGCTTGTCTTTAAAAGATATGTTCAATTAATTCTAGATAGCCAAGGAAATTTTTTAAAGATTTATTCATTTATTTTAATGTAGGTGAGGGGCAAAGGGAGAGAGAATCTCAAGCAGACCCCTCACTGAGTGTGGAGCCAGATGCAGGGCTCAGTCTCAGGACCCTGAGATCATGACCTGAACGGAAACCAAGAGCTGGATGCTTAATTGACTGAAACACCCAGGTGCCCCACCAAAGGAAAATTTTATGGGATCAAATTAAATTATAGTATGTTATAGGATTCAATATTTGCTACCTTAATAGGGAAATTAGAAATGTTTTGGTATATCAAGAGAGGGATCATGGACATCATAAATTTCACATACACTTAGAAAAAGTGGACAGTGTGCTCATATGGTCACAAGTGACCAATATGAATATGGTGAACATTATGTATTATTAATAGTTAATAGCCTATGTGTGACTTTATTGATCCCTGGAAAGTCTAGAAGAAAGCCAAAAATGAGGGCAAACAATAAGGGTTTACTGATGCCAAACCTGCAAGTTATGCAAGTTATGGTACTAGGTGCCATGAAAAATATAAAACAGGTTGAAGTCAATTCAGGTCCATTCTCCCAAGATCTTTTAAATTTCAGAAGAGTCAGGGGCTCCTGGGCAGCTCATTTGGTTAAATGTCTGCCTTCAGCTCATGTCAGGATCTCAGGGTCCTGGGATTGAGCCCCATGTCTGGCTCTGCACTCAGTGGGAAGTCTGCTTCTCCTCTGCCCGTTCCCCACTTATGCTCTCTCTTTCTCAAATCAATAAAATCCTTAAATAAATACATAAATTTCAGAAGCATTAGAGGCTACATACAATCATTGCAAATGCTTTCCTATATTAATGACAACTCATCCTTTTTAAATGATGTGAAAATACATAGGAATTTTTCTAAATTTATAAAATAATTATCTTGCAAGTTTTGGAGTGCCGGTTTGTAAGCAGATGGTTTGAGAACAACGCTGTGGGCTCTTCTTCTGGTTTCCAGTTAGTACTTGCTTTTACAATCTCCTGACCATATGCAGTGGTCTCCCCCAGTTCTATGTTTTTATCTCCTTTTTAACAAGATATGACAGTCATAACAAACTTGTTTATTCAAACTGCTTCACTGGAGTCATGATTAAATGTAACAAGGTTAGGCAGAATTTGGTATTGTCAACCAGATTGGAAGGTAACAATATCTGGCTCTAGATGATGTAAGGTGTATAGAAATAATTCCTTTTCTTCATCTGAAATGCATTTAATTAGATATTTTGACTACTTTTCTTGCTCTGACTTGGATAATAATGCTATTAAGTTAATATAATTATATGACATAGAGACATAATCTTTTTTCTAAAACTCCTGGGACCAGAAATAGTTCAGTATTCATATATATACGTATATATATGAATATATATGTTGTGTTTAAGAATGATAATGCAGTGTATATATATTTTGTAATATATATACCCTGTATTAAAAAATAAGTCACAGAAATATAAATATTACTTACGTGGGAAAACTTAATAATAAATACTACATATCAGTCACAGTCAATTTTACCACAAATATCAAGTAGAGTGAGCTTCTGTGGCCAAAAGAAAGTTTTTTGTTTGTTTGTTTGTTAGTTTGTTTTTGAGCCTAATCGATTTCAGGATTTTATATAAATGGCTGTAGGCTTTTATTATTTTTTGGAAAACTTTCACAGTCGTAAGTGTACATATATACCTCATTTTATGCAGCAGCTGTGTTATCAAAAAATAGTATGTATATAAAAATATTTTCTTATACATTAAAAAGTCAACTCTTTCTTACTTGCAAACATCACTATCCAGCCAGGTACCAGGTTGTAGAGATTCTCTCTCCAAGGGACTTTTAAACTTTTATCACTTTGCTGACAGGGTTTTCTAAAATACAAATCTATGCATGAAATCACTCTACATAAGATATGTCCATAGCTCCTTATATATATATAAGTAGGGAGGGAAATACCCTATCAAGGCCATAGGACCCTTTTGACCCTTGTCTTCGTCCCTGATCCTCTCCTGGTGCTGAACCATGACTTTGTCCAACTCAGTTCCCTGCCCTGCATTTCCACAACCTCGTTTTTCTCCCGGGGTTCTATAGCACCACTTCTCCTTCCATTTATTCCACTCATATTTTAGAGTGGTGCCC
Organism: Mustela putorius furo; assembly: GCF_011764305.1. Lineage (NCBI taxonomy): Eukaryota > Metazoa > Chordata > Mammalia > Carnivora > Mustelidae > Mustela > Mustela putorius. The sequence continues at coordinate 4,934,580 of NW_025422019.1, forward strand.
CCAATCTTCTGTGCATGCCCCACTTCTGAGCTTCCCTAGGATCTTGAAAATGCATTTATCGAAATATTTAAACCCTCAGCTATCATTTTGCTTTTGCTTCCTCTCATCTACCTCTAGTTTTATTCATATGCTTGTACAATGTATAGCTGATGAAGATTCCATTATGCCAGAAACTATTCTACAAACTTTTTTTTATCTCATCTATAAGAAAAGTTATAGTTACTAGCTTCCCCATCCCATTGTGCAGATAAAAAAATTGAGACTCAAAGAGCAATATGCATAAGCATGTAACAATAAGTAACCAACCCTGGATGCTGAGTATTCTATTTCTAGCTTGACTTTAACCACTCTGCTATGCTTCTCCACACATATTTGATTACTTGGTTAATATCCTTAACCATTTTGGGACTTGGTTATAATGGAATTGTCTCTATTTATGCAATCATCTAGAAGGATATTTAAAACTATACATATAGGATCTAAATAGATTTGTGTATCTCCTAAAGAGCTATAAAATGTCCCTTGTTCCAGGGCAATGTGATGGACAGTTATAAAATTATCATCAATGAATCACATCTTGCTAAATTTACCCCCTTGTGTACTGCTGGCCTGATGCAGCTGGCCTGATTCTTGACTTGTTTCCATAGTAGAGTGTTACAATGTCATTGTGAAAATTCCAATTCTGAGCCTTAAGAGGATTTGCAGCTACTGCTTTTGCTCTCTTACTGCTCTGAGATGCCATTTAAAGGAATCTCCTTGAAGAAGAAAAGCCACATGGAAAGAGAAGCCCTGTGGAATAGAAGGACCCAAGAATAGAGAAAGGAACAACCAGATCCTAGCATGCCAGTCATGCCAGCTGTGATAGCAGATTTGTGCTCCAACCAATCACTAGGAATGCATGACTGAGCCAAATGGAACGGAGATAAGGCACCCAGCTAAGCCCAAGACCAAATGGAAAATTATGAAGACATAAATGGTAGTTGTGGTTTTTAAGTCACTGAGTTTTGAAGTGTTTTTATATATGTTACCATAGTTGGTATCAGGAAAAGTAGTGCTGCCTGAACAGAAACTTCAAATATGGCATTGGCTGTGGGAAGAGAAAGTGCATCAATGCTGGAAAAGTGGTGAGAAACTTGTTTTCTGAGACTGGAAGAAGGAAAACTGCTGTTCAGTAGTGGCAGAACAATCGGTGAATTGTCTTCTATGATACTGTAGAATACTGGACATGTAATTAGCAGATATCTGAAACTGGCTATTGAAATTTCCAGGCACACTACTAAAAGTGGCAGCTGAATATTTTTGGATTGCTATTATAAGGCATGTGAAACAGAAATGAACGTATGAAAGAAATGTTTAGTTCTTGAGCAGAATATAGAAAAAAAATTGAGAAGATCCAGCATATGTTTGAATTGGAAATAAAGCTGTTTCTCATCTCATGTCAGCCCAGAAGAGAATCCCAAAATAAGAATTAACCCTGAGGCAAAAATAAAAAATTGAAAAGAAAGAAGAAAACTCTTTACTAAGCACTCTGAAAAATTTAAGAAATGCATATCCAATCTTTACAGCTAAAAAAGTGTATATAAAAATAGGAACATAGTGTGTAACCCCACAGCAACATCACACATGACCCAAAGTAGAATGATTGTTTTCAAAACAATTATTGATGTGTCTGTTGAGGCATTAGGAAATGACAATCAGATTTCTAGGAAACCCACATACTTCAAAATGGAGTTGTATCATGGAAAACAGTGTCAGTTTATGTTAAAATAAATAGAGATATTTCAAAATAAAAGGAGAACTTTTTCACCAAATTTGCATGATCAGAAAGTAAGCTGAGAGAATAATGCAGTAAAAAATTTAAATAATATTCATGTAAAAAAAAACCTCTCTTTGATGACTCAAGAGGGAAGAGGCAAGAGATATTTGGAAAAATGCACTAGAAAAGTACTTTTAGAGGGGGAAAAAAAAAATCTTTATCAGAAATCATACCAAGCTCTCAGAGTAAAGAACTGGCAATATGTGTCTGAATGAATTTCCAAATTGCTATAAGTTGGAGATTACTAGGTTCACCTACTCTTCTTTTTTGAATATGAATGTCTATCCTGCCCTATACCATCACTGTGTGTTTGGAAGGAGGTGAGGTAGATAACTTTTGTTCTTAGTTTACAGGTTTCTGGATAAAGTGGAGCTATACCCAAGAAGCCTCATCTGTCTATGAGCCAGATTCAGATCATGAAATACTGGATTTTTGAACCCTATACCATAATTGGATGAAACTTATGTATCCTGTGAGTGAAGATTTAATGAAAGAGTAATGTAAATAATTGTGGTCAGAGAAGGTCTAAGATGGATTGTAAAATATGACCACAAATTCTTTCCAATCAGATACGCTTGGCCATTTCAATGTGACTTTGCCCCTTCTCCAATCCTTAGGTGGAGGATTGGATTTTGGGCTGGCTTTGTGATTTACCTTGACTCACCAACACAATTTAACAAAAGCGAAGTTAGTTTCTGAGAACAGACCTTAACTGGCCTTGCATCTTCTCTTCTCAATTTCTTGAAATGCTGTCTTAAGACCTTCATAGACAAAAGTCAGTCTAACCTATTGAGTATGGGAGGCCATATGAAGGAGAAACCAAGACTCTCTGGCCAGCCAGTGGCAATTTTTGGATATGTGAATGAAGTCATCTTTCCAAACTGACCCTCCAGTAGGGGCAGAGTAAATCAGGAAGAACCTACAGAAGATCCATCTAGCCAGCTGATAGAATCATAAGGGTTTGTTTTTGTTTTGTTTTGTTTATTTTGTGTAGGTGGCATGACATGATTCAGCAGAAATTATTTCCTTAAAAAGGTGGCATCATTCCCTAGCTGAGAGTCACTGAGGGTTAAAAGAGTTAATTCACAGTGAGTCACTGGCAGGCATGTGAGCCAACTGTGGATGTTGGCTAGGAAGCTGATGACTACTACACTATGCTGAGTTCACTGAATGTTGGTATCTGTGAGAAAACAGCATATGTGGTACCCAAGTTAACGTTATGTCAAAGTTACCTTAAAACTTGAATATGGTAATTTCTACCAAGTATTTGACACATGGTTGCCCACCAAACCCAATGTCATTACCATGAGTCATATATATATATATATATATATATATATATATATACACACACACACACACACACACACACACATATATATTTTTTTCAGGACACAGCTAATTCTTTTATTCTTACATAGGATTTCATATAGGAAGTATAGTCATCTATAAATATTAAGACTATCAGAATACTCTTTACATAAGATAAAATCAAGTACACCTAATGTCAAAATTACTAGTTTTATTTTCCTAGTTACTTCTCAGGAAAAAAATTTAAAAAAATCAATATTAAATAAAATATATGAGATAATCTCCAAAAGAAATGGGGACAGATGGGGACTTCCAGAGACAGATAATTGCAATGTCACATGATAGAAATTTCTAACAGCAAATGTTTGGGATGATATTGGGTGCAAAATGTATTACAAAGTTGACAATATCAGTTCAAGTAGGTGGACATTTAAAACGTGTGTTGGTGTTGGTGATGATTTCTTTAAAATGATGTCACAATTCTTGTTAAGATGAAAAATTATCATTAGCATTTTTTAAGTATTTATATGTTTATTTGGGAGAGAGAGAGAGCATGGGGGAGGGGCAGAAGGGGCTGAGGGAAAGTGAAAGAATTTCAAGCAGCCTCCCTGCTAAGTACAGAGCCCTATGTAGAGCTTTATCCAATGACCCTGATATCATGACCTTAGCCAAAATCAAGAACTGGATGTTTAACCAACTGACCCACCCAGGCACCTCAAGTTGAAAAATTATTTTAGAAAATAATTGTCAGTAATTGCCAGTATATATCAAGACCTAAACATTTTGTAATCTTAATTTTGAAATTTTACCTTTGTAAATATGTTTTTAGATAATTTAAATTTAGGGGAAGCATTCTTTGATTTTGCTTTATTTGTAAACCTGCTTATCACAATGTTAGGCATAATAGAGAAATATCAGATCCAATACAAATTCTAAATATAGTTGAGTGACTACTTCAAACATGGCATATTAATATTAATAAGTTCTATGCAAACATTACAGTCTATGTTTACAAGGATTTAATATTATATCCCACTTTTAAAAGGATAAACTTTATTTTAGCATGAATTAAAATATATTAAATTGTACAGAAAAAGAACTTATAAAGACATGCCCCTAAAATTAATAGTAGATCCTTCTGTATTATAAGATCATTGAGGATTATTTTTCTTCTTTACATGAATTTAACAACAATTAACACGTCTGTCCCACGATTAGCTTTTCATTAAATTAACTTAATTGAAAATAAGTAAATAATTCCTAGTGATAATGCAATAATTAAACTGACTTTTAAAACAACAAACCCCCAAGAATTTGAATATGTGACCAAACATAAGAAAAATAGGACCAAAACTTTATTAGGAATATAATTCTCTTCTTAAGAGGGAGTATATAATTCAGGAAGAGTGGGAATGAGAGAAGCAGACTCCCGCTGAGTAGGGAGCCAGAGCCTGCATTGGTGCAGGACTTGATCCCAGGACCCTAGGAACATGAGCTGTAAGAAGTTGCTTAACCAATTGAGCCACTCAGGCACCCCAGCTTTCTTTGGATTTTAGACACTACACACCTTCTTCTAGCTCCTAACCCAGGAAATGGCAGCATATCCAGGAACCCTAAATAATGGAGGTCTATGCCCCACAGTCCCTGCTCTTCATATCCTTTCCTCAGGTAGAAGAAAAAAAAATAACCTGTGATGTTAAAGTTAGAAGCCTCTGATAATAAATGGGCAAAATATTTGGTAAAATATTTTCCACTATAACTTGGAAGGCCAGTTTAGATTGAGGGTATTGCCTTCTCATTATAGTCTATGTCTTTTAGATGATCCTATGATAGCATGTCTTAACTTGTTTCACTGACATAAATAAGGCTAGGAAGCACAAAAACGTTTGTTTAGGTCTAAGTGACAATTTTCAATGTGGTTCCTGGGATTTTGCACAGATAGGATGCATATCAGAAGCCTATATTTTTCCTGAAAGAGTTAGTTTACCAAAAAGAACAGGAGCCTGGAAGAAAATCCTGTGATTTAATGAGAGCATTCTACCATCTTCTAAGAATGGCCATTCCAAGTATATATTCAATAAGTAGGAAAATAACCACAGGAGGGATATGTAGACTAACTAGGTATATGGCACACTCTCACTTGAATGTGGTCAAAACTCCACCATAAAACAAACATTTTAAACCACAGGGGCTAGGATTCACCACCCAGGGATTAGTGACACAAGTCTAGTATCTAATAATCTCTGAAAAATCTACATATACCTTTTCCCAAGACACAGTTACTCGAGTAATTAGTTATAATTTCTCAGAAGAAGGCTTAGAGGATGATTTACAGTGACAGAACTCCAGAGGTTTTACTCAAGGGAAATCAGCCTCTCTTTCAATCATGAAAACTGAAAACTGGGTTAGATTTGAAAATAGGATAAAAAGGTATGACTCTTCATTGTGGTGATCAGTTCATGTTTCTGGCCACCAAATGGAATTTTTTTCCGGTTACAGAAGGAAACACCCATCTATTTCATTTTTAGGAACACTGTTATAAGTGAGCTACTGAGGGATATTATTCAGTTAAACGTTTGGATAACTACTTGGTACCTGCTGACCATTCAGATAAATGTACCTGCCTCATATTTAATAATCAAGCATTATCATTTGGCTTCTGCTACTCTGCGATTTTATAATTCCCATTGAATTCAGGCAGTGTAATGGTGGTCTTTGCCATCATTATTCCTGGCCAAGACAGGAGAATACCATAGAGCTTTCCCCTAATTAGTAGAATTTTCAATGCCTTACTAAGGAGAGTGGTCTCTGAGCTCTTTTGGGAAGTGAGGTAAGGGAATGCATATGATAAGTTCTCTTGACATTTCTATCTCCATAAGCTGAAAGATATCTTCTTTAATATTTCCAAAGGAAATTCTGGCATGTTAACCTCATTGAATAACAGTCATTGCTAAGCCAAGTTTAGTCAATTAGCCAAATGAAATGGAGGACACATAGAATCTCTAGCAAGTGTACACATATAAAAATCCCAAACTAAATCCAAAACAAATAAACAACAACAAAACATTTTATCCAGTGTTTTATTCTCTAACCCTTGTTCTCACATTTTTGAATGACAATAAATATTCTTTAAGTTTCTGCTCAATTAAATCAATAAAATCACCCAATACATTGGAGCTATAAATTACTCCTTACTGGATCAGATTTGTGATTGACTTCTGGAACATTCCAATATAGTGCTATAGTCATGGGGCCAATGGCAGCAAAGATTGGTTGGGGCATACTATTGGGGATAATTGGTATCTCTATATGAAGCATCTGCCCTAGGTAAATTTACTATGAGGTTTTTTTTTTTTAATTTTTTGTTTTTTATAAACATATATTTTTATCCCCAGGGGTACAGGTCTGTGAATCACCAGGTTTACACACTTCACAGCACTCACCAAAGCACATACCCTCCCCAATGTCCATAATCCCACCCCCTTCTCCCAAAACCCCTCCCCCCAGCAACCCTCAGTTTGTTTTGTGAGATTAAGAGTCACTTATGGTTTGTCTCCCTCCCAATCCCATCCTGTTTCATTGATTCTTCTCGTACCCACTTAAGCCTCCACGTTGCATCACCACTTCCTCATATCAGGGAGATCATATGATAGTTGTCTTTCCCTGCTTGACTTATTTCGCTAAGCATGATACGCTCTAGTTCCATCCATGTTGTCACAAATGGCAAGATTTCATTTCTTTTGATGGCTGCATAGTATTCCATTGTATATATATACCACCTCTTCTTGATCCATTCATCTGTTGATGGACATCTAGGTTCTTTCCATACTTTGGCTATTGTGGACATTGCTGCTATAAACATTCGGGTGCACGTGCCAGTTTGGATCACTACGTTTGTATCTTTAGGGTAAATACGCAATTGTGCAATTGCTGGGTCATAGGGCAGTTCTATTTTCAACATTTTGAGGAACCTCCATGCTGTTTTCAGAGTGGCTGCACCAGCTTGCATTCCCACCAACAGTGTAGGAGGGTTCCCCTTTCTCCGCATCCTCGCCAGCATCTGTCATTTCCTGACTTGTTGATTTTAGCCATTCTGACTGGCGTGAGGTGATATCTCATTGTGGTTTTGATTTGTATTTCCCTGATGCCGAGTGATATGGAGCACTTTTTCATGTGTCTGTTGGCCATCTGGATGTCTTCTTTGCAGAAATGTCTGTTCATGTCCTCTGCCCATTTCTTGATTGGATTATTTGTTCTTTGGGTGTTGAGTTTGCTAAGTTCTTTATAGATTCTGGACACTAGTCCTTTATCTGATATGTCGTTTGCAAATATCTTCTCTCATTCTGTCAGTTGTCTTTTGATTTTGTTAACTGTTTCCTTTGCTGTGCAAAAGCTTTTGATCTTGATGAAATTCCAATAGTTCATTTTTGCCCTTGCTTCCCTTGCCTTTTGCGTTGTTCCTAGGAAGATGTTGCTGCGGCAGAGGTCAAAGAGGTTGCTGCCTGTGTTCTACTCAAGGATTTTGATGGATTCCTTTCGCACATTGAGGTCCTTGATCCATTTTGAGTCTATTTTTGTATGTGGTGTAAGGAAATGGTCCAATTTCATTTTTCTGCATGCGGCAGGAAAATTTTCCCAGCACCATTTATTGAAGAGGCTGTCTTTTTTCCATTGGACATTCTTTCCTGCTTTGTCAAAGACTAGTTGACTGTAGAGTTGAGGGTCTATTTCTGGGCTCTCTATTCTGTTCCATTGATCTATGTGTCTGTTTTTGTGCCAGTACCATGCTGTCTTGATGATGACAGCTTTGTAATAGAGCTTGAAGGCCGGAATTGTGATGCCACCAACGTTGGCTTTCTTTTTCAATATCCCTTTGGCTATTCGAGGTCTTTTCTGGTTCCATATAAATTTTAGCATTATTTGTTCCATTTCTTTGAAAAAGATGGATGGTACTTTGATAGGAATTGCATTAAATGTGTAGATTGCTTTAGGTAGCATAGACATTTTCACAATATTTATTCTTCCAATCCAGGAGCATGGAACATTTTTCCATTTCTTTGTGTCTTCCTCAATTTCTTTCATGAGTACTTTATAGTTTTCTGAGTATAGATTCTGTGTCTCTTTGGTTAGGTTTATTCCTAGGTATCTTATGGTTTTGGATGCAATTGTAAATGGGATTGACTCCTTAATTTCTCTTTCTTCTGTCTTGCTGTTGGTGTAGAGAAATGCAACTGATTTCTGTGCATTGATTTTATATCCTGACACTTTACTGAATTCCTGTATAAGTTCTAGCAGTTTTGGAGTGGAGTCTTTTGGGTTTTCCACATATAGTATCATATCATCTGCAAAGAGTGATAATTTGACTTCTTCTTTACCGATTTGGATGCCTTTAATTTCCTTTTGTTGTCTGATTGCTGAGGCTAGGACCTCTAGTACTATGTTGAATAGCAGTGGTGATAATGGACATCCCTGCCGTGTTCCTGACCTTAGCGGAAAAGCTTTCAGTTTTTCTCCATTAAGAATGATATTTGCAGTGGGTTTTTCATAGAGGCTTTGATGATATTGAGGTATGTGCCCTCTATCCCTATACTTTGAAGAGTTTTGATCAGGAAGGGATGCTGTACTTTGTCAAATGCTTTTTCAGCATCTATTGAGAGTATCATATGGTTCTTGTTCTTTCTTTTATTGATGTGTTGGATCACATTGACTGATTTTCGGATGTTGAACCAAGCTTGCAGCCCTGGAATACATCCCACTTGGTCGTGGTGAATAATCTTTTTAAAGTACTGTTGAATCCTATTGGCTAGTATTTTGTTGAGTATTTTCGCATCTGTGTTCATCAGGGATATTGGTCTATAGCTCTCTTTTTTGGTGGGATCCTTGTCTGGTTTTGGGATCAAGGTGATGCTGGCCTCATAAAATGAGTTTTGAAGTTTTCCTTCCATTTCTATTTTTTGGAACAGTTTCAGGAGAATAGGAATTAGTTCTTCTTTAAATGTTTGGTAGAATTCCCCCGGGAAGCCGTCTGGTCCTGGGCTTTTGTTTGTTTGGAGATTTTTAATGACTGTTTCAATCTCCTTACTGGTTATGGGTCTGTTCAGGCTTTCTATTTCTTCCTGGTTCAGTTGTGGTAGTTTATATGTTTCTAGGAATGCATCCATTTCTTCCAGATTGTCAAATTTGTTGGCGTAGAGTTGCTCATAGTATGTTCTTATAATAGTTTGTATTTCTTTGGTGTTAGTTGTGATCTCTCTTCTTTCATTCATTATTTTATTTATTTGGTTCCTTTCTCTTTTCTTTTTGATAAGTCGGGCCAGGGGTTTATCAATTTTATTAATTCTTTCAAAGAACCAGCTCCTAGTTTCGTTGATTTGTTCTATTGTTTTTTTGGTTTCTATTTCATTGATTTCTGTTCTGATCTTTATGATTTCTCTTCTCCTGCTGGGCTTAGGGTTTCTTTCTTGTTCTTTCTCCAGCTCCTTTAGGTGTAGGGTTAAGTTGTGTACCTGAGACCTTTCTTGTTTCTTGAGAAAGGCTTGTACCGCTATATATTTTCCTCTCAGGACTGCCTTTGTTTTGTCCCACAGATTATGAACCGTTTTATTTTCATTATCATTTGTTTCCATGATTTTTTTCAATTCTTCTTTAATTTCCCGGTAGACCCATTCATTCTTCAGAAGGATGCTCTTTACTCTCCATGTTTGGGTTCTTTTCAAACTTCCTTTTGTGGTTGAGTTCTAGCTTCAGAGCATTGTGGTCTGAAAATATGCAGGGAATGATCCCAATCTTTTGATACAGGTTGAGTCCTGATTTAGGACCGGATGTGATCTATTCTGGAGAATGTTCCATGTGCACTAGAGAAGAATGTGTATTCTGCTGCTTTGGGATGAATTGTTCTGAATATATCTGTGATGTCCATCTGGTCCAGTGTGTCGTTTAAGGCCTTTATTTCCTTGCTGATCATTTGCTTGGATGATCTGTCCATTTCAGTGAGGGGAGTGTTAAAGTCCCCTACTATTATTGTATTATTGTTGATGTATTTCTTTGATTTTGTTCTTAATTGGTTTATATAGTTAGCTGCTCCCACGTTGGGGGCATAGGTACTTAAAATTGTTAAATCTTCTTGTTGGACAGACCCTTTGAGTATGATATATGTCCTTCCTCATCTCTTAGTATAGTCTTTGGCTTAAAATCTAATTGATCTGATATAAGGATTGCCACTCCTGCTTTCTTCTGATGTCCATTAGCATGGTAAATTCTTTTCCACCCCCTCACTTTAAATCTGCAGGTGTCTTCGGGCTTAAAATGAGTTTCTTGGAGGCAACATATAGATGGTTTCTGGTTTTTTATCCATTCTGATACCCTGTGTCTTTTGACAGGGGCATTTAGCCCATTAACATTCAGGGTAACTATTGAGAGATATGAATTTAGTGCCATTGTATTGCCTATAAGGTGACTGTTACTGTATATGGTCTCTGTTCCATTCTGATCTACCACTTGTAGGCTCTCTCTTTGCTTAGAGGACCCCTTTCAATATTTCCTGTAGAGCTGGTTTGGTGTTTGCAAATCCTTTCAGTTTCTGTTTGTCCTGGAAGCTTTTAATTTCTCCTTCTATTTTCAATGATAGCCTAGCTGGATATAGTATTCTTGGCTGCATGTTTTTCTCATTTAGTGCTCTGAAAATATCATGCCAGCTCTTTCTGGCCTGCCAGGTCTCTGTGGATAAGTCAGCTGCCAATCTAATATTTTTACCATTGTATGTTACAGACTTCTTTTCCCGGGCTGCTTTCAGGATTTTCTCTTTGTCACTGAGACTTGTAAATTTTACTATTAGGTGACGGGGTGTGGGCCTATTCTTATTGATTTTGAGGGGCGTTCTCTGAACCTCCTGAATTTTGATGCTCATTCCCTTTGCCATATTGGGGAAATTCTCCCCAATAATTCTCTCCAGTATACCTTCTGCTCCCCTCTCTCATTCTTCTTCTTCTGGAATCCCAATTATTCTAATGTTGTTTCGTCTTATGGTTACACTTATCTCTCAAATTCTCCCCTCGTGGTTTAGTAGCTGTTTGTCCCTCTTTTGCTCAGCTTCTTTATTCTCTGTCATTTGTTCTTCTATATCACTAATTCTTTCTTCTGCCTCATTTATCCTAGCAGTGAGAGCCTCCATTTTTGATTGCACCTCATTAATACCTTTTTTGATTTCAACTTGGTTAGATTTTAGTTCTTTTATTTCTCCAGAAAAGGCTTTTATATCTCTTGAGAGGGTTTCTCTAATATCTTCCATGCCTTTTTCAAGCCCAGCTAGAACCTTGAGAATTATCATTCTGAACTCTAGATCTGACATATTACCAATGTCTGTCTTGCTTATGTCCCTAGCCTTCGGTACTGCCTCTTGTTCTTTTTTTTGTGTTGAATTTTTACGTCTTGTCATTTTGTCCAGATAAGAGTATATGAAGGGGCAAGTAAAATACTAAAAGGGTGGCAACAACCCCAGGAAAATATGCTTTAACCAAATTAGAAGAGATCCAAAATCGTGAGTGGGGAGAAAGGGGATAAAAGGAGGTTCAAAAAGGAAGAAAGAAAAAAAAAACAAAAAAGAAAAAAAAAGAAAAGAATTTAAAAAAAAAGAACACACCTAAGAAAAATGTAAAAAAGAAAAAATATATATATTAGATAAACTAGTAACAAATCGTTAAAAAAGAAAAAGGTAACAGTTAAAAAAAATTTTACCTGAAGGCGAGTAAAAAAAAGAAAAAATGAAAAAGAAAAAAATTAAATTAACTGCAAGACTAAAAAAAATCACAGGGAAAAAGCCTTGAGTTCTGTGCTTGGCTTTCTCTTCCTCTGGAATTCTGCTGCTCTCCTTGGTATTGAAACCGCACTCCTTGGTAGGTGTACTTGGTCTTGGCTGGATTTCTTGTTGATCTTCTGGGGGAGGGGCCTGTTGTAGTGATTCTCAAGTGTCTTTGCCCCAGGCGGAATTACACCGCCCTTACCCGGGGCCGGGGCCGGGGTGAGTAATCCGCTCGGGTTTGCTTTCAGGAGCTTTAGTTCCCTGAGCGCTTTCCGTAGAGTTCCGGAGGTCGGGAATACTGATGGCAGCCTCCTGGTCCCCGGCTGGAGGAGCCTAGAGCCCAGGGCCCCACTCCTCAGTGCGCCCTCAGAGAACAGCGCCCAGTTATTCCTGTCTGCCTGAGTTCCGGCCGCGCTCCGAGCTCACCGAGCCTTCGACCGGTTCAAGGTCACCCCGAGCTGCGAGCTTACTGTCGGCTGTCTCTGTAGCCGGCTTTCCCGTTCCATTACCCGCAAGCTTTGCGACACTCAGACACCCCCGATCCTTCTGTGACCCTGCGGGACCTGAGGCCACGCTGACCCCATGTGGGCTTTGCCCCGGGTAGCCTCTGGAGCAATGTCCCTCAGCAGAACAGACTTTTAAAAGTCCTGATTTTGTGCTCCGTTGCTCCGCCGCTTGCTGGTAGTCAGCCCCTCCCCCCAGGGTCTATCTTCCCGTCGCTTTGGATTCACTTCTCCACTGGTCCTACCTTTCAGAAAGTGGTTGTTTTTCTGTTTCCAGAATTGCTGTTCTTCTTCTCTTCGATCTGCCGATGGATTTTCAGGTGTTTGCAATCTTTAGATAAGCTATCTAGCTGATCTCCGGCTAGCTGAAGTAGTCTCAGCCTGATACTTCTCCACCATCTTGACTCCTCTCCAATTTACTATAAGGTTTTAAAGAAAAAAGATTATTTTTCTCAGACTTGGTAGGGAAAGGTGCTTCTGTGTCAATGGAAACACACAGCAACTTGGACTTCCAAAATTCTTAACTTCATCTGAATGGAACCAGAAGTCCCTGTTCTAAGTTCCAGACATGCTATAATTTCTACATTAAAGATTGGTGAGGCTGTGAATTCAGATTACATTGTAATTCTATAATCCACACAATTAAATTTTGGTTTTATTCTCAGGAATACAATTTTTGTGGCTATAAGAAAAAAGAGAATTTAAGATTTCCTTAGAAGCACTGTCATTCTCTGTGACTTGAGTCTAATGACCTTAGTTTGTAATCTCTCTATGGATGCTCCACAATAATCATAAAAATTTGTCCCATACCATAGTATTGTAATCAACATAAATGCCATGGGGAAATAACAGAAACCCTTTGGTCACCCAAAGTAATTTCTTTAGTTCTCATTTATCATAATAACTATGGGTGAAATTTTGGTTAATCCTGGTTCCATGGATTAGTGAAAATCCTATTACCCATTGGCAAGGAGCCAATGCTATGCTCAAACCCAAGGATACAGCATAACTAATATGCCCCAAACCTATCTTCAGGTCTCTGCTTCTTAGTACCTGTTCTGGTACTCATGTCTACATCAGCTACTGTCCAGTCAACAGGCTGAAATCATGAGGGCTATCTTAACAAAGATAATGTAATATAAAGAGTTGCTCATCAGATATAAAATTAACTGGTTAACAAAAAAGGCTAAAAAGAGACAAGACTAAGATATTTTTAGAGGCAGTCACTTCAGGAGGTAGCTATTATCCCTAGAGTTGGAGGAACAAAGTAAAGGGCTTGAAATCATTAACTCTTAGATATTTCAAGGAGGGGTTCCATACTTGTGAGGTCGAGGAACTGCTGGGCTGATGTTTGTGTCTCTGAGGAATGTGACCTAGCTATATCTGCAAGTGTTAGACAAATGCCAAACTGTAGGGATTCAGCTAGAAAAAGGAACTGCTACAGATGTGAAGAAACACTCCTAGGGTACAGATAAGAAAGAACATGTTTCTTCTCGCTACTTCTCCCTCACAGCTTTCCTTCAGTGCCCCTATTGGCAGAAATGAACACGGAGCCAGCTGGCAAAGCAGAACTCTAGCTTGCATATTGCCAGCATCAGTATCACAATGCAGAAGGTAGAAGGGCATGTTTGGAGCTGAAAACAGTTGCATAATAACTGTCACAAGGAGGAGGCTATATGTCCTCCAAGAATGCATACTCCCCAGTGACCACCTTGGAAAATGCTACAGGAAAGACAAGAAATGTCAACCCAGAAGGCAGTGCCAAGGGGATTTGGAGAAACCTGGGAAAAATAGTTATTTCCAGGAAGGGAAGCACCATCCAAACAAGCAACTGTCCCCATTGCCAGGCAGGGGTCTTCATAACACCTGCCCAGCATGTAATTTATCTCACTGTGAACACATTCTTCCCTTCTTTGAATGGGGGGTTTTATTGTAGTTCATCTTGTCTCCTTCCTACCTTGATAGTGAGGGATAAAATGACATGTCAAGCCACACCCAGAACTGAATGGGAAGACAGCATATCATCCAGAGAGCCTGAACTCTGAGCTGGCTTTTGTGACTGGACCAGGCTTTGGCTTGTCTTCCTTGGAGAGGTATGAATATGTACCACATGTAAGAAAGGTGTTCACTGGTAATGGTCAGAGGGATGGCATACACAGAGGTAGAAGCCGTCCATCAACATGTGTACTCCTCCCTTCCATTATATTGGTATATAGACATATAAAGAAGCTGCCCAGAAAGATATCACATTTACAGCCCCTTTTCTCTATTTCTAAGTGTGACTAATGGGGTAGGTTAGCCAATTAGATGCTAGCAAATGCAAAGAGGGTTACTCTCCACCAGGGCATTTTCTCCACATCCCCTTCTGCTGCTAGCTGGTTGCAAACAAAAAAGCTGGACCCTAGAGAATCCTATGGCTGCAAGATAGAAGAGGCCAAGATTCCTTAATTACCTCAGACTAGGAACACCAACACTGGCTTGCTCTGTGGTCAGGAAACAAACTTCTGTTATGGCAAGCTACAGAAATGCTGGGCTACTGGCAGTACAAGTGATAGAGTTGCCCTATATAACAGAAACCTGAGGCATTTGTCCTTTATCTTTATTCCCAACAGGTGACTGAAGTGATATGATGGTAAACAAAGTTGTCAAGGAAAATCTTTTCAAAGATAAAATAGACTTGGTTAGATATGTTTCTACTCAGAGATGAACAAACAATATAAATAATCCACAGGGGCTGTAAAAATCACCTCAAATAAGATTTTTTTTTTAATATGTATTTTTCCAGAGAACCATACAGAGTTTGGGACAATTTAGTTCTAGAAAAGAACATAACTTCAGGCAGAAAGAATGTTATTCTCTAAAGGAAAATAATGAAAGTGTTAACACTGTGAAATAATAGAGAAAAGTTACGATGTTAAGAATGTAGACTGAAAATGTATCTATTTGAGGATCACTTGGGTGGATTAGTTGATTAAGTATCTGATACTTGGGTTCAGCTCAGATCATGATCTTGGGGTCATGGGATTGAGCCCATCTGGCTCAGTGTTGTCCCAGGAGTCTGCTTGAAGATTTTCTTCCTCTGTCCCTCCCCCACTTTGTGTGTGGTCTCACCCTCTCTAAAATAAATAAATAAACAAATCTAAAAAAAAATCTATGTGAGCAAATAAAACAATTCACATATTCATATAATATGATCACAGAATTTAATATGGTATCAGCACTAGTGATCTCAAGGAAAGTATCTCAAAGAAAACAAGCAATAGAAGTTAAATTTAGGGGCACCTGAGTGTCTCAGTGTGTTAAAGCCTGTGCCTTCGGCTCAGGTCATGATCCCAGGGTCCTGGGATCAAGCCCCTCACCGGGCTCTCTGCTCAGCAGGGAGCCTGCTTCCTCTCTCTCTCTGCCTGCCTCTCTGCCTACTTGTGATCTCTGCCTACTTGTGATCTCTGCCTGTCATATAAATAAATAAAATCTTTAAAAAAATAAAAAAGTTAAAAAAAGTTAAATTTATGAAGTTTGAGAGTCTCCAACAGAGTACATAATAATACACAGAGCTATTATTCAAAATAAATAGGAGAAAAAGTTCATGTGCTAACAATTTGTTTATAAACACTGTCTACTAATTCTCCAGGATAAGTAAGAGTAGCATGTATGAAGTTACAATTTATTCAATTACATCATATTCATATTCCAGAATTAACTAGAATAGAATGTACAACTTTGAAGAGATATCTGTGTTGAACTGAGATTCCTACAGACATTTAAGTTGGTGTACACATGGGAATCCCAAGCAAAGACAATCTCAAATATACACAGATCCAATAGTTTTATTACCATTTTTTAAATTTAAATTCAGGTGTTCCTGGGTGGCTCAGTGGGTTGAGGTCTCTGCCTTTGGCTTGGGTCATAATCCCAGGGTCCTGGGATCGAGCCCCATATGGGGCTCTATGCTCGGCAGGGAGCCTGATTCCTCCTCTCTCTCTGAATTCTTCTCTGCCTACTTGTGATCTCTGTCTGTCAAATAAATAAATAAAATCTTTAAAAAAATAAATAAATTTAAATTCAATTAGCTAACATGTATAGTATCTCATTAGTTTCAGATGTAGTGTTCAATAAATCATCAGTTGCATATCACACCCAGTACTCATCCTATCATGTGCCCTCCTTAATGCCCATCACCCAGTTACCGCATCCCCCCACCCACCACCCCTCCAGCAACCTTCAGTTTGTTTTCTGTAATTAAGAGTCTTTCATGCTTTTTCTCCCTCTCTGATGACTTCCATTAGTTTTCTCTCCCTTCCCTTATGATCCTTTGCCATTTCTTATATTTCATATATGAGAGAAACCATATGATAATTGTCCTTCTCAGACTGACTTATAATGCTCAAAATATCATGCTCCAGTTCCTCTCACATCAATGTAAATTGTAAGTATTCATCCTTTCTGATGGCTGAGTAATATGTGTTTGTGTGTGTATGTATGTGTGTGTGTATGTGTGTATATACACATATATATATTATAATACAATAATATATAGTTATATATATATTTATAATCTCATGTCTTCTTATCTATTCATCTGTTAATGGTCATCCCAGCTCTTTCCACAGTTTGGCTGTTGTGGACATTGCTGCTATAAATATTGGGGTGAAGGTACCTATTCACATCACTACATTTGTATCTTTGGGTTAAGTACCTAGTAGCATAATTGCTGGGTCATAGGGAAGCTCTATTTTTAGCTTCTTGAAGAACCTCCATGCTGTTTTCCGGAGTGGCTACACCGGCTTGCAGTTCTACCAACAATATAAGAGGATTCCCCCTTCTCCACACCCTTGTCAGCATTTGTTGTTTCCTGACTTATTAAATTTAGTCATTCTGACTAATGTGAGGTTGTAGTTTTCATTTGTATTTCTCTGATGCCATGTGATGTTGAGCACTTTGTCACGTGTCTGTTGGCCATTTGTATGTCTTCTTTGGAGAAATGTCTGGTCATGTCTTCTGCCCATTTCTTGGTGGATTGTTTGGTTTTTAGATGTTGAGTTTCAAAAGTTCTTTATAGATCTTAGATACTAACCCTTTATCTGATATGACATTTGCAAATATTTTGTCCCATTCTGAAGGTTGTCTTTTAGTTTTTTTGACTATTTCCTTTGCTGTGCAAAAGCTTTTTATCTTGATGAAGTTCCAGTAGTTCACTTTTTATTTTGTTTCCCTTGCCTTTGGAGATACGTTTAGCAAGAAGTTGCTGTTGCCAAGGTCACAGAGGTTGCTGACTGTGTTTGCTTCTCTAGGATTCTGATGGATTCCTATCTCACATTTAAGTCTTTCATCTATTTTGAGTATATTATGTAAGAAAATGGTTCAGTTTCATTCTTCTACACAATTTCTTTCATGAACTTTATGAATTTGTTTGTGGAGTACAAATCACTTGCCTTCTTGGTTAGGTTTATTCGTAGGTATCTTATTTATTTATTTAGTTAGTTAGTTTCTCTTTGTCCTGGAAGTTCTTTATCTCTCCTTCTATTCTGAATGACAGCCTTGCTGGATAAAGTATTCTTGGCTGCATGTTTTTCTCATTTAGTGCCCTGAATATATCATGCCAGCACTTTCTGTCTTGCCAAGTCTCTGTGGATAGGTCTTCTGCCAGTCTAATGTTCCTAGCCTTTTATGTTAAAGACCTCTTGCCTTGAGGTGCTTTCAGGATTTTTTCTTTATTTTTGAAATTTGCAAGCTTCCCTATTACATGTCCAGGTGTCAATCTATTTTTATTCATTTTGAGGGAGTATCTTTGTACCTCCTGAACTTGAATGCCTGTTTCCTTCACCAGGTTAGGGTAGTTATCACCTATGTTTTGTTCAAATATACATTCTATCCCTCTCTTTCTTCTTCCTTTGGGACCCCAATAATTCTACTATTGTTTTGCTCTATGGTATTGTGACTTCTCAAAATCCCTCCTCATGGTCCATTTTTTGTTTGTCTTTCTTTTTCTCAGCTTCTTTCCTTTCCATCATTTTGTCTTCTGTGCGACTGATTCTCTTTTGTCGCATTTAATGTGCTGTTAGAGCATTCATTTTAGACTGTATCTCAGTTAAAGCATTTTTAATTTTGGACTGATTAGATTTTATTTCTGCAGTAAGAGATTCTCTTGTGTCTTATGCTTTGTAACTAGTAACTTTGTAACTAGTAACTAGTAACTTTGTAACCATTTTTCTGAATTCTAGCTCTTATCTTTTATTTATATACACATTGATTATATCTATGAGAGAGCATTATCCCTGCTTTTTTCTTTTGTTGTTAATTTCTAATTCTAGTCATTTTTTTTTTCAGAGAAGAAAAGATAAATGAGAGAGCAAAATAAAAAATCTCAACAACCCCAGCAAAATACATACTAGACAAGTCCAAAAAGGTCAGAAACCAAAAAAAGAAAAGAAAAAATGAAGGGAGGAGAGTATAATCTCACAGGTGGACAAGACAGTGTGATTCAGTTGGTATTGGATGTATTTTGGTCTGCTTATCAGAAGACACTAAATCCCAAAATTGCAAAGAATGAAAAACATTTATCTATACAAAAATAAAATTGAATACTTGAAAAGAAGCCAAAAATGAATATAGCCACATAATGTAAATGTGACAGTGAAAATCTTTTTAAAAGATTTAAAAAACAAAGAATTGCTAAAATAAGAAACTTGTTGAAAAGGAAAAAAAAGAAAAAGAAAATTTTAAACAGAAAGACTAAAGAACCATGAGGGGGAAAAAAAAACCACAACAAAACATAAACCAAAAAAACCCCCCTCAAATTCTATAACCTATTTTCCCCTAGCACAGGAGTTTTTCAGTTCTGAATGATCCATAAACTTGGTATTTCCTTGACGTTCCTACTGGTGTTCTGGTGGAGGTGCATGTTGCACTGATTTTCAGGTGTTTATGCCTGACTGGAGTTACACTATGATTTGCCATGGGGTCAAGCTCAGTGTAAGCTGCTTCAGGTTGCTCTACGTGGCTTTTATTCCATGAAGGCTTTTTGTGCTTCCCAAAAAGATTGTTGATTTTCTTTTCTTTTCTTAAGATTTTATTTATTTATTTGACAGAGAGAGACATAGCAGAAGATGGAACACAAGTAGGGGAAGTGGGAGAGGGAGAAACAGGTTTCCCACTGAACAGGGAGTCTGATGTAGGGCTTGATGCCAGAACATTGGGATTATGACTTGAGCCAAAGACAGATGCTTACTTAATGACTGAGTCACCCAGGCACCCCTTAATTTTCTATATTTTTTTAAGATTTTATTTATTTATTTGACAGAGAGAGATCACAAGTAGATGGAGAGGTAGGGAGAGAGAGAGAGAGAGAGAGAAGCAGGCTCCCTGCTGAGCAGAGAGCCCGATGCGGGACTCAATTCCAGGACCCTGAGATCTTGACCTGAGCCGAACGCAGCAGCTTAACCCACTGAGCCACCCAGGTGCCCCCTTAATTTTCTATTTGTAGAACTGTAACAATTTTTTTTTTTTTTTTTTTAGAACTCAGTTTGAATTCATGGGTGTTCAGAATGATTTGATAGAAAATTAGCTGAATTCAAGGGACCAGATAAAATGTGGAGACCTTATTCTTCCACCCTCTTTCCTCTCCTCTTTATTACCATTGGTTTTTAATGGAGAAAAATGAAAAAAAAAAAACAGTAAAAACAAGCAGTTTAAGCTTGGTCATGAAAACTACTCAGAGGAAACAGAAATTTGCATGTGAAATTACTTACAGAGAATATATTGTACATTTAAAAATGAAATTGAGCTTATATATATGATATGTTATAATATATACATTATAGTATGTAATGCACATTATCATTCTTAAAATAAGAGCCGTATGCCATAAAAATAATTTAAAAAATTAATCCTTTGGGGAAAAATAATCCCATTGGATGCTCATGAAACCAACAGGTGTGGGGGGGTGGACAGGGAACGAGGAATGCTAATATGTTAATGTCTTTATCTTTCATGATGGCAAGTAAACCACTCCTGTTCCGCTTCTTTCTTATATGTAGAAAGATAAATGCAAAATCTCTTCATCACAAAAACATATCTATTTTAATTAAAAAAATAATACTTTGGCTATATATTTGGCAGAAATGTCCAATTATCTTCTTTTAGAATTCAGTTCTGCTAAGTGACATAGCAAAAATGCTTCTTTTATTGGTTTATTTAATTTAATTTTGATGAGTTAAGTTTATTACAATAAAATGCATTATAGCCTGAATTTTCTCTTTGTCACAGATTTTGTAGAACTTACTTAAGGCCATTTTCATCTCCTTGAACAATACTGATGTAGCAAAGATGATACCACTTCAAGTGTTTAGGTAATTACACTTTTTTAGTGGCTCTTTTCCATATTTTGATAAATTGCTTTAATTTCACAAGTTTTTTTACACCTGGTCTCACTGAAGTATAGTCTCATAACACAGCAACTGTAAAGAAAAGTATGATCCTTAAAGGCACGACTTGCCTGCACCATTAAACTTGGCTCTTGGACTTTTAAGCCATTTAACACACTCTAGGATCACATTCTTGTCATTTCTTCAGGCTCAAAAAGTGCTTGTGCTTTGAATTTTCGGGTTTTTTTTTTTTTTTTTTTTTTTTTGGTTTGAATAAACAATCCACTGTCATTTTTCTTTACATTTGCCCAAATTCCTATCATTCTTTCTTGGTAACCTCTGTATATTTTGCACAAGTTTAGGCTCTGTGTGACATTGTAGTACTAGTATTTATCAGCCTAGACAAGAACAGTTCTTCTGAAAAACTCCTCCCTCACCAAAAACAAAGGAAGAGAGACAGAGAGCTAAAGATAACAGAGTGAGAGAAAAAGAGAGAGGGCAGGGAAGAGAGGAGAAAGGAAATGGGAGGATGAAAGGAAAAGAAGGTGGGAGAGATGGCGGGAGGGAAGGAGGGGAAGGAAGGATGACTTTGGTGACTAAACACCACCAGTAATGTGATTTTGGTTTTTTTTCCTGTGGGGTTCCAAAGGTTTATTTTCTCCTAAAATTACTTAGGTACACAGGAGTGAATACCTATTTTTTAAGTCCTCTTTCTTACTAAAGGTTAGATTGGTAATTATATCCCATGGTGGTTTCAGAAAGATGATATAAATACTGGTTTTGACACATTACAGATTTATAAACTTTGCATAATATTTTTAAATCTCAATTTTGTATGTTATAATGTAGGAAAAATGTTAACAATCATGTGGCCAAAAATTAACAACTACTAGATTTAGAATTAAATCCTTCCCACAGATAAGGTATATCTTCTTCTTTCAGTACTTAATGTAAAGAAAATCATTGCATAAAATATGGACATCCCAATGAATCTTGTCTTTTAATAATATATCTTATTTCTTATAATAATTTTCAGCCGGTTTACTTAGCTTTTTCTACATTATTACATTACCAGAAAAGAAATAAGATTGTTGTTCTTGTTTTCCTGTTCTGTAAATAAACTTTCATTTTGTTGTCTTATCTTATCGTGTTGATGGAGAAAATATATTCTCATTCTAAATCATTAATACAATTATTTTTTTACTTCTTATGATTAAGTATATTGTATTTTGGTGTGAATTAAACTGATTATTTTTAAGAGTTTTCCTATATTTTCAGAAATTTCTCAAAGTTATCTCATTTAGTAATAGACTAATGTGTTTTTAATATACAGCTGGACTCTGTAGGGTAGTTCTGGATTTATTTTTATTGTATTAGTATTCACAAGTTAGATTGATTTGCAGGTTTCTTATATTTATTTATTTATTTATTTATACAATCTATTCAGAGGCTCTCTCTCCTCAAATAATTAAACAGTACTAGCAATATATTTTCATGGCTGGTTCCATTTAAAACTTTTAAAAATTATTAATTTGAAATATATACAACATAAAATTAAGCATTGTAAAGTGAGCCATTCAGTAGCCTTGTGTACATTTACAATGTTGTGTAACCATCAGCTGTATTTATTATTAGATATTTTATTACACTGAAAGGAAACACCACAGTCAGTAAGCACATGCTCACCATTCTGCCCTCTCCCCAGCATCTGGCAACTACCAATGTATATTATATCTCTACATATTTACTTATTCTGAATATTTCATAAAAATGGAATTATGTTATATGTGACCTTTTGTGTCTGAGTTCATTCACTTAGCGTGTTTTTAAAATTCAATCATGTTGTTGCATGAATCAATACTTTATTACTTTCCATGGCTGAATAATATCTCATTGTATGAATACAGTATGATTGGTTGATACATTAATAAAATTTATGTTCATTTGGGCCATTTTCACTTTTTAGCTATTATGAATAGTACTGCTATGAACACATGTGTACCTATACTTACTTGCATAAATGTTTTGAATTCCTTTGGTTACATACTTAGGGATGGAATTGCTAGGCCATATTAATTCTGTGTCTAATTTTCTGAGGAACCACCAAACTATTTACCAGAGCAGCTGAATTAACTAATAACCCTATCAGCAGTGCACAGGGTTCCAATCCGATTTCTCCAGGTTCTAACCAAAATTTTTTTTTTACTTTCTGTATTTATTTTTTTAATATTATTATAATTACTCTGGTGGGCATGAAGTGTTAACATATTGTGATTTGGCTTGAATCTCTGTACTAATAATGCTGCACTTCTTTTCATGGGCTTGTTGGCCATTTTTATATCTTCTTTGGAGAAATGTCTTATTTAAGTCCTGTGAAAATCGTTCAATTTCTTAATTTTCTTTTTTCTTGTTGGGCTATAAAATTTCTCTCTGTATTCTAGGTACTAGAGTGTCTTAGTCAGTTTGGGCTATGATCACAAAATGCTACAGACTGGGTGACTTAAACAACATGCATTTATTTTTCACAATTCTAGAGACTGAGATGTCCAAATCTAAGGCACCAATAGGTTCTGTTCTGGTAAGGACCCTTTTTCTGGTTTGCAGATGGCTGCCTTTCTGTATTTTCACATGAAGAAGAAAGATGGTTCTGGTCTCTTCCTCTTTTGATAAGGACACTAATCCTGTCACAGGATTCCACCCATCTTCATGGGCTCATTTAAACCTAAACATCTCCTAAAAGCTGGACCTGCAAATACCATGTAATTGGCACTGGAACACAACACTCGGTCCAGAGTAAGATGTTTGTCAAATACATGATTTGCAAATTATCTTCTCCAACTTTTTAAGCTGCCTTTTTACTTCCTTGAAAAGTCCTTTGATGCACATAAGTTTTTATATTTTATGAAGCCTAATTTATCTTTTGTTTTTTTTTCTTTTATTATTCATGCTTTTGGTCAGGTCTAAAATTCCATTTCCAAATATGAGGTCATGAAGATGCATTCTTATACTTTCTTCTAACAGTTTCCTAGATTTAGCTCTTGTATTGAGGTTGTTGATGCATGCTGAGTTGTTTGTTTCTATATGGTATGAGAGAAGTTCCAACTTCATTCTTGTGCATATGGATATTCAATTGTCCCAGCACCACTTGTTGAATAGACTGCTTTTCTTCACTAAATGGTCTTAGCACATTTGTATGAACACTTAAATACATACCATTTTTCTATATGTCTGTATGCCTTTAGAGGAGAATCCATTACTTGGCTGTTCTACATTCTGGTGGCTGCCAACACTCTTGGACCTATAGTTGTGTTACTCTACTCTCTCTTTCTGTAGTTACACTGTCCCAGTTACATTGTGTCTATGCTGTCTGTGCCTGTCTCAATAAGACACCTGTGGTGGCATTTATCAACCACCCAAATAACATAATCCAGGTTAATCTTTAATTCTTACAATCCATTCATTTATCACATCTGGAAACATGCTTCTTCCAGAGAAGGTAAGATTGACAGATTGACAGGTTAACAGTTAAATAAAGATTGAAGGATTAGGGCATATCCATGTTGGGGAGAAAGCCTCTTTCACCTTACAATGGCTTTGTTAGATGTCTTGACATTTGAGGGTGTTTTCACTGAATATAGAATTTGGCATTGATACTTTTTTTCTCTCATCAGTTGAAGAATGTTCCACTTCACCCCCCAACTACCACAGTTTCTTTTTTTTTAATAATTTTTTATTTTTTTATAAATATATATTTTAATCCCTAGGGGTACAGGTCTGTGAATCGCCAGGCTTACATACTTCACAGCACTCACCAAAGCACATACCCTCCCCAATGTACATAACCCCAACCCCCTTCTCCCAAGCCCCCTCCCCCCAGCAACCCTCAGCTTGTTTTGTGAGATTAAGAGTCGCTTATGGAATACTATGCAGCCATCAAAAGAAATGAAATCTTGCCATTTGCGACAACAGGGATGGAACTAGAGCGTATCATGCTCAGCGAAATAAGTCAAGCAGAGAAAGACAACTGTCATATGATCTCCCTGATATGAGGAAGTGGTGGTGCAACATGGGGGCTTAAGTGGGTAGGAGAAGAATCAATGAAACAAGATGGGATTGGGAGGGAGACATACCACAGTTTCTTTTTAAAAATCTGCTGCCATTCAAATAAATTCTCCTATACTAATGTGTTATTTATCAGAATGTTTTCAAACTTTATTTTTGCCTCCAGTTTTTGTAAATGTGACTAGGAAATGCCATGATATATATTTCTTTTGGCTTATTATGTTTTAGAATTTCAGCAATTCCTTGTATCCAAATGTTTCTGCTTTTTGCTATATGGAGGAAGTTTTCAGCCATGATTTCTTTAGGTTCTTGTATAAACTTTCCCCCTTTCTTTTTTACTTCTAGAACTCTGAGTAAGTCTCTTCTCTTATAGTTTCATAGGTCCCTGAGGTTTTGCTAATTTGTTCCAGTATATTTTCTCTCCGTATTTCAGAATGTGTAATTTCCATTGTTCTATCTTCAAGCTCACTGTGTCTTTCCTCTGTGTTTTCCAATTTGCTGTCAAACCAATTTAGCTTTTTTATTTTGGTTATTTTAACTTTTAATCCTAAAACTTCCAGTTATATATCTTATATGAATTTCCTGAAGCCTTCTATTTATTTGCTGGCACTTTAAACATTTTCATTTGTTTCAAACATGTTTGGAACATCTCACTACAACATTTGATGATAGCTACTTAAAATACTGTCAGGTAAACCTAGTGTATATGTCATCTCAATGACAGAATTTTAAATTTCTCTTTTCTCATTCAGTTTAAGAACTTCCTGGTTTTTGGTATAATATGTGATATTTTATTGAAGCTTGGACATTAGTGGGATTATTGTTTAAGGTTGAATCTTTTAAAATATTATGTTTTAGGAAGAGTCTTCTGTCAACATTCAAATATGTTTAGGGGAGCTTCTATCTCATTGTTTCCAGAGGAGTGGTGAATTTCCAGATTCTACAATTAGTTTCCTTTGACATCAGGAAGTGGTTTCCTTACTATTGTTTATGAAGAGCAGGGGTTCAGGCATCTCACTGTGCCTGCATCCTGGCTTGGAAGCCCAGAGACTCCTTGTTACTGCCCCAAAAGTTATTTTCCTAACTACCATTGAGGTGTGGCCTTTTTACCACTGGGATGGAGCCCCACATGCAGCTCTCTGCTCAACAGGGAGCCTTCTTCCTTCTCTCCCTCTCTGCCTGACTCTCTGCCTACTTGTGATTTCTATCCATCAAATAAATGAATAGAATCTTTAAAAAAATTTTTTTAAAAGACATTTTTTTCAACCAACGAAATTAAGGAGTTTGAGAACATCAGATCATTAAAGGAGATTCTCAATAAGATTCTTTAGGCAGAAAGATTGTGATTCCCAATGCAAAATGCATGAGGTAAAAATAAATAACAATTTGGGGGAAAAGTAGACTTATGATTAAATCTTAATAAAGGTTGAGTGGATAAAACAGTAAATATAATGTCACATGGAGTGTTTCAAAAGAGTTAAATAAAGTAATCAAAATACCATGGGGATAATAACATAATGCTAGGAGTGAGAAAAATAAATTGTTTAAAATTCCTGATCTGTCTGGAATATGTTTAAAGTATTGGCTAAACCTGACACATATAATTTAAGTATGTGTGTTGAATATTCTAAGACAACCACTGAAAATACACGGTATACAATCTCCAAATTAGTAGAGGGGGAAGAAGAGTGGTAAAACATTTAATACAAAAAGAAGTCAACAAAGAAAACAGAAAACATGGAAAATCTGAAACAAATAGAACAAATGTTATAAACTATTATGTTTACTGTTTGTATTAATCAATAGTGACATTACAGTTGACATTGAATCATGCAGGGGTTAGGTACAATAAGACCGTGTACAGTCAAAAGTCTGTGAATAATTTTTTAATCCTCCGAAACTTAACTACCCATAGCCTACTATTGATTTGAATCACTACCAAGAACATAATCTGTTAACACATATGTATTTTTATGTGTTATATACTATAGTCTTACAATAAAGTAATCTAGAAGAAAACACTATTAAGAAAATCATAGGAAAGAGACGATATATTTATAGTATTGTACTATAAAAAATCCACATATAAGTCGACCCATGAGATTCAATCCCATATTGTTTTAGGATCAACTGTAAATGAAAATTATGTAGTAAATAAAAAAGATTAGATTTTTCAAATGTCATCCATGTGCTCTCTAAGAGAAATATATCTAAAACAATATACTAAGGGTTTGAAAGAAAAATGTTGAGAAAAGGAAAATTGTGCAAATACGATCCAGGAGAAACCTATACAACTTTATTAACTCAAATAGAATAGACTTTAAGGTGAAAAAGTAACACTAAACATAAAAGTATTCCTTTTTAATAAAAATTTAGTTAATACAAAAATTTTAAAAATTATTTTCTATGCACTTAATCATACAATCAGAAAAATTTAGTCCAATACTTAACAAAACTGCAATGGAAAGTAGACAAATCTACTACCATAGAGGAGGAGTTCATTTAATTCCTTTCAGGGGGCTCCTGGGTGTTTCACTTGGTTAAGCCTCTGACTTTGGCTCAGGTCATGATCTCAGGGTCTTGGGATCAAACCTCATGTCAGATTTATAAACTCCAGGTTCCTCATCATGTCAGGGATCACATAACCATGAATGCTTAAGTGGCAACACAGAACTTGGAGCCAAGGTTAGCTGTCTTATACTGAAGGTCTATCAACTGGGGCCCATGTCTTGATTATTTATCAGTGATGCAGCCTAAAACCCCTACATAATTAAATATAATAATAAATATAAATATAATATAAATTTCCTTTCCTGTAATCTGACATATGGCCTTGGTAGATCTCTGTGAACTGCCTCTTGAACCTAGTGGTCAATATGCATATTTGCTATCTCTTGCTTCTCTAAGTATACTTATTGCCCAAAAGAGGTATAGTGGGTGCTGTGTTCCTGTTTGCTCCTGTTTCCTCTTGCTCTTGCTTATCAAAAAATATGTAGAAAACACATTATTTTCAAGCACATATTAAACATTTACAAAAACTGCTGCACTGGTCACAGGCATGTCTTGATAAATTTCAACTACATTAAATCATACAGAATATATCTGATCATGATGCAATTAACATAGAAATAAACTAAAAAATAACTAGGAAGAAGCCATATATTTAGACATTTTAAAATTCTAAATAAATGATGTGTCAAAGATAAATTTTGGAAACATGTTTAAGTGAATGACAAAAATATTGTGAAAAGAACTTACATGATAAAACTAAAAGTAATTAGAGGAAATAATTAGGCTTATATGTATTTATTTGAAAAATAGTATTGAAATTAATGAGCTAAATATCCATTTCTAAAAGTTTTAAAAAGAACTGCAGTACAAACACAAATTATACATAAGAGATCAATAAAGTTAAAAAAAATAAATTAATGGCATGGAAAACAATTACAATGGATTGGATCAACAAAGCCAAAAGTAGATATATTTTATTATTTTTTTAAGATTTTATTTATTTATTTGACAGAGAGAGATTACAAGTAGGCAGAGAGGCAGGCAGAGAAGCAGGCAGAGAGAGAGGAGGAAGCAGGCTCCCTGCTGAGCAGAGAGCCCGATGTGGGACTCGATCCCAGTACCCTGAGATCATGACCTGAGCCGAAAGCAGCGGCTTAACCCACTGAGCCACCCAGGCGTCCCCAAAAGTAGATATATTTTAAAGGCATATTAAATTTCCAGGTTGTTCTATAAGGAAGAACTAAAGCAGGAATGAAAAAAACAGGATACTGACAAAAGAATTTGCAAATTAAGACAACTGTGTTATGAATATTTTGAACTTGACTTGAAAATATAGATGAAATTCTAAATAATAAAGACCTTATAAAACCCAACACCCAAAAAGCAGATAATCCAATTACGATATGGGCAGACGACATGAATAGATAGTTCTCCAAAGAAGACATCCAGATTGTCAATAGACATATGAAGATGTACAACATCACTCATAGTCAAGGAAATGCAAATCAAAACTACAATGAGATACCACTTTACACTTGTCAAAATGGCTAAAATCAACAACACAAGGAACAACAAGTATTGGCAAGGATGTAGAGAAAGGAGAACTGTCTTGCACTGTTGGTGGGAATGCAAACTGGTACAGCCACTCTGGAAAACATATAGACATTCCTCAAAAAGTTAAAAAAAAAAAAAACACCCTATGATCCAGTAATCACACTGCTAGGTATTTACCCAAAGAATACAAAAAATACTAATTTAAAGGAATACATGCACCCTGATGTTTATAGAAGCATTACCTACAAGAGCCAAATTATGGAAACAGCCTGTGTCCATGGATGGATGAATGGATAAAGAAGTAGTGTATGTATGGAAAGGACTATTACTCAACCATAATGGAATATTACTCAATGGAATATTACTCAACCATAAAAAAGAATGAAATCTTGTAATGTACAATGACATGGATGAAACTAGATTGTATTTTGTTAAGCAAAATAAGTCAGTCAGAAAAAGACAAATATATGATTTCACTCATATGTGGAATTTAAGAAACAAAACAAATGATCAAAGGGAAAAGAGAGAGAGAGAGAGACCAAGAAAGGGAGTCTAATGATTTCTATCTATGAGACTGTGCTATTTACAAAAAGATAATTTTATTTTGTCTTTTCCCATTTGGATGCCTTCTATCACCTAAGTGTCTTGGCTAGACTAATACTGAGCAAAAGAAAGAAAATAAAATTGCATATTTACAATATTAGTCCATTCATGTAAATTTCAAAATCAAACAAAATTGACTTATGTTGTTTAGGAATGCGTTGATAATTCAGGAATTGGTTTCCTCTGGTTGGGGTGAGAGAGAGGTTAAGTTAGGTAAGGGAGTCAAGAATGGGGGAATTCTGCATCAGGCTCTCGGCTCGGCGGGAAACCTACTTCCCCCTCTCTCTCTACCTGCCTCTCTGCCTACTTGTGATCTCTGTCTGTCAAATAAATAAATAAAATCTTAAAAAAAAAAAAAAAGAGTGGGAGAGTTCTAGGGTTCTGACAATTTGGCTCCATTTCTTTATCTGAAGGGTGGCAAATGGGTATTTGCTTTACTGATATCTGTTTAAGTTTGCATATTGATTTTATGTCCTTTCATGTAAGTATATTTCAGAATAAAAACAAGGTAAAAATACACTCTGTGTATATGCTGATGCCACCAACTGCTTTCTTGACCTTTTGCACCCATTTGCTTTTCAACAACTTCCTGCAAATAGGCACCTGAAAGTCCATACACTCAAATCTTTATTTCTTTTTTTTTTAATTCTTTATTTTTTATAAACATATATTTTTATCCTCAGGGGTACAGGTCTGTGAATCACCAGGTTTACACTCTTCGCAGCACTCACCAAAGCACATACCCTCCCCAATGTCCATAACCCCACCCCCCTTCTCCCAAGCCCCCTCCCCCCAGCAACCCTCAGTTTGTTTTGTGAGATTAAGAGTCACTTATGGTTTGTCTCCCTCCCAATCCCATCTTGTTTCATTTATTCTTCTCCTACCCACTTAAGCCCCCATGTTGCATCACCATTTCCTCGTATCAGGGAGATCATATGATAGTTGTCTTTCTCTGCTTGACATGGATGGAACTAGAGCGTATCATGCTTAGCGAAATAAGTCA
This sequence comes from Mustela putorius furo, assembly GCF_011764305.1. Taxonomy (NCBI): domain Eukaryota; kingdom Metazoa; phylum Chordata; class Mammalia; order Carnivora; family Mustelidae; genus Mustela; species Mustela putorius. The sequence goes on from NW_025422019.1 coordinate 4,965,103, forward strand.
AATCTTTATTTCTATCCCCCTCTCTATCTTGTCATTCTCTCAGCCTTTCTAATCTCAGTCAATAACAGTATTAATTCAGAGGCTTGAGCTAAAATATATATAATCACCTAGGATTCCTACTTCATTCATGGGATACTTTCAGTGCAGTGGAAAATCCTTCTGGCTCTGGCTTAAAATTCTGTCTTGAAGCTGCCACTACTTATCATTTCACCATTACCTTCCCTGAATCACACTCACATGTCCTTATGTGACTGCATTCTACCCAGTGTGCTATCAGCACACTGCACCTCTTCATTCACTTCTCTGAACATTTCCTGAACCTTGACATTGCTTTCCCTTGAAGAAACCACATCTTTAGGCTTCTCAAAAGCTGAGTGCTTTCTTTTCATTTTTTTCCAACTTCATTGAGATAGAGCTAACATATAACATTGTATAAATTTAAAATGTACCACTGTCCATGTGATGATTTTATATATGTATATATTGCAAATGTTTACCACAGTAAGGATAGTTAAGCCCCCTAATACCTCACATATTTAACCTTTCCTGTAAGCATGTATGTATTGACAACTTTTGATATCCACTCTCCTAGCCTCTTTCAAGGATACAATACAGTATTGTTAACTATAGTCATCATGCTGTGTCTTAGATTCCCAGAACTTATTCCTCTTATAACTGGAATTTTAAACCCTTTGACAACATTAAACCACTTTTTTCTCACACTCCTGGTAACCACCAATTAGATTTGTTTCTAAGTACTTTATTGTTTTTGATGCTATAGTGAGTGAGATTATTTATATTATTTCTTTTTCAGATAGTTTGTTGTGACTTTTTCAGATAAATATAACTGATTTATGAATGCTGATTCTGTATGCCACAACTTTACTGAATTTACTTATTAATTCTGAGAGTTTAATTGTGGAGTTTTTAGGACTACCTATGTATAAGATCCCGTCATCTGAAGACAGAGACAATTTTGCATCTTTCTTTCTGATTCAGATTCCTTTTACTTCCTTAAATGTTTGGTAAAATTCATCCATGAAAGGATCTGGTTCTGGGCTTTTCTTTGTTTGGAAGTTTTTGTTACTGATTCAATCACCTTACTTGTTACTTGTCTATTCAGATTTTCTCTCTCTTCCTCTTCGATCTGGATAGGTTATTTATTTCTGGGAAAATATTCATATCTTTGGGCTGTCCAGAACTTCCTCTTACTATCCTTACTCTTAGCCATTAACTTCGTTTATTACTTCAGTGAGAAAATAGAAGTAATTGTAAGGAAACTATGAGACTCTCCCATAATATAAACACCCACATGTATCTGGATGCTTAAAATTTCCATTCTTTCTGTTTCTGTGGGTAAATGATCCTTGAGTATTTTTTTCATATACTGCTTGCCCAATTGAACAGCCTATTTTATAAAGGATATTTTTAAGTACATTGGCTTCTTTACAATTAGATTGTCTCTTTCTCATTGATAACAGATATTCTTCATACAATCTGGATATGACTATTTTTTCAGCATTTCCAGTTTTTTTGCACTGTGCATTGAACGAAATTTTCATTTTTTTCCGTACTCTATCCAGTGTTCACAACACCATTTACTGAAAATATTATCCTATTTTTACTGCTCTAAAAAGCTACCTATGAATGAATCTGTTTCTAATCTCTTAATTCTGTTCTATTGGTCTAATTACCTAATTTATGCCAGGGCCATTCTGTCTTAATTACTGTAGCTTTATGAGAAATCATTACATTTGATAGGACGAATTCTTCCAACTAGAAATTCTTGGTGAGTGTTTTGGCTTTTCGTCTAACTTTGCATTTCCATATTGCACTGGATTTACATTCCACCCTTGATCATGCTGTTCTGTATCTTGGTGGGAAGATTTCTATAGACTACAGCAGAAGCTTTTAGGTCATCCAACTTCTAGTTAGGTTTAGCCTCTTGGAGACATAGCCAATTAGAGTGCAGGTGGTGAATGAAATTAAGTTCTTCATTTTCCTGGCCTCCTCAATTTCAGGTTTTCATTATTTGGCTGCATTGCCCTACCTAAGGCCCTGGTTCTAATGAGCATCTCTCTCATATAGTTACCTATTTCAGAGTTGGTTCAATAAGAGTTTCCACTCCTTGACCTTTCAAGAAACTGTATTGGAGGTATAAGAACAGCAGATAAAAAAGGGCATAGCTTCAGCCTACTATTTCATAGTAGAAATACATAATAAATTAATTAATATACCATCTTCCTTTCTCTTTGATTTGTGTTTAAGAAGATGAATTTTGAGAATTCTAAATGTGGTTATAATGCAGGTGTTTGGTACAAACTAACAAACTAATAAAAAACTGATGAAGTACAGAAGATTGTGAGGAATTTCATTTATAGGCACTGACTGAGTTCTCTACTTTTCCTACGGAGCAATATAACACACTGGGTTTTTCTGACATGGCAAGTAACTAAAGATGTATATATGTGATTTAATTTATATATACATATATATTTTTTTTCTCCTACTTCCTTATTTTTATTCTCTTCTATTCTTACATGCATTCACTTTTTTTTTGGACTTACCTGAAATTTTATTGTAAAATATCTGGTCCTTTCTTAGACAAATTATATAGGTCAAACAGTAATGTAAAAACAAAAAGAGATATTCAAACATTGTCCCCAAGTTAGTAGATTTTTAAAATGTATTTTACACACTGCAGGAAATGCAGTTTGTAAAAAGGAAACCAACTATTCAACCAGTGAGAATTAGTTTCAAGGTAAAATAACTTAGCAATGTAATCATCTGTCTATCCAATGTTTACAATGTGAGGGGCTGGCTGATTTGTTTGTGTGGTTATTTCTGAGATGCTAAATATGATTAGAATGAATTCTCCCTCTGGGTGCTTTGCATGTCATAGAACAGAGATGCACTGACTACTATTAGAAAGTCAAAATCTATAAATAAATTTAGAGTTATAAAAAATACTGGGCACTGTGAACATTTTATTATTCAATATGTTTTTTGCTGGTGGCATAACTACTTATTCCAAAAGATCCATGTGACTCTAAACCAGGCAAACATTTAATATCTAATACTTTAAGGCTCCCTTTATATAAGCAAATGTTCTTAGACACTTAACAAATAAAAAATATAGATCTTTGCAGAAAGCATAAAAGCATAAGATGTTGGGGAAAAAATGCTTCTGAGCTCTGGAGGAAACCTGGGAATACCAGAGTGGAAACATTTCTTCCTCCCTTCCCCTTCTCTTCCTTCCCCTCTCCCTCCCACCCAACGCCCCTTTTTCCTTCCTTTTTTCTTTCTACCTCTTTCTTTCTTTCTTTCTTTCTTTCTTTCTTTCTTTCTTTCTTTTCTTCCCCTTCCTTTTTTGGGGGCCAATCTTGATAAACTTAACATAGAATTCTTGAGTCTATGAACACATTGCCAAATGCATGTGTACAAAAGAAAATTACAAAGATTACTTCCCAAAGTTACATATGGACTTTTTTTCCTTCGAGTGGTTTTGCTTGACCTTCCAAGTTCTGTACTGTCAGCGACAAGATGTGGAAGAGATTAGTAAATCTCCATTTGTTCTTTTAGTTGCTTCAGTTTAACATCTGTTTTTCCATGCTTCCAGAACTTCGAATCTACAATTTGTCTTTTCCTAGGAAAGCAGAGTGGCATTTTGACAAGAACATGACTCTGAATGAGACAGATAAAATTTCTGCATATTGTAAACTTGCATATAACCTTAGACAATTCACTTAATATTTATTTTCTTTTAATTTACATTGAATTAATTAACATATAGCATATTATTAGTTTCAGATGTAGAGTTCGGTGATTCATCAGTTGTGTGTAACACACAGGGCTCATTGCATCACTTACTATTTCTGAGTCCTAGTTTTCTCATGTGTAAAGTGAAAGTTACTGGATCTCTACTATTTTAATAATTCATTTATTATACATAGTTATAACAGTAATATTTAATATATAATAAGGGATTACACAAGTATATAATATTTTGTGAATATTATATGAAATAACATATATAAAAGTCCTGTCACATAAGAATCTGTCCTTTTCTGTTTTCTTTATTGTTTTAATTTTATTTCCTTAATTTTTCCTTCCCTCCAACAAGGATCAATTAAACATGTCTAGAACACAGATTATATGCTTAATTGACAAGTGTCAACTGTAGTAGATCATGCCCCAGAACCTAGGAGATAAGTTGCTATGGGCAGGGCATAACTTGCTCATGAAGAGAATAAAAACTGTGAGCAAACTCAGGTCTGACTTACAAAGCCACTCCTGCCCAAGCTCCATACAGGAAAGGGAGTGGGGTTGCAACTATAGCCATTCCAAATGGCGCTCTATAATTTACTCACCACATTAACTTGATTTCACACATTCAACAAATACATAAGTGCCTCTCAAGATTAAGGCCTTAGATGACAGCGAATAAGACAGACTTTGGGTCAATCTTCATCTCAGAGGAAACATAAGCAGAAAACTATATCCACCTGATTTCTATGAAAAGATATATATCAAGCAATAGTGGATCTGAGTGTGTTAGTCAACTAAACCTGCTAATATAATATCGAAACAATATTCACTTTAGGTCATCCTTATTTGCAGGCATTGTGACTTTAAATCTCAAAGATTTAACTCTTAATTATTTCATGCTTAAAACGTGTCTTTTTTTTTTTTTCTGGCCTTTACAAAGTCTGTAATAGCCACATAGGTTACTAGAAGAAAACTAGAAAACTCATTCTCAGTGGCAAATCAGTGCCCAAGATATTGAGGACAGGAGCACATATGCCCTGTAAAAGTCAGACACTGAGAGGCATGTATGTGCTTTTTTTTCCTTTCTAACTAAAAAGAGAGAGAGATTTAGTTATTTTATAAGAACATTGTAAAATCTGAAAACCTGAAGGGAACGAAGATTAATTTCTTGCTCATCTCTTTTTAAATTTTTTTATTAACATATAATGTATTATTTGCCCCAGGGGTACAGGTCTGTGAGTTATCAGACTTAAACATTTCACAGCACTCACCATAGCACATACTCTCCCCAGCGTCCATAACCCCACCCCTCCCTCCCACCCTTCCAGCAACCCTCAGTTTGTTTCTTCTGCTCATCTCTTAAACAGAGTATTTCCAACCTACATATGCACACTCCCCAGATATTGATGTCAGAGAATTAACCTGCCCAAGTTTATAACCTTGAAGTTTCATTAGTACATTTTGAAAAAAACAGCTTGCCTATTTGTTACTGAGTAATTGACACAGACATTGTTCTCTGGTAATATTATCAAATATTATCATTTCACAAAACTCAGAATAATCATCATAGACTAAGAATCATAGCTATGAGTTAATAATCAACCCAAGGTATTTCTTTTCCTTACATCATCCATTCAATTTAGGTATTATTAGACTTATTTAAGGTTGTAGTATTTTTTTTTTCTAAGACTGCCAACTTGATCTTATTCTGAACCTGAAAATGGAGTAATTATTATTCTACCTTGCTCAGGAGAGTTCCATTTCACTGTTATCCTGGCAGTCCATCTGACTTAGTATCAGTCTCACCGACTTTTATACCCAAAGTGTCCTGTTTTGGACCATAGTTATATATGGTCATCCTATGACAATGATATGTAACCCAAATCACAAATTCAGACACCTAAGATATTAATTAAATCTTATAAATGCAACATGTTAAATAACTAATCAGTTTTAAAATAAGAGTTCCTTAGGTTAGACTATAAATAAACTTGATTTGGCAGCACAAAAGACACTGGCTCTCACATGAGAAAAAGCTAGAGGTTTACATAAATTGAAACTCAAGATATAATCTTATAAAGGAGATTAGATATTATGTCTCCAGACTTTATAATTTACAAGCTGTGTGACCCTGATGGAATCAATTTACCTAAGCATTGCTCCTTCATCTGTAAAATGTAAAATCCACATTGCTGAATGGGACTTTGCATGTTAGTAATGTTAGAAAATCATGATTTAATTCTCACAATAGACTGTTGAGCTTAAGACTAGTATTTTACATTTTATAGACCAGTAAATTGAGTCATCCACAACTCTCTTCACAGATGCATTTAATATGTGACAGAGCTCAGATTAAAACCTAGTTGATTCTGATTACAAAGTCCTTTTAATTAGGACTTTAAAAGGATTAACATATATGAATCCCATCTAAAGATAAAAGTTAAGTTATACTGAAGCCTATGTGTATCATGTAGGTTATGCCAATCACTGTGCTTTATTCTTTGGAGGATGCAATGGTGACTGCATTCACTTCTTATTCCTTCCCTAGTTAGGGAAATAAGGCACAAATGAACAAGCAATAGAAATACATGAGAACTTTGCAAGCACAAAGGATAGAGGACAACAGAGCCTTGGATTCAGTGATTCATGCAATCTGTGATTCATGTGTAAGAAAGGTATTAAATAAATACAACTGGTAGGATTAAAAGTTCAGGTGAGAATTTAGCATGAAATGAAAGGAGAGCAGAGTGCTTCGGTTGAATTTGTATAAAATTCTTAATGTGAGGATTATTCTAAGAAGGCCTACTAGTGTTTTCCATTGTTTTTGCTTTTGTTAGATAATCTGAATTTAGCAATAAACCAAGAAAGGACTTAAACTTATTTATTTGCCACATAAAGTTTGATATGACCCTTGGAAAGGATTTTTCCTTGTTGTTTTACGAAAGGAGGAACATTTGATTTACATAAATTGGAAGAAGGAGCTATGTGGGTATCTGAGATGAGTATACATTCAGTGATCAAGCTATGTGGGGGAAAAAAAGTAAAACGTGCATGTGTGTATGTGTGCATGTGTGTGTGCGCGTGTGTGTCTGTGTAAAGGGAAAGTGACTAATGCTATTTGCCATTTTACACATATTACTCAAAGTATTCACTTCAACCAGCAGAATATGTCTATCATTAGTTTACAAGGGAGGAAATGAAACTTTTAGTGCGACTGTCCTTTCATCTTAATGATAGCAGTTGTTGTCCTAGAACACGTGTAAGTGTAAATTGTGTGCCAGGCATTATGCCAGGCATACAACAAGATGAACTCCTTTAATTTTGCACAACTAACTTGCAAAAAAGGTAAACTACTATGCCAGATGAATTAAAAATGAACAAAAAGGATTCAAAATGAACAAGTCTAATTCCCAACTCATGTTCTTTACCTGTTGCACACTTATCTTTAAATGGGAAATAATGGGATTAAGGCAATGGCTCCCACCTCTCTGCCCACATCTGTTCTACCCCTAAATGCATACCTTCAGTGGCGGTTTTAGATCTGTGCTCACTATCTATCCCCATATCTCTCTGCATGCAAATATTTGTCTAAGAAACTATGTACACACTTGCACACACATGCGTATGCACACATGCACAGAATAAATTCCTCTTTTCCAACATAGCTCAGTCATTGAATTTCTATGTGTCTCCCAGATGGCCTCATAGCCTCTCCTTTTAATTTGTATAAAACAAATAAGCAAAACCAACCAAATAATAACACAAATCTTACAATCTGTTTCTTGATATGGTAGAATTTTGTGACACAGGTAACAGCATTTTCTCTGATAATACATATTTTTTCATCAAATACAAGGCATAACTATATAATTGTTAGAGATACTGCACTTGTGCTTTGGGGGGGGGGGTTGGAGACTTTGCCTTAGTGGTTTAAGTGTGCTTGATTTCCCTCTCTCTCTGATTCGCTTCCTATATGCAACTGGAATTCAAGTGTAATTCCTTGTTCAGGCCTCTCTTTTACATTTTTATGGATTTTTATTTGTCAGCAAATAAAATACTCTGCCAAATAAGATTCTTGCCTTCCTGTGTTTTTAATTGAAATCTATTATGTTTTTCATTTTAAAAAGAGACTGGAAAATGCAGCTTTTATTTCATTTTCTTGGTTTTTTGTTTGTTTGTTTGTTTTCTGAATAGGGGGCCATAAATCTAGTATATGAAATCTAATTTTACAAATATCTGGATCCAAATTAATTTAGGAATCGTAACAGAGATATTATTTTAAGAAATGGAAGTAGACAAAATAAAACCTAGTAATAGCACTTCCATTTCCAGTCATGGTGATTCTAGGTGTTGTTTTATTTTGCACAAGTACTCACAGGCTTGGAAAGCAGAGTTTTGTGGAATGTGAGCTTTAAATTCAGAGGTTTAAACTATGAGGTTTAAGGGAATTTACTGAAACACCCAAGACACTATAAACTATAAAAAGTCAGTTTTCTTATTTGCAAAATGGTGATAAAATACCGATTTAATAGTAAAAAATATATGATCCATGGCCACAGGAGATGTGTGCTTAATATATTTTGCAATCACCAAGTCAGGGAAGCCAGGTGATGATGCAGAAATGAACAACTATGCAATTTCAATTTCTTGAAACAACAAAGGATTTTTTTCTTACTCATGTGTCATGTCCATTGAAAGTGAACTGGGGGCTCTGTTCCATGTCATCTTCAGTCTAGAACACAGTCTGTGAGAATAATGTATCCTTGCAATATTGCTAACCTGCATGGCAAAAGGAAAAACACATGACAATCATCATTGATAAACAGTTGAAATATCGTTGGCACTTCTGTTCACATGACATGGGCAGAGCTTCAGAGAATGAAGGAATATAATCTTAACATGTGCCTGGAAGGAGAGAACTAGAATACTGGAAGGACTGTACATATTTCTACATCTCCCTTAGCCACCATTCACTGATTGTAGGAGTCTCAGTAAGATGGACACAGTTCCACAAGTGAATTACAGCTGCCAGAAAGCTGGACTAAAACCTCTTCAGCACATCTGTAGCAACAGCAGCTCACTACTGCTCACACACTACCTTTTAGCTCAGAACAAAACTCACATTAAAGAATACACATATTTGCTCATAATTCAATCTAATATGAAACTATGAAGAATACTAGAATACATGACACTTGTAATGTGCATTTTCTGCATACATCTTAAGTTTCTTGATCATCAAAATGTAAAACTTTTGCAATCCGAAGTCCAGCAGGAGATAGTGAAGAGTCAACTCACAGAGACAAAGAGAAAATATTTGGAAATCATTGATCTAAGAAGGAACTTATATCTTGAATATGAAGTGTGCTTACAACTTAATATGAAAGCATATAACATGATTTTTTTTAGACTTTTTTTTTAAGGTTTTATTTATTTACTTGAGAGAGAGACAGTGAGAGAGAGCATGAACGAGGAGAAGGTCAGAGAGAGAAGCAGACTCCCCATGGAGCTGGGAGCCCGATGCGGGACTCGATCCCGGGACTCCAGGATCATGACCTGAGCCGAAGGCAGTCGTCCAACCAACTGAGCCACCCAGGCGTCCCTAGATTTTATTTATTTATTTGTCAGAGAGAAAGAGGGAGAGAGAGCGAGCACAGGCAGACAAAATGGCAGGCAGAGGCAGAGGGAGAAGCAGGCTCCCTGCTGTGAAAGGAGCCCGATGTGGGACTCGATCCCACACCACTCCATGTCAGGACACTGGGATCATGACCCAAGCCAAAGGCAGCTGCTTAACCAACTGAGCCACCCAGGCATCCCTAAAATGATTTTTTAAAATGGCCATATAAATGACCAATTAGCAAATGAAATGAGAATCCAATATAATTAGTTATTAGAGAACTGAAATTCAAACTCAAAGTGAGAAAACACTTCACACCCACCAAATGGTAAAAATAATAATAAAATAATAATAATAGTAATAATAATAATAATGTTTTGGCAAGATGTGGATAAATTATAATCCTTAGAATTTTCTGGTACATATGATTTAAAACGGTACCATTTTTAATGGTACATTGGAAAACAGTTTGATATTTTCCCAAAACGTTAAACACAGAGTTACAATAAGACCCAGAAATTACACTCTTAAATATCTATACAAGAGGGCAAGAACATATATTCACACAAAATACATGTTCATGCATGTATGATTCCATTTCTATGAAATACCTACAACAGGCAAATCTATAGAGATGAAAAGGAAATTAATTTTTCCTTGGGGTGTGGGGGCATGGAAACTTACTGCAAATAGACATAATGCTACATTTTGAAGCATTAAAAGTGTTCTAAAATTAGATTTTAGTGATGTAGACCCAAATCTGTAAATATGCTGTAATCTACTGTATATTAAAATAGATAAATTATATTGAATGTAAACTATACTTTACTAAAACTGTTAAGTCCACAGATATTTTATTTTTGGTGGGATACTCCTTTCTATCATTTATTAGTAGATCTATTCATTAAATATCTATTCTCTTGAATCCCTGGTACTATTATGTTGATTTTGTTCAATTCAATTATTTGTGCATTTAAAACTATAATTTAAAAGCCACAAATGAAGCAACTTCTATCTGAATTTGTTGACCCAAAATAATCTGATAGAAAGGAAACCATTTAAATGAAATCTGAATTTATCCACAGAATATTATCAGCTTGCTTTCTGAATGTTAACATATTACTATTGAATTAGATCACTCTTCATTGCATGTTAGTCGCAAATAATATAGAACTGTGAATGGAAGTCCCTGAGGAATTCAAGAATCTGTATTCAATATTTATGGGCACCTGCTGGAAATTTCAGAATCCTAGAGGGTAGAACAGAGGATAATTCTTCCATAATCAGTGCACAATCTTTTAGAGTATTTCTACTATTGTTTTTTTTTAAAGATTTTATTTATTTATTTGAGAGAGAGAAATAGAGATAGTGAGAAAGAGCATGAGCAGGGAGGAGAGGGAGAATCAGACTCCCACCAAACAGGAGCCTGACGTGGGACTGTATCCCAGAACCCTGGGATCATGACCTGAGCCGAAGGCAGATGCTTAATCGACTGAGCCACCCAGGTGTCCCAATTTCTATTATTTTGAACCAACTTATTGCTAGGTTCTCCCCAAGAAACAGTGACAAATAAATTCTCTTAAAACTGTTCAGCGACGGATTTTAAAAAAACAAGGAACATAGTTCCTCCAAATGTGGATACACACACACACACACACACACACACATCTATCTAGTTAAAAAGATCTATTTGGAGTCTCATAAGATATCAAGAAAATATTGGCTATGATGAAAAATAATACTTCACTGAGTATATCATTTAGGTAATTTCCCATTAGCTATTTAAAAAAGAATTCAAATTTGACAAAAAAGAAATCTTTGACTTTGTTATTTATACTGTAGATCCATTTACTCTGGCAAAATGTACTAGAAAATCAATTAAATTTGCGTTGACCTACATCACCCATACACAGTGTTTTAAAAATGTAGTAGTTTTTTTTTCCAAGATTTCATTTATTTCTTGGACAGACAGAGATCACAAGTAGGCAACAAGAGAGGCAGACACAGAGAAAGGAGGAAGCAGGCTCCCCACAGAGCAGAGAGCCCAATGTAGGGCTCTATCCCAGGACCCTGGGATCATGACCTGAGTCGAAGGGAGAGGCTTTAACCCACTAAACCACCCAGGTGCCCCCCTTTTTTTTAATGCAGTCTTTACTTCAGGGGTACAGGTCTGTGATTCATCAGTCTTATATAATATCCAGTGCTTATTACAACACATACCCTCCCCAGTGTCCATCACCCAGTTACCCCATGCCTCCACCACTCTCCCCTCCAACAACCTTCAGTTTATTTCCTATAATTAAAAGTCTCTTATGGTTTGTTTCCCTCTCTGATTTTATCTTGTTCCATTTTTCCTTGGCTTCCCCTATGACCCTCTGCCTTGTTTCTTAAATTACATATATCAGTGAGATCATATGATAATTATCTTTCACTGATTGACTTATTTCACTTAGCATAATACCCTCTAGTTCTATCCACGTTGTCGAAAATGGCAAGATTTCAATTTTTAATGGCTGCATAGTATCCCATTGCATATATATATATATATATAGATATAGATATAGATATAGATATAGATATATAGATATATACCACATCTTTATCCATTCATCATTGGTGGACGTCTAGGTTCTTTCCATAGCTTGGCTATAAACATTCAGGTGTGTGTGCCCCTTCAGGTCACTACATTTGTATCTTTGGCATAAATACCCAGTAATGTAGTTGTTGGGTCATAGGGTGGCTCTATTTTCAATATTTTGAGAAACCTCCATACCATTTTCCAGAGTGGCTGCACCAGCTTGCATTCCCACCAATAGTGTAGGAGGGTTCCCTGTTCTCTGCATCTCTGCCAATATCTGTTGTTTCTTCACTTTTTAAATGTAGCTATTCTGATTGGAATGAAGTGATATCTCATTGTGGTTTTCATTTGTATTTCCCTGATGCCAAGTGATGTTGAGCACTTTTCATGTTTCTGTTGGCCATTTGGATGTTTTCTTTGGAGAAATGTCTGTTCATGTCTTCTGTCTGTTTCTTGATTGGATTATTTGCTCTTTGGGTGTAGAGTTTGATAAATTCTTTATAGATTTTGAATACTAGCCCTTTATTTTATATATCATTTGTAAATATCTTCTACCATTCTCTTGATTGTGCTTTGGTTTTGTTGATTATTTTCCTTGCTGTGCAAAAGCTTTTTATCTTGATGAAGTTCCAATAGTTCATTTTTTGCCTTTGCTTCCCTTGCCTTTGGTGATGTTTCTAGAAAGAAGTTGCTAAGGTTGAGGTCAAAGAGATTGCTCCCTGTGATCTCCTTAAGGAATTTTATGGATTCCTGTCTCAAATTAAGGTCTTTAATCCTTTTTGAGTCTATTTTTGTGTGTGGTGTAAGGTAATGGTCCAATTTCATTCTTCTGCATGTGATTGTCCAATTTTCCCAACACCATTTGTTGAAGAGACTCTTTTTTCCATTGGACATTCTTTCCTGCTTTGTCAAAGATTAGTTGACCATAGAGTTGAAAGTCCATTTCTGGTAGGTTCTCTATTCTGTTCCATTGATCTATGTGTCTATTTCTGGCCAGTACCATACTATCTTGATGATTACAGATTTGTACTAGAGCTTAAATTTAATAATTGTGATGCTACCAGTTTTGTTTTTCTTTTTTGAACAGTCTGCTTGCTATTCAGGATCTTTTCTGGTTCCATACAAATTTTGGGACTTTTTTTTCCAGCTATGTGAAAAATGTCAATGGCACTTTTTAAAAAAATTTTTTATTTATTTGATAGACAGAGATCACAATTAGGCAGAGAGGCAGGCTGAGCGAGAGGAAGGGAAGAAGGCTCTCTGCTCAGCAGAGAGCCCAATGTGAGGCTGATCCCAGGACCCTGGGATGATGACCTGAGCCGAAAGCAGAGGCTTTAATCCACTGAGCCACCCAGGCACCCTGTCAATGGTATTTTTATAAGGATTGTTTTGAATGTGTAGATTACTCTAGGTAGCATAGACATTTTCACAATATTTGTTCTTCTAGTCCATGAACACGGAATATTTTTCCTTTACTTGTGTCTTTCTAAATTTCTTTCATGAGTATTCTATGGTTTTCTGAGTACAGATCCTTTTCTTCTTTCGTTAGGTTTATTCCTAGGGTAATTTATGATTTTGGGTGCAACCGTAAGTGTGATAAACTCTTTAATTTCTCTTTCTTCTGTCTTATTGTTAGTGTATAGGAATGCAACTTAATTCTGTGAATTGATTTTATATCTTGCCACTTTACTGAATCCCTGTATAACTTCTAGCAATTTTAGGGTGGACACTTTTGGGTTTTCCACATAGAGTATCATGTCATCTATAAAGAGTGAGAGTTTAACTTCTTTGCTGATTTGGATGCATTTTATTTCTTTTTGTTGTCTGATTGCTGAGGCTAGGAATTCTAGTACTATGTTGAAGAGCAGTGGTGAAAAAAGTGTAGATGTTTTTTAATTATATCTTTTACATCATCTTATGGTAAAAATGGATTTTTTATATAATTTGACAAATTACAGCACACTTATAGATTCTTGTAGCCATCAGCACAGTCAGGAATCAAAACATTTTCATCAACCCAAAGTACTTACTCATGTTATCCCTTAATAGTTGCACTATTCTTTCTATTCATAACCCCTAAAAATTACTGATGTGTTTTTCTGTCACACTAGTATTTCCTTTTGGAAAGTATGTATTGAAAACATGCAATGTATAACTGGTTTAAATGGACTTCTTTCACTCAGCTTTGAGATTCATCTAAATTATAAAAACAATAGTTTGTTCTGATGTTATTTCTTGGTAGTATCCCAATGTATAGGTGGACCATACTTCATCTTTTCAACCATTGATGGACATTTACATTATTTCTGTTTTAGGATGATTATGAATAGTGGTGCTATATGCATTCATGAATGCATTTTTGTGTGGAGGCAAATTATCATTCTTGGATAAACACAGGAGTAGTCTTCCTGGATTATAAGGTAACTGTATGTCAAATATTATAAGAGAAAGCCATTTGATTTCCATAGTGGCTGTAACATTTCACTTTGTCACCAGTCATTTATGAGAGTTCCAACTAATTTTCATCATCATTTCCTGCACTTCAGCATTTGCTCTTATCAATATTTCCCCCCATCTTCTTCATCATTCTTATAGTTTATACATAAGTTAATTTTCATACATTGAATTTGATATCAGGATACATGTTATTAACTTTGCCATGAACCTGGCCTCACTTTCTGTATGTATCAAATGGGAATTGAGATACTTTTTCTAGTTCTTAATATAGTGGTTTTTGGAGGTGAACTAGATAGGTAAAAAGGAATTTGAAAAAGAATGAAGTATGCATATGAAACATTTTTTTAATAAAAATCAATTTGTATTTTAAGGCAGAGAATATCAGTAATTAACCTTCAAACATGTCTAATGAGGTTATGTGATTTTGTGGAGACGAATATGGGAGGTTTGACATGTGTTATCATATTTTATCAAGTTTTATTTAATCAAGAATGGAGGCAAATTCTTAGCTTGCACCAGCATTTAAACTGGAAGGTGTTTCTTATAGCTATGAGGCGTCTGCGAGTTTTAGGAATTGGAAATAAGAATAATAAATCTGTTTAAACAGTACACAAATACAGGAATAATTTCATATTAAGAGATCAGAGTTATCTCATATACATATACACATATCATTAGCGTTGTTCCATTAGGTCCAGGGGAAAATACAAACGTGGCTTCCATAAAACTTTGACTTGTTTTCCTCATTGTCTTCTTTTCTTAGGGAAAATTTCTTACTGGTGGACTGAGGTATTTAACATCAGTAACTCCATGTTTTATTTTATTTTGAGGGAATGATGGAGAGAAAAACTCAAAAACGCAACATTGCCATTTGACCTGCTGAGCAAGTTTTAAATTGTAATAAAGGGAAGAAGATCATTAAAAATAGTATACACTACAAATCTGTATTTGAGTCAAATAGGAAAGCAGATTATGCATATAAATATTTTATCAATTGCAATGGACTATATCTGCTAAATATTTTACTCTGGCATTTTAAGCGCTATTTTTTCTTTATGGTTATGTAGTTTTGTCATTTGCAGAGAAAATGCTATTACAAGTAATTTGTCACATTCCAAACTAGGTTACAAAATCTACTGCCAGTTTGACTTAGATGCCACAATTTTATGCAATATGCCATTTATATCATTACAGAGTTTAATTTAATGTTTTGTCAGAAACGACACATATCTTGGTTATGAAATTTTAAAATTTTAATCAAAATATTAGAGTTTAATTTTTCTTTAACTTACCCAGCCCACTATCCTTCCCTATCTTTGCTTATGACAAAAAGCTTTCCTACTCAAAACCCATCAAATAATGACAAGGATATAAAATAGGATTTTTTTCTTTTTTTTATTAATTTTTAATTTTTTTTATAAATATATAATGCATTTTTAGCCACAGGGGTACAGGTCTATGAATCGCCATGTTCACACACTTCACAGCACTTGCCACAGCACAACCCCCCTCAATGTCTATAAACCCACCCGTGACCCCCCTCCCCCCAGCAAACCTCAGTGTGTTCTGTGAGATTAAGAGGCTCTTATGGTTTGTCTCCCTCCTAATCCCATCTTGATTCGTTTATTCTTTTCCCACCACCCCAACCCCCTATGTTGCATCTCCACTTCCTCATATCAGGGAGATAATATGATAGTTGTCTTTCTCCAATTGACTTATTTCGTTAAGCATAATACCCTCTAGTTCCATCCACGTCATCATAAATGGCAAGATTTCCTTTCTTTTGATGGCTGCAATATATATATATATATATATATATATATACATATATATATATATATATAAACATTTTCTTTAGCCGTTCATCTGTTGATGGACATCTAGGTTCTTTCCATAGTTTGGCTATTGTGGACATTGTTGTTATCAACATTTGGGTGGACATGCCCCTTTGGATCACTATATTTGTATCTTTAGGGTAAATACCCAGTAGTGCAATTACTGGGTCAAAGGGTAGTTCTATTTTCAACTTTTTGAGGAACCTTCATGCTGTTTTCCAGGGTGGTTGCACCAGCTTGCATTCCCACCAACAGGAGGGTTCCCCTTTCTCCGCATCCTTGCCAGCATCTACCATTTCCTGATTTGTTAATTTTAGCCATTCTGACTGGTGTGAGGTGGTATTTTATTGTGGTTTTGATTTGTATTTCCCTGATGCCGAGTCATGTGGAGCATTTTTTCATGTGTCTGTTGACCATCTGGATGTCTTCTTTGCAGAAATGTCTGTTCATGTCCTCTGCCCATTTCTTGATTGGATTATTTGTTCTTTGTGTGTTGAGTTTGCTAAGCTTTTTATAGATTTTGGATACTAGCCCTTTATCTGATATGCCATTTGCAAATATCTTTTCCCATTCTGTCAGTTGCCTTTTGATTTTGTTAACTGTTTCCTTTGCTGTGCAAAAATTTTGATCTTGATGAAATCCCAGTAGTACATTTTTGCCCTTGCTTCCCTTGCCTTTGGCAATGTTCCCAAGAAGAAGTTGTTGTGGCTGAAGTTGAAGAGGTTGTTGCCTGTGTTCTCAAGGATTTTGATGGATTACTTTCTTAGATTGAGGTTCTTTATCCATTTTGAGTCTTTATCCATTTTGAGTGGCTGAAGTTGAAGAGGTGGTTGCTTGTGTTCTCCTCAAGGATTTTGATGGATTCCTTTCTTACATTGAGGTTCTTTATCCATTTTGAGTCTATTTTTGTGGTGTAAAGAAATGGGCCAATTTCATTTTTCTGCATGTGGCTGTCCAATTTGCCCAACACCATTTGTTGAAGAGGCTGTCTTTTTTTCATTGGACATTCTTTCCTGCTTTGTCGAAGATTAATTGCCCATAGAGTTGAGGGTCTATTTCTGTGCTCTCTATTCTGTTCCACTGATCTATGTGTCTGTTTTTGTGCCAGTACCATAGTGTCTTGATGATGACAGCTTTGTAACAGAGTTTGAAGTCTGGAATTGTGATGCCACCTACTTTGGCTTTCTTTTTCAATATTGCTTTGGCTATTCGAGGTCTTTTCTGGTTCCATATAAATTTTAGGATTATTTGTTCCATTTCCTTGAAAAAGATAGATGGTACTTTGATAGGAATTGCATTAAGTGTGTTGATTGCTTTAGGTAGCATAGACATTTTCACAATATTTATTCTTCCAATCCAGGAGCATGGAACATTTTTCCATTTCTTTGTGTCTTCCTCAATTTCTTTCATGAGTACTTTATAGTTTTCTGAGTATAGATTCTTAGCCTCTTTGTTTAGGTTTATTCCTAGGTATCTTATGATTTTGGGTGCAATGGTAAAGGGTATTGACTCTTTGATTTCTCTTTCTTCTGTCCCGTTGTTGGTGTAGAGAAATGCAACTGATTTCTGTGCATTGATTTTATATCCTGACACTTGACTGAATTCCTGTACAAGTTCTAGAAGTTTTGGAGTGGAGTCTTTTGGGTTTTCCACATATAGTATCA
Source organism: Mustela putorius furo (assembly GCF_011764305.1). Classification (NCBI taxonomy): domain Eukaryota; kingdom Metazoa; phylum Chordata; class Mammalia; order Carnivora; family Mustelidae; genus Mustela; species Mustela putorius. Next base: position 4,983,022 of record NW_025422019.1, read on the forward strand.
TATCATCTGTGAAGAGTGATAATTTGACTTCTTCCTTGCCAATTTGGATGCCTTTAATTTCCGTTTGTTGTATGATTGCTGAGGCTAGGACTTCTAGTACTATGTTGAATAGCAGTGGTGATAATGGACATCCCTGCCGTGTTCCTGACCTTAGCAGAAAAACTTTCAGTTTTTCTCCATTGAGAATGATATTTGCGGGGGTTTTTCATAGATGGCTTTGATAATATTGAGGTATGTGCCCTTTATCCCTACACTTTGAATAGTTTTGATCAGGAAGGGATTCTGTACTTTGTCAAATGCTTTTTAGCATCTACTGAGAGTATCGTATGTTCTTTTTTTTATTAATATATTGTATCATATTGATTGATTTGCGGATGTTGAACCAATCTTGCAGCCCTGGAGTAAACCCCACTTGGTCGTGGTGAATAATCCCTTAATATACTGTTGGTTCCTATCGGCTAGTATTTTGGTGAGAATTTTTGCATCTGTGTTCATCATGGATATTGGTCTATAGCTCTCTTTTATGATGGGATCCTTGTGTGGTTTGGGGATCAAGGTGATGCTGGCCTCATAAAATCAGTTTGGAAGTTTTCCTTCCATTTCTATTTTTTGGAACAGTTTCAGGAGAATAGGAATTATTTCTTCTTTAAATGTTTGGTAGAATTACCCTGGGAAGCCATTTGGCCCTGGACTTTTGTTTTTTGGAGATTTTTGATGACTGTTTCAATCTCTTTACTGGTTAAGGGTCTGTTTAGGTTTTCTATTTCTTCCTGGTTCAGTTGTGGTCGTTTTTATGTCTCTAGGGATGCATCCATTTCTTCCGGATTGTCAAAATTGTGGGCGTAGAGTTGCTTATAGTATGTTCTTATAATTGTTTGTATTTCTTTGGTGTTGGTTGTGATCTCTCCACTTTCATTCATGATTTTATTTATTTGGGTCTTTTCTCTTTTCATTTTGATAAGTCTGGTCAGGGGTGTATCAGTCTTATAATTCTTTCAAAGAACCAGCTCCTAGTTTTTTTGATTTGTCCTATTGTTTTTTGGGTTCTATCTCATTGATTTCTGCTCTGATCTTTATGACTTCTCTTCTCCTGCTGGGTTTAGGCTTTCTTTGTTGTTCTTTCTCCAGCTTTTTTAGGTGTAGGGTTAGGTTATGTATTTGAGACCTTTCTTGTTTCTTAAGAAAGGCTTGTACCACTATTTATTTTCCTCTAAGAACTGCCTTTGCTGTTTTTGAACCATTGTGTTTTCATTATCATTTGTTTTCATGAATTTTTTTCAATTTTTTTTTAATTTTTCAATTTATTTATTTTCAGAAAAACAGTATTCATTATTTTTTCACCACACCCAGTGCTCCATGCAATCCGTGCCCTCTATAATACCCACCACCTGGTACTCCAAACTCTCATCCCCCCGCCACTTCAAACCCCTCAGATTGTTTTTCAGAGTCCATAGTCTCTCGTGATTCACCTCCCCTTCCAATTTACCCTGACTCCCCTCTCCTCTCTAACACCCGTTGTCCTCCATGATATTTATTATGCTCCACAAATAAGTGAAACCATATGATAATTGACTCTCCCTGCTTGACTTATTTCACTCAGCATCATCTCTTCCAGTCCCGTCCATGTTGCTACAAAAGTTGGGTATTCATCCTTTCTGATGGAGGCACAATACTCCATAGTGTATATGGACCACATCTTCCTTATCCATTCGTCCGTTGAAGGGCATCTTGGTTCTTTCCATAGTTTGGCGACCGTGGCCATTGCTGCTATAAACATTGGGGTACAGATGGCCCTTCTTTTCACTACATCTGTATCTTTGGGGTAAATACCCAGGAGTGCAATTGCAGGGTCATAGGGAAGTCCTATTTTTAATTTCTTGAGGAATCTCCACACTGTTCTCCAAAGAGGGTGCACCAACTTGCATTCCTACCAACAGTGTAAGAGGGTTCCCCTTTCTCCACATCCTCTCCAACACATGTTGTTTCCTGTTTTGTTAATTTTGGCCATTCTAAGTAGTGTAAGGTGATATCTCAATGTGGTTTTAATTTGGATCTGCTGAGGGCTAATGATGATGAACATTTTTTCATATGTCTGATAGCCATTTGTATGTCTTGATTGGAGAAGTGTCTGTTCATATCTTCTGCCCATTTTTTGATATGTTTGCCTGTTTCGTGTGTGTTGAGTTTGAGGTGTTCATTATGGATCCTGGATATCAACCTTTTGTCTGTACTGTCATTTGCAAATATCTTCTCCCATTCCGTGGGTTGCCTCTTTGTTTTTTTGACTGTTTCCTTTGCTGTGCAGAAGCTTTTGATTTTGATGAAGTCCCAAAAGTTTATTTTCGCTTTTGTTTCCTTTGCCCTTGGAGACATATCTTGAAAGAAGTTGCTGTGGCTGATATCAAAGAGATTACTGCCTATGTTCTCCTCTAGGATTCTGATGGATTCCTGTCTCACATTGAGGTCTTTTATCCATTTTGAGTTTATTTTTGTGTACAGTGTATGAGAATGGTTGAGTTTCATTCTTCTACATATAGCTGTCCAGTTTTCCCAGCACCATTTATTGAAGAGACTGTCTTTTTTCCACTGTATATTTTTTCCTGTTTTGTCAAAGATTAATTGACCATAGAGTTGAGGGTCCATATATGGGCTCTCTACTCTGTTCCACTGGTCTATGTGTCTGTTTTTATGCCATTACCATGTTGTCTTTTGATCACAGCTTTGTAATAAATCTTGAAATCAGGTAATGTGATGCCCTCAGCTTTATTTTTGTTTTTCAACATTTCCTTAGTGATTCGGGGTCTCTTCTGATTCCATACAAATTGTAGGATTATTTGCTCCAGCTCTTTGAATAATACAGGTGGAATTTTGATCGGAATGGCATTAAAAGTATATATTGCTCTAAGCAGTATAGACATTTTAACAATGTTTATTCTTCCAATCCAAGAGCATGGAATGGTCTTCCATCTTTTTGTGTCTTCTTCAAATCCTTTCATGAGTGTTCTGTAGTTCCTCAAGTACAAATCCTTTACCTCTTTTGTTAGGTTTATTCCCAGGTATCTTATGGTTCTTGGTGCTCTAGTAAATGGAATTGATTCTCTAATTTCCCTTTCTGTATTTTCATTGTTAGTGTATAAGAAAACCACTGATTTCTGCACATTGACTTTGTATCCTGCCACGTTGCTGAAATGGATGCATTCCTGGAAAAATATAAACTACCAAAATTGAACCAGGAAGAAATTGACAACCTGAATAGACCAATATCTAATAATGAGATTGAACCAGTGATCAAAAACCTCCCAAAAAACAAGAGCCCAGGACCTGACGGATTCCCTGGGGAATTCTACCAAACCTTCAAAGAGGAAATAACACCTATTCTCCTGAAGCTGTTTCAAAAAATTGAAGCAGAAAGAAAGCTTCCAGACTCTTTCTATGAAGCCAGCATTACCCTGATCCCCAAACCAGGCAAAGACCCTACCAAAAAGGAGAGTTTTAGACCAATATTACTGATGAGTATGGATGCTAAGATTCTCAACAAGATCCTAGCAAACAGGATCCAACAGCACATTAAAAATATTATCCACCATGATCAGGTGGGATTCATCCCTGGGTCACAAGGATGGTTCAACATTCGCAAATCAATCAATGTGATACAACAAATTAATATGAGAAGAGAGAAGAACCACATGGTCCTCTCAATTGATGCAGAAAAAGCATTTGACAAAATCCAGCATCCATTCCTGATTAAAGCACTTCAAAGTATAGGGATAGAGGGAACATTCCTGAACCTCATCAAATCTATCTATGAAATACCCACAGCAAATGTCCTCCTCAATGGCAAAAAGCTTGCAGCCTTCTCGTTGAGATCAGGAACAAGACAAGGATGCCCACTTTCACGGCTCTTGTTCAACATAGTATTAGAAGTCCTAGCAACAGCAATCAGACAACAAAGAGAAATAAAAGGTATCCAAATTGGTAATGAACAAGTCAAACTCTCTCTCTTCGCAGACGACATGATTCTTTATATGGAAAACCTAAAAGACTCCACCCCCAAACTACTAGATCTCATACAGCAATTCAGCAATGTGGCAGGATACAAAGTCAATTTTTTTCAATTCTTCTTTAATTTCCTGGTTTATGTATTCATTCCTTAGAAGGATGCTGTTTAGTCTTTATGTTTTTCGGTTCTTACCAAATTTCCTCTTGTGATTGAGTTCTAGCTTCAGAGCATTGTGGTCTGAAAATATGCAGGACATGATCCCAGTCTTTTGATACCGGTTGAGACCTGATTTATGACCCAGGATGTGATTTATTCTGGAGAATGTTCCATGTGCACTAGAGAAGAATGTGTATTCTGTTGCTTTGGGATGGGATGTTCTGAATATATCTGTAATGTCCATCTGGTCCAGTGTGTCATTTAAGGCCTTTATTTCATTGTTGATCTTTTGCTTGGATGATCTGTCCATTTCTGTGAGGGGAGTGTTGAAGTCCCCTACTATTGTTGTATTATCATCGATGTGTTTCTTAGATTTTGTTATTAATTGGTATATAGTTGGATGTTCCCACATTAGGGGCAAAGATATTTAAAATTGTTTGATCTTATTGTTGGACAGACCCTGAGTATAATATAGTGTCCTTCCTCATCTCTTATTATAGCCTTCGGCTTAAAATCGAATTGGTCTAAGGATTGCCACGCCAGCTTTCTTCTGATGTCTGTTAGTATGGTGAATTGTTTTCCACCCCCTCGCTTTAAACCTGGAGGTGTCCTTGGGTCTAAAATGAGTTTCTTGTAGGCATCATATTGATGGGTTTTGTTTTTTTGTCCATTCTGATATCCTGTGACTTTTGATTGTGACTTTTAGCCCATTAACATTCAGAGTAACTATTGGGTTACTAATGGCTTTAGTGCCATTGCATTGCCTGTAAGGTGGCTGTTACTGTATATTGTCTCTGTTCCTTTCTGAAATACTACTTTTAGAGTCTCTCTTTGCTTAGAGGACCCCTTTCATTATGTCCTGTAGACCTGATTTGATGTTTGCAAATTCTTTCAGGTTTTGTTTGCTCTGGAAGCTTTTTATCTCTCTTTTTATTTTCAATGATAGCCTCGCTGGATATAGTATTCTTGGCTGCATGTTTTTCTCATTTAGTGCTCTGAATATATTATGCCAGTTCTTTCTGGCCTGTCAGGTCTCTGTGGATAAGTCCACTGCCAATCTAATATTTTTACCATTGTATGTTACAGACTTCTTTTCCTGGGCTGCTTTCAGGATTTTCTCTTTGTCTCTAAGGTTTGTAAATTTTAGTATTAAGTGATGGTTTGTGGTTCTATTCTTATTGATTTTGAGAGGGGTTCTTTGTACCTCCTGGAATTTGATGCTTGTTCCCTTTGCCATATTAGGGAAATTCTCTCCAATAATTCTCTCCAATATACCTTCTGCTCCCCTCTCTCTTTCTTCTTCTTCTGGAATCCCAATTATTCTAATGTTGTGTCATCTTATGGTGTTACTTATCTCTCAAATTCTCCCCTCATGGTCCAGTAGCTGTTTGTCCCTCTTTTGCTCAGCTTCTTTATTCTCTGTCATTTGGTCTTCTATATCACCAATTCTTTATTCTGCCTCATTTATCCTAGCAGTAAGAGCCTCCATTTTTGATTGCACCTCATTAATGGCTTTTTTCATTTCAATTTGGTTAAATTTTAGTTCCTTTACTTCTCCAGAAAGGGCTTTTATCTCTCTAGAGAGGGTTTCTCTAATATCTTCCATGCCTTTTTCAAGCCCAGCTAGAACCTTGAGAATCATTCTGAACTCTAGATCTGACATATTACCAATATCCCTAGCCTTCAGTACTGCCTCTTGTTCTTTTTTCTTTGTGTGTGTGTGTGGTGAGCTTTTCCACCTTGTCATTTTGTTCAGATAAGAATATATGAAGGAGCAAATAAAATACTTAAAGGGTGGAAAAGACCCCAGGAAAATGTGCTTTAACCAGAAGAGACCCCAAATCATGAAGAGGGAGAAAGGAGATAAAAAGGAGTTTAGGGAAAAAAATTAGAAAGAGAAAACAAAGAAAAAATATTAAAAAAAAAATATATATATATATATATATGACTAGTGAATAGAACAGGGTCACTCATTAATTTTTGGAGTACTTTGGTCTCTTAGAAGAAACTACCTCCCAAAATTTTTAAGAATGAAAAACATATATAAGGATAAACAAAATGATGGGATGGAATATGCCTATAAAGATGAAAAAAAAATTTAATATTTAAAAAAGTACTTGATAAGCTAAGTTGGTTGGGAGAATAAAGAAAAAGAAAGTGGAGAGAATTTGCTCAACCTGGAGACTAGAACAAGCCCAGAGCTACATTTAGGGTATATTTTGATCTAGTAGAAGAAGTTGTATCCCAAATTTTTTAGAAAAAAACCCTATGTTTATACAAAAATAAACTTAGATACAATGAAGGATAAAATATGACTATAATAATGAAAGTTCAAAAAAGATTATTATTATTTTCTTTTTTTATGAAAGGTATTGTTAAGGTAAACACTAGTTAAAAAACGTTAAAAGAGGAAAGGGCAATGTTAAAAAAAATTAACCAAAGAAAAAAATAAAATTAAAAAAATTAATTAACAGCAAGAAACCTCTCCTCCTCTGGAATTCCACTGTTCTTGGTAAGTGAACTTGGTCTTGGCTGGATTTCTTGTTGATCTTCTGGGGGAGGGTCCTGTTGCAGCAATTCTCAAGTGTCTTTGCCTGAGGCAGATTTGCACCCTCCTTACCAGGGGCCAGGCTAAGTAACCTGCTTGGGTTCACTTTCGGGAGCTTTTGTTCCCTGAACGCTTTGCATAGAGTGCCAGAGGACGGGAATGAAAATGGTGGCCTCCAAACCTCTGGCCCAGAGGATCCAAGAGCTCAGGGCCTTACTCCTTGGTGTGCACTCAGAGAAAAGCACTCAGTCACTCCTGTCTCTCTGTTCTCTGACTGCGCTTGGCGAAAAGAGCTCAATCACTTCTGTCTCCCTGGCCTCTGGCCACGCTCTGAGATCACCCAGCCTGTGACCAAGCATCTCTCTCTGGCACACAGCTCTACCTGGAGTCTCCAAACCCCACAGATCCCCAAGCTCCACCAGGTGGTGTCTCCCCAGATCTTGTAGGGAACTCACTCACAGAGCAGTGGCCTATGCCACAGATTACGCTTCAAAGTAACCCCAAGTTGAGAGCTCACTCTTCGTCTCTGTCTCTGTAGCCACCTTCCCCACTCTAATACCTGTGAGTTCTGCCACACTCAGAAACCCCCAATTCTTCTGTGACCCTGCGGGACCTGGGGCCATGCTGACCCTGCGTGGGCTTTGCCCCAGTTTAGCCTCTGAGGTGATGTCCCTCAGTAGAGCCAACTTTTAAAAGTCCTGATTTTTCTCCATTGTTCTGCTGCTTGCCTAAAGCCGCCCCCTCCCCCCACGGTCTATCTTCCCATTGCTTTGGATTCACTTCTCCGCCAGTTCTACCTCTGAGAAAGTGGTCAATTTTCTGTTTCTAGAATTGTTGCTCTTCTTCTCTTTGATCTCCTCTTGGATTTGTAGATGTTTGCAATGGTTTGATAAGCTATCTAGCTGATTTCCTGCTACCTAATGTTGTCTCAGCCTGCTATTTCTCTGCTATCTTGACTACTCCCCCTAAAATAGGAATTTTTTATGGAAATTTTTGATTATTGTAATCACAGTTTACTTCCAATATTTTATGGGTAAACCTTCCATCTCAGATTCTCAACATAACATCTTCACTCAGGAACCTATGCTGTTTGAAAAAATAAAATAAAATCTGGATTTAGATTAAATGGTATGGTTTAAGTCCTGCCAGCATGATTTATTACCTGTGAAACTTTGATCAGATACATAAGTTCATTAATCTTAATCATAAATGAAAATGATAAAAAACATTAGTAGCATATATTCCTCAAAGCTATTATGAGATTGTAAATGACATGACATACATATTCAAAATGTGTTGTAGACTTCAAATTATTTCAAAATGTGCATATACTCATTAGTATAACATTATTGAGAAATCTATCATAAGCCTCAGTTGCCCATCTGTACTTCAGATCAAAAATTAGTATTTATGAAACACATGTTAATTATATACTATGTTGTAGTGTAATCAATAGGTAACATAAGAGACCATTTTGTTGAGTTGTTTAAAATCTAGTTATGCTAGTTCTTAGAGGTTTGATGATGGTTCTGGAGAGCAGCATACTGGTGACAGAGGAAAAAGACCTTATAGATACATGAGATAAGTAAAAGTATAAGTGATCCCATGTTTATGTGATTAAGACAGTTACAATAATACTTTCAGAGGATTTATTTTGGATCAGCAAGGACTCAGTAGCCTTCAACTGCCCCATTCCTCCTTGATCCCCTAGTTTCCAAAAATTCTTGGTGCATATGGGCAATAGTTTTCACTAGCACTAATTTGATAAGACATTCTGACTCTGTCACTCCTTTTTCTAAAACTGTTTGAGTCAAGATTTTGAAAACTACATAATTTCAAATTCCTGAAGAACTTGAAAGTGTCCTTTTTGTTTATCTAAATAGCGGAAGAAATCGGTTTTATAAAGATATAATCATCTGAGCATCATCTGAATGAATTAAAATGTTTGGAGTTGCAGTTTCAAAATCCTTTCACTCAGTAGGTCAGGGTGTCTGAAAGAGTAATCAGATCAGGAGGTCGGTATGCTGGGCAGCACACTTGGGTGAGAACAGTTCTATTAAGCAATGTGTTATCAGTCTTGGCAAGAGACTATGCTTCTTGCATGAAAGCATTTGTAATGAGTGAAGAGGAGAGAACAATAAACATGCAAATGTACTTCTACCCTTTCCAAATAGATTTGTATACTTTTTCAGTGGAAGAATGGAGGAAACAGGAACAGAGAGACCAAAGTGAAGTCTAATATTCTCAAGGATGAGAAAAGGAAACTTGAAAACCTATATATTATAGTCTGAAAGTATTGCCTAAAAATATAGATGTTCAGGATAACACATTTCTGCTATGTTATAATCAATCGTTAATCACATATATCATAAAGTCACAATTATTCCTGAAAGTTTAAAACAATATAAAAAAATGACTATTTTATTCTGTAAAATGTAGCCAAATTTAATAGAAAAAAATTAATACATTAAGTGGCAAATTCAAAAAATGAAATTTTTATAATGAAAAATATGCCTCCCTTATAAAATCATGAAACTTGTAGAATATCACTGACCATCAAAAAATAATAAATTTTGACATGTTATTACCCACCAATCAAAATAAGCATATAAAAAAATAGATGGAGACAATGTGTGAGTGATTCAGAAAAAGTGGCAGACTAAAAATCAGCTCTTGTTTCCCCATAGAAACATCAAAGGGACAGCAAGAAGCTATCTGAGTCAACATTTTTAGAGGTATAGACAACAGTCAGAACTTTACAGCATCCAAGCAAATGCCCAGTTAAGAAAAAACAGTTCTAAAAACAGAAAGATTTATGGCATTTTAACTCACCCTTGCCTTACTCCCTCCCAGTGCAGTGACAATGTTGGTCTTTAGCAGCAACCGCTGGTTCCCATTGCCCACCTTGAACTGGAGAAAGCAGAATAGATGTTACTAGAAAATTATTGTGGAGGTGCTTGAGTAGTGCAGTTGGTTCAGTGTTGGACTCTTTGTTTTCACTCTGCAGTGATCATGAGTGATCATGAGATCCACCCCCTATGTGTGAATGAATCTGTGCTCAGTGAAGAGTCTGTTTAGGATTGTCTCTCCCTCTTTTGCCTATCCTGCTTGTATTCTTTCTGCTTCTAAAAGGAATAAATAGATCTTTAAAAAAAATAAAATTATCATGTAAATCTGTTCTAACTTGACTGGGAGACATCCAATGGACAAAATTGAGGTAATAACCCCTATTTTGCATAACTCAAAAAAAAAGCAGAAAAGAAAAGTGGTGGACACTGCTCATTAAAAAGATAAGGTGATTAAAAAAAACAGAAGGTAAATTAGTAAATACCTTGAGACAAATAAAAACAAAACCACAATATACAAAAAGTTATAGGATACTGTGAAGGCAGTAGTAAGAGGGAAAGTTATAGCTGGAATACCTTACTTTAAAAAAGAAGGAAAATGTCAGGTCAAATTAAATTTACATCTTAAGGAGCTAGAAAAAGAGTAGCATACAAACATATACCTAGCAGAAGAAAAGAAGTGATTAAAAAAAAATAGAGCAGAGACAAAGACAAATAAAATGGAAAATAGGAAAACAACAAAATGAAAAAATAGACACAAAAGTTGGTTCTTGGAAAAATTCCAGAAAATAAACAATTATTTTGTTAAGAAAAAGAAGAAAGATTTCAACTACTAAGTAAGAAATAAAAATAGGAACATTACTATAGACTCTATAAAAATAAAGGACCATAAAATAATCAGATATACATATACATGAAATATATATGAAATATTACTATTATTATTTTATAAAAGAATATACCAAAAAACTGAATAACCTAGATGAAATACACAAAATTCCAAGAACATACGACTTACCAGGACTAAATCACGATTGATAGAAAATCTGAATAGACCTACAAATAGTAAGTGAACTGAATTAACAGTAAAATATTACCTAACAAGGAAATCCCTTGAGCAGGAGCAAGATGGCAGAAGGTAAGGAGATCTGGGTTTCATCTGGCCCCAGAAATTCAGCTAGATAGTTATCAAATCATTCTGAACACCTACAAACTCAACAGGAGACTGAAGAGAAGAATAGCAGCAATTCTATGAACAGAAAAGCGACTATTTTCTGGAAGGTAGGATGTGTGGAGAAATGAATCTGAGCCAATATATAGGAAGATAGACTGTGCGGGGAGGGAGCCTCCATTAGTCGGCTACCAGCAAGTGAGAGAGCAGTGGAGCACAAAATCGGAACTTTTAGAAGTATGCTCTGAGGAGGGACACTTCTCCAGTGGCTAAGTGGGGGGAGGAATCCTCACTGGGTCAGTGTAGTCTCAGGACCCAAGGGAGTCACAGAAAGACCGGGGCTGCCTAAGTGTGGCAGAGCTCCCAGGTATTTGAGTGGGGAAGCTGGCTGCAAAGAGGGAGCTAAGGAATGGGCTTTTAGCTCAAGGTTGCCATAAACCATGATCCCCAGCACAGTCGGGCCACTGCCCTTTGAGCAGCACCTGACAAGTGACAGTGGAGGAAGGGAGGGAGAAAATAAATAATTATTTTGTTAAGAAAAAGAAGAAAGATTTCAACTTAGTAGTCCTCCACTGGGAGGACTGGTGCAGGAAGAATTGGCTGGATTAGGAGACTCCAAATAGAGCCATGTGCGAGAGACAGAAATGATCGGTTACAGGCTAGGTGATTTCAGAGTGCAGCTGGAGATTAGGGAGACAAGAGTGAATGACTGCTTTTCTCTAAGGGCTCACTGAAGAGGGGAGCTCCCCAAGCTCTCTGCTTCTCCAGGGCTGGAGACTGGGAGGCCACAATTTTCATTCTCATCCTCCAAAGCTGTATGAAAAACTTTCAGGGAACAAAAGCTACCAAGAGCGAATCCAAGCAGATTTCTTAGCTTGCCCCTGGCAGAGATGGTACTTTTCCACCTCCAGCAAAGACATTTGAGAGTTACTGCAATAGGACATTCCCCCAGAAGATCAGCAAGAACATCCAGCCAAGACCAAATTTACTGATCAATGAGAACTTCAGAACACTAGTGCTAGGGAAATACAGCCCATAGAATTCATGACCTTTCCCCATGATTCTCTAGTCTTTCAAAGTTAAATTTTTAAAATTTTCATATTTTTTTCTTTTTCTATCTTTTTAACTTTTTCTCTTTCCTATTTTAACTTATTTTAACTATTTAATCTTATCAATACCTTTTTAAAAATCTTTTTTAATTTTTATTTTTATAGTCACATTTTATCCCTTCATTGTATTTAACCTTTTTTTTTTTGTATACATATAAGTTTTTATTTATTTAAAATTTTGGGATACAGTTTCTTCTAACAGAACAAAATATACCCTAAATCTAGTATATGGCTTTGGTCTACTCTCCAACCTGACCATATTCTCTCCTTTTTTTTTTTTTCCTTTGTTCAACTAGCTACTTATCTTATCAATTCTTTTTTTAAAATCTTTTAAAAATTTTCAACTTTACAGTCATATTCCATCCCTTCATTGTGCTACTCTCTCTCTCTCTATATATATATATATATAAAATATATATATGCATACATATATATATATGCACATATATTTTTTTCTTTCTTTAAACTTTTGTGAGGCAGTTTCTTCTAACAGACCAAAATACACCCAAAATCAAATGTGCAGCTCTGTTCTATTCACAGCCTAATCATATTTTTTCCTTTTGTCCTTTTTTCTCCCATCTATTTCTGGTCTCTTCTGATTTGATTAGTGTATATTTTTCTGGGGTCATTGTTACTCTTTTAGCATTTTGTTATCATATTCATCTATTCTTCTCTGGACAAAACAACAAGGCAGGAAAAAGTCACCTCAAAAAAAAAAAAAAAAAGAACAACATGCAAACATGCAGTACTGACTGCTAGGGACCTAATCAATATGGACATTAGTAAGATGTCAGAACTAGAGTTCAGAATGACAATTATAAATATCCTAGCTGGACTTGAAAAAAGCACAGATGATACTAGAGAATCCCTTTCTGGAGGAAAAAAAAAAAAAAGACCTAAAATCTAATTAAGTTGGAATTTTTAAAAAAGCTATTAATGAGGTACAATAAAAAATGAAGGCTCTCACTGCTAGGATAAACGAGGCAGAAGAAAGAATTAGTGATATAGAAGGTCAAATGATGGGGAATAAAAAAGATGAGAAAAAGAGAGATAAATAATTACAAGGGATGACAAAGAAAGAATTTGAGAAATAAGTAATATCATATCATGAGACAATATTAAAATAATAGGAATTTCAAAAGAAGAAAGGGGGGGCGAAGGTATATTGGAGTAAATTATAACAGAGAACTTCCATAAATTGGGGGAAGAAAAAAGCATCAAAATCCAGGAGGCACAGAGAAACCACCCTCTCACAAAGTCAATAAAAATAGGTCAACACCCCATCAGCTAACAGTAAAATTAACAAATCTCAAAGAAAAAGAAAACTACTAAAAGCAGCTCAGGACAAGAGGTCTGTAACCTACAACAGTAGAAATATCAAATTGGCAGCAGACCTATCCACAGAGACATGGCAGGGCAGAAATGACTGGCCTGATATATTCAGAGCACTAAATGAGAGAAATATGCAGCCAAGAATACTATCTCTTGCTACACTGTCATTGAAAACAGAAGGAGAAATACAAAGCATCCAGGAAAAACTAAAACTAAAAGATTTTGCAAACATCAAACCATCCTACAGAAAATATTGAAAAAGAAAAGTGGGGATGTCAATCCTTATACCCGAAAAATTAGATTTTAAGCCAAAGACTATAATAAGAGATGAGGAAGGACACTATACAGAGTCTGTACAACAGAAGATCTAACCATTTTAAATATCTATGCCCCTAACATGGGAACAGCCAATTATATAAACCAAATAATAACAAAATCAAAGAAACAAAATGACAATAATACAAAAATAGTAGGGGACTTTAAAAAATCCTTCACTGAAATGGACAGATCATCTAAGCAAAAGATCAACAAGGAAATAAAGGCTTTAAATGACACACTGGACCTCAGATATATTCTGATGGACATCAGATATATTCAGAACATTCCATTCTGAAGAAACAAAATGTACATTCTTGTGTAGTGCACATGGAACATTCTCCAGAATAGATCACATCCTGGGTCACAAATCAGGTCTCAACTAATACCAAAATATTGGGGTCATTCCCTTCATATTTTAAGACCACAGTGCTCTAAAACTAGAACTTGCGGCACCTGGGTGGCTCAGTGGGTTAAAGCCTCTGCCTTCGGCCCAGGTCATGATTCCAGGGTCCTGGGATCGAGCCCTGGATTGGGCTCTTTGCTCAACAGGGAGTCTGCTTCCCTTCTTCTCTCTGCTTGCCTCTCTGCCTATTTGTGATCTCTGTCTGTAAAATAAATAAATAAAATCTTTAAAACTAGAACTCAACCACAAGAGGAAAGTTGGAAAGAACTCAAATCCATGGAGACTAAAGAGCATCTTACTAAAGAATGAATGGGTCAACCAGGAAATTAAACTGTCCAAAATCTTTGCAGTGCAGCAAAGGTGGTCCTGAGAGCTAATTATATAGCAATACAAGCATTTCTCAAGAAACAAGAGAGGTCTCAAATCACAACCTGCCCCTACACCTAAAGGAGCTGGAGAAAGGACAACAAATAAAGCCTAACCCAGCAGGAGAAGAGAGATAATAAAGATCAGAGCAGAAATCAGTGAAATAGAAACCAAAAGAACAGTAGAACAGATCAAAGAAACTAGGAGGTGGTTCTTTGAAAGAATAAATAAGATTGATAAACCACTGGGCAGACGTACCAAAAAGAAAAGAAAAAGGACCCAAATTAATAAAATCATGAATGAAACAGGAGAGATGACAACCAACACCAAAGAAATATAAACCATTGTAAGAACATATTATGAACAATTTTACACCAGCAAAGTTGACAATCTGGAAGAAATGGATGTGTTACTAGAGACATATAAACTATAAAACTGAGCCGGGGAGAAATACAAAACCTGAACAGACTCACAATCTATAAGGAGATTGAAGCAGTCATCAAAAATCTCCCATAAAACGGGGAGCCTGGGTGGCTCAGTGGGTTAAGCCGCTGCCTTCGGCTCAGGTCATGATCTCAGGGTCCTGGGATCGAGTCCCACATCGGGCTCTCTGCTCAGCGGGGAGCCTGCTTCCTCCTCTCTCTCTCTGCCTGCCTCTCTGCCTACTTGTGATCTCTCTCTGTCAAATAAATAAATAAAATCTTTAAAAAAAAAAATCTCCCAAAAAACAAGACCCCAGGGCCAGATGGCTTCCCAAGAAAATTCTACCAAACATTTAAAGAAGAATTAATACCTATTTTCCTGAAACTGTTCCAAAAAAAAAAAAGAAAGAAAGGAAGAAAGAAAAGAAATGGAAGGAAATTTTCCAGACTCATTTAGTGAGGCCAACATTACCTTGATACCAAAACCAAAGACCCCATCAAAAAGGAGAATTACAGACCAGTGTTCCTGATAAATAAAAATAAATATTCTCATGAAAATACTAGGCAAAAGAATCCAACAGTGGGTTAAACAGATTATTCACCACAACCAAGTTGGATTTATTCCTGAACTGCAGGGGTGGGTCATCATCCACAAATCAATCAATGCAATACAGTACATTAATAAAAGAAAGAACAGGAACCATATGATACTCCCAATAGATGCTGAAACGCATTTCACAAAGTACAGCATCCGTTCTTGATCAAAAATCTTCTCAATGTAGGGATGGAGGCAACATATTTCAATATCATCAAAGTCATCTTTGAAAAACCCACAGTGAATATCACTCCCAATGAGAAAAACTTGAGAACATTTCCCCTAAGGTCAGGAAACAGTACAGCTGTCCACTATCACCACTGCTATTCAAAATAGTACTAGATGTCCTAGCCTCAGCAATCAAACTACAAAAATAAACAAAAGGCATTTGAATTGGTCAAGAAGAAGCTCAAACTCTCATTCTTTGCAGATGATATGATACTTTTTTGGGGGAAACCCAAAAGACTGCTCCAAAACTGCTGGAACTCATACAGAAATTCAGTAAAGTGTCAGTATACAAAAATCAATGCTCAGAAATTAGTTAAATTTCTATACACCAACAACAAGACAGAAGAAAGAGAAGTTAAGGAGTCAATCGAGTGAAAAAGTCTATGCTACCTAGAGCAATCCACTCATTTAATGCAATCTCTATCAAAATACCATCAACTTTTTTTCAAAGAGATGGAACAAATAATCCTGAAATTCACATGGAACCAGAAAACACCCCAAATAGCCAGAATAATGTTGAAAAAGAAAACCAAAGTTGGCAGCATCACAATTCCAGACTTCAAGTTTTATTACAAAGCTGTAATCATCAAGACAGTATGATACTGGCACAGAAATAAACATGTAGATCAATGAAACAGAATACAGAGCCCAGAAATGGACCCTCAACTCTATGGTCAACTAATCTTTGACAAAGTAGGGAAGAAGGTCCAATGGAAAAATGACAGTCTCTTCAACAAATGATGTTGGGAAAATTGGACAATCACATGCAGAAGAATGAAACTGGACCATTTCTGTACACCACACACAAAGATAGACTCAAAATGGATGAAAGACCTCAGTGTGAGATAGAAATCCATCAAAATCCTTCAGGAGAACACAGACAGCAATGTCTTTGACCTCAGCCACAGCAACTTCTTCCTAGAAACATCGCCAAAGGCAAGGGAAACAAAGGCAAAAATGAACTTTTGGGATTTCATCAAGATAAAAGCTTTTGCACAGCAAAGGAAACAGTCAACAAAACCAAAAGACAACTGACAGAATGGTAGAATGTATTTTCAAATGATATATCCAATAAAGGACTAGTATCCAAAATCTCTAAAGAACTTATCAAACTCAACACCCAAAGGGCAAATAATCCAATCAAGAAATGGGCAGGAAACATGAATAGATATTTCTGCAAAGAAGACATCCAGATGGCCAAGAGACACATGAAAAAGTGCTCAACAACACTTGGCATCAGGGAAATGCAAATCAAATCCACAATGAGATACCACTGCACATCAGTCAGAATGGTTAAATTTAACCAATCAGGAAACAACAGATGTTGGTGAGGATGTAGAGAAAAAGGAACCCTCTTATATTGTTGGTGGAAATGCAAGCTTGTGCAGCCACTCTGGAAAACAGTATGGAGGTTCCTCAAGAATCTGATAATAGAGTTACCCTATGACCCAACAATTACACTACTGGGTATTTACCCTAAAGATACAAATGTAGTGATCCAAATGGGCATATATACATAAAGAGCCTAGATATCTATCAATAGATGAATGGATAAAGAAATGTGGTATACACTGGGTGTGGTGAAAAAATAATGAATACTGTTATGCTGAAAATAAATAAATTTATTAAAAAAAAGAAATGTGGTATATATGTACACACAATGGGATACTATGCAGCCAACAAAAAAAAATATTTTCATTTGCAATGACAAGGATGGGACTATAGGGTATTATGCCAAGTGAAATAAGTCAATTAGAGAAAGAAAATTATCATATGATCTCACTGATATGAGGAATTTAAGAAATAAGACAGAGAATCTTAGGGGAAGAAAGGGGAAATTGAAACAAGCTGAAACCAGAGACAGAGACAAAGCATAAGAGACTCTTAATCTCGAGAAACTAATTGAGGATTGGTGGAGGGGAGGGGGTTTGGAAGGGAGGGGGTGGCTTGGTGATGGACATTGGGGAGGGTATGTGTTATGGTGAATTCATATGGTGTTATGTGAATTGTGTAGGACTGATGAATCACAGACCTGTACCCCTGAAACAAAAAATACCTTATATGTTAATAATAATAATAATAATAAAAAGGAAAGCCCTGGAGCAGATTCTTCACTAGTAAAGCTACAAAACATTAATAATAATTTTTAAAAAAGTTAATGCCAATGTTAGTCAGATTATCCTCAAAAATCAAAGAGGAAGAAATATTCCTTCATTCGTTCATTAAATTCAACATTACCCTCATACCAAGCTAGACAAATATGCTAAAGAAAAATGATAGACCAGTACCCCTTATGGCTACTGATGCAAAAATCATGAATAAAAAAATAGCAAACCAAACTTAGAGCATAGTAATAAGAGTATTATAAACCTTAAGCAAGATGGATTTATTCCCTAATCCAAGGAAGTTTCAACATATAGAAATTAATTGATCTAATCCATTAATAGAATGAAAGGGAAAAAATGTTCATTTCCACAAAAGGAAGAAAAATCATTTGATGGCATTCAACACTCTTTCATGATAAAAATATTAAATAAATAAGAAAAAAAGGGAAGTTTCTCAAGATAAAGTCCATATATAAAAATCCCACAGCTAACATAATAATTAATGATAAAATATAAAAGCTTTCCTCTATGATCAGGAATAAGAAAAAAGATGTTTGCTTTCCTCATTCTTATTTTATGTAGGACTAGAAAGTCTAACTAGAACAACTGGCAAGAGAAATAAGTAGTCACACAACTGAGAAAGAAGAAGTAAAATTGTACCTGTTACAGATGGCATGATTTTATAGGGAGGAAACTATAAAGATTGTACACCAAAACAACCAACCAAAAAAAATCTACTAGCACTATGAATTTAGCAAAATTTTCAACATATAAAATCAACATGAAAATTAATTGGATTTTTATAAACTAATAATAAGCAAATCAAACAGGAAGTTAAGAAAAACAATTCATTCACAATAGAATAATAGAAAGTGAAATACATAGAAATAAACTTAACCAAGCAGGTTACAGACTTTTACACTGAAAACTCAAAATCTTGTTGAAAGAATAAATAAATAATGAAAGACATAAATAAATTGACAGATATCTAATGTTCATTTACTGAAAAACAATATTGCTAAGATGGCAATACTACTCAAAACTTTCTACAGATTTAGTGCAATTCTTTCCCAAATTGCAAAGGCATCTGTAGCAGATATTTTTAGGGGGGAGATTAAAATCTTTCTATTTGTTCTACCTATTTATTCTGATAATAAATGTTTGTGTAAATCAGAAATAATAGGATCATTTTAACAATTGACTTTTTATTTCATAAAATACTTCTCTTTTTGGGGAAGCTGTCATTTACGAACAAGGAACCTTGATGTGATGTAATTTTTCATAAGACTTTTGTCTAATCAGCAGAACTACACATGTACATTACTTGGTCCAAGAGTCATTCTCAGGAGGTTATATAAAGGAGACCCCTCTCTATTTAAGGGTTATTTCAAATTCTGTTATCTTAGCTTTTCCCTTGATTTCTTCCCTATTGTGTAACACTTCCTCTTAAATGCCAACATCTGGTTTGATATACCTCTAATCTTAGGTTGTAGGCTTTGGAAACTTCCTTCAGTATTATTATTATTTTATTTTTCCCTATGTTTATTTTTCAAATGCTTTTCACTGAAGGATCGTCAACATTGCATCTTTCTCCTCCTCCATCCTTATGTAAAGACAAGTCATCATTTCAGTAAAGCCTGTTGGCCTGCAAATAGAATAGATGACTAATCACCAAGCTATCCAAAACTGAATCTGACTCATGGACCTGTTTTGTTTCACTTGAGCCTTTTAGTTCAAAGAGGAATTTTGCATTTAAATTAATTACCAACATAAAACTCAGGTAAATTTACATTAAATATATATTTCCAATTTCTCTTGAGCCAGAGCTGAGTGGAGGTTGTCCCTTACAACTGGGACACGTATCTTCCAGCTCATTTGATTCCATCACATTTACCGTACTTCAACCAACATGCTAAAAGTAATTGGATTATCTGCCTCTCTGTGCGTTGCTTACCAAATGTCTCTGAAGGGTGTTTAAGGATGCACTTTGAGAATTACTAAAGCACTTTTGCTAGCACTAGAATACTTACGGTTTCTTCAAAAAGAAAATCAAAGCCCTTGTTTCAAGTTGTAAAGTCTGTTAAATATTTAAAAAATACAATACACTGAAACATAAAAACATACACACCTCACCAGTGTTAGTATTTTATATTCCACTGAGTTTACTTTTGTGGTATTTATTCTGTGGCACATGTAAGATTATTACATTTTCTCATGTTTCCTGAGAAACATGTAAGATTATTGCATTTCTCATGTTTCCTTACACAAAGTATGAACTTTGATCTTTGGCAAAAACCTATACAATTGGTTCAAATAAGATATATTTTAAAAATTTATTTCTTTAATGTACTTATTTTGCTTTAGCAATTTGTTTGCCTTTGCCTTTTGGTAAGAAAATCCCCAGGGTCCTGGTATCAAGCCCTGCATTGTCCTCTCTGCTCAGCGGGGAGCCTGCTTCCACCTCTCTCTCTGCCTGCTCTCTGTCTACTTGTGATCTCTGAGTGTCAAATAAATAAAATCTTAAAAAAAAAAAAAAGAAAAAAGAAATGTATCACTCCCTAACTTGTTGCCTGTGCTTCCTGCCCTGAGAAGACATGAGTGAGTTTGACCCTCTTGAAGTATTTGGCTCAATAATTCTACTTTATATGATTTCAAGCTCAATTTCTCAGCTCTAATTCAACTTAGAATTTTGAGTTAGAGATAAAAATAGGACATGTTAAACATGCCTTAATGCATACCATTTTGGGGGAGTTTCCCTGACACTATGCCTTCTCTTTGCATTGTTTGATTAGTTTCTGTTGTTCCTTTAGTTATTTTTGCATCTTCTCAGAGATGCTAAGTTGATGGGTCTTGAATCTCCTTAATTGAAGACACTAAATGTTATCCCTGGGCATTTTGAAAGGAAAAACAAACTATTGTCATTGCTTCTAGGTGAACAAATAATAATAAATGTCATTTGATAGCTCCAGAATAAACTGAATCAGCCCCGAAATGTTATAATTAAAAAATACTATGATTATGTATTGTACAAACTTTAAAATATAATTTATTTCTGAGTGCCTGAGATTAGCCAAACCTTGAAGAGAATCCCAGTCTAGATTTGAAATCAGATATTAAAAGGGGTTACAACACCTGGTTAAATACAAAATGATGTCTTTAAAAAAGCATTTGTCTGATTTTCAGTAGTTCTCTCTCCAGTGAGAATTAGAATTTTTTTTTTGCCTTCTAATTCTTGTGAGACATGACTCCATTTTAATTTCTAAGAGTATCTAACTCATTTTAACAACTGAGGGCATATCTTATTTCAGCAATTTGTATGTAGTTTGGTTAGGTCTATCCAAATCATGAAAAATAATGAAATTGCTAAACTGGGTGTGGGTTTGTTCACTTGTTCAAAACAAACTCAATAAAGCTTAAACTCTCAAAGCATGATGTATTAGTCATTTATCGCTATGCATATGATTGCCCAAAATGTGGTTGCTTGAAACAACATCATTTATTGTTTCATTGTTTCTGTACATCAGGTGTACAGAAGGTGTGTGTGTGTGTGTGTGTGACCCTCTGCTTCAGAATCTTTCCTAGGCTATGATTAAGATGTCAGTAGGGACTATAGTCTCATCTTAAGGCTTGACTGGGAAAGGATCTGCTTTTTAGCTTACTCACATAGTCATTGGCAGGAAGAAGTTTCTTCTAAGCTATTGGACTAAAGATCTTATTTCTTTGATTGCCAACCAAAAGCTGCCTTCAGATCCTTGTCGTATGAGCCTCTCCAAACAGCAGCTAGCTTAATTAGAACTGGCAAGCCAGAGGGAGTAACAGGAAAAATTCACAATATTTTATAAACTGATTTAAAATTGACATCCTATCTCTGTTGTCTTTTTCTATTGGTTAATGAAAGAAGTCATGCAGTGTGGTTCATACTCACTGGTCTAAGATAATACAAGGATGTGAAGACCAGGAAGCAGGGATCACTGGGAGCTGTGTCAAATATGTCAACTATGACTAACACTTTTTTTTTTTAATTTTTACTTTCCAAATAAAGTGTTGGAAGATGTTCTAGCCTTTGAAAACCTAATAACCTGAGAAAAAATTAATTTTTGATTAATTAATTCAAAGATTTTTCTCAACCAGGCTGCTGACATGAATGGATATTACCATGATGAGTAGAACACACAATGCTTACCTTAGAGAAGTTCACAGCTTAGATGAGAAACAATAAAGTAATAGAACATTATAAATCTTGGCAAAATTGCTAGGACAGAAACAAACACCAAAGAGCAAATAGGAGAGCATTCAGACAATCTGGGGATATCTGAAGGCTACAGTGGTTGGGGGCACTTTGGAAGCAAGGGCACTGGATTGAAGACTTCTTTCTAAAGCAGAATTCATTTTTAGATTCATCCTATATGTATGTTATAACATCTCCAGAAGGGAGAAGAGAATGAGCAAAGACGTGGATGTGAAAACACCAAAGTGTGGTTTGGAGAATTCCAAGATGAAAACAACCCCAAGCTTTACAGAGTTGTTGGAGGATCAAATATATAGCAGGAATTGAAATCGATGAGGTAATGAAGGGACAGAGAACAAGAGGACAGGAAGATGATGTGTGTGATCATGTCTATGTGTGTGTGTTGAGGAGTGACATGCTGGAGAGTGACCAATTTCTAAAAGCAACCTAAAGGTTGGGACCATGTCTTTCATACAGTGGTGAATCCCAGAAGTAGTTTAACCAGGATAAATACTGGGATGACCATATTTGCTTTTGGCAAATTATTTATGTACACAATGCTTCAAAATGAATGAATTTGGGCGGCACCTCGATGGCTCAGTTGGTTAAGCATGGGCCTTCAGCTCAGGTCATGATCTCCATGTCCTGCGATGGAGCCCTGATTCAGGCTTCTTGCTCAGTGGGGAGTCGGCTTCCTTCTCTTTTTGCTGCCCCTCCCCAATACTTGTTCTCTCTTTTTCACAAATACATAAAAACTTTTTTAAAAAATGCTTAATTTTGCTACATTTACAGTGATTTTACTGTTTCATGGCTTCTTTTATTGTGAAGTAAACATTAAAATTCTAAACACCTTTTAGCTTCCTTTTACTTTCATAAAATGTTTTGTTCCCCCCCCCCTCTTTTCTGCATGCCACACATCTTTGGATTTGCCATCTTCTCCACCTAAAATAACCTAGGATTCTTTTCTTCTTTGAAGGGGCAGTCTTTCATGAAGATTAAAGGAGTATGAATTTAAAAAACCTGCTCTACTTCACTCTAGCTCTGTGACCTTCATCTTCAATTCCTCATCTGTACAATGATCACAAATAATATCCAGCTTACCTTGTTATGAAAATTAAATAAAAGAAGTCATGCAAAATACCTATCACCCATCTTTAGTGCCTGGCAAACAGCAATAATCTCCCTTACTCATCTTTCAGTCTCCACATCCCAAATGATCTCTGATTTCCCCAGCCTGCAAATTCCTTTTTAAGCATAGAACATGTCCAACTACATCACAAATTTGAGCATTATATATATATATATATATATATATATATATATATATATTTCTGGAGTATTTGTTGAAACTTTTGTGTACATGTTTTTAAATTATAAGTCCCTAAAGAGCTTATTTTACTTGTATTCATAAATCCCTGTATGCTCTCTTCTTGATGTGCCGCTCACCCATCATAAATAGACTTGTTCTTTTTAATAAAAGTATAAAGAAATAGAAAATAGATTAATGAATGTATCATCACTAAATAATTAGATATTTGGATAGGAACTTACTTTATTTAAAAATATGTATATATACACAAAATGGTTGCTAAGTACAAAGCACTGTTTAAATACTTAACGAGTGAATATACATCTGTTAATCTACTAATTGTCTTTAATACATTTCACTATTTGAGGGATTAGATACCATCTAATCCTATGGGACGATGGCACCCAATTTTTAATACTAAAATGGAATTTGTATTCTAACAATGACACAATGCCTGCACTCAGTAAATACACCCTGAGCATGAAGAAAAGTATTTTCTATGTAATTCTGACAATGCTATGTAATTCTGACAATGCCCAAGATGTCATGGAATCTTGGTTTGAAGAATGGAAAAAGGTCAGCTCCTCTCCCATGACTTTGTACTCTGTTCCCCCATCTGAATGGTATGGCCTGGGCCAGGTGAGTTTGATTGTAAAGGGAAGGTTTATGTCTCTGCAATGTTAGAATGGACCAAGGAAGATATGTAGATGAAAGGTATTGCTCCACTGTCAGCTGCTTGGTAGTTCCTGGCATGGGTACAGGTGCAACAGTCTTCTATGTGCTCTGTGTTGTGTGTTCCTACTTACCAGCCTGGGTTGGTATTGAAAATTAAGATTATGCATTTGGATCAGGTGGCTCACCTTTAATACCTTTCATTTATCTGATTCAAGTTGATCATTAGAACAAGAAACAGACACAGTGAAAGCAAGGTGAATGCTTCTGAAGAATAATCTAACAGGTGGGCAAAGCCCCTATCTTCCAGGATCTCAGATGGAAGGAATTTCAGAGACTGGCCAAGAAATACAAAGGGAAATTATTATTGGATAAGGGCTCTTGACAAAGCCCTTCTGTCATGATACATGAACAATACTCACTGCACTTATATATAAGGCAAGGCTAAACACAACCTCAGGGTCTATTTGACTGTATATGTCTGGGGGAGAACAGGGTGGTAGGTGGGAGCTGAAACAACCACATAAAACAAAAGAAATCATATAACCTTAAGGAATATGGATTCAGAAGAGCCTAGATTTAAATTTGAATTCTCTTACTTTTTAGTTACTTGACTTCGGGCTGTTTTTTTGTTTGTTTGTTTGTTTGTTTTTTGTTTTTTGTTTTTCTTGATGCGATACTACTATTTCTCACTTGGAAATGAGTACAATGATGCCAAGTTTGCCTGACTTTGGAGGGTTTATTTAATGACATGGACAGCGTGGGACACAGATCACATGTTCAATAGGAATCTGTCCTCATTTTCTTTCCCTTGTGTCTCTGTGTGTCCACCACATTGGTACCAACATGAAAACTGACTACTGAGAACTGTTCAGCTAACATAGAAACCAGACAGTCTCAGTGGTGCCAGTTGGTGGAAGCCTCATCAATCTTGTTTGGTGGTGAGGGGATGCTAAAGATTGTGTTATTAGCATCTCAGATTTGGATGCAGGGTGCCTTGGCTTCCATGGAAGTATGAAACCAAGTGCTTCTGGCTCGTTTGAGAGAGTGAGGAGGGTGGATGGAAGTAGTGAGGCTTTCCATGGTCATTTGTTAAAATGACTTTTTAATGATGGTACAAACTGTTTTCACATCTTAGGTACACAGCAGAAATAGAAACATAAATAAACTGTGTTCTTGAGCTCTTGGCACAAAATCAATGAAAGAACTGGAACTACTTTACAAAAAATAAGAGAAAAGATATATAATTAACATTTAAATATGCTCACTGATTTTTCATTTGCATACAATTAGTTAACTAAAGAACAAAGGTTTTCAAAGGTCAGAATATAACTTTTTACACATGCAAAATTTCATTTTTCTAATAATTGCGATTTTAAAGAAATCCCAAATTAGTGATTAAAATACAATTGACTTAATGTATGCAAAAATGCAATTTGGAAACTTCCACAACGTTTGGAAAGGAAAAAAGATAATTCCTTGCCCATATTTTAAGGTGTTATATTGGACTATCTATTCATAGCTCACAAATAAAAATTGTTTCAGGTATGTAGATATTGCTCAAGTCTGGATCTATTTCCACCACATTAAAGTCCAAGCACTGACCTCACTTGCCTTCATGAACAGTTTGGCAGACTTTGCATTTAAGTTTCACATGGTGTCTTAGAAGTAAGTCTTCTGTGTATCTCGATCATGTGGTCTCAGTTTGAGAAACAAATGAATAATACTAACCTCATCTTCTCTCCTCTTGGCTTATTCTCACCAGTGCTTGATATTAACTTAGGACTTTCTTCTTTTGTAATTTCAGTGTTTCTTAGATATTAATTCACTTGGATTGGTACGGTTATGATGGTATCTTTTTCTTCTGGTGTTTTCTTTTGGGACCCCAGTTCTGAGGCACAATCCATATGAAGAAATGCCTGGGATTATCAAGGCAATTTCTTCCCTTTCTTAGAAAACCAGACATACTTGTACCTGCCAAGTCAGAGCAGTACCAGTTATCTTCCCAGAGCTACTTACAAGTGCCATTTTGTAATGGATAACTGGGGAGAAGCAGGTAATCAATGCAGAGCAGGTGATTTGCTTCTTCGATCTTCCTTTTCTTCTCCTGTGAAGTGGTACCATACTACCTTAAAACATCTTGGTGAAAACAAACAAACAAACAAAAAAACCATCTTTGAATGCCAGAGGCACATTGCTTGGCTGACACAGCAAATGTATTTTGGTTTATTTCCTTTTCCATTATAACCTAAGAAATTCTGACCTTCATGTCCAGAGAAGAGTTCACGCTGGGGAAAAGGGCACAAACATTACCTTAACCTGGATGGAAATTACTAGGACAATTATAAAGCAGAAAGGAATAAAGTTATACACATTTTCTTTTCCAATTATATATATAGCTAAAAATGTATTACAAGCATAAAATGTTAGCTGGCATTTAAGTTTATGTTTTCTGGTAGTTGTCCCTTGCTTTTTCAGCAGTTTAGAGGGGAACTATGCTAAATAAACCACATACCTTTTTAACCAATCTCAAGACATGAAATCAATATTTTTCACTAATCCAAGGAAGCGTGTATTTGAAAGCCAGTGAATTAAGTACTGTGCCCAGTTTTTAAAATATTCAGATGCTGGAAGCTATTCTGGATATTCTATCTTTCATGGGATCAGACAGATTCTTCGCTCTAGCAAATTTCTTCATTCCAGCCCCTGCCTCGGGGGACAAGTTTGAAAGATATGGTAGATAATCAGCTGAGTCATATCATCTAGGGTAAAAAAAAATGAGGTTTTGACTAAAATAAAGAGGACAATGTATGTATATATGGGTTTACCTGACCGAAGTTATTTAAGGAGTTAGAGAATATTTTCAACCATAACAAAAATATTTCACTAAGAGCTCAGTCTTTTCCTGTGTCCATTTGTAGAACAGTGCATGACACACACTAGAGTCTCTCAGGAAACATGAACTATTTCCAGTCACTGCAGTCACAGTCAGAGGAGGATGAGCGGCAGGACGAATTGATAGGGATGTAACAGGCTGCCTACACAGACTTCCTCAGACATTTGCAACCTTAAGAAAGGAGGCCTTTCTATCTCGAAAGCCAGCAATGGAGAATCTGCTTCTTCAGGAAAACTCCAGTCCTCTTTGAGTGCTTGTTTATTTAGGTCATGTCAACCCAGTGTGATTTACCTTCCTTGATGTCATCTGTGTCATTTAACAAAACTTCCTCACGGGAATTACTATCAGTCATACAAACCATAGGGATGCAGGGTGTGTATCCCACAGGGCAGGAATCTTAAATGAGACCTTAGAATTCTGTCTCCCACAAGTGGGACACCTTGGATGGCCTTCGGTGGACACTGTCATTTTCCTCTTCAGAAGGTGGTCATTGCTAAGACCAAGAATAGAAACTAGAGTTGGGAACTGTCTCTGTGCTAGGTTACACAAAAATGATTGATTTACTGTTTAAAGGCAAAGCACTTTTCATTAGGTCTTTGGGATATGAGCTTTAGAAATACCTGCAGCATCAAAGCATTTTTGAGAATCGACAGGCTATTTTACAACAAACAAATGAAAAAGCAGTTCTTCAGGGCATCAGGGATGCTTGTGAACAAAGGAAATTGGAAAGAGGAAGCAAACCAAAACTGGCTGCTGAAGCTACAGAAACAGAAGTGAAAAGCAACAATGTCATTTCATGATGGTGAGGGTTACTTGTGGATTTATAGAAGAGCCTTACATGCACAGAGACAGGAACAGCTCAGAATAATCAAACACACAACCACATCCCCCGGAGGGGTCTGACCCCATATTTTGAAGTTGTGTCTGCTGTCACCTTTTACTCTCACCCCTTCCTCATCTCCTTGTACCCCATTTCTGGGCAAGTTGATAAGAAAGCCTGGCTGCTCTCTCCTTTGGTGTCAGTGGACAATTCTAGCATGAGTCCTTGGCTTCACATAAGAACCCAGCCCCCCAACCACATTAAGCACCCAGGCCACTCTCCTTCCGGTGCCCTTTCTAGCCATTGAGTCCCTGACTTCACATAAGAACCCAGCCCCCCAACCACATTAAGCACCCAGGCCACTCTCCTTCCGGTGCCCTCTCTAGCCATTGTGGAACCTTTTGAGAGACTTGCCCTTCTCTCTCCAAAGACTTCATTTATGTAAGTAATAAACTTTCCATAGTCTCTTGGTATGTGTGCAGTGTCATCAGTCTTGATAAATTTTGAGAACAAGTTCTCCTGTTTTTGTAGAATGACAATAATATACACACACACACCTGTAATTTAGTTGGTTAACTAGTAAATGCTAGCAAGAAACACTCTTTAATTGAAACACATCTCTATCTTTTTTATTTATTTATTTTTTTTCTGTGTGAAAGTCCTCCTCTCACCTCTCTTGCCCCTGGAATCTTACAATGTACAGTCTTTTTTTTTACAATGTCCACTCTTTTGTCCAATCATATTTTTTTTCCTTTTTAAGTGTTTTTATTTAAGTTAATTTTGATTAATATACAGTGTAATATTAGTTTCAGGTGTACAATGTAGTGATTCAATACTGCCATCACAAGTGCTCGCCTTAATCCTCATCACCTCTATGACCCATCCCTCAACTTCTCTACTGGTGCAGGCACTCTGGAAAAGAGTATGGAGGTTCCACAAACAGTTAAAAATAGAAATACCTTACAATACAGCAATTGTACTCTTAGCTATTTACCCAAAGAATAGGAAATACTCAATTGAAAGGGATACATATACTCCAATGTTTATATCAGCATTATTTGCAATACCCAAATTATGGAAGTGGGTCAAGTGTGGATAAAGAAGATGTGGTAGGTGCACCTGGGTGGCTCAGTGGGTTACAGACTCTGCCTTCGGCTCAGGTCATGATCCCAGGGTCCTGGGATCAAGCCCGCATCCATCTCTCTGTTCAGTGGGGAGCCTGCTTCCTCCTCTTTGTCTGCTTGCCTCTCTGCCTACTTGTGATCTCTGTCCATCAAATAAATAAATACAATCTTAAAAAAAAATACAAAAAAGATGTGGTATATATACACAAAATGGAATATTATCCCGTTATAAAAACAATGAACTCTTGTCATTTGCAACAACATGGATAGAGCTAGAGAGTATTATGTCCATTTTTTTTGGTTTTTTAAGTTCTATTTATTTAAGTAATCTGTACTCCCAATGGGGGCTTAAATTCATGACACCAAGATCAAGAGTCACATGCTTTTCTAACTGAACCAGTCAGACCCACCTGTCCAATCTTCTTCTCTCTCTTTCTCTCTCTCTCTCTTTTTTTTTTTTTAAGTTCTACTCAAGGAAATCAATCCAATGATACAAACTGACATTACAGAGAACAGTGGGTTTCAATCACATTGATAAGGTAAACTTTAAAAAAGATGGATAAATTCCAATTGGTATACAATACGGACATATACACATGATGTTAGTGAAGGTTTAAAAAGTTGCAGGTGTTTTGGGATATAGCTTAGAAATATGCATTAATAATTCCAAACAAATAATGCACAGCACTTTAACCCAGAAATTTCAAATCTATGGATTTAAAGTGAAGCAATACTAAGAGAAACATATGCAAAAATTTTGAAGACTTTATAATATTGATTAAATAATTTATATGTATAGCTATGTTTGTATTAATCAGAAATTTGATGAGGTTAGTCATGGTCACTGAATAGGGAAACCCTATATGAACGTATGTTCCTACTCAGAATAGGAATCAATGTTTTAATACTTTCTCTAAACACATATGTGCAGTGGAATAATTGAAATAGCGGAAAATCCTCTAGTAGTTAAATATAAATACAATAAAGTTTATAAATCAGTTCAGATATTTTTGTTTAATAAATTGGAAACTTAAAAAAAATTGGAATTATCTTGGACTCTTTGTATCTCTGAGAAATTTGCTTGACCAAAATTATGTTAACAATATAATATATTATGAAGTTAAAAAGAAAAATTTAATTTAGGTTTCAAAATCCACATGTGGCTACTGACTACCATTTTGTGCAGTGTCAATCCAAGGTATATGCTGTGTGTGTTTTCCTTATACAATTAGTTTACAAATACATCCTTATTACCTACTGTATACCTGTTACTATGCAAGGCATATATGGTCTTTCAGAAAAAAAGAAAACTCTGAAAAATTATGCACCATTATCACAACACTGGATGATTTGAGGTTGTTATTTATGTTTATTTTATTCTTATTCTGCTGAATTTTATTCTATACTTATTATAAATTATTATCTCTCAATGTGAGCTTCATAGACTTTTACAACCCCAAGATGCTTCTATGGGTCTACAAGGTCAAAATTATTTTCATAAAACCAAGATATTAGACATTTGCATTAATGGTGCAAAAGTAATGATGAACAAAGGCCTTAGCATGAATCAAACAGAGGCACAAAACTTAGTTAGCGAGCTGTTATTGTAATTCTTCCCCACTGTGTGTTTTCAGAGAAAAAAAAAAATATGCCACTTTAAGAATACTTTTTTATGAAGAAGTATATTTTATTTTAAATTAATTATGACTCAATAGCATACATTATTTTAACATTTTGGGTAAAAACAATCAGAAGGACACAGGAAGCATTTTTGCTGCAGATTAAAATATAATGTTTGATTCAAGGAAAAACACTTGTGTGACTTTTAAGCTAAACATGTTTTTTTTTTTTTCCCCATGAAACCCAGTTTTTATCCACAAGAATTACATAATGATTATTCAAATGAAGGTACTTGGCAGACGTTTTGAAGAAAATAAACTGAGTTTGTCACCTCAAGGACAATAACTGAAAACATTTTTGCCAATGATGAGTTTCAAGTTTTCAAATGAAAATTAGATTTTGGAAAACTGGTATTGGTCAATATGAATATGATAGTCTTGCAATGTTCAAAATGTTCCTGGTGAGACTGGCAATATTATTAAGGATTGGGATTTTTGATATTGCATGAAAAAAAAATGTGTCATTTTAGAGGATATACATGAATTAGTGAATTGATATATTCTAAGTGACCAAATTACAATATAACAAATTTGTACATGGATAAAAGATTTATTCAAAATTCAAGATACACCAATTAATTTTAATTAATTTTAACATGGCAGAGTTCAAAAGTTCTTTGTAATGTTTCCTAAAGGTACATTGTAACTAATCTTAAGAAAATACAGACATTTGGAAGGGTATGTGCTGTGAATTGTGCAGACTGATGATTCACAGACCCGTACTCCTGAAGCAAATAATATACATTAATAAAAATAAAATTAAATTAAATTAAAAAAAAAGAAATACCAGTTGTTAAGTTATAAGGTAGTAGCAAAGACAGTTAACTACATGAACTGAAATGCTTATTCAAATAGATTTTCTTTTCCAATGACATATCTATGTGGATTAAATTTTCCTCATATTCTTTTTTTAAATTAAATTAATTTATTTATTTTCAGAAAAACAGTATTCATTATTTTTTCACCATACCCAGTGCTCCATGCAATCCGTGCTCTCTATAACACCCACCACCTGGTACCCCAACCTCCCACCCCCCCCCCGCCACTTCTCATTGTTTTTCAGAGTCCATAGTCTCTCGTGATTCACCCCTCCTTCCAATTTACCCCAACTCCCTACTCCTAACACCCCTTGTCCTCCATGATATTTGTTATGCTCCACAAATAAGCGAAACCATATGATAATTGACTCTCTCTGCTTGACTTATTTCGCTCAGCATCATCTCTTCCAGTCCCGTCCATGTTGCTACAAAAGTTGAGTATTCATCCTTTCTGATAGAGGCATAATACTCCATAGCGCATATGGACCACATCTTCCTTATCCATTCGTCCGTTGAAGGGCATCTTGGTTCTTTCCATAGTTTGGCGACCGTGGCCATTGCTGCTATAAACATTGGGGTACAGATGGCCCTTCTTTTCACTACATCTGTATCTTTGGGGTAAATACCCAGGAGTGCAATTGCAGGGTCATAGGGAAGTTCTATTTTTAATTTCTTGAGGAATCTCCACACTGTTCTCCAAAGAGGGTGCACCAACTTGCATTCCTACCAACAGTGTAAGAGGGTTCCCCTTTCTCCACATCCTCTCCAACACATGTTGTTTCCTGTTTTGTTAATTTTGGCCATTCTAAATGGTATAAGGTGATATCTCAATGTGGTTTTAATTTGAATCTCACTGAGGGCTAGTGATGATGAACATTTTTTCATGTGTCTGATAGCCATTTGTATGTCTTGATTGGAGAAGTATCTGTTCATATCTTCTGCCCATTTTTTGATATGTTTGCCTGTTTCGTGTGTGTTGAGTTTGAGGTGTGCATTATAGATCCTGGATATCAACCTTTTGTCTGTACTGTCATTTGCAAATATCTTCTCCCATTCCGTGGGTTGCCTCTTTGTTTTTTTGACTGTTTCCTTTGCTGTGCAGAAGCTTTTGATTTTGATGAAGTCCCAAAAGTTTATTTTCGCTTTTGTTTCCTTTGCCTTTGGAGACATATCTTGAAAGAAGTTGCTGTGGCTGATATCGAAGAGATTACTGCCTATGTTCTCCTCTAGGATTCTGATGGATTCCTGTCTCACATTGAGGTCTTTTATCCATTTTGAGTTTACCTTTGTGTATGGTGTAAGAGAATGGTCGAGTTTCATTCTTCTACTTATAGCTGTCCAATTTTCCCAGCACCATTTATTGAAGAGACTTTTTTCCACTGTATATTTTTTCCTGTTTTGTCGAAGATTAATTGACCATAGAGTTGAGGGTCCATATATGGGCTCTCTACTCTGTTCCACTGGTCTATGTGTCTGTATTTATGCCAGTACCATGCTGTCTTGGTGATCACAGCTTTGTAATAAAGCTTGAAATCAGGTAACGCGATGCCCCCAGCTTTATTTTTGTTTTTCGACATTTCCCTAGTGATTCTGGGTCTCTTCTGATTC
The DNA here is from genome assembly GCF_011764305.1 of Mustela putorius furo. NCBI lineage: Eukaryota > Metazoa > Chordata > Mammalia > Carnivora > Mustelidae > Mustela > Mustela putorius. The sequence continues at coordinate 5,015,775 of NW_025422019.1, forward strand.
CATATAAATTTTTGAATTAATTGCTCCAGCTCTTTGAAGAATACCAGTAGAATTTTGATCGGAATGGCATTGAAAGTATATATTGCTCTAGGCAGTATAGACATTTTAACAATGTTTATTCTTCAGATCCAAGAGCATGTAATGGTCTTCCATCCTTTTGTGTCTTCTTCAATTTCTTTCATGAGTGTTTTGTAGTTCCTCAAGTACAGATCCTTTACCTCTTTTGTTAGGTTTATTCCCAGGTATCTTATGGCTTTTGGTGCCATAAGATATGGAATCAATTCTCTAATTTCACTTTCTGTATTTTCATTGTTAGTGTATAAGAAAGCCACTGATTTCTGCACATTGACTTTGTATCCTGCCACGTTGCTGAATTGCTTTATGAGTTCTAGTAGTTTGGGGGTGGAGTCTTCTGGGTTTTCCATATAAAGAATCATGTCATCTGTGAAGAGAGAGAGTTTGACCTCTTCATTGCCAATTTGGATACCTTTTATTTCTCTTTGTTGTCTGATTGCTGTTGCTAGGACTTCTAATACTATGTTGAACAAGAGTGGTGAAAGTGGGCATCCTTGTCTTGTTTCTGATCTCAACGAGCAGGCTGCAAACTTTTTCCCATTGAGGATGATATTTGCTGTGGGTCTTTCATAGATAGATTTGATGAAGTTCAGGAATGTTCCTTCTATCCCTATACTTTGAAGCGTTTTAATCAGGAATGGATGCTGGATTTTGTCAAATGTTTTTTCTGCATCAATTAAGAGGACCATGTGGTTCTTCTCTCTTCTCATATTAATTTGTTCTGTCACATTGATTGATTTGTGAATGTTGAACCATCCTTGTAGCCCAGGGATAAATCCCCCCTGATCATGGTGGATAATATTTTTAATGTGCTGTTGGATCCTGTTGGCTAGGATCTTGTTGAGAATCTTTGCATCCATATTTATCAGGGATATTGGTCTGAAATTCTCCTTTTTGGTAGGGTCTTTTCCTGGTTTGGGGATCAGGGTAATGCTGGCTTCATAGAGAGAGTCTGGAAGTTTTCCTTCTGCTTCAATTTTTTGAAACAGCTTCAGGAGAATAGGTGTTATTTCTTCTTTGAAAGTTTGGTAGAATTCCCCAGGGAATCCGTCAGGTCCTGGGCTCTTATTTTTTGGGAGGTTTTTGATCACTGCTTCAATCTCATTATTAGATATCGGTCTATTCAGGTTGTCAGTTTCTTCCTGGTTCAATTTTGGTCGTTTATAGTTTTCCAGGAATGCATCCATTTCATCTAGGTTGCTTAGCTTATTGGCATATAACTGTTGATAATAACTTCTGATGATTGTTTCTACTTCCTTTGTGTTCATTGTGATCTCTCCCTTTTCATTCATAATTTTATGAATTTGGGCTTTCTCTCTTTTCTTTTGGATTGGTGTGGCCAATGGTTTATCAATCTTATTGATTCTTTCAAAAAACCAGCTTCTAGTTTCATTGATACGTTCTACTGTATCTCTGGTTTCTACCTCATTGATCTCAGCTCTAATCTTGATGATTTCCCTTCTTATGTGTGGAGTTGGTTTGATTTGTTGTTTTTCCAGTTCTTTAAGGTGTAGAGACAGCTGGTGTATTCTGAATTTTTCTATTTTTTTGAGGGAGGCTTGGATGGCTATGTATTTCCCTCTTAGGACCACCTTTGCTGTATCCCATAAGTTTTGGTCCGAAGTGTCTTCATTTTCATTGGTTTCCATGAATTGTTTCAGTTCTTCTTTGATCTCCTGGTTGATCCAAGCATTCTTAAGCAAGATGGGCTTTAGCTTCCAGGTGTTAGAGTTCCTTCTGAAATTTTCCTTGTGATTGATCACAAAGCATTGTGATCTGAGAATGTGCAGGGAATAATCTCAGTCTTTTGGTATCAGTTGAGTCCTGATTTGTGACCCAGTATGTGGTCTATTCTGGAGAAGATTCCATGTGCACTTAACAAGAATGAGTATTCTGTTTTTTTAGGGTGGAATGTTCTGTATATATCTATGAGGTCCATCTGGTCCAATGTGTCATTCAATGCTCTTGTTTCTTTATTGATTTTCTGCTTTGATGATCTGTCTATTTCTGAGAGAGGCGTGTTAAGATCTCCTATGATTTGTGTATTCATATCAATATGACTATCTTGATTAACAGTTTTCTTAAGTAGTTGGCTGCTCCCATATTGGGAGCATAGATATTTACAATTGTTAGATCATCTTGGTGGATAGTCCCTTTAAGGATTATGTAGTGTCCTTCTGTATCTCTGACTACAGTCTTTAGTTTAAAGTCTAATTTATCTGATATGAGAATCACTACCCCAGCCTTCTTTTGAGGCCCATTGGCATGAAAGATGCTTCTGCATCCCTTCACTTTCTTTAGGTTCGAAATGGATCTCTTGTAGACAACATATGGATGGTTCCTGTCGTTTTATCCAATCTGCCACCCTGTGCCATTTTATGGGCGCATTTAGGCCATTCACATTGAGAGTGATTATTGATAGATACGTTTTTATTGACATTGAGTTACCTTTGAAGTCTTTCTTTCTGTAGACTGTCTCTATATTTCTGTTCAATGCTATTCTTAGGATTTTTCCTCTTTTATAGAACCCCCCTTAATATTTCCTGCAGTGTTGGCTTGGTGGTGGCATAGTCTTTTAAGTCTTGCCGGTCTTGGAAACTCTTTATCTCTCCATCCATTTTTAATGTCAGTCTTGCTGGATAAAGTATTCTTGGCTGCATGTTCTTCTCATTTAGTGCCCTGAATATACCTTGCCAGCCTTTTCTGGCTTGCCAGGTCTCTGTGGACAGGTCTGACGTTATTCTGATGGGCTTCCCTCTGTAAGTAAGGAGCCTCTTTGCCCTGGCGGCTTTCAAGAGATTATACCTACAATTATAATTCCTCAATTTGACTATCAGGTGTCGTGATTTTTTTTTTGGAATGTATAATCTTGGGTGGAGACCGTTCAGCCTCTAGTACATGAACGCTGGTTCCATTCACGAGATTGGGAAAATTTTCATGAAGGACTTGTTCCACTATATCTTCTAGACTTCTTTCTTTCTCCTCCCCTTCAGGGATTCCAATAATTCTGACATTGGAACTTTTCATGGCATCATTTATTTCCCTGATAATGTTTTCGTGGTTTCTAAGCTGTTTGTTCCAGGCTTCCTCCTGATCCTTTCTCTCTGTTTGTCTTCCAGATCACTAATTCTATCTTCTATCTCAGTTACCCTAGCTTTGAGAGAGTTTAGATTAGATTGGAACTCATTGAGAGCACTGTGAACCTCCTCCCGGTAGCTTCAAGCTCTGCCCTAACATTGTGAACATCCCGTCTGGTCGCTTTCAGTTCAGCCCTAATCAATTCCGTTTGGTCATCCATGGCTTTCTCCAACCTAGCTATTGCCTGGATAATTGTTAGCCTGAATTCTCTTTCTGACATATTGTCTATGTTGATAGCCATTAGTTCTGTTGCAGAAGGCCCATGCTCTGTATTTTTCTTCTGTTGGGCATTCCTCCTCCTCCTAGTCATTTTGGTGGGAGATGACTGAACAGATGTAGCTGGATGTATCAACTGTGGTGCAGTCAAGGTGCACCCTGGAACACTTCTGAGCAATCAGGGTTCCCCACCCAAATGAGAGACAAAAGAAAAGAAAAAGAAAAGAAAAAATAAGAGAGAGAGAGACAGGAAAGAAAGGGAAGATGAAAGAGAAGGTTCAGCCCAGATGAGCCCCAAGTTAAGATTTATGAAGTAGACAAACAAAAAGAGACAAAAAGACTGATACAAGTATATGACAAGAGAAAAAATATATATATATGCAAATAAAGGAAGAACCTCATCAAAAAGAACCCCAAGTGTAAGATTTATATGCTATCAGGACAAACACAAAAACACAGAAACACTGGTGGAGGAAGAAGATGGGAGAGTTCTTATAAATTCTCAGTGTGTGCGAGGAAGTTTGTTTTGATTCTTCCTGGATGTATCTTGATATCTTTGTTAAAGGACTCAACTTTCCTAAGATAAAGGGGATTAAAAATTGGTTTACCTATAGGGGTAGTATTGACTGGGGAAAGGGGATTACTTTGAAGTTTAACTCTATATGAATATTAGAGGATAAAAATAAAAAGGAATAAACTAGACTAAACTAAACTAAAATTTTAAAAAAGGAATTCAAAAAATAAAAATGCAAAAGAAAAACATAGGTGTATGTATCAAAAAGTTCAGGTTAGAAGGGTATTATGGAATTTGATGTACTGTACAGCTCACTGTGATGGTAAATAGGTTAAAAAAATTACCTATGTGTAAAATAAATGAACCAGAATAGTGGGAATGAGTGAACAATAAAAGTTTTCCTATGAAGTAGTGGTTGTTCTCTTATAGTCCTTTTTTTTTTTTTCTTTCTTGGTTTGTTTTCTGGGGGAGGGGCCTGCCACATGGGTTGTCAGTCAATGATGTTTCCTGAGTTAAGTCCTTGCGCCACCCTCAAGGGGGTGGGCTCTGAGGAAACTTTTTTTAGGCTTTTGTTCTCTGGCGGTTTTTATGTTTGTTCACTTTTTTTTCCTCTCACCTTGCCTGCCTTTGATGGTTTTTGTAGTTTTAGAGGAAAACAAACCGCACCCTGATCTCCCTCTCAGAGAGAAGGCTCAGTGTGGGTGCAGAGCCTAAATAAGTTCACTCTTGGCTGCTGGCAGAGCAGGTTCCAAGTTGCAGACCCGGGGGATGCAGGATCTTTTGCTTGTACACAAAGCCAAGGCAGTGGCGGCTGTCTGGGAGCTCCTGACCGCCAGAGAGGTTCCAAGCAGCAATTGTACACTGAGATTTTGCCGCTGGCCTGGGCTTGGAGTGCCTGGTCTTGCTGGGTCTAAGAGTGCCCTGCTTGTGGCACCTCTTTCAGGGGCAGCTGTGGTTCGTGCGCACGTCTCAGGCACTGAGAACGGGGCACAGGTCCGAAAGCACCAGGCTGGGCTTTTGCACACCTCTGTCAGGGGAGAGTTTGGGGCATGAGGCTTAGGCTTTGGAAACAATGGCGCAGGTCAAAGAGCGCCAACCAGGCCTTTGTAACTCTCTCAGGGGAGCATGAGGGACGTGCATGCGTATCTCAGGCTTTGTAGTAGGGCTCGCCTGTTCTGCCAACCTGCGTGGCTCCCATCCCCTCACAGGAGCTAGAACCCACCCATTCTCGGGTGCGCTGGCGGCTTAGGGACCAAGACCTGGTTTCTCCGCTGCACTCTCTCTGCCTTAGTGCAGGGGAGGCTGTCCTGGGACCGGGGACTTAAGCCCCTGTCCCTAGCCACCCCGATTCCCACAATTTCCCGCTGTGATTCTTTTCTCTTTTGGAGTGCTTTCAACCAGTATCCAAGTTAATGCTGGTCCCCAGACGCAGGGCACTCTCGTTCGTATTGGGGTATTACTTTCCAACTAGTCGCCTCTGGTGGCTCCCTCCCCCTTTTGTTTATCTTCTGATATCAGTCCACCATTCCCACTCTGCTTTACCTGCCCACTGGCATCTTCTGCCCCTGTAGAGATCCAACGTGTATAATTCTGACTCAGGCTGATTTCATGAGTGAATGGATTTCTTTGGTAGGTAATCAGCTCACTTTGGGGTAGAGGCTGAAAATGTGCCTCCTCCTACTCCCCTGCCATCTTGTCTTTTCCTCATATTCTTAAACCAAAGGAATGTACTGCAATTAATGTAGCTATGAGAATATGGCTGTGTCCTTCCAGACCAGATCTTAAAGAGCTATAAAAACGTAAGCTAATGAGACTCTTTAATAAATTGTTCTTTTTAAAAAAATTTATAGCTATTTTTTCATAAAATAGTAATAAAATATGTTTGCTATCACTTTTAAATGAATCAAATTGATATTTAAATTAAAAGTTAATTAATAATAATATTGACAGGTTTAAGTTTTTTAAACACATTTCAGGTTCCTCAAAATTTACTGGATGATAAATGAGGACTCGAAACAAAAAAAATTAGAGAAACACTTCTACACTACAAAGAAATAAGGGATATGATAAAGTTACCTATAAAACTCCTCCCTTATGAAAGTTTCTTTGACAACACCTGGATGTAGTTTCTCTTCTTTGTTCTCTTTGTATCTCATAGATGTATCGACGTATCTCACGTGATTTTATGTTACTCTGTCAACTAAATTATTAGGTGGAGAACAGAGCCCAAACCCAACTCTTCATTTAGCAGTGTGTCTAACTGCACCTGACGCTGTGCCTGGCTTGAAAGGCTTGCTTATTGCAGATTTGTTGAACTTGTTAAATTTGGTCCCCTTTTTTTCTGACTTATTTTGATTATTTAATGTCCTATTGATATAGTCTCAGAAAATAAGTTCACAGCAGGGAGAGACACACTTTATCATCAATAGTTAACTCCCTTTAGCGCTACCCTTAAGAAGAAAGATTGCATAGCAAGACCATTTATTCAACAAATATTTATTTGAGGTAATGACAGTAGCTGCAGGGTCTGCTGCTTTTTGTGTCGTGTTCACATAGTTCTATAACTCAAACAGGGCCATCTCTCTTTCTATCAGCTCTTGCCTGTGAGGCTCCACTGCAAAAACCAACTAGTAGTTGTCAATGCCGTTATAAACATGACTCAAGTGAATTACCTACATGCACACACAGTGACGAGAATATAAGGACACAGTGTAGCTGTTACACATTCCTTGGCACTGCAAAGTAAGGCATGGTAGGAGAATGTCCTCCTATTAGAAATTCTGGATGACAGTCTGGTGCCTGTATTTCCCATCTATGCTCAAGATAAGAGAGGGTGATGAACATAATGTTATAATTTTTTTTTGCCTTATGCTTTGTTTATGATTTTATCAGTGCAATAGGATTATCTTAATACTTTATTAGAGGCTTGAACTCCCATGGTGGCCACTTTCTAAAGTTTCAGGAGTTCAAAAACCATCTAGAACAACAAAAAAGAGAAAACGTTCATTTTATTTAGCAGTAGGTATTTCCCAAATACCTCTTTCATACATAGCCCTGTTTTAGATATTGCAGGAAGTATGAAGACAAGAGGTAGGACATAAAGATTTTATACACACACACGCGTGCACACACATACACACATGTGTATATATATGTATGGGATATAAAGATTTTATATATATATAAATGTTTATATATGTATATACAAATATACATATATATTTATATTTAAATATAAATTTAACTGTAAATAAGTAAAATATTAATGTATATGCATAAATTGCCTACACACATATGTCTCATAGCTATATATGGAACTACCTAAGTATCTCTCCTTCTATATTTCCTTCTGTCTATGCTTCTTTAAAGTAGGTATTTATTGTTATAGAGATCTATAAAAAGCTTTTCTTATGAAGGTCAGTTGAAAAACATTGGTTGATAAAACAAAAGAAGACAAGACAACAAAATATTACTGTACACATAAATTTATCTATGGTAAGTCCATAAGGATGTCCACATCCTAACCCTGGGAATCAGTGAATATGTCACTTTACATGGCAAAAGGCATCTGGCAAATGTAATTAATGCTAGGACCTTGAGGTGAGATTATGATAGATTACCCTTGTGGGACCAATTTAATCACTCTAATCTTAAAAATAGAGAACTTTTCTTACTGGTGGTCAGAGAAAACTGTAAAGTCAGGAAACAATAAAATATTTGGTGGCTTTGAAGGTAAAGGAAGGAGGCATGATGAGTCAAGGAATCCAGGTGATCTAGAACCTGGAATTGGTGAAGAAACAAATTCTCTGCTTGATCTTCTGGAAACAAATATAACCTCATCCATTTCTTGATTTTAGTCTAGTAAGATTTGTGTTGTACTTTTCCAGGAAGGTAAGATAGTAAATTATGGTTGTGTTATGTCACTAAATTTGTGGTAATTTATTACCGTGACATAGGAAACTAATATACCCTCATTCTCAGCATTTTACACAAAACTTATTGTACCCTGGTCCTACTAACATCACATGGTCTTGGCAAATGCATCCATCAGCACACATTTCTATCACTCAAATACCATAAACAAATCTTAATTAATTTCTTATGTTGATCACTTTATATGTGCGTCTTGCCTTTGTTACTTTAGCTTCCCCCCCCAAGTTTGGCAATATTTGTTTATATGTCAATTATTCTTGGCTATCATTTTATTATCATCACATAGCACAGTGATAAAAGCATGGATAGTTTTCTGGTAATTAATTCTAGCAAAATTAACTCTTTTTTTTTTTATTTCTTTTCAGCATAAAAGTATTCATTGTTTTTGCACCACACCCAGTGCTCCATGCAATATGTGCCCTCCTTAATACCCACCACCTTGTTCCCCCAACCTCCCACCCCCTGCCCCTTCAAGACCCTCAGGTTGTTTTTCAGAGTTCATAGTCTCTCGTGATTCACCTCCCCTTCCAATGTCCCCCAACTCCCTTCCCTTCTCCTCTCCATCTCCCCATGTCCTCCATGTTATTTATTATGCTCCACAAATAAATAAAACCATATGATAATTGACTCTCTCTGCTTGACTTATTTCACTCAGCATAATCTCTTCCAGTCCCATCCATGTTGCTACAAAAGTTGGGTATTCATCCTTTCTGATAGAGGCATAATACTCCATAGTGTATATGGACCACATCTTCCTTATCTATTTGTCCATTGAAGGGCATCTTGGCTCTTTCCACAGTTTGGCAACTGTGGTCATTGCTGCTATAAACATTGGGATACAGATGGCTCTTCTTTTCACTACATCTGTGTCTTTGGGGTAAATAGTAGGGAAATGGCAGCGTCATAGGGAAGCTCTATTTTTAATTCCTTGAGGAATCTCCACACTGTTCTCCAAAGTGGCTGCCCCAACTTACATTCCCACCAACAGTGTAAGAGGGTTCGCCTTTCTCCACATCCTCTCCAACACATGTTTTTCCTGTCTTGCTAATTTTGGCCATTCTAACTGGTAGAAGGTGGTATCTCAGTGTGGCTTTAATTTGAATCTCCCTGATGGCTAGTGATGAACATTTTTTCATGTGTCCGTTAGCCATTTGTATGTCTTCATTGGAGAAGTGTCTGTTCATATCTTCTGCCCATTTTTTGATATGATTATCTGTTTTGTGTGTGTTGAATTTGAGGAGTTCTTTATAGATCCTGGATATCAACCTTTTGTCTGTACTGTCATTTGCAAATATCTTCTCCCATTCCAAATTTAAGTTTGACAAAAGTCAGATCTTCTGCATGAAATAATTTTATTATATACTTTTATTATCTATAAATATATTTTAGCTCATTCCTGTCCACATGACAATCATTTCCTCAACTAAACATCCAACAGCATTTATTGTTTGTGTTGCCTAATAATATTATTTGTATTTTTTCTAATTGGCTCAAATGTTTTGATTCTCCAGCTAAAAAGCTTAAAATCTTGAAGACAATGGCAAATGTTTTACTTCTCTTTTAATTCTGTCACTGTAATGTTCACATATGAATTAAATAGCTTTGTTTAAAAATTTCTAGATGAGGGTAGGAACAATTCAAAGATATTTTGCTCCTTATCAAGTCCAATTTAACAGTAAAATGTAGAATTTTTCAAAGGCTTCCTTATATCTTTGAACAAAGGTATGTGATAAATGTCTAATTTAGTGGATACCAAGTAATATAATGGCAAATCATTAAAGACAGATATTTGAAATATTATTTGATATTCAAAGAGGAAACCATACAACAGATTAGGAAGATTACAGAGTGATCTTACAATTGTAGGGAAAGAAACAGAATTTAAAAATAGAGAAAGTATGACCTTTCTTGAAGGTGTTCTAAGTGCCACACTAGTCATAAGTAGGAGACACAGAAATCTATTAACATTTCAAGAGGAAAAATGTTATATAGATGGCAGCTTCCTCTGCCAAGGAAATTGAAGAAATATATTTAAGCGGCTGCCTCACTCACTTAAGGGGTATGATCATTAGCCTCCTAATGAGCTCTTATAAATTATGCAAATTCTCTACATTATTGATATAACATAGTCACTTTATTAGATTTTGATAACATTGTCAAAACATCTTGAGCCTCATCTATCTAAGAAACTCAATTCACCACTCTCTTGTTCAGTTTCTGTGCAGCTCCTGTGGACCCACAAGCTGACAAGGGTCAGTTTTATAGAGTTGTTACATCGTATTTAAACCCATCCAGAGTCAGTCAATCTACCTTCCTTGGGCTGGTCTCTTTTATGGAAAAGGGATATCTTGGGAAGAAAATGTGTTCTGGAATGACATTTAGGAAGAGGAATTTATCATGTGCTGGAATAAACCAGGCACACTCTGTAGGGTGGTCTCTGAATGCACAGCATTGTGGAGGATGTATATTTCATACAGAATGGTCATGTTTTGTGGACAGTTGGGTTTATTTGATGTCTTCTCCCCATAACCAGTAAATACGTTCTTTTTACACAGAGACCATGCATTTGCTTAATTTTTGTAGACTCTGAGATCACTGAGTGCCTGGATGGCTCAATCAGTTAAGAATCTGCCTTCAGCTTAGGTCATGATCCCAGGGTCCTGGGATGGACACCCACATCAGGCTCCCTGCTTAGTGGGGAGACTGTTTCTCCCTCTTCCTCCACTCCACCCCCCTGTTTGTGCACTCCCTCTCTCTCTCTCTCTTTTGCTCTTTCAAAATAATAAATAAAATTTTTTTTAAAAATCCTCTGAGATCACATAAATAGTACCTTAGTTGTGGCAAACAATCAATGAACACTTGTTACATATGTAATTCAGTTAGCCTATATAAATTAGTCTTCATATACAATTTAAAGACACTTTGTAGTGACACTAGTTTTTCCCTCCATCTCTTCCAGTATGTATTTCACCTAAAGTAAGTGCCTGCAAGATACACTTAGTGAATTGAAATAAAAGTTTATGCAGTTTTTGATGACATTGACTAGGGCCTAATTAAGAACAGAGAATAAACTGCTTTGTTGAGTAACACAGTGTTAACATGGTGTGTTAACATGGTGCATGAACTCAGGTGATTGGTTTAACCTTGATGACTCTCACACTTATAAATGAACTCATTATAAACCTAAAGAACAATTTGGTGGCATAAGCAAAGGGAAACAACTATAGTGACCATTACCTGAAGAAGGACCACTGACTGAAAAGGAGCATGCAATGGTTCAGGTGAACATCACTTTTGTGCTGTGTTCATGTATAACCCCAGGGAGAAGAAAATGCTTATTATCTTGGAGTAGCATAAAAAGGACAACACAGTTTAAAAGGAAACAGCTGGAGTGTGATCTAATCTCCCTGTTCCAATTTACTTATGTATAAAACATGCATAAAAAATTAAACCTCACTGAACAATTTGTCTGCTCTCTGTTCCTGGCATGCCTCAGCCCTCCAGAGCAGCAGTCGTGGCTTGAGAGAACCCAGGGATGCCTTTAAATAATACAGAGATTATTTAGAGAACAGAGCTTTTATAAATTCAATATTAATTTGACTGCACCATGGTAATTATATCTGAATCATAAATATATCTTGGTGCTTGGTGTTCAGGCCTCCCTAGTTGATATCATTTGACCCCCCTTAACTATGACAGCAAAACATGGTAGAGATTTGCACCAGCTTTGTGGAGTGACATCAGATTAAATTAAGCACTCATGCATTTATGGATCAGCATACAAAAGTGAAACTACATCCATAAGGGATGAATAATGCATCAGAAATTTGTTCTGTAGTTCCTTAGTCATATGTAGATAATGTGAACTAGTGGTCCTTCATGAAACTCCCAATATGTTTATAATAACAAGACCATGTCCTTTGCAATTTTATATTATATGTTTCAATATTTTTGTAGAAATTATTTATCAGAAAGGAATATTTTCCCACTAGTATAATTTTCTATCAGTAAGTTACTATAAATTGAATACTTACTATGTGTCCAAGACTGTGTCAAGCAAAAAACAAACAAGAAATATTCCCCAATCCTTGAAAAACAGAAGATTATATGTCACTTCAAAAATTATTAGGATGGAGTATACCCAAGATGGCGGGGAAGTAGGAGGAGGCCCCATTTCAACCTGTACCCTAAAATGAGCTGATTACCTACCAAAGAACTCTGATCACCCATGAAATCAGCCTGAGATCAGAATTATGCACGTCTGGATCGTTACGGGGGCAGAAGACATCAGTGGGCAAGTAAAGCAGAGAGGGAACGTCTGACTGATATCAGAAGATAAACAAAAGGGGGAGGGAGCCACCAGAGATGACCGATTGAAAAGTAATACCCCAATACGAGAGTGCCCTGCGACTAGGGACCAGCATTAACTTGGAGTCTGGTTGAAAGCACTCAAAAAGAGCAAAGGATCGTGGGGGGAAATTGTGGAAATTGGGGTGGCTAGGGACAGGGGCTTAAGTCCTAGGACCCAGGACAGCCTCCCCTGGCGCTGTGCCAGAGAGAGTGTGGCAGAGAAACCAGATCTTGGTCCCTGAGCTGCCAGTGCACCTGAGATTGCGTGGGGTCTGGCTCCTGTGAGAGACTGGGAGCCTCCCTAGAGGGCAGACCGCTGCAAGGTGCTATCAGAGCCTGAGATCTGAGCGCCCCATACTCTCTGAGAGAGGTGCGAGAAGACCCAGCCCAGCTCTCTTAGACCCGCGCCCTGCTATCAGAGCCTGAGAGGTGCGTGCCCCACACCTTCCCCTGGGAGAGTGCATGCAGGTGCCAGCCCGGTGCTCTTGGACCCAGAAAGACCAGGCACTCCCAGCCCAGGCCAGCAGGAAAATCTCAGTGTGCGATCACTGCTTGGAACCTCTCTGGTGGTCTGGAGCTGCCCAGACAGCCTCTGCTGCCATGGTTTTGGGTACAAGCAGGAGATCCTGCATCTTCAGGGACTGCGACTCAGAACCTGCTCCGCCAGCAGCTCTGCAGCACCCACAAGGGAGCAGACTGAGGCTTCTCTCTGAGAGGGAGGTCAGGGTGCAGTTTGTTTTCCTCTAAACCTCGAAAAACCATCAAAAGCTGTCAAGATGAGAGAAAAAACAAACAAACAACAACAACAACAACAAAACCAGAACAAACATAAAAACCTCCAGAGAACAAAAGCCTGAAAAATTGGTTTCCTCAGAGCCCACCCCCTTGAAGGTGGCAGAAGGACTTAACTCAGGGGACATCATTGACTGAAAACCCACGTGGCAGGCCCTTCCCCCAGAAAACCAACCAGGAAAGAAAGAAAGGAAAAAAAAAAAAAAAGGATGCCAAGAGAACAACCACCACTACTTCATAGATACAACTTTTATTTTTAACTCGTTCTCACTATTCTGGTTCTTTTTTTATTTTTTTATAGATCATTTTTTAACCTATTTACCATCACAGTGAGATGTCCAGTATATCAAATTCCATAATAACCTTCTAACCTGAACTCTTTGATACATACACCCGTGTTTTGCTTTTTCTTTTTTCTTTTTTTAAATTTTTAAAAAAATATTAGTTTAGTCTAGTTTATTCTTTATTTTTTTTCTAATAATCATATAGAGTTAAACTGCAAGGTAACCTCCTTTCCCCAATTAATGCTACCCCTGTAGGTAGACCAATTTTCAATCCCCCTTATCTTAGGAAAGTTGAGTCATTTAACAAAGATATCAAGATACATCCAAGAAGAATAAAAATAACCTTCCTTGGCCACACTGAGAATTTATAACCACTATCCCATCTTTTTCTTCTGCCAATGTTTCTATGTATTTGTGGTTTGTCCTGATAGTATATAAATCTTACTTGGGGTTCTTTTTGATGAGGCTCTTCCTTTTTTTGCATATATATATATATATATATATATTTCTCTTGTCATACTTTTATCAGTCTTTTTGTTTGTCTGTTTTTGTTTGTATAATTCATAAATCTTACCTTGGGGCCTATTTGGGCTGAGCCTTCTCTTTTTTCTTCCCTTTTTTTCCTGTCTCTCTCTCTCTCTCTCTCTCTTTTTTTCCCTTTTTCTTTTCTTTTTTCTCTCATTTGGGTGGGGAATCCTGATTGCTTGGAAGCATTCCAAGGTGCACCTTGACTGCACCACAGTCGATACATCCAGCTACATCCATTCAGTCATCTCTCACCAAAATGACTAGGAGGAGGAATGCCCAACAGAAGAAAAATACAGAGGATGGGCCTTCTGTAACAGAGCTAATGGCTATCGACATAGACAATACATTGGAAAGGGAATTCAGGCTAATAATTTTCCAGGCAATAACTATGTTGGAGAAAGCCATGGATGACCAAACGGAATTGATTAGGGCAGAACTGAAAGACACCAGGGATGATGTTCAAAATGCTCTCAATCAGTTCCAATCTAATCTAAATGCTCTAAAAGCTAGTGTAACTGAGACAGAAGATAGAATTAGTGATCTGGAGGACAAACAGATAGAGAGAAAGGATCAGGAGGAAGCTTACGATAAACAGCTTAGAAGCCACGAAAACAGAATCAGGGAAATAAATGATGCCATGAAAAGTTCCAATGTCAGAATTATTGGAATCCCTGAAGGGGAGAAGAAAGAAAGAAGTCTAGAAGATATAGTGGAACAAGTTGTCCATGAAAATATTCCCAGTCTCACGAATAAAACCAGTGTTCTTGTACTAGAGACAGAACGGTTTCTGCCCAAGATTATAGATTCTCAAAAGTCCTTGAGACACCTAATAGTAAGAATGAAGAATTATAATTGTAGGCAGACCCTCTTGAAAGCAGCCAGGACAAAGAAGCTCCTTATGTACAGAGGAAAGCCCGTGAGAATAATGTCAGACCTGTCCACAGAGACCTGGGAAGCCAGAAAGGACTGGCAAGGTATATTCAGGGCACTAAATGAGAAGAACATGCAGCCAAGAATACTTTATCCAGCAATACTGACATTCAAAATAGATGGAGAGATAAAGAATTTCCAAGACAGACAAGGCTTAAAAGACTATGCAACCACCAAGCTGACACTGCAGGAAATATTAAGGGGGGTTCTATAAAAGAGGAAAAATCCTAAAAATATCATAGAACAGAAATATAGAGACAATCTACAGGAAGAAAGACTTCAAAGGTAACACGATGTCAATAAAAACATATCTATCAATAATCACTCTCAATGTGAATGGCCTAAATGCGCCCATAAAATGGAACAGGGTGGCAGATTGGATAAAACGACAGGAACCATCCATATGTTGTCTACAAGAGACCCATTTCAAACCTAAAGATACACCCAGACTGAAAGTGAAGGGATGCAGAAGCATCTTTCATGCCAATGGGCCTTAAAAGAAGGCTGGGGTAGCGATTCTCATATCAGATAAATTAGACTTTAAACTAAGACTGTAGTCAGAGATACAGAAGGACACCACATAATCCTTAAAGGGACTATCCACCAAGATGATCTAACAATTGTAAATATCTACACCCCCAATATGGGAGCAGCCAATTACATAAGAAAACTATTAATCAAGATAGTCATATTGATATGAATACATTAATAGTAAGAGGTCTTAACACACCTCTCAGTAATAAACAGATCATTGAAGCAGAAAATCAATAAAGAAACAAGAGCATTGAATGACACATTGGACCAGATGGACCTCATAGATATATACAGAACATTCCACCCTAAAACAATAGAATACTCATTCTTCCCAAGTGCACATGGAACCTTCTCAAGAATAGACCATATACTGGGTCACAAATCAGGACTCACCAATACCAAAAGACTGAGATTATTCCCTGCATATTCTCAGATCACGATGCTTTGAAACTGGAGCTCAGTCACAAAGAAAATTTCAGAAGGAACTCAAACACCTGGAAGCTAAAGACCATCTTGCTTAAGAATGCTTGGAACAGGGAGGAGTCAAGATGGCGGAGAAGTAGCAGGCTGAGACTGCTTCAGCTAGCCGGAGATCAGCTAGATAGCTTATCTAAAGATTGCAAACACCTGAAAATCCATCGGCATATCAAAGAGAAGAAGAACAGCAATTCTGGAAACAGAAAAACAACCACTTTCTGAAAGGTAGGACCGGCGGAGAAGTGAATCCAAAGCGACGGGAAGATAGACCCTGGGGGAGGGGCCGGCTCCCGGCAAGCGGCGGAGCAACAGTGCACAAAATAAGGACTTTTAAAAGTCTGTTCCACTGAGGGACATCGCTCCAGAGGCTAAACCGGGGCAAAGCCCACACGGAGTCAGTGTGGCCTCAGGTCCCGCAGGGTCACAGAAGGATCGGGGGTATCTGAGTGTCGCAGAGCTTGCGGGTATTGGAACGGTAAAGCCAGCTACAGAGACAGAGCAGACAGTAAGCTCACAGCTCGGTGTTACCTTGAACCGGTCGCAGGCTCGGTGAGATTGGAGCGCGGCTGGAGGTCAGGCAGACGGGAGTAACTGGGCGCTGTTCTCTGAGGGCGCACTGAGGAGTGGGGCCCTGGGCTCTCGACTCCTCCGGGCCGGAGACCAGGAGGCCGCCATTTGTATTCCTGTCCCCTGGAACTCTGAACTCTACAGAAAGCGCTCAGGGAACAAAAGCTCCTGAAAGCAAACCCGAGAATTACTCACCTCGGCCCCTGATAAGGGTGGTGCAATTCCGCCTGGGGCAAAGACACTTGAGAATCACTACAACAGGCCCCTCCCCCAGAAGATCAACAAGAAATCCAGCCGAGACCAAGTTCACCTACCAAGGAGTGCGGTTTAAATACCAAGGAGCCAGCAGAATGCCAGAGGAGGAGAAAGCAAAGCACGGAACTCATGGCGTTTTCCCTGTGATTTTTTTTTTTAGTCTTGCAGTTAATTTAAATCTTTTTCTTTTTCATCTTTTGTTTTTTTTCTCGCCTTCTGGTTAAATTTTTTTTTAACTATTACCTTTTTCCCTTTTAATGTTTTTTAACTAGTTTATCTAATATATATATTTTTTTCTTATTTGTTTTTTTTTTTAAATTCTTTTCTTTTCTTTTTTTTTCTTTTCTTTTTTCTTTCTTCCTTTTTGAACCTCTTTTTATCCCCTTTCTCCTGCCACACGATTTGGGATATCTTCTAATTTGGTTAAAGCATATTTTCCTGGGGTTGTTGCCACCCTTTTAGTATTTTACTTGCTCCTTCATATACTCATATCAGGACAAAATGACAAGACGGAAAAATTCACCACAAAAAAAAAAGAACAAGAGGCAGTACTGAACGCTAGGGACCTAATCAATACAGACATTGGTAATATGTCAGATCTAGAGTTCAGAATGACAATTCTCGAGTTTCTAGCCGGGCTCGAAAAAGGCATGGAAGATATTAGAGAAACCCTCTCGGGAGATATAAAAGCCCTTGTTGGAGAAGTAAAAAAACTAAAATCTAACCAAGTTGAAATCAAAAAAGCTATTAATGAGGTGCAATCAAAAATGGAGGCTCTCACTGCTAGGATAAATGAGGCAGAAGAAAGAATTAGTGATATAGAAGACTAAATGACAGAGAATAAAGAAGCTGAACAAAAGAGAGACAAACAGCTACTGGACCACGAGGGGAGAACTCAAGAGATAAGTGACACCATAAGACGAAACAACATTAGAATAATTGGGATTCCAGAAGAAGAAAGAGAGAGGGGAGCATAAAGTATACTGGAGAGAATTATTGGGGAGAATTTCCCCAATATGGCAAAGGGAATGAGCATCAAAATTCAGGAGGTTCAGAGAATGCCCCTCAAAATCAATAAGAATAGGCCCACACCCCGTCACCTAATAGTAAAATTTACAAGTCTCAGTGACAAAGAGAAAATCCTGAAAGCAGCCCGGGAAAAGAAGTCTGTAACATACAATGGTAAAAATATTAGATTGGCAGCTGACTTATCCACAGAGACCTGGCAGGCCAGAAAGAACTGGCATGATATTTATAGAGCACTAAACGAGAAAAACATGCAGCCAAGAATACTATATCCAGCTAGGCTATCATTGAAAATAGAAGGAGAGATTAAAACCTTCCAGGACAAACAGAAACTGAAAGAATTTGCAAACACCAAACCAGCTCTACAGTAACAGTCATGTTACAGGCAATACAATGGCACTAAATTCATATCTCTCAATAGTTACCCTGAATGTTAATGGGCTAAAAGCCCCTGTCAAAAGACACAGGGTATCAGAATGGATAAAAAAACAAAACCCATCTATATGTTGCCTCTAAGAAACTCATTTTCAGCCCGAAGACACCTCCAGATTTAAAGTGAGGGGGTGGAAAAGAATTTACCATGCTAATGGACATCAGAAGAAAGAAGGAGTGGCAATCCTTATATCAGATCAATTAGATTTTAAGCCAAAGACTATAATAAGAGATGAGGAAGGACACTATATCATACTCAAAGGGTCTGTCCATCAAGAAGATCTAACAATTTTAAATATCTATGCCCCCAATGTGGGAGCAGCCAACTATATAAACCAATTAAGAACAAAATCAAAGAAACACATCAACAATGATACAATAATAGTAGGGGAATATAACACTCCCCTCACTGAAATGGACAGATCATCCAAGCAAAAGATCAGCAAGGAAATAAAGGCCTTAAATGACACACTGGACCAGATGGACATCCCAGATATATTCAGAACATTTCATCCCAAAGCAACAGAATACACATTCTTCTCTAGTGCACATGGAACATTCTCCATAATAGATTACATCCTTGGTCCTAAATCAGGACTCAACCGGTATCAAAATATTGGGATCATTCCCTGCATATTTTCAGACCACAATGCTCTAAAGCTAAAACTCAACCACAAAAGGAAATTTGGAAAGAACCCAAATAAATGGAGACTAAACAGCATCCTTCTAAAGAATGAATGGGTCAACGGGAAATTAAAGAAGAATTGAAAAAGATCATGGAAACAAATGATAATGAAAATACAATGGTTCAAAATCTTTGGGTCACAACAATGCAGTCCTGAGAGGAAAGTATATAGCGGTACAAGCCTTTCTCAAGAAACAAGAAAGGTCTCAGGTACACAACCTAAACCCACACCTAAAGGAGCTGGAGAAAGAACAAGAAAGAAACCCTAAGCCCAGCAGGAGAAGAGAAATCATAAAGATCAGAGCAGAAATCAATGAAATAGGAACCAAAAAAACAATAGAACAAATCAATGAAACTAGGAGCTGGTTCGTTGAAAGAATTAATAAAATTGATAAACCCCTGGCCCGACTTATCAAAAAGAAAAGAGAAAGGACCCAAATAAATAAAATCATAAATGAAAGACGAGAGATCACAACTAACACCAAAGAAATACAAACTATTATAAGAACATACTATGAGCAACACTACGCCAATAAATTTGACAATCTGGAAAATGGATGCATTTCTAGAAACATATAAACTACCACAACTGAACCAGAAAGAAATAGAAAGCCTGAACAGACCCATAACCAGTAAGGAGATTGAAACAGTCATTAAAAATCTCCAAACAAACAAAAGCCCAGGGCCAGACGGCTTCCCGGGGGAATTGTACCAAACATTTAAAGAAGAACTAATTCCTATTCTCCTGAAACTGTCCAAAAAATAGAAATGGAAGGAAAACTGCCAAACTCATTCTATGAGGCCACCATCACCTTGTTCCCAAAACCAGACAAGGATCCCATCAAAAAAGAGAGCTATAGACCAATATCCTTGATGGACACAGATGTGAAAATTCTCACCAAAATACTAGCCAATAGGATTCAACAGTACATTAAAAAGATTATTCACCACGATCAAGGGGGATTTATTCCAGGGCTGCAAGGGTGGTTCAACATCCACAAATCAGTCAATGTGATCCAACACATCAATAAAAGAAACAACAAGAACCATATGATACTCTCAATAGATGCTGAAAAAGCATTTGACAAAGTACAGCATCCCTTCCTGATCAAAACTCTTCAAAGTGTAGGGATAGAGGGCACATACCTCAATATCATCAAAGCCATCTATGAAAAACCCACCACAAATATCATTCTCAATGGAGAAAAACTGAAAGCTTTTCTGCTAAGGTCAGGAACATGGCAGGGATGTCCATTATCACCACTGCTATTCAACATAGTACTAGAGGTCCTAGCCTCAGCATTCACACAATAAAAGGAAATTAAAGGCACCCAAATCGGCAAAGAAGAAGGCAAATTATCACTCTTCGCAGATGATACTATAGGTGGAAAACCCAAAAGACTCCACTCCAAAACTGCTAGAACTTATACAGGAATTCGTCAAAATCATATAAAATCAATGCACAGAAATCAGTTGCATTTCTCTACACCAACAGCAAGACAGAAGAAAGAGAAATTAAGGAGTCAATCCCATTTACAATTGCATCCAAAACCATAAGATACCTAGGAATAAACCTAACCAAAGAGGCACAGAATCTATACTCAGAATATTATAAAGTACTCATGAAAGAAATTGAGGAAGACACAAAGAAATGGAAAAATGTTCCATGCTCCTGGATTGGAAGAATAAATATTGTGAAAATGTCTATGCTACCTAAAGCAATCTACACATTTAATGCAATTCCTATCAAAGTACCATCCATCTTTTTCAAAGAAATGAAACAAATAATTCTAAAATTTATATGGAACCGGAAAAGACCTCGAATAGCCAAAGGGATATTGAAAAGGAAATCCAAAGTTGGTGGCATCACAATTCCGGACTTCAAGCTCTATTATAAAGCTGTCATCATCAAGACATCATGGTACTGGCACAAAAACAGATACATAGATCAAAGGAACAGAATAGAGAGCCCAGAAATAGACCCTCAACTCTACAGTCAACTAGTCTTTGACAAAGCAGAAAAGAATGTCCAATGGAAAAAAGACAGCCTCTTCAATAAATGGTGCTGGGAAAATTGGACAGCCGCATGCAGAAAAATGAAATTGGACCATTTCCTTACACCACACACAAAAATAGACTCAAAATGGATAAAGAACCTCAATGTGCGAAAGGAATCCATCAAAATCCTTGAGGAGAACACAGGCAGCAACCTCTTCGACCTCAGCCGCAGCAACATCTTCCTAGGAACAACGCCAAAGGCAAGGGAAGCAAGGGCAAAAATGAACTATTGGGATTTCGTCAAGATCAAAAGCTTTTGCACAGCAAAGGAAACAGTTAACAAAATCAAAAGACAACCGACAGAATGGGAGAAGATATTTGCAAACGACATATCAGATAAAGGACTAGTGTCCAGAATCTATAAAGAACTTAGCAAACTCAACACGCAAAGAACAAATAATCCAATCAAGAAATGGGCAGAGGACATAAACAGACATTTCTGCAAAGAAGACATCCAGATGGCCAACAGACACATGAAAAAGTGCTCCATATCACTCGGCATCAGGGAAATACAAATCAAAACCACAATGAGATATCACCTCACACCAGTCAGAATGGCTAAAATCAACAAGTCAGGAAATGACAGATGCTGGCGAGGATGCGGAGAAAGGGGAACCCTCCTAGACTGTTGGTGGGAATGCAAGCTGGTCAGCCACTCTGGAAAACAGCATGGAGGTTCCTCAAAATGTTGAAAATAGAACTGCCCTATGACCCAGCAATTGCACTACTGGGTATTTACCCTAAAGATACAAACATAGTGATCCAATGGGGCACGTGCACCCGAATGTTTATAGCAGCAATGTCCACAATAGCCAAACTATGGATAGAACCTAGATGTCCATCAACAGATGAATGGATCAAGAAAATGTGGTATATATACACAATGCAATACTATGCAGCCATCAAAAGAAATGAAATCTTGCCATTTGCGACAACATGGATGGAACTAGAGCGTATCATGCTTAGCGAAATAAGTCAAGCAGAGAAAGACAACTATCATATGATCTCCCTGATATGAGGAAGTGGTGATGCAACATGGGGGCTTAAGTGGGTAGAAGAAGAATCAATGAAACATGATGGGATTGGGAGGGAGACAAACCATAAGTGACTCTTAATCTCACAAAACAAACTGAGGGTTGCTGGGGGGAGCGGGGTTGGGAGAAGGGAGGTGGGATTATGGACATTGGGGAGGGTATGTGCTTTGGTGAGTGCTGTGAAGTGTGTAAATCTGGTGATTCACAGACCTGTACCCCTGGGGATAAAAATATATGTTTATAAAAATTAAAAAAAAAAAAAAAAGCATGCTTGTATCAATCAGGAGATCAAATAAGAACTTAAATAATTCATAGCAACCAATGAAAATGAAGACACTTCAGTCCAAAACCTATGGGATACAACAAAGGTGGTCCTAAGGGGGAAATACATAGCCATCCAAGCCTCCCTCAAAAAAACTGAAAAATCCAGAATACACCAGCGGTCTCTACACCTTAAAGAACTGGAGAACCAACAACAAATCAAACCAACTCCACACATAATAAGGGGCATAATCAAGATTAGAGCAGAGGTCAATGAGTAGAAACCAGAGATACAGTAGAACATATCAATGAAACTTGAAGCTTTTTTTTTTGAAAGAATCAATAAGATCAATAAACCATTAGCCACACTAATCCAAAAGAAAAGAAAGAAAGCCCAAATTAATAAAATTATGAATGAAAAGGGAGAGATCACAATGAACACCAAGGAAGTAGAAACAATCATCAGAAGTTATTATCAACAGTTATATGCCAATAAGCTAAGCAACCTAGATGAAATGGATGCATTCCTGGAAAACTATAAACTCCCAAAATTGAACCAGGAAGAAACTGACAACCTGAATAGACCAATATCTAGTAACAAGATTGACGTAGTGATCAAAAACCTCTCAAAAAACAAGAGCCCAGGACCTGATGTATTCCCTGGGGAATTCTGTCAAACTTTCAAAGAAGAAATAACACCTCTTCTGTTTCAAAAAATTGAAGCAGAAGGAAAATTTCCAGACTCTTTTTATGAAACCAGCATTACCCTGATCCCCAAATAAGGCAAAGACCCTACAAAAAAAGAGAATTTCAGACCAATATCCCTGATGAATATGGATGCTAAGATTCTCAACAAGATCCTAGCAAACAGGATTCAACAGTACATTTAAAAGATTATCCACCATGATCAGGTGGGATTCATCCCTGGGTTACAAGGATGGTTCAACATTCACAAATCAATGAATGTGACAGAACAAGTCAATAAGAGAAGAGTGAAGAACCACATGGTCCTCTTAATTGATGCAGAAAAAGCATTGACAAAATCCAGCATCCATTCTTGATTAAAATGCTTCAAAGTATAGGGATAGAGGGAACATTCCTGAACTTCATCAAATCTATCTATGAAAGACCCACAGCAAATATCATCCTCAATGGGAAAAAGCTTGCAGCCTTCCCGTTGAGATCAGGAACATGACAAGGATGCCCACTCTCACCACTCTTGTTCAACATAGTATTAGAAGTCCTGGCAACAGCAATCAGACAACAAAGAGAAATAAAAGGTATCCAGATTGGCAATGAAGAAGTCAAACTCTCTCTCTTCGCAGATAGTATGATTCTTTATATGGAAAACCCAAAAGACTCCACCCTCAAACTACTAGAACTCATACAGCAATTCAATAATGTACAGAAATCAGTTGCTTTCTTACACACTAACAATGAAAATACAGAAAGGGAAATAAGAGATTGGTCATCTATAGTTGAATGGATAACAAAATGTGTTTTATACACACCATGGGATATTACTTGGTATTAAAAGGAAGAAAATTGTGATACTGCTACAACATAGATGAAATTAGACAACATTATGATAAGTGAAATAACCTAGTCACAAAAAGACAAAGTATATGATTCCCTTTATATGAAATATTTAGATCAGTCAAACTCATAGCAAGAGAAAAGTGAATGTAAAGTGGCCAAGAGCTGGAGGTAGAGGGAATTGGGGAACTGTTCTTAATACGTATAGAGTTTCAGATAAAAAATTCTGGAGATTGGTTGCACAAAAATGTGAATATGTTTGCCACTATTGAACTGTACTCTTAGAAATTATTAAGATGGTAAATTTTATGTTACGCATTTTTATCACAATAAAATATTTTTCAAAGTCTATATCAATAATAAAGTCATATATACATGATACAAATAGATAATAATATAATTAAGTATATAGTTAGAAACTGAATATACATGAGTACATACAGAGAGTATATACTTAGGTCTTCTGATTGATCAGCTATTTATTCTAGGCCTTTAAGTCTGGATGGCTCCTGCTCACTCTATATCAGTCCACAAACATGCACACACAAATATTAAACACCCACTTCACAGTTTCTCACCCTTACAGAGCTAGAGAGAAGAGGGAAGACAGAAGACTGATCTTCTCACATAAATCAGGTCCTGAAAAAAAAAAAAAAAATGGAGGGGGGGGGAAGAGTAAATGCACATTCTCTCTGTTCATGAAGTCTGAGAAATACAAAGAACTTGAAATAATGTGTAATTATATTTGGCCACAGAAAACTTGTTCCTGCAAAATTCACACTCCCACAAATGTTTGAAGTGTGACTCACAGGAGAGGTCGCTATATCAGTGCCACAGACTGCTATACCTGGCCTGACCAAGAGGGGTCCTGGTTATATAATCAAACAGGCCAGGTTTGACCCTTCACTCCATTTCTAACTGCACAATGATCTTTTATATTATCAGTGCAGGAGCACAGATCTATGTCTTAATCTATCAGGTCCCACATGATCAGATCATGAACCCCAGAGGAAGTTTCCTTCTGTTTAAATTTGGTGGAACTTGTTATTGGGGAAATGTGCTCTGTAGTGACAAATCATTTTCCTGCATATTGGGATAAGTATAGGGTTTAGCTTTTTCATATCCATTAATATTGTGATATGTAAGTTGATTTTCAAATGGAAAATCATTCTTATGTTCCTTAAATGAATGGCACATGGTTGTTATATCTCAGATCTTTAATATATTGTTGGATTTGATTTGCTGAAATTTTACTTGGGATTTTTGCATGTTCACAAGGAATACTGATCTATTTTTCTTTATATGGTATTGGTTTTAGGGTAATTCTGATCTCAAAGAATGGGACAGGAAATATTACTTCTCACTTCTTCAGAAGAATTTGTGTAGAATTGTTATTATTTCTTACTTATGTATTTGATATTCATCAGAAGTATTTTTGTAGCAAAATTTTAAATTATGAATTTAGTGTCTTTAATAGATACAGGGCCATTCAATTTATCAATTTCTTTTTGAGTGAGTTTGGTAGTTTGTTTTTAAAAAGTGATTTATACATTTTATCTAACTTTCTTGTTTATTGGCATGAATTTGTTAATAACATTAATTCATTATCTTTTAATAACTTTAAAGCCTACAGTTTTATCACTTTTTTCATTCCTGATATTTGTCAATTGTGTCAACTCTTTTTCCTGATCATTCAACCTCCCTAGGTTAATTTTATCTTCTCAAAGACCTAGCTTTTTGTTCCATTGATGTTCTTATAATTTTACTTTTTTTGTTTCAATAATTTCCTGTAAATTTTCCTGTGATTTCTTCTGCTTTTCTTCAGTTTAATTAGGTGATGTTCTAATTTTGTGACGTTTTTCCTTTTCTAATATTTCCATTCAGTGGTATAAAAGTCTCCTATGAGTTACTTTAGCAGTGACCCATTAAATTCCAATATCATGCAATGCACTTTCATTTGATGAATGAAATGAATTTGATGAATGAAATGAATGAATTTAAGATATATTTTAATTTCCCTTTTGATTTATTTTTTGTCCTGTGGGTAATAGAAATGTGTTACTTACTTATTTTTTAAATATGTGGAAAGAGTGTGATCAGTTTTTTTTTTAAGATTTTTATTTATTTATTTGACAGACGGATCACAAGTAGGCAGAGAGGCAGGCAGAGAGAGAGGAGAAAGCAGGCTCCCCACTGAGCAGAGAGCCTGATGCGAGGCTCGATCCCAATACCCGGAATCATGACCTGAGCCGAAGGCAGAGGCTTTAACCTACTGAGCCACCCAGGTGCCCCTAGAAATGTATTATTTAGTTTTCAAAAATTAGGGGATTTTTTTTTTTAAATCTTCCAAAGCAGCAAAAGAGAAGCAGCTCATCATATACATGATAATCTCAAGATTAAAAGCAGCTGATTTCTCATCAGAAAACCTGAATAATAGAGGTTAATGGAATGGAATATATAAAGTGCTGGGAGGAAAATAAAATAAAACAAACAAAAAATAAAATCCATAACCTGAAAAACTGTCCATTAATAATGAATGCAAAATTAAGACACTCAGAGATTAATAAAAGATAAAGTAGTTATCACTATAATTGTCCTACAAAAAAGGTGAAAAAAAAAAAAAAGGCTTGACATGCAATGGTTCTAGCCACATGAAGATACTCAAAGCCGCATGAAGAAATAAAGATCTCCAGTAAAGATAAATACACAGGCAAGTATAAAGTCCATATTGTATTTTTTGGAAGATAACTACGCTTTTTATTTCCTATAGGATTTAAAAGACCAATACATAAAAATAATCATAATATGTTATTGGTCACACCATGTTTAAAGATGTAACTTGCAGCAAAAATATTTGCAGGGGATGGTAAAAAAGCATAGGAATAGAGTTTTTTATGCTGCTGAAATTAAGTTGATATCAATTTGAATGAGATTGCTATGAATCTAAGATGCTTAGTGTAACTCCCATGGTAACCACAAAGGAAAGGAAATACCCTAAAAAGTATACATGAACTAAATAATAAAGGAAATAAAGGATTAAAAAAATCAAATAAATACAAAAGAAGTCAATAATAGAGAACATAAGAAACACAAGAATGATATAATACACAAGAAAAAAAATTAAAAATCTAAATGTCCTTTTGTTGTCTGATTGCTGAGGCTAGGACCTCTAGTACTATGTTGAATAGCAGTGGTGATAATGGACATCCCTGCCGTGTTCCTGACCTTAGCGGAAAAGCTTTCAGTTTTTCTCCATTGAGAATGATATTTGCGGTGGGTTTTTCATAGATGGCTTTGATGATATTGAGGTATGTGCCCTCTATCCCTACACTTTGAAGAGTTTTGATCAGGAAGGGATGCTGTACTTTGTCAAATGCTTTTTCAGCATCTATTGAGAGTATCATATGGTTCTTGTTGTTTCTTTTATTGATGTGTTGTATCACATTGACTGATTTGCGGATGTTGAACCAACCTTGCAGCCCTGGAATAAATCCCACTTGGTCATGGTGAATAATCTTTTTAATGTACTGTTGAATCCTATTGGCTAGTATTTTGGTGAGAATTTTTGCATCTGTGTTCATCAAGGATATTGCTCTATAGCTCTCTTTTTTGATGGGATCCTTGTCTGGTTTTGGGATCAAGGTGATGCTGGCCTCATAGAATGAGTTTGGAAGTTTTCCTTCCATTTCTATTTTTTGGAACAGTTTCAGAAGAATAGGAATTAGTTCTTCTTTAAATGTTTGGTAGAATTCCCCTGGGAAGCTGTCTGGCCCTGGGCTTTTGTTTGTTTGGAGATTTTTTTTTTTTCAAGATTTATTTATTTGACAGAGAGAAATCACAAGTAGAGAGAGAGGCAGCCAGAGAGAGAGAGAGAGAGGGAAGCAGGCTCCCTGCTGAGCAGAGAGCCCGATGCGGGACTCGATCCCAAGACCCTGAGATCATGACCTGAGCCGAAGGCAGCGGCTTAATCCACTGAGCCACCCAGGCGCCCTGTTTGGAGATTTTTAATGACTGTTTCAATCTCCTTACTGGTTATGGGTCTGTTCAGGCTTTCTATTTCTTCCTGGTTCAGTTGTGGTAGTTTATATGTTTCTAGGAATGCATCCATTTCTTCCAGATTGTCAAATTTGTTGGCGTAGAGTTGCTCATAGTATATTCTTATAATAGTTTGTATTTCTTTGGTGTTAGTTGTGATCTCTCCTCTTTCATTCATGATTTTATTTATTTGGGTCCTTTCTCTTTTCTTTTTGATAAGTCTGGCCAAGCAGATGCTTGCGAGGATACGGAGAAAGGGCAACCCTTCTACACTGTTGGTGGGAATGCAAGCTGGTGCAACCACTCTGGAAAACAGCATGGAGGTTCCTCAAAATGTTGAAAATAGAACTGCGCTATGACCCAGCAATTGCACTACTGGGTATTTATCCTAAAGATACAAACGTAGTGATACAAAGGGGCACGTGCACCCAAATGTTTATAGCAGCAATGTCCACAATAGCCAAACTATGGAAAGGACCTAGATGTCCATCAACAGATGAATGGATCAAGAAAATGTGGTATATATGCACAATGCAATACTATGCAGCCATCAAAAGAAATGAAATCTTGCCATTTGCGACAACATGGATGGAACTAGAGCGTATCATGCTTAGCGAAATAAGTCAAGCAGAGAAAGACAACTATCATATGATCTCCCTGGTATGAGGAAGTGGTGATGCAACATGGGGGCTTAAGTGGGTAGAAGAAGAATCGATAAAACAAGATGGGATTGGGAGGGAGACAAACCATAAGTGACTCTTAATCTCACAAAACAAACTGAGGGTTGCTGGGAGGAGGGGGTTTGGGAGAAGGGGGTGGGGTTATGGACATTGGGGAGGGTATGTGCTTTGGTGAGTGCTGTGAAGTGTGTAAATCTGGTGATTCACAGACCTGTACCCCTGGGGATAAAAATATATGTTTATAAAAAATAAAAAATTAAAAAAAATCTACATGAAGAGGTAAGTCTTTCATTTATTTATTTTTTAATCAGTAATTTCTTTAGATGTAAATCGATTATTTCTCCATTCAAAAGGCAGAGTTTGTCAGTTTCTGGTCCAGCATGTAAAAATCATGG
Source organism: Mustela putorius furo (assembly GCF_011764305.1). NCBI lineage: Eukaryota > Metazoa > Chordata > Mammalia > Carnivora > Mustelidae > Mustela > Mustela putorius. The sequence goes on from NW_025422019.1 coordinate 5,044,510, forward strand.
ACTTTGTTACTCGAACCTAACAAGTAAAAAACAGAATGAACTGAAAAATCAACAATACTTCATAGATTCATTAGAAAAATGAGGTCATGGGGGCCTGGGTGGCTCAGTGGGTTAAACCTCTGCTTCAGCTCAGCTCATGATCTCAGGGGCCTGGGATCGAATCCTGCATTGGGCTTTCTGCTTGGCAGCGAGACTGCTTCCTCCTCTTTCTCTCTCTGCCTGCCTCTCTGCCTACTTGTGATCTCTTTCTGTTAAATAAATAAATAAAATCTTTAAAAAAAGAAAAAAGAAAAATGAGGTCACAAGGCAAATAACTGCCACAAAAAAAAGAAAGAAAGAAAGAAAGAAAGAAAGAAAGAAAGAAAGAAAGAAAGAAAAGAAACAGTTATGGGAATAAAGAGACTTCCTGGAGCAAAAATACATGAGGAGAAAACTCATGAGATCCCATAGGATGGAAGGAAACCCTGAACTATAATTGAGGAGTTGTTGGAAGCTTGACATGAACAAATATAGTTTAAAAATATGGGATGACCCAATAACAGGAAGCCTTGACACTTTTTTGAATTTAACATCTAGTTATTCTAACATGTTCTCACATTAGAGATCTGAAAAACAAAAATTCTCTATGCTTCTGGCAGAGCAAGGGAGAAGTAGCTATTTTGCAATCAATAACAAAAGAGTTGGAAAGTCTCAAAATACTTGGGTTAACAAATTTGTTCTAAATAAAGCATGGGTCTAAAATGAACTCTGAAAAGAAATGTTAAAAATATTTTGAACTAATTGAAAATAAAAACATTACTTATCAAAATTTGTAGGATGCAACAAAAACAGTGGTTAGAGGGAAATTTATAGCACTGAATGCATATGTTAGAAAGAAAGATCTTTAAAATCAGCAACTTATACTTCTATCCTAGGAAACTAGACAAAGAAAAGTGAATGAAATCCAGAGTAGGCTAAAGAAATGGTTAAAATCAGATCAGAAAGTAATGACATTTAAAACAAAAAATCAATAGAGAAGATCAATAAAACCTAAAGTTAGTTCCTTGAAAAGATCAATAAAATTAAAAAGTCTCCAACAGGATAAAGAAGAGAGAATAAACATATTATTAATATCAGAAGTGAAAGAAGGACATGACTAAAGAGCCTATGGGCATATAATGATAATAAAGGAATATTACACACCCCTATGCCCACAATGCTGATAATTCAGATGAAATTAATCATTTATTTGAAAGACACAATCTGTCAAATTTCACGTAACAAGAAATATATCAGTTAAAGAGGCTTATATCTACTAAAGAAATTTAATAAATAACATTTCCAAACCAGAAAACATCAGACTCAACTGGGTTTATTGATGAAATAAATCAAATATTTAAGGAAGAAATTATACAAATTCTCTATAATCTCTTTTGAAAAGATGGAAGCAGAGAGAATACTCCTTAACTTATTCTATGAAGCCAACATAACCCTAACTCTAAAACTGGACAAAGACATTACAAACAAAACAAAACCAAAAATAACAATATCTTTCAGGGACATAGATGATATACAAAATATTAGTAAATTGAATCCAATGATGAGGATTATTTACCACAATGAAGTGAGATTTATTTTAGGTATGCAAAGCTGGTTAAATATTTGAAAGTCATAAAAGTTATCTTTCAAATCAATGGGAAAAAATTTAAATATCATCTCAATGAATGCGGAAAAGCATGTGACAAAATCCAACACCTATTCATGATAAAAACTCTTAGTAAACAAAGAATAAAAACATCTACAAAAAACCTTTGGTAATGATGGTAAGAGTCTAGAGCTTCTCCCATCAAATTCAGGAACAAGGCAAAAATGTGACTGTCTATACTGCAGAATGGTACTCGAAGTCCTGGTTAATGCACAAAGGAATGAGAAGGATGGGATAAGGAAGGGAAGGGAGGGAAGGGAGGGAAGGGAAGGGAAGGGAGGGAAGGGAAGGGAAAGGGGAGGGAAGGAAGAGACAGAAAAGAAAGAATAATGAGAGGAACATAAAAAGAAAGGAAACAATGTGTACAGATTGGGTAGAAAAAGTAAATTTTTTTATAGATGACACGATTGCCTATGTAGAAAATCCAAAATAGTTGGGGGAAAAAAATCTCTTAGAACTAATAAGTACTTACAACAAGATTTTAGAATACAAGGTTACTATACAACAGTTAATCACTTTCCTGTATACCAGCAACTAACAAGTCAAATTTGAAATTACATTTTTAAATGTAATGCTATTTGTATTAGCACCTCCCAAATAAAATATTTACATATAAATCTAAAAAATATGTACAATATCTGGATAAAGATCTACTTTCTACAAAAGACTGATGAAATAAATTAAAAGAAGTAAATAAATGGAGAAATGTTCCATGTTCATGAATTGGAAGACTCAGTATTGTCAAGAAAGATGTCAGTTATTTCCAACTTGATCTATAGATCCAATATAATCTCAACTCCGATCTCACCAAGTTATTTCATACATATCCACAGAATGATTCTAAAGCTTATATGGAGAGGCAAAAAAACCCATAATAGCCATCACAGTACTGAGGGAAAAGAAAGCCAGAGTACTGAGGCACAATCTATGAAAGATATAATTTATAAGTTGTACTTCATTAAAATTTGTATTCTTCTGAAAGTGCAATTGTCAAATACAAACTAACGAATCCAAAGCCCACACTCTTACCACCATATTGATCAGGCATTCACTCTCTGGGCCTCTATTCACTTGTCCTAAACATCCAGGGGCCAGGTTCCAAACAACTAGGGACAGCCTCTGTGCCCCCAAGCCCACTGAAATGATTTAAACTAGCCAATCCTAAACCTCTTTATCCTGTCCTTCCCTTTCCTTCCTGCAAAGACCACAATAAATTCTCTTACCCATGGATCTTGCCCCTCTCTACCTCCTGACGGTACTCAGTGCTTTACTGGTATTTTGGAATGCTGACAATACTGACTCTATCTTTGGTCCTCCAAAGATGTTTTCCTCTCTGGTCTACAGGTGGCGCCAGCTTATATAACTAGAAGGGAGCCTGTGGCTTCACCACCTTACTCCTCATTCCATAAAAGCTGAGATAGAGGTGGAGAATGCTTTTATACTGTCTGTCTGCCTGATTGCCCCTGTCAGTAAGTTACCCTGAATAAAACTCTGTGTAAATGGTACGGAGTGGCTTCCCTCATTTTTCAGCATTAAAGTGTCTTCTCAATCTAGAATATACATTACAGACCTCCCTCTACCTTCTTTTTTTTTTTTTTTTAAGATTTTATTTATTTATTTGGCAGACAGATCACAAGTAGGCAGAGAGGCAGGCAGAGAGAGAGGAGGAAGCGGGCTCCTTTCTGAGCAGAGAACCCAATGCGGGGCTCAATCCCAGGACCCTGAGATCATGACCTGAGCTGACGGCAGAGGCTTTAACCCACTGAGCCACCCAGGCGCCCCTCCCTCTACCTTCTAATACGATGTGTCTCCTCTGTGTCCTGTCATGGCCTAGTCTTTTGAGAACTCTGAATAACAAATTCTCTTTTCAGTGGAAAACATGTTCTGCTCTGTTGGTCTTACTATACCTCTCAAATTTTCCATTAATACACTATATTTTTAAACTGTTTAAAGAAGAATGAACACCAATCCGTCTCAAACTTTTCCTAGAAATAGCAGACAATTCCTAAATGATTTTATAAGCCCAACATTACTCAGAAGTGAGAAAAAGACACCAAAAGTAAGAATATTGCATACCAATATCCCTTGTTAAAGTAAATGCACAAATCCTTAAAAACAACTAGGAAAATGAATCCGGCAATTTATTAACAGAATTATATATCATGGGGAGCTGGAATTTATCCCAAGGAGCAGGGAGGTTTAAAATAAGAAAATCAATCAATATAATCACCATTTTAAATGGAATTAATGAAAACACACACTCACATACACTCATGATCACCTCAACTTTTGTAGAAAATGTTTTTGAAAAAGTCACACTCTTTCATAATAAAAACAATAAGACAACTAGGAAAGAAGTGAACTTTCACAATATGATAAAAAGAATTAATGAAAACCCTACAACTAGCATTATGCTCATTGTAAAAGACTGAAATCTTCTCTGCTAAGATTAGGAACAAGCCAAGGATAACCACTTTCATCCTTGTTATTCAATATTGTTTTGGAAGTTCTAGCCAGGGCAGTTAGAAAACAGACAAAATAAAGGAATCCAAATTGGGAAGAAAGAAGTAAATCTATTTCATTTCATGGATGGCATGATCCTAAATATAGAAAACCCCAAAGAACCACCCAAAAATCTATTAGAGTTATTATATAAATTCAGCAAAGTGAAATTATACAAGATCAAAATGGGAAAAAAATTAGTTGTGTTTCTATACTCTCACAATGAACACTCATAAAAGGAAATTTAAAAGCAATTCCATTTATAACAGCCTATAATAGAATAAAATATGGAGGCACACCTGGGTGGCTCAGTCAGTTAAGCATCTGCCTTTGGCTTAATTCATGATCCCAGGGTCCTGAGATCATGAGTCCCACATCAGGCTCCCTGCCCAGTGGGGAGTCTGCTTCTCCCTCTCCCTCTGCTGCTCTGTCTGTCATATAAATAAATAAAATCTTAAGAATAAAATATCAAGGAATCAATATAACTACAAAATTAAATATATGTTCAATGAAAACTATAAAACATTGTTGAAAAAAATCAGGAGAGATCTAAAATTAATTTAAAGATATCCAACTATTCATTGGCAAGAAGATTTAAGATTTAATATTTTAGAGATGCCAAACTACCTAAAGTTGTATCTACAGCATTGACACCATCATTTATTTTTTCAAAAATGGAAACACCAGAATTCCTTAAATTCTCATGAAATTACAAACCAAATATATATTAACTATGAAGATAGAATATATAGTCAATGGATTTTATTCAGCTACACAAATTAACAAAGTTCTGATACATGTTATCACATAAATAAACCTTAAAAACATTATGCTAAATAAAATAAGCCATTCACAAAAGAATAAATATTGTGTGATTTCATTTAAATAAAATATATGGAATACAGAAATTCATAGAGATTAGAGGTTTCCTGGAGCTGGTGAGATGGGAAAAATATATACAGAGTAGTTTATGTTTAGAAGGATGAAATGTTTGGAGTTAGTGGTGAGGTTAATACAGCATTGATTGCAACTAGGATCCTGGAATCACTCACTTAAAAATGGGTTAAAATGCAAACACACACACACACAGAGTAACAATAAAATATTTAAACAAATAAACAAGTCTAGGTTTAAACTCAATATTCTTTGTAGAAATTTTTATATTAGAAGGGTCATTTAAACTTTTTTAGTTTATCCATTTAAGGATTGGAAATAACAGTGTCTTTCTACATGCTATTATAAGACATAAAGTAAGTAAATTATATTGAATATGCAAGGTGTCTAGAAGAGTACTTTGCACATATTATCCAAATATACCCATTTTCCTTTTCTTTCTTTACTTTCCCACTCTCAACCTTTTGTGCAAGTTGGTAAATTTGTTTCTACAAAATCACTCAGTCAAACTTCTGATTGTATTTTTAGGTAAATTCTTTGTTGTTTTAGAATAGTTTTTGATTTTTTTCTTTCTTTCTTTATTTTTTATTTATTTTCAGCATAACAGTATTCATTATTTTTTCACCACACCCCGTGCTCCATGCAATCCATGACCTCTATAATACCCACCACCTGGTACCCCAACCTCCCACCCCCCCCACCACTTCAAACCCCTCAGATTTTTTATCAGAGTCCATAGTCTCTCATGGTTCACCTCCCCTTCTAATTTCCCCCAACTCTCTTCTCCTCTCTAACTCCCCATGTCCTCCATGTTATTTGTTATGCTCCACAAATAAGTGAAACCATGAGATAATTGACTCTCCCTGCTTGACTTATTTCACTCAGCATCATCTCTTCCAGTCCCACCCATGTTGCTACAAAAGTTGGGTATTCATCCTTTCTGATGGAGGCCTAATACTCCATAGTGTATATGGACCACATTTTCCTTATCCATTCGTCTGTTGAAGGGCATCTTGGTTCTTTCCATAGTTTGGCGACCGTGGCCATTGCTGCTATAAACATTGGGGTACAGATGGCCCTTCTTTTCACTACATCTGTATCTTTGGGGTAAATACCCAGGAGTGCAATTGCAGAGTCATAGGGGAGTTCTATTTTTAATTTCTTGAGGAATCTCCACACTGTTCTCCAAAGAGGCTGCACCAACTTGCATTCCCACCAACAGTGTAAGAGGATTCCCCTTTCTCCACATCCTCTCCAACACATGTTGTTTCCTGTCTTGTTAATTTTGGCCATTCTAACTGGTGTAAGGTGATATCTCAATGTGCTTTTAATTTGAATCTCCCTGAAGGCTCTTGATGATGAACATTTTTTCATGTGTCTGATAGGCATTTGTATGTCTTCATTGGAGAAGTGTCTGTTCATATCTTCTGCCCATTTTTTGATATGATTGTCTGTTTTGTGTGTGTTGAGTTTGAGCGATGAGAGATGATGTTCACAATGTTAGAGCGGAGCTTAAAGCTACCAGGGCTGAGGTTCACAATGCTCTCAATGAGTTGCAATCTAATCTAAATTCTCTCAAAGCTAGGGTAACTGAGACAGAAGATAGAATTAGTTTTTGGATTTTTAAGAAAGATGTGGAGAGTTCCTATATAAACCACATCCAGTTTCCACTATTATTAACATCTTATATTAGCATAGTATACTTTACAGAGATTAATACTGACTTATTATTTTAACTGAAGTCTATACTTTATTTAGATTTATTTAGTTTTTGCCTACTATCCTTTTTTGTTGCAGGACCCCATTCAGCATACCAGAAAACATCATTCACTCATGATGTCTGCTTACACGCCCCTTGGCACTTCTTAGACACCTCATCTTCTTGATGATATTGATAGTTTTAAAAAGCAATGGTCAGCTCTTTTGTAGGATGCTAATCTATTGGAATTAATCTATTGGAATTAATCAGACTTTTTATTCATGATTGTATTAGTTTTGAGTTTGGGAGAGGAGAACCACAGAAGTGTCTTTTTCATCACAATATCAATGGTGCATGACCCATATAATTTATGTTAACCTTGACTACCTGGCAAGGTAGTGTTAATTAGATTTATCCACTGTAAAGTTTGTTTTGACCCATTTACATGCTGTACTCTAATTTTTTAGCTGAAATATAATTGACATATAACATTATACTAGTTAGTTGTACAGCATAATTGATTCAGTATTTGTATACATTATAAACAATGTAGTAAGTCTAGTTACCATCTGTCACCATACAGTGTTACCATTTTTTCTTCTGGTGACAAGATCTTTTAAGATTTACTATGTTAGCAGCTTTCAAATATGCAATACGATACTATTGACTATAGTTACCTGGAAGTTTATACTTCTTGATTCCCTCCATCTGTTTTACCTATCCACTAACCTCCTCTCTTCTGGCAACCAATATGTTCTTAGTAATTGTGAGTTTTGTTTTATTTGTTTTTTTTTTTTTTTTTGGTTCCACATATAAGTGAAATAATATAGTATATATAATAATTTTTTTCCCAGTATATGTAATTCTTGTCTGACTTACTTCACTTAGCATAATACCCTCAAGGTCCATCCATGTTGTTGCAAATGGCAAGAGGTCATTGTTTTTATGGTTGAGTAGTATTTATATATGCCACATCTTTGTAGATTGCACCAAATCTGTAGATTAAGTTGAGAGGAGTTGATATCTTAATAATATTGAATCTTCCCATCAATGGGAACAAAATATTTACTTTCTTTAAATCTGTGATCTTTCATCAGTGTTTCATAGATTCCAGCATGCAGATTCCATATTTTTTTAATATTTATCTATGAACTTTGATTCTTGGTATTTCTATAAATACTATCTTTTAAAAATTCCAATTCAAAATAATCCTTTCTGGTTTATAGGAAATTGAATTTTATATAGTAAACTTGTATCTAGTCACATTGCTAAACATGTTTATTAGTCCTTAGAGTATTTGTACAAATTTTTCTAGAAAGATAATCATGTCATATTGTTACTTTTATCTATTCATTTATTTTAAGTAATCTTGATAGCCAATGTGGGTCTTGAACTCATGACCTTGAGATGAAGAGCTGCATGCTTTATTGACTGAGCCAGCCAGGTACCCAATCATCTTATATTGCAATAAGCTTCCAAGTAAACTTTGATAGTTTTAACTTTAAATTGTTGATATTTCACATTTCTATTTTATCTGAAGTAATAGTATTAGTAGCAGTAATATTAATAATAATAGTTAAAGCATAAAACACTTGGTACATATCACACATTATTCTAAACACTCTTCATATTTTACTTTTTATGTAATTTTTTCCATTCTAAGTTCCTTCTAGTTTTTATTGTGATGTATATTCAAGTATTAAGCTGGAAGAAGACAATATATGTGTTGGCACTTACAAGTGAGAAATTATCTGCATTGGCTTAACTAAGATTCTGAGTAAAGTCTATTTATTAAATCCCTATAACACTTCAATTAAAAAATATGTTTCCTAATATTAATTCACTTTTATTAATATCCTTTTTTAATTTAATAACCATTTTTCATGCCTACTATTTTTAAGGCTTATTAAAGTAGATATTATCTTCAGACAGTTTTCAAACACAGGTGGTTATCAGCTATAAGAATGGGCATTCTTAACATTTTACTGTAGCCTGGTTTGACCAAAGGATTTACTTTTTTTATTTAAATGTTCTGAAACTTTAGTAATTTTAAAACCTCTGTTTTTTATTAAAAACTAAGATAAAATGTACCTATGCTTCCTTAAATGGAAAAAATATACATTTCAAGAACACTTATTGATTGTTTTGTATGCATGTGCTGCTGAACCTATAAATGGTGTGTGGGAAATGCCTTTTAAAACAATGGTGTTAAAAAATGTTAATTAAAAGTAAATTCCGACCCAAGAAGCTCTTTTTCCAAAATATCCTTGAAAAGTCATGACTGAAGAATCACACTTCTGCATTTTTTCATTAGCATGTGAACTGCCTTCCTGAATAGATTTCCAAGTTTAAAGGAAACGTGACATTTCCTTTTGCAGTTACTAATGCCATGCTCATTAAAAACAGGGACTCCATAAATGTTCAGGATCTGATTGTCAGGGGAAGACACAAAAGTCAGCAACTATTTCTAACTGGTATGAATCTCATTTCACTAACAGATATACAAAGATACAGTTTTCTTTACTTTTCTGTTTAATTCAACTTTATTTCTCTTGTCTGCTTCTATTTGTTCTGGGGATATAGGCACTCTTAGAACCAGAATATACCTGTATCTTAGAATTCATTCTGAGTTCAGTAAATCAGCTTCTTTTTTCCTGGGGTGAAGACAATGTTTTGTGCTTTGTTGAAAGGAGAACATCAGTTCAAGGATAGAAAGTGGATGGTAATGGACCTCTAACCTGGGTAATAGGAGGTCTGCTAACACTGGTTAGTTATCATTTATCATCATTAGTTATCATCGGGGGGGATCTTTCCAAGCTTGGCAGAATCCGCTCCACTTGTCTGTACTTCTCTGACTTGTTGTTTTCCTTTGTTCTAGGTAATTTCTGAATGGGGTCTGTGTCTTTTTAACTAGTGCTTTTAGAAATTTTTTCTTTGTAAGTCCCTTCCCCCACCTCCCCTCCACGTGGAGTGATTTAAGTATTCAAAAAACTGAAATTATCTTTTTCTTCCAGGGCTGGTCATAACTAAGGTATGAATACAAAGACATGATGGGCTTCTTGAATTCATCATCCATATCTTCCTCTGCAACTTTAGGAAGGAAGCCCACCCACTGACTTTTTATCCAAATTAGAAGTTTTTATTTCCCTTGGTTTGGTTTTTTCTGATACTGCAATTTGCCTTTTTAATATGGTTGTCTAAAAAATCTACAAGGAGAGTAAAAACTTTCTGATGTTGCTTTTTCTTCCCTTCCCTTTCTAGATACCACTAGGGAGTGGTTTCACCTTTTTTCCATCCCTGAGAGTTGCTTTTAGCTTTCCTCTTTGGAGACCACCTTGTGTGATTCCTTGATGATCAAAGCAGGGGAATTCTCATCACCCTTGGTATCCTCCAAAAGTTTTTCCCCATAGGTACATTTGTGCTCCTTGTTTTGACTCAGAACCCCTTTCCTCTGGGGTTCACCCAGGTGCCATTATTGACTGAGTCCCAGTCTGCCCTGGGAGCCATTATGTGACCAGGCTTCTAGTGTGGAAGAGTGAACTAGTGGTCCTCCAATGGAGATCTGTAATGGTCCAGATATTTGATGAGGACAGGAAGATGATAAAGCTGTCTGAACATGGCAGTCATCAGAAGATTCCTTGTCTGAGGAATAAGAATGAGAATAAGCTGGTGAAACTCTGAGGCACTTTTTTTTCTCATCTCTCCTCTGACAATTGTGAGATACTTTGTGAGGTTTCTCTAGCTCTGAGTTTTCTTAATTTTGTTTTTTCCTTTGTCTGTAGTCAAGGATATGGATTGGTTTCTGGAGGCTTTCTGATTTTCTTGGTAGTCCTTCTCCATTTTCTCCTCCTTCTGAAGCTCCTCCTTGGGCACTCTCAATAATCTCTCTTTTTAAAGTGCTTTTTATCAGTATCAACATTCTGTTTTTCAGAAATCAGCTTTTTCCACTGGTCCACTTAATCCCTGGCAAAGGTTCCAATATGCTCACATTTTCACAAGCTATTTACTATTCTCATAACTGCTCTCCACAACAAGGGCTACTGTAAGAGGCAAAATGGAGAGGTTCATTAAATATTCCCATTGCTTCTTAGGGTTCAAGTTCACAGCCAGGCCGCAGGTTCCACAATTTAGAGCACCAACACTATCTGCAACACTGCAACTGTTCTAGCAGTGACTCCTCAATGGAAGTGGGCTCCTGTAGTCCTGTATTGCAGCTCTGCTCTCAATACATTCTTGGTGGAGACCGAGGTGTTACTGGCCTCATGTGGGCTTCACACCTGGACCTGGTTGTACATGTCACTTGGAACCACTCTGTTTGGGCCTGCTGGCTCCTTGCTGACCTTTGTGCAGCCATACTTCTCCGTGGAACAACTTTCCAGTATGTCATCCAAGAGGGAAGGCAACCCCAGCACTAGATTCTGGACATACAAATCCTAACCACATATTTTCTCCACCTCTACAAAGTGCTGTGAATCATGCCCTAATTAACACCTTGTAGTGGTTCCTGGGCTGGCTGTCCCGCTCTCAGTCCATGGAGTCAGCAGGATCAATCAATCAGTCATGAATACCCTACTTTGAAACTATGTACCAATGGGTATTTTAATTTTAGTCTCAACGAAGCCCAAGGAAATGTGTTATATCTATTTTACAGATGAGGCAACTGAGGCTCAGGGAGATAAAATTAACTTTCATACAATCACATAACAGATAGAAGCAAAACTAGAATTTGGATCTAAGCAGTATAGGTCCTGTGTCAGCACCCAGAGAAAGAAAGGATGTGTTTAAAGTTAAACAGCTTAGCCCTATAAGTCAATATTAGCTCATGTGTCTTGGTTTCCCCAAAGCAGAGTCTGATACATAAGCACCAAATAAATTTGTGTGAAAGAATGAAAGAATGAGTCAATGGTCATTTGCCTTAATGAACCTGCCCATCAGCTGTGGGATTTAAGTCAGGCCAGCCCAGGCACCTAATCTTAACCTGAAAGATTTATCTTTATTCTTATTATTCTTATAACTAAAAGAACAACTAAGTAATCTTCAAACACCATCATTGGTTGCAGCGCCAATGACTGGATCAGAAAAGATTAGATTAGATCCCAGCCAGAGCTTCAGCAGCAGTGGCAGGCACCTGGCCTGACATCTCATCCAAAATGAAAAACCCCATGGTTGTTCTTCCTTCATATTTTCCTTTTTATATGGACTATAATTTTTAGGGCAGTTATAGCACAAAAGCAGCAAAATTGAGCAGAACTGCAGAGTTTGCATACGCCCCACCACCCCATACATGCAAAGCCTCCTTCATTGCCAGAGCAGTACACTTGTTAAAATTGATGAACCTACTTTGGAACATCATTATCACTGAAATTCCACAGTTAACATTAGGGTTTACTCCTGCTGTTATACATTCTATGGGTTTTGGCAAGTATATAATGGTATGTATCCACATTATAGCATCATATAGAATAATCATAGCACCTAAAAATCCTCTGGGTTTTGCCTACCCATTCACTTTCAGGTAACACTATTCCACTTTGTGGCGAGGCAAGTACTTTATAATAATAAAATATTCCAATTCCTCTCTCCCTTCCCTTGCATCACCACTGTCATTCATTTCATTTATACTTACATAAGTAAATATATATACATATATATGTTTATGTAAGTCATATAAACAAATATTAACATACATATAAGGATACAAATGTTTTAAACAAATTGTTTTCTGTTAGATCAATTAAGAAAAAGAAAAGCATGGGCACCTGGGTGCCTCTGTCAATTAAGCATCTGCCTTTGGCTCATGTCATGGTCTCAGGGTCCTGGGGATTGAGCCCTAAATCAGGCTCCCCTGCTTAGCGAGGAGTCTTTTTCTCCCACTTCCACTCTCCCTGTTTGTGGCCTCTCTCTCTCTCTCTGTCAACAAATAGATACAATCTAAAAAAAAAAAAAAAAAGAAAAGAAAAAAAACACATATTTTTCTCTAATATTCTTCCTTTCTTTTCATAGTTCTGAATTTTTGACTTACGTTAATTTCCTTCTCACAAAGAATTTCTTTTTAACATTTTATGCAAAGTGGATCTATGTTAAACAAATTCTTTCTATGCTTGTTTGTTTAATAAATTCTTATATTTCTCATTAGCTTTTTCTGAGCAAACTATATACCCAAAGTAGGGCTTGAACTCATAACCCTGAGATTAAAAGTTGCATGCTCTATAAACTCAGCTGGCCAGGTGTCCCCTCATTTACTTTTGAAGGATAATTTTGCAGTGTACAGAATTCTAGGTTGGTGAATTTTTCTTTCAACAATTTATCTCCAGTCTCTTCTTGTTTGTATGGCTTCTGAGGAGAAGTCAGATGCAATTCTTATCTATACTCCTACATAAGTAAAGTTTTTTACTAACGGCTTCTTTCAGAATTTTTATTTTTTTTAATCTTCATTGTTCTGCAATTTGACTATGATACACCTAAATGTAGTATTTTTTTGTTTGTTTGTCTTGGTTTCAAGTTTTTGAGGAAGGGACTTGTCTTGTTTGATGGTCACTGGGCTTTCTGGCTCTCTGGTTTGTTTTTTTGATATTGAATTGAGGGAAATTCTCTGTGAATATTGTTTCGAATATTTCTATTCTGCTTCCTCCTCCTCCTCCTTTCTCTGTCCCCTTTCTCATCCTCCTCTCCTCTTCTTCCTCGTTCTTCTCCTAGTTCTTCTGGTTTTCCTAATACATGCATCTTAGAGAGTTGTCCCTCATTTCTGGGATTTTCTGTGTGTGTGTGTGTGTGTGTGTGTTTCTTTTCTTTTCTTTCTTAGTGTTTTTACTTTGCTTTTCAGCTCTGGAGGTTTCTGTATATATTCTCAAGTTCAGCAATTCTTTGCTCAGCCATGTCCAGTGCACTAATGAGCTCATCTAAGCATTCTTTACTTCTACCACAGAGTTTTTTTTATCTCTAGCACTTTTTATTGTTCTTTCTTAGAATTTCAGTCTTTCTGCTTTCACTATCCGTATTTGTGAATGTTACCTACTCTTTATAAGTTAGAGCTCTTAGTCTATTCATCACAGCTTTTTAAAGTTCCTTGTCTGATAATACCAAAATCCTCATATCCGAATCTGGTTCTGACGTTTGCCTTGTCTTGTCAAACTGTGTATTTTTCTTTTTAGTATGCCTTGTAATATCTTGTTGAAAGCTCCACATAATGGCATGGGTCAAGGTAACTCTGGTAAATAGGTGTTTTTGGCTATGTGGTAAGGTGTGTGGAGAGGGGACATGTTCTGTAATCCTATGATTAGCCCAGTCTCTCTCTCTCTCTCTTTTTTTTTAAGATTTTATTTATTTATTTGACAGAGAGAGATCACAAGTAGGCAGAGAGGCAGTCAGAGAGAGAGGAGGAAGCAGACTCCCTGCTGAGCAGAGAACCCGTTGCAGGGCTCGATCCCAGGACCCTGAAATCATGACCTGAGCCAAAGGCAGAGGCTTAACCCACTGAGCCACTCAAGTGCCCCTAGCCCAGTCTCTTAATGAGCCTCTGCCTCTCAGCTGTGAAACTTGTAAGTGACTCTCAGTTTTATCCATCCCTGATGGAACAGGATGACTAGATGGAGCTGGAGAAGGTTTCTTCTCTATGTGGAAAGCTAGAATGTGCTGGAGTTGGGTATTTCCCTTCCCCTAGTTAGTTTGGGTTCTGACAAAACCCCAATAAGTTGGGAACTGGTAAATTAGTTTCCCTTAAACTGAGACACAGTTAAAAAAACAGATCCAGCATCTTTCAAAATGGCCCCTTTTCCCTTTACCATGCCAGAAGAATGAGATAATTTTTCTTTGATCTTCAACGTGAGAACCCTGTAGAGCTCTAGGAGGTAAACTCCACTCTGGAACTTTTAACTCCCAGATTAATCCAAATTAATCCTCCAGCAAATTACAGCTTAGATTTTTCCACCCCAGTATTACCTCAGGGATGAAATCCTAGCTCAGTATCTAATGTCATGAATCAATGTTCTCAAGAGGTTCAGCTGTGTTTTCTTCATTTGGAAACTATTGTTATTTAGGTCAGCTTATCTCATGTGTGTGTGTGTAACCAGGACAAGGACAATAGAACATTGCTTTGATGACTCAGGAAGAAATCAAATAGTTCCTTCCTGGGAACTGGTCACATGTTAGCAGTGAGTTTGAAAGGTTCATGGTATGCTCCGTGCAAAACTTAGAATGACTAGGATGTGTGTGTGTGCATGCGTGTGTGTGTGTGTGTGTGTGTGTGTTGGGAAAAAAAGAAGGGAGAAAGAGAACACTGAGGTATTGAGCCTAAAAAGCCAGGCTAGAACAAGAGTGCAATGGGATTTGGAGCTGTAAAACAATGGGGAGCTGCCAGTTTGTCTACCTACCTACTACCTCACATGTTAAGCAGATACTGAATACAAATCCTGTTTTCCAGCTTCCAAACCAAGATTCTTTCTATTTCTTTCTGTTTGGTGTGCCTCAATAATCATTGAATTTAACTTTTATCCCATCTTTACTGGCAACAGAGTCTTCTATAAAATCTGCCAAGTTTTGTAAGTAAGTAATATTTTCAGGTTCAATCAGTATGTTGGATTGTATCCATCCACATGAGAATCCAACTTATCCAGTGTTCTGGGATTTAGAAGATTCAGAGATACCAAACAGATACAATGAAAGTTTGCATCCAATCCAAATAGGATTGTTTGTAGTAATTATTAGAGATGATGCATCAAGTATATTTGATAGAGGAAGTTGGAATGAAATCCTGGAATAAAGTAAGAGAACTATGACCAGGGTTTAAATCCCAGCTCCACAAATTACCAATTATTTCTAAACAATAACAACAAAACAAACTAAACCACAAAAATATAAAACTGTTCTGCTCCTCTGGGCCTATTTAAAGTGAATAAAAAAATAATATTCACCTTTACTTTATGAGCACATGCAACTATTATAACTACAACATATGTCAGCAAACAGATTTGTTTCTTATAATTTTAAATCTGAATAAATAAAAATAACGTTTTTTTACCTGATTATAGATATTGAGTGCAAAAACAATTCCCAATAATTTAATTTTCCAACAATATATTTCATCAACATAATGTGAGTGTTTTCAAGGTTGGGTAGATAGATGCTGCTTGCTAGGTGTGTGGCACAGTTCTGGGCTACTACAAAATGCTCAGCAAATGTTTTTTGTTTAAAATACATTAAGCACAATTTAAAGATATAGAGACCAGGATGGTGGACTTTGATAATTCAGTTAATGAGAGAAAATGGAGTTATTTAATACCCATATGTGGACCAATAGTACAAGGTAGAAAAAAAAAAAAAAGTCCTAGTAAAGCTAATCTAACAAGCTAAAGCATATTTATTAGAAGTCTTTGGTGTCATTCCTCCAAAAAGCTCCAAGTTCTTTGCATGGAATTTTTAAGGCATGGAATATTCAAAAATAGCACTGACAGAGTTGGGAAAAGAAAGTTGGGAGAGTAAAATCAGTGATGTTTAAGAAAAGTTGAGAAGAGCAGGCCACAGCAACTTTTTTAAAATTAACTTTATACCATGAATTTTAACACGTACAGTAAATTGTATGAACATATGTACAACCTAGCAAACTACTCTGAAGTTAACAGATACTTTATATAACCACCTCCGTCGAGGGAAAAGGCATTGTCAGCACTCCCAGAAGCTTCGGAACCCCTCTACTGGATGACAACCTCTCCTCTTCTGCAGGTAACCATATCCTGCCTCAAAAGGAAATAACATATTTGTCTTGTTTTCCCACCTTATGTATCCACAAATGAAACTATTTAGTTTTATGTGTTCTTGGGTTTTATATACATGGATTCATGCTACATGTATATTTATATATTTTAATCAATATTAACATTTTTAAAATATCACTATGGATTCATGACATATTTTCTCTTTGAATATATATATATTTATTTATTTATTTATTTATTTATAAAATATAATAGTGTATATACAGTTATATTAGCTCTTTGCACTGACAAGGCCTATAAAAAATGACCAAGTCAGTAACAAAGAGCATCTCTTACACCCAGATAATATAATATTATACCTAAAGGAACTGAGAGCTCTCAGATAAATGGCCAATTCCAGGTCTGGAGCAAGAAATGTATTACATTTGTATCTTTGGGGTAAATACCCAGTAGTGTGATTGCAGATGATCCTGAACTGACTTATAACTCAAAATGACAATGCTGCCAAACACACTGGGAAGGGAAAACATGTGCGGAGCAAGAAGATGAGGAGAAAGGAATGGATGAATTTAAATAAATGATGGATGGATGGGTGGATGGATGGATGAAGATTAGATGATCTTCATCCAAGAAATGGCTGATGAATATACACTCACTTAAACCTCACTGTAGTCCTTCTGTGACCTTGTGCAGATCTTTTCCTATGCAGATTTTAAGACACAGTTGAGATTTTAAGTACTCCATAGAGTTTTTCCTGATTCCATGATGATTTCGTTGATGACAGCTATCAATTATAGTCACATAATAGCAATAGATGTTTAAAAGAAAAAAAAGTCCTAAGAATCATAAAGTTACAACACAAAATATGTCCAACCCCCCCCCCAAAAAAAACCATGTCTCTAATATTTCCTAAAGGTTATTTGAAGAATCTTTGGTCCTTTGTTGTATGCTTCACCTAACAAAATTAATTCTTTATGTCCAATAATGCAACTTCCCTGGTTGAATCTTTTCAATGGCTCTGCATCACCCACAGGATATAATTTCAAGTTCCCTCCATAGTTCCGATTCTCTGGTTCCTTTCTACGTCTCCTTTCTTGTCTTTTAACTTGCCTTATATTTTTTTGGCTAGCAATTCATAACCATATTATCCATTCCCTGGGTATGCTGTGAAATTTTCATTATCAATGTCTTTACTAGGAATCATATCCACTACCTTCTAGCCCTGACCTTTGCCCCAAACGGTGAACTCCTACCATCCCTTCAATGTATAAGACCAGCTTCCAAAGGACATTTTGCTGGATATTTCTGATTCTTGCCACTTGACATTACACATAATGCTTTTTCTCCAGGGCCTAGAAAATGGCCTAAAGTGTACAGAAAAGTATTTATTTTCTATGTTTTGTATTTAATGGTACATAGTTTTATTCTTTTTAAAATCTGCAGAACAGGGAGACTTTTATTATTTGAATTTGAATTATTTGAATCAGGTCTGGTGGACTGTCAGAGTATTTATACACACATATACACAATTATGCATACATTCCATATATCTGTTTAAAACATAATAGGATTTTTAAAAATTAGTATATCTAGGAAAACCCAGGATCTCAGATTATATTAGCAAAGTTGTATTTATAAGAACAGAACTACAAACAAGCATTTGAATCAGGATTGAGTTAAGATTTGCCTACAGTTTTTACACCTGAGCCAAGGGTGAGTCTTTAGCCAGAAGAGGCACATTATAAACAATCAGACAATCACAAGAAAAACTTCAAATAAAATAATCACTTTGTGTAACACAAGATGAGGTAATCGGCTTGAAATTTTGTCCTGAAACAGAGTTAATCAATCACATTTTGGGGCATTCTTTAGGGTGTAATGCTTTTCCCTCTACCCCTAATTTCATACCTTTTTAAGCCCAGTGAGAAATCTCAGTTGAAATAGTTATTTTCTCTTTTCTGGTAGAATTTATTATGATTGTTTTTATTGAAATTTGTTTTACCTCCTGAAGTGTTAAGATATTGGTTATGTGTATCAATCAAATTTTTATTGCATTTTCTTGTAACCTTTTAAAATAATTCATCAGACAATAAAAATAAAAATGGACATTAATTATATTGAGGAAAATTCTACTTCTTTTTGAATTTGACACATGTTTTTTCCCCAAATGCTTTGAAATTGCTAAGAACAATTTGATGATACTCATAATAAATTTAGGGAACTTTGTTGAGTAGATATAAAATGACAAACTTAACTGCATTTATAGTAAAGCATTCCTGCTCATCAGAGTAAGATGAGAAAATTAATATGTAAACTATTAAGTTATACCCAGATGCATTGTGTTCTGCAGCCAAAATAGATATTTGGTGATGTTATCTCTAACAGTTTATTGCAATTTCAAAGGGAAAATGCTTTAGAAAAATTACATGACTATATCCAAAAGATGTTCATTAAAATATTATATATTTTAAAAGATATAATTCATGAATTTTTTTACTTCTTTTCTATATCCTTTTTTATATCGTTTTACAAATTTCTATATGTTATTCTGTCTTCTCAGCTGTTTTGTTTCCAGACTTACACTTTTTTTTATGGAAGAGTATATAAACAGGTTCATCAGAAAAGTTTTGATTCATGTCATTATTTCTCTTTAATTCTTAGGTACCTTAAAAGTAAAATTAAATTTTAGAACTAAATTGTATGCTTTCTTGAAAAATTAAAAAGGAAGACTATTTTCTTAGTCTTATGAATGTTTTATGTTGAAATCAGATAGATGGGAGTACAACATAATTTTAAAAGTTGTAGGTTATTACTGGGCTTTAGGTTTCCATTTATGAAATTAAAATATATTAACACTTATTTTAGAGTAACATCATTACAAAATTAGTGGACTATTTTCTTTTTTTTAAAGAAAAATCCACATTTATTTACTTATTTTAAATATTTTATTTATTTAATTGACAGAGAGAGTAAGTAAGCATGAACACCAGCAGGCAGAGTAGCAGGCAGAAGCAGGCTTCCAGCTGAGCAGAGATCCTGACATGAGGTTAGATCCCAGAACCTTGGGATCATTAACTGAGCTAAAGGCAGACGCATAACCAACTGAGCCACCCAAGCTCCCCTAGTGGACTATTCTATCCTTCACCAGGTTATGAAGTAATACTTCTGGTTAAATTGCAAAACATAGTAGCTTTATGATCCCATTCTTCTTGACTGCTGGAAATCAGTTTTCCACTAGGTTCTATAATACCAGATATTTCTGGGTATGCTGAGGAGATAATCAAAAATAAAATCTAGTTATTCTTCACACCTTGACAATTCATCTGGCTCAAGATTGATCTCCTTCCACTTGGCATTCCCTAGTTAGCTTTGTTGTGACCATTTCTGAGTTCTATACTAAATTTTTCCTAGGTATATTCCCCCCTACAAAATTTCCAAGCTTACATGGATATTGTCTCTTTCCCAAAAATATCTTTTGAGATCATGGTAGACCTTTGATATGACTCAGTGATAATGAAAGTAAAACCTACTGGGTGATCTGGTAGTTAATGTTGGTACATCTCAGTAGTCATGGGCTCAGGAATGACATCATCCATGTACTTAGTTTTATGGAGGTCTCCTTTCAACTTTCAGCATTAAGGTTTATGGAGTATCTATTTTGGGCCAGGCACTGTCATGGATCCAGGATACATGGGGAAGCAAGCAGATAAAAATCCCAGGACTCATGGAGCCTACTGACTGGTGGAATAAAAGATAAAAATGGTAGAAATAATAAATAAATAGATAAGTATAATGTCATAGATATTATTAAAAAGTAGATTGTGTTCAGGTAGTTCGGAAGTTTCCGGATAGGGTAATTTTATATGGGATTCTCAAGGATAGATTCATTTAAAAATGACATTTGAGTGTAGATTGGAAGGACTAAGAAAATTAATTCTTTAGCTAAATTAGGACAAATGTTCCATGCAGAGGAAATAGGCAGTGCAAAGACTTTGAATTGAAATCATGTTAGATTTTTTTTACACTTTTTAATTTTTTTTTAAGTAACCTCTCTACCCACCATGGGGCTTGAACTCACGATCCAAAGATCAAGAATCACATGTTTTACTGAATGAGTCAGCCAGACACCATTTTTGTTTTTTACATTTAAAGCATCGTTTTTATTGTAGCAAAATATATATATAACACACAATTTTAAATTTAAATCAGTTTAAGTGTGCAATTCAGTGGGTTTTTATTATATTTTATTGAAGTATAATTAACATGCACTGTTATATTATTCTCAGGTGTACAATATAATGATTCAATAATTCTATAAATTTTTCAGGCTCATCCAGATAAATATATTCTAATCCCCTTTACCTATTTTAATTATTCTCCCTGCCCATCTCCCCTCTGACAACTGCGTGTTTGTGCTCTGTATTTAAGAGTCTGTTTTGATTTGTTTTGGTTTATTTTGTTCTTGGTTGTCTCCTTTTTCCCTTGTTCATTTGTGTGTGTGTACTTTTCTTAAATTCCACATATAAGTGAAATCATAAGGTGTTTGTCTTTCTTTAATGGACTTACTTCACTTTGCATTATACCTTCTTTTTTTTTTTAATTTTTTATTTTTTATAAACATATATTTTTATCCCCAGGGGTACAGGTCTGTGAATCACCAGGTTTACACACTTCACAGCACTCACCAAAGCACATACCCTACCCAATGTCCATAATCCCACCCCCTTCACCCAAACCCCCTCCCCCCAGCAATCCTCAGTTTGTTTAGTGAGATTAAGAGTCACTTATGGTTTGTCTCCCTCCCAATCCTATCTTGTTTCATTGATTCTTCTTCTACCCACTTAAGCCTCCATGTTGCATCACCACTTCCTCATATCAGGGAGATCATATGATAGCTGTCTTTCTCTGCTTGACTTATTTCGCTAAGCATGATACGCTCTAGTTCCATCCATGTTGTTGCAAATGGTAAGATTTCATTTCTTTTGATGGCTGCATAGTATTCCATTGTGTATATATACCACATCTTCTTGATCCATTCATCTGTTGATGGACATCTAGGTTCTTTCCATAGTTTGGCTATTGTGGAGATTGCTGCTATAAACATTCGGGTGCATGTGCCCCTTTGGATCACTACATTTGTATCTTTAGGGTAAATACCCAATAGTGCAATTGCTGGGTCATAGGGCATTTCTATTTTCAACATTTTGAGGAACCTCCATGCTGTTTTCCAGAGTGGCTGACCAGCTTGCATTCCCACCAACAGTCTAGGAGGGTTCCCCTTTCTCCGCATCCTCGCCAGCATCTGTCATTTCCTGACTTGTTGATTTTAGCCATTCTGACTGCTGTGAGGTGATATCTCATTGTGGTTTTGATTTGTATTTCCCTGATGCCGAGTGATATGGAGCACTTTTTCATGTGTCTGTTGGCCATCTGGATGTCTTCTTTGCAGAAATGTCTGTTCATGTCCTCTGCCCATTTCTTGATTGGATTATTTGTTCTTTGGGTGTTGAGTTTGCTAAGTTCTTTATAGATTCTGGACACTAGTCCTTTATCTGATATGTCGTTTGCAAATATCTTCTCCCATTCTGTCAGTTGTCTTTTGATTTTGTTAACTGTTTCCTTTGCTGTGCAAAAGCTTTTGATCTTGATGAAATCCCAATAGTTCATTTTTGCCCTTGCTTCCCTTGCCTT
This sequence comes from Mustela putorius furo, assembly GCF_011764305.1. Taxonomy (NCBI): domain Eukaryota; kingdom Metazoa; phylum Chordata; class Mammalia; order Carnivora; family Mustelidae; genus Mustela; species Mustela putorius. The sequence goes on from NW_025422019.1 coordinate 5,066,690, forward strand.
TTGCGTTGTTCCTAGGAAGATGTTGCTGCGGCAGAGGTCGAAGAGGTTGCTGCCCGTGTTCTCTTCAAGGATTTTGATGGATTTCTTTCGTACATTGAGGTCCTTCATCCATTTTGAGTCTATTTTTGTGTGTGGTGTAAGGAAATGGTCCAATTTCATTTTTCTGCATGTGGCTGTCCAATTTTCCCAGCACCATTTATTGAAGAGGCTGTCTTTTTTCCATTGGACATTCTTTCCTGCTTTGTCGAAGATTAGTTGACCATAGATTTGAGGGTCTATTTCTGGGCTCTCTATTCTGTTCCATTGATCTATGTGCCTGTTTTTGTGCCAGTACCATGCTGTCTTGATGATGACAGCTTTGTAATAGAGCTTGAAGGCCGGAATTGTGATGCCACCAACGTTGGCTTTCTTTTTCAATATCCCTTTGGCTATTCGAGGTCTTTTCTGGTTCCATATAAATTTTAGGATTATTTGTTCCATTTCTTTGAAAAAGATGGATGGTACTTTGATAGGAATTGCATTAAATGTGTAGATTGCTTTAGGTAGCATAGACATTTTCACAATATTTATTCTTCCAATCCAGGAGCATGGAACATTTTTCCATTTCTTTGTGTCTTCCTCAATTTCTTTCATGAGTACTTTATAGTTTTCTGAGTATAGATTCTGTGTTTCTTTGGTTAGGTTTATTCCTAGGTATCTTATGGTTTTGGATGCAATTGTAAATGGGATTGACTCCTTAATTTCTCTTTCTTCTGTCTTGCTGTTGGTGTAGAGAAATGCAACTGATTTCTGTGCATTGATTTTATATCCTGACACTTTACTGAATTCCTGTATAAGTTCTAGCAGTTTTGGAGTGGAGTCTTTTGGGTTTTCCACATATAGTATCATATCATCTGCAAAGAGTGATAATTTGACTTCTTTGCCGATTTGGATGTCTTTAATTTCCTTTTGTTGTCTGATTGCTGAGTCTAGGACCTCTAGTACTATGTTGAATAGCAGTGGTGATAATGGACATCCCTGCTGTGTTCCTGAGCTTAGCGGAAAAGCTTTCAGTTTTTCTCCATTGAGAATGATATTTGCAGTGGGTTTTTCATAGATGGCTTTGATGATATTGAGGTATGTGCCCTCTATCCCTACACTTTGAAGAGTTTTGATCAGGAAGGGATGCTGTACTTTGTCAAATGCTTTTTCAGCATCTATTGAGAGTATCATATGGTTCTTGTTGTTTCTTTTATTGATGTGTTGTATCACATTGACTGATTTGCGGATGTTGAACCAACCTTGCAGCCCTGGAATAAATCCCACTTGGTCATGGTGAATAATCTTTTTAATGTACTATTGAATCCTATTGGCTAGTATTTTGTTGAGTATTTTCGCATCTGTGTTCATCAAGGATATCGGTCTATAGCTCTCTTTTTTGGTGGGATCCTTGTCTGGTTTTGGGATCAAGGTGATGCTGGCCTCATAAAATGAGTTTGGAAGTTTTCCTTCCATTTCTATTTTTTGGAACAGTTTCAGGAGAATAGGAATTAGTTCTTCTTTAAAAGTTTGGTACAATTCCCCCGGGAAGCCGTCTGGCCCTGGGCTTTTGTTTGTTTGGAGATTTTTAATGACTATTTCAATCTCCTTACTGGTTATGGGTCTGTTCAGGCTTTCTATTTCTTCCTGGTTCAGTTGTGGTAGTTTATATGTTTCTAGGAATGCATCCATTTCTTCCAGATTGTCAAATTTATTGCCGTAGAGTTGCTCATAGTATGTTCTTATAATTGTTTGTATTTCTTTGGTGTTAGTTGTGATCTCTCCTCTTTCATTCATGATTTTATTTATTTGGGTCCTTTCTCTTTTCTTTTTGATAAGTCGGGCCAGGGGTTTATCAATTTTATTAATTCTTTCAAAGAACCAGCTCCTAGTTTCGTTTATTTGTTCTATTGTTTTTTTGGTTTCTATTTCATTGATTTATGCTCTGATCTTTATGATTTCTCTTCTCCTGCTGGGCTTAGGGTTTCTTTCTTGTTCTTTCTCCAGCTCCTTTAGGTGTAGGGTTAGGTTGTGTACATGAGACCTTTCTTGTTTCTTGAGAAAGGCTTGTACCGCTATATATTTTCCTCTCAGGACTGCCTTTGTTGTGTCCCACAGATTTTGAACCGTTGTATTTTCATTATCATTTGTTTCCATGATTTTTTTCAATTCTTTTTTAATTTCCCGGTTGACCCATTCATTCTTTAGAAGGATATTGTTTAGTCTCCATGTATTTGGGTTCTTTCCAAACTTCCTCTTGTGGTTGAGTTCTAGCTTTAGAGCATTGTGGTCTGAAAATATGCAGGGAATGATCCCAATCTTTTGATACCGGTTGAGTCCTGATTTAGGACCGAGGATGTGATCTATTCTGGAGAATGTTCCATGTGCACTAGAGAAGAATGTGTATTCTGTTGCTTTGGGATGAAATATTCTGAATATATCTGTGATGTCCATCTGGTCCAGTGTGTCATTTAAGGCCTTTATTTCCTTGCTGATCTTTTGCTTGGATGACCTGTCCATTTCAGTGAGGGGAGTGTTAAAGTCCCCTACTATCATTGTATTATTGTTGATGTGTTTCTTTGATTTTGTTCTTAATTGGTTTATATAGTTGGCTGCTCCCACATTGGGGGCATAGATATTTAAAATTGTTAAATCTTCTTGTTGGACAGACCCTTTGAGTATGATATAGTGTCCTTCCTCATCTCTTATTATAGTCTTTGGCTTAAAATCTAATTGATCTGATATAAGGATTGCCACTCCTGCTTTCTTCTGATGTCCATTAGCATGGTAAATTCTTTTCCACCCCCTCACTTTAAATCTGGAGGTGTCTTCGGGCTTAAAATGTGTTTCTTGGAGGCAACATATGGATGGGTTTTGTTTTTTTATCCATTCTGATACCCTGTGTCTTTTGACAGGGGCATTTAGCCCATTCACATTCAGGGTAACTATTGAGAGATATGAATTTAGTGCCATTGTATTGCCTGTAAGGTGACTGTTACTGTATATGGTCTCTGTTCCTTTCTGATCTACCACTTGTAGGCTCTCTCTTTGCTTAGAGGACCCCTTTCAATATTTCCTGTAGAGCTGGTTTGGTATTTGCAAATTCTTTCAGTTGTTGTTTGTCCTGGAAGCTTTTAATCTCTCCTTCTATTTTCAATGATAGCCTAGCTGGATATAGTATTCTTGGCTGCATGTTTTTCTCGTTTAGTGCTCTGAAAATATCATGCCAGCTCTTTCTGGCCTGCCAGGTCTCTGTGGATAAGTCAGCTGCCAATCTAATATTTTTACCATTGTATGTTACAGACTTCTTTTCCCGGGCTGGTTTCAGGATTTTCTCTTTGTCATTGAGACTTGTAAATTTTACTATTAGGTGACGGGGTGTGGGCCTATTCTTATTGATTTTGAGGGGTATTCTCTGAACCTCCTGAAATTTGATGCTCGTTCCCTTTGCCATATTGGAGAAATTCTCCCCAATAATTCTCTCCAGTATACCTTCTGCTCCCCTCTCTCTTTCTTCTTCTGGAATCCCAATTATTCTAATGTTGTTTCGTCTTATGGTGTCACTTATCTCTCGAATTCTCCGCTCGTTGTCCAGTAGCTGTTTGTCTCTCTTTTGCTCAGCTTCTTTATTCTCTGTCATTTGGTCTTCTATATCACTAATTCTTTCTTCTGCCTCATTTATCCTAGCAGTTAGAGCCTCCATTTTTTATTGGACCTCATTAATAGCTTTTTTGATTTCAACTTGGTTAGTTTTTAGTTCTTTTATTTCTCCAGAAAGGGCTTTTATATCTCTCGAGAGGGTTTCTCTAATATCTTCCATGCCTTTTTCGAGCCCGGCTAGAACCTTGAGAATTGTCATTCTGAACTCTAGATCTGACATATTACCGATGTCTGTATTGATTAGGTCCCTAGCCTTCGGTACTGCCTCTTGTTCTTTTTTTTGTGTTGAATTTTTACGTCTTGTCATTTTGTCCAGATAAGAGTAAATGAAGGGGCAAGTAAAATACTAAAAGGGTGGCAACAACCCCAGGAAAATATGCTTTAACCAAATTAGAAGAGATCCAAAATCGTGAGTGGGGAGAAAGGGGATAAAAAGGGGTTCAAAAAGGAAGAAAGAAAAAAAAAAAAAAACAAAATAAAAAGAAAAGAAAAGAAAAGAATTTTTTAAAAAATAAAACACCTAAGAAAAATGTAAGAAAGAAAAAATATATATATTAGATAAACTAGTAAAAAATCGTTAAAAAAGAAAAACGTAACAGTTAAAAAAAATTTTTACCCGAAGGCGAGAAAAAAAAAAAAAATGAAAAAGAAAAAATTAAATTAACTGCAAGACTAAAAAAAATCACCCGAAGGCGAGAAAAAAAAAAAATGAAAAAGAAAAAATTAAATTAACTGCAAGACTAAAAAAAATCACAGCAAAAAAGCCATGAGTTCCGTGCTTGGCTTTCTCCTCCTCTGGAATTCTGCTGCTCTCCTTGGTATTGAAACCGCATTCCTTGGTAGGTGAACTTGGTCTCGGCTGGATTTCTTGTTGATCTTCTGGGGGAGGGGCCTGTTGTAGTGATTCTCAAGTGTCTTTGCCCCAGGCAGAATTACACCGCCCTTACCCGGGGCCGGGGTGAGTAATCCGCTCGGGTTTGCTTTCAGGAGCTTTTGTTCCCTGAGCGCTTTCCGTAGAGTTCCGGAGGACGGGAATACAAATGGCGGCCTCCTGGTCTCCGGCTGGAGGAGCCGAGAGCCCGGGGCCCCACTCCTCAGTGCGCCCTCAGAGAACAGCGCCCAGTCACTCCCGTCTGCCTGACCTCCGGCCGCGCTCCGAGCTCACCGACCTGCGACCAGTTCAAGGTAACACCGAGCTGTGAGCTACTGTCGGCTGTCTCTGTAGCCGGCTTTCCCGTTCCAATACCCGCAAGCTCTGCAACACTCAGACACCCCCGATCCTTCTGTGACCCTGCGGGACCTGAGGCCACGCTTACCCCGCGTGGGCTTCGCCCCGGTTTAGCCTCTGGAGCGATGTCCCTCAGCGGAACAGACTTTTAAAAGTCCTGATTTTGTGCGTGGTTGCTCCGCCGCTTGCCAGGAGCCGGCCCCTCCCCCCGGGGTCTATCTTCCCGTCGCTTTGGATTCACTTCTCCGCCGGTCCTACCTTTCAGAAAGTGGTTGTTTTTCTGTTTCCAGAATTGCTGTTCTTCTTCTCTTCGATCTGCCGATGGATTTTCAGGTGTTTGCAATCTTTAGATAAGCTATCTAGCTGATCTCCGGCTAGCTGAAGCAGTCTCAGCTTGCTACTTCTCCGCCATCTTGACTCCTCCCCCCTGCATTATACCTTCTAAGTCAATTCATGTTATTGCACATGGCAAGATATCATCCTTTTTTTTTTTTGGCTGAGTAATATCCCATTCTTTTTCCATTCATTTATAGATGAATACGTCGATTGCTTCAATATCTTGACTCTTGTGAATAACACTGCAATAAATATAAGGGTGAATATATCTTTCCAGAACTACTGCTCAGAAAAATATATGACTGCTCATTGACAATGTACCAGGTCACTCAAGAGTTCTGATGGAGGTGTAGAACGAGATTGATATCGTTTTCATGCTTGCTAATGCAACATAATTTCCAAAGCCCATTAATAAAGGAACAATTTTGACTTTCATATCTTGTTATTTAAAAAAACATATGCATTTTATAAGGCTATAGCTATCATAGTGAAATTTCATATAATCGGTCGTAACCACCCCTTTTCATTTCTGATGTTAATTGCTTGAGTCATCTTTTCTGTGTTAGTCTAGTTACAGGTTTGTCAATTTTGTTGTTATTTTCAATGAACCCACTTGATTTTGTTGATTTTATCTATTTTATATTTCATTTATCTCTATTCTAGTTTTTATTATTCCCTTCCTTCACTAGATTTGGCTTTTACTTCTTTTTCTAGTTCCTCAAGGTGTAAATTCAGGTTGTTGATTTGAGTTAGGTCTTTTTTCCTTTGTATTTTATTTAATGTAAACATTTATAGCTATACATTTCATTTCAGCACTATAAATGAAGCACTGTCTTCATTGCATCCCATGTTTTGATATGTTGTTTTCATATTTTTTGAGATATTTTAAAATTCCCTTTATTGTTTCTTCTTTGACCCATTGACTAAGAGTGTTTTGTTTATTTCCATATATTTGTGGATTTCCCACTTTTCCTACTGCTATTGACTTCAAGTTTCATTCTGCTGGGACTGGAATCTTTTGTATGACTTGAATCTTTATAAATGTGTTAAGATTTGTTTGTGTGTGTGGCCTAAAATGTGGTCTATCCTGGATAATATTCCATACTTATTTGAGAAAAGTATATATTTTTCGTTGTTGGGTGAAGTGTAATCTCCCTAGGTCTGCAGGTCTGTAGTCCCATTTTGGCTTTCACAACCCATACCCACTGCTAACCACAAATATTGGCCACTTAAGTTATGAGTTAGGTAATACAGAAACAAATCTCTCAGGCAGCCTACACACATTGTATATATTTTCAAATTCCTCTTGTTCTGTTCTCTGTTGTTCATGGATGGGAACTAGGGACCAGCCAATTCCCACCTCTTCAAGAAATATTTTTAATGCTGGTTCTTCAGTATTAAAGTATATTTTAAAATATTTTGAAAAGTAATTTGTAAGACAGTTCTTGAATCAAATAAAGCTTCAAATTTGGCACTATTACTGTCATATAGAAAGTGAATGGATGGAAAATATTGAAAACCATGTATTTTTAGGTGTGTTTATTTAAATGCTTACATTTAATCTCCAAATGGAGCAAAGTTAAGCCATTCACTTTGATTTAGGTGTGATTAATGGTCTTCAATCTTTCATTTAGAGAGTATTTATTATTGGTCTGACAAAGCATTTGCGCTCCTCAGGTGTTTCATGAGGGAAAACAAGACAATTTAGTGGGATATGTTGCAACCACCTTTAAAAGTGCTTGCCAAATAACCTAAGTTACGGTATAAAATTTGGGGGAAACAAACAAACAAACAAAAACAAACCTCAGAAGCTGGTGCTAACCAAAGATATCTGAAAAGTCTCACACATAATATGAATCACAGGAAGGCGACCTGATATGTTTCAACACTGTTTTCTTCTGCTTTACAGTTTGTTTAAATACGTTTACATACTTCTTAATCAGTGATCTTTTTTCAAGTTTTGATTCTTTCTAACTTCTGTAGTGGTTCAGCAGCACCATATCTACTGTATGATTTTATGTCCTTTTTTTGAGTGTTTTGCATAAATGCTTGGTGATTTAAAAAATAAAGACATTATAATGTTAATTATGCAATTATGTATTCACATTTACAATTCTCAGGGTCTACAAGATAATGCTCTTTGGCAAACTTCTTTTATAGGCTTAAGCGTATCTTTTAAGCTTGTATTTCCATGTAATGCAAACAATTTCATTTTAAAGAATTTGGATGTTAGTTTTCAGTGGTCTTACAGAAGTGATTTCTTTTTCTTTAATCATTTAAAATCTTGTTAATATTCATTCCCACACTTAAATTTTGGGAGACTTTATTTTTTTCATAGCCATGGGTAATAATACTTGTCATGTATTTAATACTTTGTAGTGTTTTAATATTGTCTATCAACTTCTTTTTTTCCACAGCAGATATGAGTCAACAAAGATTTTAGCATGTTGGCATGTATATTATTGACTGATACAGAAGACTCTCACCTACTTATATACACATACACACACACACACACACACACATATATACACACACATTATATATATACATACACACACATAAAATACATTATATTATATGCAATATATAATATATAAATATTTAATGCATATAGATATAATCAAAATTCATATCTTGATTTCTTGCATAATTGCAATGCAATTCCTTATTTGATCTTATTCTAATTAATTTGTGTGCCTGCAAGTCCTTGTCCAGATAAAACTAGGATTAAATAAGAATTTTATAGATATTATTCAGCTTTATTTTTCTGCCACCATAGAACAATGATCAAATACTCCATTCTTTTCAAATTCAAATAGATTATGATTCATTATTTTCTTTCCACCCATTTTTAATCAGATATTACACAACTTAATCAGTATCTTATTCAGATGGATGGTTTTATCAATGAATAAAAGTCTATAAGCAATCTTATCTGGAATGTTAATAGCTTGTTGGCATTTCATTGGGTTTTTGTTGGTAACTTGTATTTCTTAATTAGATTTCAGAATATAAGCCAGATCTTTTAAATTCTACAGTATTTGGTATGTGTGGCACTCAATTCCCTTTCAACTGATAGAAAAAAAGAATAAAAAATTCACTGACTTGTGGAGTATAAGGAATAACATGGAGGACACTGGGAGATGGAGAGGAGAAGTGATTTGGGGGAATTTGGAGGAGACAAACCATGAGAGACTGTGGACTGAGAAAGAAACTGAGCACTTTGGAGGAGAGGGGAGTGGGGGGTTGGGTGACGCTGGTGGTGGGTATTAAGAAGGGCACATATTGCATGGAACACTGGGTGTGGTGCATAAATGATGAATTTTGGAACACTGAAAAAAATTCAATTCAATAAAAAAACAATAAATAAATAAACATAAATAAAGTGAAATTTATTTTATCTGAAAAAAAAAAATCCTAGTGATAGATGTCAGGAATGACTAATTCAGATGCCCCAAAAATGTCAAGAGGATCCAATTGCTCTCTTGCTCTCTCTTTCACTTTCCTTCTCTTTCCCTCAGCTCCTCTATATTGACTTAATTTTAGATTAATTCTTTCCTCCCAGGAAAATGAACAGCAGTTCCACACCATATAGCTTCTCATCCTCAAGATCAATGAAAAAATGCAAGCTTTGTCTATTCACCAAAAATAATAATAATAATAATAATAAAATAAAAATAAAAAGTTCATGCCTGACTTTCATTGGTCTAAAGTGGTGCATATGACCATTTTTGGCCAATTCAGTTGCCTGGTATATGGGACATACCAATTGGCTTAAACCAGTTAGGTCTTATGCTTGCAGACTGGAGAAAGCTAGGACTACTCCACCTCTGGCTTGAGAGAAGGAACACTGGAACACTGTTTTCCTAGGTTGAAAAGTGGAAAAAAAATGCTCCCTATAATCACTTTTTTTTTTCCTTTTCAACCAACTTTTTGACATTGATGAATAAAGTAAAGTATTAATTTGGTGACATAAACTTTAAAAAAAATCTATTAAAAAGTGAAGTCATATGAAATACATGACCTAGTACATAACTATGCCAGAAATGATTACACTCATGTATCCTCTTTTGCAGTATTTACTGAGTTATCCCTGAGAAGATTTTCAGTCATAAGATTAATTTCCCAATGTTTTCCTTATATGTAGGTTTGGCTTTGTAATTAGATCTTGTCTATGAAGATATGCCAAGTTATATATGCTACTGTGGTCAGTCAGGGCTTTTAATGAAAGTTTGTGCTATCTCTACTCTCTCTTTCTTAATATTCCATCTGGATGCAGAAAATTCTAAGGAACTAAAAGATTTCAAAGCTTTGAAACTGAGGCACCCTGGGTCCTTGAATCACCATATGATTGTAAATGACCCTAGCCAGAAACATCAACAATGGACTAATAATCCATCAATAATGGACTTTCTTAATACATAAGAAAGAGATAAACTTCTGAAAATTTGGGGATTTATTATTGGCTAGTTACTGTTACTCTAATTAATACAAAATCAAATGAAGATAGAATAACTTTTATACTAGCTATTTCAAAGTATCACTGTTCATCTTATTATTAATACATTACTGGGAGAATGAACAAGTAGATGGACCTTATTTCTTTTTATAATATTTTCCTTTTGAAATGGAAATGAATCTAATTTTTAAAACTATGTCCCTGGAGAATAAAAAATGCAACTTTCATTCTATCATGCATCCCATTATAAATAGAAATTACTATTTAGAATAATTATCTCAGCAATCTACCCATGAGCAACTTAAAATTGTCTGTCTCACTTTAAAGGAGATTCCAGATGAATAATGGAGACCTAGAAGTCAACAGAATTAGGTTATTTGAAGAAAATTTTGAGTGGTTATGACTCAGGATGTCTTGAGCCTGGAATATGAAAGGAGAATTTTTAGCAATAGCACTGGAGAGTCAGCACGGGTCAGATCATGAAGGCAAGTGAAGGCCAACATAAGGACTTTAGATAAGCTCCAAAAACAGTAGAGTCACTGAAGGATTTTAAACAAAGGAATCAGGATTTTGTTTCAGAAAGGTCACTATGGCTTCAAGTAAAAGGTAGGTAAGGACTCCTCTTTCTTAAATCAAATCAAAACCAAAAGAATAAGAAGTAGAAAATGCCATCTATAACAATTATGTAAAACTACCCAATTGTAAACCATAATCGATAAAGTTCTTCCAACTGTATGAAAATTGTTCAAGTAAGGATGTTGAATATAAATTCATGCTACAGAGGTATTGATAACACAGATCCCCAAAGTTTATATGCTTATTAAGAATCCATTTTGAAGACCAACAGGCTCCAGATGAGGGGGAAAGTTTCTAGAACATTCCACAGCTCTCTCTTGACATTGCTGAGTAGCATGGAAAGTATAGCTGAATAAAGAAAGAAGCAGACACTCTCTTTTTGCAAAAGAAAGTTGTCAGAATAGAAGATAGCAATCAGTTGAGAATCTTACTTCGCCAAAGAAATAAATGCCAAGTGGTCTCATAAAGGACCTGTGACATATAAGGCATCGTTTCTGCCCAAGTAATTTCCTGTTGGCTCAAAGAAGAGCCAAGCTCATGGAGCTGACTCTTAGTGGCAAGGTTCAGAGACAGTGCAACGGAATCCAATAATCTTGGCTCAATTCATTCCCTTGGCCTTTCTTCTTCACTGCCTGTCATTAAATGAGTAGGGCATAAAAGGCTCCAAAAATGTATTAAAAAAATGTGTCAGCATAGTACCCATGTAAAGATATTGCAAAAAAGGGAATTGAACAAAAAGACTGCAAGAAATGAACAAGATAAATTACACAATCAAGTCAAAGCATAATACTCACAGCATTACTTCACCAAATCTGCCTGTAACTAAAAGAATTATTTGGAGACAGGCCATACTGGAGGCAGAGATCCCAGTTAGGAAATAGTTTAAATAATCCTGATGCATCCTAGATTAGGACTCCAACAGTGATAATGGATAAAGTGGTACAGATCACTGTCATCTGTCTTTGATTTTCAGACATTCATTTACATGTGATGTGAGTTTACATTTTCTATATGGTCAAGCTCAGTTTCAGTAGGTACAATGTGCCTAAAAAAACTCAACCCGTTGGGTAGTTTGATTAAAATTTAATTATTATTAAGTATTTAAAAGTAGGAACCAAAGAGAAATGTGCGTCTTTATAAGTATGGACATTTCTCTGATATAATTGTCTCATTAAGGTCAAGAAGGATTACAAAAAAGTTCTCCATGACCTATTCTTCTCAAAATGTTCTTGACCATGTATTGGGAATTATATCACTTTTAATGAGATTCCCCACTTCAAAAGTGCTCCACAGTTTTCTTAGTGCCAATTCACCTTTTGTCTGTTTATTTATTTATTTATTTATTTATTTAATATTCATAAGGTTTGGTCTATAATTTGCTAAATCTTTTTGTGAGACAAAAATTCTTATAGATGTTATTAACTGATGACTATTTTGCTTCCCACCAGATACACAGTTTCCAGGGTGGTCTACTAATACTTCCTTTATCCCATACTCATGGGTCAGATAATTTCAGAACTCAGAAACTTTAGTAGTTTACAAAGGAATGTCATATCATTAATTTTATAACAAGCTGGTAAGTTCTGGTGAAGCACCTTATATTCGAACTTGCTAATATTTCTCCAGCAAAACAAATTAACATGCATTCTATGTAAAATAAGTAAGGACTATAAATAGCTTGCATCATTTCAGGTCAGGTGTTATCATAAAATGAGTTAGTAGCTAATATTTTTCAGATTTTAAAATTATTAGTTTTGGCTTTGTAAAGACAAATGAGAAGGTATTTTAGATCTGTTTTTCTATAAACTTCATGTGACCCTGCCACTCCCTTGCTTCTGATATTCCAATGACTGCTCCCCAATTACTGCATGATACTTAATCAAAACTTGTAAAATGGTACAAAAGATTATCTATGCTCTGAACCCTTCTTACTGAACCAGAATTATCTTTGACCTATTCTTGCTTTGAAGTTTATGTTCTAGCAGTAAGAAGCCCCTTGTTTTCCCCTTTGTGAGTTTACTCCTTACTCAAGGAAATACCAAACTTTTTGTCAATTCCTTTGATTGGTTTATCTGGACTGGCAATCCTAACTTTCATTTTCCCTTCACCTACATAATTTCATACATATTTAAAGGCTCATCCAGATGTCACTACTTCCAGGAACTGCTAGAATAGAATACTGTGCCATTTAGCCATTCATTCCATTACCCCTACCACCACACAATCACAATCATGCACACTCCCTACATACATAGGAGCCCAGCTGAGCTCAGTGTTCCTGTCCCTGTTCTGTGATCCTCTGTGATCTTATTTATAATCTCTATCAATGAATGTACCACATTGTATCATATATTTTTGTTTATGTCACTTTTTCCCTGTCCACATTGAGCCTTTAGGGGAAATAATTATACATCTCTCATCTTTGAATCCCTAAGTTTTAAAAAATAGATGATGATATTTAAAAGATGTTCATTGTTGAGAGGAAACAAAGAAGCAGAAGAAAAAATAAATGAGTGAGTGACAGAATGAATAAGTGCACAGGTTTACTGTAATGGGAGACTTTGTGATTTTCTCAACTGTGAGGAAATATAAGCAAAAGCAATCCCTTTGTGAGTTTTGGCAAAAGTCACGCCACCCAAGGAATCTTGAGTCATTTGATGATATTAATTACCAAATTTTACAATGGGCTTATCAACATGTTGCCTGCTCCAAGCACCCAATTTATACACCAGCAAGTCCTGAATCATCCATGTGTTTATAGTGTAAAAGTAGCTTATATTAGCAATAACTTTCCCACAGAAGATACTCCTTTAGGACAAATGGCCAGCTGGTATTAATGGGATTCTGCTACCTGAAACCTTCAACACCACCCAGAAGATCATTTGTCTCCCCAAATACCCTGGGGAACAATGGTCTCCATTAAAATGGAGTACATTTTAAATAACTGAGTTTTAATTTCAGTAGAGTTCAATGAAAAATAGATCAATATGACTACATGGAGCTGAGACAATAGGAATTGGTTGTATACACTTCATATGTCATATTTTCACTTAGTCTACTGTCAGCAAAAACAGTGTTGCCTGAGCTGTTTTATAGTGAATAGAATGTTTGGTTATGGAGTATGGTTAAAAGGTTGAATACACCATAGTTTTGTTCGTTTGTTTGTTTTGTCTTTTGTTCAGCATGGTACTTACCTTTACTGGATAGCTCTGACTAAAGACTGACAGATAACCCCACACTTCAAGGTATATATATATACATGTGTATATATATATACACATGTATATATATATATATACACGTGTATATATATATACATGTGTATATATATATACACATACATATATATTTATTTATTATTTATTTATTTATTTATTTATTTATTTATTTTAGTGCTGGCATATGCCAGCACAGGAGCACTAGGATTCAAATAAGATATGGTTTCTGCATTCTTTTTTTTTTCATTTTTTAATTTATTTTTTATAAACATATAATATATTTTTATCCCCAGGGGTACAGGTCTGTGAATTGCCAGGTTGACACACTTCACAACACTCACCATAGCACATACCCTACCCAATATCCATAACCCCACCCCCCTTCTCCCAACGACCCCTCCCCCCAGCAACCCTCAGTTTGTTTTGTAAGATTAAGAGTTACTTATGGCTTGTCTCCCTCCCAATCCCATGTTGTTTCATTGATTCTTCTCCTATCCCCTTAACCCCCCATATTGCATCTCCACTTCCTCATATCAGGGAGATAATATGATAGTTGTCTTTCTCTGATTGACTTATTTTGCTAAGCATGATACCCTCTAGTTCCATCCACATTGTCACAAATGACAAGATTTCATTTCTTTTGATGGCTGCATAGTATTCCGTTGTATACATATACCACATCTTCTTGATCCATTCGTCTGTTGATGGACATCTAGGTTCTTTCCATTGTTTGGCTATTATAGACATTGCTACCATAAACATTCGGGTACACGTGCCCCTTCGGGTCACTATGTTTGTATCTTTAGGGTAAATACCCAGTGGTGCAATTGCTGGGTCATAGGGTAGTTCTACTTTTAACATTTTGAGGAATCTCCATGCTGTTTTCGAGAGTGCCTGCACCAGCTTGCATTCCCACCAACAGTGTAGGAGGGTTCCCCTTTCTCCGCATCCTCACCAACACCAATCATTTCCTGACTTGCTAATTTTAGCCATTCTGACTGGTGTGAAGTGATACTTCATTGTGGTTTTGATTTGTATATCCCTGCTGCTGAGTGATATGGAGCACTTTTTCATGTGTCTTTTGGCCATCTGGATGTCTTCTTTGCAGAAATGTCTGTTCATGTCTTCTGACCATTTCTTCATTGCATTATATGTTATTTGGGTGTTGAGTTTGCTAAGTTCTTTATAGATTTTGGACACTAGCCCCTTATCTGATATGTTGTTGGCAAATATCTTCTCCCATTCTGTCAGTTGTCTTTTGGTTTTGTTAACTGTTTCCTTTGCTGTGCAAAAGCTTTTGATCTTGATGAAATCCCAATAGTTCATTTTAACCCTTGCTTCCTTTGCCTTTGGCGATGTTCCTAGGAAGATGTTGCTGCGGCTGAGGTTGAACAGGTTGCTGCCTGTGTTCTACTCAAGGATTTTGATGGATTCCATTCTCACACTGAAGTTCTTCATCCATTTTGAGTCTATTTTCATGTGTGGTGTAAGGAAATGGTCCAATTTCATTTTTCTGCATGTGGCTGTCCAATTTTCTCAACACCATTTGTTGCAGAGACTGTCTATTTCATTGGACATTCTTTCCTACTTTGTCGAATATTAGTTGACCCTATGGATGACGGTCTATTTCTGGGCTCTCTATTCTGTTCCATTGATCTATGTGTCTGTTTTTGTGCCAGTACCATGCTGTCTTGATGATGACAGCTTTGTAATAGAGCTTGAAGTCCAGAATTGTGATGCCACCAACTTTGGCTTTCTTTTTCAATATTCCTATGGCTACTCGAGGTCTTTTCTGGTTCCATATAAATTTTAGGATTATTTCTTCCATTTCTTTGAAAAAAATATGGTATTTTGATAGGAATTGCATTGAATGTGTAGATTGCTTTAGGTGGCATAGACATTTTCACAATATTTATTCTTCCAATCCAGGAGCATGGAACATTTTCCCTTTTCTGTGTGTCTTCTTCTATTTCTTTCATGAGTACTTTATAGTTTTCTGAGTATAGATTCTTAGCCTCTATGGTTAGGTTTATTCCTAGGTATCTTATACTTTTGAGTGCAATTGTAAATGGGATGGACTTTTTAATTTCTCTTTCTTCTGTCTTTTCTTGGTGTAGAGAAATGCAACTGATTTCTATGCATTGATTTTATATCCTGACACTTTACTGAATTCCTGTACAAGTTCTAGCAGTTTTGGAGTGAAGTCTTTTGGGTTTTCCACATACAGTATCATATCATCTGCAAAGAGTGATAGTTTGACTTCTTTGCTGATTTGGATGCCTTTAATTTCCTTTTGTTGTCTGATTGCTGAGGCTAGGACCTCGTACTATGTTGAATAGCAGTGGTTATAATGGACATCCCTGCCGTGTTCCTGACCTTAGCAGAAAAGCTTTCAGTTTTTCTCCATTGAGAATGATATTTGCGGTGGGTTTTTCATAGATGGCTTTGATGATATTGAGGTATGTGCCCTCTATCCCTACACTTTGAAGAGTTTTGATCAGGAAGGGATGCTGTACTTTGTCAAATGCTTTTTCAGCATCTATTGAGAGTATCATATGGTTCTTGTTCTTTCTTTTATTAATGTGTTGTATAAACATTGATTGATTTGCGCATGTTGAACCAACCCTGCAACCCTGGAAAAAATCCCACTTGGTCGTGGTGAATAATCCTTTTAATGCACTGTTGAATCCTATTGGCTAGTATTTTGGTGAGAATTTTTGCATCTGTGTTCATCAATGATATTGGTTTGTAGCTCTCCTTTTTTTTTTTTTTAAGATTTTATTTATTTGTTTGACACAGAGAGATCACAAGTAGATAGAGAGTAGGCAGAGAGAGAGGGAAGCAGGCTCCCTGTTGAGCAGAGAGCCCGATGCAGGGCTCAATCCCAGGACCCTGAGATCATGACCTGAGCCGAAGGCAGCGGCTTAACCCACTGAGCCACCCAGGCACCCCTGTAGTTCTACTTTTTGATGTGATCCTTGTCTGGTTTTGGGATCAAGGTGATGCTGGCCTCATAAAATAAGTTTGGAAGTTTTCCTTCCATTTCTATTTTTTGGAACAGTTTCAGGAGAATAGGAATTAGTTCTTCATTAAATGTTTGATAGAATTCCCCCGGGAAGCCATCTGGCCCTGGACTTTTGTTTGTTTGGAGATTTTTGATGACTGTTTCAATCTCCTTACTGGTTATGGGTCTGTTCAGGTGTTCTATTTCTTCCTGGTTCAGTTGTGGTAGTTTATATGTCTCTAGGAATGCATCCATTTCTTCCAGATTGTCAAATTTGTTGGCGTAGAGTTGCTCATAGTATGTTCTTATAATAGTTTGTATTTCTTTGGTGTTAGTTGTGATCTCTCCTCTTTCATTCATGATTTTATTTATTTGGGTCCTTTCTCTTTTCTTTTTGATAAGTCTGGCCAGGGGTTTATCAATCTTATTAATTCTTTCAAAGAACCAGCTCCTAGTTTCATTGATTTGTTCTATTGTTTTTTATTTTTTGTTTCTATTTCATTGATTTCTGCTCGGATCTTTATGATTTCTCTTCTCCTGCTGGTCTAGGTTTTCTTTCTTGTTCTTTCTCCAGCTCCTTTAGGTGTAGGGTTAGGTTGTGTACATGAGACCTTTCTTGTTTCTTGAGAAAGGCTTGTACCGCTATATATTTTCTTCTCAGGACTGCCTTTGTTGTCTCCCACAAATTTTGAACCATTGTGTTTTCATTATCATTTGTTTCCATGAATTTTTTCAATTCTTCTTTAATTTCCTGGTTAATCCCTTCATTCATTAAAAGGGTGCTGTTTAGTCTCCATGTTTTTGGGTTCTTACCAAATTTCCTCTTGTGATTGATTTCTAGCTTCAGAGCATTGTGGTCTGAAAATATTCAGGGAATGATCCCAATCTTTTGATACCAGTTGAGACCTGATTTAGGATAGAGGATATGATCTATTCGGGAGAATGTTCCATGTGCACTAGAGAAGAATGTGTATTCAGTTGCTTTGGGATGAAATGTTCTGAATATATATCTGTGATGGCCATCTGGTACAGTGTGTCATTTAAGGCCTTTATTTCCTTGCTTATCTTTTGCTAGGATGATCTGTCCATTTCAGTGACAGGAGTGTTAAAGTCCCCTAGTATTATTGTGTTATTGTAGATGTGTTTCTTTGATTTTGTTATTAACTGGTTTATATAGTTGGCTGCTCCCACATTAGGCGCATAGATATTTAAAATTGTTAGATCTTCTTGTTGCACAGACCCTTTGAGTATGATATAGTGTCCTTCTTCTTCTCTTATTATAGTCTTTGACTTAAAATCTAATTGATCTGATATAGGGATTGGCACTCCTGGTTTCTCCTGATGTCCATTAACATGGTAAATTGTTTTGCACCCCCTCACTTTAAATCTGGAGGTGTCCGGGTCTAAATGAGTTTCTTGGAGGCAACATATAGATGGGTTTTGTTTTTTTATCCATACTGATACCCTGTGTCTTTTGATTGGGGCATTTAGCCCATTCACATTCAGGGTAACTATTGAGAGATATGAATTTAGTGCCATTGTATTGCCTGTAACATGACTGTTACTGTATATTGTCTCTGTTCCTTTGTAATCTACTACTTTTAGGGTCTCTCTTTGCTTAGAGGGCCCCTTTCAATATTTCCTGTAGAGCTGGTTTGGTGTTTGCAAATTCTTTCAGTTTTTGTTTGTCCTGGAATCTTTTAGTCTCTCCTTCTATTTTCAGTGATAGCCTAGCTGGATATAGTATTCTTGGCTGCATTTTTTTCTCGCTTAGTGCTCTGAATATATCATGCCAGTTCTTCCTGGCCTGCCAGGTCTCTGTGGATAAGTCTGCTTACCATTGTATGTTACAGACTTCTTTTCCCAGGCTGCTTTCAGGACTTTCTCTTTGTCACTAAGACTTGTAAATTTATTATTAGGTGACGGGGTGTGCGCTTATTCTTATTGATTTTGAGGGGGGTTCTTGCACCTCCTGGATTTTGATGCTTGTTTCCTTTGCCATATTGGGGAAATTCTCTCCAATAATTCTCCCAATAGACCTTCTGCTCCCCTTTCTCTTTCTTCTTCTTCTGGAATCCTAATTATTCTAATGTTGTTTCATCTTATGGTGTCACTTATCTCTTGAATTCTGCCCTCGTGGTCCAGTAGCTGTTTGTCCCTCTTTTGCTCAGCTTCTTTATTTTTTGTCATTTGGTCTTCTATATCGCTTATTCTTTCTTCTGCCTCATTTATCCTAGCAGTGAGAGCCTCCATTTTATATTGCACCTCATTATAAGCTTTTTTGATTTCAACTTGGTTAGTTTTTAGTTCTTTTATTTCTCCAGAAAGGGCTTTTATATCTCTCGAGAGGGTTTCTCTAATATCTTCCATGCCTTTTTCGAGCCCGGCTAGAACCTTGAGAATTGTCATTCTGAACTCTAGATCTGACATATTACCAATGTCTGTATTAATTAGGTCCCTAGCTTTTGGTACTGCCTCTTGTTCTTTTTTTTTGTGGTGAATTTTTCCATCTTGTCATTTTGTGCAGTTAAGAGTATATGAAGGAGCAAGTAAAATACTAAAAGGGTGGTAACAATCCCAGGAAAATATGCTTTAACCAAATCAGAAGAGATCCCAAATCGTGAGGGGGGAGAAAGGGGATAAAAAGAGGTTCAGAAAGAAAAAAAAAGAAATAATTAAAAAAAGAAAATGAATAAAGAAAAATATACAAAAGAAAAAATATATATATTAGATAAACTTTCAGAAAGTGGTTGATTTTCTGTTTCTAGAATTGCTGTTCTTCTTCTCTTCGATTTCCTGTTGCATTTGTAGGTGTTTGTAATCTTTAGGTAAGCTATCTAGCTGATCTCCTGCTACCTGAAGTAGTTTCAGCCTGCTACTTCTCTGCCTTCTTGACTCCCTGGTTTCTGCATTCTAATAGCTTATTTAAAAATTATCAACATCTGCAAATCAAACAGTATGATACAATATGTTAATAAAACAAAGAACAAGAACATATGATACTCTCAATAGATGCTGATAAAGCATTTGACAAAGTACAGCATCCTTTCTTGATCAAAAGTCTTCACAGTGTAGGGATAGAGGGAACATACCTCAATATCATCAAAGCCATCTATGAAAAACCCACAGCGAATACCATTCTTACTGGGGAAAATCTGAGAGCTTTTCCCCTAAGGTCAGGAACATGGTCAGGAAGTCCACTATCACCACTGCTATTCAACATATTACTTGAAGTCCTAACTTCAGCAGTCAGATAACAAAAAGAAATAAAAGGAGTCCAAACCGGCAATGAAGAAGTCAAACTTTCACTCTTTGCAGATGACATTATACTTTTTGTGGAAAATCCAAAAGACTCCACTCCAAAATTGCTAGATCTCATACAGGAATTCAGTATTGTCAGGATCTAAAATCAACTCACAGAAGTTAGTTACTTTTCTATACAACAACACCAAGATAGAAGAAAGATAAATTAAAGAGTCAATCCCATTTACAATTGCACCCAAAACCATAGGGTACCTAGGAATAAATCTAACCAAAGAAGCAAAGAATCTGTCCTTAAAAAAAATGTAGAATACTCATGAAAGAAATTGAGGAAGACACAAATAAATGGAAAAAACCTTCTAAGTTCATGGATTGGAAGAACACGTATTGTGAAAATGTCTGTGCTACCTAGCACAATCTACACTTTTAAGGCAATTCCTATCCAAATACCATAACATTTTTCAAATAAATGGAACAAATAATCCTAAAATTTATATGGCACAAGAAAAGATGCTGAAGAGCCAGAGGAATGTTGAAAAAGAAAACCAAAGCTGGTGGCATCACAATTCTGGACTTCAAGCTCTGTTACAAAGCTGTAATCATCAAGACAATTGGCACCACAATTCTGGACTTCAAGCTCTGTTACAAAGCTGTAATCATCAAGACAATTGGCACAAAGACAGACACATAGATCAATGTAATGGAATTGAGAGCCCAGAAATGGTTTCTCAATTCTATGGTCAACTAATCTTCAACAAAGCAGGAAAGAATGTCCAATGGAAAAAAGTTTCTTCAACAAATGGTTGAAGAGAAAGGCCCCAATGTGAGACAAGAAACCATCAAAATCCTTCAGGGGAACCCAGGCAGCAATGTCTTCATCCTCAGCCACAGCAACTTCTTCTTAGACATGTCGCCAAAGGCAAGGGAAGCAAGAGCAAAAATGAACTGGTGGGACTTCGTCAAGATCAAAAGCTTTTGCACAGCAAAAGAAACAGTTAACAAAACCAGAAGACAACTGACAGAATGGGAGAAGATATTTTCAAATGACGTATTAGATAAAGGGCTAAGATCCAAGATCTACACAGAACTGCTCAACCTCAACACCCAAAGAACAAATAATCCAATCGAGAAATGGGCAGAAGACACAAACAGATTTTTCTGCAAAGAAGACATCCAAATGGCCAGCAGACACATGAAAAAGTGCTCCACATCACTTGGCATCATCAGGGAAATACAAATCAAAACCACAGTGATATACCACTTCACACAAGTCAAAATGGTTAAAATTAACAAGTCAGGAAATGATTGGTGTTGGTGAGGATGCGGAGAAAGGGGAACCCTCCTATACTGTTGGTGGGAAAGCAAGCTGGTGCAGCCATTCTGGAAAACAGTATGGAGGTTCCTCAAAAAGTTGAAAGTAGGGTTACCCTATGATCCAGCAATTGCACTACTGGGTATTTATCCTAAAGATACAAATGTAGTGACCTGAAGGGGCATGCACACCTTCATGATTATAACAGCAATGTCCACAATAATCAAAATATGGAAATAGCCTAGATATCTAACAACAGATGAATGGATAAAGAAGGTGTGGTATATATCTATATCTATATCATCTATATCTATCTATATCTATATAGATATACAATGGAATACTATGCAGCCATCAACCCCACCCCCCAAATCTTGACATTTGCAATGACATGGATGGAACTACCAGGTATTATGCTTAGTGAAAAAATTCAATTAGAGAAAGACAATTATCATATGATCTCTCTGGTATGAGGAATTTGAGAGACAGGGTGGGGTTAATGGGGAGAAAGGAGGGAAAAATGAAGCAAGATTGTACCAGGGAGAGAGACAAACCATAAAAGACTTTTTCTTTTTTAAGGTTATTTTTTATTTATTTGATAGACAGAGATCACAATTAGGCAGATGCAGACAGAGAAAGAGAAGAGGAGGCAGGCTCCCTGCTGAGCAGAGAGCCTGATGGGCTCGATCCCAGGATCCAGGGACCATGACCTGAACAGAAGGCAGAGACTTTAACCCACTGAGCCACCCTGGTGCCCTGAGAGACTCTTAATCACAGGTAACAAACGGAGGGCTGCCGGAGGGGAGGGGTGGATGGGAGGGATGAGGTGGCTAATGATGGATATTGGGGAGGGTATGGGCTATGTTGAGTGCTATGAACTGTGTAAGACTGATGAATCACTGACTTGTACCCTTGAAACAAATAATACATTATATGTTAGTAAATTAAAAAAAATGAAAGTTATGGATAATTTCAGCTATATTGCAGTATTTGTTAATAATATGGTAAAACACCAACCCTCAGAAAGTGCTCAGAAATGGATAGCTATGTGTTCATCTCTCTCTCTCTTTTTCAATCTGGCTATTTGCTATCCTAGGAGTTTTTCAAAACTTTTTAGGCCTGGAAAGAGAAAAGACATCACTCAGATTTGTCAATGGTTCCAGTAATTAACATTTTGGTAGAGAAAAATGATTGATAGAAAGTACTATCAAATTTCGCATCATCTTTGATACTAAATGTCTTATCTCTGTAAAGATAAGACATAAGCATAATAAAGACTGAATGTCTTTCCTCTAGACATTTTGTTTTCATCCAGTAGATTTGGATTTAAAGTTTTATTTCACAGGCTCTCAAAACTGAATGGTTCTCATAGAATTATACAAAGGAAGAAACTGGGGCCCACAGAAGACTTGAGGGGTAAAGAAACTCAATGTGTTGTACAGTTAATCAATGGCAGTCTGTAGAACACTTACTCTTTACCCAGTGCCACTAGATCATGCTTTGTCATCTGAGAGTCAGAGAAGTAAACCAAGATTGGAAGAAGAAGATGAGTAAGGAGGACTTATCAGATAAAATTCAAAGCTCCCAAGAGTTGAATCTATATGAGCAACACCAGGTGATGACAGCTTACCAGGAGGTGCTGTAGTGATCACTCCTTCCAGAAGAGAGAATCTTTCTCTTTGGCTATCACCATTTTAGTTAATTGTTAAGTCCCTGGACCCACATGTCATTTGCTAGCTAAACAGAGCCCAAACTCAGTGACATGATTTTGCCAAAAGGGCCTCAGTATTTATTTTGTTTTCCAAAGTAGTGTTAAGTCCAACCAAGTTTTAACTGAGCTATCTATTTCATAGGAAGAAGAAACAAAAGAAGAAAACAGGTAGCAGTTTAAAATGCTGTGTGATGTTAAAAGGCAGAGGGCAGGCAGTCTGATAGTGGAAGCCAGAATTCAGGCTCTGGTAGCTGATGTGTGGACTTAGTCTTCATCATTTGAGCAGATCTCAAATGTTCTCATTTTCTTTCCTAATCCATAAAGAAAGCTTTATGGGCTTCCAACTCTGGTCATGTCAGACTCAGAAACATACACCCAACATTGTGCAGCTCTTAGGTAAACTGAGAAATACTTGAATCCCCCACAAAGTGAGATAACATCTGGGTGGTAAAAAAGGAACTGTTGAGGATTAATCTTCCTTATTTTGTGAGCAGAGTGAAGCCACCAAAGTCAATCTTAAAGTGATTTAGGACCTGTGAAATTTCAAAAATCCACTTTCTGCTCGATGAACTCCACAGACAGCAACAATTCTTATTTCAAGCATAAACAAGGGTAGTGTTCAAAGGTCTGGTCTTTCTTGGAAAAAAAAAAATCAAATAATTGCCATTACCTTTTTTTTTCAAACTCGAACAGATCAAAACACACACACCATTTTTCCTAAGAGACCTGTTCCTTCTGACATGTGGGTTTGTGTGGGCTGGTTCATTAGTGTGGAATCTGGTGGCTTCTCCCTCCAAATATATCATTCTAAGCCCTTCATCTTCAGCACTTCTCAGGTTCTGTCTCCTCTTTTTATCTATTCTGTCCTGTGATTTCTACCTCTGATTTCCAGCCTTTTTTGTAATGCCTGCTCTTTTCCTTTAAGAACTTATGTATTTACCATCTAGAATTGTCTTCTGCATAGAGACAATGAAGAAGAAACATAATGCAAAACCAGGAGATTTACTGTACTTCGATTCTACTTCTAATTTGCTCTCCAAGCCTAAATTTCTCATCTCCAAAATGGGGAAAGCATATGGATGGCATGTAGATTATTTTGAATAGGTAACCTAGGGTTTATTTGTGTGTTCATGAGTGTATGCTACGTTTGACTTATATAGTATAGTTTTTGAGGGAAGGAAGTTTCCTTCGGGCCATTTACAGTGTGGCTGCAGGTCTAAGTTAAAAAAAAAAATGCTCAATAAATCAATCATTAATTTGATTTATTTATAAATTTTATTTACTAAACTAATTAAAAATTAAATATAAATTTAAATACTATAAATAATATTTGATTTATTTATAAACAGTAAATCCCTGTTTAAAATTACAAGGATTTCCTGTACAACTTTAAACCATCTCAGCTATGAACCTAAAGGGCTGAAAGTGAGACACAAGTCCATCATCTTAACCACACCCTTTCTTCCTTTTGACATGGAAGAGGGCTTTGAAGATGCGCATTCCTACTCTTAGCCTCCCTTCTAACATTAGAATGCAAGGTGAATGGATCCAGGCTGTATAATTTGCTTTAAATAACAAATTGCATTTACATGCATATATCCAGTAAGTGTTTCTGGATGATAATGGCATTGATGATCACTCACACCAAAAAAATGATTGAGTGGAATCTGCAAGGATGGAGTTTAGGAAGTAAAATTGAAAGCATTAACATGTTTATTATGACCTAGCAATAGCTAGGGGAGAAGTATCTTTAAACATTCTTATTCCCTTCCATTTTTGCATGTATCTGGCACTTGTCATAACAGCCCCAGGCAAGTTACAATAATGAGAGCAACATATGGCATTTGAAGAGTACCAGCGCCAAGGAGGGAGGGTGATTTACAGGGGCAAGGGAAGTAAAGGAGCAAGGGAAGGGAAGTAAAGGAGCAAATACTTGTGTCAAGTTTAGGAAATTGGTTCCACAAGGTAGTGAGATCCTAGTTCTATGTTTTGTGAAATCTATCCTGTCATTGTTTTTATCATTGCCTCCATTTACTACCTCCTTTCTTTATCTTTAAGCATACTGACCATTGAAACAGGCTGTGAGGATTGCTGAAGAATAACAGCTCATGTTCTGTCGCTTCCCGCAAGACAGATTTTGATGAAACACAAAGAAGCACAGACTTAATTTGAAATTTGTTGAGATATTTCTACATGATGACCAAGAGGAGACAAATAAGTTTTAAATGATCAATTATAGTCAAATCAATTATTTGGTATTATATGGAAAGGAAAAAACATAAATGTTTATCTCAGTTTTTAAAACATCTAGATCAATCCATTTGGATATGTAGTCATGATAATTGGAAAACACTGAAAGAGTTTGGGTAATTCTCATAGAACTCTAAAACTGATGTGGACGACTATTTTCTTGCTAAATATTAAGACAATATCCTCACTCATTAAGAACATGATTTTCATGTGTGTGTGTGTGTGTGTGTGTGTTTAAGAAAACACAAAAGTTTTAAAAGGAACTCAAGTTTTTGGAAATCATGTTTTGTTTTGTTTTCTTAATCTCTCTAGAAATTCTCATAGCTTCATGGAGAGAGAGACTGTGTTCTGAGTTTAATAAGGGGTTGTGCCAAGAAGAGGAGTCTGTGACTAAAATTGTTTGGAAAACACCTTGCATCATGTGTCTCTTAGAGAAACTTGTTTACAAATGAGATGTTTCTAGCAACAGAGTAGTCTTAATTTTTAGGAAAAAGGAATAGCTGTTGGCCGTTGCATTCTGTTTGAGAACTGTGTCACAGTGTAAGAACCTGAATAGAAGGTTCTCTTTTATAAAACAAAACTGAAAAAGATCAACTTTGAGGGTTGTTAAGATATTTAGAGAAACTATTCCTGTATGATCTACACTAGGCAGATAGGAGCTGGAGCCTGAGACTCCTTGTAAACTAGGCACAATAATACTTAAATCATAGAGGTATTTGGCAGAATAATTATAATATATGTGGATACCACATTAAGTGGAGTATAAGATGATTCAAGGATTTCATCACTGGAGATATTTCTGGCCCTAAATTTTTAAAATAAACTAAATTATATCTTATGTAAACATATATAAAAATTATGTCTTTTCTTCTATTGGAAAAAAAGCCATGTTAATTTTGATCCATTTCCTGAAAAAAACAGCAATGAGTCAATATATACAATACAATTCAAATAAAGGGCTTGTCTATTTAAAAATTCTCACAAATGGACAGACTTCTGTAAGATTAAAATTTTAACTGACAGGAAGGAGTCTGGTAAGTCATAGTTTAGGGCTGATTTGTTAGCTGAATACTATTGCAACCAATAATAAATGTTCCTACAAAAAACAGTCATGAATACACAAGATCTAAATATGCATGAGGTTATATTGTTTCAAGAGTCATAACTCAAACTGGCATCTAAATTCTTCATGGAGATTATCTTTCATTTGTAAAGCTTGTAGGACAGAGCTGAAATTGTCCAGTTCTATTCAGAACCAATGAATATTTTATATTAGTTCATTTCCACATTGTAAAAGATTTACATCTTGAGGACATTAAAATTAACTTAAGAGATTAATGCACAATAACAAAAAGAAAAAAAAAGTAGATTCACTTTCAAGTTAAAATCATGGGGAAGGCCTTGTTTTGGGATTGGCAGCCTGCCATCAAACGCACAACCTTGTCTAAGGCTGCTCTGCAACAATATTTCCTGTGGTCATAGTTCAACAGAATTTTATTGTATTTATTTAAATAATCAGTCTGAAGATTGTTTCTTTGATAAAATAGCTATTTCCCAAAGGTGCTCTGGGGCAGAAATGATGAGTCTCAAGACAAGATGAGCTCATCTTCCATAATTACAAAGGACCTAGAGAGAGACAATCTCATCTCTAGACATTCAGAGTTCAAATTTTAGTTGTGTATTCCAAACTGTGCTTTCTTTCTTTGAAGCATCACCATAAGTAATGTGGTTAAAAGCCCAATGACAATAAAGTTTAAATGCAAAACTGTTTGGTTATTTATGCTAAATTGGATCTGTGGTTTGCTCAAAGGAAAAATTTATTATAGAATTTCAAATGACAGGACCAGGTTGAAAATATTTTGGAAGAATTAAAGTCACTCAAATGCCTTCAGTGAAGTGTAAGTATCATGTGAGGGTAACATAACATTTATTTCAGTATCAATTTCAAGAGGCCCACTTACAGCCAAGAGACTTTTCATCAAGAGCATATATACTCAAAAGACCCAAATCAAATTTAGGTGTGACTTTGAACAAGTTGTTTTGACTTGGTGAACTTGGTTTTCTCTGAGAAGTAGTGATAATAGTATTTACTGAGCTAGACTGTAACTGAATGTGACAACTAATGTACAGGGCACAGAGTAGGTGCCTGGATAATAATGCATGGATGGTCCAAATCATTTCACTAACAGTGAAATACCCTTACTAATTTCAAGTGTATACTCTTTTTGTAGATCTGAATGTGTGTGTGTGTGTGTGTGTGTGTGTGTGTGTGTGTTAACATCTGATTGTGAGTATGAGAGAGAGCCAGAGAAGGAGAATGGGAAAGAGCACGTGAGAACAAGAAATTCTCTCTGTTAGAGAAAATAATGAGCTATTTTGTCAACACTTCAGTTAAGTTGGATAGAAATGTGAGCTGGCTTTGTCTTCCTGACCCATCCTTGGCTCCCTTAGGTCCAACTTCTGATGGAGGTGGTGCGAATCAGTGGTAGAAAGCTCTTCAGCTTTCTGAACTGACCCAGGGATGAGAGTTGGAAGTCTTCTACTCCCAGAGATGATTTTTGAAGCATTTGGTCCTTGTGACTGACGTAAATACCACTATCAGTTTCAATCCTAGGATATGTTAAACTACTAAGTTATAGTGCAAGAGGAGGGGTGGGACCACTTTCAATTTTCAAGTAAATAATAATACAATTCTAAAAGACATGCCATAGCCTATGTATTTACCAGCTCTCACCTGAGTAGGAGGAAGATAAGCTTCCTAGGCTCCTAAGGAATTCAGGGAGGTCCCACAGCGATGGCTCCCTTGTTTGTAAGCACCTCTTCCATGCGGACTCTGATTGCCTTACAGCCCCTGCTCTGGCCACTTCCTGTCCCCATGGGCTGCTGGTAGTGCTATCCAGAGAGAAAGGCCCGTCAGTGTTGGTCTCAAGAACAATTTGTGAGATCCCTTCATAGCTTCTGAGCCTCGGAGGGGGATGAAAATGTGGGATTCAGGACAGAGCTATATTGTGCTCTCTGCTGGAGGGGTTGGAGGCTGGTAGAATAGTCTGGGCATATTTTGTCTCTTGCTTCCAGATGAATTTCTTTATATCCAGAGACTTAAGTACTTCTGAACATCTCCTTCAAACCCCTCTTTCACCAAAAAGCTGAAAACTGACAAAAATTTCTTACCTCTAAAGAAGTGGACACAATACTTATATCACTGAATTTCTGTTAAAATAACATGTGATACTCTGTGGAGGATTTCTGGAACAGTGTATGGTGCACAGAGGGTGTTCCAGAAATGGAAGATACATTATCATCATTGTTTTTAGGATTATCATTGCCACTAAGAAATACATTTGTGGGTTTCTTTGTTTTTTTTTTTTATTTTGTTTTTGTTTTTGTTGTTGTTGTTTGTTTGTTTGTTTAGTTAAGAACTAAAACATGACGTAGGGGATCTGGGGAAAAAATTGTGGTCTGTCACTATCTGAAAATGTCTCCACCATCTCTGGAGAGCCTTTTCACTGTGATGATCTCATCTTTCAAGATTTCTGTCCTTTTAAGTCTTTTTAGGATTATATTTGTGAAAGGGAGTTAGGATGACTTGAAAAGAATGTGTTTGGAACAGGTGAGAATCTTCACAGTGAATTATTTAGGTTTCTTGAGAATGTGAGAGGAGAGAATAGTTGCAGGGAGCAGTTAGGTTAATGATATTCTGTCTTTTGCATATAGAATGAGAGTAGTTCACCTCTCAGAAATTGGCTTTTTATGTCAGATGTCAGAAGCATGTTCAATTTCTCTTGGTGTTTGATCTCTATCAGAAACCTCCTGTCAACATAAAAATTAGGACCACTGTTATCTTGAAATCTCAGCTAAAAGACTCTAAGTTTGTGTGGCACCACACAGAATTAGAATTTTCTTTGCCTTCCTTCTTTCCTTCCTCTCTTCCTTCTTTCTGTCTGTCCTTCCTTCCTTCCTTCCTTCCTTTTCTTACTTTCTTTTTTTTTTCTCTCACGTTGTTTAGAAACGTTTTTATTCTGTCAACATTCAAGCAAGGACCAAAAAGATGGACTTACACCTTGGGTTACACAGTATTTTCTCCACCTGGTGAAAATCATTCTATACATAACAAATCTCAGTGATCCCCATTCACCATCAGTGTATAAGGATCCTCTGGAAGTCTCGTTTAAACAGATTGCTGGACCGCACCTGAGAATGTCTGATTTGGTAAGTCTGTGGAGGGGCCTGAGAATGTGCATTTCCAGCACATTCTCAAGCAGTGCCGCCACTGTTGTTCCAGAGACAAACCATGAAAACCACCTTCCTGGGGGACATCTTCCTTGCTGGGGACTTCTGGAAACAGAGGATAAAGTGTTGGAGTTTTCTTTCCTGACATGCAACAAATCCCGTACTATATTCTGGATGCATCTGCACTTCCAATTTCTCACTAAAATGCTTTGTTTGGTAAAGCATGCACTTTGAATTTTTTTGTGCAGAACAAGAGATAAATAAAAAGCTAGTAAACTTTTTCAGTAAAGGATGAGATATTAATTATTTAAGGCTTTCTCATTCACGTATAGTCTCTGTTGCAAATATTTAACTCAGCCATTGTGGTGTGGAAACAGTCACTGACAATACGTAAACAAACAGGTGTGTCTATGTTCCAACAAAATGTTATTTGCAGACGCTGACATTAGAATTTCATGTATATCTTAGTGTGACATGAAATACTGCTCTTCTTTTGATTTTGTCCCCTATATAAAAATAGAAAAAAAATTCTTAATTCTCAAGACATAAAAAGAGCAAGGAACAAAGCCAGAGTCAGCCTACAGGTCTTACCTTGTTCACCCCAAGGATAAATCTTAGCACCTAATGCATGAATGGTAATCAAGATGTTTTTACCTTACCAGTATACAGATGAGTAGACAATGTTGTCGCCTATAGCACGAGTATCTAAGCCACTTGGCTTACATCAGAATCACCTAAGAAGATTATTATATTCATAATTCCTATCTTGGCTACCCTACTTCCTACTCAGACACTGATATATTCCAGAAGAAAGGAACTGGTATATCTATTTTGCAAACAAATAAACAAATACCTAAAGGTATCTGTGATTTTAATGCTCAGTGGGTTTGGGAATTATTAACTTTGCAGTACCCAGCACAGTGCTTGGCAGACAGTGTCCTTGATGAATATTAGATGTGAATAAAACACATCCTGACAGAGAAATTCTTAGTAACAATAAATTCATAACAGCATTCTATTTTTTATGTAAAAAGATTAAGTCTATCGTTCAGTTCACAAGGACCCTCTTTACCTTAACATTTTTTAAAGTCTTGTATAATATATTTACTTCCCCCCCATCACTGCATTACCTAAGTAGATCTCTCTTAGGGTGAGCATAAAGCTCCCGAGATATTTGTGTACCCAGGCACTTTGTTGAAGGTGATGAAACATTTTATATTTTCAGTTAGATTTTTTTTTGGGGGGGGTTGGGGGAACTCTGCATTACAGTATCTAGGAACAGAAGACAGGAACTAAAAATAAAGTGGATTTAATATGTACTTAGCCTGGGACATGGGAATTCAGCAGCCAGAGCTGATTGAGCAAGTAACTATTCACATCTGAGTGGAATTAAACTTAATCTTTTCACCGACTTTTAATCTCCAATTAAAAGCGAGCTACAGAAAATAGATTTAGAAAAAAAAAAATGCCGACCTAAGCTGTGTGCTTGACAACGATTGTGAAATTTGTGGCAAATACTGACAGAAATAAGCTAACTTGACCCCATGCTATGAGTCACAATGTTTGTACCAAGAAGGACGCCTATGTGAGTGGTTTGCTTTAAACTGCAAGAGGCAGGCTGGAGGAATTTGAAGCATAAAGATGCATGTCCTTGAGAGGGTGCATTAATTAATGATGGCAAAGTAATCTCACATTAAAGTGCTGCATTATTGTTAAAAGTGTTATTATAATTGAATTACATGTTCTGTGGGGGAGGAAGAGAGCTCATTCTGAATGTACAATTGATTGTCATTTTATAAATCCTCCAGCAGAGTCGCCAAACCTGAGTTGGTAACAGTGGCATTTTCTGCTCTCCTATAGAAGCCTCAACATTCACTAGGGGAATTACTTGACAGTTACACTCCTTATCTTATTTAGTAACCTTTCATCATGGAAATAGCAGTGACGGGGCTGTTATGAGTGACTTACTAGTCATAAACATCCGTCCTTCTTTATAAAACTTTCTCAAACAAAATTTTCTCAACCCATGGGACTTTCCTCTCTATAGGGATTAGTTGAGAATGAGACACAGATCTAAGAATTTATTATCTAAGAATTATTATGGTAACTCTTCCTCATCTGGTTCTACCTTGGAGAGTGAGTTCTGGGTGCTGCAGTTATTATGGGACATCCTTTCTGGTGAGGCTATGGATGGGATAAGGTAGAGGCTGAGAGTCAATATCCTCACCAGAACTTCAAAACTGGCCAAGCGAGGCAAGACACAGTTAGTCATTTATGTCCATAGAAATGGTTCAGCCCCGGGGCGCCTGGGTGGCTCAGTGGGTTAAGGCCTCTGCCTTCGGCTCAGGTCATGATCTCAGGGTCCTGGGATCGAGCCCCACATCGGGCTCTCTGCTCAGCAGGGAGCCTGCTTCCTCCTCTACCTCTGCCTGCTTCTCTGCCTACTTGTGATCTCTGTCTGTCAAATAAATAAATAAAATATTAAAAAAAAATAGAAATGGTTCAGCCCCAAACCTGGGGGACAAGCTCCTTCAGTAGACACCTCAGATAGCTTAAATGCATGAGTTGGGGCAAGAAAAAAAAATCTGAACAAAAAGTGGAAAGAGTGCTGGTCATTCCTGCATTGCTATTAAAAAGGGCATCTATTGCATTGCACCCATTTGCTTTAACTTTGCTGACCATGTGTGACACTTCATTATGCTGTCATCCCTCTCTTGAAAATGATGTACATCACTAATCACTCTCTCAGATATATGAAGCTCCACAGAGGCTTTCTTGATGTTGTTGAAGTTGTTAGTGATGGTTTGCTTTTTCTTCTTTCGTAGATGTTTGGTCATTTAGCCCTCAAGGTTTTCCAGTAAAGGGAGTGAAGTGTTCTCAGAATAAAATTTATTTATCCCCTTTTTTTATTTCCTGGTCTATCACATCTCTTCATTTATACTTTGAAGTACATTCCTATCATTTCACATAATTGCATTTTGCTGAATTAATCAAAGATACTTTCCAAAGCTATGAGGATGCTTTCAAAACTTTATTTGCATTCAAGGAAGTGATTTGGTTCTTACTCACTTAAAAAAAAAAAATTTGGCTTTCCTTTGACTTTAAAACCAGTCACATCAGGGTCTATTCTTCACCTCACTTATTATTTGCTGCAGAGTATTAAGCAAATTACATATTTTCTCTGAGTTTTAGTTTAGTTTTGTTTTGTTTTACCAGTGAAATGGAAATAAGAATATTTCATCAATCTGAAGTAAAAATAAAATGACCTAATAATTTAAGGCACCATAGTACCTTGGCATAATGAATTTTTCTTTAGGAAAAAAAAAAATCTTCTTTAGAAAAAAAAAAGATACAGAAACGAGATGTTGATATCCATTTTTTAGAGAAAATGTCAAAAATAAATGCAGAGTTTTTTTGTTCTCTGTAAATAAGCATGATGTTAGGTGTCTATATTATGTATCAGTGTGAGGCTTGCTATAGCCAGAAGGTGAATAGCAGTTGTCTTTAATTACTCTTGAAATATGGCTTATACATCCCAAACCTCATCCCTTTCTTCATATCAAATGCCTACCTGAAATTCCAGTATTACTTCGCTCCCCATTCTTCCAACCAACTTT
The DNA here is from genome assembly GCF_011764305.1 of Mustela putorius furo. Lineage (NCBI taxonomy): Eukaryota > Metazoa > Chordata > Mammalia > Carnivora > Mustelidae > Mustela > Mustela putorius. The sequence continues at coordinate 5,099,573 of NW_025422019.1, forward strand.
CATTCCCTGTTGTTCCAGCCCCCTCTCCCCTCTTGCACCTCCCGTCTATGTTTTCTGATGCATTATCATTTTAGTTACCAGTGGTTCCCAAACATTGGTCAGATCAAAGGAATTGCCTGGAGCTTATTACAAAGTACAGATGAAAATCTTATTAGGAAATAAGGAATGCAGTCAAATACATTTGGCCAGAGTTCATTCATGTCTCACCAACTGTAGAAGTTTTCATTTGGGACCTGAACACTGTATATGTAAGGTAGGTAAGCATTTCCTGTGGCATGCATGCATCTACAGATTTGGGAATACCACTTAAGTGGGCTGTTAGAACAAGAAGTGGGTTCCCAACCTCTACTCCTTTGAGAGTACACTCTGCAAGGAATGATGTAAATCTGTGGTGTTCAAACTCCTAGCACATATCTATGCTTGTGCCACATTCAGATAATTAAATCAGAATCTGTACAGTGGGTTCCAGTGCTCCCTAGGTGATTCCAGTGTGTGGCCAGGGTTAAATAACTATTCAGTAATCATCTATTGATTTACTCATTAGGAGAGTGATTCATAGGAAACCATGTTTATTTGGCCAGGGTAGAGAGTAATCAATTCTCTGTGTAAAACTGGCCAAGGAAGCTAAAACAAAAGGTAAAAAGGAAAAAGATGAAGGGTTTGAATTAGTAAAATTGAGATACGAACCTGATCCTGGACTTTTGGTTGATGACTGCATTTGCTTCTCACAGGCCCTGCTCTTCTCACTCCCATCCCAGGGACTGCATGTTGCCTTCATTCAGAGAAATTGCTCCTGAGGAATCAAGGTTAAATGTAGGACCTCGAATGTATCTTTCTGCCTTTTCTTGTTGTTGTGTGAATGCAGAGCCAGGGAGAGCTTTATTCTCTCAGCCAAGAATGACTCAGAGAAGCCATAGTAACAACTCCAAACGGAGAGGTTGAGGTAGCAGTCCTCTGGGCATGGGCATGGCTCATGCGGGTGGGGAGAGCAGAAGAAGTCATTGAAGATCCCAAGCTGTCTGTCAAGCTTGTCACCGTAGAAAATGACATAAAGACTTTGAATCTGACACACACAGACCAAGCATCCTCAATGTATACCCTGACAAAGAACAAAGGCAAAGATGTTTACTTTGCCATGAGGTAAGAAAATAAAATAAGTGACATACAGGTTAAAATAGCAACTAAATCACTGTCCCCATTAGCACATGATAAGATTGCATATACAGGATATCTCATAAAACTTTTAAGAATACACTTCACAGGAGAGCCTGGGTGGCTCAGTGGGTTAAAGCCTCTGCCATCAGCTCAGGTTATGGTTCCAGGGTTTTAGGATGAGCCCCACATTGGGCTTTCTGCTCAGCGGGGAGCCTGCTTTCCTCTCTCTCTCTGCCTGTCTCTCTGCGTACTTGTGATCTCTGTCAAATAAATAAATAAATAAACTCTTTAAATATATATATATTTATTTATTTATTTATTTATTATTTATTTATTTCACAGGATTCAAAGTCAATAGACCAAAATCTACTATATTTATTTTTACTAATAATGAGCAACAGAAATAAACAAGAAAAATAATGCCACTTTTAATATATTGAGAATTTTTTTAAATCTAAGCTCAAATTTATACTTAATTATAAATCTAAGAGAACATACTCAGATTCTACATGCTGAAAACTATAAGAGGCTAATGAAAGAAATCAAAGGCCTAAACAGAGAATACATCATGTTCGTGTACTAGAAAACTCAGTCTTTTAAAGATGTCAATTTTGCCCCAATTATCTATAGATTAATGCAATTCTAATCAAAAGCCCTGAAGGATTTATTATAAATATAAACAAGCTGGTTCTAAGTCTTATGCCAAAAAAACAAACAAATAGAATAGGTAAACCAATTCTGAAGAAGAAGACAAACAATAGAAGCAATCATACTGCATGATTTTAAGGCTCACTATAAAAGTACAGCAATCAAGATATTGTGGTATTTGCAAAGAGATGAACATAGATTGATGGCAGTGAACAAATAATTGAAGAAAAGTCCTGCACAAATATGGCCAATTGACTTTGGCAAAGATGCAAAGACAAGTCAGTGAGGCTAAGGGGCCTTTTAACAAATGATGTTAGAATACTTAGACATCCAAATATGAAAGTATATATCTTGATACACGTCACACTTCATATAAATGTCAACTCACAATTGACCATAGATCTAAATATAAAGCATAAAGGAAAACAAGAGAAACCCTTTCTGATCTGGGTTTAAGTAAAGAATTTGGGAACATAATACCAAAATATAATATAAAAGGTAAAAAAAAAATCAGTATTTCATTAAATTAGACATATTTTCTCTGCAAAGTACATTATGAAGAGAATGAAAATAATATTTTAAAAAATTGTAAATCACACGTCTGTTAAGACTTGTATCTAGGGGCACCTGGGTGGCTCAGTGGGTTAAAGCCTCTGCCTTCGGCTCGGGTCATGATCCCAGGGTCCTGGGATCCAGCCCCGCATCGGGCTCTCTGCTCGGCAGGGAGCCTGCTTCCTCCTCTCTCTCTCTCTGCCTGCCTCTCTGCCTACTTGTGATCTCTGTCAGATAAATAAATAAAATCTTTAAAAAAAAAAAAGACTTGTATCTACACTATATTAAAAAACCTCAGTATACAATAAAAAACAAGAATGTAATTAAAAATGAATCAAATATTTTAACAGATATTTCATAAAGACAGCATATGGATGATAAATACCTAAATGAAATTATGATCAATATCATTAAGCACTAGAGTAACACAAATTATAGCTACAATTAGATATCCTTACCCTCCTTTTAAAGTCTCTAAACACACACACACTCACACACACACACACATACACCAGTAGATAAAGGCAGGAAAGAAATCTCATACATGACTGATGAGAATTCAAAATGGTAGAGCCACACTGGAAAACAATTTGACTGACTCTTACAAAGTCTAATATACATTTATTAGATGTATCTATTGGTACATAACAAATTACCCTAAAATTACTGGCTTAAAATAACACATATATCATAGTTTATGGGTTGAATCTAAGGACAACATAGCTGAGTCCTCAGCCTACAGCTGACGTCAAGGTGTCAACTGGGCTGTGTGTTCTCATTTGGAAGTGAATGGGGAATAATTTGCTTTTAAGCTTTCTATTGGCAGAATTTTTTTTTTTTTTTTTTTTTTTTTTTGTAGCCGTGGGACTAGTTTTTCACTTGTCATCAGCTGAAGGTTGCTGGGGCAATTCCTTGCCACAAGGGATTTTCATAGATGGTTGCATACTTCACTGAGTCATCAAGCAGAGTCTCATAGCATAATATAATCATAGGTGCGAGATCTTTACCCCATTGTGTTAGTTAGAAGCAAGTCAGAAGTCCTGTCCATGATCAAGAGGATTTCATGAAGGAATGAACACCCACTGGCAGAGATTACTTAGACCCACCTCAGTCTGTCCACCACACCAAAACCTAGCTAGCATCCTAAAACAGAGATAAAACAACTTTAAAACATGTAATAAATATTTTAGGCTTTATATTAGAGGACTGTAAGGCTCTATTACACTACTCAACTATAGCCTCGATGCAACCATGGGCGATAAGCAAAAAAAAAAAAAAAAAAAAAAGAGCATGGCGGTGTTCCAATAAAATTTTATTTAAAAAATCAAGGAGTAGGCTGGTTTTGGCCAATTGGTCTTAGTTTTCTAATCCCTCTTCTAGAGAAATAAAATTTTGTGTTCACAAAAATAATCTGTATACAAAAGTATATAGCAACTTTATTCATAATTGCCCAAATTAGAAACAATGCAAATATCTTTCAATAGATGAATGGCTGGCACATCCTAAGGGAGGAATACTCCTTGACAGCAAAAAGGAGTGAATTTTTGTTATAGAGTATAACTTAGAGGACTTGTAAAGACATTTTCTGTGGCATTCCACTGAATGAAAGAAGCCAATCTCAAGAGGTTGCATGTTATATAATGCTATCTTTTTTAGAAGATTTTATTTATTTATTTGACAGAAATCACAAGTAGTCAGAGGCAGGCAGATAGAGAGGAAGGAGCAGGCTGCCTGTCAAGCAGAAAGCCCAATGCAGGGCTTGATCCCAGAACCCTGGGACCATGACCTGAGCTGAAGGCAGAGGCTTTAACCCACTAAACCACCCAGGTGCCCCTTTAATGCTATTTTTGATTCTCACAAAGGTCCAACTATAAAGAAAGAGAACATCTCAGTGTTGCCCGGATTAAGAGTAGTTGCCATGGGGTGATGGAGCTTCTCTGTATTCTGATTATGATGGTGTTACCAGACTCTACACACTTGTCAAGATTTGTGGAATTACATACCATAGTTGTACTGTTTCTTTTTCTTTTTAATTTAAAGATAAAATTTAAAATTTTCAGAATTTTTACTCTGCTCAAAATAAACTTTTTGAAAACTGAAAAATCCAGAATACACCAGCTGTCTTTACACCTTAAAGAACTGGAGAATCAACAACAAATTATGTCAACTCCACACACAAGCAGGAAAATAATCAAGGTTAGAACAGAGATTAATGAGATAGAAACTACAGATACAGTAGAATGCATCAGTGAAACTAGAAGCTGGTTCTTTGAAAGAATCAATAAGATCAATAAACCAGTGGCCAAACTAACCCAAAAGAAAAGAGAGAAAGCCCAAATTCATAAAATTATGAATGAAAAGGGAGAGATCACAACACCAAGGAAGTAGAAACAAAAATCAGAAATTATTATCAAAAGTTATATGCCAATAAGCTAAGCAACCTAGATGAAATGGATGCATTCTTGGAAAACTATTAACTTCCAAAACTGAACCAGGAAGATATTGACAACCTGAATAGACTGATATTTAGTAACGAAATTGAAGCAGTGATTAAAAACCTCCCAAAAAACAAGAGCCCAGGACCTGATGGATTCCCTGGAGAATTCTACCAAACATTCAAAGAAGAAATGATACCTCTTATCCTGAAGCTGTTTCAAAAAATTGAAACAGCAGGACAATTTCCAGACTCTTTTTATGAAGCCAGCATTACTCTGATCCCCAAACCAGGCAAACACCTCACCAAAAAGGAAAATTTCAGGCCAATATCCCCGATGAATATGGATGCTAAGATTCTCAACAAGATCCTAGCTAATAGAATCCAACAGCACATTAAAAAGATTATCCACCATGACCATGTGGGATTCATCCCTGGGTTGCAAGGATGGTTCAACCTTCACAAATCAATCAATGTGATAGAACAAATCAGTAAGACAAGAGAGAAGAACCACATGGTCCTCTTAATTGACGCAGAAAAAGCATTTGACAAAATCCAGCATCCATTCCTGATTAAAATGTTTCAAAGTATAGGGATAGAGGGAACATTCCTGAACTTCATTAAATCTATCTACAAAAAACCCACAGCAAATATCATCCTCAATGGGAAAATGCTCACAGCCTTCCCTTTGAGATCAGGAACATGAAAAGGATGCCCATTCTCACCATTTTTGTTCAACATAATATTAGAAGTCCTAGCAACAGCTATCAGACAACAAAGAGAAATAAAAGGTATTCAAATTGGCAATAAAGAAGTCAAACTCTCTCTCTTCACAGATGACATGGTACTTTATATAGAAAACCCAAAAGAATCCACTCCCAAACTACTAAACTCATACAGCAATTCGGTAATGTGGCAGGATACAAAGTCAATGTACAGAAATCAGTTGCTTTCTTACACACTAACAATGAAAATACAGAAAGGGAAATTAGAGAATCAATTCCATTTATTATAGAACCAAGAATTATAAGATACCTGGGAATAAACCTAACCAAAGAGGTAAAGTATCTGTACTGGAGGAACTGCAGAACACTCCTGAAAGAAATTGAAGAAGACAGAAAAAGATGGAAGACCATTCCATGCTCATGGATCGGAAAAATAAACATTTTTAAAATGTCTATACTGTCTAGAGCAATCTGTACTTTCAATGCCATCCCAATCAAAATTCTGCTGGCATTTTTCAAAGAGCCGGAGCAAACAATCCTAAAATTTATATGGAATCAGAAGAGAACCTGAATTGCTAAGGAAATGTTGAAAAAGAAAAACAAAACTGGGAGCATCACATTGCCTGATTTCAAGCTTTACTACAAAGCTCTGATCACCAAGACAGCATGGTACTGGCATAAAAACAGACACGTAGACCAGTGGAAGAGAGTAGAGAACCATTTCCATTTCCATTGTAAGTATTTTATGGGCCCTAAACTCTATGGTCAAATAATCATCAAAGCAGGAAAAAATATACAGTGGAAAAAAGACAGTCTCTTCAATAAATGGTGCTGGAAAAATTGGACAACTATATGTAGAAGAATGAAACTCGACCATTCTCTTATGCCATACACACAGATAAACTCGAAATGGATAAAAGACCTCAATGTGCGGCAGGAATCTATCAGAATCCTAGAGGAGAACATAGGCAGTAACATCTTCAATATCAGCCACAGCAACTTCTTTCAAGATATGTCTCCAAAGGCAAAGGAAACAAAAGTGAGAATGAATTTTAGGGCTCATCAAGATCAAAAGCTTCTGCACAGCAAAGGAAACAGTCAACAAAACAAAGAGGCAACCCACAGAATGGGAGAAAATATTTGCAATTGTCAGTACAGACAAAAGACTGATATCCAGGATCTATAAAGAACTCCTCAAACTGAACACACACAAAACAGATAACCATGTCCAAAAAATGGCCAGAAGACATGAACAGACACTTCTCCAAAGAAGACATACAAATGGCACATGAAAAAATGTTCATCACTGGCCATCAGGGAGATTTGAATCAAAACCACATTGAGATACCACCTCACACCAGTTAGAATGGCCAAAATTAGCAAGACAGTAAATAACATGTGTTGGAGAGGATGTGGAGAAAGGGGAATCCTCTTACACTGTTGGAGGGAATGCAAGTTGGTATAGCCACTTTGGAAAACAATGTGAAGATTCCTTAAGAAATTAAAAATAGAGTTTCCCTATGATCCTGCAATTGCACTACTGGGTATTTACCCCAAAGATACAGATGTAGTGAAAAGAAGGACCATCTGTATCCCAATGTTCATAATGGCAATGGCCACGGTCACCAAACTGTGGAAAGAACCAAGATGCCCTTCAGTGAACGAATGGATAAGGAAGATATGGTCTATATATACTACAGAGCATTATGTCTCCATCAGAAAGGATGAACACCCAACTTTTGTATCAACATGGACGGGACTGGAAGAGATTATGCTGAGTGAAATAAATCAAGCAGAGAGAGTCAATTATCATATTGTTTCACTTATTTGTGGAGCATAAGGAATAACATGGAGGACATGGGGAGATGGAGAGGAGAAGGGAGTAGGGGGAACTTGGAGGGGGACATCAATCATGAGATCTGTGGACTCTAAAAGACAATCTGAGGGTTTTGAAGGGGTGGGAGGTTAGGTGAGCCTAGTGATGGGTATTATGGAGGGCACGTATTGCATCAACACTGGGTGTGGTACATAAACAATGAATTCTGGTACACTGAAAAGAAATTTTAAAAAATGAATAAAAAATAAACTTTTCGAAATTACATACTGGGTCCCTGGTCAGATGTTTGCATAAAGAACTATAGAGCTAAGGAGAATTTCTTAATTTCTCTTTTAAATGGAGGTGGGGATTAGTGCAAGATACTTAAGTTAAAGTGCCACATTTAAGTTCATATTATGAATGAAGCTACCACCTTTCCACTCATCTTGCAAATGTCATCCATGTAACTTATTCAATTAGTTTGTCTCCTCAGCACCTGGCTTAGCATATTTCCTTTGCATCAAATATCATTTTAAACTGACTGATGCTCTCAAAGAGAGCAATCTTTGGAGATGGCTTGCCCCCTTATGCCACCATGCCCATTTCAATTACTTCTTTATGATAGGCAAGCCTCTTCATGTATTAGGACTTCGGGTATCCAGTCTCTGTAAGGAAAGAGTTCAGCTAGAAAATATTTCAAGTTTATTTTAATTTTAAAGGTCTGTTATTCCAGTATAATAGGGACATTTTTGTAGGACCATCTAAATGTATGTAAGCTTTGGTTCCAACATTTCCTGGTAGTTTCAGCTCAAGTAGATCCCCAGAATGTATATACTACTGCAATGAGCTCCAAGTGTAAATAATGATTTTCCATTGTAAGCATTTTAAATATTTTGTGCATTGAACTAACTAGAACTGAAAAGCACATCTTTAACCACACTTTTTTTTTCACTTTGTGTCCTCAGAAACCTTTAAGGGCACTTTCTTCATTTACTGGTGAAGCCAAACATTGGTCTATGATTGTTGATTAAAACTGTATTTTAACATTAACTATCCAACAAATGTTTGCTGAGCTGCCACCATGTGCCAGGTACTCTGCTAGAGGTCAGAACTACAACACAAACAAAGCAAATGTGTCTGTACAGCCACGGAGACCATAGCCAAATGGTGGGGCAGATCTTTACAAAATAAGTATAAATTTGAAACTGTTACAAGTCCTCAGAAGGGAAAACAGAAGATATTTCATGTGATATATTATATTTCCCAAAGTTTTCAGTTTTCCATGGAAAGCAATACAATATAGATTTATTGTTCTTTGACTATCAAAGAAATTCAGCTGCATGGAGATTTAGCAGCTTGCCAAGATATCACAAATGTGAAGCAAGCCTTTTTCTGTCTTAAATCTGTCCCTTTCTATTCTACCATATCACCATAACCAATTACAGGGAAAGAGGAATTTAACTTTTACCCATCCAATTATGTGGACATTTTAGAATGATTATGTTCTATATCAATGAGTCAACATCAAATATGACAAAGTGTCAGGAACATTAAACAACAGTTGGCAGGAAAAATGGTGATTCAGGCAGTCAATCCTAGATTTCCACTTTTGTTCGAATATGAATTTTCAGAGAACTTAGAGAAAGAGAATTAAAAGAAAACCATCTCCTTTACTAAAATGTAATAGAATAATTAGAATTACAAAGATTACTTTCATTTCTGCTTTCAGGAAAGAAAAAAAATTAAAAAACTCTTCAAATCAACTCAATGTACTCTTATAATTAGAGAGCATTTAGCAAGCTCCAATATTTCAAGCCAGATGGTATTCCTCAAGGATGTGAGGAAGGAGATTTCTAACTGTAACCTGAATAAATACTGGTAATTTCACCATCATTATATATGTCTTTTTCTCTCTAACCAAGGAGTTAAATACAATAATGACTTATGTATAATTAATGTCAGTCTTAATTCTCTAATCTTAAGAGGCTTATTCACTGCAAAATTGCATTTGTCTACAGATGATTATCTTCCCTCCTAAACTAGCCTCAAGAATACGCTACTATAATTGAACTAAGTATGTACACATTCAAATTATTTTTTACACTTTGGAAGCTCTCAATTTGTATGTGTTACAAAGCATTCTATATTATTACATTAACAAGATCTTACAAAGAGCATTCAGGTGGATTCTCTTCAAGATTGCTGTCTGCACTTGACCAAGATGTTTAATATCACAGAGTTGACTTTGAGAGCTGTGAAGACCAACTATATGGATATTAACCAGTAAGTTACACACACATGCGCAGTCTTCAGTATGATGCTCTAGGGCATTAGCCAATAGGAAGCTCCCCACAAATGTGACTACTATTTTCCTACCAGGGCCTGAAGATGTAGGAGAAGGAGGTTCTTCTTACTGAGGCTCTGCTGTGTGCCATTTAGTGTGTGGGGTAGTAGGGATACAGAATGTTAAAATACCAACAAAAGTATCCATAGTCAAACCATTCATGGGCTCTCACACTGTTTTGTCAGTGGGGGAGACAAGACAAAATTCGTGTGATGTGGTATGGTTTGTGGCATTATTGAGGTCTGCATACATGGTGGAGGTCTGATTCATTCAGTCCTGTGGGGAAGCACAGCCAAAAAAGCCTCCAGAAGAAAGCCACATTTGAGATCAGTTCTGAAGAACAGGCCTTAATCCATGGACATAATCCATTTGGTAAAGAACAGGACATGAAGTGAGTAGAAGCAGAAGATAAAAAGCCATTTGGGGCAAATCATGAAGGCACTTGTGTTGCATGATTAAGAATCTGCATTCGGTAAGCAACAGGGAATCATGGAGGGAAATTCAGCAGAGAAATGACAATCAAATGTTTCTGGTATCTTATTGTTGTCTATGAGAGCAGTTTCCACAGTTTTCCAGGCTACAGATGAGATAGGTGAGTACCTATATTTAAATAGTGTCAGAAAGGATGAAGAAGAAGCAACTTGAATGAAAACCTATTAAGGACGTAGGATGACGTGACTTTGAGGGATCTCAAGGTTGTTTTCCAGCCAGATTACAGGTTTGGAAGATGGTGGAAAGGAGGGCACAGAGGCATGCACATAAAATATGTGGTTTGTAGGGAAAATGTCAATTTCAGTTGTGCATGTATTGTTTTTGTGACTCCTTTGGGGTATCTAAGCAGTTGTTCAGAAGCCAGATTGATTCTCAGGAAAGATTGCTTAGGGGAGAGGTATATTTGAATTCTCCAACTGGGTACCTCGACTGACAGCGACAGTAGTATCTGGGAACTGGTTAGAAATGCATACTTTTGGCTCCAGCCCAGCTACAGGAATCTGAGATTCTGTGCTTTAATAAGGCCTCCAAATCATTCTGATATACATTAAAGTGTGAGAACTGGGGGACTTCAGGGCTGCGGATATTTTGAGTGTTTGATGAAGCATACACTTTTTTTTGGATGGGGTCAGGTTACTTCAGGAAATACACATTTTATATTCAATACCAAGGAGTTTATAGAAAGCTGAAACTCATCCAATGACATTCTAGAAAACACACTGAGCAGACCTAGTTCTCTGAGAGCATCACAATACCTTTGCATTCATCTGCTTGTGGTCCCAAAACAAAATACCACTGGCTAGGTGAGCTAAACAACAGAAATGCGTTTTCTCACAGTTCTGGAGCTGGGAGTCCAAGGTACCATCAGGCTTGGTTTCAAGGATTTCCTCAAAGCGTGCAGAAACCATTTTCTCCCTGGATGCTCACATGGAATTTTCTCTGTGTGAAAAGAGGTATAGATATATGGAGAGAGAGAGGGAGAGGGAAAGATAGGTAACTAGTGTCTCTCATTTTACGGAGACACTAGGTCTATCAGATTAGAGCTCCACACCGAAGAGCTCATTTAACATTAATTACCTCTTTAAAGGCCTTGTCTCCAAATACATTCACATTTGGGATTAGGGCTACAACACTGGGACAGAATACAGTCCATAGTGAGCCTGGATACTGAATTTGTGTCTGAGCTGCTAAAACACCTAAGAATTTCAATGGACATCTGGAAAAAGAGATTTTTCTCTTTCCTTCTGACTTTAGCCTAAATTTGTGGTTAGGAAATACTGTCAACTGGGCCACCTCAGTAACTCAGTAAGTCAAGTGTCTATGTTCTCCTCAGGTCATGATCTCAGGGCCCTGAGATGGAGCCACATCTGTCCCCCACTCAGCTAGGACACTGCTTCTCCCTCTCTCTGCCACTCTCCCTGGTTGTTCTCTCTTTCTCTCTTTCCCTGTCAAATAAATGCAATCTTGAAAAAAAAAGGAAATACTGGCAACCATTTTGACACCAAATGGGATGAGGTAGTCTCAGTATGGATGAGTAGATTTTAAGGAAGTTGAGTTAGGGAATGGGAAAAAAAAATACTTGGGTCTTAAGTGAAACCTTACCTTACTCCCTCTGATAAGTTTTTTTAAATTTTTTATTTTTTATAAACATATATTTTTATCCCCAGGGGTACAGGTCTGTGAATCACCAGGTTTACACACTTCACAGCACTCACCAAAGCACATACCCTCCCCAATGTCCATAATCCCACACACTTCTCCCAAGCCCCCTCCCCCCAGCAACCCTCAGTTTGTTTTGTGAGATTGAGAGTCACTTATGGTTTGTCTCCCTCCCAATTCCATCTTGTTTCATTGATTCTTCTTATACCCACTTAAGCTCCCATGTTGCATCACCACCTCCTCATGTCAGGGAGATTATATAATAGTTGTCTTTATCTGCTTGACTTATTTCGCTAAGCATGATACGCTCTAGTTCCATCCATGTTGTCACAAATGGCAAGATTTCATTTCTTTGGATGGCTGCATAGTATTCCATTGTGTATATATACCACATCTTCTTGATGCATTCATCTGTTGATGGACATCTAGGTTCTTTCCATAGTTTGGCTATTGTGGACATTGCTGCTATAAACATTGGGGTGCAGGTGGCCCTTTGGATCACTACGTTTGTATCTTTAGGGTAAATACCAGTAGTGCAATTGCTGGGTCATAGGGCAGTTCTATTTTCAACATTTTGAGGAACCTCCATGCTGTTTTCCAGAGTGGCTGCACCAGCTTGCATTCCCGCCAGCAGTGTAGGAGGGTTCCTCTTTCTCTGCATCCTTGCCAGCCTCTGTCATTTCCTGACTTGTTGATTTTAGCCATTCTGACTGGCGTGAGGTGATATCTCATTGTGGTTTTGATTTGTATTTCCCTGATGCCGAGTGATATGGAGCACTTTTTCATGTGTCTGTTGGCCATCTGGATGTCATCTTTGCAGAAATCTTTGTTCATGTCCTCTGCCCATTTCTTGATTGGATTATTTGTTCTTTGGGTGTTGAGTTTGCTAAGTGCTTTAAAGATTCTGGACACTAGTCCTTTATCTGATATGTCATTTGCAAATATCTTCTCCCATTCTGTCAGTTGTCTTTGGATTTTGTTAACTGTTTCCTTTGCTGTGCAAAAGCTTTTGATCTTGATGAAATCCCAATAGTTCATTTTTGCCTTTGCTTCCCTTGCCTTTGGCGATGTTCCTAGGAAGATGTTGCTGTGCCTGAGGTCGAAGAGGGTGCTGCCCGTGTTCTCCTCAAGGATTTTGATGGATTCCTTTCACACATTGAGGTCCTTAATCCATTTAGAGTCTATTTTCGTGTGTGGTGTAAGGAAATGGTCCAATTTCATTTTCTGCATGGGGCAGGAAATTTTTCCCAGCACCATTTATTGAAGAGGCTGTCTTTTTTCCATTGGACATTCTTTCCTGCTTTGTCGAAGGTTAGTTGACCATAGAGTTGAGGGTCTATTTCTGGGCTCTCTATTCTGTTCCATTGATCTATGTGTCTGTTTTTGTGCCAGTACCATGCTGTCTTGATGATGACAGCTTTGTAATAAAGCTTGAAGACTGGAATTGTGATGCCACCAACGTTGGCTTTCTTTTTCAATATCCCTTTGGCTATTCGAGGTCTTTTCTGGTTCCATATAAATTTTAGAATTATTTGTTCCATTTCTTTGAAAAAGATGGATGGTACTTTGATAGGAATTGCATTAAATGTGTAGATTGCTTTAGGTAGCATAGACATTTTCACAATATTTATTCTTCCAATCCAGGAGCATGGAACATTTTTCCATTTCTTTGTGTCTTCCTCAATTTCTTTCATGAGTACTTTATAGTTTTCTGAGTATAGATTCTGTGCCTCTTTGGTTAGGTTTATTCCTAGGTATCTTATGGTTTTGGGTGCAATTGTAAATGGGATGGACTCCTTAATTTCTCTTTCTTCTGTCTTGCTGTTGGTGTAGAGAAATGCAACTGATTTCTGTGCATTGATTTTATATCCTGACACTTTACTGAATTCCTGTATAAGTTCTAGCAGTTTTGGAGTGGAGTCTTTTGGATTTTCCACATATAGTATCATATCATCTGCAAAGAGTGATAGTTTGACTTCTTCTTTGCCGATTAAGATGCCTTTAATTTCCTTTTGTTGTCTGATTGCTGAGGCTAGGACCTCTAGTACTATGTTGAATAGCAGTGGTGATAATGGACATCCCTGCTGTGTTCCTGAGCTTAGCGGAAAAGCTTTCAGTTTTTCTCCATTGAGAATGATATTTGCAGTGGACTTTTCATAGATGGCTTTGATGATATTGAGGTATGTGCCCTCTATCCCTACACTTTGAAGAGTTTTGATCAGGAAGGGATGCTGTACTTTCAAATGCTTTTTCAGCATCTATTGAGAGTATCATATGGTTCTTGTTCTTTCTTTTATTAATGTGTTGTATCACATTGACTGATTTGTGGATGTTGACCCAACATTGCAGCCCTGGAATTAGTCCCACTTGGTTGTGGTGAATAATCCTTTTAATGCACTGTTGAATCCTATTGGCTAGTATTTCGGTGAAAATTTTCGCATCTGTTTTCATCAAGGATATTGGTCTATAGCTCTCTTTTTTGATGGGATCCTTGTCTGGTTTTGGGATCAAGGTGATGCTGGCCTCATAAAATGAGTTTGGCAGTTTTCCTTCCATTTCTATTTTTTGGAACAGTTTCAGGAGAATAGGAATTAGTTCTTCTTTAAATGTTTGGTAGAATTCCCCCAGGAGCCGTCTGGCCCTGGGCTTTTGTTTGTGTGGAGATTTTTAATGACTGTTTCAATCTCCTTACTGGTTATGGGTCTGTTCAGGCTTTCTATTTCTTCCTGGTTCAGTTGTGGTAGTTTATATGTTTCTAGGAATGCATCCATTTCTTCCAGATTGTCAAATTTGTTGGCATAGAGTTGCTCATAGTATGTTCTTATAATAGTTTGTATTTCTTTGGTGTTAGTTGTGATCTCTCCCCTTTCATTCATGATTTTATTTATTTGGGTCCTTTCTCTTTTCTTTTTGATAAGTCTGGCCAGGGGTTTATCAATTTTATTAATTTTTTCAAAGAACCAGCTCCTAGTTTCGTTTATTTGTTCTATTGTTTTTTTGTTTCTATTTCATTGATTTCTGCTCTGATCTTTATGATTTCTCTTCTCCTGCTGGTTTAGGGTTTCTTTCTTGTTCTTTCTCCAGCTCCCTTAGGTGTGGGGTTAGGTGTGTACCTGAGACCTTTCTTGTTTCAAGAGAAAGGCTTGTACCGCTATATATTCTCCTCTCAGGACTGCCTTTGTTGTGTCCCACAGATTTTGAACCGTTGTATTTTCATTATCATTTATTTCCATGATTTTTTTCAATTCCTCCTTAATTTCCCATTTGACCCATTCATTCCTTAGAAGGATGCTGTTTAGTCTCCATGTATTTGGGTTCTTTCCAAACTTCCTTTTTTGGTTGAGTTCTAGCTTTAGAGCATTGTGGTCTGAAAATATGCAGGGAATGATCCCAATCTTTTGATACAGGTTGAGTCCTGATTTAGGACCGAGGATGTGATCTATTCTGGAGAATGTTCCATGTGCACTAGAGAAGAATGTGTATTCTGTTTCTTTTGGATGAAATGTTCTGAATATATCTGTGATGTTCATCTGGTCCAGTGTGTCCTTTAAGACCTTTATTTCCTTGCTGATCTTTTGCTTGGATGATCTGTCCATTTCAGTGAGGGGAATGTTAAAGTCCCCTACTATTATTGTATTATTGTTGATGTGTTTCTTTGATTTTGTTCTTAATTGGTTTATATAGTTGGCTGCTCCCACATTGGGGGCATAGATATTTAAAATTGTTAGATCTTCTTGATGGGCAGACCCTTTGAGTATGATATAGTGTCCTTCCTCATCTCTTATTATAGTCTTTTGCTTAAAATCTAATTGATCTGATCTAAGGATTGCCACTCCTGCTTTCTTCTGATGTCCATTAGCATGGTAAATTCTTTTCCACCCCCTCACTTTAAATTTGGAGGTGTCTTCGGGCTTAAAATGAGTTTCTTGGAGGCAACATATACATGGGTTTTGTTTTTTCATCCATTCTGATACCCTATGTCTTTTGACAGGGGCATTTAGCCCATTAACATTCAGCTTAACTATTGAGAGATATGAATTTAGTGCCATTGTATTGCCTGTAAGGTGACTGTTACTGCATATGGTCTCTGTTCCTTTCTGATCTACCACTTGTAGGCTCTCTCTTTCTTAGAGGACCCCTTTCAATATTTCCTGTAGAGCTGGTTTGGTGTTTGCAAATTCTTTCAGGTTTTGTTTGTCCTGGAAGCTTTCAATCTCTCCTTCTATTTTCAATGATAGCCTAGCTGGATATAGTATTCTTGGCTGCATGTTTTTCTCGTTTAGTGCTCTGAAAATATCATGAAAGCTCTTTCTGGCCTGCCAGGTCTCTGTGGATAAGTCAGCTGCCAATCTAATATTTTTACCATTGTATGTTACAGACCTCCTTTCCCGGGCTGCTTTCAGGATTTTCTCTTTGTCACTAAGACTTGTAAATTTTACTATTTGGTGAGGGGCTGTGGGCCTATTCTTATTGATTTTGAGGGGTATTCTCTGAACCTCCTGGATTTTGATTCTCATTCCCTTTGCCATATGGGGAAATTCTCCCCAATATTTCTCTCCAGTATACCTTCTGCTCCCCTCTCTCTTTCTTCTTCTACTGGAATCCCAATATTCTAATGTTGTTTCATCTTATGGTGTCACTTATCTCTCGAATTCTCCCCTCGTGGTCCAGTAGCTGTTTGTCCCTCTTTTGCTCAGCTTCTTTATTCTCTGTCATTTGGTCTTCTATATCACTAATTCTTTCTTCTGCCTCATTTATCCTAACAGTGAGAGCCTCCATTTTTGATTGCACCTCATTAATAGCTTTTTTGATTTTAACTTGTTTAGATTTTAGTCTTTTACTTCTCCAAAAAGGGCTTTTATATCTCCGGAGAGGTTTTCTCTAATATCTTCCATGCCTTTTTCGAGCCCGGCTAGAACCTTGAGAATTGTCATTCTGAACTCTAGATCTGACATATTACCAATGTCTGTATTGATTAGGTCCCTAGCCTTCGGTACTGCCTCTTGTACTTTTTTTGTGTGTTGAATTTTTCCGTCTTGTCATTTTGTCCAGATAAGAGTATATGAAGGAGCAAGGAAAATACTAAAAGGATGGCAACAACCCCAGGAAAATATGCTTTAACCAAATCAGAGGGGATCCCAAATCGTGAGGGGGGAGAAAGGGGATAAAAAGAGGTTCAAAAAGGAAGAAAGAAAAAAAAATAAAGAAAAAAGAATTTTAAAACATGAAAATGAATAAAGAAAAATGTAAAAAAGAAAAAAATATATATTAGATAAACTAGTTAAAAAACCTTAAAAAATAAAAGGGTAAAAGTTAAAAAAAATTTTACCAGAAGGCGAGATAAAAAAAAAGGAAAAATAAAAAAGAAAAAAATTAAATTAACTGCAAGACTAAAAAAAAACTCACAGGGAGAAAGCCGTGAGTTCCGTGCTTTGCTTTTTCCTCCTCTGGAATTCTGCTGCTCTCCTTGGTATTGAAACCACACTCCTTGGTAGGTGAACTTAGTCTCGGCTGGATTTCTTGTTGATCTTCTGGGGAGGGGGCTGGTGTAGTGATTCTCAAGTGTCCTTGCCCCAGGCGGAATTGCACCGCCCTTACCAGGGACCGGGCTGACTTATCCGCTCGGGTTTGCTTTCAGGAGCTTTTGTTCCCTGTGCGCTTTCTGTAGAGTTTTGGAGGACGGGAATACAAATGGCGGCCTCCTGGTCGCTGGCCCAGAGGAGCCAAGAGCACGGGGCCCCACTCTTCAGTGCGCCCTCAGAGAACAGCGCCCAGTTACTCTGGTCTGCCTGACCTCCGGCCACGCTCCGAGCTCACCGAGCCTGTGGCTGGTTCAAGGTAACACTGAGCTGTGAGCTTACTGTCGGCTCTGTCTCTGTAGCCGGTTTTCCCTTTCCAATACCCGCAAGCTCTGTGACACTCAGACACCCCCAATCCTTCTGTGACCCTGCGGGACCTAAGGCCACGCTGACCCCGCGTGGGCTTCGCCCCGGTTTAGCCTCTGGTGATGTCCCTCATGGAACAGACTTTTAAAAGTCCTGATTTTGTGCTCCATTGCTCCGCCGCTTGCCGGGAGCCGGGGTCTATCTTCCCGTCCCTTTGGATTCACGTCTCCGCCAGTCCTACCTTTCAGAAAGTGGTTGTTTTTCTGTTTCCAGAATTGCTGTTCTTCTTCTCTTCGATCTGCCGATGGATTTGCAGGTGTTTGCAATCTTTAGATGAGCTCTCTAGCTGATCTCCTGCTAGCTGAAGTAGTCTCAGCCTGCTACTTCTCTGCCATCTTGACTCCTCCCCCTCCCTCTGATATTTTAATTCCAATAAATAAGTAATTCCTAGTTTGAGGAAGGTCCAGTTAGGTTTTCTGTCACTTATGAAGAATTCAGTGGCAAACAAGATTTTGCTAGAAAGTCATCAGGAACCCTCTCTGCCCCTCCCTATACATGTAATTATCTCTCTTCCTTCCTTTCTGTATATCCATTCATGCTTTTCTCTGCTTATTGTCTTATTGTCTCTTTCATGCCCATGCTGTAATTGTAATTGGACAGCTCCAGGATCTTGCTGCTCCGAATCAATAACCAACTGACCCAAAACTCAATGTCTTTATTCCAAGTATTCTAAATATAAAATCTCATTTAGTAACATTAGTTAAAAAGTCAACCCTAGTCTTGGGTGCTGTGGAATCACAAGAGATCATCCTTCTGGAGAATCAACCCTATTGCTAGAGAAGCTTGAGCTGAGGTGGGAAAAAAAAAAAATCTTATACATGTGAAAGGCATTTGATTTGTACTGATGACCAGCTCATCATTGGCCATGTAGAAGTCACACTGAGGTTCTCATCCGCTCTGATCTTGCATGTTGGTCCAGTTGCTTACAGGTGATTGAAATCATTCTGCCAGTCACCTATATGTCTTTAGTACTGGGAGTCTAGTGTGCAGAGATATGAGAAAGCTAGAAAAATTAGAATTCCCAAGTGTTGAGTCTCCATATACGTCCAAAAATATAACACTGGAGCCATGTTTTCCTTTTTAATGAGAACTTAATAAATAGTTTCTTCATTGGGTTTTTAAGTATAGACTTGTTCTCCTAATTATAGGTTCCCTTAGGATTGAGAGAGAGAGAGAGAGAGATGACTCACAGGTTCAGGAGAGAAAAAAAAAATCCACAACACATAAACAATTCATTGAATCAGTACCCAGAAAATATTGTGTAAGAATAGTCAGTTGGTGCTGATGTGTTTACATTTAGGAATATGGGCATGCAGTGAGCTCCACATCACCTGCAAAGACAAAACAGGTGTGTAATGAAATGTCCAAATTGGAGATCTCATTAAAGGGAAATAAGGAAGGTGAGGTTTTGCAGCCCACTGTCTCTGGACATGAATTGTTCAGATACTACAAAATTATAGAAGCGGGTTGTCATAATATTCCAGGAACAAAGATGGAATTTGAAATTTTTCAGTTCTGTCCACACAACTCCTCCAATAGTAGTAGGTGATACATTTCCTTTACACAAGTGTTCACAATGATGAACAGTCTCACCAGGATCCAGGGAGGTCAGGAATGTGTCCATAGTTAAGCATGTGAAATCCTAGCATAAGCCTCAGCCATTCTTTTGGTTTTAATATAGCCCAGGATCATAAAAAGAAAACCAACCAACCAACCAAACAAACAAACAACAACAACAAAAACCAGAAATCCTACCCTATACCACTATCACTTAATGGTGACATCTACATCTTTTGAATTTTTATTTTTTAGTTTTAGATTTTTTGACATCTACATTTTTTTTAAAGAAAATTTTTTTTAAATTTTTTAATTTTTAATTTTTTATAAACATATATTTTTATCCCCAGGGGTACAGGTCTGTGAATCACCAGGTTTACACACTTCACAGCACTCACCAAAGCACATACCCTCCCCAATGTCCATGACATCTACATTTTTAAATCAATTAAATGATTCATTATTACAAAAATATTGCCAAAAATGATTTTAAAAAACTAAACTAAAAATAATCAACACTCCCAGTCCTGGCTCCTGTCTAATTCCCAAAGATAAGCTCATTTAATATTTTTATGTAATTGCTCAGAAATTTTCCATGCATATGTCTATGGGAGTGTTTTCTTGTACTTTTATTTTTCTTCTGGCTTTTACATTTCACTTCATACTTCTCTGAAGCATATAAATTCTCCTCATTCTTTTTAATGACTACATTATATCTATCATAAAGTTTATATATTAACTACTCTTTTTTGGTTAATGTTTTGGTTATTTTGAGTTTTGTTTTATTTCTTGAATTTGTGTTTGTTGTATTTATGATCCCAAGCAATGTTTCAAATCATTCTTTTTTTTTTTAAGATTTTATTTATTTATTTGAGAGAGAGAGAGAGAGAGAGAGTGCAGCCTGAGGGAGAGAGAGAGAGCACATGAGCAGAGATGAGGGGCAGAGGGTGAGGGATAAGCAGACTCCTTGCTGAGCAGGGAGCATGATGCAGAGTTAAATCCCAGGATTCAGGATCATGACCCGAACCAAAGACAGAACTTAACTGACTGAGCCACCCGGGCACCAATGGAAGATATCCCTGTACACAAATTTTTGTATCACATGGAAGTGTATATTCAAAATAAAATCTAAGAAATGAAATTTCCTCTGTTGGTGAGTAATGCCAGTTGGCTCTTCATTGAGTCTACACCCACATTCATTGAGAATACATTTTGTGCCTATATTCACATTCTGTCATAGTTTGACTGTTAGGTGACTTTTTCATTATGTTATTTAGATCTGCTATATGCCTCTGCTATAAACTTTGTTAGTTGACCCATCATGGAGTTAGATAGGCAGACTAATTATTCATTTGGCTATGTTAAAATTTTATTTATTAGTGTTTTTTATTCATATATTTTAATATATTTTCAAATATTCATATATTTTCATATATTTATATATTTTGATGCAATGACATATGGGGAATAAAGATTCATGGCATTTAGTTCTTTAATAGTTATAATATGTTATTCTAGAAAAAAGCAGAGGTCAACAACATTTTGTGTAAAGGGCCAGACAGTAAATACTTTAGTCTCTTGGGACTTTATTGCTGCTGTAACTACTGTTCAACGGTGCACTTAAATAGAAAGACAAAATTGTATTTCATTTGCATAATTATTTTACCTGATTTTCTATTATATTTTAAATAATTTTGTTCACATTTTATCTAATTTTTCCTTTTTAAACTTTGTCATATTTTTATCCTTTGGAAGACTGACAGCCTATTCTTATTAGTTGATTCTTTTATACTTTAAAGTATATACTTAAGCATATATCTGTTGATTTATATTTAAATAGTATTTATTGACTTCACAATGAATAATAAGAAAGTAAACAAGCTTACACAAAACCCATCTTATTTTTACTTGATTGTCAAGGTACTTCTCTAGATAAAACATAACTGCCTAGATTTTTTTTAAATGTTGTTATTGTCGTTGTTGTTGTTGTTGTTTTAGTATCCAATTCTTGGTGCATACTTTCTCCCCATGAATAGTTTGTGGATTTTCTTGCACTGTTTCCTGCACTGTGTTCTATTGTTGGAAAATCTATACTGAGCCATTCTCTCTTCTAAATTATTTAATGTAAGTATTTTGGGACTGGAGTGAAAAAAGAACATCCTCTTTTTGTTAGAACTGTTATAACTTCAAATGGATTTAGCTTACATTAATTGTTCTCTGTAAAATTTTTCATAGATATCATAGATGTTTTTCATCTACAATTTCACATATTCTTTATTTCAAGAGGGTTTCATCTATTATATACTTGATAGATGCATGCTTTATTTGTTTCAGGTATAGCAGATCTGTTGGATTAACATCACTTGTTTTCAATATCTATCATTTTCTCTATTATTATTATTATTGTTTTAACACATATTTTCTTTCAAATTTATTCTACTAAATGTGAATAGAATTTTTTAATATCCCCAATGTGTCTTCACCAGTGTTTTTTTAATATTTTTTGTTTGTAAGGTAGACATTCATATGACTGGATTGATTTTCCTATTTAATTCTTCCCCAGATTGCATCATTGTCATTTATATCCTTCTGTTGTGTAATGCAGCTGTTTTCTAAAGAGCTTAATTAATTAATTAAATTTTTAAAAGATTTATTTACTTATTTAAGTAATCTCTCACCCAACATTGGGCTAGAATGCATGATCCCGAGATCAAGGGTCATATCTTCGGTTAATTGAGTTAGCCAGGAATCATAGATATTAATTTATTTAATTTATTTTATATCACATAGAAATATTTCTTGGACATCTGCTTTATGATATGATCTTTTTCTCATTTATACCCATTTTATGCCTTGACTTGAGATTCTTTCTCTCTCCCCCCCCCATAAATTGTAGCCATAATACTTCCCTCTGGTTCTTTCATGATACTTACTCATCTTTGATTAAAGCATATGTTTTGCAGAATAAGTATTTCCCAAATAATCTTTTAGAGAAGAATTTGGGATATGAGCTGGTGAAGTAAACAGCAGAAATTCTCCATTTTCAGGTCACTTTCTGGTGAATTCTGCTATGTAGCATTTTGCAGGAAGCATGTATACATACATTCTTCATCTTTTTGAGGTAATAAAAATTCCTCAATAGCTAATTGTGCAACTCTATACGGCATAGTGTTTGTGTAACCAATTTCTAATTTAGTCTACTTGGGTTATTGAAATCAGTAGGTGCTTACGCTTCTTCTACCAAAGATCTAGTCTGCATGCAGCCTCAGATGCAATCTGATTCTGAACAGAGGACAATTTGGCCTGATGCCTCATTTAGGGCTGTCCACTGTATCTCCAAGGCATGCAATGTGTTGAAGAGCATGCCTGCAGCCCTGACACTCTCCAGTCTGAGGGTCTAAATAAAAGAACTTTTATTTCTCCATATTTTAAAGATTTCAGCATATTGCTAGATATATTTATAAGTATAGTTATCAGTCATTTTGTTAAAACTTTCCAGAATTTGGGACACACTCCACCTATTTGATTGTAGGGAATTTTGTTTTAGGATTACTTAAGATAATTTCACTCCCTTCCATCTGTAGAGGAGAGAGGGGTTGAAGGTCACTTGGTTTCAGAACAGAAGGAGTACAAGGTGTCCTCCTGGACTCTGCCTTATTAATAAAGTTGAATGCCTGCACGTGAGATATGAACTTGGCAAAACTACCAGAGTGGCCCAAGATGCCTTTTTACATAAGAAAGAAAAAAAAAAAAAGAGGGAAATCTAAACTCTGATTACAAGGCCCCTTTACTCTATTTGCAAACATGAAGTGTCCCCTTGAACTTGACAAACATTGGAGGGGCACTTAAGTTGGGAGACTTGGAGCATAGCACTTGATGTAAATCTATGATATAAATGCTTTGATAATTTTAATTGTATTTTTCATATTTTATGAATTTTTTTCTTTTCTGGACTGAATTACTTGAGAGTAGGAATTTTAAAAATTCATCTTTATTTGCTGCATCAAATAATAAGTGAACTTGGAGGTTTGGTCCACTGACAAAGTTTATCTAGAGCAAATGTTTGTTAAAGGTGGATGCAATTCATATAAAACTCTTGGGAAACTTTGTTGGATTTATTTACTTTTATTAACATATAATGTATCACTTCTTTCAGGGGGTACAAGTCTGTGTTTATCAGACTTACACAATTCACAATACTCACCATAGCACATGCCCTCCCCAAGTTCATCACCAGCTACCCATTCCCACCCACCCCCATCTACTCTAGCAACCCTCAGCTCTTTTCCTGAGATGAAGAGTCTCATGGTTTGCCTCCTTCTCTGGTTTCATCTTTTTTTCATTTTTCCCTCCCTTCACCTATGATCCCCTGTCTTGTTTCTCAAAATTTTCATGTAAGTGAAATCATATGATAATTATCTTTCTCTGATTGACTTATTTTCCTTAGCATAATACACTCTAGTTATATCCATGTCATTGAAAATGGCAAGATTTAGTTTTTTGTTGGCTGGAAATATTCCATTATATATATACACACCCTATCTTTTTTATGAATTATCTGTTAATGGACATCTAGGCTCTTTCCATACTTTGGCTATTGTGGACACTGATGTTATAAACAGGGTGCACATGCCCCTTCAGGTCACTACATTTGTATCTTGGGGGTAATTACCCAGTAGTGTGATTTCTAGGTCATGGGATAGCTCTACTTTCAAACTTTTTGAGAAAACATATTGTTTTCCAGAGTGGCTGCACCAGCTTGCATTCCCACCAAGAGTGTAGGAGTATTCCCCTTTCTCCACATCCTTGCCACATCTGTCATTTCCTGACTTGTTAATTTTAACCATTCTGGCTTTTGAGAAGTGTATATCACTGTGGTTTTGATTTATATTTCCCTGATGATGCCAAGTGATGTGGAGCACACGTGTCTGTTGGCCATTTGGATGTCTTCTTTGCAGAAACGTCTGTTTGTGTCGTCTACCCACTTCTCGATTGGATTATTTGTTTTTTGGGTGTTGAGGTTGAGCAGGTCTGTGTAGATATTGAATACTAGCCCTTTATCTGATATGTCATTTGAAAATATCTTCTCCCATTCTGTCAGCAGTCTTTTGGTTTTGTTAACTGTTTCTTTTGCTGTGCAAAAGCTTTTGATCTTGACGAAGTCGCACCAGTTCATTTTTGCTCTTGCTTCCCTTGACTTTGGCGACGTGTCTAAGAAGAAGTTGCTGTGGCTGAGGATGAAGATATTGCTGCCTGGGTTCTCCTGAAGGATTTTGGTGGTTTCTTGTCTCACATTGGGGCCTTTCTCTTCAACCATTTGTTGAAGAGACTTTTTTCCATTGGACATTCTTTCCTGCTTTGTTGAAGATTAGTTGACCATAGAATTGAGAATCCATTTCTGGGCTCTCAATTCCATTACTTTGATCTATGAGTCTGTTTTTGTGCCAATTGTCTTGATGATTACAGATTTGGGATCTCTTCTAATTTGGTTAAAGCATATCTCCTGGGGTTGTTGCCACACTTTTAGTATTTTACTTGAACCTTCATATACTCTTATCAGGACAAAATGACAAGACGGAAAAATTCAACACACAAAAAAAGAACAAGAGGCAGTACCGAAGGCTAGGGACCTAATCAATACAGACATTGGTAATATGTCAGATCTAGAGTTCAGAATGACAATTCTCAAGTTTCTAGCCGGGCTCGAAAAAGGCATGGAAGATATTAGAGAAACGCTCTCGAGAGATATAAAAGCCCTTTCTGGAGAAATAAAAGAACAAAAATCAAACCAAGTTGAAATAAAAAAAGCTATTAATGAGGTGCAATTAAAAATGGAGGCTCTCACTGCTAAGATAAATGAGGCAGAAGAAAGAATTAGTGATATAGAAGACCAAATGACAGAGAATAAAGAAGCTGAGCAAAAGAGGGACAAACGGCTACTGGACCACGAGGGGAGAATTTGAGAGATAAGTGACACCATAAGACAAAACAACATTAGAATAATTGGGATTCCAGAAGAAGAAGAAAGAGAGAGGGGAGCAGAAGGTATACTGGAGAGAATTATTGGGGAGAAATACCCCCAATATGGCAAAGGGAACGAACATCAAAATTCAGGAGGTTCAGAGAACGCCCCTCAAATTCAATAAGAATAGGCCCACACCCCGTCACCTAATAGTAAAATTTACAAGTCTAAGTGACAAAGAGAAAATCCTGAAAGCAGCCCGGGAAAAGAAGTCTGTAACATACAATGGTAAAAATATTAGATAGGAAGCTGACTTATCCACAGAGACCTGGCAGGCCAGAAAGAGCTGGTATGATATTTTCAGAGCACTAAACGATAAAAACATGCAGACAAGAATACTATATCCAGCTAGGCTATCATTGAAAATAGAAGGAGAGATTGAAAGCTTCCAGGACAAACAAAAACAGAAAGAATTTGCAAACACCAAACCAACTCTACAGGAAATATTGAAAGGGGTCCTATAAGCAAAGAGAGAGCGTACAAGTGGTAGATCAGAAAGGAACAGAGACCATATACAGTAACAGTCACCTTACAGGCAATACAATGGCACTAAATTCATATCTCTCAATAGTTACCCTGAATGTTAATGGGTTAAATGCCCCTGTCAAAAGACACAGGGTATCAGAATGGATAAAAAAACAAAACCCATCTATATGTTGCCTCCAAGAAACTCATTTTATGACCGAAGACACCTCCAGATTTAAAGTGAGGAGGTGGAAAAGAATTTACCATGCTAATGGACATCAGAAGAAAGCAGGAGTGGCAATCCTTATATCAGATCAATTAGATTTTAGGCCAAAGACTATAATAAGAGATGAGGAAGGACACTATATCATACTCAAAGGGTCTGTCCATCAAGAAGATCTAACAATTTTAAATATCTATGCCCCCAACGTGGGAGCAGCCAACTATATAAACCAATTAAGAACAAAATCAAAGAAACACATCAACAGTAATACAATAATAGTAGGGGATTTTAACATTCCCCTCACTGAAATGGACAGATCATCCAAGCAAAAGATCAGCAAGGAAATAAAGGTCTTAAAGGACACACTGGACCAGATGGACATCACAGATATATTCAGAACATTTCATCCCAAAGAAACAGAATACACATTCTTCTCTAGTGCACATGGAACATTCTCCAGAATAGATCACATCCTCAGTCCTAAATCAGGACTAAACTGGTATGAAAAGATTGGCATCATTCCCTGCATATTTTCAGACCACAATGCTCTAAAGCTAGAACTCAACCAAAAAAGGAGTTTGGAAAGAAACCAAATACATGGAGACTAAACAGCATCCTTCTAACGAATGAATGGGTCAACCGGGAAATTAAAGAAGAATTGAAAAAAAATCATGGAAATAAATGATAATGAAAATACAACGGTTCAAAATCTGTGGGACACAACAATGCAGTCCTGAGAGGAAAATATATAGTGGTACAAGCCTTTCTCAAGAAACAAGAACGGTCTCAGATATACAACCTAACCCCACACCTAAAGGAGCTGAAGAAAGAACAAGAAAGAAACCCTAAACCAGCAGGAGAAGAAAAATCATAAAGATCAGAGCAGAAATCAATGAAATAGAAACAAAAAAACAATAGAACAAATAAACAAAACTAGGAGCTGGTTTGTTGAAAGAATTAATAAAAATGATATACCCCTGGCCAGACTTATCAAAAAGAAAAGAGAAAGGACCCAAATAAATAAAATCATGAATGAAAGGGGAGAGATCACAACTAACACCAAAGAAATACAAACTATTATAAGAACATACTATGAGCAACTCTATGCCAACAAATTTGACAATCTGGAAGAAATGGATGCATTCCTAGAAACATATAAACTACCACAACTGAACCAGGAAGAAATAGAAAGCCTGAACAGACCCATAACCACTAAGGAGATGAAACAGTCATTAAAAATCTCCAAACAAACAAAAGCCCAGGGCCAGACGGCTCCTGGGGGAATTCTACCAAACATTTAAAGAATAACTAATTCCTATTCTCCTGAAACTGTTCCAAAAAATAGAAATGGAAGGACTACTTCCAAACTCATTTTATGAGGCGAGCATCACCTTGATCCTAAAACCAGACAAGGATCCCATCAAAAATGAGAGCTATAGACCAATATCCTTGATGAACACAGATGTGAAAATTTTCACCAAAATACTAGCCAATAGGATTCAACAGGACATTAAAAGGATTATTGACCACGATCAAGTGGGATTTATTCCAGGGCTGCAAGGTTGGTTCAAATCTGCAAATCAGTCAATGTGATACAACACATCAATAAAAGAAAGAACAAGAACCATATGATACTCTCAATAGATGCTCAAAAAGCATTTGAGAAAGTACAGCATCCCTTCCTGATCAAAACTCTTCAAAGTGTAGGGATAGAGGGCACATACCTCAGTATCATCAAAGCCATCTATGAAAAACCCACCGCAAATATCATTCTCAATGGAGAAAAACTGAAAGTTTTTCCACTAAGGTCAGGAACACGGCAGGGATGTCCATTATCACCACTGCTATTCAACATAGTACTAGAGGTCCTAGCCTCAGCAATCAGACAACAAAAGGAAATTAAAGGCATCCAAATCGGCAAAGAGGAAGTCAAACTATCACTCTTCGCACATGATATGATATTATATGTGGAAAACCCAAAAGACTCTACTCCAAAACTGCTAGAACTTATACAGGAATTCAGTAAAGTGTCAGGATATAAAATCAATGCACAGAAATCAGTTGCATTTCTCTACACCAACAGCAAGACAGAAGAAAGAGAAATTAAGGAGTCCATCCCATTTACAATTGTACCCCAAACCCATAAGTTACCTAGGAATAAACCTAACCAAAGAGGCACAGAATCTATACTCAGAAAACTATAAAGTACTCATGAAAGAAATTGAGGAAGACACAAAGAAATGGAAAAATGTTCCAAGCTCCTGGATTGGAAGAATAAATATTATGAAAATGTCTATGCTACCTAAAGCAATCTACACATTTAATGCAATTCCAATCAAAGTACCATCCATCTTTTTCAAAGAAATGGAACAAATAATTCTAAAATTTACATGGAACCAGAAAAGACCTCGAATACCCAAAGGGATATTGAAAAAGAAAGCCTAAGTTGGTAGCATCACAATTCCAGACTTCAAGCTCTATTACAAAGCTGTCATCATCAAGACAGCATGGTACTGGCACAAAAACAGACACATAGATCAATGGAACAGAATAGAGAGCCCAGAAATAGACCCTCAACTCTATGGTCAACTAATCTTCGACAAAGCAGGAAAGAATGTCCAATGGAAAAAAGACAGCCTCTTCAATAAATGGTGCTGGGAAAATTTTCCTGCCGCATGCAGAAAAATGAAATTGGACCATTTCCTTACACCACACACAAAAATAGACTCACAATGTATGAATGACCTCAATGTGCGAAAGGAATCCATCAAAATCCTTGAGGAGAACACAGGCAGCAACCTCTTCGACCTCAGGCACAGCAACATCTTCCTAGGAACAATGCCAAAGGCAAGGGAAGCAAGGGGAAAAATGAACTATTGGGATTTCATCATGATCAAAAGCTTTTGCACAGCAAAGGAAACAGTTAACAAAATCCAAAGACAACTGACAGAATGGGAGAAGATATTTGCAAACGACATATCAGATAAAGGACTAGTGTCCAGAATCTTTAAAGAACTTAGCAAACTCAACACCCAAAGAACAAATAATCCAATCAAGAAATGGGCAGAGGACATGAACAGACATTTCTGCAAAGAAGACATCCAGATGGCCAACAGACACATGAAAAAGTGCTCCATATCACTCGGCATCAGGGAAATACAAATCAAAACCACAATGAGATATCACCTCACACCAGTCAGAATGGCTAAAATCAACAAGTCAGGAAATGACAGATCCTGGCGAGGATGCAGAGAAAGTGGAACCCTCCTACACTGTTGGTGGGAATGCAAGCTGGTGCAGCCACTCTGGAAAACAGCATGGAGGTTCCTCAAAATGTTGAAAATAGAACTGCCCTATGACCCAGCAATTGCACTATTGGGTATTTACCCTAAAGATACAAACGTAGTGATCCAAAGGGGCACATGCACCCGAATGTTTATAGCAGCAATGTCCACAATAGCCAAACTATGGAAAGAACCTAGATGTCCATCAACAGATGAATGCATCAAGAAGATGTGGTATATATACACAATGGAATACTATGTAGCCATCAAAAGAAATGAAATCTTGCCATTTGCGACAACATGGATGGAACTAGAGCGTATCATGCTTAGCGAAATAAGTCAAGCAGAGAAAGACAACTATCATATAATCTCCCTGATATGAGGAAGTGGTGATGCAACATGGGGGCTTAAGTGGGTAGGAGAAGAATCAATGAAACAAGATGGGATTGGGAGGGAGACAAACCATAAGTGACTCTTAATCTCACAAAACAAACTTAGTGTTTTTGGGGGGAGGGGGTTTGGGAGAAGGGGGTGGGATTATGGACATTGGGGAGGGTATGTGCTTTGGTGAGTGCTGTGAAGTGTGTAAACCTGGTGATTCACAGACCTGTACCCCTGGGGATAAAAATATATGTTTATAAAAAATAAAAAAAAATAAGAAAAAAAGGATGATATAGTGTCTTTCCTCATTCTTTATCATAGTCTTTATTTTATATCTAATTTATCTGATATAAGAATTGCTACTCCAGCTTTATTTTGATGTCCATTAGCATGTTAAATGGTTTTCCACCTCCTCACTTTAATTCTGGAGGTGTCTTTGGGTTTAAAATTAGTTTCTTGCAGAAAACATATTGATGCATTTTTTTTTTTGTTTTTTTGTTTCTTTTGTTTGTTTTCTTTTGTATTTTGGGGTTTTTTTTGTGTGTGTGTCCGTGTTTTTTTTAATCCAATCTTGTACTTTGTGTCTTTTGATTGGGACATTTAGCTCATTTACATTGAAGGTATCTTTTGAAAGATATGAGTTTAGTACCATTGTGTTGCCTGTACGTTAACTGTTAGTGTATATTATCTCTGTTCCTTTCCAGTCTGTTAGTTTTAAGCTTTCTCTTTGCTTAGAGGACCACTTTCAATATTTCCTGTAGGACTGGTTTGGTGTTTGTTAATTCTTTCAATTTTTGTTTGTCCTAGAAACCTTTTATCCCTCCTTCTATTTTTCAATAACAACCTATTTTCTCATTTAGAGCTCTGAATATATCATGTCAGTCCTTTATGGCCTGCCAGGTCTCTGCAGATAGGTCTCCTGCCAATAAGTTATATCATTGTAGGTTGCAGACTTCTTGTCCCATTTTCTCTTTGTCTCTGAGATTTGTAAGTTTCACTATCAGATGATGGGGTGTTGACCTTTTTTTATTGATTTTGCAGGGGATTCTCTGTGCCTCCTGGAATTGATGCCTGTTTCATCTCCCAAATTAGGGAAGGTCTCTGCTATAATTTGCTCTAATATGCCTTCTGCCCGTCTCTCTTCTTTTTCTGGGATCCCAGTTATTCTAATATTGTTTTGTCTTATGTTATCACTTATCTCTTGAATTATCCCCTCATGATGTATTTGTTGTTTATCTCTCTTTTTCTCAGCTTCTTTATTCTCCATCAATTGGTCTTCTATATAATTAATTCTCTCTTCTACCTCATTTGTTGTAGCAGTTAGAGCCTCCATCTTTTATTGTACCTCATTAATAGCTTTTCTTTTATTTCAACTTGGTTAAATTTTAGTTTTTTTATTTCTCCAGAAAGAAATTCTCTAGTATCTTCTATTTTTTCTCAAGCCCAGTTAGTATATAATTGCCATTCTGAACTCTAGTTCTGACATCTACCAATGTCCATATTGATTAGGTCCCTGGCAGTTTAAACTGCCTCTTGTACTTTTAATGAGGCAAGGTTTTCCATTTTGTCCTTTCGTCTACAGAAGAATAAATGACTTAAAGAACAAAGTGCTAAAATCTAACAAACACCCCAGAAAAATATACACTAAACAAATCAGAAGAGACCTGAAATGGGGTGGGGGGGAGAAAAAAAAAAGGAATATGATTTGGCTGGTGAAAAGAACAGAGTCATACACTAGAATTTGGGTGTGTTTTGGTCTGTTAGAAGAAATTGCCTCCCAAAATTTTAAAGAAAAAAAAAAAAAACTTTCCCTTTCTTTGTTTCCCTCAAGTCTATTCTCTTGCCAGCAGTTAGAGTGATCCTATTTAAATAAAGTTTAGATTATATCATTCAACCTCAAAATCCTCCAGTGCCTACCCTTTCTTTCACTGATGCTAACATAAAAAGAGACTATGTATATTTTTGTAAGTTGGGATTGGGGAGGAGTCATATATAATATCCTTAATCAGATGATTGCAGATTATTACCTCCAGTGACATATGTTGAGGTGGAAGAAAATGGAAGTACAAGGATGCTAGACTCTAGACTTAATAGAATTGAGGAACATAGTTTTGAGGTCAAACATATAGGAATGTAGTCTAGCAGTATTACATTCCAGCTGAGATATCCTGGGTCAATAATTTGATATGAAAATAGCATCTCACAAGAATTGAGTAAAATAAGGTAAGACTATTAGTACAAGTTAAAGTAAATTGTACAAGAGATATTTGGTAAAAGAGATATTTGGTGCCTATTAAGCTCTTTTTAATTACTATCAAGTGCGTTAAATCTTACATTTATAAAACAGAGACAGTGTTTTCATTAAGAGATGATCTTGAAGCAAAGTAACAGAAATAAGATAAAGTGAGAAGAGAAGAATAAACCTTTTCTTTCCAAGGTTACCATTCTCTATCTGGCACAAGCAGAATAAATGGAGACTAGAGTAGCCATGACTAACCATGTCACAAGGTACCAGCTTTAAAATGGTAGAGACAGAGAAATACTAAATCCTTCTAACCCAGATGTATTTGCTTTAGAGAATAGCTTTAAAAATCCCAACAGGGAAGGTAACTAATTCTACAAAAATTGCATTTTCATCTATGATCCTTTCGTTCTTCATTTCCTCTTCCTATTTTTACCCACTGGTTTATGCTGTCTTATTTTTGGAAATGATTAATCATCAGTGGGGTAACAGAATTTTATTTTAGACAATTGGCAGGCTAAAGTTATCTGAAGTTATGAATCATTATCAAATGTTGAGCAGGAAGCTCACACATGTACTTGTGTGTGTGTGTGTGTGTGTGTGTGTGTGTTTAATTTATATAACAGCTTTTTACTTTGAAGCTTAAAAGAAATGACCTGTTATAGGGTACTCCTGTCGTTGTTCTTTGTGCTTCTACATGTTCTTTCTGGGCTTATTTTATAGAAGCATCAAAATAGTTAAACAGGATGATAACAGATAGATGAAATAGGTCACAAGAATCTGTATATATTTAATAGATTTCTCAATTTCTTCATTGATATTCTTCCGGAAATATCTCAGAATTATGCAAAAGCAGAATACTTTAGTTCATCAAATCATCTAACTAATAATTAGTGTGTTCCTCCCTCATTTATCTGACTTTATTTGCCAAATTAACTTCGTTGCTTCAGGCACAATAGGCTCCACACTGCTCTCTCTATGCTATGTTTATTCCATCTTTGGCCTCTCCTCAGCATGGCCCTCTCTTGCCAAATCTTTCTACATACAACTCTGTGATCCCTCCAAAACTCATTGGCTGCAAATGGCTCAACTTCTATAACACTTAAATTGATGCAGATGCTACATAGATTGCGCAAGAGGTAATCACCTTAAGAAAATGAAATGGTGTCAGCATGGTTATTAGTTAAGGAATGGACTATGTTGCTTGAAACAATGGGCAAAACATTAGTAGTTTGGGGTGCCTGGGTGGCTTAGCCATTAAGCATCTGCCTTTGGCTCAGAACATGATCCCAGGGGCCCGAGATCAACTCCCATATGAGACTCCCTGCTCGCTCAGTGGGGAGCCTGCTTCTCCCTCTCTAGCTCCCCTGTACTTGTGTTCTTTTTATCACTATCTCTCTCTGTTATAAATAAATAAAAAATCTTTTAAAAAGAAAAACAAAACAAAACAAAATTAGTAGTTTAAGGATGGACTCTTATTTTCTCTCAATCAAAGAAGTCCAACATAAAGAGATAGTGCTAACAAAGAGACTCCATGTGTTGGGATTCCATAATTCTTCAAATGCATTGCTCTGCCTGTCTCAGTGTGTGACCTTCAACTTTTGGAGTTAAGTAAGTGTTCCGGCTTCTGCCACCACACATTCAGCCCAGCAGGCATCACATGTTATAACTCCTTCTTTAGGAGTATCTCATCATGTCCATCCATAGGCTCATTGGTAAGAATTTGATCACATGGCCAATCCAAACTGCATGGAAGTCTTTAGTCAGATGGTCATATGACCAGCTTCAATTTGGGGTTTTGTCCCCTTATATAAAGACATAGGGGGAATGGGTATTGAAATATCATTTTTATTACCATTAATATAATCTGCCAGTAGGGAGAGAATGTTTTAGTGTCTTCTGTGCAAGATTCCAGCATGTTTTGTAGTTCTTTCTGTTTATTGTGAATTATTTAGTTGGCACCCTAGTCTTAAACATTGGTCACATGAGCTTTGTTAGCATCAACTGGCATCTGTAAGTTTCACAAAACAGGGTGCTGACAGGTCTGAGTGCCAGAAACTGGAGGACTGTGGGCCAACAGATGGTAGATTTCATCATGGGAGATGCCACTTCACAGGTTGCCTTGCTACCCAACCAGTCAGTATGTCCTAGCCAACATACCTCTGTAAGGCCATGTGCCAAGAGAACCTATTTCAACTTGTAATTCTCTTTTGTTGACATTTGGATACTCAATAATACTCTACTAAAACCAGTTCCAAGGGCATATCCCCTGCTAAAAAAGCAGAATCTTGGTTTCTCATTTAATCTTCAGAGCTAGTGCTGTTCTTCACACAGTTTCTTGGATACCTAACACACCAGAGCAATTTTGATAGCAAATATGTTTACTACTGAAATTAGGAGACCTATTACATGTCACTTCTTCCCCAGCATACCTGGGTTCTCCCACAACAAGACCAATAGTCATGGAAATGTGCTGAATGACCTTCATCACTCATAGGAATTTTAAAATAAGAAATATTATTTTAGATATGTATGTCTCATCTTTTCAAATATATTGTAAGCTTCTTTAGGAAAGACTTCTTTGTACTAAAAGCTGGATAGTTAGTGGTTATAAATTAGTACTTATGATTTTAATATTTTATTTTACACTTTATACATATGAACACATGACCATTATATAATAATTTATATACCATATAGTGAGTATTAAAGATGATAACTAGGGGCACCTGGTTGGCTCAGTCAGTTGTGCATTTGACTCTTCGTTTTGGCTCAGGTCATGATCTCAGGGTTGTGCGATTGAGCCCCACACTGGACTTCGCATTCAGCAGGGAGTCTGCTTGAGATTCTCTTTCTCTTTCCCTCTCCACCTTCCTTCCACTACTCTCTATCTCTCTCAGATAAGTAAATAAATCTTTAAAAATAAAATAAAAAGTTAAGATAATAACTGTTATCTAATTTAATTTCAGAAAAGACCTATGATATATCCATCAACACTTCAAGCATTATATATGATGAGGTTACAAAAGTGATTTGCTCAAGCCCATTCTGGAAGTACATGGAGGACTCTTCAAATAAAGGTATGTTTAAGTGAAAAGGATTGTGCTTGTTATCACTGCACTACTCTGCCTATTTAGTTTAGTAAATCAAAATATTATATACTTTATAATTCTTCTAAGTTTCATTTAATATATATTTATTGGCTCTAAATATAGTGGATTCATTGGAGTATCTAGGGTAAATACCATGAATAAATATTTATTTCCCAATATACATAGACACTTATCATCACTGCACAGAATGGACTAAAGTCTGTTTACTTAGATTTTCCTATTATTTGAGATATCTTTGGACAGAAGGTACACAGAGATGTATGATTAAAAATTATGGGGAATTGGTCATAAAAAGGGGAAGAGAATTTTGTTTTTCACAACCACCTGAGTTATTAAACTGTGTATAGTAGTAGGTTCTCTTTTGTGAGCATTGGGATTCCCAAATTTCAGAAATTGGTATTAGAGTTAACAGCTTCATTATGGTTTTGCATTTTGGTGCAGAATCTGCATTGCAACCGGCTTGGATGTCCCTGAGGTTACAGAATTATAACTTAAAATTTCTCTGCTTTATTTACTTTTCCAAATTCATGGGAACTTCTTACATTAGAGTGGGAACTTGGCACGCACAAGTATTTTCTGATTTTTGACCACTCTTCTTTCAGTTTTACCAAATTATTAGATTGGGATATTCCTGGCTTTTTTCACCCAGGTTCCCAGCATATAACTTCAGCTTAATAGGCAAAAGCATTTACACAAAAATACATGATTCCTTCTTTCTGAAAGTTTGCATGAAAAAGAGAGAGAGAGAAATATAACAAGCCCACAGGCTGTGGAAGCTTGGCGGTAGGATGGCATGGAGAGGGAGAGAAAGAGGGGGGGAGAGAGAGAGACCTAGAACACAGCCTATGCTCAAATGTTAGCCTCTATAGCCAATTTCCCTCCATAAGAAATGCTCAGGGGCCTGATTGAGCTTCATTGACATTTTAGTCTTTTTAGGAAGGAGCTCAAATGATTCAAACAAATTCAGCTCTCATTTCTAATAAACGAAAGGCACTTAGTGATGCAATGTGATTAACATTTTTTTTTTTTTAAGAGGGGAAGTATAAATTCACATGAGTTCTAAGGGACTTAATAAATGAAATACATGGTCCCTAAGAATCCATGCAGGTGTTGAGACTAAAAATAAAACACTCACCCCTAAACCATTTTGAAATACTCTTAGGTTAATAGCTGAGAAAAATAGAGCAAATGTAATAAAATGCATGTTTTGAAATCACCAACCAAGATTGACTTTTGTCATTATCAATTTTAGGAGGTTCAACCTTAAATACTTTTGTCTTCCTCCACACTTATCATCTGCAGACTGAAGAAAGATAAGAGCTGAAGTCTGCACACAAATTAATCCAAAATAAAGGAAAAAAAATCTGTTTTAAACATTTAAAACACACACAATCAAAACACTTAGGTTTCTGCACTTCACAACACCTTAATTTCCATCAGTCTGTGCAGCTGTGTGCTTCCCACAGTGCAAAGACTCATGAAGGGTATATTAATTAAGTCATTATGCCCTGAGAGATAGGTATAATTACGAATCTTCTCACCATACTATTTTGAGTTTCTAAAATTCAATAAGTTAGAGGCTGTTTTTTTTTTTTTTCCCAAGGTGCCACAGGGGATTTTAAAAAAGCCAACAACAAAACAAAAAATCCATAGAACGTAAATACTACCACACTCCCCAATAGGAGAGAGCATTCTGGAAATAGCCATGCAGAGAGGAATTGTTTGCCCCTCTCAGT
The DNA here is from genome assembly GCF_011764305.1 of Mustela putorius furo. Lineage (NCBI taxonomy): Eukaryota > Metazoa > Chordata > Mammalia > Carnivora > Mustelidae > Mustela > Mustela putorius. The sequence goes on from NW_025422019.1 coordinate 5,136,366, forward strand.
CCAGTTTAAGAACTACTATTACTTGGGATAATTGGGTGGCTCCATCGGGCAAGCCTCTGCCTTTGGCTCAGATCACGATCCCAGGGTCCTGGGACCCAGTCCCTTGTTGGTCTTCTTGCTTTGTGGAAAGACTGCTTCTCCCTCTGTAACTGCCTCTGCCAGCTTCTCCCCCTGCTTGTGCTCTCTCTCTCTGTGACAAATGAATAAGGGAAATCTTAAACAAAACAAAACTACTATTACAGACTTCCCGCAAGAATCACCTGTACATGGTCAGGTATATGTGGATATGAGAGAAGGCTGTCCTAAAAGCAAATGAACAGAAGGAAACCAAGGCTGGAGGATCTCCCATTCTTTTATTTCATAGGTATGAAATGCATATTTTTAAAGTAAAGAAACAAGATCAATCAAGATGCTTCACCATCCTGTCCAATGTCTTTAAGAGAAGTGAAGTAAGTGTTATCTTTAGTATGGTTGCATGGAAAGCTCCAAATACCGAAGATCATATTCTATAAAGGTGATCCACAACGTCTATATGCTCTTAAGCTTGAGATTTTGAGCAACCAGGAAGTAGGATTGCATTTTTGTTATTGCATGCAGTTATCTCTTTGCCATACCTAGATATAAATCTAGTTTCTTCCAACAAGTAGCGAACAAAATTAAGATCAGAAAGGGGATAATCTAAGTATCTTATCCAAACCAGCCAGTGGGACATTGAGAAAGTAACATCTAAATGCTGCCAGAGCAAATTTGGTATATTCTCTTTGCATTCAGAAATAAACTTCCCCAGGTGTTTGTAACAAATTTGGAGTATAGAGTAATTCATTTCAAAATTTCAGAACTTCTTAAGCTTGGATAGCATGTCTTTAATTTAACTTCAAGTTGGTCTGGTCTGTATACTTACGTTTGTACACAAAATGTCTTCTGCTTCATGCAGTCTTTTTAACATATAGTACTAACCTCTCTCAGTAAGAATATATTTGTCTTTGAAAGTATATTCAACACTTTTGAATTTACCCAAACTCTTAAATCTGGCATGTGAGGTTTTTCCACGTGCTGACTTCATTCTAGCTTTCCATCCTTCTCTCTGGGTTGTTTACAAGAAACATTCCTTCAGTTAAGTTTATCAAAGGAACTATAACACAATAAGTAAGTTGGAAATTCCAGTTACAATTCCTCCTCTACTCACATTACTTAACCCTTGTCTTAGTTTTCAAATCTATAGAATGAGAGAAGAGAACCTACCTTATTGACCTGAAAAACAAGTGGATTAATCCATGTAAAACACTTCCAGCCTTGTTCCACACATGGAAAGCACTCAGTCAAAGCTAGCTATTATTATTTTACCACAAATACCTTTTGTCCTTTTCAACTACCACCATTTGATCACCTTACCTTTTTATTTTTATTTTAGCCTATATCAGCCTTTCTGTCCTTCAAGAACCAAGGAAATTCATATCCTTTGTGAAGACATTCTGGAACTTTGTGGCATGATCTGTTATATTTGACCTTGAAATTAGAAAACTTATTAAATATCTTGTCAGCCCTTTCTTGCCAAAAAAAAAAAAAAGTAAGAATTATGTGACTTTCATGCTATACATATGCTAGATAACACTTTCTAATTCTCTGTAATGGCTGTCACATCTAAGTAGTCATACTCTATGTTTTTACATGCCACTCCCTGGACACTTAAACCACCCTCATTTCTTGACCTCTTATGATATATCCTATATGTGTCATTTGTTGCCTACTATTTTTAATTATTTGATGAATTTATACATTTTGCATTCCAATTTATTCTCTTATGGACCAGGTGCCTACATTTTTCTATGTATCCCCTCAGTCTGCTTTATTTTTCCTTCCCCTTTGGAATGGCCATAATGCTTAAATTGGAATCATGACCATTTATTTGCATAGTATCACACTCTAAGTCACAGGAAACCAAGTGTTATGTGCATATGCACCATTTACAACTTTGACTGAAGTGAATGTCTTTTACCTTTATCTGCAGAACCTGGTGTAATACCAACTGAATTGCTCTCTGAGTCACCAATTCTCTAATACTCCAGAGAGGGGGGTTGGCAACTGAAAAAAGTAATGAACAATTTCAGGCTGGTGCATGGGTCTCTCAGGGATTTATGAGAGAAGGGGAGCTTAGGTTCTGGCCCTTTTGTCTACAGAAACAGAGCAGGAAGGAAATAAAAAGCTTCTAAGTAAACATAGACATAAACAAGGATTCTTTTAAACATCTGATATCAGAACATCCAATGCCTTGGCTTCTTTCATTAACCAAAGCAAGTCATGTTGGACTTGCTAAATTTGAAGAGTAAAGAAGTACAATCCTACCCTCTGCCTGAAAGGAGGAAATATGGAAATACTTGGTGTAACAGCACTAAAGATCATCTTGGTAATTCTGTTCCTGTGTCTTACCACTAGCCAAAATAATAGAATGTGACTCAATACAGAAAGTTTTTTACTATAATATTACTTGATTTTTCTCTTGGTTAAATTTCTGCAGTTATGTTATTAATATAACTCCAAACCAAGAGGTTAATTCATAAAATAATAATAGTAAGAATAATAAAATAAAGCTCAATGAGTCATACTTAAAGTGACCAGTTTCTTTTTATACCCTGCCCACCTCATCCCTATAAAGTCATGTTTCTCTACTTCCACATCAAGTTTTCTCTGTACCAGCCAAGCAGTCACAAAGCACACAGACCAGTGAGATCCCCACAGCAGATAAACTGCAATGCTTCCTCCACCCACCCGTCCTTTCTAAAGCTGTCATTTCCCTGGGATAGTAGACTGACTCATCAGCTGGATGAGACAGCGGGTCCACACAGGAGGAAGCCAAACCAGGGATGTTTACAGAGGGAGGATTTACAGACTTGACTTGGCAAGGACTATAAGACAGAGCTGACTTCAGTGTCTGACACAAGTATTTTATCATTATTTGTTCTGGTTACCTAGGGATCAAAAGAAAAAGACTGGCAAGCCATCAAAAGATTTTTCTGACAGCTAGGAAGACATATGTGAGTATGGAGAGAGACTGGTTGAGGTATTCTTCACAGGATATTTAATATACTGTATATCGTCAAACAGAGCTCAATGGACACCCATTATTGCCGCTTTGACTTTTCAAGTAACCCCTGCAGGAAGTGTCGCTGTTCTTTGGGGAAGCCTTTATCTTGGGTGAAAAACAGCTCCTGAGTAGGTGATACTCATACAGGACATATGCACACAATCTCCATTTGGACTCATCAATCATTTTTATTATGGCCAAATTATTCAAGGCTATAAGATATAAAAAAAAAAAAAAAAAAAAAAGCCTTGTTAATACTAAAACGTCCAAGAGAGTACTTAGGGAAATTAAATAGACTGGAAAACATATGTTAGACGTCTTCCAAATTGGAATTTGTAAATAAATGATTCTGGTTTAATCACATGGCAATTTACAGGGACATTTTTAGTAAAAATGATCACATCACAATCTCTGACAAGAATTTGATACAAATTGAGCTATTTGGCTTGCTGCATGAGTAGTTTTAGAGTTTTTATTTGTCATTAATCTTTTTAAACACTTGGTTTATTATTTTACTCAAGAATTCTTTTTTTAAGTCAATTATACTGTGAATTTGAAATACAGCTCAGTGTCTAAAGCCTGCTATTAGCCTTCAAGTCCACAACTCTCTGCAGGTCATGACAGTGTTCCACGTCCCATTGCTTGATAGCAACGCAAACTCTTACTTTATGAAAGATGTGTTTAGTCTTTGGCTACAAATTTGTGCTGCTATTTTGTAGATTTATTTGCTTTGATGAGGGAAGAAAAGCTAGCACTCTCACTGATTCTAGGCACTGGACACACAGAGGGGGATAAGAACTCTGTGATCCTCCAGTTTTCTTGTAAATTAATCCATTCATGTGAGACCATTAGTGCTGAGTATGTATCTCAGATGATAGACATTTAGGTGGGATGAAAGAGATTGGAGATGGGGAAATAATACTTAGGTACATGCTGTAGCAGCAGGCTAGCATCCCTCAAAAAATGTTTATCCATTCTAAGATGCATAGTGATCTTTTCCCCATTTATCCTGTAATTAGATCAGACGATGCAACCAGGTTTGAATAATGAAAAGTGAGGGGGAAAAAACACAAGCAACTTCCCAGGCATCTCAAGCTTTTTAAAAAAAAAAAAGACCTCTCTCATTGGACTTTGACATTGTTCGCCTTCCCATGATCTGAAACATAGACATGGAAATCATCAAACTTCCACCATGCAAATGAGTAGGAGAATATGGAGGTTTTTGCAGCAACAAGATAGAAGAAGGGAATTGGGACCCTGGATAGCTTTGTGAAATAAACTTCTACTTAATCTACTCAATTCTGGGGTTTTGATTTTTCTTTTCTTTTCTTCTTCTTTAATGTTTACAGTAGATCATTTACTCTAACCAAGAGAAGTCACTCATTTCAAGGTATTTTCAAACTCTTAGTGTGATAGGGAGCACTTAATTTGGCCATCATATAAAAGCCACTTGGGAGCATAACTCTTTTTAATATCTAAGAAGAGATCCTAGGGGCACCTGGCTGACTCAGTTGGTAGAACATTTGGCTCTTGATTTCAGGGTCATGAGTTTGAGCCTCATGTCAGTGTAGAGGTTACTTAAACAAATAAAATTTAAAAAGAAAGATCCTTAAAAAAAAAAAAGAAAAGAAAAGAAAGATCCTAGGAATATCATAATATCATATTAGTACCCAGGTTGTTTCTGGAGCAGGAGTGTCTTCTTCTATAGATAAAGAACAGTCCTAAGTCTTCAGTTTGCTTATACAGAGGTTAGTCTTAATTACCTTAACCACACCATATTTTTTTGGTTTGTTTCTTCTGACTCTCTTGACAACTTAGGCACCTGGCCTAATACTACTTCCTCTTTCAGGACCTAATTCCTCCTTGTTTTGATAGGCATTAATGGATTTTACAAAAAAACTATCAGAAACAATAAAAACAGGACCTTAGGAAAGGCTGCCTTTCAAATATAGAATTCTGTGTGTCCAGATGTTATTAGAACCAACTAAATAGTATTCTTTCTTAACTTATCACTCAAACTAACTTCCTGAAACTTAGTCTATGTTAAGTGATCCTTCTAAGGTGTTTGTTCAAATATATCACATGGATAGATTTGCCACAAAGAGAAATATAGATCAAACCACTTTGACATTATGAAATTCAGGATATGTAATAAAATTGCATGCACTTTAGTAATTACATCACCCCTATCATTTACTCTGGTAGGTTTTAGTGAGGAGAAAACAGATATGGTGCAGCTTCCCAAATAATTAAGAAAGAACTTGGCAGTGGAAAACTAGAGGGAGAAACAGCTATATGAAATGTCTCTCTCTCTCTTCTCATTGTTTCTTAGTTTTTCTCCACAAAACATAAAAGCAATGAGTACCCAAATGAGAAACATGAATCTTTTAAGTCTTAGTTTTATACGTGGAGAGTTTAGCTTTTTTGTAGTTTCCTTCTTGCTCTTCCACATTTAAACTAAGCCTTGATCCCCCTCAGCCTCCTCCCTCAATACAATCCTAATAAGGGTAGCCAGAGATACCAGTTTCTGCCAGTTGCATAGTACATTACTCATTCTAGCCTACACTCTCTTTCCTTCCTGCACAATCCTACCACTGGCAATCATTATCTATGACCATGATGTCCTCACATTCCAAATTAAAAGGAAAAGAGAAACATATGTGAAGAAAAAGTTATCAATCTTTCTCTTTTCAAAGTATAGCATATTTCTTATCTAAAATTAGATTTCAAAAGGGAGGAAGCAGGTCATGCAAAGAGTTTCTTAAAATGGGTTGGAAGATCATAAAGGAGAAGGAGTTTATGTACATCTTCATGGGAGGAACTGTGAACTTTTTGAGCTTTCAAGCACGCCTGAAGTCCCCAACTTGGACTAATGTTCTCCCCACCATGACAACTCACCACCCACTTCAAAAGGAGCCAATCTAGTTTGATAAGCTCCAATACCTCATTTGCATACTAACCAACCAATACCAATTAACCTAATTATAGTCCCTGTTTTGCATAGAGGAGCTAAATGAGAAGTATACTTGTAACTTTTTTTTTTTTTTAATAATTCTGCCCTCTCTTTGTCTTCTTCTGAACACAGTTTGAAGTTCTACCTCAATTTTTGTCTCCCAAATTGCAATTCTGATTGCCTGAATAAACATCCTTTTATCTTAATTTTCAGTGAATTCATTCTTGGCTGACATTTGAGTGTATTTGTCTGTGTGGATAGATAGATGATATAGATGGACAGATGATAGATAGATGATAAATATATAACTGATAGATAGATAGATGATATAGAAATAGAAATATATGTTGCGAGTCAAATACTCGTACTCTTGAAGCCAAAAAATCTATGAACAAGCCTCAATGTAAAGTGCCCATGAGGGAAACTATATAAAAATTCACTGGTAGAGGAAGTACAACATAGACACGCTCCAAAGACAAAACAGTAAGGAACTAAACTAATATTTTCAGGTTGAATAGACACAGAGGGAGCACTATATGAAGGGGAAAAAAGAGAGAATAAATGTGCACTAGATGAAATATTAAGTTAATCTCCCAATTATGTTCTCTAATTAGAAATGTGGGATAACATTAACATGCACATGAAAACTGAACTTTGATATATAAGAGTTAGTGTGTCACAATAGGCAAAGTCATACTCTAAATTCTTAGGCTGAAAGCTATGTGCCCTGAGGGCAATCTGGTCACTACATATACATTGATAGCAAGTTGGTCTAATCATTTGTTTTAAATAATTAACCATCTGGTCAAAAATGTGTATTAATCATATCCATTTTTTTCTACTATTACTAATTATGTTATAGAATAAAAGATTCAGTTCTCATTTATGAATCCTTAAACATATTCATCATGCACATAGAATTTTTCAGCTTGTTACCTTTCTGATAATTATTCAAGGTCTGAATGTAATATTGAAAAACCTGAGGAAATTAAGAGTTTAATTATGGGGAATGCATCAGCACAAATTAAATGTTTTGCATTAATACACACCAAAAATAAAACCAGAGTTAAACAATCTATCAATTGTTGGAAATTCAGATTCTTCTAATAATATCAATTGTTTTCCTTGGACTCAATGACTTTCAGTAAAATCTCATGCTAATTGGAAGACAGAGGTTAGTGAAAAGACAAAATTATAAAGCTTGAAAATATTATTAAGCCCTCTTTCAGTTGTAATGCCCTTTCCATAAAAGTAAATGCTCTTTCCAGGTTTTGTGTTCATGTACTTCTTTATTGCATGGTCTGTCTATAGTGAAGAATGTGTTCCCCTCATTACCAAGCCTTCATGTACCTAGTTAAGTCCTGTGAGTAATTCTGGACAATAGTTTATAGAATAAAGTTGCATAAATCACTACCTTTAAGAATAAACCAGGGATCCTCTAGCTCTCACTTTTTTTTTCAAGACATGAAAGGTCCTAGATTTTAGAAGGCATGACCAAGGAGGGAATCAGCCTCAATCCTTGGGATACTGTGTAGAACAAAACAGCCCAGAACAGTTTCCCAGTCCCCTAGGAATATGAAGTGAGCAAGAATTTAGCCTTTATAATATCAATATCCTGAAGATTCAGGGTCTGTGCCTTGTGGTAGTTCATGTTAATTACTGTGACTTCTATAGAAATTAACTCTGCAGGGGGAGTGTAGTTAAAAAATTAGCCCTGAAATATGTCACAGGTTTCATGCTCAGTGAAGGACATTTAAAAACCAATTTTAAAGGTTTGGGAATGTGGTAAATATTTGGATAGAACAATCCACGGCAACAATCAGAGTAAAACATGATTTTCTCACTCAGGTCTCCCTGTAGCATCACTAAGGGAGTGAGCACTGAGTGAGCAGGTGGGGAGGAAGAAAACAATAAAGGGTATTTGAGACCCATAATTGAAAAGAACTTTGCAGCACATTAGTAGCACTAGATAGGAATTTGAACCAATAGATTAGAGTCTTACCAGAAAATGGGATAGAATATATTGAAGGAAAAACAATACAAAAAACAAAACAAAAACAAACTACCAACAGCAACAACAAAAAACACCGATTTAAGGTCTCTAAAACTTAGAAGAATGCAAAACAGATATATCTTTTAAAATCTCTTTTGGGATGCATGAAAGCTCTCAAAACTATAAGGTATTTAGAAGAAAAGGATCTTGGTAGAAAGGAAATATCCAGCTATTTGTCTTCTATTCTGCTCATTTTCCTCCATGAGCCATTTGCAGATTTTTAGGCTCTAGAGGTTAAGGAGTTGAAATAAAGGAGCATTTAGAAGGCTGAAAACCGGGAAACCCAATGTGGCGAAGTTTGTTAAGCAGCAGATTCTTAGTTTCAGCTCAGGTCTTGATCTCAGGGTTGTGAGATGCAGCCCTGTGTTGGGTTTCTGCTCAAGACTCTCTCCCTCTCCCTCTTTCCTTCCCCCTGCTCTGTGCTTGCTCTTGAGGGCTCTCTCTATCTCTCTCTAAAATAAATAAATCTTTGGGGCACCTGGGTGGCTCAGTGGGTTAAGCCTCTGCCTTCAGCTCAGGCCATGATCTCAGGGTCTTGGGACTGAGCCCCACTTCTGGCTCTCTGCTCAGTGGGGAGCCTGCTTCCCCTTTCTCTCTGCCTGCCTCTCTGCCTACTTGTGATCTCTCTCTCTCTCTCTCACTCTGTCAAATAAATAAATAAAATCTAAATAACAAAATAAAATAAATAAATCTTTAAAATAAGAATGAAAAACTCTGCAAAGTTGGTAACCATGTTACAATTCTGAGGATACAAAAATTAGAATTCAGAGCAACTGAGCCACAATTTGAGGATTCAGAGTTCTAAACAGAAAAGAAACATAAAGAAGTGAGCCCAGAATTTGGTACAGTGTTTTTTCTCAGGAAGAAGCTGACTCATAGTAGGTGGCATAGAATCAGAAAAGCAAGGCAGGAAGTGGTGACTGAGGGTCTCTGACCAAAGATTGGAGCAGTATAAAGGTGCTTGGGCCAGGGTCAAAGGAGGGGGTCACAAATTGTAACTGAAGCTCTCCCAAGGAACATTGGCCTTGCTAAATAAACCATATAGACTTTGAATTTAAAGTCCCACACTGTGTTTCTAAAACACAGCCAAACTGATAGTAGTGAATACACTTGTAACAATTTACTTTACAATGATGCTATTCTTGATGAATTTTTAATTTAAGGAAATTTGCATTATTTCAGGTTGTGATCATAAAAGGTACACTGACTTGTATGACACCATTTAAAATCCTTATAACTGAAGTTGTCATAGCATATGACCTCACTTATATATTTCTGTTCTATTTTCTTAGCTCTTATGAGGTTCCAAGAACTGTGCCAGGTAATAAATATATAAGGTAACTAGGACACCACTTATTTTCTCTAGGAGTTTTAAGTCTAGTGGGGAGACATCTACAAAAACAGATACTAGACTAGAGGTTATGTGTTATGGTAGCAAAAATCATGGGGATGCTTAAAGACAAAATTATCAAACGGTGGAAAGGGCTGAGATGCCCTTCAACAGATGAATGGATACTGAAGATAAGGTCCATAAATACAATGGAATATTGCACCTCCATCAGGAAGGATGAATACCCAACTTTTTTATCAACATGGATGGGACTGGAGGAGATTATGCTGAGTGAAAAGAGTCAAGCAGAGAAAGTCAATCATGGTTTTACTTACTTGTGCAGCATAAGGAATGACATGGAGGACATTATGAGAAGGAAAGGAAAATTGAATTGAGGTAAATCTGAGGGGAAGATGAACCATGAGAGTCTGTGGACTCTGAGAAACAATCTGAGGGTTTTGGGGTGAGATAGGGGAATGGGTAAGCCTGGTGGTGTGTATTATGGAGGGTATATATTGCATGGAACACTGGGTATGGTGCATACACAGTGAATCTTGGAACACTGAAAAAATAAAATAAAATTTAAAAAAGACACATAAGGAAATCACTGTCTGAGGCTCTATGTGTGAGGTCATTGTTACCTTATTCCCATCACTAGGGAAAACAGTAACCTTAACCATTAGGTTCCTTTGAGGACTAAATAAGTCATTAGCACTTATGTTTAAAACTTTTTTGATGTATAGAGATATAGATGCCTATAGCTATATACCTGCATATGTATATGTACTATATATGTCTATGTAGATGTGTTTTATCTATACTATATATAGGTAATTATATCTATGTTTATATCTAATACATCTACTCTGTATCTATATATATTGCATAAAATATTGTCCTCATTTTACAGATTAGAAAGCTGAAATTGACAAGGCCAGGTGAAATTGACAAGGCTACAAAGCTAGTAGTAAGTGAATGCAGTAGAACTCAAAACCAGATTCACAGCTATGGACAGACACTCCATGATTCAAGTACCTACAATAAGAACAAAAGAAAGGAAAAGTACAAATTGGCAACGTAGGAAGATCCTCAGCTCAGGTCCTCCCACTGACTCACCCAATCTTAAAATCATTTTTCTCAGAAAAAAAATTTGAAAACTAGATGAACTGTTACCCAAAACAGAGAACAAAAGGGTCATTCAAGATGGGTAAGAGAGGTAGAGACATAATCTCAATAAAAACCCACACCTGACAGATTGAAAAAAAAATAGAAAGGGATGTCACTGGACAGGTGTTTCTCCCAGAGGATCAAGAAGTTTGTGTCCAACATTGGATACCCCAGAGCTTTGGGATTTGCACCAGAGATTTGAGGCCCCGGAATAACTAGCTTGGAAAGCCAAAAGGGCTGATATTCAGGAATCCCAAAATGCTACAGAAAAGTGAAATTTCCTGAATGTAGTTTCACTCACCCCTAGACCTATAGAGGGTTAGCTCCTTGACATAGGTCTTAGTGATATATTTTTGGATGTGACTCCAAAGGCAGAAAAGACAAAACCAAATAAAACAATGGGACCACATCAAATAAAAAGTTTCTGCACAGTAAAAGAAATCACAAACAAAACAAACCAAAACAAAACCAAACTCATAGAGATAGAAGACAGATTGGTGGTTGCCAGAGGGGAGGGGGGTTGGGATGAGTGGCAAAAAGGATGAAATGGGTCAAGAAGTACAAACATCCAGTTATAAAATAAGTGAGTTGTGGGGATATAATATATAGCATGGAGAATATTGTCATAATGTTGTACTACTTTTTTTAATGATTTTATTTATTTATTTATTTGACAGAGAACACACATAGTCAGAGAGGCAGGCAGAGAGAGAGGAGGAATAAGACTCCCTGCTTAGCAGAGAGCCCGATGTGGGGCTCGATCCCAGGACCCTGAGATTATGACCTGAGCTGAAGGCAGAGGCTTTAACCCACTGAGCCACCCAGGTGCTCCAATGTACTTTTTTTTTTTTTTTTTAAATGACAGATGGCAACTACACTTACTGTGGCACTGTTTTTGCAATATACACAAATGTTGAATCACAGCATTATACACATAAAACTACTGCAATATCTGTATGTCAATTATATCTCAATGAATATATATAAAAAAAATGTAAGGAAAAATTAGGAGACTAAGCTTTTGGCTTTACTTGTATCCTTAACAATGACTAGGTCAGGGATGACCATTTAGTAACCTTCAGCTGTTTAAATAATTCATGTTTCTTTCACTCACAGTAACCTGTGGTATAAAATGAAACTTCAATAGTGGTCATAAACTATAAGCATTCTGGTTCGGTTCTCAGTTATGAAATGGTAGAACACTCAGCCAGCCTCATAGTCCAGTTCCCTGAATGTCATAGTCAGGGTTCAAGTATTTCTAGGCACCACAAAATATTATCTTCTACTTTTTCTAGACATACCTCTTGGTTCTCTGCTCTGAAGTTTCTCACCACTACCAATATTTAGGCATGTAGTTCAATATACCAACTTTCTGTGGTTTTTGGGGACTCTATCCCCATGGACTCTATCCCTTGCATCTCTCATACTCAGATGTGGTTTCTTACTTCTTTGAAGAAAGAAAGTTCTATCCCGTTTTGGTCTTGAAAGAGCAAATGCTCTCCTGCAGGCATGTTAGCAGAAGCTTGTTGAGTGCTCTTTGTTGTTGTTGTTGTTGTTTTTAATCTTATTAGGTAGACCTGTTTTACAGGTATGCAGGTACTGGCCATAGAAATTGATTTCAAAAACATGCTGAATGACTTTAGGCTCTAGCTAAAATCTTGTCACCACTCCCCAATATAAGATAGCTAGTATTTGAAGCTGTGTCACATATATATATACCTGCACCTATTCTACTTCGGGAATTTTCTTCTTTTATATTTCTTAGAAATTATAGACTCCCCTCTTCCTGTGATCCTTTCAAATATGTTTCACTCACATTTGAAGATGCATACAAGCTTTGATGCTGTTTCTAAAGTCAGCCATTGCATTTATTTTTATTGAATGGTTGATAGAGATGACAACTGAAGAAAAAATTGTTGCAGACCCTCTTGGCCCCATCTTTCTCAGAGTAATTCACTCTGCAGTGTGGCTTCTGTTGTATGGGTAATTGAGTGTTATGATGATGCAGTTTTGAGATGGGAATTTAATGTCTTCACTGATGTGGATATTGTACTAACATCTGGAGCAGCCTGGATTCTACAGGTGAAGACCACAAATACATCCATTCAGCTCTCTGTAAGCAAGAGTCTTCCAGTTTGTTTTTCAAGCAAGTGGACCAAACTGTAACCTTGCCATCATACCTCCACTTAGGACCTCCAGACAAAAGTGTGGTCTCTGAGTGAACAAGAATGGTCAGCCCCCTATACTTAGGGGTTGTATGTAGCATTTCCATCTATTCCCCTCCATTATTGTGCATCCATAGCAAAGCTGGACTAGGTTGTGAGAAAACCCAACTGGATGCCATAATTTCCCCATCTATTTGCTCCAAGGTATGCAGGAGGCAGCAGCAAAAAAGCTGGAACAGTATGCTAAGCAGAACAAGCCGGATGGAGTCAAATAGTACATGGCAGCACTCATATTGGGATTTTTTTTTAAAGATTTTATTTATTTATTCGACAGAGAGAGATCACAAGTAGGCAGAGAGGCAGGCAGAGAGAGAGAGAGAGGAGGAAGCAGGCTCCCTGCTGAGCACAGAGCCCAATGCGGGATTCGATCCCAGGACCCCGAGATCATGACCTGAGCCGAAGGCAGCGGCTTAACCCACTGAGCCACCCAGGCGCCCCCATATTGGGATCTTAAAAATAAAAAGGTCAAAGTCATAGAAACAGAGATTAGAAAAGTGGTCTTCAGGGTTATTTTGTGGAGAAAATAAAGAAAGGATGATAAAAAGATATAATAAATTATAAAATGAAAAAGATCTGAAAATCTACTGTAAATTTGGTGACTATAGTGGATAAAATTTTTGTCTCATATGATATAAATTTCCTAAAAGAGTAGAACTAAAATGAAGAGAATTCTTTTGTAGTTGTATACGTGTATCAAATGGCCACAATGCACACCTTAAATATCTTATGACTTTATATGTCAATATACCTCAACAAGGAGGAAATTAAAAAAAAAAAATGAAAGAAAGAAAAAGAAACCTTGCTTATAGAAAAGTACCAGATATCTATTATTAGACATAACCAAAAGGTAAAATCCAGAATTGGTGTATAATCTAAGGGAAGCCTCTGGCCATTACAACCTGAGTTGATATTTAAATAATGTGAAAAAATTTCCATCTAAAATGGAACCAGAGGACATAAAATGGAAGATCTTATGCAAATCCCCTAGAGAAATAAAATTTAAGAACTGGGAGACTGATTTTCCACAAATTTCTGATTTATAGAGATTTGATAATGTTGAAATTTCCGTAAATGATAGGGAGTCAGTCAGGGGTTGCCTCATAACAATGTTAGGAAATTTTTGCTTATAGTTTCTAGAGATAAAAACAAGGACTGACCCAGGTCAAGCTGATCTGGCAAGTAGACTGAATTGAGCTTTATTTGTGTGACTGGACAGTTTTGTCTGATTGGGGAATTTTTAGGATTGGTATCATTTTATTTTTGATTTTAACAAACTGTAACTAAACTTTCTCCTTTTTCATTCCTTGACCATGAAAATGACCTGCTCCAAATCCTCAGTAGACTCTCCTGTAGCTCACAATAGTTTCTGTGTCCTGAATTGCAATTCCTATTATTCCTGAATAAACTTATCTCTTTGACAATTCTGAGCATGACTTGTCTTTCTTTCTTTCTGTCTTTCTTTCTTTCTCTCTTTCTTCTTCTTTCATGGACAATGACAATCAAATCCTTTAGAAGAGGGAGAAATATCAAGTTAAGGTTAAACAGCAACTTGACTTTATAATGATTACTTTTACTCATTTGATCACTTTCCTCCTTACATGATAGTGATGAAGTTTTAGAATATAGGTGAGGTTCGGTAAGGTGAGGTCCAGAGCCAATGACGAAGAAAGAATTCTCGAGACATCTTTGGTGCAAAATGGTGGTTTATTAAAGCACAGGGACAGGAAGAATGGGCAGGAAGAGTGCTGCCCTGGGCTTGTGAGGGGTGAGGGATGGCAGGTTATGTATCATGGAGTTAGGGAGAGGTAAGGAAAAGGGAGGTTTCAATAGAACTTTCATATGCTAAAAAGGACTTATAAAGATACAGGATGCCAGAGGCCTTGCAATTGCCAAGGTCGTTTTGCCCTCTAGCAAGATATTAACATTAAGATGGATGGGAGATTCCTAAAGAATGTCACAGGTGTCCCACCCAGGAGTGGGGATGGGGGAATGTTGCCAGGTGTCAGCTTTTGCTTTGTCCTCAGCCAGCCTTCTGTTCCCTCATCATTCCCTCCTGAATAGTTTTGACCCTTAAGTCTTTAAGATTGTTGAAGGTGGAAGGTCTCAGCTTCTGTAACATCTTCCTGCTGACCAGGGCAAAGAGTTGTCCCTACCTACTCGGGTCAACACTGGTCAGTTGAGGAATGTGTAGGGGAGTTACAAAAGACAGAGGCAGCTGAGTTCAGGTGAGACTGCTCAGGTGATCTGCCCAAGTGGAAAGGATCATTTGTGGGAGTTATGGCAGAGAAGGAGTTGACACCAGGTAAGGAGACATGGGAGAAAACAGCAAAACATGATTAGTGTAACAAAAAGAAAATGAAGCTCAAGTTAGGTTTCCTTTTCCAGTCCAGGAGTTTAATCAATCATTAAAGGAGAGAGGGACTGTTTAAAGTGCTAACTTGTGTATGTCAGAACCCAAAAACTATTTTGTGATCATCTGGAACATAATCATAGTATTTTGTTTTTGCGTTAGCACAACTTCTACCTTGTGTAACGGTTAAAACATTCAATTCCATTCTATTTTGTAAAGCTACTTTACATATTTGTATTACTATAGCATTTTAATAAAGAAATGTTACTTCAAGAGTCATTTAGTATTGACCATGTACTTAGTAATAGCTTCCATGTGCCAAACATCCTCCAGTTCCAAAAGGGGAACAAAAGTGAATATTATTGGTCATACCAATGAGACAGAATGAGTTCACCACTGTTTTAAGTTCTGGAAGGTTGGCCAGGTTGGTAATGGCTTAAATAATGCATTTGTGATTCCAGGCAAAACCCAGAGTACAGTGGCCTGTCCAGCCTGGGGGAAATCATGAGCATGAGTTAGAGTCATATAACCATTGGGTACCTCTTAGGAGACAGTTCTCCAATTTTCGGTTTCTGTCAAGGGCTATTCAGTTTTGGAGGGCCTTTTCTTTTCTTTTTTTTCTTTTCTTTTCTTTTTTTTTTTTTTAATGTGTAATAAAAGGTAGTCCATTGTGACTTTGTAGGAACCAAGGAAGTCCAAATCTAGGGACGATTTTCCTTCATGAAGTTTTTGTCATCTCCGTGGCCTTTTTGCTCAAGTCAGTGGCCTGGCATAAACCCAATATTACTTTCATTGGTTCCTAAGGTCATATCCTCTGATGTCCTTTGAAGTGAATTACAGCTATCTCCTTAGGTAGGTGTACAGCCTTAAGAAGAGTAATAATTTTAGGCCTGCATTTGACTGTGGAGTTATGGCCTGATTATAAACTCTTCCGAATTGCTCCATGGATGTGTAGCAATGGACTAGGAAAGCATATTTGGAGCCAGTATTAATATCAATTTGTAAGACTTTGGCAATTGCAAAGTGCTAGTGAGCACTATGGCATAACCAGCTTTACTTATTCTTTTAATGAAAACTACTGTCATTAGTAAACCAACTGTCATTTGTATTTTTAATGGGGGCATCTTAAATCTGGCTAACTAGAGTAAGCAATATCAATAACCTTTGAACAATTTCTGCTCTATAGAGAAAGAAACACAATGGTCAGGTTGAGGCATATGGACAACTATGTTTAAAGTTTTAAGTATTATTTCTGGCATATCTGTAAGTGTAGCCTGGTATTTAATAAAAGTTGGCCTCCATCATCCAATAATGGCC
Organism: Mustela putorius furo; assembly: GCF_011764305.1. Lineage (NCBI taxonomy): Eukaryota > Metazoa > Chordata > Mammalia > Carnivora > Mustelidae > Mustela > Mustela putorius. The sequence continues at coordinate 5,152,843 of NW_025422019.1, forward strand.
TTTGGTATTTAAGACATTTTGAACCTGAGATGAAGTCATTATAGTCAGGGACTGTACCATAGTGAGCTTTGAGGCTCCTTTTATGAGGAGGGCTATTCTATGCTTAGCTAAAGCATTTGTTTTCAATTGTACCTCAATAGAGTTGGCTTCTAGGATAAATAGGACTAAGGGAAGACAACCTTTAAGAAGGCCTTTGAGTGGGCCAGCCTTAACAATATCCTGATTACAAAGGATCACTGGCAGATGGGAAAAAACTTGTCAGGAGATAAGGGGAGTCCCACATGCATCATCCAATCCAATCATAAAGAAATTGGGGTCATCTATTATCTCCACAAGTCCATAGTTAATCATATGGAGTGGGGTATGCTTCTGACTTTTAGGCAGTTATCTTAGTCCCACAGAATTGGTAAAGATGTAAGTTATATAATTGTTGGGGAATCAATTCCATTTTCCAGTTGTTTAAATTGTTATGTGCCCATGGGGTTCTGTTATTATCCCCACAGAATAATCAGCAAAAGATTGTCTATATATGAGTTACTGTGGTAATTTTTCTTAAGTTTACCTCTAGTTACTTAGCTTAGGTAAATAACAAATATTTATTTTTTTTCCTTCTTTTTTATTTATTTATTTATTTATTTTTTTGTTGTTGTTTAGAGATCACAAGCAGGCAGAGAGGCAGGCAGAGAGAGAGGAGGAAGCAGGCTCCCCGCTGAGCAGAGAGCCCGATGTGGGACTGGATCCCAGGACCCTGAGATCATGACCTGAGCCGAAGGCAGCGGCTTAACCCACTGAGCCACCCAGGCGCCCCATATTTTTTTTTTATTTTTAATAACAAACATTTAAAGACAATCAAACCTAGAACTTAATATCCACAAAGGTGTGTTATTGAAACATAATTTTTCTCTCTAAAATAACCCTCATTTCCAGAGATAACCAAACTAGGACTAATTTATCTGAAAAACAAGTCCAGTTTAAACAAATTTGGCCTAATTACTTACATAAGTTCAGCAAAAATAGTGAGTGATCAAATAGATCTTTAAGAATCTGCTTTTGCTGGAGGGGTGCCTGGATGGCTCAGTGGGTTAAAGCCTCTGCCTTCAGCTCAGGTCATGTTCCCAGGGTCCTGGGATCGAGCCCCACATTGGGCTCTCTGCTTTGCAGGGAGCCTGCTTCCTCCTTTCTCTCTCTCTGCCTGCCTCTCTGCCTACTTGTGATCTCTGTCTGTCTAGTAAATAAATAAAATCTTTAAAAAAAAAAAAAGAATCTGCTTTTGCTGGAACTTCTTATAAGGAATCTCTAGGTTAAACTTTAAGTAGCCTCTCCAGGCCAGAAGCCAAACCAACTACTTGCCATCAGACATGCCTGCAATACCTGTCAATTTGGGCAAATCCCTCTTCCTGATGTCCCCAATGTATCCTGAGGTTCCTGCATCTACCAGTGACATTCTTTACTCACCTGGTGAGGCTGCAGAGAAGTCTGTAAACAAGGTATCAGTCCAACAGTTCCAAGGGGCTTTATGGCTCCAGGTTTCATAAAGTCAACCTGAGTTCCTTAAAGCTGTCTGGTCATATCTGAGTCTATGCATGTCTTTCTCAAATATGACATTCCAGCAAAAGTCCTGCTAAAATAACCAGTGTTTCCAATGGTGTCCTGTTACAAGGAGAACAGATTCTTATTGAACTTATGCAGAGGACTGATTGCCATGGAAGAATACTTGCTGTGACCCTTTGAGTTTCAGAGGATTCAGATAGAAAGAAAAGTTGAATGCTTTGATTTTGATTTGTTTACAAATGAATATTTTTACACTTCTGTAAGTCACAGATAACTTAAGTAAAATTTTCCTTAGCGTGGAAGAGCAAACATTAGAGAACCAGCAATGTTTAAAATGAGACACATTAAGAGACACAACACTATAATCTTTTAGTTCATTTAGTCCTACGTTACTACTTCTGGTTTAGTTTGAATGCAGCTTTAGTTAGTTCTGGAAATTCTTATCTATTTCAGTTTTAGGATTTTTAATATATTAAATACCTGTATTTGTCCTAAAAGTTCTTTATATGAATCTCCTTTAAGGTGAAACTCATTTTACAAGAGAAAGGCCTAATGAGTTAAAGAGATTTCATTTACAATTTAAAGCTTGTCAACATTTGCTAAAATCTTATAAAATTTTAAAACACATGCCAAAATATAATTAGGGATGTTAAAGACCTGATAATAGGCAAAATGTGAAAAATGTTTTTTCTGGACAGGCAAAGAGGAAACAACTGCTTGTGTTTTCTACTTAACAAGATTAATTTAAGAAAACCATCTTTTTGAATGGAGACAATGTTAATCTTATACCAATGTACTTTAAATCCTGTTTGTTTTCATCTTAATCTGTCCTGACCATACCTAAAATTCCATTCTGAAGATTTTCCTTCACAAACCTTCTACAACTTTCCTTTGCATTTAGATTTTTGTCCCAAGCCATTTCCAAACAACCATCTCATTTAGAACAAAATTACCTTTTTTCTTTAACAAAATGCATTCCCATTCCTTATCTTTCTACATATCTACTTTTTCATATACAGAGTTGTTTCCCTTATTTCTATTAGTCTTAGTTACAGTTAAAATTTTTTACTCTTAGAAACACCTTAGTCTCTAGTCAATTATTAACCAGTTGTGAACTGTTATAACAGAATTCCTTAAATGGCAGATTTATGAATCAGTTAAGCACAAAACATGTTTACCAACAGATTTAAATATTCTTATTTTCTTGGTGTAAGAAGTCAAAAGCACAAACCTATATCCAGTAAACAATGACTTAGCATTTTATGCTATTTGAAAAGACCTAGATGTCCAAGAAATTTAATTCCATTTATCATCCAAGCAAAATTTTATAAAATTTCAGGTTACCAAAGACTTTGAAAGCTATATGAACAATTACCCATGAAAACTGAGACAATGAATCATCGGTTTAGTCATCTTTTTGCTAACAACCTGGCAGAGGTAACACGAGGTTATCTGACCTTCAGTAAACCTTGATAGAATAAAAAATTTTAAATTTACTAACCCTCCTACACTGTTGGTGGGAATGCAAGCTGGTGCAGCCACTCTGGAAAACAGCATGGAGGTTCCTCAAAATGTTGAAAATAGAACTGCCCTATGACCCAGCAATTGCACTATTGGGTATTTACCCTAAAGATACAAACGTAGTGATCCAAAGGGGCACATGCACCTGAATGTTTATAGCAGCAATATCCACAATAGCCAAACTATGGAAAGAACCTAGATGTCCATCAACAGATGAATGCATCAAGAAGATGTGGTATATATACACAATGGAATACTATACAGCCATCAAAAGAAATGAAATCTTGCCATTTTCAACAACATGGATGGAACTAAAACGTATCATGCTTAGCGAAATAAGTCAAGCAGAGAAAGACAACTATCATATGATCTCCCTGATATGAAGAAGTGGTGATGCGACATGGGGGCTTAAGTGGGTAGGAGAAGAACAAATGAAACAAGATGGGATTGGGAGGGAGACAAACCATAAGTGACTCTTAATCTCACAAAACAAACTGAGGGTTGCTGGGGGGAGGGGGTTTGGGAGAAGGGGGTGGTATTATGGACATTGGGGAGTGTATGTGCTTTGGTGAGTGCTGTGAAGTGTATAAACCTGGTGATTCACAGACCTGTACCCCTGGGGATAAAAATATATGTTTATAAAAAATAAAAAATTTTAAAAAAGACATGTCTATCTTAATTAAACCAACAAACTTTACTTAGTTTAAATACTGATTTGTGTTCCACCTGGGCCCATCCCATTTTCAGTATTTGCCTGAGACACGGGTGGGGAAATCTAGAGTGGGGGGTGTTAGGTCCAGGGGATGCTCTTCTTGCTCCTTTACAGTGAAGAGAGAAGGAATTATTGTGCATGGTCTAGAGACCAGTCATGTAGTCTGCACCCATGTTGGTACATAAACACAAGAAGGGAGAGACAGAAGAAACAAAGTGCTGTCAGAAGACCCAGAAGGGGTCTTATAGAGCTTATTAGCCCCAACAGAGAAGTAGACACCATGTTTTCCTACCAGCAGGGGGGAGGGGTCAGGCAGTCCACATCGGGCCAGAGAAGACAGGGAATTTCCCCAAAACAAAGGGAGTTTTGGCAGCTGCTTGGGATTATTTCTTAAAGTCTCTGTCTCAAGTTAGACTAACCCCAGTTAGCTCCAGTTATAGCCATTAACATGGGAAATGAGTGAGGGAGAAGCCCCCACATCTATTAGGAGGAACAGAGAGAGATAAAATCAGAGTCCCCTTTGTTAGGGATGACCTATGTATCCTCCAGCAACCTGGGTTTACTAGAAGAAGGCTTGTTCACATAACTATCATCCAATACATCAGGAGGGAGTTTACTAGCTGACACATTCGGGCAAACACATTCTGCAAAAGGCCCTTAGGTCGGGGTCCTGGTGTAGAGTAATGAAGGCCTAGGCATGAGCAATGATGGTTCCCTAGGTCCATTTGCCCTGTTGACTGCAGAGGTTATCTAACTGATTGATCCTATGGAGGCCATGCAGTGTTACAGGAGCTCAGTCCTTTCCTAAGTTTTGCAATCCAAATTATTTCCAGTGGGTTAAAAGGCATCCCAAGGTAGAGTCCTTGGGAACCGAAGAAGCCTACTGAGACTGTGCTCCCAGAAAAGTAAAGAAGGTCCATTACCAAATCCCCCCTGTCACCTGGGTGGCATCCCACACAGATATGCCAGAGGTTCCTGTGTGTCAAAAGCGACCAGAAGTGTCCCTCAAGACATCGCTATTGATCATGATCCTGCCTTCCCCAGGAAGGCATTCCTGCCATGAAAGGCCCTGGAGGGGTGCCAGTGCCCCTACCCTTTCCCCTCAGCCTCCTAGGCTGCTGATGGGTGCCTGGTGAATGGACCAAAATACTGTGCAGTGCCATGCCATCATCTGTCCTGAAGATTGCATACTATTTTGCCATTTTAACCCATGGAAATACTAGAAAAGTTTGGCAAGGGGAAATTACCCAATTTTATAGCTTTAAGTAGTTAGTAGAGGACACTGACAAGAAACAGTAAAGACTGAAACCCATCATGTCTATATATGACATCATGTCTATATATGACATCATGTCTATAGGACATTCCATACATGTGGTCCTTACAGAGAACTTCCCTAGGAAACAGCCCCAGCTGTGCTTTAATTCAGTCCAGTACTGTTTCAGCCGGCTCCCAGTGGAGGGCCCATGGTCAGAAGTGGCTAGTCCAGGGATGTGGAAGGGCTCACATTAGATCAATCAGGAGGAAACCTCACACAGGAGTCTTAAGATTGGCAGCCATCCTGGTGTCTTAGGTGGTTGTCCTGTGCCCAAGAGAGACAACTTTATGTCAGAACAGGAATAAAGAGAGGGCATCAAGTTTCTGGGTATAAGACCCTACCATCCCCACCAAGGTACTAACTTGCAGCCAAAAGGCAGAAGTAGCCACAGGCTAGAGGATTACAACCTGAGCAATCAACATGAAAGTGTTCCAATAAGACTGTACTCCTTGAAAAGCCTCTGAAATGAGACTTAAGGAAGAGGAGACAAAGTTCTCACCAATTTTGTACTGAAATTCAGAGTCCAAATGTAAGGACTCACAGCCCCACATTGGGTTCCAAATGATGAAGTTTTAGAATATAGGTGAGGTTCAGTGGGGTGAGGTCCAGAGCCAATGACCAAGAAAGCGCTCTTGAGACATCTTTGGTGCAAAATGGTGGTTTATTAAAGCACATGGACAGGAAGAATGGGCAGGAAGAGTGCTGCCCTGGGCTTGTGAGGGGTGAGGGATGGCAGGTTATGTATCATGGAGTTAGGGAGAGGTAAGGAAAAGGGAGGTTTCAATAGAACTTTCATATGCTAAAAAGGACCTACAAAGATACCAGATGCCAGAGGCCTTGTCATTGCCAAGGTCGTTTTGCCCTCTAGCAAGATATTAACATTAAGATGGATGGGAGATTCCTAAAGAATGTCACAGATGTCCCACCCAGGAGTGGGGGTGGGGGAATGTTGCCAAGTGTCAGCTTTTGCTTTGTCCTCAGCCAGTCTTCTGTTCCCTCATCATTAGCATGTGTTTATCAAATTGCCTAGCCCTACCTATTGGGGGAAATCTGGTGGCAGGAGGAAAAGAAGAAATTTATTATTGATATGTAAAATTGGTAAAGAGAGAATGGATTTTTTCCCACTATCATTAGCAATTGATAGAATACGGAAATTTAAAGAAGAAAGAATCAGCCCACATAAAATTAAATCATAATTACAATTATAAAATATTTGTTTTCAAATTGCTTTCTTTCAACTTATTCCATTTGGATACTAAGAAAGAAACTAAGAAATTATAAGAATATATATTCCATGTGCACATACCTCTAGGTTTTAGTTTATTTAGTTCAGTGTTGCTTGAATAAAATATGGATGGGGATGAGTGACCTCAGAATTTACCTCTACTTTTGAGTCAAAGAAATTATTTAGAATCCCATGTAAGAGCTGTTTTAAATACATCTAATGTGTCTCCGGAAACACTGTTATTGCAGATGGTGGAGAGTCACATTTCCTATTTCTAATAATACCAATAAGGGTAATGAAATTTATCAGATGTTTCATGAGACAAGAGAAAGTGCTGGCTGCAGCCAGATAGAACAAGGAGAAAAAGGACACCAGGGTAGCATGGGAATGGATTCCTAAGAAAATTAATGTGTCCCCAAAGGGCTATCCACTACTTAATAATAAACATGCTTTGAGAAAAATGAAAGTAACGCATGTGCATAAGGGCAAGAAGTTCATCAAAACAACTCTACTAAGTGGCAAAAGATATCAACTAAGAGGTCAGGAGGTATGTGGAATAGAAATGTGGGCATTACAAAAGAAGGAGTTAAGACCTTTGAAGTGTAGGAATTACCTTCAATACATTTGCAAACCTTATCCTATCTTCAAACACTTTCTGGCGCCCCACTTCTTCCAGGAAGGCCTCCCAGGAAATTTACACTCACCTTAGCTCAACAGGTGTTGCCTAGGTCACTCATGTGACAATAAATCCTGTGTTTGCAAGCCTTAAGGATCCAGCCAGGAAGAAGGGAGAAACAATTCACATATAATACTTCAGGGAAGCTTACATCTCTTCCTTTGGAATGACAATTGTATTCTTCAGTCAGTTGCTTGGGGATAAAAGTCATCCTTAACTCCTTTTTTTTTTTTTTTCCATACTAAAAATGTCGTTTTTTTTTTTTTTTTCAGCATAACAGTATTCATTATTTTTTCACCACACCCAGTGTTCCATGCAATCCATGCCCTCTATAACACCCACCATCTGGTACCCTGACCTCCCACTCCCTGCCCCTTCAAAACCCTCAGATTGTTTTTCAGAGTCCATAGTCTCTCATGATTCACCTCCCCTTCCAATTTCCCTCAACTCCCTTCTTCTTTCTAACTCCCCATGTCCTCTATGCTGTTTGTTATGCTCCACAAATAAGTGAAACCAAAGGATAATTGACTCTCTCTGCTTGACTTATTTCACTCAGCATAATCTCTTCCAGTCCCATCCATGTTGCTACAAAAGTTGGGTATTCATCCTTTTTGATTTTAATTCCCTTTTATTCTAATAGATTTTACTTTTTAGAGTGTTTTACACTTATAAAAACAGAACAAAACAAAAAACTGTGAAGAACAGTAGAGGGTTTCCCCATATACCCTATACCCAGCTTTAACATGTTACATCAGTATGGTCAATTTGTAACAATTAATGAACCCATACTGACTTATACTAACTAAAGTCCATTCTTTATTCAGCATTCCTCAGCTTTTAAGTACTGTCCCCTTTCTGTTGCAGGATCTCATCCAGGAAACTACAATGTATTTACTTGTCCTGCCTTCTCCTGCTCTTCTTGACTATGTCTGTTTCTCAGACTTGCCTTGTTTTTTGATAACTGACAGTTTTGAAGAGTCATGGTTAAATATATTGTAGGATGTCTCTCTATTAGAATTTGTCTGATGTTTTTCTCCTCATTAGACAGGGGTGACTGGGGAGGAAGACACAGAAGTAATGTGTGATTTTTATACACCATATCCTTGACTCTTCATTTCCTCTCACAGTCCTCAACCAATCTATTAGCAAATCTCATCAGCATTTCTATTGGCATATTTCCAGAGTCAAATCAGTCAGCAACACTCTACAACCAGCACCCTGGTCTGTGTTCTCATCACCATTCTCTTGGATGATTTTAGTAGCTCCTTTCACCTCTCCCCCCACAGAGAAACCAGAGTGAGTTTGTAAAAATGTAAGTGAATCCATTTCACTTCTCAATTCAAAGCCTTCAGTGAATTCCCTTCTTACTCAGAGTAAAGGTCCTAAACTCTACAATGGCCTGCAGGGCCCTGTGTGATCTAGTCCTTTCCGTGTTTGGATCCAGGTCTAACAGGTCACCTTCACAATCCACCCTTCTTTTCTCATCCACTTACATGGAGGTACTTCTGGTTCACAGTTAACTTACATCTCTTCTATACATTTCCTGAGAGAATAATGGAGCCACAGTGAGATGCGAGACTCTTGCACCATCACTCTTTATGTCTGATATATATATTTTATTGATCGACCTCATCAGCTGAGGTTAGAAGTGATATTTTAGTACTACCAACAGCTAAACTAACCAGATTTTAAACTTGGTTTGCGTATCATATGCCATAAAACAATTTGTAATCTATCCTTATTTACCCATCCTAATTTATCAAGATCTCATGAAAATAACCCACTAGAAGAAAGGCTCCCAGGCCAACCCTACTATCTAGGATAAATAAAGGAATAATAGTCATCATTTTTTTTTCACTAGCCATGAACCAAACACAGTGCTAACTTCATTATATGTGTCATATTTACTCTAAGGCATGCCAGTGGATTTCCATTCCATGTGTTATAAAATGTGCATTCCTTACCCTGGCAGACATGATCCATGGGAGCTGGCCCGTCTTCTGCTCTCCACCTCACCATGTTTCTTTCTTCTTCCTGCTCCCTGTATTTCAGCCACATTGGCCTTTCTATTCCATCCTGTCACATTCAACACAATCTGCCTGGAATGCTCTTCCATGGGATTTGATATAGCTTATGTCTCTACTCAAAAGTCACCTTCTCTGATACACCAAGGATCTTTAGAAGACTTCTGTTTTCTTTACCACCACAAATTACTTGTTGAACTCATGAAAACTTTCTCTTTGGAAGTGACCATTCCCCTTTAAGATTTCTTACACCTTCTTAGTGTGTACAGTTACCTTGTGGGGTCTATAAGAACTATTTTAAGAAGTAGCTCTCTTCATACTCATATATTTCTTACTAGATTAAATGCTTGTTGATGAAAAAGACCATTTTTAAAAGACAAATGTTTTATACACATTTATAATTTTCTCTGTGCACAGAAATTGTTCTGAAGGTAGTTACTCAATCATATTGCTTGAATTACAAGTTATACATGATGATGGGAAAATTCTCCAAAATATGTATTTTAAGTAAAAGGCAAAGTACAAATGATAAGAATAGGATGTTTAAAACTGAGTAAAAAAGAAGTTAAACATATCATTAGTGTTCACTTCTATTTGCCTAAAATCTTTAGATGAACACGCATTAATAAAAACATGTGGTTTCCCACGTTCAACAGTGAATAGTCACATAGGGACAGATGTGGGAGTGATTTTTTTTTACATATTTTTTTCTGAATATCTGCTATGATAATATAGATAATATATTATCTATGAATAAATAAAAGAAGCTAGGGATATAAGTATGTAGAAAAATACCTGGAATAAATTACCATGACTTACTCTGTAAAGTTAGACTGTAGGTAACAGAAGATCTTTGATCTTAAATTTGACAGATCTTTTCCAAGCACATGGTATTTTTGTTATTAAAATGACTATTTAGGGGCACCTGGGTGGCTCAGTGGGTTAAAGCCTCTGCTTTCAGCTCAGTTCATGATCCCAGGGTCCTGGGATTGAGGCCCACATTGGGTTCTCTGCTCACCGGGGAGCCTGCTTCCCTTCCTCTCTCTCTGCCTGCCTCTCTGCCTACTTTTGATCTCTGTCTGTCAAATAAACAAATAAAAATCTTTTTTAAAATGACAATTTACAAAAGCATAAATCTGACACTTGTAAATGAGTGTACAAAAAGTTTAAACATGAATAACTTAGAGCACTATGTAGCTTCAAGTGAAACAATCAATGGTCAACATTCTTTCAAGCATCTGCAGGTTTCAACCCCTATATGGGTCACTAGGTAGCAATTCATCTATGTACAAATTTTCATTTATTGTCTTATGTCTTTGGCTCCATGTTATAGTCACTTAATATTGTTATAACAACTTAGGATGAAGTTACTGACTGAAAATGCACCCTTTTATGATCTTGAGGTTGTGTATGTTCCAAATCCACATACAGCCTGGCTTGGGCTGCCTCTTCCATGGAGAGTCTCCTGAGGTAAAATATAGCTGCAGGGTGGGTCTGTATTCTTTGCCAGAGACTCTTGGAGAGAACTTACTTCCAGGTTCAATCAGGTTGCTGACACTATTTAGTTTTATTTTATGAGTTTACTGTCACCTGGATATTTTAACCAACTTCTAGAGGATACCCACATTCCTTGGATTATAGCCCCTAGTCATGTTGGGTACATATGTCCCCATTCTTCTTATCTGCACTTGTCTAACTGCAAGCTGAAAAAGTCCCCTGCCTTTAAGTGCTCAGATGATTCTGCTGGATCTGCCTGAATAATCCAGAATAACCTTCTCATCTTAAAGTCAATCCCAGTCAATTCCAAACCTTAATCCCATCTGTGAAGTCCCTATTGCTATATAACTTAACATATTCACAGCTTCTGGGGATTTGGATGTGGCCATTTTTGGTGAGGTCATTATTCCTCCAGTTGAATTCATGTGGTTCTCTTATGATCACCCCAAAACTCATTGTACCTGAGCTATCCAAGAAAAAGGAGGTCATCTGAAACTCTAAATGTACAGTACTCATACTCTATGCAAAAGTCAATCAAAATATGAGGTGAAAATTGTTATCAATATTGGGCTTCTGTTTTCTTTTTCTAAATTGTTCCCTCTGGATTTGTAATGCTGTGTAATAATGCTAATCATTAATTAAGCAGCCAATAGTTTAGTACCAAACTCTGTCACTAAATAGCTATGACTTTAATTTAACTACCTGGGCCACTGTTATTTTCATCTCTATTTGTTCTGGATCAATCAATCAATAAATAAATAAATAGTGTGATGATTAAAAAATTGAAAAATTGAAAGTTGAAAAAAATCAGACAAAATTAAAGAATTCATACTTGTTCTTCCAAATATCTCACCTTGGGAATCTGCATTACATAATGTTATAATACAGACAGCCTCTCAGAAGTATATTTCATTGCAAATATGAAAGTTGAACTACTTTTTAAATTTTACCTAATCATATAAACCCCATTTAAATGTTAGGCTCATAGTAGCATGTCCAATATTCCTCAATTTATTATCTTCAACAAATTGCTGGATGTATTGTTTGCTTCCACTTTGCGATCATTAATTAAGATGTTTTTGGTGACTGAACATCTCCCCACCCTGACACACCTCATTAAGAACCTCCTGGTACCAGAATTGTTGAGCTATTTATCTGTTCCAGTTGGCCTCAGTCTGTCAGCCCCCTTGCCACATGTGAGAGCCTCATCAAATCTGACTGCAAACACAGTCACAGACCAGATTCAGATATTGTCTGACCATTGCAGACATCCGGAGAAAACACAGTGAAATCAGCACCCTCTAAATGAAGGTTAGAGTCACTGAAAGTCTAGAGCAAGTCTTTGCCTATAGCTCTATGGTCCATGGGACAATTAGTATGAGGTAAGAGTGGGGTTGGAGAGAGTGAGTATGTTTGAGAAATGCTTAAGTAATAATATTGACATGACTTAGAAATGAAATGGCTAGTCCAAAGGAAAATTATTGCCACATTATAATTTGTTTTTGCCTTCAATAACTGGATGGATAATGATGGCATTCTCTTAGAGAATGTAGAAAAGGCCATGTTTCTTATGTGTTGGGGGAATGAGACTAGTGAGTAGTAGCAAGTCTTTATTTATTATTTTATTTTATTTTATTTTATTTTGTGACAAGTCTTTTTTAATGAAATATGTTAGATGTTTCTCAGGAATATATAGATAGTGATGTCCAGTAGTTTTGTTGTTGTTTGTTTGTTTTTTCAAAACATGGTTCTAAAATTCAGGAACATAGATACTACACATAGTGATTAATGCTGTATAGGGAGATGACCCCTATCACGAAGAGGGTGTATAGAGTGAAAGAGCAAGAATGTCTTAGGAAGAATCCCAAGAAATGAATGGAGATGGTAACTGTAGCCAGGGGTATAGACCTATAAACCTATGAAACTGGGAAGCAGTAGCTTCCATGTGATGAGAGCATTCATCACCAGTGAATATTGTCAACTAATCGGAACATAATACTTTATCTTTTGTTTGAATTTTCTTTATAACTTTTAGTCAGCTTTGTGTGTAGACAATAAACATATTATAGAGAGCTCTGACTGTGAACTAGGGTAAGCCTGGGATGAACCACTCCTTTAGTTGGTGGCACTGAGCTTATGTTACTTCTCTAAGCCTTGGTATATTTCCATGTTCTACCCAGAGGTTGATACCTTCTTCATAGTATGAAAAGTTTTGCTGGTATCATTCAGGAATCAAATATTGCTCCCACTCATTTCAAGTTAGGTGGGGTAGGGGTCACACTTTGGTCATTTTTGTTCATTGCTATAATCCCAGTTTCCATAATAGTGCTTTGGATGTATCCTATAAACTTTATTTAATTAATAAGTAGTAGATGCTCTCTTTGTGATCACTAACATGTATGACCTGTACAATTTACTGTTAGGATACATTCTCATGACCAGTATAATGCCCACTGAAATATTTGGAGAGATAAATGGGATTTCCAGAATTTAATCTTAGAACAGGAAGATTGATAATTTAGTTATGGATGATTTATGTAAATTTTTTAGCGACTGAAAACTGTCCCTGAGTCATAGATATGTTTCAATTCAAATTATTTGGATAAGGTTTATTAAGAGACTCATGTATTTATGGAAATATGCCAGATGTTTTAAAAGATGCAAGGAAAAATATGAGAGATACTGTTACCTAGTAATCTGCAATTTATTGCAATAAAAATCAAATGGCTTGCTGCTCCCAAAACTTAGGAAAAGTGAAAATGGAAGTTTGGCATGCAGAACAAAGGCAGCAATTAATCCCTTACACTGATTTTTTTCGAGCTAACTCTACCCAAGGCAGAGGGACTGATTAGTCACCGAGAAAGGAAAATGTAATACCATCAGTCAACACAACAGCAACTACATGTACAGCATTTTCCATTTGACACAATCTCTTTCACATCTTTTTGTTTAACCTCTACAGTCATCTTGAAAAATCAAATAAGTTTCAGCTCATTCATGGATGGATTTACTAGCCACTACTCACACTGCACCTTGATTCTGGTGACTGGTCTTATAATTCATGCACTATTCTAGAGAGAAATATAAAAGACATTACATAAAATGTCCTCATTTTAAGAGATGAAAGATGGAGAAATTAAAACTTAATAACATTAAATGTCTCCATGTGAACAGCTTTCAGATTTTATAAACTATTTTTCCTCATTATAAAATACATGTGTACTGTAGAAATTTTAAAAGTAAAGAAAAACTAAAGACAAGGGAAAACACTATAAAATATTTAACTAAAATTTATGTGATGAAAATAGATAAACCTCCAGTCCTGAAAGACAAACAGAACAGCTACTTGTATCTCTTTAATGGAAATCTCAAAATGGTATTACTAAGTGGACTTCTTCCAAGTGTCGATTCAGAGACCCAACTGGACATTTCTTACACTGTGATTTCAAATAAACGGAGCACAAGCAAAGACAATCAAAAGAACATGGAGGAACATGCCTGGGAGATTTCATGAGCCAAGCTTTAAACAGTACTTTATTTTAGTTCATGTTCTGTTATTGGTTAGAACTAAGAACTTGCCTATCCTACAAGCTAACCCCCCTCCTTAAGGACCATCATGATAGTTTGCCTGCAGAAAACCAGCACATAGAGCTATATTCCATCCAGGAAATAATCAGCCACAGAGAACTGTTTGTCTTTTAAACTAAACAACACTTTTTTCTTTTGAAATCCCCCTCAAAGGAATTGCTAACACTTTGCAACCAAACATAACGTATAGGCTTGTGGAATTACTGTGTCCTATACCTGAAGCTAATGTAATATTGTATGTCAACTACACTTCAACTTAAAAAAAAGGACCAAAATGAGAGAGACATAGGGAGAGAGAGAGAAAGGGAGAGGAGAGCTTGTTCCCTCTTCCTCTCTCCAAGAACACTGAGAATTGTCCATGTGAGCACAAAGTGAGAAGGCAACTGGTTATAAACCCAGAAGGGGGCCCTCACCAGACATCAAATCTGCCAGTACTCTGATTTTGGGTTTCTTATCCTCTAGAACGATGGGAAACAAATGTCTATGATTTAAGCCACTCAGTCTGTGTTATTTTATTATAGAAGCCAATGCAAAAAATGAGTGTCACACAATAAACCTCACCCTTTTTTCACACATCTGTGAAAGTCTATTGAAACTAGTGATGGCAGATGGGTTCTTAGAGCCCTAACCCACACATAACTGGGCCTTGCTAATTTCATCTGAGACTTGGCTTTATTTTCATCTTGAATGCATTTTCTAGCTATGTCCATAAACTAGAGAAGACCAATTCAGTCAGAAGCTAGAGAGCTCTGTCACACAAGTCAGAGAAGTAGTGATAGGAGATAATGTACATATGTATTATAACAACATTTATAAAAGCAAAACATGAAAATAAGCCCAGTGCCAAATGCAACAACATTTATGCTCTTGCTAAGTTCTTAAACTGTATTTGAAACTTTCAACCCTACCTTTTTCCCAGAAAATTTCCTTCTCTTGACTTCTGTCACATGACACTGCACTATTTTCCTGTTTTTTGGGTCCTTGGTAGGCTCCTCTTCCTCTGCCTTTCCATCAGATGTTGGATTCTGGTCCCAATATTCCTTTCTCATATAACCCATTTTCCCTGGAAAATCCAATCAACTTCTTTAATTTCAATTCTTCTCCAAATCCTGATGATTTTCAAATATTCCTCAACTCAGATATCCTCCTGAGTTTTAGATGCATCTCTTCAATTATCTAGAAAACAAATCTAGGGAGTTCCACAGGCAATCACATTTTTTTTTTCCATAAAGAAAGCATGGTCATCTCCTTTCCACATCACTAAGTAGACTGCCTTCTGAGGTTTTTTGTCTTTTTTTTTTTTTTTTTTTTTTTTTAGAGACAGAAACTTGTGCCCCACTCTTCCTCTCTCTCATTCTTCATTAATCAGTCCCAAGCCCTGTCAGTCTGACCTGTCTGGTGCCCTTTGAATTAAATGTCTTTTCCTACCCCTAATGCTGTTGGTTTAATTCTGTTTAATTCACCATGATATTTATTAGGGGCCATTGAAAAATTTCCTTAACTGGTCTCTTTCTAGTTTCATGCCCTCTTTTAAAACGAGCCTCCACTTCTGTATAATCCTTACACTGCAATCAGAATATCACTAAAATATAAACACTTATATGCTATTTTTGATGTAGGTGCCAGTAAATTGGTGTTTTTACGCTGTCAGTATTGGCCGTCCTCAGAGCATAATTGTGCTAAAACAGTAACTTCTCTCCTTCTGATGTATGTCCTCATTATCAAATGTCCTCTTTAACCATTTGGAGTTTCTATATGTTCTTGAATCTAGGAAAACAACAGAAGTCAAGGGGTAAGGGGAACATTAAATCCCAATGTAAGACAAATTATAATTTAGTTAGTAAGTATAAAACCTTACTGGGCATTTGAGTACTCACCCAGGATAATTTGAAAATGAGCTCACACCGCATTGTTTCATTCTTAAGTTTACAGTTCTTGGAATTGAGGTCATTCTCCCTAGGTGTTTTGAGTATACTTGCTTTAATTGATTCTAGTTTGACTTCTGTGATTTTTTGAAGTTATTAAGCTGTAGGTTTTTTTTTTTTTTTTTTTTTTTTTTGAAGTTACCTTATGAAAAGGGAAGTACTGCATTTGTATCCTAGCTGTAAGTTTAGGGCCTCCTAAAGCAATATTCATCATTATACTACTGCACTTGTGGAGGCTCGTTTTAAAAGAGGGCATGAAACTAGAGGAAGCATAGCAAAGTAACAGTGGGGCAACTCTGAAGTGGAGAAAAGTCTTTTAATCCTGAGCTTTAAGATATTAGAAGAAAATGTTCTTTATATTTCATCATATTCAAGATATAAAGCTTCTGTTATCAGATATATTGAATTGTAAGCAAATAACCAGGAAGAAAAAGTAAAGAAATAAATTAAGTCTCTCATTTCTGTAGTGAGAAGAGCTCAGAGGGTGAAAAGAACATGTTCAAAACACTCTAGGTCCAATAAACATAAAGCTTTGCATCTATGTGATGTATTCAACAATAGTATTTTTAATCTATCTTATACATATTCATTTTATCTCCCAGTTTCCATAGGTTAGGGGTGTATCACAGCTTAGCTGAGTCCTCTACACAGGGTCTCATGAAGATTGAGATGAACATGGTAGCCAGCACTACGCTCTCATCTGAACTTTAGGGTCTTTCTTCCAAGATCATGTGGTTATTGGCCAATTAATTCCCTTGTAATTATAGAAATCATGGGAATTAGCTTTTTCTAGAAGAGGTGGAAAGCCTTTTAGGCTTTTAGACCCTTCATTTTAGGGCTTATTTGATCAGGTCAGTCCTACCCCAGATATTCTTTCTTCAAAGCTAACTGATTTTAGATCTTCACTGCATTTGCAACACACTCACTCTCCTTTATAATATCACAGCTAACCAAGAGAGTGATGTTCTATAAGAGTCACAAGATTTTATGTGTCGTTTGGATAGTTCAGTAGATAAAGAAATACTTAAGAGTAGATGTTTTGAATCAGACATGATGACTTCAGATATTGTGTCTGGAATTTACTAACTAAATATTCTTGCAACTTACTTAGTCCTTAACTAAGATTTTAAATCTTTGTTTTCTCCTTTAAAAAGTTTGAAAAAGATACCTTTATGTATTTTTGTATTTATTTTTATTTTTTATTGTGTTATTTTTGAAGTGTATGTCCAGAATAGAAACCAGAGACTACTTCTTGCCATTTGATTAGTTCACCATCTCTTGAGTGATTAATTTAAAGTCAGTGCTTCTTTTTTCATTGGGTAATGAATAATATAGTTGTTAATCTTTTTCCTTGGACACAAGGACTTAAATTTATTTTGACCTAAGACCTCACAATTTTGAAGACTTCACTTTTTTTCATTTGTTTGGTCTACACAAAGATGATGATAAAGCTAAAATGAATTCAAAAAGTTGGCATCTGCTAGAGAATGAATGAACAGGAGTGTGCTACACCACTTGACCAAACTTTCTTGTATCTAAAATATATTTTGAAAATAAGTAACAAAGTGGCAACTGTTAAAGACTGATCTCAGACAAAAAATGAGACTGTTTTGTTTTTATGGGTTGAAATTAAAAGTCTACTGACATTTGTGGGAGCCGGGCAGGAATTAAGTCTTACAAAACAACTCTTGATTGGCAATTAGCAATTAGAAAATTTCAGAATGTTCAGGAGGTAATTTTGGATAAGTATCTAAACCCATGGCTGCATGTCTGATGCTTTGCCAAAGTTTTCATATATCAAAGTTGCAAAGTTGAGAGGAAAATTTCTTGGGTAGAGGTTGCCTTCAGGGATGTTTCCAAAATTTGTTTCATTTAAGGCAAAAAGTACTTCATAATTTTTTCAAGCTGTGATACATTTGAAGCAAGAGCATGAAAGTAAATGAAAGGCAAATAAGAAATGATAACAACATATTTCATACTGTTTCTTGTGTCCTTCTTAATCCCCCAAATAAATAATTATTATTTTACTTTTCCAGATGCATAGAGATTCTACATCACTTACCCAAAGTTTTAAGTATCTAACCAGCATCAGTTATAGCTGGCCACATGGTTCACAATAAAAAAACCCAATCCAAGGAAGTGGGGAATATTCTTTCTTATGGACACTCCATCAGAAGGCAAATAAGCCAATCAACCAGAAAAATGGGAACATTTGGAGAAACAGAACTTACATTGTGCTGCTATAAGGGTAGTCTCTATAAGTCATTCATGTGTCTATTCATCCATTTAAAAAATCTTATTAAGCATCTATTATGTACCTGGCACTGTAACAGACCTTTAAGATACATCCATGAATAAAACAACAAAAACTTTGGCTCTTCAGAGATTACCTTTACTTGGCTTAGTAGAACAGAACATTTCTGTTCTGCAGCCCTTCTCTGAAAATTTCTATTCTCTTTCACTTTCTCTGTGTCTTCATTCTCCTCACTGTTGCAACTCACCATTAAGATGCTTTTTTTCCCATAACGTATGGTTCCATTTTTTATATTCCTCTTATGATTCTTTACCTTTTCTACTCCAAAAGCTTTCCCAGCCAACACCACACAGAGAAGGGCATGTAAGCAACGTTTCTTCCTCCTTTCAAACTCTAGTCTATGCCTTGTTTTCACTTAAGTATTTTTTAGGCCTTGATGGTATTATCCATTTCATTCCTAAGATTCATTTTTCTCCCTTTGTTTGGTGTCCAGAAAATTGTCCTATAAGGACCTATACATCCTATCTGCCTTGCCATCTCAGTTCCAGTTTGTTTCATCCAGATCATAGGACAAAATGGAGGGATCATCCTTATCTTCCTCCCTCTGGGCATAGGTTTTCAGGGACTCGATCAATGTCACAACTCCTGCTGGGAAAACTCTCTTTCAGCAGCAGTTCTTAGTGGTAACGATGTGCTTTTTTGTTCCCTCAGATAGCAGTAGCAATGACTTTATCAGTCCAGAGACGCTTCATTTCCTCTTCTGGGTTTTCTTACTTCTGTGCACATCTTTGTAAATAGTCCCCTTATTAAACCTTTGAATGTCCCTTTTAGGTGGGCCATCTCTTTCTACCTGGGATCCTGACCTGTAGAATCTCAACTCTCTCTCATATTATTCCATAGCGGGGTCAAACTCTATCACAAATAAGTAGAGGAGGGATGACTTGATGCAGATAAAATATTTCTATCAAATTTGCTCATCAAACTTACCTGGATATTTTTAAATCAGCATCTGTTTTGTACCAACTGTGCACCAGATACTAGATTAAAGGCATTATATACATTGTCTCATTAGATCCAGATGACAGCTGTGTGAATGGGAATATTCTCCATTTCATAGATATGGAAACTGAGATATAATATTTATCCACATAAAAGGAGATACTAATTGTTTAAAATAGAATATTAACTGAGGTATCTGTGTCCTCAAAGTCGTATGCCATTTATATAAATTTGTTGTAGAAAATTTTTCATTCAGCATATTTCACTTAAGTAGATCTCCTAAATGACCCTTAATATATGACAAATGTCACAAAGAAATTTGGCAAGGAATTCAGTGATCTTAAGAAATCACAGAGTAAGTATAAATAAAGGTCTGACAGAGGGAAAAAATTAGGAGGCAGACTACAAGACTTTGAGAATAATCCTGCATTGAGTCATTTGAAATTGTGTCAGCTTAGACTGTAAATATGAGCTAACAACATGTGTCTTATGATCCTTTAGGACTTGGAGATGTTAGAACCATGCCATGTTAGGAACTTTTTAAAACTCATAAAGCCTGCTCACTGACAATGAGCTGATGAGTCATGAGAGATGGCAAGTGGGCTGCAGTTAAAAATGTTCAGAAAACTGAAATCAAAACCAAGTTATGCCAATTTTACCAGCTGTTTGACCTTGGGCAATTAACATGACCTGCCTGAGTATCTCTTCCCTAATGCATAAAATGGGTATAACAATGACGACCTCATAGAGATTTTGAGTGTATTGATTTAAAAAAAGGCGAAGCATTTTAAGCATTATAAATTGTCATAAGACATAAAATAAGTGTGATATAGGCAATATCTATCATCAGAAAGGATGGGGAGGAACACTTGGATAGAGACAATACCACCTTTGCAGAACTCCAAAAATCTACTTCCCTCTTATAGTATATGTTATTCCTTATTCTTCTCATACCATTTCACTTTTTGAGAACTACATCTCTGAAACACTAACGCATGGCTGGTAAACTCAGACTTGTTTGTGACCAAACAATGAATTTTTCTCTCTTAGTTTTCTGGCTAACATGACTCTATTTCCCTTTATTTATCTATCTATCTATTTATATATTTATTTGGGAGGAGTACAAAGAAGGTGAAATTCAATCATGATGATGTGTGTGGAATAATATAAAGTATATACCATTTCCTATTTCACTGTTTATCTATACCCTAACATTCTGATGGCTTCCCAATAGAATTGGACTTATAATAAAATATATATTAAACAAAGTGATTAATGTTAAAAGTCAAAAAGATATAATAAAAATTTAAAGATAACAAATTTTTAACAAAAGGAGGAAACAAAACATGAAGACTAAAATAATTTTTTTTATTTGAAAATGGCAATTGCCTCTGAGATTCTTATTAGCTTGAACAAAAAAGGAAAATATGACTCATAATATGAATGGAAAAAGCAGAAAAAGATCTTCTAGATGAGCACAGTACACATTTGTAAAGGCTTAGGGAAATTGCTTTATTGTTTTTCCTAATGAGAAAAACAATTATAATTATCAATAATTTACTGTTTAATAATGATAAAAGTAAGGCATTTTCATCTTAAAGCTTACAATATAGAATATTATTAAAAAGGAAGCGGAAAACACTCATAATATCAAAATCCAGAGATACTAAACATTAATATGGGGGTATTTGATTTATCTTTAAAATTGTTTCTATACATCCCTTTTTATGAAGATTGGATTAATTATATTCGCAATCTTTTGCTTATAACAATATGTCATGGGCATTTTGTATTATCAATAAATTAAAATATCCAATTATCATTTTAATAATGGCATAGCATTTTTGTATATATATTAATTGATTAGACAGTAGTGGGTGTGTGCACATGTGGGGTGTGTGTGTGTGTGTGTGTGTGTGTGTACACAGGGAGGGAAAGAATTTGTTCCCTCTTTTTTAAGTGTTTCCATAAATAACTCTGTGTGTGTGTGTATGTGTGTGTGTTTGTGTATTTCTCTTTTCCTCCTAATGTTTCCTTAGAATAGTCTACCAGACAAAAATTTCTTGACAGAGACATGCAGTTTAATCTTTCATAAAAAGAGAAGCACATGAAAGTTTTTTCCATTATTTTCATAAATACTAGTTAATACAAATTATCTATCTATCTACTTACTCTTATTACAAAAGAAGATCATGGAATTTGCATTTATTTGCTTGTGAAAATGAATGTGTCTTTTCATTTATGTCTTTTATATTTCATATTTGTGATTAGTCTATTAATACTTTCATACAGCTTTTACAACTATTAGTTTATTTTCTTATTTATTAAAATTACATGAATCAATTATCTATTATAGTTCACATTTTGGTTTTTATTTTGTTGTCTATGCTTCCTATTAAGAAGTATCACCTCTATAGATAGCTATAGCTATCAGTCTGTTTTTTTCTTTCTCCTTTGTGCTTTTTACTTTACTGTTATTTTAAGGGAAACTTCTCGGATACCATGAACTTGTGTGTGTGTGCGTGTTCACGTTTTCCCACTCAAAATTTTGCCCTAGTAGATGTGGAACATGATATAATAGTTTTAAATATGTATTCTTCTACAGTTTATTTTGGTGAAAATTTTAAAATAGCTATAGAAATCTTATTTGTTTTCAAAATGTAGATCTAAACAGCTTTTATTATGCTCAGTTAGCCAACATATAGTACATCATTAGTTTTTGATATAGTGTTCTGTAATTCATTAGTTGCATGTAACACCCAGTCCTCATCACAACATGTGCCCTCCTCATACCCATTATCCAGGTACCACATCCCTCCACCCCCGTCCCTTCTGTAACCCAAAGTTTGTTTTCCAGAGTCCAGAGTCTCTCTAACTTCTTCTCAATCAGTTTTCCTCCCTTTCCCCATGGTTCTCTGCATCATGATCCACATATAAGTGAAGCCATATGATAATTGTCTTTCTCTGCTTGACTTCTTTCTTTCTTTTTTTTTTTTTTTTGGCTTGAGAAAATCTTATTTATTTATATATTTATTTATTTTTGATTTTTAATTTTTTTAATAACCATATATATATTTTTTGAATATGGTATTTATTTTTGTAGGGTTTTTCTTTTAATTTTTTATTTTTTTATAAACATGTATTTTTATCCCCAGGGTTACAGGTCTGTGAATCGCCAGGTTTACACACTTCACAGCACTCACCAAAGCACATACACTCCCCAATGTCCATAAACCCACCCCCCTTCACCCAACCCCCCTCCCCCCAGCAACCCTCAGTTTGTTTTGTGAGATTAAGAGTCACTCATGGTTTGTCTCCCTCCCAATCCCATCTTGTTTCATTGATTCTTCTCCTACCCACTTAAGCCCCCATGTTGCATCACCACTTCCTCATATCAGGGAGATCATATGATAGTTGTCTTTCTCTGCTTGACTTATTTCGCTAAGCATGATACGATCTAGTTCCATCCATGTTGTTGAAAATGGCAAGATTTCATTTCTTTTGATGGCTGCATAGTATTCCATTGTATATATATACCACTTCTTCTTTATCCATTCATCTGTTGATGGACATCTAGGTTCTTTCCATAGTTTGGCTATTGTGGACATTGCTGCTATAAATATTCGGGTGCACATGCCTCTTTGGATCACTACGTTTGTATCTTTAGGGTAAATAGCCAGTGGGGCAATTGCTGGGTCATAGGGCATTTCTATTTTCAGCATTTTGAGGAACCTCCATGCTGTTTTCCAGAGTGGCTGCACCAGCTTGCATTCCCACCAACAGTGTAGGAGGGTCCCCTTTCTCCGCATCCTCGCCAACATCTGTCATTTCCTGACTTGTTGATTTTAGCCATTCTGACTGGTGTGAGGTGATATCTCATTGTGGTTTTGATTTGTATTTCCCTGATGCCGAGTGATATGGAGCACTTTTTCATGTGTCTGTTGGCCATCTGGATGTCTTCTTTGCAGAAATGTCTGTTCACGTCTTCTGCCCATTTCTTTATTGGATTATTTGTTCTTTGCATGTTGAGTTTGCTAAGTTCTTTATAGATTCCGGACACTAGTCCTATATCTGATATGTCATTTGCAAATATCTTCTCCCATTCTGTCAGTTGTCTTTTGATTTTGTTAACTGTTTCCTTTGCTGTGCAAAAGCTTTTGATCTTGATGAAATCCCAATAGTTCATTTTTGCCTTTGCTTCCCTTGCCTTTGGCGATGTTCCTAGGAAGATGTTGCTGTGGTTGAGGTCGAAGAGGTTGCTGCTTGTGTACTCCTCAAGGATTTTGATGGATTCCTTTCGCACATCGAGGTCCTTCATCCATTTTGAGTCTATTTTCGTGTGTGGTGTAAGGAAATGGTCCAATTTCATTTTTCTGCATGTGACTGTCCAATTTTCCCAGCACCATTTATTGAAGAGGCTGTCTTTTTTCCATTGGACATTCTTTCCTGCTTTGTCGAAGATTAGTTGACCATAGCATTGAGGGTATATTTCTGGTCTCTCTATTCTGTTCCATTGATCTATGTGTCTGTTTTTGTGCCAGTACCATGCTGTCTTGATGATGACAGCTTTGTAATAGAGCTTGAATTCCGGAATTGTGATGCCACCAACTTTGGATTTCCTTTTCAATATCCCTTTGGCTATTCGAGGTCTTTTCTGGTTCCATATAAATTTTAGAATTATTTGATCCATTTCATTGAAAAAGATGGATGGTACTTTAGATAGGAATTGCATTAAATGTGTAGATTGCTTTAGGTAGCATAGACATTTTCACAATATTTATTCTTCCAATCCAGGAGCATGGAACATTTTTCCATTTCTTTGTGTCTTCCTCAATTTCTTTCATGAGTACTTTTTAGTTTTCTGAGTATAGATTCTGTGCCTCTTTGGTTAGGTTTATTCCTAGGTATCTTATGGTTTTGGGTGCAATTGTAAATGGGATGGACTCCTTAATTTCTCTTTCTTCTGTCTTGTTGTTGTGTAGAGAAATGCAACTGATTTCTGTGCATTGATTTTATATCCTGACACTTTACTGAATTCCTGTATAAGTTCTAGCAGTTTTGGAGTAGAGTCTTTTGGGTTTTCCACATATAGTATCATATCATCTGCGAAGAGTTTATCATAGATGGCTTTGATGATATTGAGGTATGTGCCCTCTATCACTACACTTTGAAGAGTTTTGATCAGGAAGGGATGCTGTACTTTGTCAAATGCTTTTTCAGCATCTATTGAGAGTATCATATGGTTCTTGTTCTTTCTTTTATTAATGTGTTGTATCACATTGACTGATTTGCGGATGTTGAACCAACCTTGCAGCCCTGGAATACATCCCACTTGGTCGTGGTGAATAATCTTTTTAATGTACTGTTGAATCCTATTGGCTAGTATTTTGTTGAGTATTTTCGCATCTGTGTTCATCAAGGATATTGGTCTATAGCTCTCTTTTTTGGTGGGATCCTTGTCTGGTTTTGGGATCAAGGTGATGCTGGCCTCATAAAATGAGTTTGGAAGTTTTCCTTCCATTTCTATTTTTTGGAACAGTTTCAGGAGAATAGGAATTAGTTCTTCTTTAAATGTTTGGTAGAATTCCCCCAGGAGCCGTCTGGCCCTGGGCTTTTGTTTGTTTGGAGATTTTTAATGACTGTTTCAATCTCCTTAGTGGTTATGGGTCTGTTCAGGCTTTCTACTTCTTCCTGGTTCAGTTGTGGTAGTTTATATGTTTCTAGGAATGCATCCATTTCTTCCAGATTGTCAAATTTGTTGGCATAGAGTTGCTCATAGTATGTTCTTATAATAGTTTGTATTTCTTTGGTGTTGGTTGTGATCTCTCCTCTTTCATTCATGATTTTATTTTTGGGTCCTTTCTCTTTTCTTTTTGATAAGTTGGGCCAGGGGTTTATCAATTTTATTAATTCTTTCAAAGAACCAGCTCCTAGTTTCATTGATTTTCTCTATTGTCTTTTTGGTTTCTATTTCATTGATTTCTGCTCTGATCTTTATGATTTCTCTTCTAATGCTGGGCTTAGGGTTTCTTTCTTGTTCTCCAGCTCCTTTAGGTGTAGGGTTAGGTTGTGTACCTGAGACCTTTCTTGTTTCTTGAGAAAGGCTTGTACCGCTATATATTTTCCTCTCAGGATTGCCTTTGTTGTGTCCCACAGATTTTGAATTGTTGTATTTTAATTATCATTTGTTTCCATGATTTTTATCAATTCTTCCTTAATTTCCCGGTTGACCCATTCATTCCTTAGAAGGATGCGGTTTGGTCTCCATGTATTTGGGTTTTTTCCAAACTTCCTCTTGTGGTTGAGTTCTAGCTTCAGAGCATTGTGGTCTGAAAATATGCAGGGAATGATGCCAAACTTTTGATACCCGTTTAGTCCTGATTTAGGACCGAGGATGTGATCTATTCTGGAGAATGTTCCATGTGCACTAGAGAAGAATGTGTATTCTGTTGCTTTGGGATGAAATGTTCTGAATATATCTGTGATGTCCATCTGGTCCAGTGTGTCATTTAAGGCCTTTATTTCCTTGCTGATCTTTTGCTTGGATGATCTGTCCATTTCAGTGAGGGGAATGTTAAAGTCCTCTACTATTATTGTATTACTGTTGATGTGTTTCTTTGATTTTGTTCTTAATTGGTTTATATAGTTGGCTGCTCCCACGTTGGGGGCATAGATATTTAAAATTGTTAGATCTTCTTGATGGACAGACCCTTTGTGTATGATATAGTGTCCTTCCTCATCTCTTATTAGAGTCTTTGGCTTAAAATCTAATTGATCTGATATAAGGATTGCCACTCCTGTTTTCTTCTGATGTCCATTAGCATGGTAAATTCTTTTCCACCCCCTCACTTTAAATCTGGAGGTGTCTTCAGGCTTAAAATGAGTTTCTTGTAGGCAACATATAGATGGGTTTTGTTTTTTTAACCATTCTGATACCCTGTGTCTTTTGACAGGGGCATTTAGCCCATTAACATTCAGGATAACTATTGAGAGATATGAATTTAGTGCCATTGTATTGCTTGTAAGATGACTGTTACTATATATGGTCTCTGTTCCTTTCTGATCTACCACTTGTAGGCTCTCTCTTTGCTTAGAGGACCCCTTTCAATATTTCCTGTAGAGCTGGTTTGGTGTTTGCAAATTCTTTCAGTTTTTGTTTGTCCTGGAAGTTTTCAATCTCTCCTTCTATTTTCAATGATAGCCTAGCTGGATATAGTATTCTTGGCTGCATGTTTTTCTCGTTTAGTGCATGAATATATCATGCCAGCTCTTTCTGGCCTGCCAGGTCTCTGTGGATAAGTCAGCTGCCAATCTAATGTTTTTACCATTGTATGTTACAGACTTCTTTTCCCAGGCTGCTTTCAGGATTTTCTCTTTGTCACTGAGACTTGTAAATTTTACTATAAGGTGACGGGGTGTGGGCCTATTCTTATTGAATTTGAGGGGCGTTCTCTGAACCTCCTGAATTTTTTTTTTTTAAAAGATTTTATTTATTTATTTGACAGAGAGAAATTACAAGTACACTGAGAGGCAGGCAGAGAGAGAGAGATGGAAGCAGGCTCCCTGCTGAGCAGAGAGCCCGATGCGGGACTCGATCCCAGGACCCTGAGATCATGACCTGAGCCGAAGGCAGCGGCTTAACCCACTGAGCCACCCAGGCGCCCTGAACCTCCTGAATTTTGATGCTCTTTCCCTTTGCCATATTGGGGAAATTCTCCCCAATAATTCTCTCCAATATACCTTCTGCTCCCCTCTTTCTTCTTCTTCTGGAATCCCAATTATTCTAATGTTGTTTCATCTTATGGTGTCACTTATCTCTCAAATTCTCCCCTCGTGGTCCAGTAGCTGTTTGTCCCTCTTTTGCTCAGCTTCTTTATTCTCTGTCATTTGGTCTTCTATATCACTAATTCTTTCTTCTGCCTCATTTATCCTAGCAGTGAGAGCCTCCATTTTTTATTGCACCTCATTAATAGCTTTTTTTATTTCAACTTGGTTAGATTTTAGTTCTTTTATTTCTCCAGAAAGGGCTTTTATATCTCCTGAGAGGGTTTCTCTAATATCTTCCATGCCTTTTTCTAGCCCGGCTAGAACCTTGAGAATTGTCATTCTGAACTCTAGATCTGACATATTACCAATGTCTGTATTGATTAGGTCCCTAGCCTTCGGTACTGCCTCTTGTTCTTTTTTTTGTGGTGAATTTTTCCTCCTTGTCATTTTTTTCTGATAAGAGTAATGAAAGAGCAAGTAAAATACTAAAAGTGTGGCAACAACCCCAAGAAAATATGGTTTAAGCAAATCAGAAGAGATTGCAAATCGTGAGGGTGGAGAAAGGGAAAAAGAAGAGGTTCAAAAAGAAAGAAAGAAAAAATAAAAAAAAGAAAAGAATTTAAAATAGGAAAATGAGTAAAGAACAATATAAAAAGGAAAAAATATATATATTAGATAAACTAGTTTAAAAACGTTAAAGAAGAAAAAGGTAAATGTTTAAAAAAATTTTAGCAGAAGAAGAGAAAAAAAATGAAAAAGAAAAAAATTAACTGCAAGACTAAAAAAAATCACAGGGAGAAAGCCATGTGTTCCGTGCTTTGCTTTCTCCTCCTCTGGAATTCTACTGCTCTCCTTGGTATTGAAACCACACTCCTTGGTAGCTGAACTTGGTCTTGGCTGGATTTCTTGTTGATCTTCTGGGGGAGGGGCCTGGTGTAGTGATTCTCAAGTGTCTTTGCCTCAGGCGGAATTGCACCGCCCTTACCAGGGGCCGGACTGAGTAATCCGCTCGGATTTGCTTTCAGGAGCTTTTGTTCCCTGAGCGCTTTCTGTAGAGTTCTGGAGGACGGGAATACAAATGCCGGCCTCCTGGTCTCCAGCCCGGAGGAGCCGAGAGCCCGGGGCCCCACTCCTCAGTGCGCCCTCAGAGAACAGCGCCCAGTTACTCCCGTCTGCCTGACCTCAGGCCGTGCTCTGAGCTCACCAAGCCTGCGACCGGTTCAAGGTAACACTGAGCTGTGAGCTTACTGTCAGCTCTGTCTCTGTAGCCGGCTTTCCCGTTCCAATACGCGCAAGCTCTGCGACACTCAGATACCCCCGATCCTTCTGTGACCCTGCGGGACCTGAGGCCACGCTGACCCTGGGTGGGCTTCGCCCTGGTTTAGCCTCTGGAGCGATGTCCTTCAGCGGAACAGACTTTTAAAAGTCCTGATTTTGTGCTCCGTTGCTCCGCCGCTTGCCGGGAGCCGGCCCCTCCCCCCGGGGTGTATCTTCCCGTCGCTTTGGATTCACTTCTCCACCGGTCTACCTTTCAGAAAGTGGTTGTTTTTCTGTTTCCAGAATTGCTGTTCTTCTTCTCTTCAATCTGCCGATGGATTTTCAGGTGTTTGCAATCTTTAGATAAGCTATCTAGTGATCTCCGGCTAGCTGAAGTAGTCTCAGCCTGCTACTTCTCCGCCATCTTGACTCCTCCAGACAGAATAAATTTTTAAAAGACGTACAGTCACTTTGTCCACTTAGATGGAGTTTCTTCCATTACCTCTTCAGCAGTCCTTACTTTTGCTTAGTCAGTCAGGAGGAGAAGAAGGGCATGGGATAGTGGAGGAGGAGTCCTCCTTGTCCGGTTGGGAGCAGGAAAGGAGGTCGCCTGTTTCGGCCTCAATTCACATATAAAGGAAAGCAGCGCACCAGAAGCTAGTTGCAGAAGACTGAGTAAAAGCTCTTCTGCCTCTGCACTCCCTTGACTTATTTCATTTAGTATAATCCCCTCCAGTTCCATCTATGACCTAAATATTTTTAAATAATATATCCTTTTCTACTTACTTAAAATTGTATCTTTATCACATTCTAAATTCTTTTTAGTTGAATCTAATTCTTAGTTTTATAATCTGCCCTTTCCTTTTATCAGTATCACACTGAAATAATTAATAAATCTTTATAACATAACAGAATTGCCTAGGGAAATACTGCCTGTTACTTTTCTTTTAAAATTATTGTGTCAACTTTACAGAATTTGTGCTTCCTGGTGAATTTTGGAGTTATTTTTGTCAAAATATCAAGCAACATCAAAATTCCTGAGAATTGGCCATAAAACTCTTTCTTTAATTCTATATCCTATCATGACTGAATTCAAATAGTCATTTTATTGTATATTACATTTCCATCTGCAGGAGTTCTGTTACATTTTTTGATTAATTTGGGAGATAATTCAATAACACCTTATGTTTCTCCTTTTTCCCCCCATAATTTTCTTTATGTTCATGAGTTAAGTTTAATATTTTCTTCATGCAGGTCTCAACATTGTTTGTTTCCCATATTCAATGGATCCTGTTACTGCAATTGGCATTTTCCTTTTCAATGCATTTGAAATTATTTACTGCTGATCCCCACACAACCATGATCTGTTTACAAGGCTCTATTTAACTACCTTGTCTCCTTAGATCACAGGTGCACATTTACACACTTGTGTGATTATTTATTTATCTTTAATATTTCTATCTCAATCTTGTTTATTAATGTAGATGTATTTCATTTGTCAGGGACAGAATTACATCTACGACCATTAAGAATTATTTCTCTTTTTCCCCCTTTCATTTATGCTGATGTAGACAACAATAAGTAATGACGGTGAAATCAGCTTTTTGTTGCTTCTGACTTGAATGCAGTGGGTTTTACCATTCCACCTTTAAGAAGGATAGCTGTGGTTTTCCACGCTTAACTATTCCTGCTTTATTAAGACTTTAAAAAGAAAATGAAAAAAAAAAGTTGAATGAATTTTAGATCTTATGGAAGTTTGTTAGCTTCTATCTAGACAATACTCAACTGGAGACAGTAGAGTTGTCCTAAACACATTTTACCATGGTGTGAAAGGGGATAGTCAGCATTTTTGGCTGTTCCAATAACTATAAAATGGTACTGGTACTTACTGGGAAGAAACCTGAAATGTGAAAGGTTCTGTAGTGCATAGCAACAACCAGTTCAACTACAATTTGTGTCCCTGTTGAGAAACACCAATCCAGCTTATTTTTTTAAATATATTAACATTATGGGTTACATTAATAAATTTCATGTTTTTCAGAAGAAAATTACATTTCCATATGCCACTGTAATTGATCATGACATACTATATTAGATTTGGTGATATTTTATTTCAGAATTTACATCTACATTAATAAACAAGATTGAGCAAGATGTTTTACAAGATCATGCATATATAGATAAATATACCTTATGAAATGAAACACTCATATGTTAGTGTTATTTTTTCTACATTTTTCTATTCTCTGCTTATTACATTTTCTTGCAATTTTTCCCTTTCAGCATTATCAGTCATGTCTCCCTTCACTCCTTTATTTATTTGAAAGACATAACCCCTGCGTTTATTCTGCTGTGGTTTAACTATGTGCTTGAATCTAAATTTCTGTATTGAAGCCCAAATAAAAAATCTCACAAAGTCAAAAAATTTGGAATTCTTCTTTCTGCCAGACACATTTAACTCAGAAAATGCTAGTGCAAAGGAGTATAGGTAAATTATGTGTATGGAGACAGAGATGGAAAGAAACCTGCAAATGATTCTCACATAAGTTTTGGATATGGTGGCTATTAGGTAAGTAAGCCTCCAATTCTTTCTCCATCTTGATCTCTGCTATTTCCTGTTAAATAATTGTGAGGAGCTTGTCTGTTTCTAGCATTGGTAGGAAGGTTTCTTATGTGGATTTGACCATTTCAACAGGACACATGAAATCAAAGACAGTCACAAGCATATGGTTTGTTCTCATGTTTTATATCATGCAGATTCTAGAAGAGACTGATCACTTGGCTCCTATTCTAATAAGTAGCACATATGGTAAAACAATGGGCAAGGTTTTAAGTCCTGAAACATTAATCTTTTGTCTTTTTTGATGTTCATTTTTTTTTTAAAGTTTCCTTATGACTGTCTCTCATAAACAGTGCTATTAATCAGTTCTTTCTCCTGAAAACTTCCTGGTTACCACTAGATGCCTCCAGAAGCTCCCCCTGGGCTGAGATTTAAGTCCACATTCCCCAGCAGGCCTTAGAATGCTGCCCACTGGGCCCCTGACACCTCTGACCTCCATTCTACTTCCTCCCTCCCTCCCTGGGCTGCCTCATGACCTTCTTCTTTTCTATTTTTCTTAAGATTTTATTTATTTATTTGACACAGAGAGAAAGATCACAAGTAGGCAGAGAGAGAGGGGGAAACAGGCCCTCTGCTGAGCAGAGAGCCCCATGTGGGGCTTGATCCCAACATCCTGAGATCATGACCGGAGCCAAAGGCAGGGGCTTAACCCACTGAGCCACCCAGGCACCCCATTGATGTTCATTTATTTTTAAAAATTGTTCTTATGCAGGAGTATAGTTTTTAACACCTGGCAGTAAGGCTGTGATAAATAAAAGTCTCCCTACTTGGACCTATGTATCTAATGTCCTGAATTATTAACAGTTTCTTTTATAAATTTTTGGATAAAAGAATATAATATACATGTGGCAGACACAGACACACAAATATATGAATTATAGGGAGAGTTCATTATTTTGTTTCTGTAATAAAACCTACCTAATTCTTGTGACTCTGCATAGAATATTCTGTCTTCATAGTTTTAACATTAAAGTAGTTAAAGCATCCACTACTGTGGATAAGCATGAAACTAATTTTATTTTATTTTTTATGTTATAAATAATGCTATGCTGGACATCTTTTTCTAATTATTCTGAGACAATTGAGTTAGATTCTATTAATAGAATTGCTATGTCGAAGAATATGTTGAAGAATATTTCTGATCTTAGAAGTTATTTCCTAACTGTTCTCACAAAGTTCTCAATAAAGTTTGGTCAAAGATTTTATTTATTTACTTTCGTATCCCTATTATTAGAACAGAGTAGGCATAATTGAATGAATAAATGAAATTTTTTACACCTATTCCTACCAATAATGTTGATAGACTTTATGTTACCACCCTATACCCAAATTTGGAATATTACCAAACTTTTAAAATCTCATGTGACTTTCTTGAACTGATCCTCATTAAGACCAAGGATATAGTATATATACACATACATATACTATCTCTCTCTCTCTCTCTCTCTCTCTCTATATATATATATATATATATATATATATGTTTGTTTCTATGTATTAGGCGAAACAGCTGCTTCTCCCAGTCCTGAAGGAGTGGCCTGTATAGTGGGTAATCTTTGTTTAACTTTGCACTACCCCTTGGTTGTCTCTCAAACCTTTCTGCCCAATTTATTCTTGATATGCCCCTTTGTTGAAGGGCATAGGATCACTGACAGGTTGCCAGGACCTGCCAGTGATCCAAGGGGAGGAATCTTATTTAGCACCATGTTTCAGGTTAAGTGGAAGCCAGACCCTCAGACAGTACTTCTTAAAGTATGCAAATATATACAGTCTATGGGGTTGCAATTATAATTTCTGCTGACTTCCAGACCAGGAATTCTGGAGATGGCCTTTGGGCTACAAGTGCAAAAATCAGAGCTCCAGACAAGTGTATATAGCTCTTTTATGGAAAGTCTCATTGAACCATATTCACGCCAAAGGTGTGCACAAAGATGGTGTTTCCCTGCTTATGTTCTCTGAAAGGACCTCCTTACCCTCTAGATGTGTGGGAAACCCGAAACCTGTCCCTCTGGCTGAAGCAGCAAGCTAAGTAAATAGGCTTTTTTTCACAGGAAAAGTTGGGTTTTGTTTCAGTCTGCTGTCTGTGCAGTGTTCTGTGAATAATAGCCTGCCAATAACTGTCTTCCCAATTGTTACAGTCCCCT
The DNA here is from genome assembly GCF_011764305.1 of Mustela putorius furo. Lineage (NCBI taxonomy): Eukaryota > Metazoa > Chordata > Mammalia > Carnivora > Mustelidae > Mustela > Mustela putorius. Next base: position 5,185,921 of record NW_025422019.1, read on the forward strand.
GGAACTCTGAACTCCAGTCCTCTTGACCACTAGGGCCAGGCAATCAAGCAATGTTCCTTGTGTGAATTGTACACACAAGCTTGCTTCAACAGTGCAACAGGAGATTGCTTTGTGTGCATGTACAGGCTTTTGACCAGGGGTGGGAAAATGCCATGACTTTCATACCCTCCAGCCTCAGCCAGGGGTTAGGCAAAGGTAACAACTGCCAGAACTCATAGACTTTAGCTGGAAGTGGAAGAACTCTGTTACTGTTTGTTAATGCTCCCAGCCCTATCCAAGGATCCAAGGAGTGCTGCAACCACCCATGCCTTCTGGCCTCGTAAATGCTTTGACCACTCACCCTTGTCAATACCAGCAATGTGGACAGCGGATGCCACGTCTGAGCTCACCCATCTGTGCTAGCAGGCTTGGACAGTGCAATATTGTAACACAATGTCATCTGCCAGTAACTCAACAGCCTGCTCCTCTAACTATTACCCCCAGATCAGCAAATGAATCTCCCTCATATAGTCTGGGTGCTTTTCAAACTGCCTTTTCCTCAGGGTCTTGCGGTGAGGCCATATGCAAACCCTCCAGGAAGAGACTCCATTTCCTATAGCATTTTTTCACCCTCCCCTCAAAATCAGTCCCCTGGGTTTCCTAAGCCAGATACTCTGGTGCTCATCTCTCTAGTATAAATCACAGGGCCTGGGGTACCAGTGTGGGGCACCAGCCCCTCACTCATCCAGAAGGACCACTTATCTGGTGAGATCCCTCATAATTGTGTCACTGCACAGAGTGGGTGGTTTTTGCAAGACCTTTTCTATACCACTCTTACCTGCCCCAATGCAGTCCTTTTATCCTTTGTAATGGAGAGTAGTTAATCTAGTTTTCAGAAGAAAATAATCCATATGTAGCTATAGATTTGGTGGGTCCATGGCAGGAGGTCAGTTCAGCATATTCCTTTGCCACCATCTTGGATTGGCCTCTACAGAGCTCAATTCTTTTCTTTAAATTATCTTTGCTTAGAAAAAAAAAAAAATAAGTGAAAATGCATTTGTAAATGTTCTTAATGGTTCAATGGATTTTAGATGTTTTGAATTTAGGTGGAGTTGATCAATACATTCACATATGTCCATTTTCATCCAGCTGGTGAGTGGTACCTAGAATTTCAACCAGGTTATTCATCTTCAGAGTCCAAAGTAACTTTACTATGTAAATTTATTGTTTTACACCCATGTCCTTCACTATTCTGTTAAATGTCATGAAAGAGGAGGAATAGCATACTAAAGCTGTGTCTGCTTGATACTGAACATTTTGATTTTGGAACAACAATGCCCCCCCCCAAATACTCAGAAACACATCACAGCACTTGTTTCTAAGAACTTCTCTAGAAGATAAGCAGAAGGCTCTTATTTATTTAATGTAAATCATGTAGCCAGAGCTTTAATACATTACAAATTTCATCCTAGTACAAAATAAGAATCATTATCCTTATAGATGAAGGATTCTAAGTTACAGAGATGATGTAACTTGTTCAAAGTCAATGTGTTCAGAAATGATGGAGATAATGCCAATTATGAGTCAGTTCAGCATACCTAATGACCACTTTGAATTATATCATCCTTTCTGTCATCAAACTACCTGCAGAAAACATATCTTTTCCATATCTTTCTCCTTCAAATACCCTGGTCTCTACCCATAAATGTTCTTCTCTTACAATGACAGACCAGGATTCTATCCTACTTACCCGATTGAAGCTTGAGCTCAGAATAGGATTTAATATCATCACTTTTTAGTGTGTTGTGTTAGAAAAACCTACAGTGTCCTCCTGTGCATTTTTCCTTTATTTTCACATAGAACACTACTTCTGACATCTCTGGACAGCAAATATGCAGGGGTGGGGTGACTCTCACATTGATCAATTCTATGACACCAGCCTAGTATCTTACAATTTAACTCTGTTTTGACACTATCTACCTAGAGATAGCATCCAAACCCACAGGTTAAGGGTTCAGTTTCATAAGACATCCCTCCTACACACACTTAAGATGTCAGTTGCAAGTGGTAGGTCCCCAGTTATCCACAATCTCTGTCCAACATGGCTACAAATCAGAAGTACCCAGGACTTCCTCCCTGCTGGAGTCGACTATTTGCTGGAACAGCTCACAGAACTCGGTGAAATGCTTAACTTACATCTACCAATTTTTTAAAAGATATTATAAAGGATATAAATGAATGCAGGAGTTTTTGTTCCCATGAAATTAAGGTCATCACCCTCCTCGTATGTTGTTGTATTCACAGTCTGGAAGTGCCCTAAACTATGTACTATTGGGGTTTTATGGAATCTTCCTCAAGTAGGCATAATTAATTAATTAAATTTCTATCTCCTCTCCCCTCTCTGGAGAATGATGGATGGATTGAAAATTTTCTTTAGAGATTTATTTATTGGGTCTCTGGATGGCTTCATCAGTTAAGCATCTGCCTTGGGCTCAGGTCATGATGCTGGGGCCTTGGGATCAAGTCCCTCCTCATGTGCGTGCATATGCATGGGCATGTGCTCTCTCTCTCTCTCTCTCTCCCCCTGTGTGTGCTCTCTTTCTCTCTCTCTCAAATACATAAAAAATATCTTACAAAAAAGATTTATTTATTTGTATCAGAGTGAGAGAGAAAGAAAGTGAAAGGGGTGGCAATGGGAGTGTATTAAGCCAGCTCCCTGCTAAATGCAAGCCTGATGTGGGGCTGATCTTAAGACTCTGGGATCAGGGGGTGCCTGGGTGGCTCAGTGGGTTAAAGCCTCTGCCTTCGGCTCAGGTCATGATCCCAGGGTCCTGAGATTGAGCCCCATATTGGGCTCTCTGCTCAGTGGGGAGCCTGCTTTCCTCCCTCTCTCTCTGTCTGCCTCTCTGCCTACTTGTGATCTCTGTCTGTCAAATAAATAAGTAAAATCTTTAAAAAAAGACCCTGGGATCAGGACCTGAGCCAAAACCAAGAGTCAGATGCTCAGTAGAATGCACCACCCAGGCACCTCTAAAATTTTAAGCTTTCAGTCATGCTTTTGTCTTTCTACTTACCAGTCTATGCAGGAGACATACAGAAGCCCACATAAACTTAACTTAGTAGAATAAAAGATGACCTCGTGTTCTTACCACTTATGAATTTACAAGGGGTTTAGGAACCCTTTGTCAGGAACTGGGTTCTGAGACTAATATATACTTCTTATAATTTCATATGTGCATTTGTTAGCAAGGGAGGATAGAAATTCATTACTAAAAATGCAGTATCCTGGATTAGAAAATCAGTAAAGGAGGGAATTGAGAGAAAAGGTCTCGATTCTCTCAAACCAGTTTTTCCAGCTTGTGAAGGAGCATTTAACATGCATATTTATTAATGATAACCTTGCAGAAATAACATATATTTATTTATTTATTTATGTTTAAAGATTTTATTTATTTATTTGACAGACAGAGATCACAAGACAGAGAGGCAGGCAGAGAGAGAAGGGGAGCAGGCTCCCTGCTGAGCAGAGAGCCTGATGTAGGGCTCAATCCTAGGACCCTGTGATTATGATCTCAGCTGAACACTGAGGCTTAACCCACTGAGCCACCCATGTGCCCCCAGAAATAATATTTGATCTCTAATGATTTTACTTATTGATACCAAAACTGAACTGAACATTTTAGAACTTAAGTTTATTACTGTGTGTCATTTTGAGAATTTTTAAAAATTACATAATTGAAGCATCCATATTATTTCAGAAATCTCTGATCACCAACATCTTGGCATTGATCCATGCAAATATAAATTCTTAGAGTCCATAATTTTATCATAGTTTAGAGGAATCATTCTTATATGAGGAATCATTCTTATATGTCTAATGGCAATCTGGAATAACCAATGAATATTGGGAAATACTGAATCACACTAAACATAGTTTAATAAACAATCAGAAATTTACACTATTTAATTGGTAAATTAACATTAAAAAATATATGTTTTGGTCCTGAAGAAAATCCTAGTTATTCTACATTGATTAATGCTTTTATATTGCTTAATATGTTTGAGTATCTCTCTTGTGATTTTCCATTTGAACAGAAAATATTGGACTAAATAATCTTTTTTTAAAGATTTTATTTATTTATTTGACAGAGATCACAAGTAGGTAGAGAGGCAGGCAGAGAAGCAGGCTTCCCAATGAGCAGAGAGCCTGATGTGGGCTTGATCCCAGGACCCTGAGATCATGACCTGAGCCAAAGGCAGAATCTCTAATGCACTGAGCCAGCCAAGGAGCTCCATGGACTAAATAATCTTTTAAATGTTTTTCAATTCTTAAAGATATCTTTGAGTTGTCACTATCTTTTGAAAATTATTTGCTCAGCTTGCTGAGAAATCCATTTATTTATTCACAAATATACTTCATTTCAGCACCTGCTTTATACCAGGCATTGTTGAGTATAATTAGGAAACAGATTAAATAAAACAAAGTAATACTCTCACCATACATATTTTCTTGTGTTGTTAGGTTTATAAATAAATAGTTAAAATTTCAATAATTGTTACAAAGACAAATTAAAGTATGGGAAAAGGGACTGCTAAGGGAGTGTGGGGACAAATATTTATGTTTTAATGAGGTGACATGTGGAAAGAGCTTGGCTACCAGAAGAACACCTGGGTGAGAATAAGAGCATTCATCAAGAACTAGAAATAAAAACTAGGAATGAGGAATACTTGAGCAAGAACAAGGGGGGCAGTGTGGCTGGGTGTAGTTGACCATGGGGAACATGGCAGGAGATGACAAGATAGAAAACAAGGTTCAAGGTAGAGACAGGTTTATAGACCATTGTAAGTTATAAGTCTTTTACTTTGAGTGAGACGGGGCAGAAATGAGCACAAGATATGGCTTATGCTTTATAATTACTCTGGTTGCTCAATGGTGAATTGGCTGTGAAAGATGGAATGGAAATACATAGGCGATTAACGACCAGGCAAGAAATAATGGCAGTATAGACCAAGTGACTACATTAATATGTGCAAATGGATATATATTTTATATAAAATTGTATATAGATATATATATCTTTATATATATGTGTATATAGATATATATATATATCTTTTACCATTTATATGAATATATATTTCTATGTTTTTGTAAGGAGAAGCTTCAGAATTTGTTGATGGTTTGGAAATACAGCACAGAGAAAAATAAGCATGAAGAATGTTGTCAAGATTGTGTTTTGGTATAAGGGATCAATCAGAAAATTAAATTTGTCACTAACTCATATAGCGCATAACTGTAAAAAAAAAACTGGTTTGTGTGAGGCAAAAAGAAGTATGGTTTTGGATATATTACACTCAAGATTACTCTCAAAAATTGCTGAAGAGAGTATAAATTGGTGCCACTGGAAAACTGTGTAGAACTGTCTAATGGAAGTAAAATGTGCACACTTCCAGGAATTCCACTCTGAGATAGATACCAAATAAAGGCACACACAAATTACACAAAAGATATGCAAAAGAAGTTTCACAGCAGCATCACTAGAGTACCCCAAAATTAGTAGCACAGTAGATAATTGCCAATGATGGAGCACCTGGGTGGCTCAGTTGGTTAGGCAGAGGTTCCCTACTCAGCATGGAAACTGCTTCTCTCTCTCCCTCAGCCTGCCTCTCCCTCTGCTTATACTCTCTTTCTGTCAAATAAATAAATAAAACCTTTAAAAAACTTATTATCAATGACAACTTATGACATATTTATACCAAATAATATTATATTGCAATGTAGCTACATGCAACATCAGGAATTCATCAGACAAATATTAAGACAAAATAGATACAAAAAAGTACACACTGTATAATTCCATTATAAAAAGTATAAAAACACACAAAACTACCTTAGAGTATTAGAAATTAGGATATTAGTAAATTGGGGGTTGGAACTTATTAGCAAAGGACAAAAGAATGACTTCTGTGATGCTATAAACACTGTATTATCTTTTTAGAAATTCATTTTAGAAATTCATTGAACTGTATAAGGATATTTTTTAAAGATTTTGTTTATTTATTTGACAGAGAGAGATCACAAGTAGGCAGAGAGGCAGGCAGAGAGATGGGGGGAATCAGGCTCCCTGCTGAGCAGAGAGCCCCATGTGGCGCTCAATCCCAGGACCCTGAGATCATGACCTGAGCCAAAGGCAGAGGCTTTAACCCACTGAGCCACACAGGCACCCCAAATATTTGTTTTAATCTAATAAAATTTTAAAAATCATGTTTGAGTTACCTCGTTTTCTTTTGGATGGAGATGATGAGTAGGCAGTTGCATATGTGAGCATAGAGTTTTAAGGAAGTTCTGGGCTATATATGAAAGTGGGTATTTGCCTTTCTCTGATAAGCTTATTTGGCTTAACATTATACTCTCCAGCTCCATCCACGTTGTTGCAAATGGCAAGATTTCAATTCTTTTTTTTTTTTTTTTTTTGGCTGAATAATATCCCATTATATACACATACCACATTTTCCTTATGTATTCATCTATGGACACTTGGCTGTTTCCATAATTTGGCTCTTGTAAATAAGGCTATAAACATAGGGGGGCATGTATCCTTTTGAGTTAGCATTTTTGTATCTTTTGGGTAAATACCCAGTTGTATGATTGCTGGATCATAAGTTAATTCTATTTGTAACATTAGGAGGAAACTCCCTTCAGCCACTGTTTTTCACAATGGCTGAAGAAGTTTTCATTCCCACCAGCAGTGCAAGAGGGTTAATTTTTCCCCACCACCTCAACACCTATTACTTCTTGAGTTATTGATTTTAACCATTGTGACGGATGTGAAATGAAATCTCATTGTGGTTTTGATTTGAATTTCCCTAATGATGAGTGATGAGCATCTTTGTATGTGCCTATTGGTTATCTGGATATCTTCTTTGGGAAAATGTCTGTTCATGTCTTCTGCCCATTTTTTTAAAATTATATTATTTATTTCTAGGTGTTGATTTGTATAAATTCTTTATATGTATTAGGTAGTAACTTTTTATTAGATAAGTCAGTCAGAGAATGATTTCACTCATAGTGAAATTGAAGAAACAAATGAGTAAAGGGAGAAGAGAAAAAAACAAGAGTCAGAGTCTCAACAATAGAAAAACTGATGGTTGTCAGAGGTGGTAGGTGGGGCAATGGGTGAAGTAGATGATGGAGATTGTTGTGATGAGCACCAGATGCTGTATGGAATTGTTGTATCTCTATATTGTACACTTGAAACTAACCTAATACTGTATGTTTTAGTGTGGAATGTTTTGTATAGATCTATGAGGTCCATCTGGCCCAGTGTGTTATTCAAAGCTCTTGTTTCTGTGTTCATTTTCTGTTTAGATGATCAGCCTGTTGCTGAGAGTGGAGTGTTGAGATCTCCTACTATTAACATATTATTATCACTATGTCTCTTTATTTTGGTTAACAGTTGGCTTATATGGTTGATTTCTCCTATGTTGGGTCATAGATAGTTACAATTTTTAGATCCTCTTGTTGGAGGGATGATATAGTGTCCTCCTTTAACTATGAAATAGTGTTCTTCTCTATTTCTAACTACAGTCTTTAGCTCAAAATCTAATTTGTCTGATATGAGAATTGCTACCTCAGCTTTTTTTGAGGAATCTGTTGGCATGAAAAATGGTTCTCCATCCCTTCACTTTCAGTTTGGATGTATCTTTAGGTTCAAAATGAGTCTCTTATAGATACCATATGGATGGGTCCTATCTTTTTATCCCATCGGCAAACCTGTGCCATTTCACAGGAGCATTTAGGCCATTCACACTGAGAGTGATTATTGAAAGATATGATTTTTATTGTCAGCATGCTGTCTGTGAAGTCCTTGTTTCTACAAATTGTCTCTGTAAATTTCAGTTGTATATCATTCTTGGGGTCCTTCTCCTTTTATAGGACCACCCTTAACATTTCTTGCAAAGCCAGCTTAATGGGCACATATTCTTTTAGTTTCTGTTGGTCCTGGAAGCTCTTTATCTTTCTTTCTGTTCTGAATGACAGCCTTGCCAGATAAAATATTCTTGGCTGCATGCTTTTCGTGTTTAGTATCCTGACTATGTCTTGCTTGTCCTTTCTGGTTTGTCAGGTCTCTGTGGAAAAGTCTGACATTATTCTGATGTTCTTCTTTCGATATGTAAGGAATTTCTTCACTCTAACTGCCCTTAAGATGGTTTCCTTGGTTCTAAGATTTGTGAGTTTTATTATTATATGCTGGGGTGTTGGGCTGTTCTCCTTGAACTTGGGTGAGGTCCTCTCTGCCCCTAGGACATGAATACTTGTTTGTTTCATTCCCCAGATTAGGAAAGTTCTCAGCTATGATTTCCTCAAATATATCCTCTAGTCCTCTCTCTATATATACCCTCAGGGATCCCAATAATTCTGACACTGGAATGTTTCATGGTGTCATTTATTTCTTTAATTCTGTTTCATGGATTTTAAGATGTTTTGTTCCAGGCCTCCTCCTCTTCCTTCATTTTTATTAGTTTGTCTTCTAAGTCAGTAATTCATTCTTTTGCCTCATTTGCCCTAGCTATTAGAGTATCTAGCTTAGATTGCATCTCATTCATAGATTTTTATGTTTGGTCTGATTAACTCTCATTTCTTCCCTTAGAGAATCTATGTTGTCATTAATGGTTTTCTCCAGCCTGCTCATTGTCTTCATAACTGTTACCCTGAAATCTACTTCTGACATCTTGCTTATATCCATATCTGTTAAGTCTGCAGGAGAGGTCATTGCCCCTGGTTCTCTTCTTTGTTGGGAGTTTCTTCTCCTAGTCATTCTGTTAAGGTTTGGTTGAGGGAATATACAGAGTCAAAAATATCACCTACAATCCATGCAAGGGAAAGTTCAGAGCAATTGGAACCAACCACCAAGAAAACCCAGCTAAAATGAAACACAAGAATAAGGTTTATAAAGTTAAAAAAGAGGAAGGGTCTGAGGGTAGTGGTGGGGGGGTGATTTATAATCTCTTAATGTGGGTGAGGTTGGGTATTTCAGTTTTTCCTGGGTACAATTTATTCTTATTAGAGAACAATACTTCCAAGACTTACAGGGAAATTAAAACTGATATATATATATATATATATATATATATATATATACACACACAGTTGTATAGGGAAAAAAGGACTACACCGAAGTTTATATCTATATATGTGTCTATATATAAAAAAGAAAAAATATATATGTGTGAATCAGTAGAAATTAAAAGGCTACTATGCAATATCATTTATGAAAACTCCATAGTTAATATCATTTTCAATGGGGAAAAACTGAGAGCCTTTCTCTTAAAACCAGGAACATGACAAGGATGCCCATTCTTCCCACTATTGTTGAACACAGAAGTCCTAGGCACAATAATCAAACAAGAAAAAGAAATTAAAGGTATTCAAATTGGCAAAGAAAAATTAAAATTCTCTCTCTTTGCAGATGACATGATATTTTATTTGGAAAACCCAAAAGACTCCACCCCTAAGTTACTACAACACATGCAGCAATTCAGTAATGTGGCAGGATACACAATCAATGCACAGAAATCAGTTGCTTTCCTCTACACTAACAATGTAACTGTAAAAAGAGAAATTGGGAAATTGATTCCATTTACAATGGCACCAAAAACCACAAGATATCTTGGAATAAACCTAACCAAAGAGGTGAAGGATCTATAGAAACTATCTAACACTTGTAAAAGAAATTGAAGAAGACACAAAAGGATGGGTGACCCTGGTGGTGTGTATTAAGGAGGACACATGGTGTATGGAGCACTGGGTGTTATGTGCAGACAATATTCATGCAATGCTAAGTAAAAAACCAATGATGTGCTGTATGGTGACTAACATAACATAATAAAACAAAACAAAACACTGTATGTTAACTAACTAGAGTTAAAATGAGAACTAAAAAAAAAAACTGATTTAGGCTCAGGGAGGCTCATGCATAGCAATGCAAACAAAAGCAGAATGTGAATCAATGAGATTGTGTGGGATGGATGAAGAGGATGTTCTCATGATGGCTTATGTGTCTCAATGGAGGGAAGAAGGTTATCACCTACAAATGGATAAAAGTTTGAGAGAGAGGGTATCAAAAGTGTCCTATGAGAGCATGATTTTGATGAACATATGAGTGTAATAGGATTGCAGTAGGTCATCAAAAGTTCTGCTTGCTGATGGAGTCAGGTATTTAAAGTAAAATAAATTAAGTTGAAGAAGAGTATTGTAAATATGTATATCTTCCATTTGCACAAAAAAGGGATAAAGATATTGAAAGATTAACATCTCAATTGGAGGAATTTTTCATGAGTAATCATCCTATTACTAGTAAGGGGAGGGTAATTAAATAAAGATTAATATGACAAATATTTACTAGATCATGAATGAAGGTCGTTTATTCATGACATCTTTCCTTCTATTTTTTCCCTTCTTTTATCAAAAATGAATAAATTATTAAATAAATAATTGAAAGAAATATCAAAAAGTCAAGGAGATACCAAGACAAAATCAACTTCTGGGTAAATTTTCATCTATAGGATTGTCTCTAATAAGAGAGCAGATGTTTTCCAGTTTCAGAAAATTCAAAATAGTGTGATGTGTATTTACGTGTATGTTAGTTTATCTGCATGTGTTTTCACACAACCAAGTTTAATTGTTTGTTTCCTTGACTGTAAAGATATAAGAGGTAATGAGTTCTTCATTGTTCACTAATTGTGTAGTTAAGAGAAGTCTCAGGCAGAAATTGTAAATTGCTGTTTTAATCCAACGTTTGGGTGTTTCAGTGCAAATGATCACACATACATCTGTTCTCACGTAAAGCAAACTGTCTCTGCTATGAAAATAAACAGATGTGGTGAGCATTAAAAATCATCGTGGTGAATATGGCTGACTACAATTTGGTGGCTTCTGCTTTTGATGTAAAATATCTTCAAAAATTTATATCTATAATCAATATACCTATATACCGTTCTTTATAAAATGAGGCAGACACATAGCAAGCCCTAATGTTCACAATGACATCTTAAACCACATTTTCCAGAAGATATTTTTTAAAAGAATGATTTAAAAATAATTTAGAAAGTGACATCAGAAAAAAATGATGTGATAAATAACTCCCAATGCCCATTCTTCCACATAAACATAAACAAAACAAAACAAGCAAAATTGATAGAAGCAACTGTCAAAGATCAAATAAGTAATCAAAACTTTACAGCCAATAAGCAAACCCTAACTCATGAAAAGGCAGCTTAAAAACACGAGAAAAATATTTGTGGCATTTCTGCTTGCCCTTCCCACCTCTCCTTAATTTCAATGAGTACAACATCTACACTGTAAATAAGAGTGGATTTAAACATTATATGCCAAGACATAAACAGAACACTCTACCCAACAACAGCAGCACATTCTACTCTCATGCACAGAAAATTCTCCAGGATAGACCAGATGTTAGGCAACAAAACAAGTTTCAATAAATTTAAAAAGAGTAAAATCATACTAAGTATTTTTACTCACCACAATGTAATAAACCTAGGAGGGAAAAAATAAAGGAAGTTAAACTAGAAAATTCACAA